>NC_142204.1:69534893-70734893 GCF_049639895.1 Pseudopodoces humilis | reverse complement strand
GCTGAAATGCAGTTGGCAACCCTGGGAGTTTTTAGTGATTTCTTTCAGGAGATGTAAAAAAAACCTCACTTGAGTTTAACAAATGTCTGTTTTGTCTCCCTGCAAACAGCACAGGAGCTATTCCTGGGGATGTTCTCCCTGAAAACCACTTTGCTGTAAAATGTGCCAAAATTTCCTGGCTTTTTATTTTTTCCTTTGCTCACTCTCTCATTCCATGCACAGCTCTTCACTCCAGTGGCAGGAGAAAAGCAGGGATGCACCCATGTGCTTGGTTTGGAATTTTTTCCCTGGTGCCACTTATACCTGGCGTCACTAAGGGAGCATAGCAGAATTCCATGTTCCTTGTATTTCTCCCCCAGGCATTTAATTTATGGGTAATTTCTTCTGTGCAGATCATTTCCAGTCAAAGAAAAGGTAAGAAAAACTTACCTGCAGTTATTCTGTTTGTAGGTGCAGGTGTAAAGGGAGAGTTGAGCTTACAAATGTCAGCCTGGGAGCAGCCCCAGGAATTGCATTTCTCACAAAACATAGCTCTGGTCTATTTTGAAATGTTTATTTATAATGGAGTAGTAGAAATTTTCCTTTATTTGAAACTTCCCTGTAAGAAATTGTTTGGTTTCTTTTTATTCCATACAAATATTTCACTCAAAGCCTTTTCTATGCTGAATTCCTTGCAGAGAGAGAACTTTAGCTTAAAAACCAACACTTTCACTCTGTGGGCTGTATTTCATTTTCCATCAAATCCAATCAGTTTGTGGTCTTTGAAGGGTTTTTAGATGTGGAATGTCGTGTGGGGTGAGGGTTTTCATTTGAATCAGACAACTCTGAAATCTGGCCAGCGCTTCCCACCAGGTATCAACTCTGTTTAAGAGAACATCCTCAGTATTTCCCAGTTCCATGGGTTATCCATGCTCTGGATAACCCTGAACCCTTGGGACTTCACTTTCCTTGGATCCAGAGGCAAAGCACCACAGGGAGAATTTAAAATCTGAGATTTGCAGTTCTCATTCTGGCCCCTCTCACAGTGGTGTTGGGGAAGCGCTCAGTTGTGAATGGAAGTTGTGAATGAAGGGCTTGGATGGGGCTTGGAGCAACCTGGTGGAGTGGAAGGTGTCCCTGCCCATGGAATTGGTGTCCCAGATCCAACCAGGGGCTTGGAATTCACCTCCCATCCGAGGAGCTGGAGCTGAGGTGGCAGCGCTGGCATTGCCACACGTGGCATGTCGGTCTGGTGGTAACTGCAGGCACAGCCACAGACCCCCACTGCTCCTCCAGGCCAGGGGGTTTCTGAATACACACAAAACCAGGAGCCTTGCTCAGTTTTGATACCTCCTGGAGGGAATTCTGCAGCTGACAGCTCTGTGTGAATGCCAGCAGGGAAACTCAGCTCCCTTCTCCTTCCCTCTGCTGCCTTGAAAGTCTTGGGGCTCTTTTGAATTTATTTTTTTCCCCCAGCTGTTTGGCAGGTGGACTTGACTGCTCTGAAAACTCTCTGGAGAGGCTCTGGCTCCTGCTGGGAAGATGGTTTCTGCAAGAGGGGCTGGTTCACCCTGGTCTCTCCTCACAGCTTCCTGAGCCAGCGGGAGTCCGGGTGCTTCACTGACTTGAGATGGAGCCATGCTGGTTCCTGTCAGAATTTGAAGTTTGCAGTGTCCTACCTTGATGTGCAGCCCCTCTTTGAGAGGTGGTTGCCAGCTTTAGATGCCTGGAAATCAGTTAATTTTTCTGGCTGAGGCACTCAAAGTCGTGGTTTTGGTAGCTGTGGCGAACTCGGCCCTCGGTACTCATGTTGGCTGAGAGGGGTGGTGGGAATCAATGTGGACATTGGGCAGTGGCACAATTTCTCCAGGGTCATGTAATAATCATTGCCTAGTGATCATAAAGTCCTAAAACATCACCTAAAAACGAATGGATTCTGTTCCCATGGGTGAAATCAAAGCTGCAGGACGTGCAAATAGGGAAGGTGATCACCTTGGGCTCCATTGCCAGGCCATATCCAGATACCACACCCAGTTTTAGGCTACTCAGAACAAAAGCTTTGTTGACAACCAGAACAAGTTCAGGAAAGGGTCAAGAGTCTGGCCAGGAGCTGGAGAACCTGCCCTGAGAGGAGAGGACAAGAGAAATGAGTTTAGTCAGGCTGGAGATGAGAAAATGTGGAGGGTCCAGGTAGCAGCATTCCCATGCCAACAGAGAGGTTGTTGAGGAGTTGGAGACAGGCTCTTCATGTTGGTGAGAGGATGTGGAACAGCAGGCATAAGTTGTCATGAAAAAATTCCAATAGGATATAAGGGAAAGCTTTTTGTCCATGAGGACCTTGAAGAAGCAGTTCCCGTTCTTGGAGACTTTCAAGGCCAGAGGGGACAGAACAGCCTGGTCTGACATCACAGCAGAACCTGCTTTGAACAGGAGGTTGGGTTAGAGACCCTGTGAGGTCCCTTCCAGCCTGGGTTAGCCTGAGATCCATCCTCTGCCCAAAACCCCAATCAGAGGGGCTCTGTCCAGGCTCTGCTGTGGAGCTGGTGTTTGAAATAGCCTCTATGGGTTCCATCACTGCAGGTGGTGGCTTTGCCTCTCACATCCTTCATTTCCCTAATTTCCATTCCTCTGGGACTTCCAGCTACAACATGTCCATGTCTCACACTGCAGCTTTTTGCAGCGTCTAACTGCAGTAGGAAAATTCTTTTTTTTTTCCTCCACCCTGTGACATGAAGGCTGCTGTTCCTGGGAAGAACTGGAGCCTGCTTTTTGGCAGAGAGCAATTAATTTTCCATGCCTCTCCTTCAAGTACCCCTCTCTACTTTCTGACTGCTCAGCAGTCTCTGTGCTGGTGTGTGGGGTTTGGCTGAGCTCTGCTTTCACTGGGTGCTTTTCCTACATGTACTGAGTGCTGCTCTTTTTTTTTTTTTTGGATATTCTGTTTTAGCTGTGACTCAGACTCTTGTCAGAGATGGAATCTTGTGATCATGCAGTGAGATTTGCAAATAACTGTCTAATCCCTCCAAACTCTACACTAGAAGTGCTGCACTGTGTGTTTTTACTCCCAGCTCCAGGAGAAAGAGCAAGCTCCAGTGAGCCCACTGCAGCAGGGAAGGCAGCAGGTTGTACCTTCATCTCTTCAAACCCTTCCTTTAGATGCAGTCTGCATTTGACAGCTTTGCAGAGCTGGATTTCCCCACAGAGGGCAGAGGATGTGTGTTGTGCAGGCAGGGGGACGTTAGTGACAAAACCAGACACGAGGAGAACAGGTAACAATGTCCTGCTGCTTGTACCTTGCTGGAATCTGTGGGTCCTGCAGCCTCCTGAGGGACAGCTGGCTCTGCTGCTGGTTGTCACCTGCCCTGTGGTGGTGGCAGGTGATTTTCTGCATGGTGTCAGCAGCTCTGTGGGGTGTTCAGGCTGTGCTGCCAATGGAAGTTGTGCAGGGATGGGATACAAGGAAAAGCAGATTCATTCCCATCTCCCTCTGGTCCATTTGCTTCTCTTTGTCCCTTTGTTCTCGGAGAAATGCTGTGGCTGGAATATCAGATGATCAGCTTTGGTCTTCACCTGCTGCTTCTGCTCTCCAGGGTGACAGAGAGGCTGTTTAGCTCTCCATACACTCCTGTGAATGCCCGGATGGATGCCCAACGAAAAATGCTCTTGTGATGCCTTCCTCCTCTCCATCCCCTTCCTCTTTGAATGGGATAATGACTTTTCAGGGAGTCCTTGAAGTGCCTCTTGCATCTGCCTTTGATTTGAATGCCTCTTGCCTGCTGACCCTTCTTAAAGGAAGTCGGCTGAAGTGTGTTTCTCCTAATTAGTTTTGCTTTAATTTAATCTTTTGAAATAATTTTATCAAAAAGAGGAAACCTTCTCCCCATTCCTTTATTTTATCGGTTTGTTTTCATGCATGGTCTCTGGGTTTATTTCTCTATTTCCCTTGTCTCTAGATAGGACATCATTTGCATATTTGATTAAGCTCCATATGTTATCAGGGAGCCAGTTGAAAGAACAGCAAGCCCCTGATAAGGTGCTGTGCATCCGTCTCTTTCCAGCCTCCTCCACTCCACCCTGCTGACGTATCTGTGCCCAAAATCAGCTCCTCAGCCTCTCACCTCCTCCCTGTCCTTTTGGCCAGATGCCTGATCTCTGCCTCAGCTGCTGATAGGGGAATGCAGACATCACAGCTTGACAGCTCCTGTCCTTAGGAAGGGATGGGCAGAGGGAAGGAGCTGGGCAATGCTGGGGCTGTGAGCCTTGGCAGTGAGGTCCAGGTTCAGTTTCCTGCTCTTCCTGTGCAACGACTCGTGGAATTTGGGCCAGCTGTGTCCTGGAGGGTAGCAGGCACAGCTTTGCTGGGTGGTTGAGGGATGGGGTTGTCCTGCCTTGCTCTCACTCTGAGTCCTGTGTGCAGTTTTGGACAGTGTGGTATAAGAAATATTGTCACCCTGAAAACTCAGCTTCTGAGCTTGCTAACATAGTTTTCTAAGGACTTTCCCAGGACAGTAACTGTAAACATAGATATGTGTACGTTCTTTCTGTTACACGTCTTGTGATGGGCATCTCTCATGGCCAGTGCAGTGAGAAAGTGTTATCCTGACCATCCAGTCCCTGGCCATGGTCACAAGCCTATAAATCCTGGGAGGAAAAATAAACTCTCTCTTCTTTTCACCACACCTCAACCTATGTCCGTGTGATCTATTCATCTTCAGCGGCAACAAAAGATAATTATAAAACCATTAGAAAGCGTCCAAAGGAGGGCAATGAAGATGGGGAAAAGCCATTTTGAGGAGTGTGTGGGGTTGTTTGATTTGTTCAGTCTGGAGAGGAAGAGTCTGAGGGAGAGCTCACTGCAGTCTGCAGCTTCCTCCTGGGGGGCTGAGACTGATCTCCTCTCCCTGTGACCAGGGACCCGAAGGAACACCTGGAGCTGTGTCAGGGAAGGTTTAGCTTGGAGATCAGGGAGAGGTTCTTCCCCAGAGGGTGGTGGGCTTCCCCAGGGGATGGGTACAGCCCCAAGGCTGCCAGAGCTCCAGCAGCATTTAGACAATGCTTTCAGGGATGCACAGCGTGGGATTTTAGGGTGTCTTGAGCAGAGCAAGGAGCTGGACTGGATGATCCTTGTGGGTCCATTCCAATGAAGGGTATTCTGTGACCCTCTGAAGCTCTTTACAGGATCCCATTGTGCCCATGGGGGGTGTTCTGCCCAGAAGTTTCATGTCCCCACTCTTTACCTTGACTCTGGCTTTGCTGAGCCTCAGCTGGGCTATTTCTTGCAGGTAGTTGCTGCAGTCTGGGCTGTCACCTTTAGCTCATCTCCCAGGAGCTGGAAATCGCTGCTGTGCAGAGACAGCAGAGTAAGGCTGGAGGGGCTGAAAACAGAATAGCCACAGATGCATAATTTTGAAATGTATTTTGTGCAAATATGTGTATGAATGCAAAAAAAAACCCTCTTAAGTAAACACATGCCTTGCAGGTTTTGTTCTCTGACAATTGCACTTTGAAAACAATTTGCCTTAAGCAGCTCCCCCAGCCCACCTCTAGGAACCCTCTAATTTGAAACCAGCTGTGGGATACCCCTGAGGAAATACAGGGCAATGCTTATTTAAGAGTAATTTTCTCCTTACCGCTGATGTTTAAGCTGGGGGAGGCTTTGTTTGGTTTGTGACCCATAATTAGGCATTTGTGGAGGTGATCAGAGTCCAGCTCTGGGCCTGGCTAAGGCAGAGCGAGTTCATAGCAAACAGAAGTAGTGTAATTAGTTGTGTTGCTGGATCTGGAGAAGGGACCACAGCTTGCAGGAGAGAGCCCTGGAAAAAGAGCTTTTCCCTCAAATGACAGCCAAGTGTAGGAACCAGAGGTTTGAGTTATGAGCCGGCTTTTAATTAGAAGGCAAAAAAAGAATGTGCCCTCCCTTTGTTAGGGTAAGCAACGTTGGGCTGGGGATGGTTTGAAGATCTCTCTCCACGTCCCCCCTGCACACACACCCAATATCCTAATGTGTGGCAGCCCCTCTGGCCAGTTCAGAGGTCATGAACCCCTGTGAGGGAACTTCAGTGCCACCAGCATACCCAGGAGTTGTGAATGCTGCTGGTGGGGCTTGAGAAATAATAGCAGGAATAAAATCCCCCTTGCTCCTTTCCAACTTGAGCCCTTCCTCTCATTCTTCTTTCATTTTGGTTTGATGACTCTTTGGCTTTGTCATGTGCCGTTCCGTGGTGGCAGCCTGGCTGGAGAGGATGGATTTGATGGATTGCTGGTTGTTGGACTCGTGTTTGAGGAGTTGTGCTGGTTTTTGTAGGCCCCAGCCCATCTGGTGTCTGCGGGAGTGAAGAAGTGTGTTGCTGTGTGGGACTCAGGGATCTGTTCCTGCTTGTTCTGACACTTGTCTTTTTGTTTTGCTTTGGGTTTGTCTTTTTTTCCTTTAACCTCCCAAACCCTGTCAGTGGCCTCTCGCTTCTCCTAAATGAAGCCATATGGAAGAGCTGCAGGTTCCTGGCCCTTTTTGGAGTTAGAAAAGCTTTGATTGTTGGGTGAGGGCTGTAGAAATATGGACTGAAGGCTAGACCAGGGCAGTTAATCAGAGTTGAGATTTGCCAAGTCCCCCTGGGATGTTGTGCCCAGGGTGACCCAAAAGAATCTTCCCGGCTGTGACAGCAGCAGCAAAACCTCTAGACTTGACTGTACCCTGCTGGTGTCAAATCTAGGTTGTCAAAGATTTTTTTTTTCATGATTTGACTCTCATTGCTTGGATTTTTTCATCCTGGCCAATGTCACTGTGGCACCAAGGATGGTTTTTCATCCTCTAAACTAAAAGAGGTGTTGGATTATAAAGAGTTGGAGTGATACTTGAATTCAAAACCCTCCCAAAAAATGGGTTTAGCAGCTGGATTGGTGTCCATGCTTGACTAGAGACGGCAGGGCTGTGTTTGTGGAGATACCCCTTAATCCCATGGAACATCCCCCCTAAGAGTTGTTCGTGCACTGGGTACCAGGCTGGGATCCCCCTTGGAGCAACGAGCCTGGAAGTTGTGCTGGAATCCAGTGGAACACTCTGAGACTCTAAAGAGAGATCGTTTGGGACCCCAGAGGCTGCCAAGAGAAGGCTGGAGAGGAAAGTTGGGAGCAAGTCCACTGTGGGTTTCAGCTCTGGTTACACTCCACGTGCTGAACGTGTTCTGCTGGTGATTCACAGGTCTGGGTCACTCTGGATAACAAAACAGCAACTCCTGGGGGATTTGGTGGCTTTGGGAAGCTTTGCTGAGGGTTGCTTTCCCAGCTGATGTGGTGTGTTGGCAGAGGACCCCAGCACACTCGATCTGTGGCGTCCTGGAAGTGCAAACCTCTGCTTCTGCTGAAATCCTCATGGATGAGCTCTGGAGTCATCCTTTTGACTTGTAATTTCATTATTTTTTTTTAACTGAAGCTAGCAATAAATTCCAGTGATGTCAGAGGAAAAAGGCTATCACTGAGACTGGCAGAGACCTCATCAAATGAATTTTTCAGGACCCCTCCTGATGAAATCTAATTAAACACCATCACTGGCACTGTGCAAATCTCCCTGTGTTTGTCATGTGGTTGATCAGGGCTGGGTTATCAGGGGGAGTTTATGGCTTGTGATATCTGCTGGGCTGGATGTGGTTTCACACACCAGGCACTTTGATCTTTTCCCCCCACTGCTCACAAGTTTCTGTGGGTTTCTCTCGGGCTTTGTGCGCCATCGATTGATCTCCTCGGGGTCTAAGGGAAGATGCTGATAGAGAGAGGGAGAACTTGAGTGATAAGGACAGTTCTGCCCTTCAGACAGCACCTGTGTTCTGGGAAGCGAAGGGAACCTGGCATCTTATTGGGCTGGAGTGTCTCTTACAATGAGAATAACTCATTCTGTTGTTTTCTTACAGAACGGAGCAAAATTTTACAAGAAATAAATAAACCCAACCCAAACGCAGCCCTGTGCCAAGGCAAAACTGATTGCTTCTCCCTCTTTTTTTTCAATACAACAAACAAGCTGTGAAAGTTGTATGATCTATGAAACAGCCACTTATGGTTGTCTGACCTCCTCCCCTCCCTTTCCCTCCTTTCTTTATTTTTGTTTAATTAGTTCTCTTCTCACAGATATTTCTACCGTGAGATGGAAAAGTCAAAATCATTTGATGCATTCAAGCCCCTTCTCCCCCTGTGATGATGTAAATTAATTCCCCAAATCCCACCTAAATTCTGAAATTTTAGCTAATTTTTCTATTAATGGAGAGAGAGGAAAAAAAAAAAGAAAAAAAGAAAATGTTTCCAAATTTGTATGTCTCTGTTTTCCTTGCACGTCTGTCTTAGTCTGCAATCTGTGGAGAGGTGGGAGATCTTATGAGACTGCTGCCTTTAGTCTCTTTGTTAAACTTCTTCTGCCAGGTTAGCATTTTTGTCTGCTTGGAAGCTGGAGGATTGAACTCACCTGGGAGCCCCAGTAGTGAAATAAATTATCATAATATAGCAGGAGAAGAATATATTTTAAGATGGTGAACAGTGCAGGACTGCCCTGGTGTATCACATCTGTTCATTTAGAGATGTAAAATCTGGCTTTGGGGCACAAGACTGGGATATTCTTGCTTTGAGGGGAGGGGGCTGCTGGGGCTGAAGGGGTGCAGGTAAATATAATATAAAACCAGTCCCAAACACATCCTGACACTGATAGTAGCTATAATAGCAAGCTAAAACTGGGCATTGATTGTTAATTCATGATTTTTAAACCATACTCTCAGTTTTTAGAGGAATCTGGTTCTTCTTAGGGGACTGGCAGCGCTGTAAAGCAGAGATGGAGGGCAGGAGATTGGGAGATCTGTTGTAATTAATATTCCAATGCTCTGGTTTAACAAATTATCAGCACAATGGGTGGAAGTGCAGGTGCAGGGCTGTTCACCAAGGTGTTTTGTGCCTTTCTGTTAAAAAAGGATTAATCTTTAGCTTGAACCAGGGTACCTGGCAAGGGGAATCTGAGCTCAACCCCTCCAGAAAAGCTCTGAGCAGTCCCAGGCTGGGACGTGGCAACAGGAGCTGATTCTGCCATTTTTAATTAACCAGTGTTGATATTCTGTGGGTTTTTTTTCCTCCTGGGGTTTTCACCTTGCTCATTTTGCAGCCCCTGCTTGCCTCCTGCTCTGTGGTGCAGCCTCTGTGCTGCTTCCTTCCCTGTTAAGGAAATCTCAGGCTCTTCCCTCTCTAAGCTGTCCCTGACATTGCCATGGAAGTGCTGCCCTTCTCCTCACTGCTGGGAAAGATGAGATCACTGGCACTAAATATATCCCCTTGTCCATGCCAGGGATGCTCTGGCAGACTCTGAAGTGACTTATTTTCTATGTTTTGTCAATTCTCCGTGGCAGGTGATTTCATTAACTGCTCTTTAATTGCTCTCAGAGCTGAGCTCTTGTTTTCTGTTGTTTTCACTGTCCTGATGGAAAGGTGCTGGTGGCCACTCTACAGTTCCTCCCTCCAGGTCAGCCTTGTCACCTGGTTCCCAAATCTATTTCTCTATTTTTTAAACAAAAACAGGCTGCAAAATTTGGAATCGGAGTCAAACTCCTGGAAAGTTCACTCTTGGGATTTCAGGGATCTGCTCCCAGTTATGTTCCCTGTGTGATCTCTGGATGATCTCAGACTTGTCTGTCTGCTCTCCCTGTTTATCCTGCAGTCATTAAAATAAAGAGGGGAGTGGGAAGATGCTGTTTGGGGCAGGACCAAGTTCCTCCTGTACAATATCTGGATAGGGGGTTGGTGTCTTAGCAAGGTTTTGTCCATATATATTCACTGGGACAGTCAGTGTGTGCTCCTTCTGGATCATCCTCACATCTGCAGTGTTTTATGAGCAGTGTGACCCCCATCTCTGCTGTCTGGTCATCTATCCCCTCTCTTCCACTAATCACCTTGCCTCAATGTCCTTTTAACTTGCTTTGTAGGATATTCCAGTTTTCCCTCCTCAATCCCCTCTGTTCCATAAGGAGTTCTCTTCAAGCCTCCACAATTTTGTTACTGCTGGAACAGCCCTTTGTCTCTGTCCACCTTTGATGTCCATTTACAGTTTGATCAGACTAAAATATAAGAATCCTGAACTCAGATCCTGCTTTGCTGCTTTTATGGAGCTAGCTTTTGGAGAGTGGGGTTTCATCTCATTAAATGGGGAAATGCACGTTCCCAGGAAGTTCTGCCAACTTCCTTCCCACTCCAGAGAGAGAAATCAGACCTTTTAGCACACAACTCATCTCGTTCTGCAAGAGAATGAAACTGCCCTAAAGCAGGGCAGGCGAATTATGTCCAAAAAGGTTCTTTTTCTCTCCATTAGAGCTAAGGGGAGCAAACTTGTTCAGATGTGACCATCCCTTATTTCTCTGTTCCCTGGCTGTAAGTGATGGTAATGGTGTTTTCTCTGCTTTGATAAGGGTCTCATCAACAGCTTGTGGTCGTGAGGTGCCCCAACATTATGATAATAGAAAAGCTCAGTGCAGTGTTATTTTATGCAGGATTTTCTTGCTGGAAATTTGATCAGCACGTTCAGATGGGGCCATTTTGTTTGGTCCTTTGTATTTTCTTCATTCTACTGCAGGTGGAATCCAACCCCTTCTGTGAAGGTCAGAGGCTCTTACCTGGGCAGGCACCTGGAGCTGTCAAATATAGAAGAGATGGCTTGAGAGTGGGGACCCTGGGCTGCAACTTCAGCTCTGGTGGTTTAGGGGGAAAAAGGAGCTGGAACAGACCTGGCACATCAACACCCCCTAATCCATGGATTCCTTTCAATGCTGTTACAAACGCTCCCTAAAACTGTTAAAAGCTGAGGGAAAAACCTTTAGTCTGGCTTAAAAGGGAAAAAAAAACCTGTGGAATTTATGGCATCTGAAGCGACCAGGGACACTGCCAGGGAGTTAGAAGTGACTGAGGAGGCTGGGATCTCCTTGGCATCCCTCATCTGACAGTCACAGGTGAAGCACAGGATGCTTTGGGTGGCACAGCACACTTGAGGATATTTTGGAATGCCCAATGTACTTCCATGTGATTTGGAGACTCGAGTTGGCAGGATGGGGTGGATTAAAGAAGCGAGGAAGTATTTAGGCATGCAAAGATGAAATCAAGATACTTTCAGGTGCATGATTCCAGTTACAGGAGGCCCTGACACCCAGGAACTTGCAGTCAAAAGGGCACAAGTAACTGGAGCAGGCAGAGCCTGAAAGGGATAAGCGTGGAGAGGAGCAAATTCTGTAGGAGTGGATGGGAAAGGCCAGCTTGGGTTGGGAGTGATGATGTGGAGAGCATGAGGGGTGGTCAGGAAAAGCTCAGTGTGACATCATGGCAGAGCAGGATGCCTTGATCTATTCCTGGCTCTGTTGCTGATTGCAGCCTGACCTCAGGCAAATCACTCCCCTCTCCCCATCCCTGCTCTGCTCTTCCCTGGGTTCTGCAAGGAATGGGCTGTCACTGGCAATGAGCCTGTCCTGAGCACAGCCACCCTTGGATTTCATCCTGATGCTTCCCAGGCAGCTGAACCTGGAGCTCAGAGCTGGGTGGTGTTGGGGTTCAGCTGCTTCCAGATGCAAAAATTCCCTGATGGGATGGGGGGCTCCTCCCGTGTGTGTTTGTGCAAGGGCTTGGGCTGAGCTCTGTCAACACATGGCTTTTCCCAGCTCCCTGTGTATCCCTGATTTCCTTGCCCCCTCCCAACAGGTTGGTCATAAATTAGGTTCTGATGTGGGGATTGAATTTCACTCCAGCTGCCGGAGCTGTGGCACATCTGGGGTCCTCCTGTGGTTAATGGCTTCACAAAAATGAAGCAATAAAGGTTATGATGGCTGTGTTTTAACCCCGTGGCCCTCGTTCTGCTCAACAGGAAGGTTTCCCTGGAACAGTTAAAAACCTGCTGTCTGCATTTAAATACCTCCCAGTGATGTGCCATCTTGGAGCAGCTTTTTATGGAGTGATTTTAGTTTTGAAATTTAACAAAGCTGAAGCATTTTTTTCGTTCAGATTTTCCATCACAAAAGATGAACTGGTTCTCTTTAAACAGAAAAAAAAAACCCTGTCTCTAAATTATGCCATGATTTAGCATTTACATACAAGAGAGGAGTCAGTGTAAAGAAGAAAGGTAAAAAAACACTTCATTTTGAGGTATTTCAGTGTATGTCAGTAATGCTCTTTTTAAGGGATGATTTGTCTGAGAAGAGCAGTTCCCAGTTCTGGTCACCAATGATCCCTTCAAGGGATGGCGCTTCCACTCCCTCACAAACTCAAAACCATGCTCAGGAAAACTCAGATGTGACTTTGGGCACTGAGCTCTTGCTGCATCAGAAATGCTGATGTTTTAGAATGTGTGGATTCTTAGAAATCAATGTGTCTTTTCCCAGTCCTCCTCTTTTGATAAATACCTGTTCCCTAAAAAAATATCTACTTTTCTTTGAAGGGAAGTGAAGTTTTGGTGCTCCAACCAAACCGTGGTTGTCTCTGTTGGGTGTTGTGGGTGTTGCTAAAGTGCCACTCAGATCCTCCAGCTGGAGGATTTGGCTGCCCAGCAGATCAAATCAATAAATGTATTTATCCTCCCAGCTCTGCTGACAGGTGTGGAAGTGGGGCTGTCTCAGAGTCACAGAGAGAGCAAAAACATTCAGGCTCTGAGCTAAAGTGGATTTACCTGGAAAAGAGGCAGATATTTAATTTTGGGAGTGGTTCACATCACCTCCCAGCCAGGATGTCCTTGTGCAGTCAGTGGAGTTCAAAGCATCATTTATGCCACCCCTTGGAGATATCTATATTTTTCCATATAAATAACTCAAATCCTTTAAGGGGAGAGTCACAAAATTCCCTTCCTGACATGCAGGTGACTCCATGGGTGACTTCCCAGCAGAAACTCTGGACTTGCACCAAGCTACATGACAGGAATAAACCTCAAGTTCCCTGGGCTGACAGCAAAATTATTCCCTTAACCACAGAAGTTGTCCTTAACAAGTTATTCCACTGCACTTGGGGAAGAGGGTTTTTTCCCTGACCCTGTTTCCACCCTGAATTGTGTTTTACCCTCAGTCCCAACATCTTCAGAACGTGCTGATGGTGCTTGGCGTGCCAAATTCCTGTTAAAAGGCAAGTAAGGCAGGGCAGGCACTCAGAGGAGATAAACATCTCTCATGTATTTATTTAACTCACTATTAATTGCAAAGGATGGCCCTTCACTCATCAGTTATGAAGTGTATTGACTTTCCCTCCGCAGGTTTCCAGGAGATTTGCTGCTCCAGCAGAAATCCTGAGAGGGCCCTGGGTCAGGTTTTGAGTAACGGGGGGCTGGTGTTGGAGCTAATGAGCTTGTTATGAGACGTATCCTGGGATCTCTGGCAGCCCCATCCTCTGCCACCATGTCCAGCCACTCTGCAATTAGGACCAAGGTCTGTGACACTGCTTTATCCTAAATCTGCAGAGAGACAGAAATGTCTGATTTTCACTGAACACGCAGAAACTCCTGATGTGCAGAGTGGCAACAAATTTTTCTTCCTTATGGCTCAAAATCTTTGGCAGTCCAGAAGTCTCCAAGGACTTACCTTTAAAAAGTGGATATTTTTATTTATTTTTTTTTTTTGGGCAGACCTGCTGCCCATTTTTTTCCAGGGATTCAGAAATCAGAGCTGTGCTAACCCAGGTAGTTGGAGCTGTAACCCTGGGCAGAGTGCTCATGAGAGTTTGTTGGTAATTGATATTGATATGTTGCTGTGGTAGAAGGTAAGAGATTATCTGGATGTCTGTGGTAGATGCAGACACAGAGACCTCGGGCCATGTTGCCCCCCTGCCATGGAATCATGGGGTGGTTTGGGCTGGGAGGGATGTTAAAATCATCCAGTTGCAGTCCCCTGCTGTGGGAGGGACATCTCCCTATCCCAGGTGCTCCAAGCCTCATCCAGCCTGGCCTTGGACATGTCCAGGGATGAGCAGGATGGCTCTTGATTGGAGCTGGAAGAGCCCAGTCATAATTCAGAATGCGAATCCAAGATGCCAGAGCATTCCTGCAAGTGATTCTCTCATCTTTGATCCTGATTAGTCAAATCAGGGGATACAGGTATGGAAGTGGCCTCAAGAAATCCCCCGTGCCCCAAAGCAAAGCCACTGCAGCCAGACCATTCCTCTGGCATGTTCCCATTAACTCGGCCACTGCAGAGTCTCAAGCCAGAAGCTCAGAGTCCAGTGGCCTCTGCCTGACTTGGATCATTTCTGACTGTTGGGTTTGCAGGTTTCACCCTTATTTTGTTTTAATGAATGTCACAAGCCTGCAAGCTCTGTCCTATATCTGGGGACGTGCTCTTCTGGGGGATTATCCAGCCATTGTCAGACCATTCATCTGAATTACCCCATTCATTTTGGCTCTGTTCACTCCCAGCCATCCATTATCCTCACCTTTCTTTTCCCTACCCTGAATATCCCCCAAGCTGCTCTTTCTCCTTGCCCTGCAAACTTTAAATATAGATAGATATGTTAATTGGTATCATTGCAACAAACGGTCCCAGTCACCCTGCAATTCAGGGAACATTTCGTGTTGCCATTTAAATGCTGAAGTTTTTTTTCCCCCTTTTTTTCCTTTAATGCCACTGACAGCTACTTGTGTTTAATTCATTTTGATTTTGTTAGGAGGGGAAAGTTATCAGGATCGTATCATTAAAAATGCATGCTTGGGTTATTCATGCATGTTTCATATATCCCCGTGTATGATCCATCATAATTCAACATTAGCCAGTGGGGATACCAAGTGGAAAGGGTCTGCTGAGCATACACATAATTCAATTACACCCATGACGTCACATTGATTGGATTCTTAATGACACCTCCCAGCCGTGCTGGGAAAAAGGAGAGCTTCCACCGAGGCTGGTGCATGGGAGCACATGGTTTGTGTCACTGGTCTGGTCTGGCTGAAGTTTGGAGCTGGGTGGGAGCTGGGAAGCTGCTTTGGAGCTGGAGGAGAGGTGTGCAGCAGCTCAGGCAGCACAGCACAAACCCCAAGTGCCACAGGAGTTGTGCTGTAATAAAGAAATGAGATGTTCTCCCTGCTGTTTTATCAAAGGGCTCTTGCCAGGACAGCAGTTCCCGTGGCAGAGGGATAATGTGCCACGTTGCAGGGAATCCTCCTGATCTGGGATAGCTCTGGAGCATTGGTTTGGTTAAAAAACCTGCTCTCCTTGATGGGTGATGTGGAGCAGTGCATGGTGGAAATCTCTGCAGCTGAGGAGGGAAAGAGAGAGATAGAAGGGAAATAGATTGATTTTTGATTGATTATTGATTGATTGATTTAAAGATGATGGAGCTGGTGGCACCTTTATCCTCTCCTCTTGTCACAGATCCTGGCTTAGGATAAATCAGGAATTACATCTTCTTTCTCCTCCACCTCCAGGATGGTCTTTCACCCTGTTAGTGAAATGAATCCCTTCTTTCCAGAGCCTGCTGGCAATATCCATAAAGGGGCAGTGCCATTCCTGGGGCTCCAGGTGGCAGAGGTCAGGGAATGCAAAAAGATCCATTACTTTGATAGCTAGGATGGGCTCCCTGTGTGACAGGAGAGGTCTGGGCTGGAGAAGGTTCTTCACCCAGAGGATGTTTGGGCTCTGAACAAGCTCCTCAGGGAATGGTTACAGCCCAGAGCTCCAGGAATGTTATGGCAATGCTCTCAGGGATGCAATGTGGGATTTTTTGTGTGGTTTTTCTTGGGACTGGGAACTGGACTTGGATGATCCTCGTGGGTCCCTTCCAAGTTAGGATACTTTATCTGTGATTCCACCTAAGGCAGCACTGGGATGCTGATCTCAGTTTGGGTGTCCTGGCACTGCTGCTCCTTGGCATCAATCAGGTGGAGCAGGGATTGCTGATGCAGAGTTTTCTTTGATGGGCCTAAAAAAATAAAAAGAGGGAGGCTCAGCAGCCCTCGCTGCCTCTCACTTCAATATATTTATAAATAACTCTTCTGTGAGCGTGTCCCAGCACCTCTCTGCCTCAGCACTTTTGAAGCTCTGGTGCATTCCAACCCCATACTGGATTATCTCCATTTTATTGGTGCTGGATCACAAGCTGAGAGAACTAAAAAAAAAAAATCTCTCCTTCTGGTCATGGCTGGGAGAAGAAATCATTCCTGCTGCTGACTCCTCCTGACTCCCAGACCTCTGCTTGAAGCACACGAGCATTCCAGCTCCCAATCCTATTGATTTTCAATTATGGCTCAAATGGAAGTGGTTGTAGCTTTGTGTTTACCCTCGGGGGACTCTGCCTTGTCATTGCTGAGGAGCGAGTGTGGATGTGTGGCTGTGGGGCTGGAACTCATTCCTGGGCAGAAATGGGGGTCACCACTGCTGCTTAAAGCAAAATCCCTTTTTATGAGAACTGGATGTGCTGGTGGGGGCAATACAGGGGGGAGTGTGGCATGAAGAAATCATGGCTATAAATACAGGGCCAGTGTGGTGTGGCAGAGAGTTATTGTTGGCATGAGAGTGGGGTATTTTTAAATTACGTGGGGAGACTTTATTTCAAATGGGAGCAATGCTGAACCTTGCTGGCATGTTCGGGATAGGCCGGGCAGGAGGCACATGAGGAGCTGGAAGCTGCAAAATTCACACCCTCCCTTCCCTGATTTGTAGCTTGATCAGTGTTTTCCATGGCTGCTGTGAGCAGGTGGATGCGAGGGTGGCCTGGAACAAACACAATTCAAGTTTTGAAAGCACCTTCCTCCTTGGATTTCTCAGCATTTTGCCCAAGGTGGGAAATACTGAACCCATTCCTTTGGCTGCGGATGCAAAGGAGTTAAATAATTTATAGAGCCAGGTTAGGATTATGGAATCATAGAAAAATTTAGGTTGGAAGGCACCTTAAAGACCATCAAATTCCAACTCCTGCCATGGACAGGGACACCTTCCACTGTCCCAGGATGCTCCAAGCCCTGTCCAACCTGGCCATGGACACTTCCAGGGATCCAGGTGCAGCCACAGCTTCTCTGGGCACCCTGTGCCAGGGTCTCACCACCAGCCTGTGTAAAAAGTTACTTTTCCTCTTTTTTAGAAGCTTCCTTCTCTTCCTCTTTTCCAAAAGCTGCCTTTCAGCCCTGGAAGGGGCTCTGAGGTCTCCCTGCAGCCTTTTCTTCTCCAGGCTGGACACCAGAGCAGAGGGGCTCCAGCCCTTGGAGCAGCTCCATGGCCTCCTCTGGACCCTCTCTGAGACACTGAAGACTCCAGAGTCGTGTGTGGTTTTCCAGCTAAAGCCTCAAAAGGGCTGAGTAGAGTCCCCATCTTTCAGAGCTTCCCTGAAAAAAACCCCAAACCCAAGGATTATTATTCTCCTCAGCCTCTCCAAGAGCTGGGATGAATTTCAAGGGGTTTGGATTTGCCTTGATGTCCCCTGCCCCACGTGTGTGTCCGTGCACTCGTGCCCCGCTTCCAGAGCGATGCTGGGTTTGTTTCCTCGGCTTTCCCTGAGAGCCATGAGGGTTTTTATTTATAGCAGCTGGGCAGCTGGAGCCCAGCTTGGGTTTCCATCACCTGCTCCCCTTCCCTGCATCCGAGCTGGATTTCAGCCTGGGGTGAGGTGCTGACCCTGACCCCTCGCTGCCCTTGGCCACAGGGCTCTGTCCTCTTCCTCGTTTTCCCCTCAGGGCAGAGCCTGCAGGGAACGAAATGCAGCAAGGACCTGAATTATGTCTTTGAGGTTGCTCTTAGTGAGGACTAAAGGGAATATTCCTCAAGGTGGTTCTGTACCTCCACACTTTCTGTGTTTGCTTTGAGCCAAGCCCACTTATTGTTAACAATATTAAAAATGAGCACCATTTCTGTCCAGGAGCTGGCTCTCTTTGGGGTGGGCACTGTGCTGCTTTCTTGAAGGTCCAGGAGATCTTTCTGGGGTCCTGCAAGTCAGTGTTGAGCGTTCCTGAATGGTAGGGGGAGAGAATCTCTGTTAAATGGAATCAGGATCCTCACAGGGAAGGTACTGGGCTGCTCTGAGCTGTGCTTTTATCTCACTTCTTCTCCCTGGGGGGGAGCAAGCAGCCCTACCTGCCTCTTTTCACTCCCATATCAGCAGCATCTGGCATTATCACATTTGTTGTATCTCCTCCTGGCAGTGCTGACATGAGAGGACATCTCCCAGGGCTGACAACAGGATAAAAAAGTGGGGAATTAGCAAAGCCTGGCTGCACGAGTCTCCATGAGTGTTTCCTTTCCAGCCTGAACGCCAGCCCCGTGGTGTTCAGGAGGTGGCCACACTTCTGCCTCTTCCATGGATATCTGCTCCTCTGGAGGATGCAAACTCTGACCACGTGCTGGCAAGAACCAGGAGACAGTGGCCAGAGTAGTGTGGAAAAATAAATAGACTTTTTTTTATATATTTTTTTTTCTTTCCAGGGAGGTTGCCAAGAGCCAATTTGTATTTTTTCAGCTTGAGTGTGCCTGTGAGGAGGGGTGTCAGAGGTGGAAGGGCTGCAGCTTGATTATAGGATCCCTTTCCCTGTTTTTTGAGTCCCGATTGGAAACAGCTCCCCTCAGTGGCTCTGCTTCAAACCCTGCTCCTTGGAGCTGACTCTGCATCCCCATGGGAGGCTGTGACTTCCCAGAAATTCACACACAACCTTCCCTTCCTGCCCTGGAAAAACTCTGTGAGCTCCCTCCTCCGGGGAAATGCCCTTTGTAATGCTCCGAGCTTTTGTTTTTTGCATGAGCTGTGTTGGGGTGAACTTGGCGAGCCTGCCAGAACATCATGAATAAGTTAGGAGGGAAGCTGTGCTCGGGGTGTGCACAGGCAGGGAAAGCAGGCTTGGTGCTCAAACAGTATTTTATACCCTCCTTGATCCCAGATCTCCTCCTGAGTCTTCACTGGTCTTGTGTTTCCCCAGCCCCAGCTGGCTTCACACAAGGTTGTGAATTTTGGTGCCCTAGCCTGATATTTCAGTGTCTAAGAAATTTATTGCGTCAAGCAAAACGTCCTCAGAGCTTTGTGTCTCCTCAACACCTCTGCCATCACAGCATCCCATTGCCCAAGGCTCCTCCTGAAGGCTCTGGTTTTCCAGAGAGAAAAACAAGAGAGAAATGTTGAAAAAGGCAGAGGGGACAGTGTGGTCATTCACTGCCACCAAATGCACTTGGGCCTGTGATTATTTTTATTTCTTAAGTGATTTCTTAAGATGATTTCTGTGATGTTGAGGTGAAATTTCTTAAAACCATCTTTGCAGAAGAATTGGCCTAATGAGGAACACCTTGCTCTTCCTGGAAACATCTCAGCTCCCCTTGTACCCAACTGCTGGTGCTTTTTGATTTCTGGAGGCCAAAAGTCCTCAGTCTCAGGGATGTCTCTGTGCCAGCGAGGACAGCCACACACTCCTCTGCTCTCTGATGTATCAGACAGATATTTTTCATCCCTTCTGCATTTTATCCCATTCTCCCTCTGTCTGTGAGCCCCTTGTCACCATGATTTCATTCATGCTGTCCCCGGAGGGTCATTGCCAGTCACCTCTGCAGTTATTTCTGCACAGCTGGGGCTTTGTAGTGAAAAACAAAACTCTCGATCTGCTTCGTTCCCAGAGCTGCTGGATTGGTTCCTGATTTCTTCCTTGGCTTCATTTCAAACCACAGCAGGTCAAGGAAGGAGGTAGATCAATGTCCTCTCCAAAATGTGACCTGCTCCATATTAGGAGAACTTTTCTGACCCCACACTGCTACATCAGGACTTGTTGAAGGCTCAGGGAGCAGAGCTCTGCCCTGCTGTATAGAGATGTAGGATTGGAAAGGGCATTTTGTGTTAAATCTCTGCTCCTGCCATGTCATCCCTGCAGGATCTGTCCTTGCCTTCACCTGCTTCTTCTGCTTCCCCAGCCCCAGGGCTCCTCACTGCTGGTGATGTGTGGGAGAGGTGGGATGAGCTGGGACCCAGGAACTAGACACAGGAAGGTGTCCCCTCCACCAGATGTTGTCCTTGCTGGAGCCCAGAGGTGGCATCCTAGGGCTGGGCCAAAGGCACTTTTTTACTCTGTGTAGGGAGAAGAGATCACCCCAAACAAGGAGAGGTTTTTCATCTGTCTGCACAAAGTTGGTGAGATCGGGATCCCCAAATGCTGCTTTGTGCAAGGTGTCTGTGGGATGCAGCTGCTCCTTTAATCCCACCCCAGAGTGGGGGTGCAAGCACGGCCCCAAAGACACAGGTGTCACAGGATCACTGTTCCAGAATCATTTGAGTTGGAAAAGACCTCCAAGGTCATCAAGTCCAACCTGTGACCACCTTTCCAACTAAAGCAGAGCACTGAGTGCCTCCTCCAGTTGTTCCTACAGCGCCTTCAGGGATGGGGACTCCCAACACCTCCCTGAGCAGCCTATTCCAGTGTTTGACAACCTTTTCCATGAAGAAATTCCTCCTGATGTCCAGCCTGAGCCTTCACTGTGTGCTGGGATGGGAAGTGACTCCAGCTTTGGAGTGATGCTTAAAAATTGCCTCTCCTGTGTTTTTTTGGTAAAGAGCAGCTTTAAGCTGTGCATTGAACATGTCTTTTCTTTAAGTGCTTCCACCAGGAATATTTGATAGAGACAGGGGCTCACCTCACACAGAGCAGCCAAATTTGATAAGGGATTTATTAGCAGGCAATATGAAATGTGCTCCTCCTGCTGCTGCCTCCTCTGATTTCGTGGTGCAGGACAGGGTTAGTTTTGCCTTTTTGTTTCATTTTGGGTTTAAAAGTGCTCCTCTGATGGCTGCTTTTCGTTCTGCTCTGTGTCCTGGGTGAGCTGAGTCAGCACAGAGCACCCAGCCCCTGCTCAGAGGAATGTGCACTGATTTTGTTTGTTATTTTGAGTGCAGCCAGTTCTGCTTTGCCTTTAATTGACAAGCAGGAAATATCTCTGGGTCTTCTCAGATAGCTGAGTCCTTTGCTTGGAGGAGAGGGGAAGCTTGCAGGAAACTGGTGTTTGAGTGATTAGCAAACAGAACATGATTTTGTTGCAAATGTAGCTCTTAATGCTCGAGGTGTCAAATACTCTGAGTAATGATCACGTTTTAAATATAGTTTATAACTTTCTTCTCGTGCATACACCGCCTACTGTATCTGCATGGTGGAATTTACACTCAGGGTGGCTGTGTATAGATGATGTCTCTGTATAATTACACCTCCAGAGGAAGAGAGAGATCTGTCCCTGTTTATTTTTAAATATTATCTATATCTGTGTATCTAAAGAGAGAGGGTTTTACGCAGATGGAATCTCTTTCAGGTCGCGTTTCAATAATAATTACAGCTTAATGATGCTGCGGCTATTTTATTTTATCTTGTATTATTTTAGCTGCTTCTAATAACTGCTAATTTCCCAGCCACAAAGGTCACGGCGCAGATGAGAGTAAACACGTCGTAAACTGGTTGTAGTAAATAAATCCACTCCCCAGCAGCGTGGGACTGAGCACAGTGCGAGTGCAAGGACTGGGAAAACAGCCTTGTCCCTCATCTTCTGCATTAATGGCAGTGAAATGAAAGATCAGACTGTGGCAATTGATTGGAGTGTCCTTGATGAGGGGTTAAACTCTCAGTAAGTGGTGTGTGGCTACAGGACCGTTTTTACAAGACCTGACCCAAAGTTATTCTCTGGTCACACCTCCACCAGTGCCTTCAGCTTGGGTTTGTAAAGCTCCATCACCTATCCCCTTCCTCCTTGCTGTTGTGTTCGGGGGTTATGTGTCTGCTGAGATTTTCCTGAGCTTATTTCCTGCACTGGAGGAAAAATCAATCTGCTCCCTGTGCCATAAAATGTCATCTCTGATTGCTTTTGAAGACATGCTTTGGATAGACTCAGCACCACCAAAATCTTACCCTAAAACTTGTGGCTGAGAGAGTTGCTTTGCTTTTATTTGTTCAGACTCCTGGTTGAAGAAAATTCAGAGGGCTGGGGCTGAGTGGCTGCTTGGTGTAAGGAAAGTATCAGAAAATCCCAGAATGGCTTGGGTTGGAAGGGACATTAAAGACCACCAAATTCCACCCCCTGCCATGGGCAGGGACACCTTCCTCTGTCCCAGGTTGCTCCCAAACCTCGTCCAACCTGGCCTTGGACACTTCCAGGGATCCAGGGGCAGTCAGAGCTGCTCTGGGCAAGCTATTCAGGAAATTCAGGAACAGTTTTTGATCACCAGTGCCAGGGATGGAGCTCGTGGAGGGTGATGAGCTGCTGGCTGTGCCAAGGATTAACTGGAGAGGGAAGGTAATCTCAAGGCAACAGGTGGGATATGCTGAATTTGCAGGACAGAGAGCCCATCCCAGTGTGAGGGACTGAGCTGCTGAGGTGTCAATACCTTCACACAGAGCAGTTTATTTTGGATGTGTGTCTGGGCTGTGTGGAGCAGTCATGGGGTTTTTTTTTTAGCTGAAAGGGTAAAATCTTGGTCCTGCTGAAATTGCTGTCGGAGTGAACAGCCCTGGGGATGTCTGCAGGAATTCTGTGGAAGTGGAATGAAGCATCTTATCTGGAAAGAATGCTTGTGGGACGAAGGGAATGGATCGTTCTCACCAGCTTCCATCGTGCTTTCTGCTCACATCTCAGTTATCTCCACCACAGCGCTGTGTTTTACCCCCTCTTCCAACTCCCCTCCACCAACTGTGCTGGCTCTGGAGGAGATAAAGCACGGCCTGACACATTTCTGTCTGCATCTCTCCTCCTGCATGGCTGGGCTTCTCACACCTACCTGCTGGGAGGAGCAGACGTGGGAGCAGCTTTGCTGGCTGCTTGGCTCGTGCCACCCCATCCCGCTCTGAGCTCTCCAAGGTGGAATGTTGGTGTGAGACACAGAACACCCTTTGTGCTGAGGCAGGAGAAGCCTGAATGTTTCAGGGGCTGAACTGGCTGCTTGAACACCATTTTCAGGTGCAGGCCCTTTGAGGGTAAATGTTTCTGCAGGTCAGATATTGGGCCACGATGGGGAAGCTCTGAGCTTGTCCGGCCCCCACAACTCTGTGATCAAACTCTGTCATGCTTGATCCCTCGTTATCCCATCCAAACCATTCCATGGCTCTTTGTTTCTATCTCCTCAGCTGGCTGGGGTGATGGGGTGGGTTTGGGGTGGCTGGAGGCCTCTCTGGGCAGCAGCAGCCTCTTCCTCTCTCACACACCTCTATTATTTCAAGCAATACCTTCACACACCATCTGAAGGGATTTTTTTTGCATCCTGGACATGTCCTGGATATGCTGGGGGCTTCCAGCAGGTGAGAGGTGGTGCAGGAGCTCCTGAGGATCCCATTAGAGCACCTCCTGGCCCTTTCCTCCCTCCTTTCCCACAGTTTGGAAGCAGCAGAGAGCAGAGCAGGGAGTGACAGGCAGTGCTGTGTGAGCACCCTGTGTTTGTGCTGCTGTTTTCCATTGATAATTCATCCCGGGATCAGCATTCACAATTAATTCAATTAAAGGGGCCTCATCACTCATTTATGAGGCAGGGAGGCTTACAAAGGGCACAGGGAACATCTCTTTGTGTGCTGAGGATGGGGTTGTTTCTAGCTGGGTGCTGTTCTTGTGGTGTCTCCGCTCTGTGGTGTGGGACAGAGCATCTTCTGGGCTGAGGGCTTGTGGAATGATGTGGCAGGGAAGCCTGACCTAATGCTGAGCTGCACTTTTGGCATGATTTTTCAGGTTTTGGGTGAAATCTAAACCATTTTAGCAATGTAGAGGTCCCTCCTGGGGGTGTACAGGTATCTGTCTCTAGAATCCCCAGTTCAGCCCTTCACAACAGCCCCAAATTTTATGTTTTCCTCTCCAGCTCTGTGATGAAAATGCTTTTTGTGGTTTTCTCATAGGACTATATCCTGCCTCTCACAGATTTTAGCTCTCTGTCCCTGTCCTCGCTTGCATCCTGCCTCTCAGACCCTCCGTCCTCTCCAGGCAAAGCTGGAGATGATCATCACAAGAGCTCTTCTCTCTCTCCTTCCACATCCACATCGAGTCTGCAGCTGTTCTGTCATCAGGGAGAGACTTTTCCAGCTGAGGATTTGGGCTCACACCATTGATCAGCAGGAGCATGGGCCTTTAGCTTTTCCAGATTCTGGCTCACGGTCTTACTCTTGAAATGAGCTGGGAAGGGAGGGAAATGCTCAGCTTTTGCACTCAGGTGAGGCTGTTTGTTTTGGGAATTGAGAAATTTGCCTGACAGTGCAAAGGTGGTGTAAAAAAGGTGATTACTTCACCCCTGATGCCCTTGGGAACTGGGTAAACACTCTTGGTAAGTCAAAGTCCACCAAATGTCAACAGGAGTGTGTCACCTCATGGGAAAAGCTACCTGTGAAAATGATTTCTGGATGACTTTTGCCTCAAATTGCTTTTCCTCCTGTTACTTTGGCTGCTTGAGGTTCTCCAATCCCCATCACAGCTCCACACCATCTCCAGGATAATGAGGATGGAGCACCTTGCTGTGTCCAGCTCAGGGTGGCAGCTGCTGGCACTCCACATTTCCTCGAAGTGACTTGACAGGGAGCTGTTCCCAGACTCTGTCCTTTTCCTTCCTTATTTCTCAGTAAAAACATAATTTTGACAGGCCAGTGATGCAGAAAATAACTTGCTGCTCTCCAACTGTTGCATCCCTTGACCCCAATTAGAATGTGGTGCATGTAGAAGTGTCAGCTTCTTGCTTTCTCTCCGCTCCCCGTCTCCCTGACCAAAATTCCCATTACAAAGATGACACCTGAGTGCTTCACAGGGCAGAAAGCGCCACTGACCAAAGAGAGAATCAGAGTGGATGTGAAGTCCAGCTCCTCTGGGGGTTTTCTGCCCTTGGATTTGGGACAATGAGCAGGAACACTGTCAGGAAGGAGCATGGTGGTGTTCGTTGATGGTCGGACTGGATGATCTTAGAGATCTTTTCCAACTGTAATGATTTTATGATTGAATAAGATATTCCACCCTATGGGAATATTTCCCCTTCACCTACCTTTATAGGGGTGAACCTATAGGATTGGCTTAGGCATTGAAATGTAAAGTTTCAGGGCCAAAGCCTTGAAGCTGTGGCTGCCCCATCCTGGGAAGTGTCCAAGGTTGGATTGGATGGGGCTCTGAGCACCTGGGATAGTGGAAGGTGTCCCTGCCCATGGCAGGGGGTGGAACTGGCTGAGCTTGAGGGTCCTTTCCAACCCAAACCATTCTGTGATTCCATGCTAAATCTCTGTGTTCCCTGCAGACCTCCAGCTTGGTATCAGAGTTTTCTTTTCAACAGCTGATGCCCTAAGGGCTGTGAAGGATGAGTAACAGTGTCTGTGGAAGGGGTGGGAGGTAGCCCATGGATCAGTGGGATTTCAGTGGGTTTCAGCCCATTTCAGTGGGATTCAGGACCATCCAAAACTCCTCGTGTTCTTTAACCTCTCCATAGCCCTGCCCTTCACGCTGAGGATCCATTGGCAGCTCCCTCACGTTCTCCTGCAAGCTTGGTGTGAGCTCTGAGGCCAAGAGAGCAGAAAGCAGGGCTGGATTTGTGCCTGGGCTGGGCCTGACTTCTCCTCCCACAGCTCTGAACGTTGAGTTGTTGGGATTGGACGTTGGGCGCGTTTCAAATCGCGGCCGCCTCCGTGCGCTCCGTGAGGCACAACCTCTCCTCAGGTTATCTGCTGCGTGATTCAAGGGGATGGCAGGAGGGCAGAGTTCCAGGCTGTGACGCATTCAGTCTTTTCCCACTGCTGCTGTAATTCAAGTGGAAATCTCAGAAGATGGTAAAACCTTCAGGCATGTGAAAGATGCCAGGATTTAAGTGCATATGAATGAATCCAGGGCTCATTTTTGAACTTGGAAAAACAGGGTAGGCTTGCTGCGATCTCATTGCCTCTGCCTGCTGCCATGGAGTGACAGAAGAAGGGAGAATGGCTTGCAGCTGGGAGAGAGAAGGTTTGGATTAGATATTAGGGGGGAAAAAAAATAATTATTGAAAGGGTGGTGAGGCCCTGGCAGAGGTTTCCCAGTGAAGCTGTGGATATCCCATCCCTGGAAGTGTTCAAGGCCAGGCTGGGCAGGGCTTGGAGCAGCCTGGTTCAGTGGAAAGTGTTCCTGCCCATGGCAGGGAGTGGAATGAAATGATCTTTAATGTCCCTTCCAACCCAAACCATTCTGTGATCTTAATGGTTGGACTTGATCTTAAATGTCTTTTCTGCCCTAAAGGATTCAATGATTCTGTGGTTTTATCATGGCAACGCTCAGGGACACAGCTGAGCATGCAGAGCAGAAGGGTCCATCAGAGCTCCAGCCCTCCACATGGGATTTCCCTCCCAGCTGGGAGCTCTGGGACCTCCTGTGATCACTGAGGATGGTCCTGGCCATGACTTCCCCTCCTCATCAAGCCAGTTGGATTCATTGGCACGCTCTGCACTCTCTGGACACTCCTGGATTCCTCTGTGCTCCCTCTGACACTCCCTGTGACCTTTTTAGGCAGATCCCGAGCTGAAGGTGGAACATCCTCCAGCCATGGGGTGATGGAGCTTGCTGCAAGGGTCAGTGCATCCAGACTTCCCTTGATGTTGCTCCAGACACTGAGTTTCTAACCAGGCTGCTCCTCCTGACCTTCCCTGCAGCGTAGGGCACGGGGAGGGTGCATCCCCCAGGCCTGGGTGTTGGCTGTCCCTCACAGATCCTTGCTTGGAGGCAAGGGAAGAGTTCCAGAAACCTTCCAGTGCTGCAGCAAGGAAGATTCTGCTGGCTGGAAACTCCGTGAAGAAAATCCAAGCTGTGATCAGAAAGCTGTTACATCATTATTTTGACTTGAAATAACTGGAGGTATAACTCATGCCAATAAAACCCCAAAACACCTTTATTTTTGGCCCTGCAACAGCTCTTTTGTCCATTAAACAACAGCATCAACTACCACTGCAGCTTCCAAAGGTACTGAATGAACAGAGCCCTCTCTTTGTTCCTGCTGTGTGAGGAGCAGGTGATGCTGAGGTGTTTTAGAGTCTCAGCTCCTAGGAGGTCTTTAATCTGCAGGAATCATGTAATCTGTGAGTGACAGGAGTAATTGTGACACTGATTGAGCTGTGGTGGCTCCACTCAGAAGACTTTTGTCTCTGCACTTGGGATGAGTGGCAGATAAAAGACCTGCTTCATAATTTGTGCCTTGAGAGAAGGAGAAATGACGTGGGAGGGAAGAGCTGAGCCCTCCGAACGGATCAATCCCTTCATTCATTTTCTTCTGCACTCTGTATTGGGATGTTGAAGACTGCTGCTCTTGCAAGGACCATTCCAGCTGAGGAGTGATGCTGGCATGAAGAAGGTCCAGAAATCCCCTCTTTTTTTGACCACCTCCCCCAGAGATGATAACCAGAAGCAGAGGGAGAAAATCTGTTCTGGCCAACACTGCTATCAGCAAACCCCGCCCTTGGATCTCTTTCTGGAGAGCTCAGAACGAGGTGAAAAACTGTAGTAATGTTTATTTTGCGGAAGATAAGCTTTAAGCTGAATGTATTACGATGTTTTGGCTGACAGCAATCGTGGATTTTTATTTCTTTCCCCAACCCTAAAATAAGAAAATAGCTGCCTGATCTCCAGCTTCATTTTAACCTGAAAAATGTTGGTGGCTTGACAATGGTTTGAAAAAGGATTTCTGGATGAAAACCTAATGAATGGTTCAAAAGTTGATTAAGAAGGAGGGGAGATTCTAAGTCAAAGTTTTCTAGCTAGAAATAGTGATTTATTATCCAGGTATCTTTGCAAATGACAAAATAACTAATTAGATACAATTCATAATCAGAACTTAAAGCTGCCACTGGTGTAAGATGGAAGGTTTTATGAACAATTCATAATCTTGAATTCTGATTTAAATGTAGTGTAGTGTGTATTGAGAGTTAGTCAAACACACTGAGGAGCTGGGAAAAGCTTAATAAGATCCTACAATTCTGACCCCCTGTAGATTTTATTTTTTCTGATGAAGGATTTGAAAAGGGCATTTTGGAAAGATGTTTTATATGGTAGCAGTCTTTTCCCATAAAACATCAGCCATAATAATTATTTTTATGCAGATCCCGAGGCACAGAGAGATTAAATGACTTTCTCAAGGTCAGACTGAGTCAGAGGCAGAACCAGGGAATGAAGACAAGTTTTGATTCAGGGACTGTGGATGTTCTCAAGTAGCCCTCACTCAGATCTCCAGGGCTGGGTGCACTCAGTATTTCTGGGTCTGATGTCCCAACATCTCCTGGATTCCAACCCTGGAAGTGGATAATCCCAACCATTTTTTGATTTGTCTTTGGAATCAGCATGACCTTCATGAAGCTGTTGATGAGCCTGTTGTCCTTGGTGGGTGAACTCCCCGGGATCATTGTGGTGACGAATGGCTTCTTCAGTGGCCTCTCAGTACTTAAAGGGGATTTATAAAAAAGGGGAGAGGTTTTTTTTTTCCCATGGGCAGATGGTGATAGGACAGAGGGGAATGGTTTCACACTGGCAGAGAGCAGCTTTGGATTAGGTGTTGGGAAGAAATTCTTTATTCAGAGGGTGGTGAGGCCCTGGAAGATGTTTCTCAGAGAAGTTGTGGGTATCCCATCCCTGGAAGTTCTCAAGGACAGGTTGGATGGGGCTTGGAGAAGCTTGGGATAGTGGAAGGTGCCCCCGGCCATGTCAGGGGCTGGAACTGGATCATCTTTAGGGTTTCTTCCAACCCAAACCATTCTGTGATTCTTATTTGGCTGTGCTATCACTCACTATCCAAGGTGGAAGTCGTGGGAAGGGATCAGGCAGAGGCTCTCCTGCATGGCTTTCTACTGATAGAAGAGCTGTCCTCAATTTCAAATCCCCACTGGATGAAGTACTCGAAGCCTTCTCTGGGATCACCTGGAGATTGGAAGCCTTGAAGTGCCGTGACATTGCTGCCTGTAAGGCACCACTCGTGCAGTGGTGAATCTTGCAGTGCTGCTGCTGCTGGCCAGTGCTGGGGAGGGATTTGCATTCTGGCCTTTTTGCAAATCTCTCGGTTCAGCCAAGTTCAGCTGCACCAGCTCCCAGGGGACACATGAGCTGTAGTAGTTGTTCGCTCACTCAGTGAAGTCGAATAAGTCAACTGCATTCCTCTCTGGACATTGTTTGTGTCTCCAGATATCTCCTCGTGAATTATTAGCTATGGAAAAGACTTATTGCCAAGATACTGGGCTTAGTTTAGTCTCCTGGTCACTGCAGGTTTCTTCCCAAATATATTTTATTCTAAGTGGCTCGAATGCTGCTCCTCCTGACATTTCCCCCCGGCCTCTCCCCTGCAGTCTGCTCGTTCTTGCTGTCAGGAAGTTATCCCTCATGCTCAGGCTACTTCTTATCAGTCTGTCACTTTTTCAACTCATTGGGCTAATAGTTCTCCCAGTACAAGAGCTGTCTCTCTGTGTCCTTTTGCCCTGCTGTCCCCAAGGGAGCCTCTTCTTGCACTAAAAGAGGGTCAGACTTGATGGCTTTACAGGTCTTTTTCTGCCCTCGTGCTCTGGCTTCTTAGAGTCTCAAAGATTCTGGGTCTGACCTGCAATGAACTCTGGAAGAATGAGCAAAAGAATAGATTTTATAAAACAGAATCATGGAATCATTTAGGTTGCAGAAAACCTCTAAGATCTTCAGGTCCAGTCATTCCCTCTGCACTGCCAAGGCCACCACTACACAGTGTTCCCAAGTGCCACATCCACAGGGCTTTTAAATCCCTCCAGGGATGAGGACTCCTCCCCTGTCCTGGCCAGCCTGTTTCCAGGCTTGACAACTCTTTCCATGAATTTTTTTTCCCTAATATCCAACCTCAACCTTCCCTGGTGCAACTTGAGGCCATTTCCTCAAGTAAGTAATGAAGATATCGGAGTTCATAAATCCCAGGGGTTTAGACATTCTCATAAACATGAATTGTATCCATGAAGGGGTGAAATGGCCTTTTCTGTCCTGGATGTACATTATTTCTGGGGGCATGGGGAAAGCCCGAGTTATTCCAGCACTGGAACTGTTTCTCAGATTTACAGCAGGATTTTCTACGGATGTGAAGAAACAGGGAAGAGAAGGCAGGAAAACAACGACACAAGGAAGATGATTCTTGATGCTCATCCGAGGAACCAGGAAAAGGCTGAAGCCTTTTTCTCCTCATAGATTCAGTTCAGGGCTGGGACACCACTGAAACCTTCCAGACAGCCCATCCATTTAGGGCTCGTAAAGGCAGCTATTCCATCTTGGCTCCAGATGTGCACAGATGTTGAGCGGAGCCTTGCCCTGCCGTGCACCGTCGTTTGGCATCAGCAGCACTCCCCTGCATCCCCAGTCTCCTCAGGGAGGACACCTCAGCAGCCAAGCAGCTGGACTGCAGAGGAGAGCAGCAGTGCTCGGTGCTGATTAAGCACTAATGTAATTAATAGCCTCTTACCATCCTTACATTAGCAACAACGTCAGCGTGTCAGTAACTATTTACAATATAACTTACACAAATGTCATTTTGCTACGCTGAGCACTTCATATTTTGCAATTCTCTGCCACAGTAATAAAATCAGTCAGCCAGTCGGAAGGGAAACACACCCAGGAGATATCATTATTAATGGCACTGGGCCAGGCTTTCCATGAGCCGTGTAGGAGGCAGAGGAGCAGAGAGGAGCTCATTCCTGCACTGAGATGCCCTCAGGTCTCTGCACGGGATCGCTTTGAATCCGGCTGGATGAGGCCTCAGTTACCAGTCAGTAAAGTTTGGAAGGGTTTGTCTATTCTTTCTTGATGTAGTTATCAGCCCAGTGTGTTATCCATGGCACTGCATAATTCGGTTTTAAAGGTCTCAAATAATTTCACTTGTCTTGAATCGATTGTTTCCTGCAGTAAAAGATCTTTCCCTGTGCTTGCTGCTTAACATCCTGAACCCTGGGCATCCACAGGCCCCTTTGCCTCATGAGCTGGGGGTTCTGCACTGGCACTGAGTGAAGGTGGCTTTGATGCCCTGGTGCTTTGTTTTAAAGTCATAAATTAGCAGATGGATTGGATCTTGGCATCGCTAATTGGTCATTTGCACGGAGAGCTGATGAGAAAAAGGGAGAAAGTGACTTTATCCACAGGCAGAGGGTGAGGAGGAACAGTTTTAAACTAAGAGGAGAGGTTGAGATCAGTTGTTAGGTGGAAGTTCTTCCCTGTTAGGGAGGTGAGGCCCTGGCACAGGGTGCCCAGAGCAGCTGTGGCTGCCCCTGGATCCTGGAAGTGTCCAAGGCCAGGCTGGACAGGGCTTGGAGCAGCCTGGGACAGTGGAAGGTGGCCCTGCTCATGGAAGTGGGGTTGGAACTGGGTGATGTTTAAGTTCCCTTCCAACCCAAACCATTCTGGGATTCTGTGATTCATGGGGGTGTGAAGACAATTACTGAAGGTGCCCAAATCTCATTGTTTTGAGGCAGAATGTGCTGAAATCTCCTAAAAATCTTCCGTCAGGGTGCAGCTCCCGGTGACAGGAGTGCAAAAATTACTGCTGATTTTCCTGGGAGCCTCACAGAACCCGAAAGAACTTTCTATATCCTGTTGTCTTCTCTAACGAGAAGAAAGACTTTTTAAAGTGCCACCTTTATATGGGTTGTTCTGTTGGCATCGATGTTTCAGAGAGGCCCAGCTTAGCAAAACTGGCATCAAATAATTTCCTGCTGCTGTCCCTCTGTTTTCCTCTGCAAAATCCTAAACCTCTCTATGCAAGTCTGCCACGTCAGGATCCAGGAATATTTGTGAAGGTGTGTGAGACCCCTTATTATGGGCCTCTCTGCAAGCAAAGAATGTGACAGCATTTGAAGGTATTTTGCTGTGGTTTCAGATTTAACAGCAGCCATGGCAAATTCACATTTTTCTGTTAAAAAGAAAAGAAAAAAAAATACATAGGAAAAAGAAAAAAAAAAATCTCCTAGCACTTGATGGATTAAATAGTGCATTGACTGCCTAGAGCATTGGAGGTCTGGGTGGGATAAAAATGCACATGCCCATCTGGCACACAGCAAATATTGAAATCAGTGGAATTACATGGAATGTAAAATTTCCCCCCTCAATCCCCACTTTTCACTGTCACATTCTAATTCCAAGGCAAAGCAGTTATAAATCACGTACAGAACAGGGAAATGTGGAGCCTGTGTCAACTAACACAGGTGCCTGAGCTCCTGCAAGCTCTTGAGTTCTTGCAGAAGAACTGATGAGCAGAAGTGGCTGCAGTGAGAGAAATCTCAAAGGGTTCAAATCAAGCAGAAGTGTCAGTCAAGTAGCCCAACAATGCCTGGAAATCAGTGCTGAATTCTCCAGGAGGAAAATGATGCCATTTGTTTGCAATTCTAATACAATGAATCAACAGATCACTTGCAAAATGCTCCTGATGGAAATGTGCAAAATGGATGTGAACAAGCAGAGGCTGTGAGGGGAGAGGGGGTCTGGGTGCAGGCTTTGCTGCTGAAATTTGAAAGTGGTTTGGTCAAGCTCAGGTGGATCTGATGTATCCATAAAATCAAGTCCTGGGAGAACATGGAAGTGAAAGATTTCGGTTTTTGCTGCCGATGAGGAGGTTTTGGTAAAGAAGGAGTTGTCCTGGAGTGGTTGAATGTTTGGCAAAAACAGCAAATGTGGTGGACGTGAGATATAAAGTCTGAATGGATTAAAAATTACCTGGAAACAGAGACAGGTCTCCTAACAGACATAATTCCTCTGTTTCCCTTTCCTGTTGAAAAATCCAGCTTTTAGCACTGTTTGATTTTTGTTGTTGTTGGGTTTTGATGGGTTCTTTTTGGAGGTGGAGCAAGGAATTTCCATAGAAATTGGATAGAGATCAATTGTTCATTGTCTTTCCCACTGTAAGAACGAGGGATTTTTGCAGGGAATGAGTCACCTCTGGAGGAAAATTGCAAGTTTTAATTATTTTCAAATTATTATTTTTTTTTCAGTCATAGCAAGGAAAAGCAGAATCTATATCCTTTTCCCAGTCAGAAAAAAGCAATTAGGCTGCCATGGGAAAATCAGTGATATGGGATGAGCTGTTGGGGATCTGAATAAAACTTCTGAGCCAGGTGACCTCAAGGATTACCTGGGATTTGTGCTCCTTTTGGGAATTGTTCTGTGGACGAGTGTCACTGTCGGACACAAAATGATTCACACAGATACAGCTCGAAGTGTGATGAAAGAAGAAGGAAGTTTATTTGTTCTTTCAGTATTTATAGGTTTTGACAATGACCAGGGATTGGATAGTCAGGTCACCACCTTCCCAACCACACTGGCCGTGAGAGACGTCCATCAAAAGGCAAATCTTTAATGGAATGTATAAACACCTGTGTTTATAGTTACTTTCCTGGGAAAGTGGCTAGAAATTATGAAAAAAATATCAAAAGGCCTGATTCTCAGGGCGACAGGTGAGGAGCAATCTGGTTCTGAGGGTTGCTGGAACTCTGGTCTCTGCATCTTCTGGAGTCTCACCCACTCAGGCATAGATGGGAATTGCTCAAAAATTTCTGCAGTATAATGTCAGTCCTCATGGGAGATTACAAACATTTCCCTATGAGTGGAAAGGTGTTCACATCCACAGTGAGGCTGGAAGCAGGAGTGTATTAGGACAGAATTCCTAATGTGCAGACCGCTTGTCCCGCAAATGGTGTGTGAAAAATACCGGATTACACCCACGGAAAAGAATGCCAGGTCTGGAATGCTGGAATGCTGCACCATCACACATTGCTCACCTTGACTTCAGATCCAGAAGGATCCATTGCTTTCTCCCTTAAAGGACTATTGGGTAGCAGAACAACAAATTCCTTGTAGGATTGGCCCAAAGCATCTATATTTTTCTTTCCTCCACTGTGCAAATACGCGTATTGTGACATTAAATATGGGCTGGGATGATGGGAATACTCTGCTGCTTTGGCACTGAGAAGCTCCATTGAAGAAGAGCAGGAAATTGGGTTCCCTGACCCTTCTTTCCTCCCTGGGATGATGCCTAAAAGATCAGGACTGATTTGGGTCAGGGCAGAATTTCTGCTAATTACATTTTTTTTAATGTAGATTTTTTTTTTTTCTCTTTCGTTTCTATTAGTTTTTCTCTGTCTCCTTCTCCCACTGCTTTCTGCTTCTTCCATTTTCTCTTTTCCCTAATGCTTCCCTAAAGCAAAATAAGATGAACTTATGGTAAAACAGAATTTTTATTGTCTACACTGAAATTTGTGCTATTCCAGGTGACCATTTTTGTCTGGACTGAGAGAGGTTAAATGAGAGGTAGAGCTGTCTTTCATCTTCACACAGGTGCTTGAAGTGCTGCCTGGTCAAGGTCAGTTTTGGGACCTCCATCCAAAAAGTGAGCAGAACCCTGAGGAAGAGTGTGAAGATGGATCAGTTTCCTTTTCCCATCTTCCAGCACCCTGGGTGTTGTAAGGAAAAGCTCTGAGGGAATTTTTAAAAGAATGTCTTTGGGATTTGCCTCAATTTTTCACGAGAGGCAGCTGAGGTGTCTCAGCATCCTTTGGAGCATTGAGGTGGCTGCTGTCTCCTGGGAAGATGGAACTGCTCTCCTCCTTTCTTTTCTCCATGCTTTTTAGGATGGATGATGCTTTTATGAGCCTGGGGAACATGAAAGAGACCTGCTGGCCCAGAGAGGAGGAAAGCAAGGGGGAGGAGGATCGATTTTAGGGCTGTTTGGAGGGAAAATGGGAAGGCAGGAGTGTGCTCTTAATTAATAGTTTCCATCACTCGTGTTTCTGAGAGCACCTGCAAAGCAGAGGAACTGAACTGGATTCGTTGCTGGCTCTTTTCAAGATAGAAAAGCCCTTGACTACTTCATGGCTTTATATGAAGGGTAAACACTACACTGAGCTATTTGACAGCAGGACCTGGCTGTTGTTATCACCTCTTGTCCTCCTTCTACTTTAAATTTACATTTTTATTTAAAGCTATTTTCTCTCCTCCCAGTAGATTGAAAACCTAGAGTTATCTCCAAGGTTATCACTGGCTGTCTCTTCCCAAGGTCTGTAGCACAGGTAATTGGGGGAAAGTCAAGCAGCAGGGAGAATGTGAAGGGAGCTCAGAGCAGGCAACAAACAGCCTCAGATTTAAGTGGGAGGAGAGTCCAATAACCATGAGATGGAGCTTTGCCTTTGGAACAAATAAAGAAGGCTCCCTTTTAAGTCAAATCTTTTTTGCTCTTTCAGAAAAAGCAAAACTGTATCAGCCCTGGGAGAAAGGGACAGCCCAGGCTGTGGTTAATGCAGATGTGAGGAGGACACAAAGAGAAGGAAGAGCTGCAGATAACTCCTCTCCTATCAGCACTTGAGGAGAATTCATTGCTGATGTCTCTGCTTGGATCTGGACTTGGAGGGGTAAAGTCTGTCCTATCACAGACCTGCTGTAAGCCAGCAGCTCCCTCCTGTCTAGGTGACGTGGCAGGTGAATAATATCTTTCAAACACTTGCTTTTATTCATGGGGATTGAAGCTTCCTTTTGAAGCATCAAATCCGACAGTGGAATTATGGGTGGTGTACACAGGAGAAATCATCTTTTCTCTTGCTGCTGAATTCCTCAGAACAGGGTGGGGTGGGAAGAAGAGGCTCCCAGGAGCAGTTCAACTTTTGTGGAGGCTTGATAAAACCATCCCCACTTCTTGTTGGTTTTCATTTTCTTTTAACACTCTGTAATAAAGGGAAAGGATTTCCAGGGGCTGTTTCTGGCTAAGGTTCTGCTGGGGTTGGCTTTGTGCTCTTCGTGCTTTTTCCCCCCTCTCCTCTGGTGTGCCATGTGGCTCTTGCCTTCAAGCCTCCTTCTTTTTTAATTTTTTTTTTCCCTAAGAAGAGATTTATTTTTTTTTTTTCCTTCTGCAGAGATAAACATGATGACTTTTTCATGAGCATGGAAAAGCTCAGAAGCACTTGCAAAGCCCCAGCTCTTGTTTGATTTGTCCTTTGGACAAACAAGGCACAGTTCATAACTGTCCATGGAGGAGAGATTTGATTGATTCCATCAGCAGCATTGCAGGGAGTTATGGTGGATTTGAGCTTTATTTGTCTTTTTGTTTTGTGGTTTTTTTAAGTGGAAATATATAAAGAAGAATTATTGATTTCATTCTCCCAGAACTGTTACATTAAACTTATCTTCCACAGGTGTAACTGTTTTCTGATTCACTTGACGACCTCTCATCTTTAAGGGAAATTATTTTCCTCCGCCGCAGTATAAATTACATGTCAGACGGTTTTTAGGCAGTTTCAGGCTGGTTAGTTCAGAGACAGCACTGCAAAAAGGAGGCAAATTGGGTTTTATTGGGGGACAACTTCCTTTCTCTCCCAAGTTGGCTGTTGGGTATCATAATGGAATTCCCGATGCGGAGTCGTGCGTGTGTGGCTTGACAGGCCTGGACAAATGTAATATCCCAACAGGATCCAAGGCAGCTTTGCTGTATTATTTACTCTTATTTACTTATTTATTCCATTTTGAAGTGGAGGTGGCTCTTACTCAGTATAAAACTCCACACTGTGCTGTGTGATAATGGAGAATTTATTCCTGCTGGGCATAGAGAGGAGCCCCAGTCCACAACAACATCCCAGTCATTCGTGTGCTGCACGAGACATTTCCAGAAATACTTCTCCCTCTTTTTCAGTTCTTTTTCCTTTGTGGGAGGCTGGAATGACCCTGGGAAGAGGGTTTTCTCTGGATGTGACTCACACCTTGCTCTTGGGAGCAGAGGAGACGATGAGAGAGGATTTTGTGAGGTCTCAGACTTTCACTTGGAGAGCACAGCCGAGATCCAGAGCCAGGGCTTGGCCACCAGGAGGTGGAAAGGGCAGAGGATGGTGACAGAGAACAGGAGGTCACTTGTCCCTACCTTGCCAGTGGAGATTCAAGGCTGAGAGAGCAGGAAAATGGGCATATGTTTGTTATGAATGTGGATTTCAGAGGGGGAAACATCCCTCTGCCCATTCCACCACGTGGTTTCCTTCAGGGGGAGAGCAGGAAAAATCCTAAAACTGATCTGCCACGTCCTTAGGTCTCTTTCTGCCCAATCTCGGTCCAGCTAAAAAAGAGTGTCTGGTTGGTAGCCTGATTTTGGGTCTTTTTTTTGTTTCCCAGTGCTGACAACACCAGGTGTCCATGAAGACTTGAAAAATCCATCAATTTTGGAATAAGTACTGAAAAGTGGATGTAGGAAGGGTTCAGATTTCGGCCCCTGGGCACAAACCTGTAAAAAGCTTGGAAATTAAATACTTCAGGGTGATAAGGAACTTACAGCTTGTAGGTAACTGCAGCTTTTAAATATCTAATTTATATCTGTGCTTTTAGTCCTGTACTTTTTATCATTTTGGTTGTTTCCTCTCCCTCTGTACATCAGTGTCTTACCAGGGATGGAATGAAACCTGAGCTCAAAGGCAGACAGAAAACTGGAGATAGAATATTACTCACCCCTGTTTTACAACTGATTGAACTTGGGAATTCATCTGTGTGACTGTAGGACACAAAATATTTCCTCTGAGTGCCTGAATCTCCATTTCTCACCAGCTGACAAAAATCAAGCAGAACCTGTATTCTCCACCTGGGAGGCCAGAAGGATTCCAGACAAGTCTGTGGTTATAGGGAAATGGGGGATGCAGAACCTTCCAGGGCTGGGTGTAGGATCCAGTTAACAGCACACTGGACAAGCTGTTCTGATTTCAGGGTTTTCTCTCTGTCATTGCCACCAAATTTCTCTGAATCCTTGGCCAAATCCCTCGACCTGGTGTTTAGGCTCATCTTTTTAGAAAATGAGGTAGCTGTGATAACGTGCATGCGACAAAGAGGGAATGTTGAGCTCTGCAGGATGCAACAGGAAATCCATACTGAGGGCGTGGCTTTCTAACATTGACTAACATCATTTTGGGGTTTCTTTGCTTGGTTTTGCCTGGGGTTTTTGGGATTTTTTTCCCCCTGATGAATGTGCTGGTCTAACCTTGCAGATGTAACCGAACCCAGTAACCTCAGCCTTGTAGCTGTGCATGTACTCTGAGAAATGCTGGAGTGATTATGCATGAATGTTAATTAATCCCCAGCATGGTGGAGCATGTTGGGTGTCAGGGTATTGGGGGACAGTTATTCTCTTCCACTGCTTGCTTTCTGCATGAAACTGTATAAAAAAGCCTGCAGCACTTAGAATTTTGTGCATTTTGTTTTTTGCCTGTTCCCAGGAATTCCTATTTAGATGGAGGTTTTCTCAGTCAGGGACCACTTCCAGCAGCGTGCAGTGCCTGGCACAATGGGACCCTGCTCTTGGTTGTGACCTCGAAATGTTGCCATAATAATAATAATAATAGTCTGTGGCTTTTGGCACATCACCCATTAATCACAGCAGCTGTCGGGCAGAGCATTCGATGGGAATAGCTCCCTGCAAGAAAAAACAAACACAACAACACCCTGTGGCTTGTGGATCTTGAATCCACGCTCTGGAGGGTGCCAAGGAAGGAAGGAAGGGCTAAGCTGTGACATTTCACTCTGATTTGTTAACCTTGGCTGGTGTTCAGCTGCTCAGTGCTCAGCCCAGAGGGTCCCCAGAGACATCCAGCCTTTGAAATATTTACAGTGAGCACAAGCTGGAGTGAAGGTGCACACAGGCATCAGGGACAGAGCTTGCCATGGGGAAGAGGCATTCCTGGGATGGTTTACGTGCTGCTCCTGTATTTAATGCCTGTGCTGGACTTTTTCTCCCCCAAATTTTGTTTTGTGCAGAATTTGAGCACCCAGGATGCCCTGAGGTGGGAGCTTCATGGTTTGGCAGGTGTTGTGCAAAGAATTTTTTTGCTTCAGGTCCATGGGATGATCCCTGCTGGAAAGAGCAGGGAGATTTATCAGGCACTTACCTCAATCCCATGAAATTTGGTGGCCTGATGCCACAGACCACTTGTTTCCGTGCTCTGCCATAGGCAGAAAAGCAGATAAATGTGTTCAAAATTCACTCTTCAGAGGCATTCCCTGAAAATTGCTCCCCATGTTTATGCTTGAAAAGTTCCTTGGTGCTAAACTGGTCCATCTGCAGAAAGCAAACTGGTCCATTAGAACATCTGCAGAGAGTAAACCCAAGCAAACGAGATTACTGTCAATTTGTGTTTATTTGAATTACTGGATGAGTCCTAGTCATGGATCAGGGCTAAACATGTACAAATAATTGATTTTAGGTTCAGTGGCTCAAAGCAAAAACACGTGGAAAATCTTCTGCTTGACCTAAACCACTCTTTTTTTCCCAGTTTTCTGTTAAAATAAAGGCATTTAAAATGCAGCAAGAGAATGCAATGCTTTAACACAGAGCATTGTTAAATATTTGGAGCTTCGGGAAATATTTTCCTCCTCACTTTGATAGTTTCTAATTTTTGTCATTTAAAAAATCTACTAAAAATTCCTTCAGAATTAAATATCATCATCTTTAATGCTGCAATTTTATGAAGGAACTTCTCAAACTTTTCCAAGCTATTAAGAAGTATTTTGCTGTGGGTAATGCTTGCCCTGTGTTGATCGATGACAAGCCAACTTCTCTCTCCACTTTTAACTCAGACCCCAATGTGACAGATGGGGTTTAAAGAATGAGCATGAAGATTTTTAACTGAGGATTCTGACACTTTCTGCTTGAGGTATTTTTTTTTTTGCAGAGCCAAGGGCATTATGGAGTTTTGATGAGTTGGGTTAAATTTGCACTGTGAAATCTTGGGGGAATTGGGGTCAGCTTGGACTGGAAGTTGATATGAACCCTCTATCCAAGACCTGCTGTTCTAGAGTTGAACCAGAGCTGAATTCCAACCTTTTCTTCTTGGATTCCTTAGAAATGACACCATTCCAAACATGGAAACTGGCGTGAGGCCTCACCTTGGGATTTGGTATCTCACAGGCTCCAGGTGGGAAAGAGCAAAGTGTGCTTGAACCAGAGCAGTGGGAATAACCAAACCCAAGATCCGCTGTGTCCAGTGTTGAGGACTGAGCTGTTCACCTCCTCCACGTGCCACCTCCATGAGCACAGTGTGTCCCTGTGGCCTCCACCACAGCAGCTCCCTCTGGACCTTTCCCATCCTGGTTTGTTCCCTACAGGCACCTGAAGGCTTTTGGGGCAGCTTTGAAAAGCACCAAGGGCTAACCTTGCTGGTTGAGGAGGATGTGAAGCTGCTTGGGTTGAGGTTTTCTAGGAGGAGAAGTGGAAATAAGGATGGTTGCAGAGATGAGTGCAGCTGGAGCATCCCTGGCACCCCATCCCTGCCATGGGGGAGGCATCAGGGCACTTTGGCTCCAGCTCAGGAAGCCCCATGGAACAACCAGCATCATTTCCCAAAGGTGTTCCCTGCCTCTGGGAATGGTGGCCCCACCCATCCCAGTGCAGATGCTCTGGGAAGGGAGTGCAGACCCCAGCAGAGTTTATTGGTAAATGATTAAAACAGGCTTGAGCTGCTGTAGGAACAAGAGGTTGCCATGGAAACAGTCTCTTGATGTGTCCAGGTTTTGAAACCACTTTTCCCTCCTCTCCCGCCCTCAACGCTTCTTCTTTTTCCTGCTGTTGTTTTGTTGGAGATTCACCCTCCCGGGGTGAGGTGGTTCAGGTGGGCTCTGAGGACCAGGAAGGTACCGAGAGGAGCTGCTCATCCCAGGGAAGACTGTGAGGGTGGGAGACCCTCTCCACTTGTAGGAACCTTGGAAAGTGGGGTCTGGATGGACCCTGGAGGGTCACAATGTTGTGGGAGCAGGGGAGAATATCCCAGGGAAGCCCTTCTCCCAGAGACACCCAGCTGGGATGCTCTGAGCCTCTGAAGGGCTCTGCCCCACTGGGGTGCTCATCTCAGTAGTGACTCTTCTCCATCCCCTTCACCCCTCTTGGGAACGTGGCAATGGTGGGAAGCCACCTTTGGAACAATGGGAGATCAAGCCAGCGCCATAAGGAGCGGTTCTGAGAGACAAAAGAGGACCCCCTCCTCCTTGCCCACCCCTGCCTGGGCTCCCTAGCTTGGGGAGAGGAGCTTTCATTTCGCTCAAGTGGATGAAAAGCAGCCCCTCCCCGGTGGGGGTGTCATTATGCAGCTGTGGTGAAGAGCCATTGACGGCCCCTGCAAAGCTTTGAGGAGAATTTTCCTCATAGACCATTCAGCCCTGCTTTCAGACATGGAATTTTTTATTTTTACCAACCTCCTGCCTTTTTTTTTTTTTTTTTTCTTTTTTGTGTTTTCATCTAAAACACAGAAGCATCTGCATAAACACAAGCTCCTCCCTGTGTGTCGCTGCTTTTGTCCCTTCCCTGGGAATTCCCCTGGCTCTTTCCATCCTAAGCTCTTCAAATTCTGCATGAAATTCCTCTCTGCTGGAGCTATTGAGGATATGATACTATACTGTTATATATTATTTTACTATATTGTATGAAGGAGATATTTCAGTGTTTTACTGCATCTAGAGCAGGCCTGGGAAACCCTGAACCTGGGGTGGCTTTTCTGGCCTGTTCTAAAAGTTCCAAAGATTTTCCTCTACAACTCCCTGGAGGGTGGAGCCAGGTGGGGGTCGAGCTCTGCTCCCGCAGGACAAGGGACAGGATAAGAGGAAATGACTGAAAGTTGTGCCAGGGGAGGTTTAGATTGGATATTTGGGAAAATTTCTTCACTGAAGGGGTTGTTAAGCCCTGAAAGTGCTGGAATTGCTGTCCCTGGAGGGATTTAAGAGCCATATGGAGGTGGCACTTGGGGACATGGGTCAGTGGTGGCCTCGGCAATGCTGGGAATGGTTGGACTTGATGCTCTAGGAGGGATTTTCTAAATTATAGCAGGAGTTATGAAATCCAAGGTAACCTTCCATGCACTTGCTAAAATATATGGAAACTCTGTTAATTTTTTCCAGTATTGCATCATTGTCCAGACTTCCTCAGCAGGAAGGAAGTTATTGACACTGCAGTCCCTATTTGTGGTTTATTTTATGTATTTACGGTAAAATCCGCAAGTAATGCAGGCCCAACCTAAGTGACCTGCCAGGCCTCCCTTGGAATCACAGAATGGTTTGGAAGGGACCTTAAAGACTATCAAATTCCAACCCCCTGCCATGGGCACCTCCACCAGAACCTTCCATGGGCTCTGCTGAGCCATGACTACATCCAGGTGCCTTCTCCCTCTGATTGCCTGATGCAGCAGCAGTGACTGGTTTCCTAAATTGCCTTACATTTATGTGATGTGAATCCAGGTCTGAACACTCCCAGGGATGATGGATCTCAGGGGAGTTCATATGGAAACTTCTGCGTTGTTTATCTCAGCAATTCCCCAAGCTTGGGCTGCACTGGCTTACTTTAAATAACAAAATGGGTATTTTTGGTCAAGGATCTCCTAGTGCTCTGCTTGCCCAGCTGATGATAAGTGGAGAGCACCCAGCAGCCAAAATTGGAGAAGAAACCTTCAAAAAGTCCCAGCCCTTTTGCTCCAAGCTTGTAGGAACTTCTGTACATCCCCATGTTGTGTGTTATTTCTCGGATTTTCAAATTTCAAGCCCTCCCTCAAAGCCTGGACAGTTCCTCACTTTCATGGCATCTTAAAAGGGACCAGAGAGGCCCTGGAGTCCTTCTGCAGGAACGTCTCAATCAAAGGTGTCATGAAAGGGGTTTAATTTCAAAAGCTCTGAATTACACCTCGATCAGGAAGGACGTGGTAATGGTGGAATTGCTGAGCTCAGGAGGTTAAAGAATGAAGGGGAATTCACAGTTAACATCTGTGACACAACGAGTCAGGATGAGAGAGCCTCTGTCCTCAGAGCAGCTATCAAAGGCATTTCCCTGTTCCCATGCTTTTGGGAGATTTTTAATTACTCTGATGTTCGTTAAGAGTTACTTACGGCCAAATAAGCGGATTCTTAAATTCGAAGACGCTTTTTTTTTTTTTTTTGCTCCCAGAAATAACGGCAGAGCAGCAAATCAGCCCCAGCAAGGCAAGGAGGATGCAGTGAGCTCAGAGCTGCTCTGAAGCCAGATCAAATACCAGTTCACATAGCAGCCCCTGCCTCCATCTGCACCAGGATGATGACAGGAGAATTGCTTTGAATTCCTCCGAAGAAAAGCATCCAAGACAATGCTCTCCTGGGAAAGCCTCTCCTTTCCTGGTGTTCCATTCCCCGCTAGCTCTAATGCCAGAGGTGGCAGGTGGTGAACCTGTTGTGTGGGGAGGGGCAAGGGAACCGGAGAAGGGGAATTAGGCAGGTGTTTAGCAAGGCAAGCAGCAGCCATTCAGGGCTGCCATTCCTGGCCTTGCCTCCCGGCCACCTGGAGGAACCCGGCCTCTGGTGTCACCGCAGGGAGTTGGGAAAATACTGGAACAATGAGGAGCTGGGGCCTCCCAGGTGAAATGCCAAGCAGGACTGGAGTCTTAGACTGGGAGGGGTGGAGGAGAGTTCAGGTGTGTAATCTGGGTGAGCTACAGCCACGCAACCAGATTTCCTAGGAGCGAAATGTCCTTGGAGGAATGGCTTTGGGATGGCGCTGGCAATACGGGCACAGCTTTTTCCCTCGGTGTCTCGCTGGCAGTTTGTGATCTTCCTGCTGGCACATCAGAGCTGAGGAATATTGCATAAGCCTCACTGGGGACCTCAAAAGCAGATTAATTCCTTGAGCATCTTCCTTCTTGCCGCCAGTGAAGTCTGCTTCTCCGATGCGATCCAGGGAGACAGCTGGGCAGGGCTGGAACCTCCCCCAGACAGATAAGGCACAGGAGGAAGAGAGATAGCCCTTCCTCCAAAGCCCAACTGGCTTTTGGGAAGAAACCCTTTCTTGTGGCAGCTTGCAGTGTCCATCTGCAGAAGGGACCTCTCTCCAGGTACCACGGTGGTGATGACGATGATGATGATGATGAGACACTCAAGTTAAGGCGAGGACAGAGTGTGATTAAGTCCCTCCCTCAGGCAGAGCTCAGACAGGGAAAATGCTTTGGATGCAGTGGCCTGTAATTATGTAATTCTTCCTCGTTATCTTTTCTAATTGTTCTCAGTGCTGTTTCCTAAACTGATTGGAAACAATGGCAGATGGGGGTGAAGTGGGAGGCAGACGTGAGCGTGGCAGGCTGCCAGCGTAGCACAACGCTCTCCAGAAAGGGAGAAAGGAAAGGAAAAAGAGGGAAAAAATAAAAAAAATCCACGGTGGAGATTTGGATGCCAGGACCTGAATCGAGGGGACACCTGAACCACTGCCAGGCTGGGAGGTGCTGCCTGGGGATGTCTCATTCAGACTCATGCATATGCGATTTTCTGTGCTACATTCAAGAAATCCCAAGCCTTCCCCCATCCCTGGCACACCTCTGCTCCCCCAGAGCTTTGCTCTTTTCCTTTTTCCCCAGTACTCCAGTGCTGCAGTTTGAACTCTCACTGGGAGGGGCTTTGCCAGGAGAATCTGTGGTCTGCTCCCTCTGGCATTGAGTTGTTTACTTGTGTTTTGGAGAAATAAATTAAAAGAGAGGGAAATTTGGCTTGTTGCATTTGGAGGTGAGTGCGGGGAAGAATAAGGGGCCTTGGGGGAGATATTGCAGTGAGATTTCCTCATATTTGGCACAGGTTTCAGGGGAACTGCGGGGTGCAGCTCCCCAGGAGCTCCTTTTTGTCACGTTCACTCATTTTCTCTGCTACTCATCCTCCACTGCCCCCTCCTTGTGTGGGTGAGGGGTTTTTTTTGCAGGGATGTGTATCTCAGAGGTGTTTGGGGATCCAGCAGAGCCCTCTGCTCTCCTCTCACTGCCAGTCCTCTGCAGCACAGCAGGAAGGGAAAGCTCACACTGCTGCTGTAATTTTTTGTGTAGAGAAGGCCAGAACAAGCCCTGGTGGAATGTCTGAGCACCAATTTCCCATGGCAAGGGGAGAGGACAGAAGTCTGTGGGGTCATGAGGCATCCCACAGTGGCAGCATCACCACCCCTATGCCAAGCAGGGCTCACTTATGGGATGAGAGGTGCCCCTACAGAAAACAAACCCTCTTCATCCCTATGGGGTCAGCACCAGGCTGTGGAGGAGGCTCTGAGCCACCCCTGGGTGATCTCCCTTGTGCTGTACCTGGGTGGTGCTGATTTACCTTCCTCATCCCATTCTCTGAGTGTTTAATTTCTGTCTCAGCCCCCACGTCCTGACAGCGCTGGGAGCTGGGCAAGCAGCTAAGGGGTGAAAACAGAATTTATTAGAGCTGCCCTCTCCTCCTCCAAACCCAGACCTGTTTTTCCATCACTGCTCTCTGTGTGCCTGCAGGCTGCTGTGGGGTGGAGATGGGGCAGAGAGGAGCAGGAGTTGGAGGCTGCAGGTGGGGTGGTTCAACTCTGGCTTGTGCTGGGATTTGAGGGGTTTGAGCTGTGGTGATCTCCAGACATCCCTGGGCAGGAGTGGAAGGGAAAGACCCAGCAGGGGATGGCAGAGAGATGAATCCCAGCTCCCAGCACGGCTCTGGGTGCCACCAACTAGGTGGGCACCACCAGCAGTCGCTCCTGTGGGTCTGGACAGCAGATTTGCTTTTGCATGAACCTGGGCGGGGCAACTTTTGTCAAAGGCTGAAGAAGTTCCCTTTGCTGTCTCCTGAGTGTGTCCTGGGCTTGCTCAGTGCTGACAGGCACACAAGTTGATGGTTGGCAGATATTCTCCCTAGCAGTTCTTCTTTTTGGCTGAATAAATACATGAACTTCTTCCTTTTGCTCAGCAGACTTTTTGCCTCAGAAGTTCCCATGATGATACAGCAAAGGGAAAAACCCAGTTCCTTCTATCAGTTTTGTATCTGGACATTTTAATTCCATTTTTTCTCGTGGGATTGTCCTTTTCCTTGTGCTATGAGGCAGAAAGAACAAAAGATCCCTCTGTCATTTTCTAATATACCTTTATCATCCCTCTTCACATTCATCTCCTCTCTGAAATGCGCAGTCTGGGAGCTCCTGCTAATCCCTCCTCACAAGCAAAGGTTTGCCTTGACCTTGACCAGCCTCGTCACAGCTCCCTGGACTATATTTTGGGCAGATCAGTGCTTTTTGGGATGGGTGCCAATCCCCCTGTGCAGTGGCATGCATTTGGGACAGGATGTGCCATCTCAGACACACAGGAGAGACCCACCAAGGCTGGAATGCAGAAGAACATCCTCAAGGAAGTTATTGGTAGACATTCCACCAGAAAATGGGGTGCTGGGGCAGATTTTTTTCCACACCAGACACTAAGGCAGGACCTCAACAATACCTGGGATGTAGGGGCTGGTGTTGGGATGAGGAATTTGGGAGGAGCAGAGAGGAAATATCACCTTGTTCCCAGGTGCAAAGCTTCCCTCTGGAGGAGGGAAATCATTCTCCCTCCAGTCCCAGGATTTATTTCTTTATTGATTAATTTGTGCCTGTGTGTGAGGTGTGCATTTACATTGCTTTCACCACACATTTGCATTACTTTCTTCTCTGTTTTTGCAGAACACAATCCCAGGACTGTCTGTCGGGAAACACAACTAGAGCAACTCACGTTATTTCAGCATGTTTCATACAGTGGTTTTCCTTCTATTATTTTTTTTTCTCTTTTTCTTTTTTCCCCTCCCTTTCTCTTCCCTTCTTTCCCACAGCAGAACAAGTACAGTGAGACTGGCAGAAAATTGACAAACTTCAGCAATCCAGAGGCAGTGATTTTTTTCCTAAGTATCTTAATGGCTTCTGTATATTTTTTACTGTTTTCTCAGCCTGCAGGTAGTTTGAGTATTTAAAAAATGAGAGAGACAATTCAAAAAGCCTCCTCTTACCAACCCCTTTTATAAAGTCCATGAACCTACAAAAACTCTTTAGATTTACCTGTATTTCAGAAGTGTGCTGAATTGGTCACAGGCATTAATGAAAGTGGTGGAATTATCCTCCAGGCTAAGTTTTGCATAAAAATATTTACACAGAAACCAGACTCACCTGCATCAGCACCCTTGCAGGACTCCTGCTGTCCGTCCATCCTTCTCCCTGTTTTTTTTCCCTGGAATATTCTGTTTTCCAGTTAAGTCTCCTCCAGGTCCCTGCTCCCTGCAGACCTTATTTCCTTTTACACAAAGGCAGCAGCACCAAAGCTGTTTTCTCCTCTTGGCCCTAAGTTGTGCCAGGAGAGGGTGGATATCTGGAAAAGTTCCTTCACCAAAAAGGTTGTCCAGCACTGGGAAGGGCTGCCCAGGGTAGTGGTGTCCCCATCCCTGGAGGGATTTGGGGATATGGGATGGTGGTGGGCTTGGCAGTGCATGGTTGATGGTCTCAGAGGGTTTTTCCAGCCTAAATGAATTTGTGGTTTGTTTTGCCTGGATTCCTTGTCTGTGAGGGAGTGCTCAGCTGATGAGGTGATCTCTGGATCCACACCCCTCCTGTCCTGGTCTCAGGTTTCCTGATTTGAACCATTAAATGGAACTCCTGGGTGCTGCAGGTGCCATTAAAGTGTTGCCAAGGTCCACCACAATCCCTGTCCTTTCATCTCGTCAGCCAGACCCACATTAAACTCTGACACAAAGATCAGGAACCCCTAAACCTTCCTTACTTTGCCATTTAAACCTCTCTGGTTTGGGTGCAGCTCATTGGGAAGCCCACTCACCTCTGACCCCTGAGGAAGCATTTGCAAGGCAGAAAGGCTGCAGTGAAAAATCCCAATACGAAGTTGAATTCCTGGAGTTTATTTTCCAAGTTTGAAAGTGACAACTTGTTGGCCTTGAAGATTTTTCACCAGTGCCAGAACAATCCTGAGGGAGAGATTTTCTTCTTCTTTCTCAGACCAGGGGATAATTAGCAGATTTTAATGACTGCTTGAGAAAGCTGGCTAATGAGCTATTAAAAACACCCCTCATCCCCTCCTCCTTTCCCAGTCCTTAAATGAAAGCCACAAAACAGTCGGTCATCGTTCTGACCGGGTGCGTCTTAAAGATATTTTTCTTTTCAAGCTAATTGTGGCTGTTTGGTATTTGCTGGGGAAAACTCGGATTGGGAATGCAGCAGGAGGAAAAATGGTCTGTTCTGCTTCCACAGGAGTGTGAAGTACAGCCAGAGCATGGTGCAGGAATTGTGGAATCCTTTAGGCTGGAAAAGGCCCTTAAGGTTGAGTCCAACCATTAATCTAAAACTGCTACTGAGATGAACTACTAATTTAACACTACTCCTGACTCAGTCATGAGAAATCCTCAGCTCTCTGCTGGCCTCTTGAAGTCCAAATGTGTCCTGTGAGCCAAATTCCTGCCACATGGATGTTGGTATCATGTGGTAGCACCAGGGCTGGGACCTTTTGGTGCCAGGACCTCTTGATTTTAAAGCCATTTTCACACTTGGTTTAGTGACACTTTGTTACCCAGGCTGCTCTGCCTGGCCTTCCTGAGGATATTCTCTTCAGGTAACAGGAAGAAATTCTTTCCTGGCAGGGTGGGGAGGCCCTGGCACAGGTGCCCAGAGAAGCTGCAGCTGCGCCATCCCTGGAAATGTCCAAGGCCAAGCTTGGACGGGACTTGGAGCAGCCTGGGATGGTGGAAGGAGTCCCTGCAGATTTTGGAAGGTCCTTAAGGTCTTTCCAACCCAATTCTGTGATTCTTTCTGAGCATGTTGAGTGTTGAGGTGAAGGGAGGACACAGCCAGGGTGGTTTGTGCTTCCCGCGTCTGTCCTGCGTGACTGCGGACAAGGCAGGAGATCGCCCTCGGTGCCTCCCGTCTGTGCTCGTGGAGACTCTGACAACTGTTCCTGCTCTCTCCAGCGGAGGTGGACAGCTTTTCAGAGAAAAATAGCTCCACACCCTCTGGCTGTGAACTCTGATGCTTTTTAGCTCGGCTCTTGGTGTGTTCTCCCTTCATTAGTGCTCCTTGCCTTTTCTCAGGGTTGTTTTCCTCCCTCTTCCCTTCTCCCCTGATGTAAAGCGGTTTCAGAGGGACAAAATGTTAGCGTGAGAAGACTGAGGCCCCTTTATCTTTTTGAGGTGACATCTCCTGTCACTTGCCATTCCCTTCAAGAGCACTGACATTGTGTGACCCACGGAGCTGGGGCAGCAGCTCCTGCTCAGGGGCTGTCGTTCTCTCCATCTGCTCCCACCACAAATCCTGCCCTGCCACGTCAGGGGAAGGAGCCTCTTTCCTGCTTTTGGGGAGATGATGACCTGTTCTACCTCTTACATGAGGACAAAGGACCTCACTGTGACACAAATCAAAGCGTGGGGTTTTTTAGGGATTGATAAACAGGGCTTGTTCATGGCAGAGTCCATCTCCTCCAGCCCTGACATCAGCTGCAGAGAGGCTCCTTCCTTTGGTGTTGGTGAGCACGAGCTGGAGTCTCAACTGGAGTAACTGGTGTCACCCCAGTGACCTTTCATGGGGTAGTTTGGGTGTTGCTTGGTTTCCTATTCAGCAAACAAGAAACGTGGAGAAATAAAGTCCTCCTACGTGGCTGATTTCCTTTTCCAACCCCTCATGTGCAGCTCTCTGATCTCAGTCTGTTGTTATGGAAATAATACAATTACAGTCACTGTGAGTAACGAGGAAACACAGCCTGCCAGGGGGAAGAAAAGGAGACCAGTTTTCCAAGGTTTCTTTAAGTATTTGGTGAGAGGAAGAGGAGGAAGAGACACAAGTGCCACGGGACAGACTTGTATTGGTTTCCAGCTCTTATCCCCTTTTCTCCCAAGCATTCATATATTTTTTTTTTTGCTCTCTGTAGATCATGGCCAAACCTTGGTCAGTTTGTTCACTGCTGCTCTCCGCTTGGCTAATTTATACTTCTTAATCAAACCAGCAGAGGTGGACAGCTTTTCAAAGCAAAGCAGGTTCCCAGCCTGCAGCTGTGGGCTCTGGTTTCACCTTGGGCTCTTGATGCATTTCTTCTCATTAGTGCTCCCTCGATCTTCAGGGGGCTGCTGGCACCTCCTGCCATCGTCCTTCCCTTGCACTTCCCTCCTCCCCTTGCACTTCCCTCCTTCCCTTGCACTTCCATCCTTCCCCTGATCTTCCATTCTCCCTTGCACTTCCATCCTCCCCTTGCACTTCCCTCCTCCCTTTGCTCTTCCATCCTTCCCTTGCACTTCCCTCCTCCCCTTGCTCTTCCATCCTTCCCCTGCTCTTCCATCCTCTCCTTGCACTTCCTTCCTTCCCCTGAACTTCCATCCTCCCCTCCCACACCACTGCTTCCATCAGCTGCTCTCACAGGTACCTGCTGCTGTCACAGTTGCCAGCTGTCTGCTCTTTCAAACCTCTGGAATTTCTTCTTTCAGACCATGGTACCAAGAGTGGTCTGTGGTGAGGTGACACCTGAGATCCTGTGGGGGAAGATTGATTGGGAAGCCCTGTGGAGCCCAAATGCTGCTGACCTTTCCAGTGCCAACACACCAGACATGGGTGCATTTGCAAAGATAGTATAAAAAGAGATGTGAAACAATGAGGGATGAGGCAGAAAGGAGGAGATGGAGGCTCTGTTTGAGTGTTGGTTATCAAATCTGTAGGATTTAGGGAAAAATATTTTTATTTTCTGTGCTTTTGCTCAAAAGTCTTTAAACAGGGAATATGAAACCTTAATTTTAACTGTCCTAGGGACAAAGAAGTCTTGCTGTCTCTGGAAGTATCTGACTTGGGGTGATCACTGATTTCTCTGAAGATGAAAATGTTCTTTTCTTTAAACTATTTTATGTCAAGCAAGGGCTTGAGTGCCTCTGATTGCTCAGGCCTTGGGCAGTGATCCGTTCCTGAGGCCAGTTTGCAAATGAATCTGTGCTGTTCGATCCAACAACGTTCATTCCTCTCCTCCTTCCACCCAAAAAATGCTTCAGGGAGAGAAAGACGGAGAAACAGAGTGGAAGCTCTGGGAGGGTTGTCTCAGTTCCCAGCAGTCACATTGCTCTCGTCAAAGCCAGCCAAGTGGAACTGGTGACACTCACCAGAAGAGCTGCTCTAAATTAAGCAAAGCTGCAGAAACTTTGTAAACAAGAGCTGACGGCTCCAGGCCGCAGGAGGGAGAGGTGACAAATGTGGTTTGTCCGGTGGAGGAAACCAGTGTGGAGCAGAGCCCTCTGAAACGGCTCTGCTGAGATCTGCATTGAGTAGCTGTTCCATGGGTCTTCCAGGTTGTTGGAAAAGCTGATGCTCCACCCCTGGAAGTGTGCAGGACCAAGTTGGAGCTGGGCCTTGAGCAGCCTGGTTGAGTGGAAGGTGTCCCTGCCCATGGAAGTGGGGTTGGAATGAGATGATCATTAAGGCCCCTTGCAACCCAAACCGTTCTGGTGTCCTCTGGGGCAGTGTGAGGAGCAGGGACCTTACTGGGAGTTGAACAAGAAGCTGACAAGATGTACAGGCACAAAACAAGTAGATGAAGAGTTGATGGGGTTTTGTTCAGGGAATTGTCCTTGGTTTTGAGTGTCCCATCCTTTATTGCTGTGAGGATATTTACCGTTCTGGATAACAGGACAGAGACGGGCTGGGACGGATGCTCATCCTGGTTACACCTTTTTATATCCATTTTACAGCACTAGGCAGGGTAAGAAGGCTTTAATGTGAATTGGAGTCCCTGTTTTCCCTGTTTGACCAAACCCAGGTGGGTTTGACACATTGACTTCCTGAGAATCCCTCTGGAAGGTAGGAAGAGGTTGGATTTGCCAGGGCAGGTTATGCTGCTCTGTGGTTACCTTGCTCTGTGGAAATGCCCCACATTATGTTTATTTTTGATAATTTCTTCTTGATTGCGATGGTATTTGATGATTTCTTCTTAGGCCCTCATACAATTGTTGGAGAAGAGTTTTTTTCCAACCTTAACAATTCTGTGATGCTGTGAGCTGGTGATTTGGTTTGTAGGCCCTGGGGGCAGGGAAGGATAAGTTGGAGTGTCCCAGCAAATTGCAGTCTCATTTTCCTTGTCTGCTTCCCCTCTTCCCAGTTAGAAAAGAATCTCTCTTGTGTGCAAGGTTTATCATGCACTGGCAGTACCTCATCCTGGAGAAAACCACTGCCACTTGTCACTTGGGGCATCTTTCAAGATAAAAGAGCCCTGTAAGAAAATGCTTATACTGTTGAGTGTTTCATTATAATTACAATTTATTTTGAATCGGGTCTTACACCAAGAATTTAATCTAATTTTGATTATCCAGAGGATTTAAACCTCTTCAGCTCTCGTTTTAACTTGCATAAATAAAACTCCTATCTCCCTTAACTCATATTCCCCAGCAAACCCTCCTGGTAGGGAGAAGTTTCTTTATTGTACCCCATTTCCAAAGCTGTTGGCATGAGGATTTTGTGCAGAGTGTAACAGACCAAACACAGAGGTCTGGATAACTTTTTCCTCAAAGAAGAAGCTCCCCATGGCTTTTTTTTTATTTTTATTTTTTATTGTTGGGGAAAGCACTTTATCTTGCTGATGTACTGCATTACCCAGGGTGCCACCTTTAATTCCTACAGATTGCTTAAAGGAGGATCCTCAATATTCCTCCCTTAAGGGGCTCTTGCCAAGCTTAGTGCAGCCCAAAGTATGCAGTGAAAAAGTGGGATGGGAAATGAGAGTCAGGAAGGACCTGAGCCAGTTGCTGGTTTCCTTATTAACAATTACAGTTTGAGGCAGCATTTAAGAGGGATGTGGTTGTCTCTGTCTGAGACAGAAAATTGCTTCTCGTTTCTGATGGGTCCTGCCAGTCTTTGCCAAGGGCAGGGCTGATGTGGCTTACCTGGAAAAACTCCTGCAGCCAGCATGGATTTTAACTGTAAATGCCTGGGATAATGCTGCATCCAGAATGTGGAGGTGAGGGGTGAAGATTTGAAGATTTGGACTGCTCTGTTCAAGTCCCAGCTTTCAGTTTGACTGTTCCACCAATAACCCTACTGCCACAAAGGTTTGTGTTCCATTTACTGGAAAACCACCTGTTAACGCTAAAGAAATCACTTTTGGTGTCCATCACTGACTATAATATATTGAATGCAGCCATGATAATTATACTTCTAATTTATTATTTAGCTGTGTCCATTTCCACTGTGTAAAGCCAGCCTAAAGACAGTTGTGGTGGGTACAATCACAATAAATATATGATCTTCTAAATGCCTGATGTGGGTTTGGCCATGGTGATTCCAGACTGATGGAATGAGTGTGTCAAATCTTCAATAAGAGGTAAAAACATCTTCTGCATCTCCAGATAGAATCCAAAACAAACGGGCCCCCAGTTTTCCATAGAAATCTCTTCATGGGATCTGAAAAGAAACAGCAAATTCCCGGTTAAATACTAGTTAGACACAATTATTGTTCTTCCTTTAATCTAATTAAGCCTTCAATTTAGTGAGAAAAGCAATTAGCATCTGAAAAGCCGAGAGGGGTGGTAGAATCCGTGGAGGAGGCAGGTCCCACACAGTGGGAGAGAGGAAAAAATGCTCTCAGTACCAGTGCAGAAGGGAGATGCCATCACTGCATATGGCCATAAATGGCTCTGCGCAGCCCATGGTCTTTAATTTCAGTGAAAACAGGAATTTTAGCTCCCCAAATTGATTCTGAAAATATTTTGTTATTTTTATTTTATTTTTAATAATTTTTAATTAAAAATTTACTTTTAATATTTTTATTTTTATTTATTTTTTTATTTTGATTTTACTCTTTATTTTACAATAAAGGTTAGGAATGAAAAAAAAATTGGAGAATGAAATGAAAAGTTCTGTTCATGATCTTTTTTAGTTCATTTTTGTGGTAGAGTCGTGGTTTTGTGCTAACTCTGTAATTTCCATGAGGACGTTTGGTTCTTTGGATGAAATGCGCTGTGTTTTGGAACGAACCTGCATGGAATGATCCAGGGGTCTGCACGGATATCTTGTAGAGCAGCCACAGCAGAGTTTGAGCTCCTTCCCAGAGAAACAAGGCGAGAATGGAAAGTGCCAAGGTCTGGTTTCATTTGTGATTTGTTGGCATGTGGGAAGTTTGATGGAAGAAGTGATCACAATTGAGAGAATGCTGGGCTGCTTGGGAGCTGGGGGCATGGATTGGGGGAATGCTGCCACCAAGGCAAGGTCTTCATCCAACTTTTAATTATTTAATTGTCTCTGCATAAAATCCGGCACAGGGCAATATTTGGTGGTAGAAGTGTAGAGATGTTGGGAGATTTTTTTTTTTTTTTAGTGTAGTAATTGTAGGAAAATACAATTGGAGACTCAGAAAATGGTGAAAGGGATAAGGAGTTAACACTGGGAAAGAAAAAAATTTGGAGGGAGGGATCGAGAGGCAGAATAACCACACTTGGGGATATTATTGCAAGGGTCTTAATTCCCATGAATTAAGACATGAATACAGTGACTCCAAAGGTGTTTTGAGAAAATATTGCTGTATAGGGGTGCTTCTGAGAGATGTGACCCAAATCCATATTAGCTGCATCCACAGAGGGATGTGGAGTTATCCTAGCAAAGACAGGATCCATGGGATGGCACTGAGGGATGTGTTGGCCAAGCAGTGAAGAGCTGCCGTAAAAACTGCCAAAAACGTGAGGCCAGCTCAGCATTAAGAGGATCCCAGCCTGGAAAGTGCTGGGATGGGATTATATCGAGTGCTTTCCACACACAAATGTATTTCAGAGAGTGTCACAGAAGTAATTGAAAAACATCAATAAGCATTGATAAAAACACAGGACTGGACACGCCTGGCGGAACCTCTGTCCGCAGGAAGCGAAGAGTGAGGATCCATAAAGGATTGAAATGAATGGTTATTCTCTTGCTACTTAAATGAGATTCACGGGAAAGTTGCTGATTTTTGCATGAAATGATGACCTTGTCCTGCAACCAGATAAATCTCTAAAGTCTTTCCACCCGTTGGAATTGCTTTATTGGAGTTGTGCGAAGAATTTATTTGGTCCTCAGTCAGGCAGTTTTGCTGGATGCAGTGCACTTAGCTGAAGTTAGGCATCCCAAAGCATTAATTTTCCTCTAACCTTTAAGCTGAAGTGTTTGGGCTGGGTTAGCATTTGGAAAGGAGCCTTAAAACCCCAAAGTGGCAGAAGCTGGAGCAGTGGAACAATGGGGTGCATGGAATTTTCTGGAATGTGCTGATGATTTGGCAGGATTGTTAAGTTCAAATTGTTGAAATTTTAGTCCAGACTTCCTTGTGGTTGTTTTAAATGGACAGTGCCCCACAGCCCAAACCAGCAGACTGAGGTTATGGACCTCAGCATACTGGCCAAGTCCAGTTTAGGCTTCCAAAACAACTTGAGTGGGATAAACTGTTCTGTGGGCATTTTCAGAGTTCTTGGATTTATGAACTATTTTCTTATTAGGTCTGTCATGCACAATGTTTTTCTCATAGTATCTACGGATTACTTTACCTTTTTCTCACCTTTTTATGTAGCTACAGAAGGTGCTTGTGGACCAGAGACTAAAAAAACACTGAGTCCTAATATTCTCCAGACCTTTACGCATCAAGTAGGAAGGAGTATTCAATGGATCATCTAGAGATGATGTGAAGGGTTTTAAGACCACTTGTGGAAACCTCTCTGGGAGAACTTGGGTTTGTCTTCATGTAAACCAGGGCTGGGATTCAGAATCCTTCTAGGAGACTTAGTCTAAGCTCTGCAGTAAATCACCCCTTTTCTCTTTTTCTGAGGTTTTCTATCCGTGGCTGGGAAGGGAAGAGTTAGGACAGAGCTGTAGGAGGGGAAAGGAGACATGGAAAGAATGGAGGCAAAAGCCATGTGCACTTCAGAATCGTGGAATGGCTTGGGTTGGAAGGGACCTTAAAGATCATCAAATTCCAACCTCCTGCCATGGGCAGAGACAGCTCCCATTATCCCAGGTTGCTCTAAACCTTGTCCAACCTGGCCGTGGACACTTCCAGGGATGGGGCAGCCACAGCTCCTCTGGGCAACCATCACAGGGAAAAAATTCTTCCTAATATCTAAATCATCCCTGTTTCCCAGGTGAACATTGCATGGGTAGGCAGAGGGTTGGGAAGGCTGTGAGGATTAAGGGATGTTGGATGACTTGTGCAGCTGCAGAGGGAAAAAAAGCTGTGTATCAGGACCAGGACTGTTATGGGATGGGGAATAAGGATTTGGTTGTTTCACCCTGGCATGTGAAGTGAGGAAACTTCCTGACACTGCTTTGTTGTGGGAAGCAAAGGGGTAGAAGTGGGACATTAAACCTGGGACAAAGCAAGCAAGAGGAGAGCCACTTGGATCCCATGGGAATGTGGGGCTGCAGGAGAAGGAATCCTTGGGTCAGGAGCTCTGCCAGGACTGGGCTCTGTTGTCTTCTCATGCATAACAAAACGTTTTGGCTGTCTCTGATGCTGTGCTGCTGATTCCTGCCTGTCTGAAATCCCTGTCTGAGCACTGAGCAACATTTGGAACTCCTGTTCCTGCCCTCACCCTCCCCATAAATTTTGGGTTGATTTATTCAGCCTCCATCTCCAATGTCCAAAGTGCTTTGGTGCCCAATTGTTGTCTGGTGGTGGCTGCTGGTCCCTCGCAGAGCTCTGATCTCTTTTGACCATTTCCATCCCACGTCCCATGGGTCAGCTGGGAGAGACAGAGGATTCCTTTAGGAATCTCTGTGCCTTTGATGGGAACCGTGTTTGCACTCAGATCTCCTGTGGGCTGGTCAGTGGGACAGTTGAGTGTTGTTTGCAAGTGGTGTTTCCTCAGACAATTTTTTTTAATGCTTCTGCTTAGTCCACACTGGAATCCTCACAGTTTTACCTTTTCTCTCAGATTGATCAGAGGCTTCATGTAACTGCTGGGAAAGGCCTCCCTCACCAAAACACCTCTGTTCTTGAAAGCTTTTGTTGAAGGCTTTAACACAGAAGATCCCACCACTGAGCCACAGTCCTGGTGATCCTAGGAGAGACCCTGATTCTGCTGAGATTTCTGCTCTTGCTTTCACCTGGCAGTGTCACCTCTGTGCCCTGAAAGCCCACAGTAAAGCATCCACCTCATTTAGGACAAGGTCTGCACTCGCAGTTCTGTCCTTTGCCCCAGCAGTGTCTCCTGTGCAAAGGATACTCAAAGTATCTGGTGAATCAAAAGGATTTAAAAGGATCTCCAGTGCCTGCAGCGTTATAAATCAGCTTCCTCCCTGGTGTTAGCAGTGAGGATCTCAGCTCCAGTGTTCTGGGGATTTGGAGGGTTTTCCTCTGACCTTTACAGACCTCAGAGAACCCTGCAGGGACTGAGTTTAAGGGTAGCTGAAGTCCCCTGTCCTCTGCCAGCAACCTGCAGTCACTACCCTTTCCTGAGGACCAGTTTCGTGGTGGCATTTCCAAACCCAGCAGAAAATCCCAAACTGTGTGAGCAAGGAAGAGAGCAAAGCCAGGTCTCTTTTAATCCCACTTAAAGGAAATCTGGGTATGGGTGAGGATGCAGCTGAAAATTCCCCACCTAGCTGAGTTTGTGTTGAGTGTGATGGTCCTGCAGTGTCTCAGTACTCAGAAAATGGGAACTGGGAGTGGAATAGGAGCTGGATCCCCAGATCTGTGTGGGATGAAAAGGCAGCCCAGATGTAAATCCTCAGTAACACTGATGTGAGTAATGCCAAAGACAACCTGTCCATCCCTGACCACTGTGCTGTGAGCCAGGCTCAGCGAGGTTTAATGAGATGAGACTTTACTCTGAACCTGACTCTCAAGACAAGCCCAGTTTTATTTCCAGTCTGCCAAAGCTGCTGCAGCTCCGCCTCAGCTCCCCGATGGCAGATTCCTGCTGGTGCCATACGGAGGAGTCTCACAGAATTAAGCAACAAACTTTTCATTTTATCCAACTTCTGGCCTGAGGAATTCTGTTCCTTCACTGAGGTCCTAGAGGATGTTCAGAAACCCAGCTAAAAATAGTAACTCTGTGCAGTGGGGCTCATCCTCAGCTTTACCATAGAATCACAGAATATCCTGGGTTGGAAGTGAGCCACAAGGTTCATTGAGTCCATCTCCTGCACAGACATCCCAAAATCCCACCCTGCCACTGGGAGCTTGTCCAAACTCTCCTGGAGCTCTGGCAGCCCTGGGGCTGTGCCCATTCCCTGGGGATCCTGTTCAGTGCCCACCACCCTCTGGGGGAAGAACCTTTTCGTGATATCCAGCTGAAATCTCTCCCAACACAGCTTCATGCCATTCCCTCGGGTTCTGTCATCTCAGTGACACTTGGATGCACACCAGGGTTTGTCTCTGCTAAAATCCAGAGGATGTTTCTCTATTGAGAACCCTCATTGCTGTTTCACAACCTGCTTTTTATCCTCAGAAGTTCCAGTTTGTCAATTTTTTCCTTTTTGCTTTCCCCCCTCTGTACTAAGCAATTCTAGAGAGCAAGAAGGATAAGGGAACTAAAGCTGGTGGCCTGGGACTTGATAAATATTTTCCCTCTGGAAGATTTAGAGTTTGCAGAAGGTGTGTGATTGATTCCGCCGGTCACTTAATTGAAGCAAAATGAAAAGCGAATTTCCAATAAGCTAAACCATTATTCATCCGACATCTCAAACCTGCACCCAGGCAGCCCTCAGCAAACCTCTGCGTGAGTTATCAGTGGAAGGCTTGGGAGGATCTCTCTTTTTCGTTCCTGTGCACTGGAGGTGACCCTGGGTGCTGCTGGGGCATCACAACGTAAAAACGCTGCTGAGGATTTTCATTCAGCTTTGGTGGGGTGCTCCGATCGCTCGGATATTGCAGTGACAGCAGATCCAATAAATGTCCCGGGAGATGGATGGCTGGAGGGGAAAGAGGAGTTGGAGTCCTCTCACTCTGTTCCTTGACATCCTGGTGGAAGTTTTGCTTGTGCCTGGTGTGTTTCAGTGTTAACTTCAGCGGAGCTGCAGCGTTTCCAGCACAGTTAAATGAGATGAATAAAAAAGACAAGCGTGGCACTTAATTGCAGCTCCTCCTAGGACCAAATCTGTCAACCTTTAAACAGCGATGTGACAGCAAACAACACAGTGCTCCACGCAGATGCAGCTGGGATGGGTAAGGGGATGTGCAGGCAGAAGCTGGATTGGTTTTTGTTTCCATTTGCAGTGAGCCTGAGGTCCGGGAAGGCTGGAGGCAGCACATATCACATCCCAGCCAGGCACTGAGTGCCAAGTCTACCTGGCCGGGACCCAGAACTGCTCCTCCTGAATTGTGTCATGAGAGAGGAGCTGGTGATGAGACAGGGTGACAAAGGCTTGCCAGGAATGTGGCAGGAGGTTTATGCAGCCAGGTAAAATGTCACTGAAGGATTCCCCAGCCCTGGAAGTGCTCAAGGCCAAGCTGGATGGGGCTCTGAGCAGCCTGGGATAGTGGGAGGTGTCCCTGCCTGTGGCAGGGGACTGGAACTGGATGATCTTGAAGGTTCCTCCTGACCCAAATCCTTCTCTGTAATTCTATTATATGGTTTTATGGTTAGTGTTAATGGAGGGGTGTCCTCTCTGGGGGGAAATTCTGGACAGCAAAGGATGGGCTGTTCTTGTTGAGCAGCTGCAGTTTCATGTCAAAGCCCAGTATAATCCTATCAGAAGTTTTGCTGCAGTGCATGTGGGCAGGGTGGTAACTTGTCAGGAAAACGATAGGAGTTTGGGGACTAAAGTGTAATATATAGCTCCTATAAAATATAATAATTGTGGCCTCCACATGTGCAAGCCAACCCCACACATGATTTGGATTAGTGCTGGGGGTGGATGTAGTGACCATGTTGGAGAAGCAGAGCACCTTCAGCACTAACATCTCCTGAGCTAAAATCCAGCAGCCTTAAAGAATGGGATACTCATCTTTATTCAGAGCCAAACACGAGTAAGGAATGCAATCCCAAGTTCTGATGCAGAGATCTTGGGTGCAGAAGGAAAATCTTTGATCTGAATAGGGATCCTACAGTTAAAAACCCAACCTGCAGCAGTGTGTTAGAGGTGGTATTTCTTACTGTGGTAAATGCACTGTATGGAGAAATCAAAGCAAATGCAGAGCCTGAATTGCTCACAGAATTAAGGTTTGCCTTCAATGAAGACTGGTTTCTGGGGCTGGCTTTTGCTGTGCTTCCCTTGGCAAACATCCCTGTTCTTCTTTCCCTCTTTCCCTGTAGCTTTCCAGCTCAGACTGCCAGGACATCCCACCCCAGACGAGCAGGGCTGAATTGCCCAGACCTGCACCCTTCTAACCAGAGTCAGAGGAGCTCAGGAGGCCAAGAGGACACAGCTTGGGGGCCAGCTGTAGCCATGGGCCGTATGGCAGCAGCATTACACAGCTCTGACTGATCCAATTAACTTCACTCTTTGGCCATCATACTCATCTTCTCTTATTAATGTAAAAACACACAATGGCAGGAGAGCTTTGTTTGGATGTGTGGGGGGGATGTGTTTCATTAAAATGAGCAGCTCCTGCTTAGTTCTAATTCCAAAAATTCATCCCAGTGCTGCCTGAGACAGGTGAGCTGCTCAATGCTTTGCCAGCCATGACACCGGAGACTATTTTTGGGGAGCAGCACAGGTTTCTCACAGTGCTCCAGAGAGATGGTCTTTTTCAGGGGGTTAGAAAGTGAGGGATGGATCATGAGCCCTATGTGAGTGTATGTGCAGATGTAATCCGAGGGTACAGCCTGCACCAGGTGTGATTTTATGTCAACACATGTGCTGTTGCATCTGTAATATTTGTGTGGTGACTTGCAGGTTTTTTTTTTTTTAATTAATTTGCCTTGGAGGGGTGCACACCCTTGCTGAGATGCATTGTGGCTATCAGTCTTTGGCAGCACCTGCCCTTTTCGTCCTTGGGTGGAAAGGAGCTCAAACCCCTCAGCCCAAACTGCTCCAGCATCCCTGTTTCTCTGAGCCTGTCCACTCACTTGCTGTCTCCACGAAGCCCCCAGGCTGCTGAGGAAGGAGGCAGGTGAGTGATAGGAAAGTTAGTTATATTTTACAGTGGCTTTCCCTCGGCGCTGCCGCCGTCGACGTCACTGAACCCGCGGCACTCACAGAAATGAGAACCATTCCTCATCGCAAGCCTGGGCTCCTGGCTCTGCCATTCTTTTTTCAAGAGGAGTGCTTAAACACCTACCAGGCTCCACGTGCTGAGAGGGGCTGGAGAGCAGGTCCAGTGACATCCAGCTGAGCTCCTGGGAACTTTGGGATGAAGCAGGAAAAGGAGCTGCTGCCCTCTCAGCAAGGCCAAACAACTTGTCCTCACCTCTGAAATCTGGTCCAGTGACCTGCTGGATTTTTCTGCCTTGTCCCAGCCAGCTCTAGGTTATAGAGAAGGAAATGAAAATTATGTATGTTTGTTACTAGAGCTGCCCAAAATATGGGCACAGCCCAGGGATTAGAGAGTGAGTTTCATGCTCCATCATGGAACGATGCTCATGCTCAGCTGCTGTGGCTGGGAGGGAGCAGCAGTGGCCCCCAGGGTATCCTGAAGCCCCAGCAGCTTCAAACTCGGCAGCTTTCCTTCTCCCAGCCCTTTTGGGTCTGGCAGCATGGCCCATGCCCCCCAAAATTCATCCAGAGGAGTGGGAATACCCACTGCTGAATCTGTGGCTGTTTTTCTCATTGAAGTGTTGAATGGTTTGGGTTGGAATAGATCCTTCAGATCAATGGATCATCCAATTCCATCCCCTGCCACGGGCAGGGACATTTTCCACTAGACCAGGTCTCTCCAAACCTGTCCTTGAAGAGAGGTAATAAAACCTGGGAATGTTCATGCAGCCTCTGGGTGTTATGTTGGAGCAGGTTGGTTTGGGGAGGGTGTAAAATCACATAAACCCAAACTTTGCCTCTCCCCTTCAACCTCTGTGGAGGTTCAGCAATCTCTGAGCTCCACTTAGGTCCCTGGAGTCCCATCACAGCAAGAGAAGGGATGGCAATGTAAGCCAGTGCTGGCTTATTCCTTCACTTATCCAGCTGGAATGTTCCTGCTGAGGCTAATGGAGTTTCCCCTCTTTCCCCCCACTCTTGGAGAGTGTTTCAGAGTCCAATAAATGCTACTCTCAGTATATTTTCTGTAGATACCGCTCAAGTTTCTTCCAGACGTCCCTGATGATAATCAGTCAATATCCTTCTTTAGAGCCATTTCATCCTCCTGCTTCCCAACTTTGCTGTTTATCTGAGCTGAGCTCTGTAGCTGAGCCCTACTGAACTCCACACTCTTCCCAGTCTGTAGAACACTGGATTAGCTTTCCAGTAGCCTGGGTCATCTTGTGAGAGGAAAAAAAGGTGTGTTATAGGGCAACCAATTTATTTGTTTAATATTCTGAGAGCAGCAGCCTCTTGTTTCCTCCATCCTGCGTGCCTGTGTATAATAAATCTTCTGGGAAGCAGGGGTGGATAGATCGGGAAGCTTTTTTAAAACAAGCCCGTGGTGTGTGGAGTCATTTGGTTTGCTGAATGCCCAGGCTGCAGCAGAGTGCACAGAAAATTGCTCTGGCAGGATCAAGAGGTCTGAGATGTTTGGCAGCAAGAGCTGTGGAGGGCAGAAAGTTTCCCAGCTCCCCGGTGCCGCAGGTGGGAGGGAGCCTTCAAGGACATCGCATCTCATCATATCCAGTTTTGTGTCGGTGTTTGCTGCGGTTTGGGCTCACACCCAGGTCTCCTGAGACTCAAACAGGGACCTGGGCACCTGGAGCATCCTTCATCTTCAGTTAACAGGCTGAGCGTGGCCTTTCCCTGTGATTGGCATGACAGCGCAAGATCCACAGGAGATGCCTTTTCCCAAAAAAACAGTGGAGGTTTGTTTTTAGCCCAGCTGCTTCTGCTGCCTGTAAAATATACTGCAAACTCCTCAAGTTAATGCCCAGAAGGATGCAGCCACATACCCCTCCAGTGGCACTAATAGCATAATGTAAAATGAAATTAATCCACCTGCTAAACCCCAACATGTCACCAGATAATTATCAGCAACACACAATCTCCTCCAAGGAAGATCTTATTCCATTAAAGAGAAATTGGCCTACACTTTAGCTGAAAGAATGACAATGTGCTCTTTAGATGAGGTTTCCAGTCTTGGAGTTAAAGCATACAGAGATCTCTGATAAGCAGCTTTTTTTTGCCCAGAAAACTCCGAGGCTTATTCTGAAATAAAGCCATTATAATTATTTTCAATAATGATTGTTTTTGCAAACTTGCATCTGGGGTTTCCCTGTCTAATCTTGCACTGTTAAGAGTTCTTGAAGGTCAGATCTTTCTACTCAGCACAGAGCTCATGGACTAACACAGCAGTGAGTGTTTGGAGTGAGCTTGCAGTACCTCTACAAGAGTTAATTTGCAAATCCCACCTGATCTGAGTAATTAAGGGATCCATGATACACTCCCAGGGATTACAAATCCAAGTCTTGGTGGGAAGGATGTGATCACCTAATGAATGAACACTGGGGCAATCCCAGGCTTGCTGGGTGATGTGGGAAGCACCCTCTCTCTCTCAGTTTCCTTACTTTTTGCTGTTCCTCTCTCCTGAGCACCTTCAGCTGGTGAGCTCAGCATGGGACAGATTTTGCTGGACTTTTTTGGAGTGATGGTACCACCCCAGTGCGCTCCTGGCAGCTGGTACTGTTCTGTTGAGTTTTCCAGGTGGATCAACTTAAGTTCAGCCTCGTTAAGGGCCTTTAAATGAAATAAAATGTCACTTTCCCTTTTTACCAGACTTCGTAGCATTGTTGTGTGAGATAGAGTGGAGGAATGAAGCTTTTCACCCCCCTTCCCCAGCCCTGATGGGGCTCTGAGCATCCTGGTCTGGTGGAAGGTGTCCCTGCCCATGGCAGGGGGTGGAATGAGATGAACTTTAAGGTCCCACACAAAAACCATTCTGGATCACTCTGGTGGCTGACTCAGGACCCTCATGTTCTGTCTCCTTGAACAAGGCTGCCCAACCCCAGCTGATCATCAGCTGAAATCCCACCCTCTCCTACACTTCTGCAGAGCATGGATCAGCTGGACAGCTGTGGGATGCTTTGATTGAGCTGCTTTTCCCTGAAACATCAGCACGAAGCCCTGCCAGAGGTAGGATGGAGGCTGGAGGGAACTTTGGCCTACCCTGGCTCCCAGCATCTCCCACCCCTCTGCCAGCAAAGTTTCCAGTGGTCAGTGGATGAATGAAGGAAATCTTCTCTCTTTCCAGCAGGAGGAAAGGGGCTCCAAGGTTTTCTGTTCACAGGAGTTTATGGAAGCAGGTGTCTGGATACAGCAGAGAGACAGAGCTGTCACCTGGGGCAAATCTCAGTGTGAGCACAGCCCTGTTCCAGGACCTGTTCTGAGGGAATGGCAGGAGGAGTGGGCTTTTATAAGCTTTTATGAGCTTTGCACTGAGGTATTTGTTTAATAAATGTGTGGCCAGATGTTGGTGCTTGGGAAGGCAGAAATTCCCCTTGCACGTGCAGCAGGAGCAGATGAGGTCTGCAAAGCCCTTGAATTACGGGGAGAGTTTATGAGCCTTTCTCCAGAGACTCAGAAAAACTGGGTTTAAATAATTTTATTCTTTTTTAAGTGAGAAACTCTTGAGTGTGGGGACCTCAGTTCTGCCCCAGCCCATGAAGAGAGGAGCAATGCAGCAATGGGGAGAAATCCAGCAACAGCAGCTGGATTTCTGCTTTCCAGGATGGGAATGTTGGTGTTTCCTTGACCTTGAATGCCTGCTCACAGGCAGCCAGAGCCCCCCAGCCATGGAGAGGAGCTCTGTCTGAGCTCTTTCTACCCAACGAGCATCTCTCTTTCCATGGCTACCACATTCCCAAAATCCCAGTGCAGCCGTGAAAGGGTTTTGGGATGCCAAGGCAGAGGTCAGGTTTTACTGCCTGGAAGGGGTGTTTAGGAGGAGACACTTGGACTGTTGTGGTGGGTTTTTTCATTGCACAACCTGTGGGAGCAGGTCCAGAGGAGGCCACAAGGATGATCAGAGGGCTGGAGCTCTCTGCTCTGGAGCCAGGCTGGGAGATCTGGGGGTGCTGACCTGGAGAATCCTCCAGGGACACCCCAGAGCCCCTTCCAGAACCCAAAGGGGCTGGAAGAAAGATGAGAACAGACTTTTTATTAGGGCTTTTTTGCAACAGGACAAGGGGGGGGATGGTTTTAAAGTGAAGAAGGTTGGATTTAGATAAGTTATAGTAGGAAGTCTTTTACAATGAGGGAGGTGAGGCCCTGGCACAGGGTGCCCAGAGAAGCTGTGGCTTCCCCTGGATCCCTGGAAGTGCCCAAGGCCAGGCTTGGAGCACCCAGGGATAGTGGGAGGTGTCCCTGCTTATTGCAGGGGGCTTGGATTAGGTGATAATAATAATAATAATAATAATAACAACAATAATAATAATAATAGTAATAAATGTCCCTTCCAACCCAAACCATTCTGTGATTCTGTAATGGGTGGGAGGTTCCTGGACAATGATTGTGCTCATCCCACCTTCCCCACCTTCCAGCATTTCCCATTTGGCTTCCAAAGAGCACCACTAGCAACCCACCAAAGCCCCTTGGCACCCCTGTGCCCTGTGACTCTGCTCCTGCAGGGCTCCGTGTCCGTGACGAACGCATTGCTGAGGAGAACCCTGCATTTAGAACTTGGCTGTGATTGGAATCTTTCCCTGCTCTCCTGCAGAAATCGAGGGTCCCCTATGGCTGTCAGAAGCCTCACCCAGACTGTGTGACAAGGAAATGGGGGTGCAGGCAGGGTGGACAGTGGAGAAGTGTGTTTGCTCCCCCAGGCAGGCAGAGCAGGAGCTCCAAATCGATTTGGGAAGGTGCAGCGGATCAGGCGCTATGGCTAATCCCTTTTCTGAGCACAGCTCACCTCTGCACCCTCCTCCTCCCCTCTCCTTTCTCCTCAGTGACTGATTTCCACCCCCTCCTCTCCCCTCCCCTCTGCACATTTTAACTTTGCCTGGTGATCCCTTCTGCAGTGGCCGCTCTGCCCTGCAGCTCTGGGTTTGCAGGTGACCTGTGGAGGGGGACAAATCCAGCTGGGACAAATTCTGTATTATCCACAGCAATAATGATCAGGAGCCAACAGCTCCCTAAAGGCAGTGGGGATGGGGGACACCCCTCTGCCAGTCCCTGCAGCGTCGTGAACAGCACTGTGGTGCTGTGGGCTTTTTGGAAGAGGGGGATTTATGCTTATTTTTCCAGGCATTTGTTTTTAAAACAAAAGAGGGACTTTTGAGTAGAGCAGAGAGTGAGAGGATGAAGGGCAATGGTTTGAAACTGCTGGAGGACAGGGTTAGATGGGACATGGGGAAGAAATTCCTGCCTGGGAGGGTGGGGAAGTCCTGGCACAGGTTGACCAGAGAAGCTGTGGTGCCCCTGGATCCCTGGAAGTGTCCAAGGCCAGGTTGGATGGGCTTGGAGCAGCCTGGGAGAGTGGAAGGTGTTCCTGCCCCTGGCAGGGGGTGGAATTAAAAGCTCTTTAAAGTCCCTTCCCATCCAAACTATCGTATGATTCTATAAATCTGTCTGAGAGGGCTTATTGATTTTGATGGAGGGGGCTTTTGTGCTGAAGAGCAGCTGCTTTGTCTTCGATCAGGAGGTAAAATTGTGTACTTTGACTTTTTTAATGAACTTTTGCCTTGCAAGGAGTGTTTTTTCTGCCATTTAAGGAAACCCAAAGCAAAGCCTCCCCATTGACAATAAAGAAGCTTCCCAGTCTCACTCACAGAAATAACCAAATATGACATTTTATCCACTTGAGCAAACACAAATAGAAGTCCAAAATTGTGGAATTTGCTGTGAATCAGAAGTTGGGGTCCCACATAAGTCTGGTTTCCCAGCTACAGGGCACAGAAACTTGGGGCTTCAGACCTAAACCTTCCTGTGACTCAGGTGGGAGCTGGGATTTCAGATCAAGTCTGTTTTGACAGGAGGACCCAAAGCTCTCAGGCAGCAGGAAATCCAGTCCTGCTGGAACCAATTTTCTTTGAAACCCCAGCCCATGTCAGTGATATTTCTCCTTGTGGATTTTCCAGCTTCTCTGCTCCTTTTAGGCTGCAAAAAAGGGCAGAGGCCAGGCTTGAAGGCATATTGCAGGGGGTGTAGGTGTCCAAAACTCACTGCCCACGGAGGTGTCTTTTAGTGTCTGATCCCAAGTGTCCCTTAATGGTGACAGAAGCCTTCCCCTACCCTCAGCATGATTCTGCTAGTGGGTTCATTCAGGGCTCTGCTAATTATTCTCCTTGATTAATTGCTTGTTAATTTTGCTGTGTGCTATGTATTTGTTAGTCCAACGGTGCAGCAACTGGCACGTCCTGATGCTCTGTGTGTTTTCCCTGCTCTCCCAGGAAAAGCAGAGGCTAAACAGGGACAATCTGCTCAGTGGAAGTGACACTGCTGGCCCCAGACCCGTGGTCACCTCTGCAATTAAACCTTAACGAAGGCCCTGACTGGGCAGGAGATCAAGGCAGGTGCAGTGGATGGAGTCAGTTTTGGCAGGTGCCTAAGAGCACTGATCTCCAAATTTGAGGTTGCTGATGGTTTGTTGAGATGTCCCCACCCTGCTGAGGGCTGGAGAGATGTCCCATGTAACACCTGGATTTCTGGTCTGTGCCAGGGACAGAAATCCCACCAGGCACAAGGCGTAGCCCGTGGCTGTCCCCAGAGTTTAATTCCCAGCTCCCAGCTAATGCCCTGACAAGGTTTGGGGCAGTTTGGGCTGGAGTTCACTCCAAGGCAGCAGCTTAGTTCAGCCCTGGTAGGAGTGTGGACATGCACTGCTTGAGAAAGCAACAAGCTCTGACCTGGTTTATTGGCTTATCTACAGATGTAGCCACCCAGTCCTCCAGAAAACACAGGGACAAAAGGGTCTCGACCTGCTCTTCTCCCTGCCAGCAACTGCTCCTCAAAAACCTGCTGGGATCAGGTGTAAAAACCACAAGGTTTGGCCATTTTTTGTGCAGTTTCTTCATCATCTGGATGTGCCTCTCCTTAGTGAATGAAGTGCCCTCTCCCCACATCCCTTTTTGAGATTTAAGTCACACTTGGCCAGAGGCCTGAGTATGATCACTGCAAATAAAGCTTACTCTACTGAGCCTCCAAATAAAGCATCTGTACTTATTTAAAAGAGCAATAAAAGAACCCTCAGAAGCCTTATGAACCCTGGGAACTCATTGAATTATCCAGAAAATAGTAAACGCTGTTTTCCATGGAAAAATTATCCAAAGACTTAAGACTGTTTTGGGTTTTTTGTTTGTTTGTTTGCTTGCTTTGCTGTCAGAAATGAGATAGATGGGGGAAATTGGGCTTTTTGCAAGTGGTTCATTCAAAATCCCCATTCCCCATCTTAATAATGCTTGATGGGAAATTTTCAATTAGCCCTGATCATTATCAACATTTTGCAAATTAGGGAGACTCAGGCACAGAAGTGTAATCATTTGTTTATGGGTGTTGTGCATGTCAGAAAGCAGATTAGGGCCGTCCCCCGGGCGATCCCTGATAGCCTGGCCAGTTCCACTGGGGCCTCTGGAGCTGCTGAGCTCCACACAGATTTGCCCGGAATGAGCAGAGGATGCTTTTTCAAGGCTAATTTTAATTATTTTTGTGTCTTTAAAGAGGAAACCCTCTCATAGATCTGAGAATCCAAGCTGTCCTTGCATGTAGATGTTCCTCCAGCTCTGGCTGGTCTGGTCTCAAGCTCAGGTGACATGGGAAGTGTAGAGTGTGGGACTGCAGTTTTCCAAGTAGACCTTCCCGATGTGGTCTAAGACCTTAATTTTGTTTGATCTCATAAATTAAACTTTGAAATTAAAAGAATTTTCCAAAGCAGAAGTAAAAAAAAAAAAAAAAATCCCGAATCTCTGTGTCTCTTTTATGGTTCATGGAATCATGGCATGGTTTGGGTTGGAAAGCGCCTCAAAGGCCATCTCATTCCAAGCCCCTGCTGTGCTCAGGCACACCTTCCACTACACCAGATTTTTAACTGCAGCACTCCAGAGCAGCTTTGATTCAAACCATAACATTTGGCAGGTGATCAGTCCATAAATATCCTAATTGCTGATAGAGTTTTAAATTAAATGTGTAATGAGATCCTTTTTTCCCTTTTTGTCCTTTCAATTATTTTTTTTTTCACTACAGTTGCAGAAGGAATTTTTAAAATTTTTTTTCTTTAGTGAATCAAATATGAAAGGGGAAAATAAAGTACAACAAATGGGCTGCAGTTCCAGACTTGATTCAGCTCTGCTCAGTGCCTGCTCATGCTTTATTAATTGTGAGAGCGCTGCTGCCCCTCATAGGTGTCGAGCTGGCTCCGGGTCCCTGGGGAAGCTCATCTGTGTTTGTGTTTGTGAGGAAAGACACGGCAGGGTTGTTTGGACAGATCCTGGGATGCACTAATTAGAAGTTAAAGATCCACATTCTGGCACGAGACGGGAATGCATTAGAGCAGGGAGCACTTTCTAATGCTCTGACTCCTCGGCAGCACACGCCGCATTAAAGCCCGTGGTGTTTCTTTGATCCACGCCACCAAAATAATTCCAGGGACGAACACAAATGAGGGATAATAACTAATTTAACTGGACTTATTGGAGAGCGACACTGCAGAAGATTAGGATATCCAGAGCAGACTGTAATTGCTGGGAGATTGGGGTCTGATGCCTGTTTATCTATTCTATTAATCTCTCTCTGCATCTGTCCTTCCACTCCATCGGTTGCCCATTAGCCATCATTTAGCTCCTGCTCCTGTCTTTCCTGCCTTCGGTGTCTCACCCTTTCTGTCTGCTTGTTAGCTAGAACAGATGTAAGGAAATTGCATTCTGCACAGAAGGTAAATGGGAGCTCTGAACTGGCCAGATTTGAGTTTTGAATGTTCTGGTGAGACTTTGCAGAAGTTACGAAACTCTTCAGCGTGCAGAGTAGCACCATGGCAGTGAAATTGGTCCTCCACCAGTGCTCCAGCATTCAGTACCTGTTAAATCATCGCTACAGGATGCTGGTGGGTGAGTGAGAAGAGTCCAGGTTTTAAGACACTGGGATCATGATTGGGATTGTGTCCATTTCTGGGGAAGCACTTTCCCCTTTGTAGTTGTTTCTTTCCTTTTTTCTTTTTGGATTCTCTCCTTGTGAGCCTGACTTAGTGTTCAAGTGCCATTTTTAGGGAAGTGCTGAGGGGTGAAGAGCCAGGACAGGTCCAGATAGAACTTAGTGGAATTGTCAACAATTGCCATCTGATCATCCATCCATCCATCCATCCATCCATCCATCCATCCATCCATCCATCCATCCTCCATCCATCCATCCATCCATCCATCCATCCATCCATCCATCCATCCATCATCCATCCATCATCCATCCATCATCCATCCATCCATCATCCATCCATCCATCCATCCATCCATCATTCATCCATCCATCCATCATCCATCATCCATCCATCCTTCTGCTGAGCCTCTCTGTGCCTCTTCCTATTCCCGTCTCTCCATGTGCTCTCCCATTCCTCTGCCTTCATCCCTCTGCTCTTCTCCTCAGCCCTAGACTGTTCATTTAGACTCCATTTACCTTTTCACTGTTGATTTTGCACGTTAAAATCCCTGACCATCTTTGCTTAGCTAATGGGGATATTCTCTGGATCTCATTTTGTAATAGGGCATTAATTAGATTTTTCTAATGGGATCCCTTTGGAATCGCACGTTGCATCCACAATAGACCTTAATGCTTATATATTTTTTTTCTTTTTCTTGTGGCAACCAAAGGAATTTGACATGTTTTCACTCTGGTCTTGAAGCCTGGCCACCAAGCTCCCAAAAACCAAGGAGTGGGGCAGTGAATCCCCCTATCTGCCATCAAAAACTCCCTCAATTCCATCTAGAGGGAACACAAACTACACAGGAGGAAAAATGAGATGGAATTAGGGAGATATATTGATGTGTCTGTGTAAAATGAAGAAAACATAGGCCTTGGAGACCTCTGGGAATCTTGGGCTTGAGTATTCTTAAAGCTTCCATGGATTTTTGCCTGTGTGTTAAAAATATTGTTAACCCCTGAGGAAATTTAGTGCCCGGAATCAATGAACATAACACACAGGTGCCTAATAATGGAAAACGGGATTGATGGGTCGGGCTGGTAAAATCAGCCCAGCAGTTAATTCTGCTGCCACAACAAGCCCGTCAATAAAGCTCCCTGCTGATATCCTGCAAGGATTTAGGGATACAGCAAAGCATCTGGGAAGGCAAGAGTTGGGTTTGCCTCAGCAGTGCTGGAAAAAAGTTGGGAATTCAGCTCCAGCAGGGAGTGTGTGTTCTCTAGAATAGGTCTGGGCACTGAATCAGGGACAGCACATGGCAGCACCTCCCACTCCCAAATGCTGGAAAGATATTCCCCAAAAACCCCACAGCTCCAGCCTCTCGTCTCCCTCCCAGCTATTCCTGGCAGCTTTGGGGCACACTGACAGACTTTCTGATCTTTTCCAGGCTTGTAGACTGAAAGAAAGTTTTCACTTCATTTCAGTTCCCTCTGGATCTGACCTTGCACTGATTTTGGAGTGTGAGCAAAGCAATCCAGAATTTCTTGTTTTGCCAGGAATGTCAGACTCTGAGAAGGAATAAAAGGTGCTTTTCTTTACCTGACCCTTGTATGGTGGCACTGAGACCATGTGTGAAAGGAAGGGAGATTGATTTTGCAGGAGGCAGCATTTGGAAGACTCTGTCCTGAAGAAAAACATCCCCAGAGATTGGACCTTGGGAAGGTGAGCTGGTGCCCCTTCCAGTCTCAGTCATCTCACCCCTTCTTGGAGAAGATCAAGTTGCCTCTGCGTTTCTCTTCAGGTGATGAAGTATTTGGATCTCTCCTGCTTCCTTGCCAGGCTCTGAGCTGGGATTTGTCTCCTGGATGTGTCCAACACCCCGAGCCATGAAGCAGGAGAGAAAGCAGGATTGCAGCAGGCTGATGTAGCCAATTTTGGGTGCTGTGCCCAAGGGTTTTGCCTCCTCCATGCCACAGGAGCAGTAGTGGCATTGGAATTGTGCTTGGAAAGAAAATATCTGGCAGTCTTCACTTACAGATGTCGTTCCTTTTTCTCTCAGTAATTTGCTCCACCAGAGGGTTGGGTTGAACCTTTAGAGATCCCCAGGCCCAACGCCCCTGCCATGTTCTTCATCAAGAAAATGCTGCTCAGAGCCCTGTCCAAGCTGACCCTGAACGTTTCACCACCTCTCTGTGCAACCTGTGCCAATGTTTTACCACCACCATCATCAAAATATTGTTCTTTATAGCAATGTTTCATGAGCCTGAGCTCTTTGTTTGCTATGGGGTTGTCCTTGTTTTGAAGTTGATCCTCTTTTTTCTTCCTTAAGCTCTGAGCTCATGAGGAAATCAGCTGTTGGTTGCTAGGCTGCAGCAAGCCCCAAAGTGCTGATGGAGCTGGGCTGTGTCTGAGAAATTTGGGTCTGAGGCCAAATTTCTGACGCTCACAGATTTCGGGGCAGTCTGGATGTGACTCTTCATTTCTTTCCCTTCATAGGAGGTGAATCTCTAATCTCTTCCTCAGCTCTTTCCAGACACAGGGATTTTGGGGTTGCGGATCAGATCCACCTCTGTGTCTCTAAATAACAATAAGGGGATTATCTTCCTTGAGGGGGTGGGAATTGGAGGGAGAGTGGGCTCTGCAGGAGCCTCTCTGGGACCCATATGTTGGGTGGATGGTTAATTTTTGCAGTAGGCCAAAGACCAGCAAATCTGCCTTGTGTCGATGCTGGGTGCCCCAGATCCTGTCCTGCCCGTGGTTTATTAAGGATCAGGAAAAAAAATTTGCTGATGGTGCCCACTCCATGGAGAGGGGGGAGGTGTCTGTGCAAGTCCATTACATCTGGGCTTCTTTCCAGCGTGAATAAAAATGTTCTGTATGTCCGGAGTTATCAACATATTCTTTTTTATTCCTGTCAATTAATCAGATCTGAACGAGTCGCTGCTGCTCGTGGAATAATAGCCTTGAATGTAAAGTCTTATTTCTCATCTGCTTCGTGGACCTCACTCTGATGTTGCTGGCCCTGGAATGATGCTGTTCAATTATTTTGAGCTAAACCAAGCCTTCTTTGGCCTAAAAACCTGCTAGCCTTGCTGAAGGAGCTCACTGGTGAGGAGGGAGCATCCCAGCTCCACCCTGGTTCAGACTCTGCTCTTCCAACCCTGTCCTGGCTCTTGGCACCTCTTGCCCTTCTCCCCGTGCTGTTTATTTTTCCTTCCCACAGATGAAAGGCAGAGAAGCAAACTGCACCAAAGCTAGATTGTTCATGGCTTATTGAACAATTAGTTTCAGCTTGGGGTCTAATCTTCCGGCATTTCTTTTCTTCCCTTTGTGTGCCAAGCGTGCCTTGGAAACTTGTTGGCTTCAGGACTGGTGTGGTGCTGGGGCTCTGGGCTCAGACTTGGCTCGGAGGGCTGCAGTGCCCAGAGCAAAGCAGGTGTGAGCTGCTCTGGCTGCTCTGACAGGAGGAGGATTGGGGCTGTAAACAAAAATAAAATAAAAAAGGCTGCAAGAAAAGCGTTGCATGGTGAAGCTGCCTGCTCAGGCTCGGATATGCCCCTCTGGCATTCCTCTTCCCGAGGTCTCTCCATCAGCTGGCTGAGTTTTTCAACCTTTTAACCCCTTTCCAAGTCCCTCTGTGGCTCCTTTGGCTGGTGGGCTATGTCAGGAATTCAGGGCTCCCTGGAATTCTGGGGGGGTGTCAGGCACTGGGACAAGTTCTTGCAGGGTGGGACGGTGCCAGCATCGTCCTGTGGCACCAGGACAGGGCTGCACGTGCTCGTTGCTGTCTCCTGAATGAGCTTTGCTGCTGTGTGCCAGGAGCTGGAGTGTTTGTGCTTCTGGAGGAGCAAGTTTTGGATGCTGTCCCTCAGAATCTCAGGGCCATCCCAAGGCCTGGGACTTGGGACTGAGGGAGAAACCTGACTGAGAGGAGAGTTTCTGCTTCGTTTCTTGCCCAGCACCTTCCTCCTTTGGGCTCTGCTCCATCTTACTCCAACCTGCCACATTTCTCATCCCCAGTGGTTGTGGCACTGTTTATTTGGGATTTTTTCCCAGCTGTAGCAATTCCTGACCTCACCCTACACAATGAATGTACGTGAATGGATTTTTTCCTCCCACAATTAGGCTCCTCCTGCCCTCCCAACCCGAGCTCAGCAATCTTGCTACTATTCACTACTCCATAAAGAGCCCCCCCCATTAGCTGCTCCAACTTAAGCCTCGGGCAAATAGTCATTGAGGATTTATTTTTATTAAAAAAAAAAAAGAGTCGGATTAAATATTCTGATGAACAGGAATAACATTAGCAGCTGTGCCTGCTCAGCCAGCGTGATCCCATCCCTCATATCATAAGCTGATTGCCTGGATGGGTCAGTAGGTTGTGCCAACAGCCCTGCACTGATAATGCTTTACATGTTGTTTTCATAGTGCATGGGGGATCTGGGGAGGGCTGTGATATCCAGAGAGGCTCCGTGGGTGCAGAAATCTTTTCTTTGAGTGTTGCTGACCACATCTGAGGGCTGTGACTGCAAGAGAACACCTGGCAGAGGTGCCCTGCATGGCAGTGTCTGCTCCCTGCAGCACAGAAGCTTCTCCATCGCCTGGAGGGGGACACTGGGGAGCCTCAGCTCAGGCGGAGAGAGGTGACCTGGGGCTTTCTGCTCAGACAGTGTGAAGCTTTTCCTCAGGCTGCACCCTCTGATGGCTTAAAGGGAGGCACAGGGTGGAGGGAATGGGGCAACAAATCTCGTGTCACACCCTGAGGTGCAGGGCATCAGTGATGTTGTCACCCCCTGAGACGAAGCTGAGCAGTGTCTTTGAGTCACTCTCATTTCAAGGTGCTCAGTCATTACTTGAAGCACTAAAATCCCTTTCTCTGCCTCCACAGCACCCAGAATTAGTGTTTCTTTCCCCTGGTGAGCAATCCCCAGGCCCACGCTCTCCCTGCTGCCTGTTTATGTTCCAGTGTTTGTATTAATGATATCAACACTCACCTTAAATCCTGCTGATGCTGAACCCTGGGCTGGCTCCTGCTTCACAGGGCCTTGCCAAAAGCTGTGGGATGCCCTTTGAAGATGGGGAAGCAGCAGCCATAAAATTATGCAGCCTTATTAGTGGTGTTATTATTTGCTCTCTGCAAACATCTGAGACTCTTCTTCATCCCCCGCTGCTCCCAACTCCTGTGGCAGCTTTCGGGAACCTGCAATCAGAGGCACCACTCAGCAGCCCCAAACTGCATGTGGGGATCCCAGGGGCAGTGAATCCCTGTCCCCTTCCCAGATTCATCTCTCCAGGAGGGCCCTGTGTGCCTCAGAAGCCGCTGTGCCACACTAGCTCTGCTGCCAAGAGATAAATCCCAGCGTGGGCACTGAGCCTGGCAAAGAGGAGCATCCTCCTGGGATGCCAGCCCTTGGGAGATGGGCAACAGAGGAGAAAGCCCAGTTTTCACTGGAAATCATAGAATTGCAGAATTGTTTGGGTTGGGAGGGAACTTAAAGATCATCTCATTCCAACCCTCCTGCAGGGGCACCTTCCACTATCCCAAGTTGCTCCAAGCCCTGTCCAACCTGGCCTTGGACACCTCCAGGACAGGGAATTGGCAGCTTGGAAACCTTTTCCCAGCTGGAAAGTGGTCTGTACCCTGCAGATCTTGCCCTGAAGTGTGGGAAGGTGGATGAGGTCTTGCTGGCTTGCTGAGGTTTTCACCCTCTTTTTTGTTATTTAAGGCTTTGCCAAGGAGGAAACTTTCCTGTTGGAAGTGGAGACTGCCACAGAGGCACTGCTGAGCCACATTCTCTTTGAGGGACTGGTGTAACCTCCAAAAGTCAGATCCTACATCAGCACCAGTAGCTTCTAGCTGAAAATCTCTTTGTTTTTTTGTTATTTTGTTTTGTATTTTTTGAGGGTTTTTTTTTCCTTGTTTTGTTTTTGGTGTTTTTGTGGGGTTTTTTTGGTGGGTTTTTTTTGTTTGTTTGTTTGTTTTTTGGGGGGTTTTTTGGGTTTTTTTTGGTTGTTGTTTTTGTTTTATTTAGATTTTTTACTTTTGGAGGATTTTGTTAGTTACAGTGTATAAAAACAAGACTGTGACTTTGTCCCTGTGTTGGTCTGGGCTTTTCTCTTTTATCCTGGAATATCTTGCATTATTCTATGACTTCTGTTTCAGTGCTACAAACTAGAAAAACTGCAAATATTGCATTTATGCTCTCTGTAATCTTCTAAGAATTTTTAGAAGTGGTTTGCAGGACTTCCATGAGGATTTTCACCCCCATGGCAGGGAATTTGGAATCAGTAGATCTTTCCAACCCAATCCATCCTGTAATTCTGTGATTCTATGATGTTTTCTCTCCATGAGGAGGACACTGTCACAGGGATGAAGAGCAGAGTGTGTTTGTCTTCAGATTAAACAGATGTGGTAGGAAATGCTGCATGAAGGTGTTACAATATTCTGCAGAGAAAACCCTTTTTTTTGTGATTGGAGAGAAGCAGCTGCTCTGTCCCAGCAAAGCAGAGCTTCTCTGGTGCTTCAGGAAGTTGTTTCACAAATATCCCTGGGTCCCTTGTGAACAGAACCCGTGTAAACATCGTGACCTGTGAGCTGGAAGTTGACCAGAATTTAACAGGCAGAAAGAGCCAGGAGAGGCCCTCCCAGCCTGGGAGAAATATCCCATTTCCAACACAGAATTGTGGTGGTGTTCAGGCTGAGAAAGTCTTTTAGAATCACGGAATAAAATCATAGAATCGTTTGGGTTGGAAAAGCCCTTTAAGGGCAAGTCCAACCTTTCCCCAGCACTGCCAAGACCACCACTGACCCATGTCCCCAAGTGCCACATGCACAGAGCTTTTAAATCCCTCCAGGGATGATGACCATGATTATGGGAATGGGATAAGAGCAGAGCTGACCTGATGCCTACCCCTTGGCTTCCACCAAGGTGAGGAATTCATACAAAAAGTTGCATTTGGACGGTTGTGTTGAGTTGCTGGGGATGATCTTCCACCCCTGCACGTGTTTAACTAATTTTCTGAACCCTTTCCCCTATCCTGACCTCTCCAAATCTCCTGCCATTGGCACCCAAACTACAGCAGGGTAATACCTGTTCCATATTCTAGTGCAGGAGAGAATTGGAAGGGGAAAAAAAAGGGGCAGAAAAAGGAGCAAAAGAACCACTTATGACATGAGAGATTAAATAATTAGCAGATGTGGCAGGAAAGACGATGAAAAACAAGTACAATGATTCATGTTCTATGTCTCCTACTGTACAGAACACTTTAAAGTGTCAGACAGCACGACAGTCACTCTTTAAAGCCAATTAAAGTTTTATAATAAAGAGAAGCTTTTTATTTTTTTAATCTCTCTCTCCCCGTGAGATGGTGATGGAGTTGGCTGGAGAGAGCTGGGTGTGATGCATTTGCCAGAAATCCACAACAAATGGGTACAGAGACCTGCTTTTCAAAAGCCTCTTTTATGCCAATTATTTACCTTCCTTAAATTCAGCTCCGGAGGGGGAAGTAGCCGTAATAATATCGCATTTTCTCATTGTGCTTTTCATTCGAGGAGATTACAGCCAATAACCTGGAGAGGGCAGGGAGAGGGGCTCTCTTTTCATGCTTGGGCAAGGTGATTTTTGGGAGCTCGGAGAACAGCAGAGCAATTCGTGAGCTGGCAGCAGATTTTGGGACCCCCATGGGCAGGGATTTCATTTGGAGAAGGCAGGTTGCTCTGAGCTCTGCAGGTGGAGGTGGGTTTGGAGGTCAGGTGGGGGTCCAATTAAGTGCAGCAGGGTCATTTTGGGGGCCAGGAGAGCAAAGCATGTGAGAGAAGGAGCTGGAATTTATTTTCTTTGTGCACCATCTCTCTGAGGGAGACTGGTGCTTGTTGACTTCTTGGACTGGCGACACTGGAAGTTGCTGTAAATTGTGAGCAGCTCTGGTGAAAGCTGTGCAGAGAGGGGGACGCTGGGGACTCTGGTTTTGTAGCTCTTTTCCTCTCCCCTCTAAGGTAATGTGGACTTGCCCAGGATTCATTTCACCAAACTCCTCCTTGGCTGCTCCTGCTGCACAGCTCATTGTTGTTTTGTCTTTGTATTAATGGTACTTCTTGACAAAAAAACCCAAAAATAAACAAACAAAAGAAAGGATTTCCCACCACTCCAAACTCAAGGTCATGGCTCTGAATAAAGAGATCTTGCTTTCCCCAAGCCTGGGGAAGAATCTGTGGGTGATGTTCCTCCTCTCTGAACCTCTTCATCCTTCTCTTTCCCCATTTCCTCTCCCATCGACAGCGCTTGTGTTTGTGTGCCTTTATCACACACACGCAAAAATACACCTCAAACCACTTGAAACGTTAATCCAATTAACATTCAAAGGAAATGAAAGGGCACTGAAACTGAAGGTCCCCCTTGCTGTAGCCACCAGCCTCCCTTGGTTGCCAGACCTCTGTGAAGCTCCTCAGAGCGCTGCCCGCGATTCCCCGAGCGGCGCCACTTTCATGTTTTGGAGTGGGCAGATCTCAGATGCAGGAAAACAGCTTCTTTGTTCCGTATCTCCTCAGCTTTATTCGGGAGGGTGGTGAAATTATTCCACAGCTTTGCTGCCAGAGGGGAGTTGGAGGAGCGGTGTTCCCGCTATTAGGCAAAGATCCCTTTAATTGGACAGAGTGAATATTCACTCTTTAATAACGCCGGGGCTCTAATCCTTCGTTAGGTGGCTGCGTTCCCCCCTCCCGAATGGTTTTTAATGACCCGTTGCCTACATCATTAATATCACAAGTGCTGACACCGGGAGGAAATGCAACAATCAAAGGGAGACCCTCGGAGGTCCGGGAGCAACAACATTTTCCATCTCCCCTTTGTTGTGGAAAACGCCGTGCGCGGGTGCCCTGCGCAACCAAACCGGCTTCAAGTTCTGGCCTCCCGCGGTGGGCAAGGGGAGGGTTAACTCTGCAAATTGCAGGAGCTCAATTAGTTCAATTAGGAGCTTGATAACTAAAGCAGCTCTTCCTGAACACTGTCTAGGACCCTGGGCTCTGCCTGCAGGCTCTGAGCACTCCCACACTGCCCCGTTCCCTGGGGCTTTCAGCTTTTGAGGGCAGCCTTGCTTCCAGAGGGAAGGTGGGATTCCCACCATCTTTACTCCATCCTGGGCTGGAGCAGCTCTCTCTAGGAATCTATACCATTACTCCAGCATATTCTTGAAGGCAGAGTCTGGTCCAGAGTCCCAACTGGGGGATATTTCATAAATCAGAAGAAAAATGGTAAAATCCTTTTTTTTTCCCCTCAGTTTTTTTTTTCAGTGTTCTTTTGAGCGCCTTCCCAGCAGTGCATGAGCAATAAGCACCAGTCACATCCATCCATCCCCAACTGTAAATTTTTTTTTCCTGTGTGACAGCACTTGCCTTTTGATAATCTCAGAAGGAGACGAGGGGGTATTAACATAACAAATCTGTGGCTGTCTAGAGACTTCCATGTTGCTGGCACATCACAGGATGTGTACATTGAGGGCTGCTCAGTTCTCATTGTTCTAAATCCACCCTGTGTATTAAGACCTAATGAATTACTACCTGACAAATTAAGCAGCTGCTGCAAGGAGCCCACGTTGGCAGTGTCCTTCTCTCCCTCCTCCTGTGGCATTTGGATTTTACAGCTTTTATCCTCATGCTGTCAGTCCTGGGAAACCACTTTGGTGACTCCACATCGTAGTGAGTGCAGTGGATGCTCTGCAGAGCCACGGAATTAAAGGTACACGTGGTGACACTGGGAGTTGGATGTGGCCAGTATGATCCTTTATGAGGTTTTTAGCCTTTAAAATGGGAGGTTTTGTTCAGAGAATCATAAAACATCTCAAGTTGGAAGAGACCCACAAGGTCAATTCCTTGTGAACAGCCAAATCTGGGAAAGGGCACAGGGAAGGGCTCTGGTCTATCCCACACTGCTGCACCCAGGAGAGAAAAGCTTCTCTCCTTGCAGTGGGGAAAGAGCCCAGCAGTGCTTTTGACAGCTGTGGAGGGAGAGAAGTGACTCATCTCTCTGGGTTACATTAGATGAGAGAAAAGTGTTTGTCTAAGCTAGAATTTAATGAGAAAATAGGGGTTAATAACCTCCAAGTCCTGGCTGTTCTGGGAATATAAGCTTCAGTTTTCCTGTCCTTTTCCATCTAATTTATACCGGGGTGGGTACAGCTCGCAGAGATGCCCCAGCTGTGATCTCTCCCTGGTGCAGCACAGGGCTGGGCTCAGAGCTGTCGTCTTCTTCCATCAAGGCACGAGATGCTGCTCTGGGGAAAAAATTATGTTTACTCCCAAGTTTTCTTTCACTTTCTAAAGTGCTAAATGATTAACTTCCCAGTCTCCTCGCACTGCAGACAGTGTTTGTGCAGCTTTTATTACCTGAGCTGCTCTGGCAGAGGAAATTCTGTGCCGTGGGTGAACCACTCGTCTCTCCAGAGCGGCCGCACGTCTCTCCTTTCATCCTCATCCTGGCTGCCTCCTCCAGCTGCTGCAGGAAGAGAGGCAGACTCCTCTTGCAAACCACAGGAAGATGCTTTTCTCCTCCACCCCATCAGTCCTTTCACAGCACCACCACAGTGCACGTCAACCCGACCCTTTTGCGGTCCAGCATCCTGGGGTAGCTGCCATGTGGAGACAGCCTGTCTCAGCCTGACAGGGATGGATGGTGTCAGAGCTGATGGGATGTTGACACCTGCTTATCTTTCCATGCCTGGTTGCTCCAGCCTCTTGATTAGATCAGCCTCTGTTTGCAGCAGCTTCTCTGCTCTGCGCTTTGTTCCGCTGGTGTGCACTGAGGGCTGTGGGCTGGGAAGGGTGAGGAAGGTGGGATGCTGGAATTTAGGCTTATGAGGTCTAAACCTTATGCTGGAGTAATTTATAATTACATAAGTTTCCTCCCACAGACCCTCTAGGCTCAAAGGAGCTCCTCATACAAATGCATTCATTGCCAGGTGGGGCAGGACCTGGAGGAACTGGTCTGCTGGGGTGTCCCTGCCCGAGGCAGGGGGTTGGAACTGGATGAACTTTAAGATCCCTTTCAACCCAAACCACTCTGTGATTCTGTGATTCCTTTTCCTGGAAGGTGTGAACCTCCAGGCTGGGCTTTTCTTTTGGGTTATAAAATCACACCTCATGCAGAACTTGGTCAGATAGTTGGGGCCATGGCACTGCCCAGAGACAGCTCCATGCTCCTTTCTGTGCCACAGAAAACAGGTGGTGCTGGCTGGGTGATCATCTCAGTTTGTATGAACATCATACCCTTGAAAACTGCCACGTGGATTCACATTTACCTTGTTATGGAGCTCAAAATAACACCAGGGGCTTTGTCTGTGCAGAGTTCAGTGCTGAGCTGCTCTAAGAACCAGCTCCCAGAGCAGAAACACGTTCAGATATCTGCGTACAACTTTCACGCACAGGGAACATCTGAAGGCATGTTCTTCCCTACGCAGTGCTGGAGGCAGTCCTGCATTTTTCCGTGGTTCCTGGATCCTGGCAGGCTTCCCCACACCAAAAGGCTCTGACTGTGCCTAGTTTGCAGGTGCCACACGCTGTCTGCAAGCACAGACGTCCCACAGAGGGATCTGGTGTGGCCAAGAAGCCCAGCTGTCCCTGGCCAGTGTGACAGCTCTGTGTGTGACATCAGCTGCAGCCACCCTGAGCACAGGGTGCTCGGGAGTGACACAGATCAGCCTGGGAAATGTGTGTGCACCTTGGGGGCAGAGTGGGCACCTGGGAGTCCTGCTGCCCTGGCAGATATGGGGTAAGAGCTGGAAATCCTAAGGAATGCTCTTATGGCTTGCTGTAATGTCACAGCTCTTTTTGACCCCTTCCATGCATGGAGTCATAGGATAATTTGGGTTGAAAGGGATCTTCCGAGGTGTAGTTCAACCCACAGCTTCCACTCTACCAGATTGTCCAGAGCCCTGTCCAACCTGACCTTGAGTTTTTCCAGGGATGAAGCATCTACCACATCTCTGAGCAGTTTGTGCCTCATCATGCCCACTGTAAAAAATTTCTTCCTTACATTTAATTTGAAGAGCTCCTGCCTGTGTAGCTGTGCCTGAATACTCCCTCCATCCCCAGTGCTCAGGGAGAACTCCCCCAAATTCACAAAATCCTTGTCCTGGTCCAGCTGCGACCCTGCTGCCCCAAAACCAGTGGTGGAGGCTCTTTGGTAAAGGCGTTGCACCATTGCTGCCTCTGGCAATAAGATGAAAGAAGATGATGGAACCTCTAAGAGCATCTGGCAAAACTCCTGGTCCTTGGAAGGAGTTATTGCAACCTTTTTTTGTGAAATGCCAAGTCTAATAAAAGACCCAACCACATGAACTGGAGCAGTTTTACAGGCCAATGGAGACTATTTCTTGATTTATTTCCTTGATCTGCTGCAGACAAGTGTCCCTTTCCTGCATTTGATGGCACTTTATTGGTATCACCTTTTTTGCCAGGCCATGCTCAATCATAACCATCAATGGCAGCATTTGAAAAGCTTCTTACAGTTACTACAAACTAAACCCAGCTTCCCAATATCAGTGCATTGCCTTCCCTTTCCCAATCTAAATTCTCTCCCCCAGATAGCCCAGTTTAATCCACCTGATTATTTTTTCTTCACCTTATCTATCATTCCCACCACCCTTCCCTTTTCCCCTCTCTTCCCTTCCCACTCTGAACCCATAACCTGTGGCCATCCCTTCTCTGATGCTGATCCCTCTTTGTCTTCATTCATTCCTGTCTTCCCTCCCCGCTCTATCCTTTCCCCAATCTGTCCAAGGCTCCTGTTGCAGACACTCTCTCAGCTCTGGAACAGCACATGACACTCCTGGCAGTCGTTCTGAGCTTGGCTGCTGTCCCCAAGTTGTCTAAGACTCTTCTGAGAATGATGAGAAGCTGCTGTGTGCCTTCAAAGCCACAGCTAATTGCATTAGCTCCAGATCATGTAACTGCTGTAGATGACAGCTGCCAAATTTAGGAGCACTAGAGAGGTCTTATAGAAGATGACGGGGATGGTGTGCTGGATTCAGCAGAAAAGAAATCCTGGGTGTTTTCAAAGGCATTGGTGGTGGGTTCTGTGTTTTTCAAAATGAGAGTTATGCCCTCTTAGTCTGTCCTTTTGGGATCATTACCTATATTATCTATATATTGTCTGTATTATCTATATATTATCTATTTATCAGCCCATTCTTATGCCCAGCATTGCCCACCATCCCCACTCAAGATTCAGGGTATGTAGGGATATAATCTAAACAGAGTGAACCCTCTCCTCCCTCATCTCCCTGTGTCTGTTCTCTTCCCTGTTTTTCTGGTGTTCTTTGAAAGAAAATTGCAGCTTCCAAACCATCTCAAACCCCAAAGCACTTGCACCAGAGGTATCTTGGTGTTAAATTCTGGCTTTGAGATCTGCTTTGCTCAACTCTGTCTCAGTGCTTTTATATCCCTGTGTTAGCAAAATTTAGGAGAAACGGCATGAAATTCACCCACCTCCACCAAAAGCTTGAGGTGGTTTGAGCTAATATTTCCCTCTCCCACGACACTGAAGCCATAGCTGGGAGTTTTCCCTCTGTAGTCAGTCTCAGAAGACCAGCTGCTGTGTTTTCCTCCTCGTGGAGGATATTAACAACATCTGAACTTGAGAACACAACTTTCTCTGGGGAGGTCACGCAGAAGAGTTCACAGAAGGTGGCATCCTTTTTCTCTAAGATCATTGATGATTCCTCTGTCTGGAGCAGTCCTCTCAACGTGAGAGCAAAACAAGCATCCACAATGCAACAGGAGATCTAAACCCAGTTCTGGCAGTGCTGAAATAAAGGCTGTGATCACCAGTCCCTGTAGCTGGAGGGCAAAAATGTCACAGCCAGAGTGATCGGGGATAGGACAGAAATTTATCTGCTGAGATCTCACAGAGCTCTGTTCCTGTTTATCTCAGGATCAGATACGAACTCACACCCCAGTATCACAAAATCCTGCGCTTTAATTTGGCCTCAGAGAAGACATTAATATTAAAAAACAAATATAGCTATTGGCCAGCTGATTGCATGACTTCTATTCCTCCCTGCACTTGCATTGCTTCCTTTGGTGGAGCCCACCAGACATCTCATAGCAAGTTTAGCTCCAGCTCCACGGGAAGGAGAACTTTTAAATCTTGTCTAGTTCCAGGTCACCTGAGGTCTCTGAGTCCTGCTGAGCAGGATGATTGGTGTGAAGGGATGAGCTGCTTGGTGTTTGCAGCTCATTTCTGTCCGGACACTCTCACGAAGTGTTTTTTTTAGCACTCTTACAGGTGTTTTGTTTTTCAGGTACCACAGTTTATGTTCATTTTTGCAATGGAACTTGACTGAAAAGTCAGTTTATCTGGTCAGACTGCGAAATTACAGTATGGGGACCATGCCTTCAGTCCAAAGAACTTGAATTTCATTAATGATCATGCAGAGCAGTTGCATCAGCTGCAGGGCTGCATCTGCAACCCAGGCAGATTAGGACTGAGATATTTGAAGCCACCTAACAGATTTAAGAGAAATGAAAAAAAAACAAGCCAACAAAACCACAATCAACCCATAAGTAAACCCTTCCTGCTAGTTTGAAGGAAAATTATTTTAAATCCCCTAATCGGCTCTGAGATGAACCTCTAAGCAACATGTTCAAGGTCAAATGGGGAGTCTGTCACAAGGGGGGTGCTAACCCAGATCTGTCGGGCCCCAACCATGCAGCATCCTCGGTTCACCTGCCTTGCAGAACAGGTGATCCCTCAGAGCAGACTTTTCCCAGGGAGGAGGGACCATAACCACGCTGCTCCCAGCACTCTGCAGGGCCATCCACTCCTTGGAAATCATCAGCTGCTTGTGGCCCAGCTGAGAATAATAAAAAAATAAATCTAAAAAAAAACCTACAAAAGACTAAATCTTAAGGAAATTTTTGCTTAGTTTTCCATGGAGTAGGTGAGAGGAAAGGCAGCAACTGTCCTGCCTCACTGGAGTGTGGGTTCCAGTGAATATCACTCTGATGCTTCCCACGTTTTCCAGCCAGACGGCTCAAGGCTGTGCTAATCTCCCTTCTATGCATAAGCCTTTCCCAAATCCCTGTGCTCACAATCCCCCTGTGGAGAGCGATCACCCTTGTTAGGGAAGGAGGAACTGAGGTGCAGATCTGGCAGGGCACAGATGGGCACTCTTGGTATATCCCCAATTTTCCCGCTGAGAACTTGCACATGGATCTCTCCCATCAATAATCGTGGGCAAAGGATAAATTACTGATTTATTTTACACAGAGAGGACCAGAGGAAAAAATAACCTGGGTGATAGAGTTGTGGAAACCAAGCTGAGGCTCTGGGCTGTGTTTACATTCAGGGCAGAGCACGGGGATGCTTGGAGGGAAACCTTCCGAAGGTGACTCCCAGATCTCCCGATGACAAATGGCTGCAAACTGATCCGGCAGATTCTTCCCAGTGTGGAGCAGGCTGAGGGATGTCAGCAGTGCTCGGAGGTAATGTGAGGGCATTCTGAGGCAGAGGTTTTTCAATCAGTGCCCACTGTACTGTCACATGGACACAGAGCTGTTCAGCATCTCTATCAGGCACTGGCAGCTCGTGCACAATATGCTACCACGGCCTCTCGGGATGTGGGAAAGGTCACTTGGTGTGGTTTACTCTGCATTAATTCTCCATATTCTCCATTCTGCATATCTCTTCAGAGATATGAATCTGCTTGCTGTATCCCTGTTTCTCCAGGGTGCCCATGGATGCCTGAGAAATGCCATGATATCCTTCAGTGCGGACTGGATCCTCCCAAGCTGGCAGTGCCAGGTGAACTGCAACAGGAGAATAGGAAATGCAGTTTATAAGGGAGAGATTTTTGACACAGATTTAAGAAGATTGGACAAATCTCAGAGGGTTCATTAAGTGTTCGAGACTCAGATCTTCTCTGGTGACACACGTGAACCTTTGGGGTGTTTTATGGTGAACCCAATGTGCCCAATTTGCCTCTGAGATTTTCAGGCTTGCCACGGAGACAGATTTCACATCTGAGAAGTCTTTCTCATGTGAGCTCAGATGGCTCAACTTCTGGCTGAGATGGAGCTGTGAAGAAACTGTGAAAGGAAAAGCAAGAGAGGGAATAGGTTTGGAAACAGTCTCGTGAAGCAGAGGCAGTGTTGAGGGGAGGGAAAGCTCCGTTTCCTTTTCAGGTCAGCTCTGATTTTCCTTGTCATCATCTGGGCATGGGCAGCCCTTGGAAAGACATCCCCATCTTGGGCTGGATGTGAGTTGCTGATGTCTCGTGTCTTCCTGTGCCATCTGGACCATGTTTAGCTCAATATCCCCAGGAGTTTACGGCGAGCTGGAGATTGGTTGGGCAAAGCTTCAGAGAAATGACATCTTGGTCTGTGATGAGCTGTGCTCAGAAAGGAAATCCCACAGCTCGCAAAACCCCGATACCTTCGGAGAGGGCCACAGACGTGTCATGTGGGCAAGCTGGCAGAGCTGGCTCTGGAGCTGCCCAGCCAACCTCCCCGAGCATGTGGAGCATCCCACACTGGCAGAGGAGCAGGGATATTTGAGCAGGGATAGACCAAATGAATCTGAAAGCTGATGAGCGGGAGGAATGAATGCCGGAATCAGAATGGATCGGGATTATGTGTCTTCTGTTGTGAGCTGAACTTGGATTTAGAATGTGAACTTTGGAGAAGTCATAAGCAAAATGTGCAGCCTTGCCTAAGCTCAAAGGCTGCCCCTGCTCTCTGTAGGAAGCTGAATCCAGGCGGGAGCACATCCAATATTTCCCTGACAGCCCTGAAGTCCAGGATTGACTCATTTATTAATTCAAGACTATAATGAAAACTCCAATAGAGATATAAATTTATGCTTCCCATCTCTGATTCCTCAGTTGAAAGAAGGCCCAAGCTTTGGAGAGGCAATAGGACCCAAATATCTGAATTTTACCATTCACCCTTTGTCCTTTGTTTGAACTTTTCGTTCATTTTCATAGACTCTTAAAATGGTTTGAGTTGGAAGGGGCCTTAAAGACCATCTCATTCCATTCCCCATGCCATGGACAGGGACACCTTCACCTTATATTTCCTATCTTTAGTCCCCATTTGCTTCCCTCTGGAGAGAGACAGAGATTTCACTAGGCACAGTGGCTGTTTCACAGTAAAAAAAATACAAAATCTTGCTTCACTGCTGTTGTAGAAATAAAGCTCAGGAGAGGCTGGATTAGACTGGGCTCAGATCTGAAATAGGAGATAGGATGGAGAGAATATAATCCTTTTCCCAGTCCTACATGCTGCCTTACTGACCTGGACCTGATTCTTCCTTCCCTTCTGATGTTTTCCTTTTCACCCTTATCTCTTCTCCTGGGAGAGATTTAAGGACAGATCTTCAACATGCAGAATTTTTTGGGTTCTTTATGATCTGGAAGGGTGGGTGGGATGATGAATCTCCCCTGATTTGCGGTGTGCATCCCTCCCAGAGGCTTTCTGTGTCCCAGCAGGACCTGCCGTGCCTGCAGCCCTGCCTTTGGCTCCCGTCCAAAGGCTCGCACCAGGTCCGGCATCGCTGGGACGGACTGCCAGAGACAATCCTCAGATCTCCCCGCTCCTGAGTTAATTCAGTGCTCTCCGTGGATTAATTCCAGAGCCAAAGACAGATATGGAGAGCAGTAATTACCTCTCTCCCACACGTATCTGTTCCCCGAGACAGCACACGATATTTTTGCGTCGCAGAAAGTTTCTCAATGGCTGAGCTCCTGCTGTGCTGCCTAATGAATTTTAAAAAAAAATGAGAGAAATAAAAGGGAAAAAAAAGCGAAAAAGGTAAAAATGAAAAAAAGAGGGAAAAGGGAAGAGACAGAAGAGAAGGAAGGAAGAGGAGGAAGGGAAGGAAGGGAAGGAAGGGAAGGAAGGGAAGGAAGGAAGGAAGGAAGGAGACATTATTTTAAAGAAAAGCAATAAATCAAAATGGGATAAGAGTCAGACTTGATCTTAGAAGTCTCTTCCAACCTTAATGATTCTATGACCAAACTGTTGCTTCCAGCTAAAAATCTCACCATCAATCCCCATTCCAGTTTGCTTCTTTGTGATCTGTGCCCTGTGTAAAAGCAGTTTATGTGCCAATTTGAAGTTCTCAGACACAGTCTGGGCATCCCAACACGAGACTTGAAGCATGGAGAGAAACTCCAAGAAGAATTGATGGCCTGGAGAGCTCCCTGGGTGGAGGGGATGAGGAGTCTGCCTGCTCAGCTGCTTCCCCTTGGGGGAAAATCACCCTGCTTGGCTTTGCTGGATGCCCTGTGGCTGGGTTGGGGCTACAAAACCGCGTCAGATGCCCTGGTGCGAGTCCAGGTGGCCCAGCCAGGCTGATTCCAGGCTGCTTGGAGAGGGAGATGCTGCTGCAAGCAGCTCCCCTTCCAGGCACACATGCGGGCGGCTGTTTTTAGAAGCGAGCAGATGATGTGCTAATTAGAAACAGGGCCAGAGCCATCCAGGCTGGTTTCAAGTGTCGCTCCTTTCATCAGGACCCAGACTGGAAAAGGAGCTCCCTGGCTGGGGAACAGAGCGTCTCCCTTTGTTGGGAGGAACAAAAGTCCCACAGAGAGAGCTGGGAAAAGAGCACCAGGGCTGGAGGCAGAGAAAGGCCACAACACTTCTGCCAGTGCTGTGGGAAGAGGAGGAGAAAGCTGGAGCTGAGACTTTGGGGCTGGTGGAGTGACCCCATAGTGAGTGAGAGTACCAGGGTGCACTCTTGGTCCTTGGCATGAGGGCAGGAAAACACCTGCCTTGGGAGCAGAGGGTTGGGTGCTTTTGGTTCACAGGACATGGTTTAGTGGTGGCCGTGGCAGTGCTGGACTCGATGGTCTTTGAGAGCTTTTCCAGCCTCAAGGATTTTGTGATTTTGTGATCCTTAGGGCCCATCACAGCTCACGTCAGTATTTAAGTCAGTCAATGGTGCCGGGTCAGATGTGAATGTGAGGTGTGTCCTGGCTGTTATTCCAACCTCACAAAGGAAAAGGCTTCTCATGACTCTTTCACATCTTGGTTTTCACTGTTGAGTTTGACTCAGTCCTCCTGAATTACTGATCCTACTCAAAGGCAGGCATAGAATTAAGCAGGGGAAGGAGGGGGTCCAGACTTACCTTAAATCTTAAGCCTGGATTCTGTAGCGCTCCAGAATTACCTGTACGTTTCTTTACGTGCTCTGTGGATGAACTCCAAGTTTCCTTTCAAGTCCATTTTCCTGGTGCTGCTCCTAAAGATGAAATTGTTCCGTGCAGGAACAGCCCATCTGGGGATTCCCTGCATGTCACAAATGGAGGAGAAAAGATTTGCTTCAGTTCCTGCAATTTTTGGTTTTCTGTCAGCACAGGGAACTGAGAAACTCTCTGTGGGTTTTGTCTACAGCCTTTTGAAGCCAGTGGGAAACTCCCGTTGCTTTGGGAGGCTCCAGGCAATGTGCAGAGTAATTTTCTTGCAGCAACATTGGGTGAGTTTTACTCCAGTCCCAAAAATCCTCTCCTCATTCTGCAAAGGCAGCATCTACCTGTCACTCCCTCTTTTTTTCCACGGTGCCTTTTGCTCTCTCATTTATATTATCCCATGAAAGTCTCACAAACCACAGGGGAGATTCCAAACACACAATTTGAAGCCTTGTGGTCGATAAGAAATTTATTGGCAGACCCTACTGAGGCAAGAATGAAATTCCACTCTTGCACCCAGGTTTTCTTGGTGAAGGGTTTGGCAGCTGGATAGTGATTCCCACTGACAGCTCTGGAAAAAAGGATGGGAACGGAAAGTCACCAGAGATTGAAGTGGGTTGTGACCCTCTGTAGTGCAAATTCACACCGAGGGTTTTGATTTAGCATGTTTTGATTAAAAAGGCAATTCTATATCCATGATTTCATGTCAGTGTCATGGTGGGATTCTTGGGGGTGTCCTTGCACGGCAGGACTCGATGATCCTGGTGGGTCCCTTCCAAATCAGGATATTCTGTGATAGGCTCAGGGAGATGAATGAGGAGCAGGAAAAGCAGCTTTACAGCCCAGACCACCGAGCCAGCACCTTCCACAAATCCTCAGTTCACTTTGCCCTGAACTCTGGAGTGGCTTGAACTCCATCTGCCCCCCTTCAGTCATTTGCTCCGTTCCCATCCTCTCCCAGCGAGCTCCACAAACCCTCTTCCTTCCCTGCTTTAAATAAGTCCCTGTTGCTCTCTGGGCTAATAACTTTCCCCTCATTTTTGCAGCTGTGAGGTTGCTTGATGGAGAGGATAATAAGTATGTCTGAGCTTTCAACTAAAAACCCAAACCAACTGAAAAACAACCCAACCAAAAACGAAAACACCCAAAGGAGATAAAAAAGAAATCTTCATTGGAGAGAAGTGAACTAAAGTTTCCCATGCAGAGCAGCAAAGCAGCTCTGCAGCCTTCTCCCTGCCACTATAATCAGAAAAGCATTTCTTTTTTCTTGTACCAGCGTGCATATCAGCACTTAAAAAGGGAAAATAAATTACGAGGAGTGGAGCTGGAGGCAGGAATCATCTTCTAGGAAAGAGGAATGAAGCCTGCAGCTCCATTTAGTTAATATGTTTTCACGAGGCGGGGGTGCTTGAGCGTTTTATATGAGCTCCTAAGCCGGCTGCCACCGCTAGCAGGGAGTTTCTAGAGGTGGTACCACGGAGAGTAAGTCACTTGGAGAGCAGGTGTTATTTCTAAAACAAAGATTATGGTTTATGGCATTGCAATTACAGACTTCTTTCCAGCACTGTTATTGCTACTGCTGTTGGCTTCTGCATTCAGGCAATGTTTGGGTTTCATTTCAAAGGAGAAATTGATGATGCAGTTATTATCCCTTTGATGAAATCCCAGTCTCGTAGAAAGGATGCATAAAGTTCTGCTCCCTGAATACGTCTGGCAGTCAAACAAGGGGAGTAAAGCTGCTTGTGGTTCCTCTTTCTACTTAGCACTTTGCCTAAAAACTTTCCCTCCACCCTTCCAGCTATCTATGGGGAGCCCAGCCTGATTTCTTTATGTTTCTGCCACTTCATTAAACCCCCAGTTTCTGAATCCATGTGCCTTCCAACCTGGCTTGGCCTCTGGGGCTCCTTTTCTGACATGGACTTAGTTTTGGGCATTGCCTTCTACTGTTCCTCTTTTCCTCCCCTTCCTGGGTGCTGAGCAAAGAGCAGTTCTCAGGCTTTCCAAATTTAATGAGGTTTTACCCAGCCCTCACCACATTGTTATTTATAGAGGTTTCCAGGAGGAGAGCTCATAACTGGTGTTCACCAGAGCAGATGTTCTTTAGAGAGGGTTGTTGTCTGCAGGCAGTACCTAAAATATCTGTTACTTCAAGGGAAATTTGAGGGCAGATGTTGGGTTTGTTTTTTTATGGACTCACTGCTGTCACCTCCACTTTTATCAAAGTAACTCCTTGCCTGCTGGTCAGCTTCCAGTCTGGAGAGTGGGAGGAAAATGCAGGCAGGATTTGGTGTTTCCAAACTGCAGCTATTTGGAGGAAATGGACTTGATTTTAAAATTTCAGCCCACATCCAAACAATTTTATCCCACTGGGATTTGGCAATGCACTGCCTGGAGGGAAAAGGAGTGAAAGGACAGGATAGATCCTGGCAGTATTTCTTGCTGAGAGCAGGAAAGAGCATTTATTTGTGTCCTCAACTCATTGCTTGAAAAATCAAGCTACTAAAAGCATTTATTTGTGTCCTCAACTCATTGCTTGAAAAATCAAGCTACTAAAAGGGGAGCTTAAAGTGTGCTGTAAATACCAAGAGAAGGCTGTGCAGACAGTGCAGGAGCCCTCAAATCCCCACAGCTTCCAGGAGTTTTAGTCCTCTCTTGTTTAATAGAGACCTGAAGGTGCCTGGGAAATCACAAGCAAAGCCTGGTTCCTAATGGTCGATGATATCGGAAACATGGTTCCAGTTCAGCAGCACCGAACATTCCACGTCTGATAATGGAACTTCCTGGTGCATCCAACCAGAAAAGTAGAAACTAGATTGAAATAAAGATGCTACTGCCCCTGCCAGGCTCAGGGAGTGGGGTTTTGCTGTGTTCTGCACAGGGACACCCAGCCTATCTCAAATGCATCTGGACTCTGCTGCTGTTGTTACTTCATTGGAGCATGTCCGGCCAGAGATGAAATAGCTGGATACTGGTGAATGCACCATGCTGGCTTCTGACTCCTGGGTTTGAGTCTTAAGCAGGTCATAAGGAAAGAAAAGTCCTTTTTTGTGTGTGTTTTCTTATCCCAAGGGTGGAGTTTGTCCACATCATGTAACCAGGCTGATGATTTGACCTCGGTGGATTCAAGAGTGCAAGAGGAAGCCAAGGCTGTCCATGCATGTGAACACAGAATCAGGCTCTGGATCCTTCCTCTAGGATTTTAAAAGAGCTAGCCAAGCATTATCTGCCTAAAGTAGCTTTATTCCTTATTATTATTATTGTTTTCAGCACAAAGCCAGCTTTTTGACTGAGCAGGTTTTATTTCCAGAAGAATGTGGGCTATGTGGAGATTTCTGGTATTTCTATCAAAAGAAAAAAAAAACCCAATGAAATAAAGAAGGAGGAGAAGAATACTGGAAAAGAAAACATACCAGCTGGGACTGGTGATTGCTGTGGTTTGGTTGCTTGTCTTCCTTTGCTCCAGCAACAACAGCCCAAATTTGCCAGAGAATCACAATTTTCCTCATCTGAGAGAGAATTTGCCAATTTTCCCCATTTGTCAGAGAATGACATGATGGCATATTTCCTACCACTCACTGTGTTCTATAATGAGCCCTGATGTTCAGCTGGAGACCTCAGGTTGCACAGGGGCATGGAATGTGAGGATAAACTTAAATTGCAGCTTTGAATGAGCCACATGGATTATAGAGAAGCATTTTTTGGTAGTGACTTCTCTGGACACATCCAGTATCTTTTGGCTTTGCATAGCTGAAATCTGTTCTTGCTGTGTGTTTCTCAGCAGATCTTTTTGCCTCCCTCTGCTTTCTGTAAACTCCTTGGAAAAGTTCCTGTGCCTTGGAGGACATCTCATGAAGCCTAGGTTGTGTCCAAAAGCCTTGTGATGTCTCCATAGGGTGCAGTCATCCCATACCTTTGTATGGGGAGAGCTGGGAATTTCTGAACAGAAAGCATCTCATCCCATCCCAAAGAGCTCAGGTGGATGGTGCCCATTTCTCTGTTGGCTGAGGGAGAAGAGTGACCTGCTCAGGATGAAGTAAAGCACAGTGGAGCCTGAGTTTAGGGTTTCTAGACAAAGCTATGAGGTCTGAGGGGTCATGGAGGGCTTTAGGACCCACATATTGACTTCAACACACACTTGCTCCTAAGAAAACCCCAGCAGGAGCTGAGAATAAACCGGCCCCACGTTTCCCTTCTGGTGCCTGGGCCAGGAGACTTGGTCGTGTTCCAGGCCGAGCTGGACTGGGCTCAGAGCAACCTGGTCTGGTGGAAGATGCTCTTCCATGGCAGGGAGGTTAGAATTTGATGATCTTAAGGCCTTTTCCAACCCGAGCCATTCTGTGATTCTGTGGCCATTTCCATCGACCCACCCGGTGCACAACTCCACTTTCATTTCTGATGTCCCGAAGCTGAGCTTCTCTCCAAAATTTCAGAACCCCTGAGGCCTCCACAGGCTTCACATGTGAAAATAAAGCAGTTTAAGTGCTGGGTTGAGATGTTTTTTTTCTCTGCAGCCCTTCTGCCAACCTATAAAGCTTTATATCCTCTGTGCCCCGCTGACCTGGCCTCGGCACCTTTGCTGCAGAAAGAATCCCAAATATTGATCAGGGGCATGGTGGGGACACTTCCCTGCCTGTCCCTTCCTGTCCCTTCCTTTACTCAACACATCCACACACACACATTGACATGCAGGGTTTCCGTTCCTGGTCTTAACCCAGGCATTTACAATTCCTCTCGCGCTCCTCGCGCTTTCTTCTTAAAGAAGGCAAATAAAAGTGTGAATAATCAATTTCCTAACTGGAATTAAAAACGGCTCCAGTTAAAATAAGGGAAAGCGTGAACCAGCATGTAAAGTAGGATGGAGGGGTTATCTGAGCCCCGATTAGTATCCTGCTCATGTAGGAGAACAATTAACGTGTGCATGAGAACGATTAAGCAGAAGGTAAATTACATGGAACGCACCCATTCACGAAACAGGAGGGCTCGTGGTCGGGGCTGGTGTGAGGGTTTTTATGGCTCAGTTGAAACAAGTGCCAGAAAAAAATGTTGTTTCTCAGCTTGCTCAGGGCCAGAGACCAAAATAGGGTGATAAAGATCCAGTCTCATCTTGGGATTTTATCAGAAGTTGGGCTGTTCTGTCTGGATAAAGGCAGAATTGGGATGGTTTTAACAAGCTCTTTAAAGGGAGATTTTAAGTTCTCTTGCTTGTGGAGCATGATGTCAGTGCTAGACCAGGAGCTGGGAATGAGGATTTGTGTGTGACTCACCAGTGAATGTTTCCTGGGGCAAATCTTTGCCTTTGATTGTCTCCTGGGTAGAGCAATGAGGGTGATGGCTCCTTGACAGTTTGGGATGCTCTTTGAAACGTTCCTGTGAAAAACTACCAGGCCAATATGAAATGTGGGCCTGCCAGCGTGGAACCTGAGGGGTGCAGGAGGCTGGATGTCCCCAAACCCTGCACACAGCTCCTCAGGGATGGTAGAAGGGGTGACAAGAGCTGAAACCTGCAAAGTGTCCAATTTAAGGAAGGATAAATCCAACCACGAAAGAGAAAACGATGCGACAGGAGGCGTTTGGTTGTTCCTCCATGTGGAAGATTTCCAAGATCTCTCTAGTGAGAGCAGGTAATGGATTTTGAAGGTGATCTCAAATATAAGAACAACTCTGCTCATTAAAGTCTCCACAACCACTACAGCAAATCACAGCAGACGCCTTCCAGGAGTTTTGACAACAGACATCAACCATCAACAAGGATAAAATAAGGACAAGTCAAAGGCTAGTATTGATTCTAGGAGCCTTTGAATTAAATCCTCGTTGGCCCACTCAGCATGTGGAGCTCAGACTAGTTTCAAAATGCCTGTTCTTTGTGGCTGTAAGGCTCAGTGATATATATCCATTTAAAAAAAAAAAAAAAAGGAGTTGAAAAAAGTGGAAAAAAAATAGATTGGCTCTTGCTGTAATCAATAAACAGAAAAAGGGCAATAGAAACAAAGTGGTAATGGGAGAAGTGTGTGTAGGGGAGCCACTCTACTGGTATTTGTAACAAAAGAGGGTGATAAATGAAGAATAAAGATGAGATAGTTTTCAGTAAAAAGAATATTAAGAAGCAATAAAAAGCAAAAGCTTAATTTTTAAGTGGAAAAGTTCTCCTAATGAGGGCTTTGTGTGCAGTTAAAATATTATCTCCATGCTGTCAGACAAAGGTAAAAATGTACTTTGGTGCAATTTAAAGAAAATTCACAATTTAAAAAAGTCTCCCCAGTCTTCCACATTTTTTTTCTTGTTTGGAATTAAAATTTTCCTCACGGGTCTGGGAAACTCTCTCAATAGTACAGCTCAGATCTGTTAGAATAAGACCCTGAAACGACTGAAATCAGTCAGGCTCGTCTTATCATCCCGGCAGAAGAAAGTGCCCAAAGTAACTCAATCCCAGTGCCGCAGAGAGGGTGAATTCAGATGCCAAACCTGCAATTTCACAGCCTGGTTGTTTACAACTTCCTCATCATTTATGGCTCATTAGGATGGGATTCAGAGGCTGCCTTGTCCAGGTGATGTCCTCATCCACGGCTTTGACTGGTGTTAAATGTCCAGGGATGTTCCTGGCCGCTGGAAGGGAAATCTGCCCTTTCCTTCTTCCCAGGGATCTGTAGCTCCTTTTCTTTGCTGCACTTGAGGTCTGTGTGCAGCTTCTGCTCATCCTCTCTCGTGGGGGGTTGTTGTATGATTGGTGTCATGTGGAAGGCTTTTATAATAATTTTATAGGGGGTCAAGAGGCAATGAGGAAGGCTGTGGACCATCAAACTCACAGGCCTGACGTAGTGACCTCTGTAATAAAACTCAACCATTTCCCTTCTGGGAATCCCAGGGGAAGAGGAGGAAGAAATGAAGGAGAAAAAAATTAGAAGAAAAATAGAAACCAGAAAGAGCTCTTTCAAAATTCATGAAAGAGGAAAGTGAGGTTTTGTTGACATTCATGTTTGATGAAGAGCAAGCACGCAGGCAGGACGAGTTCCCCCGTAAGCAAACACTGCTCTAGGCCGTGTCCCGCTTTTCCTGCTCCAATCAAGTGATCTAATTAGCTCCCGGAGACTTCAAAGCGTGGGGGGCAACAGCAGGGGGATGGAGGGGAGAGCTCCCTGTTTACCAGGTGGGGTGAAATCTTAGATGGCAGGGGAAGAATGGTCTTGGGGTGGCACTTTGTGGGTGGGAGAGGAGGGGGTAATGTAAGGTCTGCACCACCTGAGCACAATCAGAGAGCAGAAAGGAGCTGATTTCATCCCTCGCTATTCCCCATGAAGAATGAAAGGGAAGGAGATGTTAAATCGAGTCCATTGAATCAGATTAAGGGAGATTAGCTCTTATGCCGTTGCTGGACTGGGAGATCAGTTGACCAGTTTTTACTAATTTTCCCTCTTGGGGTTCAGCGTTATCTGAGATTGATCAAAACCCTCAGAGCATTTTATCTGGAAGGCAATGACTTCCTGGGCCTCAGATCTAAGCCCTGCATTCTGAGTCTTGATGAGCTGCGTCCTGCTCAACGCCCCTTGGGTTACAAAGCCTGTGTTCACTTGACACGGCTTGAAAGGTGCTCATTCCAAAAGATTTTCTTCCTTCCAGATGTATTTTGAAACAACTCTGAATGAGTTGTTTCAGCAGTTGATGGGGAATGCTGCAGGCTTGGGGTACCCCATTGTGTCTATTCATGTAGGAAATGGAAAAAGGGATTTTGAGGCTGTCTTTGTCAGATGCCGTTATTTTCTTTAATTTTTTTTTTTTTTTATCAATCAGGGGAATAGGAAACAGTTATCTTTAATCATTTTTGCTTAGCTGTTGACATATGAACGTCCTTCCAGAGCATAACAGAGTGTGAATTTAAAGGCAGTGAGTTTTTCCAGAAGACAAGTCCTCAGGGAGGCAATGTTTCCACTGTTTAAATATAAGTGAATGAGCCCTTGGTTAATGCTTTGGGCTGCAATTTAGGAGTTCAAGGTGCAATTCCCAGCTCTGATGTAAAATATCTGCAGCTTTTGATGAGTCCCCAAAGCTCCCATCTGTTGCTGACCAGGACCATTTACAGAAGCACAACATGGGTATAAACCACACAGACCAGAGGATTTCTGGTTTGCAGCAATTCTTGCAGCTCTTCAAGGATGGGATTTCACTCTTGAGGCCATTGTTCCCTACCTGTGACATGAGATCTGTCCTGTGCTCTTTGCACCTTTGCCCACTCGGTACCTTCAGAACACTGAGCTAGAAATGGCAGCTGCAGTTTCACAGAATCACGGAATATCCTGAGCTGGAAGGGACCCACAGGGATCATCCAGTCCAACTCCTGGCCCTGCACAGACACCCCAACAATCCCATCCTCTGCATCCCTGGGAGCATTGTCCAAACACTCCTGGGGCTCTGGCAGCCTTGGGAATGTGGCCATTCCCTGGGGAGCCTGGGCAGTGCCTCACCACCCTCTGGATGAAGAAACTTTTCCTGATATCCAACCTAAACCTTCCTGACACAGCTCCAGCCATTCCCTCATCTCCTGTCCTTGGTCACAGAGAGCAGAGCTTGGAGCTGCCCCTCCACTGCCCTTCAGGAGAAACCTGCAGCCCTTGATGTGTCTCCCTTCAGTCTCCTCCAGGCTGAAAGAGCCAAGTTGCCTCTTGAAGCTGTGGTTCTGCTTTTGGGAACTATTTTAGGCTGTTTTTTCTGCACCATTGGGGTTGCAGTTGCGTGGAGGGACACTGTGATGGAGGTGGTGGTTTTCTCCAGGACAGGAGGGGGAAGCTCAGGAAAATCAGCTGGAAATAGGGAGCTTCCAAACTAGGCTGGCTTCTGAGGGAAGCACTGAGGACAGCACACCTTGGATTTCCAGTGGAGACCTGCTCCCTCCACAAGCTCCTCCACAAGTCCATATCTTATTACAAAGTAACACTGGAAGCAGGAAAACAGGACTTTCTTAGTCCTCTGCCACAGATCCTGGCATTTAAAGCTTCTCTGCCTCATGGAATCACAGAATGGTTGGGCTGGAAGGGAGCTCTGGAGTTCATACAGTCCAACCCTGCTGCCAAAGCAGGATCACCTGGTGCAGATTGCAGAGTCACATCCAGGCAGGTTATGATTATCTCCAGAGAAGGAAACTCCACGACCTCCCTGGGCATCCTGTCCCAGTGTCCTCAAGTTCCCTAGCTCCACATGCAGGACGGTGTCTTGCTGGCTTCATAGAGGAGGCTGAAGTTCCCTCAGGTTGTCAGAAGCTTTGTGGTCGGAGCAGATGGATTTGCCACCTTTCCTTGCTTTGTGCCCATATTCACCAACCTGCTCCCAGTTATTGCACTTTGAATATCCCCACTGTGCAGTCCTGGCTTTGAGAGGGCTCCTTTTCCCCCATGTCCTAGTCTGGAGGGAACCTGTTTTGACCTTGACTGGGATGACCAGTCAGTGCAGATCCAGGAAGTCCTGCCAGTTAATCCTGGGCATCTCTGACCGTGAGATCCTTTATTTGGAAGGCTGCAGGCAGGGCCAGAAATTCCTAAATTGATGCTCAGCAGGTGAGCACAGATCCATTATGTCTTGTCTAGCTGCCCCCTATGTTCTCCCTTCTGCAGCAACAACCTGGCTGTGCCTCTTGCGTGGAGGAATATCAGAGGGCAGAAAATGTTGCAAATAAAACCAAAAGTTGGCTGGACTCAGCTTTACAAGCAGAACAAAGAATTTCCTTCAGTGCTGCATCAGCTCTGGAAGTTCCTCTTAATGAGCTGCTCTTAGGAACACGCAATTTAATGGAACAAACCAAGGAAACCAAAAAACCAAAATGTCCTTCTGCTCTCGGGAGGGGCTGTGGCAGAGAATGTCTCTCTATGCTGAAATCTATCCCAATTCAGGAATATTTCTTAAAGATCTGGTGAGTGATGCTGTGTGACAGAGGATCATCCTTGGAACTATAAATGAAATCCACTTATAGAATCGTATGTGACAACAAAAATGAATTCATCAGGACCAGTGATCCTAATGAATCGTGATATCCCTATCCTAATGAAATCCTAAATGAGTTCTGTGGGGTATAGAGCAGGAGAGGTTCACAAAAGCACATACCCTTGAAAATAAAAATAATTTCAAAATCAATAATTTGTAAAAATCTTGAATTTTTTTTTTTTTAACTTTCATTTCTTTGTTGTTTCCAGCAAGGTAAAGTGAGTGTTGATTGTGCTCCCCCCCTCCACGGCTGCATGTATGTCTCTGATTTGGGCTGGCTGGCTGGATCATTAATTGACTATAGTAAGATTTTTTCAGATCTTGGAAAAGGGACAGAAAGAAAAAAAAAAAAAAAAAAGGGAAGAGCTTTTTATTGCTGTTTATATTCCCCATCAGGGCTTGACAATCCAGCCTGTCTGTTCCAGAGGGCTCGGACCACCTGAGTCTAAGTTTAGATCATATCCTGCTACATTAAACTCCACACATAATACGTTGGCCACATGGGAAAATTTAAGGAAAATGAGATTTTATTAAAACCAGGAGACCGCCTGACTGCAGAGGGATATAATAACAGTGTTATGAGGTTCTTATCTCACATGAAAGTTTCACATTTCCCTGGCTTCCTTTCCTTTATGCTACTGTGGCCTCCCCCTCCTCCAATTCCATATGGGTGTCTCATTATTTAATGCAACAGCTGAAAAGCCAATTAATAACCATATCGCCCCAAATGTTTGATTGTTTACGGAAAACCCCATGGAGGTTCTAAATTAACACAATGGCATCAAAGATTCCCATCGGCATCCCAAGCACTGATGGGTCACACAATCCACCTTCCCAGAGGGAAGCAGATGGAAAGGGGAGAGCAAAGTTGGTTTGTGTGTCAAGGACAAAATCTTGGGTGTGGTGCCTGAATTCCTTTTGCTTTCACATGCTGAAGATGTTGTTCAGTGAGGTTTTCCCAGGTTCTGGAGGACATCATGGTCCAGCAGACACGACAGGGTTTGCTCTGAAAGCACCTCAGCTCTCTTGCTGAGGTCTGAGCAAGTCTCCTTGTACAAGTCTGCTGGAGCTGAAGGTGGCATCCCCTTCCTTGGGGCAGCTTTGGAGTTCCACTCTTTGATGTCTCCATGCAGTTCATGTTCACACCTGGCGTCCTGTTCTGCCCTGGCCACGCTGCCTGTGCCCATCCTGAGACATTTCTGGGATGTCAAAAGACCTCTGACAGCCTCAGCTGTTCTCAAAACTTGGCTCTGGTTAGACTCCAGCAGATTTTCTTTAGCTGATGATGTGGTGGAATTATCAGAAAGGGGGACAAATCCGGACTGGCACTGACTGTTGGAAGTGGCAGATGGGAGTGAAAAAACTCCATAATTCATCTTCCCTGGTGAACTTGTGAACTTCCTTCATGAAGCCTGAGGATTCTTCTGGTTTTCTTGATTTTTTTTCCCCTTACTTTTATAACCTTCTCTCAGATAATCGCAGAAGTCACCAAAATTCACTTAAAACCATGTGCTTGATCACCCCAGTCTTCAGAGGCTCACCTCAGCCTTCCCCAGGGAACATCCCTCCAGCACTTCCCACAGGTGCTCTGATCCACACATCACTTTGCCTCCAGTTTGCTGCTTTAATTATCCTCCTGAGATCCGTTTGGTGGCTGGGAGCTGTGGGAAGGCTCTCCAGAGACAGCGGCAGGGAAACCTCTGGCATTCCCAGACAGTATTCCAGATAGGTGAAGTCTGAGGAGGTTTTTCTAATGTAGTTCTTTATTTCTTCTCTTGGGGAAGGGTTTTGTAGCACGGCTGGATTACATCTGTGCTCCTTCTCAGGCCATTCCCAGGGCTTTGTCGGGAACAGATTAGATATTAGATTAGGCATTCTGGAGAAATTGTATGAGAACTAAATGCTTTTGATGAGTTTTATGTTCAAAGCAATGCATTCAGGGCAGGGAACGAGCGCTGGCTGCACACTTTGCACAGTTATTACTTTTTATCTGTTTGAGTCACTTATCGCTTAAACGATTTCTTTTATCCTTTCTGGGTTACTCCACTCCTGGCATTTTGCATGGCCCAGTGGGATCATGTTCCAGGGACAGAAAGGCAACTTCTATGGCTTCTCCAGTCTCACCTTGAAGTTGGGGAGACTTTTTCTGGGTAGCCCATCTGGGGAGTCCTGGGCTGCCTTCTCTGGGGATTGGCTGTTTACAGAGCAAGCAAGGTATTTAATTATGTTACTTGCACCCTGGTGGTTTGCTGGGAATTGTAATCAAAGAGGAGGCTTAGTGGAAAGCTTAATACAGCCTGTGCAAGTGATTTTTGCCTGAGGGGATGAGGAGAGTTGAAAGGAGCAGCAGTGGTCAGAAAAACAAACATACAACTCAAACTAATGAGACAATTGCCTCTTCCTATGGCAAAGCTCCTGTGGAGACCTTACTGCGCCCTCGCAAGGTCCACGAGACCTTCTCAGGGTGTAAGGTCATTTTCTTTCCCTTCCTAATGAACTTCCAGAGAGGAAAAGGTGGGGAGAATGTATCCCTGTGCTTCTGAGGGATCTGTGCTATTCTGAGCACATCTCCTGCATCAGTCTCCTGTTATCTCCTGGCCCTTCCTCACCCTGGGATGAGCTGGATGAACTCCTGGTGTTAGAGGTGGATGCTGTGTTCCAGTGTATTTTCCTGTGGGTCTTCCTCAAAATGGGACCACCTGAGGGCAGGTTGGAGCAGCCTGGGTTGCTCAGAGATGACCCGGGATGGAGACATCAGACCATTGATGGAAGAAGGGATTAATCCACTCCCTGTGCCTGCATTGAGTGGGATGAGAAATCAGAGGGCAAAATTGCAGCAAAAGTGCTCTTCAAGCAGTGGGGAAAACCCCTGGGGTGTCAGGAGAGTGGAAAGGCTCCCGGGGGGCCCTGGTGCGTCCCACGCTGGGCTGGCTTTGGCCACCAGCAGCGGGAGCAGCTGCGGGTGTCAGAGGGCTTCTGGCAAAGCAGGGCTCCCCGATGTGGTTCCTCTTTGTTCCGCGTGTTTCGGAGCAGAAATATGCAGGGACCCAAATGCTAATGGATTCCTCCCGCAATTCCAAACAACGGCCAAACAATTCCCAGCCCACACATGGACGGATCGCCCGGCGCCTCTCAGAAGGGAGAATCGTGCCCTGTAATCGCTCATGTTAATCACTCCAGCCCTTCCAGTTTCAACCCTGACAAGCACCCAGGCTCCACTGACACAGGGGTGGCCATGGCAAGCTGTGGGGCTGCTGTGACCAGGGTGGGGCAGGTTTTGGATGGGATAATCACCCAGAGTAAAAACCTGATGGCATCCCATTATTTTTTTATGTGGAACTGGTGGCTGCTATTTCAGAACTTGGATGCCTGTGAAGAGAAATGTGCCTGAAGCTTGTGGTTCTTCTGCTGAGAGTTGATGGATCAGGAAGGGTTTGTATCCCTGGATAGGTAGCGTGAAGGATTGGGAAATGTCTTCTTTGCTCTCTGTCCACTCTGTGGATTGCAAATGCAGTGGTCATCGGTGGAAGAAGTGCATATTTGGGGAAATACAGGCACTTGTTCTGTCATCATGAAGTTTGACTTTACATTTATGGGATTTTTTCCCTGAAACTGGAATCCCAAATTCAAGAACGCATTAACCCACATTCCCAGGCAGGTACTTGTAAGAAGGTCCTTCCCTTTGTATTTTAGCATTTAATTTGTCACTTGGACAAGAGGTGGACATGCTGATGGATCATCTGTCCCTGGAACTGGGACTGCTGGTTGGCTGTGAGACACCAGACCCAAAACTTGGGAGAGGAACACCTGGAAAGAGGAGGGAGGAGAAATGGCAGCAGCCATGGGAGGATGGAGTTGGGATGAAGGATCACCCTCATCCTCATGTGTGTCTCATCAATGACCCTTGTCCCAGCAATGGCAGATGAACTGCAGTGCTACAGGGAGCAAAGAGAGGGCTTTTGAAAGCAGAAATCTTCCCTGTTTTCTTTTATTTTTCTCTTTAAGGTTAGGGCTGAACACTTCAAAAATTCCCACTCTTAATCAGTTTGCACATTTGTTTCTAAGGTTTTAATAAAGGGGAAGGGGTGTCATCACTCCTCATTTGTAAATATAGATGTGTGTGTGACCCTGGTCCAGTGAGGGGTGTCCCTGATCATGGCAAAAGGGTTGGAACTAAATGATTTTTGGGGTTCCTTCCAACCCAAACTGTTCCATGTGGTTCTGTGTGGACAGTGGTGCTGTGACCTGGAAGTGTCCAAGGCCGGGTTGGATGGGGCTTGGAGCCACCTGGGCTCCAAGTAGTCCATGTTAATCACTCCAGCCTACCATAGTGGAAGGTGCCTCTGCCCATGGCAGGGGGTTGGAATGAGGTGATCTTTAAGGTCCCTTTCAACACAAACCATTCTGGGATTTTGTGACTTGTCCAGCACGTGTTTCATCAGAGTTGGGAATGGAACTGGACTCGTGCATCCATTTTTCCATACCCACCAGGCAGCCTGGGATTCAAGGTATATTTATATTTATATTTATATTTATATTTATATTTATATTTATATTTATATTTATATTTATATTTATATTTATATTTATATTTATATTTATATTTATATTTATATTTACATATATTGGTCTCCCACGGGAACTGCCGGTCTCATGCCAAGAAATGCAGCTCCAGGGCTGCTGAGAGGCAGTGTCCCTGTCCCCTCTGAGGCAGATAAAGTTTGCACTGGTGGCCACAACAGCCTGGCTGCGAGGGGATGGGGGCAGGGAGTGGAGTCAGCCCAGTAATTTGGTGTTATTGGAAATATTGCCTTTGCAGCCCAGCATTTGGTTTTCATTTGGTGCCTTGCTCAGCTCATTTCTGCTGGCGCTTCACTTCTGATCCAATTGAGTTATCGATGCAGGCAGGCAGAAGGAGGCAAACAAGATTGGTGTCACTTTTTTTTTTGTGGCTTTATTTTTATTTTTTTTTGTTTCCCTACCTCCCTCTTGCTTCTTTGCTTTCAAAGATCAAAAGAGGACAAAATAAAACTTTCTATATAATGAAACACAGGCAGAGGGAAAAATGGCAGCACACAAAATTGTTTTCAGTCTTCCTTTAAGGTTGCTGTTGGTATCTTTGATTTAGGCACCAAGGCTTTAATCAGAGTGTTGGAGACAACACAAAAATTATTCATCTAACCAAGCTCCCCTCTCCCTCTTTCTCTCTGTTTTTCTGTCTCTCTTTTTTTTTTTTTTTATTAATGTGGGTTTAAAAAGATTCTCAAACTACAGTGCTGGCTCAATTTTGTTTTCCCAACTAATAACCCAAAGCAGGATCAGCTATTTTGCAGCTGACAGATCTGTCTCTAAACTAGATTGTCTTTCTTGCTGAGCTCATCCATCATGTATGAAGTTAAGAAAAAAAAAACAAAAAAACACAGAAAGAAAGAATAAAAAAGAAAATAGTTCTTTTCCACGGGCTCATCCTTCCCTACAGCAGCAATGACCTGAGCTCATCCATGCTTTGATCCCACTCCCAGCATGGGATAACCAGGACACCACTGCAATGGCAGAGGTTTTTTGGGGTGGTTTTCCTGCTGCCAGGGCAGAGTGGGGGCTCAGTGGGGCAGTCTGTTCATGGCATATTTTCTAAGGCATCTCCATGGGGCAACCAGTGCTGCTTGTGCCTCTGAGGGAGAACTGGAACATCCTTGGGCAGGTCTGTTGTCACTCTGCCCCTTTTGTGGCACTTGGGCCTTGTCGTGGAGAGGCCAAAAAATGTTGGTGGTGAGCCCTGATGTGCTCAAACTGCACCATGGGCACGTGCTGGAGATGAACATGGAAATTCAGCTTAATACTCCTTGTCCTGGATATCCTGTGGACTTCCAGCAGATAGTGGTGTAAGGACTTCCTGAGGTGAAGGTTATATCCTGAGCAGTGCCTAATAGCTCTTAATTGACTCATCTTCCTTCAATCATCTGAGTTTTAATTTATTTTTTCTTCAATTCATTCATATTTTGTTGGCCTGCCTGACATCCTGCCCAGACCAGTTCTGTAATTTAATTACACACTGGATGAAAAAGTGCTTCCCTTCTTTTGTCTTCAACCTGCTGCCTGCTGCAGCCTCTGCCAGATCCCTTTGCTCCTCTGTGCTAGAAAAGGAAAATATGTTTGCTCTTCTCTGTCTCTGATCTGTGATTTCATAGACACCTCATCACTTCTCTCTTCTCCAGGATAAAAGCTACTGGTCCAATATCTCCTTTTCTGAAGCTGTCTTGTACTTCTGCTTATTTTATGCCCTTCTTCTGCATAAATATAACAAAATAAATATGAGGCATAAATATAAAAGCACCTGTTTGTGTCAGGCCTTCTCTCATGCTGGGTGTAGCGGATCAATTCTGCATGGTAGCAACCTGGAGCAATCTGAGCCATGTTTTCCCCTCTGAGGGACAGGAATTATCCGCAGGGACAGGAGGAGAAGGAAGGGGAGAAAATTAACAAAGAGGTTTTTGAGGAATCATATCGAATATCCAGGCAGCAGGGGCTGTTAGAGGGGAGAACATCCTTCCTCGTGGGCTGGGGAGAGTCTGGTCACAGTCTTTAACCCAAAGTTGTCAGATCTCTGTGGTGTTTGCTGTGCTTGGTTTCTCCTTTTCTCTAAAACCACCTTGTTCCTTGGTTAATTTATTAGTTAATTCTTATTTTTTTTCCTCGTAATCTCTGCCTCTCACCTTCCAGGATAAGATCCAACCATTTTTGGGAGGTCAGTGAGAAATTCCAGAAGGGAGAGGAAACCCTCACAGTTTGGTGGTAGAAGTGCACTATGAGGGGAAACCAGGACATGGTGTCTCTAACTGCAGGCCCCCAAAGGGAATATATTTGTTAAACATTATAATTACCCTTCAGTGCTGAACTCCATAGCAGTTGAATCCACGGCAATGCACATTATCATTTCTGAAATGATGCTTTCATTTAGATAAGGCATGCAATTATACATCTTGATTAGGTCACTGTTCCCAGGAGCTCCAGCTTATTTATGATGAGTTGCTCCCTTTTGTAAATCATGTGGTGAGGCTGTGGATAAAGACATATTCCCTCCCTCTGCTCCCCTACCCCTTCCTTACCTTCCACAGACCCTTTTGCACTTCTTCTTCTTCCCTCACTGCACAATTTTGTGTGGCAAAGCCCAAAAACCCAGCAATCACAGAGAGAAAAAATGTCGCGTGCATAGTGGGGACGTTGTCACAAGAAGGCAGATCTGGGGGTTCTGCTCATCCCCTGGTTTCTTTGTGAGACCTGCTGGCTTTCCCAGTGGTGGTGTTAAGGCTGGGATCCCCATCCCTGCATTTCAAACCTCTAAAATTGTCATTATTTTTGCACAGGAGTCAGCTCAGTGATCAATGGCACCTCCTGAGGGTGCCTTGCCTTAAGCTGTGACCTGGGGACGTGGTTTCCAGCCAAGCCCATGAGCTGTGTGTTCCCCAGAGCTCAAATACCTGCACTGGCAACAGACCCCCACACAGGACTCCCCTTCCCTCCTCACTCCACAGTTTTATTGAGCCACTGCTGAAAACTCCCCCAGTTTCCCTAAGACAAGTGGAAGTGAGGTCTGCTCCTCTCGATTAACAGGGTCACAGGGGAAGTGTTGATTGAGGCAGGGAAAGTGGGATGGGGAAGCTCCCTGGGAAGAAAACTGATGTGGAAAGAACCAGCAGGAAAATTATATTCTTGAACAGCTTCTGGAGTACTTCTAAAGAGCACCTCCCTGCTGGAAACTGGAATGGTGTTTCGTGTCTCAAGGCTGTTGTAGTAAATCCAGGATCAGGGAGAGAATGTTGAGGAAGCACAGTCAGGATGCAGCCAGTCTGCTTCTATTATATCATTTTGTATAAATAAGGATTTTATCATGGAATCATTTAGGCTGGGGGAAGAACTTTGAGGCCAACCATTCCCCCAGCACTGCCAAACCCAGCATGGAACAATGTCCCCAAGTGCCACATCCACATGGTTTTTGAAAGCTTTCAGGGATGGTGATTCCACCACTGCCCTGGGCAGCTTGTTCTGAAGTCTGACCACTTCTTCAGTGAAGGAATTTTCCCAGTCTCCACCCTGAGGCTCCCCTGGCCCAGCCTGAGGCTGTTCCCTCTCCTCCTGTCCCTGTTCCTGGGAGCAGAGCCCGACCCCCCCGGCTGTCCCCTCCTGGCAGGGAGTTGTGCAGAGCCAGAAATTCCCCCTGATCCCCCTTTTCTCCAGGCTGAGCCCCTTTCCCAGCTCCCTCAGCCTCTCCTGGGGCTCCAGACCCTTTCCCAGCTCCATTCCCTGGACACTCTTCAGCCCCTCAAGGTCCTTCCCGAGCTGAGGAGCTCAGAATTGGACACTCAAGGTGTCCCTCAGCAGCACCAGCCCAGGGGACAGTCCCTTCTCTAATCCTGCTGGCCACTCCATTCCTGCTAAAATCCCGGTGCCATCGGCCTCCTGCCCACCTGGGCACACCTGGGGATGTTCAGCTGCTGTCACCAGCACTCCCAGGGCCTTTCCTAGCTTTCCAGCCCCTCTGCCCAGCCTGGAGCATTCCATGGGCTTGGTGTGACCCAAGGACACAACACCTGGCCTTGGTGAACCTCATCCCAATTGTTCCCAGCCCAGGGATCCAGCCTGGATCCCCCTGCAGAGCCTTCCCACCCAACCTGGTGTCCTCCACAAACTGCTGAGGGTGCCACCAGTCTCCTCATCCAGATAATCGATAAAGATATTAAGGTATTAAAGAGAACTCTTATCCCCAAATATTTCAATTTGGATCATTTCCAGGCCCCAAACAGAGGCAATCCAGAGTGTATCTGGGTATAGGAATGAGAAGTGGGACAAATTCACCGGGCTCAGGATGGAGCGGGAGCTGGGCAGTCCTGAGAGGCAGGACAGTGCCAAGGATAATCCTACATGGTCAGGAGAGAGATGGGCTGTTATTGATGGGATTTTAAACAGCTCTCAGTTGCCTTAACTGTTTCCATCTGCCACCTTCCAAAGCTGCCTTGGGGCCAAAGTGGAAGTCCTATGAAAGACCCATCCCAGATGACCCGGAGGCTCTTTCCTAACTCTGGCTCCTCTGCATCCACAACTCTTAAAAGAATACAGCACATCTTAAGCAGATTAATGTAATCTTGATCTTCCTCTCTTGCAGATCTCTGATCTTTTCTTCCCCTCTGTGCATCCCAGCAGCTTGTAATCACCTTTTGGGGTATTAAAGAGGTGTTTTCACTTGGTGCACTTGGGCAACCCCACTCTCCCCTCCCAATTTTTAGAAGCAGAAGCAGGGAGAGGAGAAGTGTTGTCAAATGGGACAGTGTTTCCCGTTTGCAAATATTTATTTGCAATAATTATCCCTTTTTTTGAGATTAAAGGAGCTATTCACATGTGAAAAGCAAACTGCCTTATCACTCTTTTTAAATAATATGTTTAGAAAGTTTGACCGAGCATGAAAGTTCATCCTTCAATATTGCTACTTGTAATCCAACAAGAAATATTTACTGTGCTATAATTGGCATCATTAAGCTTAGGTGAAGTTATTAATACTAATTAATACTAATTAAACTGCTATAAACCTAGTTTGCAGTTACATAAACACATCATCTCCTGAACCGCCTGACTACATGTTTTGGCATTGGAGGGGGGTGGATAAAAGCAAATTCAAATGCAAATGATATGAACATACTTTAATCAGAGGATCAGAGAAATCAGACACAGGGAAGGCTTATTAGGTCTGCTCGGTTCTCCAGAGGCAGGGCCGAGATTGTCTCCCCATGGAGGCTCCCAGGAGCTTTGGGCAGTCTAACTCTAAATGCCCCAAGCAATGGGACTTCTCCTGTGTCTCAGGAGGGAGCTGCCAGCAGACTGACAGAAATGGGACTCGATTTTCAGCCTCTGTTTTCCTGCTGAGGCAGAATTCAGCTGCAAAACAGAAAAAATCCATTCTCAACTCTTGAGGAAGATCTTGAGATCGTATCCAAGGGCAGAGGAGAAGAGAAAGGCATTTGTAAGGCACCTCTAAAGCTGTCTGTCAGTGCAGCAGAGCTGGAAAATCATCTCCCCATCTTGGTTTGGCTTTCTGGCAGCACTGGGTCAGTCCTGGCACTGCTGGCAAGCACTGGCCATGGGCAGCATCAGAGCACCCAAAAGCTCAAATGTCTGACTCAGTTTCTCTACAGCTGGGAAATGCATCTTCTGTCTAGAATTTCCCTGATTTTGGCTACTTCAGGAATATCATGAGGGCAGCATTTTCCCTGATCCGTTGGTATTTGGGTCCCATCTGGAGCCAGAAAGTGCAGAATCATGTGGAGCATTAAAAACAGGAATGCCCTGAGGAGGCAGCTCCTGCTTGCTTCAAGTTCCTGTTCTCACCTCCTCTTCAATCACCTGTTTCCCACTGGACCAAAAGACTGTGGGGAGAATCTAGGGCAGAGACCAGAGCAGCCCTTTCAGGATGGTGTTTTTCCATGGGAACCCATGTCAGAGGCACTTATTTCAGAAACTGCTTTAAAGCATTGCAGATCCATTCCTTGGACGGTCTGTGGCTCATCTGCAGAGTTTTACACATCACCAAAAACTCCTAAACCTCCCAAACAAGCTTTTCTCAGTCCAAACCGAAGGGAAAAGATCCCTACAACCACTGAGAAGTAACTCCCCAAAGCAAGGGCACGTTTTCCATGATGTCTGATCTACAAAATTGCTCTGTTGGTTGCAGGCGAGGTAAATGAATTGCTCAGAGAGACTTTTTGGTCTCAAGTTCACAGCTGTGACTCTCAGCCACCAAAACCATCTTTATTCCTGATGTTCAGTAGCAGGTTGGGGTTCCCAGCTGTGTTTCTCCTTCCTCTGGCTCCCCTGGGCACTGCCCAGTGGTTATCTGGGATTTTCTAATGGATGCGGTTAAAGCCACGCACCAAGATTGAGATCTTGGTGCAATCAAAGATTTTTGTCCAGCTCCAGCTATTCTCATGTAGCTTTTACTGACCACTGAATCATCTCTGAGTGGCAGGTGGGTCCCACACACTTCAGACCAGGCTGGGTGAGTGTCAGGGAGCCAGGACAACGCGGATAAAACCGTGTCCATTCAGGCCACTGGGAAGGGATGTGACAGCAAAAGGTTTGTGGCTGCTTGGGGGCCACAGGGTGTTGCTGGGCTGTGTTGCCACCCTGGATCCATCAGCCCCATTTGACTTGAACATCTTGAAGCAATCCCCAGACTGTTAGAAAAGGAATAAGGTTTGTTTCATCAGATGAAAAGTATAATCTTCTTGGGCAGCTTGATGTTTGTGCTAATGGGCTGCAGCTGCAGAGCTGAGACATGTCAGATCTCACCACACACACACCCCATGCGTGGACAAATGCACCCACATCTGGAACATGAAATAACAAAATTTCTCCTAAAATCTACTTTACAAAAATGTCCATCCCCACCTGGGAGCATCCTTTGAAATTTCTTTGAAGAGTAGGACCAAACTCATTCCTTTTCTTAATATTCCACTAATGATGAACATGTTTGTCTAGGGACTATGGACTGAGAAGCTCAGAAGGGCTTTGGGAGCATCTCCCAAAACTTTAGAGGTCATGGGTTGGGAGAGGAAGGACTCTAGAGTTCTCTAGAAATTCCATGGCCTTGGAAGAATGGATCTTGAAGCATCCTATCAGGAAAACCTTAAGTTGGGCTGAACCTGGACTTAAACTGCTTTCCCCTTGCAGGATCTACTTTATGGGAAGCCCATCCCTGACACAGCCAGACGTGGAGTGGTTGGTGTTGTAAAAAACGGGTTGTGCTGTTTAACAAAATTTTCACAAGATGCCACCAGGACGTGGATAAACTCCTAACATCAAGTACCGGTGTACAAAGTGGTATTTTCATGGTGGAAGGTTCCTCTATGTCTCTGAGGCTTCAGAAGGGCTCAGATGCCTTTTGGCAGAGCCAGTTTTGGCTCATTTAGATGTCAAATAAGGGACATGTCTCAAGGTGCAGGGTGAATGATCACTCTGCCCCTGTTGATCCTGAGGTGCTCCACTCAGTTTTCAAGTGAGTTTTATTATCTCCTTCCCAAGTTTCCACATTTCTTTCCATATTTCACACGGGGTGGCTGACTCAGGAGCAGACAGAAAATAAAATTTCAGAGAAAAGAAAAATTCCCCTTCTTCAGAGGAGAGCGGCCTGGGGACTTCTGAGTGTAAAACCCACCACGTTTCACATGCCAGGAGTGTCAGACCTGTCTGTGCACGTCTCAGGGCTGCTCTCAGTTGTTTTGGGAGAAGGAGGGACGTGCCACAGAGAGCTCCTGACCTCCAAGCTCCTGAGACCCTCCCGTGTCTAATCAGGGGACACATGAAACAAGCCAGGTCGTGGCAGTGACTCCTGACTCACACTCCCAGCACGGGGGGACAGCGGGGTTATGTTTTCATTGCTGCCTGTGGCTCTGATGCTCTCAGCTCTTTGGAGGTTAAGTCAAGGTCTTGGCTTTGAGATTTTTGTTGTTATAACCTTTCACGGGCAAATACTTCACGTGAAGTCTGGCAGGCAGGCTGTGGCCAGGAAAATGCCATTTCTGCCTGAGCTGCCAGAGAAGCAGAGCTCTGGCCACGGCAGCCAGGCTTTGCCTAACAAACAGTGGGGAGTGCTGTGTTTTGGCATCCAGCTTGCTTATCAAATTGATATAGGAGCCTATAAGCAATTGCATCTGGATTTCAGTGGGTTACCCAGCCTGCTCGGCTGCTTGGGATCCACGCCAAGGGAAAGTAGAGGAGTTGTGAGGAGAATACCCAATTTCCCTCTGCGAGGAGTGATTTTTGTTTAATGCAGCCTCCTCGCCCTTAAATCCAATTAAAGGCCTATGTCAGTGGAAATTTATGCCAATCCTAATATAGTCTAATAAGCCTTAAAATAGCACTTTGCTAGTGAAAAGTCCTGTGGTTTAATTTGATTCTGAGCCTAATATGAGGCTTAATATGAGGGAATTGGCCCCTTTTTCTTTTCTAACAGGGCTCCACATGCCTGCTCCCTTTTTAGGAATGAAAAGGTTCTCTCCAAAGCGGGGACAGGAGACAGCTCACCTCAGCAGGTTGCTTCTTTTCCACTTGCTTCATTTGTTGACTGTGGGAAGTCTCTCTAAAGACATCCCAGGCTGGAATCTGTAATGAAAAGCGGCAAATGTCAGCCTACAAAGGCCCTGTTTTCACCTCCAGCTTCTCTGTGCCTTACTTTTCTTAGGCACTGTGGTCAAAATCATTGCCTTGACCATCACTCAGTCCCAGCTCAGGATCTGACCTTCAGAACAAGCTTTTTGCAGGTGCCTTTCAGTGAAGGCTTCAGAGACACAGGCCTTAGAAAGGTCCATTTCCACCCCTAAAACTTTCCCTGGCCCCACCTTCTTTCAGGCTTTCCACTGCCAAATCTCCCTGTGCCCTCCCTCTATGCCAACACTGCAATGTCCATTATCAGCCCATGGTGCCCTCTTCCCTGGCTTGCCTGGGAGATGTTAATTCTTTTCCAGACATTTAAGATATTTCAGAAAACTTCTCTTCAACAGCCTCATTATTGTCCCACAGCTTTTTCTCTGGGATAAACTGCATAAATCCCTGATTCCTTTAGGCTTGTTAGACCACAGCCTCCAGCATTAACACTTCACAGAATCACAGAACCATAGAATACCTCAAGTAGGAAAGGACTGTAAAGATCAAATCCAATTTTCTCCTCCTAACAGATCTATCTGAAACTAAACTAGCATTGTCCAAATGCTCCTCAAAATCTGACAGGTTTGGTGAGAATTCCTTTCCCTGCAGGGTGTTCTCAGGAGATAAAGACTGAAATGTTTAGGCAGTGGTCATTCTGGGGATGCTCTGAAGGAGCTTGTTTGGGTGGGAATCTGATCTTTTCAAGATGCTGGTTAGAATCAGGGAATCACAGGATGGTTTGGGTTGGAAGGCACCTCCAAGAACATCCAGTGCCACCCCTGCCATGGACAGGGAGACCTTCCACTGTCCCAGGTTGCTCCAAGCCCTGTCCAACCTTGCCTTGGACACTTCCAGGGATCCAGGGGCAGCCAGAGCTTCTCTGGGCACCCTGTGCCAGGGCCTCCCCACACTCCCAGCAGAGAATTTTTTTTTATTTTTGGTACTATTTAATCTATAATTTCTTGGACCTGCTTCTGGCTGCTGAACTCCTTGCTCAGCCCATCTGCTCTGAGGTACCATTTGATTTGGAGGGGGGCCGTCAGCTCCAGCCTCACACCCTGCTCCCCTTCCCTGGCTGTCCTGGGCTGCTGCTCAGCTTTCCTGCACACACTTACCCAGCTGCTGCTCTGCAGTCCACACATGACTGAATTTCGGGGGTGGGCGGGGTGATTTTGATATAGCACTTACTAAAATGCGTGGAGATAAAAGCCTCGGCAGAAACATAAAAGGCCCTTTGTACTCGCAAGTTGTTACTGTTATTTTTCGATTAAGAAATAGTAAACAGAGGCCCTCAAAGCTGCTTTCAGGAAAAGAAAATAAAGGGTGGGAAAAAAGGAATGATTTGACCTTAAAATAAGAAAAAACACTTTTTTTTGGAGCACCTAGTAGATTTAGGTGCCTAAGCCCCTTTGAGTCACACAGCCTGACACCCCAGCTGGCACAGCTCTGCTCTCCTGCCTGAACCAAAGGCCATAAACCCTCCCCATCGGGTCCAATTCATCTCTGGGTTACTCCCTTGGCATCAAGCAGATTTATGCTGGTAGGAAGTTTGGCCCAGAGCCCTGATGAGCAGTGCCATGGCTCGGCAGTCCCAGGTGGCAGTTTTGTGTCTTCAGGACCTCTTATTCCTCCGCTCCTTTGTACGGAAGGCGACTTCACGCTGCCACTTCTTTATCCCCGTCACTGCCCAGCCCAGCCCTGTCCCCCATCTACCTAGGGGCAGGCTGGTGGGTTAAGGGAGCTTTGTTAATGCCCTAATCCTCACGTGTGCTCAGCCTGACAAAGCTGCCACTCCGCGGCCCCGGCCGCGCTCGCGGATCCGTAATGTCCCGTGTCCAATCGATTGCCGCGCTCGCTCCGGCTGCCGGCTCTCGGCAGCTTCTCCAGCGAGGGCCAGATTGCTCTGGCAAGCTCATCCATCCTTCAGGGATGGGGGCAGAAGGCAGAGGGGTGGGGGATGGATGCCTGGGATTGGGTATTTGGGATTGAGGGGGGAGGGAGAGCTGGCAGGCGGTGAGGAAGGGAGAGGTTGGAGAAGTGCAGGAGCTGGTGATGGGCACAGAATTGTCTTCTTCATCCCAAAGCCTTCTCTGCTGGTGGTGACCCCAAGCCAGATCTCATGGAGTATGAGCTCTTAATTGCACCATTCCTCATGGCTACTGAATGGTCAGCTGACCATCCTCCTCATCCATGTCCCTGAATTCACTCTGATCCCCCCCCAAACTCTTGTGCATCCTCAGCGACCAAAGACACGGAAAAATGAAATTAATCTGCCAAGGTTTGTACTTCCCATCCCTGCCCTGAAGTTTGCAGTTTCAATTCCTTGCCTAATCCTTCCCATAGCTCAGGACAGGCAAGTTTCCAAAATGTCTTGGGCCTAAAAATGTCTTTATTTGCGAGATGGAGAAGTGGAAGTTCTCTGATCCAGGGGACAGGATCTGCATTATGAAGTGTCATATTTATTTCTAATCCTAGAAACATTTAAATGCTAGATATAAAAATGTGAATTTTTTTTTTTTTTTTTATGCATAGTGAAGCTGTCCAGGATTCTTTTTAAGGTTTTTATGGCTCCTTCTGTGCTCTGCACATTTAAGCCCAGAGTGACTCAGTCATCCAGTTTCATAGAGGACAAGAATCCTTGTCCCAGTAAATTGCTTTACAAACTTCTTGAAAGGTTCTAAAGTTTCTTAAATGTCTCTGGCTTATTGAGGCAAGATAGAAGAATGGGAGAAGCAAGGGGGAAATGGATTTATTTCCAAAGGCTGTGCACTGAGAGCTTCAGTGTCAGGAAATTGCACTCTCGTCCTTGTTGTTAAAGCTTTGTGCATCACAACTCCAGTTGGTGTGTCCTGTGCCACTTTCAGTGCTGCTCTGCCCAGGAGTGGGCTTTGGGGTGCTCTTTCATGGGGAAAGGTGACATGATTTGGGAAATTTCCATTCCTTGCCTCTCCCCAGCCCTGGTGCTGGGTATTTCCTCTCTCCCTTATTTACCTGTGTTCCCCCAAGGCTCATGAATCAGCCCAGCAGCAAAGACTGACCTGCCTGTGGCTCCAAGAGAACTGGGGAGGGACCTTGGACAAGGGTCTGGAGAGGCAGGACAAGAGGGAATTGCTTCAGACTGGCAGAGGGCAGGGCTTGATTGGATGTTAAGAGCCGATATTCTGGTTGATAGGAAGATGTTCAAAGCCATGGTTGCCTCCGTGAACCTTTCATGGAGTGATAAAGCAGCACTGAAAGCCAGTGGCCACCTGCTCTGCAGCCCCTCAGGTTCTGAAATCATGACTCAGGCATTGGGAACCATCAGATTAAAAAATTCTCATAAATTTGAACTTTTTTGATTGTCTTATAGTTTCTCTGTGCTTGTGGCTGATTTCCAGCCTCCTTTCTTTATCTTGGTTTCTCCTTGTATTCTGGAACCCCTCGAGGCAGTGTTTTCTGTGTGGTGGTGTATATAAAATGGGTGGCTGCTTCAAGACTGGTCCTCCTCAGTTTGAAGTAGGTGAGGTCATGTTTTCAGGCCTCACCCACCAAGAACTCAGAATTTTTTTACACGAAGAAGCCAATATTAGGATTCCAAATGAAACACTTGAATCCAGAAGCCTGGAAATATTGGATGGGGCTCTGAGCAACATGATCTAGTTGAAGACATCCCTGTTGATTGAAGAAGGGTTGGACAAGATGACTTTTAAACATCCCTTCCAACCCAAACGGTTCAGTGATTCCACGGACTCTGAATAAACCCCGAGCTGCTGTGAAAACCTCCCTGGAATCAGGTGAGCAGACAGGTAATAGCTCACACCAGACAGTGCCTTGGACAAAGCCAAACTTACTGGAAGGCTCCAGGTCAATCCTTGCTCCGTGATGGTTTAGTTGCCATAGAGACATTCAGGTCTCACTTCATCCCCCAGCACTGTTGCTATTCACCGGCGACCCCTCCGGATTAAAGCTGGAGTGTTTTGGATCATTCTCTTTATTTTATCAGTGCTGTAGCACACCACCTAATCCTAGCTGTACCTCTCAGGAAGGGAAAAAAAGAAAAAGAAAGAGACAAAAAAAGCCAACCTCCTTCCCCACCATTTGTTGTAGAGGCCAATTATCTGAAGGGGTGACAAGTAGAAAAATGAATTAACCAGAGCTTTGTAATGTCAGCGTTATTTATCGTGTCTAACTTTGCCCAGCTCAGCTGTGGATCAGCAAAGAAGTGCTTTTATTCTTCCCTCATCTCTCTGATGCTTTTTTTACCTTTCCTCCCTTCCTTGGCCTTCTGTGGGTCCTCTGCTCCACTACACCATTGTTACAGAATCTTTTTCTCCTGCTCCAAACCAGCTGGGTTTCCCAGATGAGATGAGGGGCTGGGGAAGAGATGCCCTGCAGGAGGTGAAGGAGGGGAGATCTCCCAGCTCTCATCTTCCCCATCCTTCCCCTCTGCCCCTGTGGTAATCAAACCACTCCGTTGGGTTTATTTCCTTTGATATCTAACTCACACTAAAAGTAGGTGCTGAGACTGGAACTGGCCTCTGTTACCCTTTTCCCCCTTCCTCTGCCTTTTCCCGTGCATACTTTGCTGAGTCTACGCCCTCTCCCACCTGCTGCAGTAAAGACTTTCAAAAGGAAAAATGGCACTTGCTGGCAGGAGGCAGAAAAACAAGGGACATTCAACCGGGATCCAGCCTGAAAGCAATGCCCTGGCAAGAAGCCCGCAAACACTTCAGATGTGAAGCACCGAGTCACAGAGCAAAGAGGCAAAAAATGCATCCTTGTAAAGCCATAGTGAGGCTGCACCTGCTCGAAACGGCTGTAGCCAGTACACTGTGACACTTCAAAGCTGCCAGGGAATGAGATACTGGAATCAGATACCCCTGGCAGGGTGTAAAAGTAGCCAAATCTTGCACTGAGGCAGCCGGAGTGCTGCTTGATGTAGGGAGCAAGCCTGGAGGATAGTATGTGTGTATCCAAATGACAGATGATGGGGAAAGAAATAAATTATCTTGCAGTGTGTCTGTCCCTGTGTGAGTGTTGCTGGCTTCCCTGCATGGATTTTGAGACCATCTTCACTGTGAATTTCTCCTTCCAACACCCACAGCCTGCAGATCCTACAAATGCATTAATAAATCAATCAGGTTATTGGCTCCAGTGGTGATAGCTGGGTTTGCTCATTCAACTGGATCGGTTTTTGCTGTTTAAAATCCAGTTGTTTCCTCTCTGAAGGTATCTTGGTGGGGTAGGCCAGCCCAGATCCGATAGCACGTCAGGAATTCTCCTGGAGGAGTGGGCAGCTGCACCAGTGTGGCATGCAGGCTGTCAACTGGCAGTAAATCTGCTTCAAGCTCTTTTGTTGTGCCAAGCAATTGCTGAATAACTTCTCTGAATTACTTCCAGTCGATATCTCTTATATGAAAAGCTCACAGAAAGCTTATTATGTTCAAAATTCAGCAGATACGGATTCTCACACGCTCAACATCCATTAGCAACTGGATAAAGGCAACTCTTGGGATCACATTTCTATAGGGGCAGCTTTTCGCAGACGTGCAGGTGAAGTTGGCTTTGTGTGAAGCATCTCGGATGCATTCTCCTACAAGTGAAAATAAATTCTTAATAAAATCTGGTGGTTGGCGCCAGGCATGAGATGAGCAGGACTGCAGGCAAACCCAAAACATGTTGTTGAATAATCCCGAAGAGGAGGGGAAATTCAGTTTGTTTGTAGGTGATTTTTAGCCCCATGCCTCAAAGGTTAATTTTGGAGAGATGAGATCTTTGGATGGTGAGAAGAACATCTCTGTCCTTGCTGCCAGGGCATGCTCTCAGTGCACTCCTTGCCACGAGGCTGCTGAGTGGGCATTTCAGTGGATTTTTTGTTTTAAATGTGAGGTTGTTGTTAACATGCTGGGTAAAATGTCATGTCAGGATTTTCAAAGGTGACACTTCTCTAGTCAGAGATCCTGGGATACTGGGGAAGCAGCAGAGATGACCTCTCCCAAAACAACGCTGCCCACAGTCAGATTCTTGCTTCAGAAAGAACAAGAGGCTGGATCCCATGAAGGTGAAATTATTTCCCATTGTCCAGCTGCTAGAAATGACTTTCAAATAACTGGTTAAGTCAATGCACCAATTACTCTGTGGTTACAGTCTCCAGAAGGTAATTCAGATCTCAATTGCCCTGGGAAGGGATCTGTCTTTTTCCTGTTGACTGGATGGGAAGCCTGAGATGACAATTCCCAGCTCAACATTGTGGGTGACTAAAGCCCAGTGGGGTAAAACCAGTCACAACCCTGGTTTTAATTTCATTTTTCTATGCTAGGATTATTTCTTATGAAAGGGTTTGTCGGATCTCAGAAAGGTAAAAAAACAAGTGGAGTGTTGGAAAGTGTAGAAAAGTAAAAACGAATAATTTATACAGCTTTTAGGGCCTCCTCTTTGAACCAACTTGTGTTTGAAACAAAAATTATCTCTGTTAGACTTGATATTGACTGTGTGGGATTCAAAGCAGAGCCCCCAAATCTCCAGTCTTTCAGTTTTGAGGAGTTTTCAATGATGAACCAGACTATTTTTTTGGCCACTGCGGAGTTGATGTTCTGCACCAAAATCCACCATCCAAATTGCCACCAATTGCTGCTGCTGTGGTCTGAACCTCTCAGAGTTAGTCCCTACTGTTTTCTTCTGAGAAGACAGACCTTGAGATGATTTCAAGCTGAGTCACAGCTGAAGGAGACCCTGAGATCAGCTCAGTTGGATGGAGGATGGTGCTAATAATGCCAAGATTGAAGGTTTGATCCCCATACAGGTTCATTTAGGAGCTGGACTCGATGATCCTTGTGGTTCCCTTCCAGCTCAGAGTATTCTGTGATTCTGTGTGGTTGTTTTGGTGAAAAGCTGGATTTGGCTACAGTGAAGGGGGACATCTCCACCTGGGCTGGTGGCTTGAGTACGTGTTCAGGGACTCAGATAATCTGTGCCCTGAAGGTTGGTCCACCCAAGCTCGGTGACCAATTAATTGCTTTGACCTCTTCCAGCCAGATGAAGGTTCCACCTTTGCCATCTTCTGCAGGCACCTCTGGTCTCACCCTCTTCATGCTCCAGGCCAGCTGGACATCAACCTGCTACAAACTGGAAGCCACAGAGTGGTGCTGGTTTCATTTTCATCCCGCGGCTGTCGATGCCACTGGGAGCCCAAAGCACGGACAGTGGTGGCAGCAGGGACCGGGAGGGGGCTGGTGTGATATCCTAAATCACTCAGTGTGTGTTTCTATGCCCGTGTGTTCGCTCATCTGGGACAGCAATCTGAACTGAACCCACATTAGCCCCTGACCAGTGACCATGGATAACGTGGGAAGGATGTGCCTGCACCTGTGCTGGCCATAACCTCTTGTGTCACTGCTTTGGCTTCGTGGCCACAGAGGTGTCAGAGAAAGAAATGAGTGGTGATTCAGGCCAGTAACATTTGGTATCATCCAGGTTCTTTGACAGCAGGGATTTACCCAGGGCTGATCTTCCCCCTGCATTCAGCAGCTCGAGCGATTTGGCCAGCGAAGTGTCCAAAATTCCAGCATCACCTGATGGATTTTATCCATCTCTCTTCCTGCCTCTTCCCAGTCTCCTGTCCTTTCATCCTCCTTGGTGCTGGCAGAGCGGGAGTGTACGCTACCATTCAGGCATCAATCTCATGTCCAGGGGAATTAAAAGGATCTGGGAATATGGGATGCTCCCTGATGCTCCTAGACTTGACTCCCCACTGTTCAGAGCCCAACAATGCTGTTCCTTGCAGGCAAAGGATCAAAAAACATCGTGTCCCTTGTCAGGCAGGTGTCACCAGGGTCCTGGCTGCAGCAGGGCACAGGGATGTGATTTATTTACTCACTGCTGAGGGTTCATTAGCTCCAGCCCCCATTCCTGGGTATTTCCAGGATCCCAGGGGATGCCAGCCCAGCTCAGCAGCTGACACAATGCCCTGGGCACCCCTGAGTGGCAGAGGAGAGCAGAGGATGAAGGAGATGGAAGCTAGGGTTGGGAAAGGACATTGCTCCAGTTTCCACAGATGTGCCAATGAGAGCTGGAGCTCCTTGCCCAAAGTAAATGCCTGCATTTATCACTGTCAGGGGGATTTGTTGTCCACCCAGGCTCTTCTGAGAGAGAGAGATTGTCCCATCCCTATTTTTCAGCTGCCACCACCTCTGGAGAGCAGGGTGCCCAAGCCCTTAGGGAGACCACGCTCCATTGCTTGTTGAACAGCAGCTCCCCACTTCCATCAGCTGCATTCCTCTGATATCCCTAAAAATGCCCTCTCCTGAGCCTTTCCTGTTTGCATCACCAGACTGGAGATGGACCGAGCGCCCGGGACCTGCTCTAGTTCGGGAGAAATGGATCTCACATCCATTATTTACATCTCCCCATGCCTGCCCATGGAGAAGTGTGTTTAACATATTTTGTTTGCTTGGTGCAGGTTGAAATACACCTGTTCTTCCTGACATTTTGATCTCCACAGCTCCCTGATGTTGTGGACAGCTGGGGGTTGGACAGGAGGAAATGGCTTAATTCAGCCAGGAGAGGTTTAGATTGGACACTAGGAAAAATTTCTTCATGGAAAATATTGTTAAACATCGGAACAGGCTCCCCAAGGAAGTGGTGGAATCACTGCCCCAGGAAATGTCCCAAAAATGTGTAGATGTGGTGTGCATTTTAGTGCTGAAGATGGTTGAACTCGGTGATCTTTCCCAGCTTTCATGATTCCTTGATTCTCTTTTTGATGGTGTTTCTGTGGTTGTTTGGTGTTTCTGTGGTTGGTTTGAAGCCGTGGCTTTGTTTGCACATTTACTTTCCCCGTGTTCACTGCTCATTTAGGCACCCTGGGAAAATCTGTGAGAATTTCAGAGGCTGAATAAACTTTCAATTAATGTTGTGTCTCACCCCGGAATTAGCTGCATTTCTTCAGTGGATTAAGTGATTTTCTGTGCTTTCTAATTTATAGCAATCTTGATATTCCCAGCTACGTGCTAGGTTTTCCCCTCACTCATCACTGCTGTAAACTGAGCGTGAACTTGGCAGCCAAGAGGAGTTGTCCCCGTATTGGCTGAACATTTTACATGGGCAGGTACTACAGAACAAAGGTGAAGTGATTTAAACTAGGAGAGATTCAGGTTGGATAATAACTAGAAAGAGTAGTGAGAGTGGGGAGGCCCTGGCATGGGGTTCCCAGAGGAGCTGTGGCTGCCCCTGGATCCCTGGAAGTGTCCCAGGCCAGGTTGGATGGGGCTGGGAATAACCTGGGACAGTGGGAGGTGTCTCTGCCCATGGCAGGGGTGGCACTGGATGATCTTTAAGATCCCTTCCCACCCAAATTATTCTCTGATTTAAGAATTTTCCCATCTGCCTGTCTCTCCATGCTGCTCCAAGAGGAGGAAACCACTCTGATTATGCTGTTTAAAATAATTTAAACATTTAAGTATGCCCATGTGAAGTATAAACCTGGCATAGTGGTGCATACTGGGTGATTTCTAACGCTGGATGTGTGTTGGCAGTAAATCCCCTGGAGGCACTTGGGATGGAAGTTCCTTTAACAAATTAATCAGTGCTGTATTAAGATCTGTGTGTAAACAGGTGCACAAGGTTTGGCTTTCTAGGAATAAACTCAGAAGCGGCAGTTTTGGGTGTGCTGTGTACCAGGGCAGCAAAGTGCAGGGGAGATGTGAGACCAGAGCCTCGAGGAGTTAAATGAACACTCTGGAGCTTAAGAACCTCCTGATGCTTCATGGGAAAATGGGAAAATATTCTATTTAGAGACTGTACTGCTCACACATCAGATGTTTTCTCCACTTCTCTCCCTCTCTCTCTCTCTGTGTAATCTTTTTTTTTTTTCTTTTTTAAATTATCATCGGGGGCAATTTGCATGAGAGGGATCTTTGTCTGTGAAGTGCCCATCTGCTGTGCAGCCCCACCTCCCCCCTGACGACACAGCCATCTGCTTTTGACATCACAGCCACTCGGGGCTGCGGCCCAGGGAGCCACCGCACCTGATGAACACCTTGCCTCGATGTCACCCCGCTGTCTGAAAGGATTCCCAGGTGCTTTCCCTGGCTTTCACCCTCCAGACAGGGATGAGCTGGCTCAGGACGGTCTAGGCTGGTGAGTGGGAGGTGCAGATGAACAGTCATGAGCAGTTTTGAGCAGGGACTGTGATTTCTGATTTGCCTTTGTGTGACATGTCATGTGAAGGAGAAGTCCCCTTGTCTCTGCCTCCTGGGAATTGAATAATAATAATTATGAGGCTGATGATAACTCTTGTGAAACAGTGTTTGATTAGCTTCACTTGCATCTGCTTGAGACACTTCTAATTACACAGCAGTGTCCTGGTGTCATTCATCCTCCAAACTAAAACTGATTTGCCCTTCAGAGCTCGTCCCACTCCAGCTAGGGATGCTCAAAACCAGACTGAGAAGGGAAGATATCCACTACAGACCCCGCTCTTCAACTGATTCACCTGCTCAGGGCTTAGATACTACGTGGATAAACACAACATATCTGAAAAAAAGTGCAGCATCCAACAGCCCAGATGGTCATGGCTTGGTGAAAACAGTGCCACCTTCCAAAATGCCAGCACTTGTCTCGCTGTGTGTCCTCGGGTGGGTAACAGCACGAGCTGTCACAATTGCTGCACATTGTAGGAATTTGCTGTGGTGAATGAAGAGAGTTGCCTTCAGGTTAAAGTCCTGCTGCATCTGGATTTCTGGGCATAGATATATTCATTTTCCAACCTAGAGTCTTTGTCCAGGTGGTGTTTGAGCTTTGAGGTTTTCATGTGTGGTTTTTACCTTGGTATTTTTTTTATTTTTCCTCTCCATATAAATCTGTGTTTCTCTCCTTTGGGTTTCCTTCCTTTGGGAAGGAGCAGAACCACTGCAAAGCCTCTCTGGTCTGGCTGCCATCCACCCAGAAACCCTGAGCACCTCCCAGGCACGTGTAGGGATCAGCTGTAAATCCAACACGTCCGGGAAGGGCTGTGCTCTGCACAACCTCCGTTGGAGCAGGCTGGGAGATCCCACTTCATTTCATGGAGTGTGGAAGTGCTGCTGCAAGCTCTTTTTCCTGGTTATTTTAATCACCAAAAAGTGCAGGGTGATGCTAACTGAAAACTTGTATCAAATTCAAGGCAATTTTTTTTTTTTACCAATGAAAGCAATCTGTAAGCAAGACTTGGATAGGAATTTGGAAAATGTTGTGGGTTTAGGGTTTTGAAATTAAACTTGTGAATTACTCCTCTGGGAACTGAGCTTATCTTCAAAATTCACTGAAACAAAACAGCCAACTGTAATTATTATTGATTAACATCAGCATGGTGGTGACATTGGTTTTGATGATAATAATAAAAGACTAAGAACAGACGAGGGAAAAAATATGTTTTGTTTCAGGTCAAGCAAGTTGTTTTGTTCTACCTGACCCATTTCCCCTCACAAATCTTTCATTTAAGTAAGAAAAGTGCAGGAGACAAGTAGTGTGGATTAATCCTGACCAAAATTAAGACTAACAAGAGACGTTTCCCTTGGCTTGCAACCAGGATGTTTGATCCTGGGAATGACCACGGCATTAAATGTGTGCACAGCCACTCCTCACCACACTCCATCAAGGCAGGGAGGTTAAATCCTGGAGTGAAGTACTTCTGAGCAGGTTCCCAGCCTCTCCAGCCTTTCCTGCTTTGCATGGGAAATACCGATGCACGACACTAAATTCCTCTTGAATCCAGACCTATTCTTTCCCCTTCTGCCATGGCCGGGGGGAATTGAAAGAAGAAGCAGGGCAAATTGTTCCCCAAAGTTTTCCATCAATCTCCTTGCAGAGCTGCTGCTCCACCAGGTGCACAGATCATTCTAATATCGCCACCATCCCTGCCAGGAGAGGCTCGTGCTGGATGATAACTCTCCTCTAATCCACTTACTGGAGGTGGCTTCTCACTGCAGTTTGAATACAGCTTCTCCTCCTGATCATCTCTCCCTCAGTGCCGGCACCACTCTGAGCCACTGGAAACTCCTAATCCTTTGCAAGCATCTGTCAAATTCTTTTCCCATCCGGGACCCCCTCTTCTGGTGAGCCCTGAATTCCGTGGGAGATGAAAGCCAGCAGCACCTTGCGGGATCAAACGCGCCTTTACAAGCTGCACGTGAGGCACACGAGCGCTTTGAAGGCTCCGTGGGGAGCGGGGAGAAAATCCTTTCCTTCCAAAATCTTGTCTTGGAGAGGGCATCCCGATGATGGAACAAATCCACCAGCAGTCAAGCACTGAAGCATCTCCCCCCTCCCTTGTCCTGCTCAGGCAGACTGGAGCTCCCGGGATGCCGGCGCTGGTGGGAGCTGGCAGGATGCCGGGGCTGCACAGAAGGCTGGGGGGCTTGTGCCATGTGGGAGCCGGGCAGACTGGGAGCAGCTGTTGGAAAGTCAGGGAGTTTGGGTTTGTTTGCAAAGCAGGATGTGGGGGTGAGAGGCTGAGGTGGAGCAGACAGCCTCCCGTCTCCCCCTCTCGAGGGTGGTGTTGCTTTTCTTCTAAACTTGAAGAGGGTTTTTTTTCTGTGCCCTGTGAAATAGGGGAACGATGGAGTTATTCAAGTCTATTGAAAGCAGCGCACAAAAGCTTCCCCAGGCTGCTCCACTTCGTGGTGCAGGTCCCCACCCAACATGCTGGGGGGCTTGGGGGCATTTTTAGCTTTATGCTGGGATTTTTCTCCACCCACCCTTGCGGCCGGTCCCTTTCCATGCACGGGTGGCCTTCGCCCGATTTCCTTAGTTGGTCAAATTAATTGACTCTGTTTTATTAAACAACTCATAATTGAAGTATTGAAGGCTTTTGGGTTGCCTTAAAGCCTTGATCTATTACTGTGCTCGTCATTGTTTAAAACATAAAATGTCTCAGTTATCCCTTTCTTCTCCTTGGGAAGTCCAAAGGAGTGAAGCTTTGCAGATTGTGGATGTCACAGAACATCATACATTTGTTTTCCCCTTTTCTAGCAATTTAACACATTGTGCTTTTGCAGAGGTTCAAAAGTTCGCCCAGCAACAGTTGGTTCTCGGAGCTCGTTGCAAAGTCCTGTGAGGAAACTTAAAAAAACCCCAACCAACACCATTCCATGGCTGCAGGACATAACAGCAACAAACCACATGTAATGCCCTTAATATTGCTCCAATTATGCAAGAATGCAACCCCCAACCCCCAGCAAATCCATGTTTTCTGTTTCTTTACCATATGTCAGTGTGTTCTGTGAGTAGTTAGGTAAAGCCTGACCTTTACGTCGGGCGCTTTCCGACTTTCTTTTAATTTGACCCAGCAGCTGGGATCAAAGCTGGTACGTTCAGACAGCCTAAAAATATGGAAAAAATCCTGTCTGTCCTTCAGCACGCTTTAGTATGCAGTTGGAGGAGCGCTGTGGAGAGTGGCTGGATTAGCAGATGTTGCCCACATCACGTTGACAGCGCCGTGTTTGCGATCGGTGCCACTTCCAGAGCCCAGAGCCAAGTGCTGTGCTCCGCTCTCCTAAACACTCACAGACATTCCAGGCAGGGGCCTGGCAGATGGGACACAAAACCATTCAGAATGCACCCAAAAAGCTGAGTCAACGAGCAGGGACGGGGTGTGATGGATCGTGGGGGTTCGTGAGTCAGCTGGAGAGAAAAGGGGATCCCCTCCTGACAGGAGAGGTGAAAATTGTCATGGGATGTGAACTCATTTGCTCTGTTGGAACGAGGGTTCCTCCTCAAAAGATGGGTCAGGGAAATCATTAATTTACTGGGTTTTATCTTGTTCTGAGGTAATTCAGGAGCGGGCAGGGAAAGTGGGATGAGCTGGGTACTCCTGGGGAGGGATTCTGCCCTCTGGTTTGGTGTTGGGAGGGCACTCAGGGTGATGGGGCTGACTCTTCCTGAACCTCCTAAGGGTGACAATAATGCCTCCTAAAGCATAAAAATTATGACAGATCCGATAAGCAGCCCCGAGTTCATTAACATTGCCAAAATCAGGCTCTGACCCTGATCATTGCAGGGGAGCTGGGCCATGTGACCTTTAAAGGTCTCTTCCACCCCAAACCATTCCACGATTCTGTAATTCTACAATCAGGATTTGAACGTGCCCATGCATTTATCCACAGATTGTTGCACGCAGCAGTCCCCGGGTACGCTCTGCCATCCCCTCTTGTCCCAGTTCCAGCAGTTTTCCCCACAGGTCCTTTCTGTGGCTGTAAAGGAGTCCCCAGAGCACCCAGCCAGGCTGGTGACACAGGGGCTCACACCGTGTGTCCCCAAACCTCTCAGCAGTCCACAGGACCATTTTGTGCACAATGAAGGTGGCAGACTGTCAAAGCTTTAGCTGTGCCTTCCTGACTCCTCAGCCAGCTTGCAGAGAGGGGCTGCAGTATCTTCTGGGCTGTCAGCCGTGCCAGAGAGCTGGAATTCTGGAGTCTGTCTCCTGGCACTGCCTCCTCTGTCTGCTGCTGCTGCAGGCAGTTTGCCGGTTTTGTCTCTGGGAGGATGCTAAACACCATCCCTGCCCCTTGAATGCCCACTTTGTTTAATTACCAGCACATTTGCCAAAGTGGTTTTAGCGTGAGCCGATCTGCCGTGTCTCAAGGTGAAGCCCGGAGCTGCTCCAAGGGTTAACACCTCCCAAAACCCCATCCTCAGTGAGCAGAGTCAGGATAATCCCCCTGGTGTGGTAGCAAGCAAAAGGGGTATGAAAGCACGACCCCAAGCTGTGCCATGTCATTTGGGGACAGCAGAAGTGATGGTGGCTCATTTTATCTTCCAGTTGGGAGTTAACAGAGGAGCCAGGATTTGACTTTTTGCTCGGCAGCGCCGCGGTGCTCCTGCGCTCCCCCGAGCACCTTCCCTCCAACACAAAAACCAGCAACACCTCCTCTGAGGAGATTTACGAGCCAGCAGGGCTGACACCACTTTGCTCAGTCCCTCAAGGCACAAGCACGGGCCCAGCCCTTATTTTTTTTCACCCTTAGCGGTGATAAACGCAGCGTGGCATCGAACTTCAAAGGCTGTTGGAGCAAACTTCTCCAGTCTGGTGCCACATGGCGAGGAGGGACAGATGCACCCACAGATGCACAATCAGGGGACATATGTGCCCCTTGGCAAGGGGCAGGCTTGTAGGAGAAGAGGTGCAGACCCCAACTGCTGTTTCACCCCCTCCCCATCCCTGTTACAGGCCACCCTATATTTTGTAGGGGTTTTACTTTCATGGAAATTCAGCGGCCCTGAGCGAAGGAGGAGCAGTTCCTGCTGTGGGGTGTAGCCTGTTCGGAGCCTGTCCCCATCCTGTGGTTGGGTTTTGCTCCGGGGGATTTGGCCTCTGTGGTGTGACCCGGTGAGCTGTGGTGACAGCTGGGGGATGCTGGTGGAGCCACGCCCTGAGAGCATCCAAAGCTCCAGTCCTCAGGATGGCGTGGAAACAAAAGGATTGAGACGGTGTGAAATAAATGCCATTAATTTCCCCTTAAATGGAGGTTTCTTTGCTGCCCTCTCGCAGCACTTTCTCTGCAGAGAGGCTCAAGTTCCCACACACGCTGCTCCCTCCTGGGGTGCACTGGGACCCGCTAATTCCACCCTGGAGGTGTTAAACTGCATCTGCACTAGGTGCTAAAAGGTGTTTCGTCCTGTTGGCCGTGCGGAATAAAAGGAAGCACGGAAAGCAAAAGCACTTACTTCTCCTGTCTGTGCACTCTGTGTGGCTGGGCCGTCTCCCTTGCTGCTCTTGGCGTTTTTCTGTGGAAAAACACAGAGAGCAGGAGTTTGTGGTCTGTGAGGGCAGGAATTCTCCCATAGCCCGGCAGTGAATATCTCGGTCCAGGCTAGGAATAAGCTGTATTCTCCCTGTGTCATCCCTTGTTTGTTTTCCATATTTTGCCATTTAACTGCAAATCCTGGTGGACCTACCTGACAGGAACACTAATGCCATGTGCCCTGCAGCCACGCTGCTGCAGCTTTTCCATGGCGAATTACCCAGCGTTGCAGTGCTGGGAATGCTGTGACCTCTCATCAGAGAATAAAAGTGGAGGAAAAGACTGGCTTTTCCTGCCCTTTTCTCCGTGCTTATCTCCCAGGTGTCCACAAGCAGCTATCCACCACCTTCCCTGGCTGCAGATCGACTCACTGCCTCCCTGGCTTCTCCTTGGACTCCGGAATTTCCTGCCTTTGCTCCTTGACCAGAGCACACCCTTGGACATTTCTGGGCAGAGCTGCATCAGTCTTGGCAAATTTGAGCAGGTCCAGAAGCAGCTCCTGCTCTTATACCCCAACCTGCAAACACTCAGGGAGACAAATAACTACAGTTCACAACAAAACAAAGCTGTTAGGATTCTCTTTGCGTTGTTAATGAAGGTAATTAAGCTGCATGCAAAGAGACAGAGGTTGGAAGGCATGGAGAGCAGAGCGTGATTTCACCAGAACATGATTTTCTTGGTTTCTGTCTTTAGGAAACATTCCTTTCCTTGTTTTTATATTTTTTCCCTTCCTTTCCCTTTCCTCTTTTATCCTGTAACAGGGTGAGGGGCTGACAGGAAGAGCAGAGCTCACCCAGGGTTCTACAAGATGTGCTACATCTGCAACAGGTTGGAGAAAGGGTTTTTAGGGGTGGGTGTGAACAGGGCACCAGTGCAGCTGAGTTTTTCTTTGCTGTCGGTGGTTTCCTCCTGCCCTGACGCTGCTGGTGGGGAAATCTTACCCATCCTTGCACTGGGACAGCAGCTGGCAGCTCCCACCACCCCTGGCTGTGTCCATTTGGAAGCCTGGGGACAGCACGGAGTGCTGTCTATCCATCCTGGCAGGGTGGGAACCCGATGGTCTTCAAGATCCTTTCCAACCCAACGCAGCTGCACAGGAAAAGGGGGATGTGACTTCTGTACCTCAACACAATCCCTCCTCCCTTCCAACAAAGCAAAACGAAAACCCCAAGCCACCAGCCAACGAAAAAATAAATAAATCAGTGTCCTGTTGCGATGGTGGCTGAGGGTGACGAGGAGGAAGAGGAGGAGGAGGAGGAGGAAGAGACTGTGAAGGCAAGTTGTGCCAGTGGATCCCAGTTAGCAGAGCTGTCTGGCGCCTGAGAGGGATGTCTATGAATGAAGGGAATTTGCGAAGCTGCTGCCACCCGCAGCAGATGAGGCGGCTGCGCTCGTGTTAATGCACATCTATCTCACCCAAACTGGGGATTTCTGTCCCGAATCCTGCGGGCTGTGAAAGCAGAGCCGCTGCACAACGCGGCTGCTGCGGCCTCACCTCATTGTGGATTCCTGGGGAGTGCAGGATTGGAAGGGGGAGCAGGTGCAGGCTTTGGAGGAGGTGGGACCAGCAATTATCAGCCCGAGCGTTAATTGTCAAATTAACATCACACTGTGTAACACAAGTAAATAAGAGTCGGCAGTTTGGGTTTCTGGTGGAAACCTTCATTCCAAGGGCTTTGTGTCTGCTCTGATCTCTCTTCCACCTCACGTTACAGAGCCTGGCAGCAGTGGCTGGTGTGGTCTAAAATAGCGTGGATGGTTCTTCCCCCGTCTTGCACTGCAAAGCTGGATTCCACGTGGGATGAACATGCAGAAGTGGCCTGGACATGATTTCTGCAAAAGTGCCTATATTAACAGAGTCTATTATCTGGCTGCAGATTGGGTGTGGGTGGCTCTCCATCCTTTTGGCAATTTCCGTGGGTTTTCTGCCCGTAACTTTGACCAGAAGCTGTTAAAAATCTTCTGTACATTCCACGCTTGGAGGCAGCTGCGTTTCAGGAGTGGAGTGATACTAAGAGCTGAACCCCCCTTTTCTCCAGGCATCTTCATCTGTGAGGCACTGCAGGTCCTTCGGGATGATTACAAGGTATTTATAGTTGAGGATGGATGACTTAGTCCTAACAGTCTGAATGATATCGCAGCAATGGCAGCCTTAAACACAGACAGCTAGAGGTCACATTTGATTACATAAAAACTGGATTTCAGCCGAAGCAGCTGGGAGAGATGTTCCTCCCTCCTTGAGAAATGACAAGTGTAAAAAATAAAATAATAAAAAAAAAAACAAAACCAAAAAAACCCCACAAACCATCCTTCCTGACTTGGGTTCCTGAGGCAGCCCAGAGCAGAGCGTGGGGTTGGGTGCCAGTGGCTCCGTAATCCTTGGCAGCGGGAAGCAACTTGTTAGTGGTGGCAGCAGAGCCCAGCTGGCAGGGTGGAGAGGCTGAGTGTCCCCTCCCTGTCCCCTTCCAGGGAGGGCACCGGGACATGTCTCGTTTCTGTGCTGATTGCTCGCCCCCGCCGTTCATTTGTGACCGTATAAATTCCTGCTGCTCTTACACAGTGAGGTGCTGCAGAACAAAACTGCTGATTAGCACATGGAGGAGCCATGGATGCTGCTGGGAAGGGACAGGGACTCAGCTCCAGATATTGCCAGCTGGGCAAGGGCCTGGCCAGTCCCTCCAGAAGGAAACCCTAAGACTCAGGCACCCCCCATGCTGGGGAGGGTGGGGTGAGATGTGGAGTTTGGCACTTTGTGCCCCAGAATAAAATAAAATGTGTGTGGGACAGGTCTCCTGCCCTAAATGAACTTGTTGGCATCTTCTCGTGGTCAGCCCTTCTCACAGCCTGGCAAAAGGGACTGGTACAAGCTGGAGAAGACCTGCTTGTGTGTGGAAATGGGCAAGAATAAAACAGGAGATGGGACAGGAGGGTGGGAAGTGGGAAGGGAGAGCCAGAGCTGAAAGCTCTGCTGGTTGGGAGCCAGGCACCTGCACGTGAGAGGAACAGGACAGGTGACAGCAAGGTGGGGCTGGCTCTGAGCTGTTGAGGTTTGCTGGCTTGGCTCCTCTGGTAGAGACAGCACAGAGCAGAGCAGATCCATCCCTGGATAGATTTTAGCTGGATGCTGCTCAGATGGAGAGCTGCCAAAAAAGTGACTAACCCCAGAAGGAGCCAGGACTGGGTCTGGCAGGGATCAGCTCCTGCTGGGGCACGAGACCAGGAGCCACATGATTTGCAGTTGCTGTGGTCCTCTGGCTTTGCCACATCATCAAAACCAAAGAGGCTGAAGCTGCATCCAGGTGGAGACGAGGGTTGGAGGCGCTTCCAGCCAGGAGGGCAAAGAAGGTGTGATGGTGTCTTGTTTATCCCCTTTCTCCTTTCCCTTTCAGAGTTTTCCTCATTCTCAGCCCCTAATTCCTGCAGCTCCAGCCACTCCTTGCCTGCAATTCTCCATCCCCCTGCAATCTGATGTGGTGCTCAGCCAGGCTGGGCTTTTCCAGATGCTTTTCCAGGTGAGCCTTGGTGCCTGTGAATAAGGCTGAGACAAAAAGGGAGGGCTGGAGGTCCTGCTCTCTTGCCAGAGCTGAACAACGATGGGGAAGGGAGGTCAGCCCTGGCTGTGCAGGCAGAGCTGCCTGGCTGGGGGCAGGAGGAAACACATCAGCAGCAGCTCTTTTGTGTCCCCCTGCCCTCAAGCTGGAGGGGCAGTGACAGGCATGAAATTCCCCATCCAGTCCTGTCAGCCTGATGGACCCTTGCCTCTCCTGAGGGTGTGGGCAGGCCAAGCAGAATGGAAAGGAGTCGTGCCCAGAGGGGAGAAGCAGCTTTGTGTGTCTGGGGTCCCTTCTGGAGCCAGTGCTGGTCTTATCCCACACAGTTATATCCCCAGTGTTGGACACAACCTCGGCTCTTGGGGTCACAGGGCTCATGGGCATGAGTGCTTACATTTTGTGTGCCCCTGTGGATAAAGAATATCCAGATAAGGATATGAGGAATAGAGCACAGCTACTCCAGGTTCATCATCACCTTTCCAACAGCCACCACAGTCGGTCTGTGAAAGCTGAACATTTTTTTCTACCTCTTAACAGACCCAAATTCCTGTTGGGAGCACAACCAAAGTCTCTGAGGTTTGGTAGAAACAAACAAAACCCAGATGCTGAGCCCAGATATGGGTTGGTGGCCACATGCTGCACCTCAAACCTTTCTGTAGTAAATCTGTTCTGCAAATCACCTGTAATAGTACTGTGAAGCATGAGGTGTTAGTCACAGTGATGTGAGAGACTGGACCCTCAGCATTTGTGCAGGTATCCAGCCCTCCAGCAGTGATATCTGACCCACCAGAAGCAGGGAGATGTAGATGTCGTAGCCAGGGTGGAATTTTTTCCAAGCTGTAGTTCTCTTTAGGGTTGTAGCACAGAGCTGGTTCTCCACAGCTGGAAAAGCATGTGTTGGGTGTCTTGATGGAGACCCAGCTGGTGGTCTCCAGCTTTGTGTATTAAACCAGAAATCAGTATGAATTAAACCAAAATATTTGTGCATTACACCAGAAACCCACTGGTGCATGAGCACAGGACCCGCTGCAGCCACACATGGACAGAGTCTGACCCGTCCACTTGGCTCTGCATCCCACTGGGAATGGAGTGACTTGTCCAAAAGTCCTGAGGGTTCTCAGCTTGGAACACTTGGTGTCAAACAAAGGAGTGGTCCCAGACACCACAGAGCCATAGAATGGGTAGGGTTGGAAGGGACCCTGAAGATCCCATTATGAAGTTCTGTGTTCACTGGTAACAGATGGGCACCAGTGCCCTAATGCAGAACCCAAGAAAAGAACTCCAGGGTCTGGTAATTCCTTGGTGCTGGATAACCATGGATTTTGGGTAAATCCAAATTTTCTGGCCAAAACCTCTGGCTGATGTGTACATTTGCTTCCTGAGGATTCAGTGTCCGAGTCAGCTCCCAGTGCTCTGTCACTTATTACTGACTCTCGAGCTCAGTGATTTTGCTGCTTTGAGAAGTTATTCCCAACATCAGACTCTCTCAAAATGATCCTGCCAAGATGCTCTGACTCCCCCTGTTAAGCAGCAGGAGAGTTCAGGCTGTGCCTCAGAATAATTATGCACAAGCCACAGTGTCAAAACAAAGGTAGAGGATCCTAAAACATTCACGGATGTGCTGTACTGTTCCCATCCATGTCCTTGAGACACTTCAGTACCTTCCAGAAAAAGAAGTATCAGGTGCCAAACGCTGGCTGCAGTCCCCTTCTCTCCCAGGTGCTGTTTCTCAGGAGATTTAGTCTTGGCTGGGAAGAGAACAGGGGTTATTCAAGGCTATTTGCTGTGGGCTGCTGGGGTGATGTTGGGACAGGCTGTGGCACTGGAGCCTCAGGACAGATCCTGATGGGGTCAGCACCAAACTTTCTGTGGGAAGGCCACAGGCTCTTCTGTGGGAGAGCACTGTCAAAGAGGAGCCAAGGTCCTTGAAGTCTGACCAGGAACACTTCACATCCCTCCTGTCTCAGGCTCCCAAAGTCTGTTTGCATCTGCAGTTCTCTGATTTTGAAGGTGAGTCACTGCATCCTGGAAATGCTGGCTCCAAGACCCTTTGGGATGTGAAGGCAAGTGACAACACCAGATCTTTAGGTTGCCCTTACATCAGCTCTTTCCTCCTTTGCCTTTATTCCCACACTTTTATTGCATTTATTTCAGTTAGGACTTTCTGAGGGAGGTACACAAAGCCTGGGACACCAAATCTGCCAGCTGGCACCATCTCCCTGGGGTGAACTTACTGCTCCTTCCAGCCCATCTTCTTCCCTGTTACCACTCACAGGAGGATATTTGGGAGAACCAAGACACCACCAAGACATTTTCCAGACCATTTTGACATCAGGCAGCGGCAAAGGGATCAGCAGAGCTGTTCCTCTGGAGAACACCCCACAGGGCAGGGCTTTGGCTCTCCATCCTGCTCCCACGATCCAAGGCAGCGGCGGCAGTCGGTGCTGTCTGGAGCCACCAGCTGAGAGGGGCTGATGTCACTTGTGGCACCACATTGTGCTCAAAGCTCTTCAGCCTGAGTTTTCAGCATGGAGGCAGCCAGGGCTGTGTCCCACTGGCACAGATTACCTGGGTGGATCCATCCTCTCCTGCTGCTGGTGGGGCCAGAACAAGCCATGGAGCAGCTGAGCCAGAAGTTCCTTTAATCAGTTCTTCCTTGGGGTTTTCAAATGTGGCCAGTCAAGGTGATTTTTAGGCTACTTAAAAGCACAAATTATCTCAATAATTGGTGTGTTGCCACTGTCTGGGGCTCTTTGGATGCTGAAAGCATCCCAAACTAGCTGTCACTGGAATGCTGGTCATTCGAGCTGTACATCAGCCAGGTGAGACCTCCAGGGACTGGCAGATATCTGCACCAGGGAGAGATCTTGCCCATCCTATGTCCCCAGCCCCTTTGATACACACTCCTGGGTCTTTGCAGGGGATTTGGGATCCTGCAGCAGGGATCATCTTCTGAGATCAGCCAGGGGACCGAGCAGGGGGACAGTGCCTCTGTGCTCCCAGGGTTGCCAGCCGCTCTGGATTCTTGTTCTGCTCTGATGTCAGGGAGGCAGCTCTGCCAGCAAAATCACAAAGGCAGCCACAAGTGGGACTTAAAATAGCTCCCCATGCGAGGAGAGAGGGGAGGGCGGTGGGGACAGGGCTCCGCCTGCCACATTGACAACTTTGCGAGGGAGGTTGGACTCTGCCTGCCAGTGCTTTGCCTCTTCCCGAGACGAAAATCCCAGAGGGGAGGAGGAATCTGGTGCCTCTTGGATTATGCAGACCTTCCTGTTCAGCGGGAGGTTTCCAGCCGGCTGGGAGAAGGGAACAGAATCCAAGTGGCATCCTGGTGGAGGAAGGGGGACAGCCCCTTCCTGGCTGGTGGCTGCGTTCATTCCGGAGCCAAGTCCCCCATCCCACATTCCCACTCCTCCTGCGGCATCCCCGAGATGGCAAAGGCAGTGATTCCACAGCGTTTGGCTCAGCCAAGTCCCTGCAGATGCCAAGGCTGGAGGCTTCAGGGATAAATAAGGTGGCTGTTCAAGCAGAGAAAGTGGCCACCACACTGAGGGCTCTGGTTGGGCACTTTCTAGGGTTTGTGCTTCCATATGCCGGGAATTATGTGGAGGAAGCACCACTGTGCTTGTGCTGCCTTTCTTGGGAGAGTCTGGGCAAAGGAGTGAACTGTGCAAGCCACATCCCAACCTCAAAAAGTTGGAGGTAGAGTTTGAAGCCCAACCCTGCCCCAGGAGAGGCCCCTCACACCTGAAAATCAGATTGGATTACAGCTGGTTTCCTAGCAGGGTGCAGCACCTCCCCAGGCAGCTCCAAGGGGCAATTTCCTAATCCTCCAGATCACACCACAGCCCCCACCCCATCATCTCCATCAGGGTGCTTCAAACCCAGCCCATTTTCCCCTCCCACAGCAAATATCAGCTGTGATATCAGGGAATATCAGGGAAGCTGTTGGTTGGCAGGTGCTTCATCCTGTTGGAAAACAGGTGCGTGGAGCTGATGGGACAAGAGCTGCCGTCACACTGTTGGTGCCAGTTTTGAGAGGTGTGATGTTAATGCCAGCACATCTCACCTTGCCTGAGCTGAGGAGATGTCCCCTAGAGGGTGGCCAGCCTGGGCCCCTCCTGGGCACACAGCTGGGGCACTTTCTAATCCACAGATGTATTTATTGTATTCTTTTTGGGGAGCAGCCAGCAGAATAATGGCCTGGCAGCACCCTGGTTCTGTCTTCTCTCCGCAGGCTGGCAAGTCCAGAGCTGATATCCCCACCCTCCTCCACCCAGTTTATTTTTTTTTAATCTCTCCTTTTGCCAAGTTGCAACCTGTGTCGTGTAGCCGTGCTGATCCTTGTCTTGCGCTCATAAATATTCAGCGTGTGCTGCAGGAGGCTTTGGGCTGAAGCGTGTCACACAGCAAGAATCCTGACTTTGCTGGGCACACAGAGTTACAGGAGCTCCCTTGACCCTCCTCCCCGAGGGATAATGCTCCCATTCTGCACGTTTGAGTCCTTAAAATGGAAAACTTCAGCCAGATAAACCTTTGGCAGATCAGGGCTGAGGGAGTTTGCGTTGGTGGCTGCATGGGGCGGGCAAGGTTTGCAAACAACTTCTGCTACAGAGAAATAATGAAGCACCTTTATGTGCTGTGAGATAAGGCACCTACCCTCTAAATGACTCCAAAACCACACCTTTTCCTTTATGATTGTCCCAAACCCAACATGCCCTCAGTTTTTGCCATCTGGTTCATGTCCCCTGTGATCCCAGCAGTGCCAAACTTGACCTGGCTGCTGGATGCTCTCCTTGGCAGGGAGGTTGGACACGTGGCTGAGCATGACTCATGGCAGTGGGACATGTGTGCAGCCTCAAACATTCTGTTCTGCTCCTTCCCCTGTTTGGGGCCCTCATCTGGGGATTCCACATCTGTTATTACCCCACAGCTTTAAGCTGATGCAAAACTGCAGCCAGCTTTCTGATTTGGATTAAATTTATCAGGGGCTAAATAAGATCACTGCTCTTCTCCGTCCTGTGATCCAACCTGGGATTTGGATTATCACAAGCCAAGAAAGGCTTGGGTTGGAAGGGACTTTGAAGATCATCACTGACACCTTCTACTAGACCAGGCTGCTCCAAGCCCCATCCAACCTGGCCTTGAGCTCTTGGAACAGAAATTTAGTGCAGCAAAACTTTCAGGCTGTCTGTCCTACCTCCCCAACCTCCAGTTTAGGGACTATTTTGCCTGAAACAGATTAAATTCTCTCTCAAGTTTCCTATCAAATCACATGATTTGTGGAAAGATTCGTGAATTTTATAACACGTGAACTGCTTTAAAATGATTGCATCGTTGATTGGTTTGTCTTGAAATGGGCCTTAAAGATCATCTTGTTCCAGCACCCTGCCATGGGCAAGGATGCCACACTCTAGACCAGGTTGTTCCAAGCCCTGTTCAACCTGGCCTTGAACACTTCCAGGGGTTTTGAGGAACCTGGGATAGTGGAAGGTGTCCCTGCCCATGGCAGGGGTTTGGAACTGGGTGGTATTGAAGGTCCCTTCCAGCCCACAGCCTTCAATGGTTCTGTGATCTCTCTACAAGGCCTTTTCAGTAGCTTGGCTTGGAGTGTGTTCTTTACTTTTTTGAAGTCTTGGAGCTTGGGCCTGTTCTCTCCAGGATGGGAGTTTGGGGCACATTTGTCTTTATTTTTTTTTTTTATTTATTTTTTTTTTTTTTTCTTTTCTGGCTATCCAGAGAAGATACACTGAGAAATCCTGCTCATTTCTGATTTTTTAATCTTTGTCTGTAGCATTTAAAGAGTGACCATCACACCTTCCACACCCACTCAGCCCTCCTGGGTGAGAGATTTTCTCTGGCTGGTTTTACATCTCCAAATCTCCTTGGCTGGCTCCATTTTGCATTTTAACAAGGAACAGGCACTTTATAACAGCTGCAGAGATTCAATTCTGCTGGACCCTCAAACCATGAACCTGAAAGAAATGCAACAATTAATTAAATGCCTTAATGAAGCTGCACAACGAGCTCTGAATTTGTCAGGTAAATTGTACAGTTATTAACAACAAACCTGGCTCAACATGATCCCTTACCAGGGGGGTTTGGGAGGTGCAGGTGAGGATGGATATCAGCATTCCTGCTCCATCTGTGTGTTGGAAGGTTCTCGTATGCCCAGCCTGTGTAGTCATCCCTAAATCAAGTATCTGAAGTGAAATTCCATGTAAATAGATTCACCCTGTCTCCAGCCTGACCTGGGTCCCGTGTGGCTGCCGTGTGTTTTTTGGGGACCAGATGCTGCACAGTCCCCAGGGTGTTTTTTCTCTGTGTAAGAGAAATCCTAAAGGGTGATTTTGCAGGTGGTGTTACCTTTTCTCTGGATCATGCTGGGAAAAGGGCCTGCTGGTGGTATTTGTGTGGGACTGGTCTCCACTGCCTCTCATTCCTTGTCATGGACAAATATCCTTTGGTGTTTGTTTAATCATTCCAGGAGGGATGCAGACAGAGCAGGAGCAGAAACCTGTGACAACACAACACCACACTATGCCCCAAAAACCTTGCCATATTTTGCCCCCACATGCACAGAGAAACACATCCCATCGTGTCCAAGGAAAGGAGCAATTAAAAAGTGCTTTGTTTTCCTGCAGCACTAAGAACAACAGGGTGCAGCAGGATGCAGCCCATGCCCCAGGATAAATGTTCTCGGGAGAGCCGTGGCTCCCTGGAAGTGCAGGTGGTTGCTAATTTGAACAGTATCCACTCTTTGAATGAAGCCAGCAGGGGTGAGGAACAGGGATTTGTCATTTCTAGGAGGTGGCTTTGGGTCCCTGCCAGCTCAGCGGGGATGGGAAGCTCCTCTCATCCAAAGTGGCAGCTGCAGAGTCAGCCCCAGCCAGAACCTCCCCTGCGCATGGAAAGGCTCTCCAAAATCAGTGGATAATTGGGATGGGAGACACCTGAGAGCTTGTCCAGCCCACCCCACTGAAAGCAGGATCCACTCTTACCCATATCCCACCTGACAGAAACTTCTTCAACCTGTTCATCGACTTCCAAGCTTCCCAAACCACTAAAGAGCTCTTCAGTGTCTAAAGCCAGCCTCCCTACTGTTATCCACAGACTACCCACCCCAGACAGGGAGAAAGATTTATTTTCTTCATTTTTCTGCTCCCCATTTGGAGCTGATTTTGGAGCTTTCCCTCTAAACAACCCCCTCAGTTCCTCCTGCATTGCCATGGAATTTCAGGCTCTCCAGATCCCCCTTGAGTCTGGTGTCCTGAAGTGCCCCACTCCTGATGGCATCAGGGCATCATGATGATGCCCATCAGGGCAGCTGGGCTGTGCCATGTGCCCACATGCCCATTATCCCTGGGATTGGGGTCTGCATCTCCTCCAACAGCCCAGCACTGCTGATTTAAGCACATTTATCCTCCTTTTGCCTCAGTCCCGCAGTGCCACCGAGCCCTGCTCTGACTCTGTGCTCTCAGTTCTTGTTGCCTGAGAGTATGTGCCCTCCCTGAGTCCAGTCCTGTTTCTTTTTCCTTTTCCCGAGCTGTTCCTTCAGTTCATCCAGCTCATCTTGAATCCCCTGTGCTCTCACAGCCTTTCCTGATTTAACAACCTTCTTCTTTCATTGTGGTCATTCAGGGAATATCAGCCAGCCAAAGGGCTTGGATGTCTTCCCACAGCTCCCAGGAGCTCGATGCACCCTAAAAAAAGCTCAGGCTGCCTTAGGTTGGTGCTCTGCAAGGGAGGGGTTGAATTCCCAGAGGCAGCAGAAAATGAGATCTCCTGGAGATTGCTCACCTACACTTACTTTCTCCTGCATCCCAGTATCCTTCCTTCACCAGCAGCAGCCTGAGGCATCCAGGACTCTGGATCCACATTCCCAAGATCTCCCAGGCAGTGGACAAGCAAGGAAGGATGGTTTGGAGGCAGGCAAGAGGATCTGGGTCAGGGATCCTGAAAACAATGGAGAGTTTTCCTCAGCTAGGTGCCAAACACCCTTTGAAGTGTCAATCACATCATTTGGCATTGATTTTTCTTTAAAGATTTCCCTGCTGTTGCCCTCCCAAGAGCCAGGCTTTTGGCTGACAGGCAGTCTGGTGTGGGAATTTCGAGGATGTGCAGTGCAAAACTTCCACAAAAGCAACCTGCCTTGGATTTGTGTTCCTGGAAATGGGGCCAGCCCTGCTCCCAAATGAGAGCTTTCCCATATCCCAATACTGCACTGGCTGTGAACTGGGCTCTGCACCAGCAGGAGAGTGGATGCCTGGTCCTGGGGGATTTTCTTGGCAGGGAAGGGGATTTAGGAGATGATCTTGCCGTTGATGCTGTGGGATAAACCCAGAAAAGTTTCACATGGCACAGCAGTGGGATTTTCCCCATGTCCTTGGATGGCATAAGACTGACAAGAGAATAGGTGTAGATTTGATATTAGGAAGAAATTCTTCACTTGGAGGGTGGTGAGGCCCTATCAGAGGTTGCCCAGGGAAGTTGTGGATGCCCCAACCCATTCAAGGTCAGACTGGATGGAGCTCTGAGCACCCTGGGCAAGTGGAATGTGTCCCTCTGTCCACGGAACTGGATGATCCTTAAGGTCCCTTCCAACCCAAACCATTCCAAGATTTTATGATTTTGGTTTCAATATTTTTTTCTTTTTTGCTGGGCTTGCATCAAACCTCCAGATCCCTGTCCTCTGCAGGACATATTTAAATTGCTTTTCACATCTTGTAGCAGGGATTCTACTTTTACTTGAAGCAGTGGATGTCTCTGCATTTAAATCATGATTTTTTTTCCCTGGGACTGACAGCTGGGACGTTCTAGGTGGCTCCAGCTTTATAATTACCTCTGTCTGTCTTGCCTGTGTGTTCACGCACACTCACACATGCACTTGTGCTCAAGAGGAAGCAGTGAATGCAAGGAACAGCTGGATCCAGTATGTGACACGTCAGGAGGAATTGTTTTTCTTTAAACATCTTTTTATCCCCATCTCAGTGCTGCTTTTCCTGGCTGCAGCATCCTCTGAATGAAAAACCCTGGAAATCCTCAGCCTGTTGGGGGAAAAAAAAAATGGAGGTTTGCTAAATATTGGTTCTGCCTGTGTGAACTTGGCTCCTGCCTGGGGATTGTGTATCAAGGAGAGTTCTCCAGGGACTGGGCTCCTGGAACTCTTGGGAGGAGGATGCCTTCAGGTTAAACTTCATGACAGGCAAGGCAGAACAGCACAGGAGATGGCTGGGATTGAACCAGAATTGTGTTTGTGCAGCATTCCTCTGCTTCCCACTGTCCTTCACACTCCCTGCTCCATCCCAGTTGTATTTCCTGATTTTGAACCAATAATATCCTTCTATTGCAAAGATGTTTAAATTTCCCGTTTTCAGGCACGTGTCCAGCAGAGATACCTCCCAGCCACAGAGATCTGATTCCCATGGATGTGTGGGCAGGCAGAAGCTGGGGGTGAGATTTTAGGAGTGAGAGGCCACAGAGTGAGGTTTGGAGAGGCCTCATCTCGTAGCCTGTTTCCTTTTAATGTGTTTGCTCTCTAATGTGTGTTGACACAGTAAATACACATGTTTGTACAAACATCCCAGCTGAGGGCTGCTTTGAGAGCCCCTTGCAGGGGATGGAAAATGTGCCTGGCAGATGTTGGGAGCCTGGTACGCTCCACTTGTGCCAGTGGTGCTGGAAGTGGTCCCTGCTGGGAGGAATTCGATGGGACAGCAGGAGGCAGAGCAGGCTTTTGTGGGAATTTTTTGGATTGCTGCAGAAATACACGAGACCCCTGTGCTGTCCAGGGGCAAAAAGTGTTCCATTGTGGATTTGAGCTGGTATTGAACGTGAGATGGTGAGGAAGACATGGATAAGTGTGGGGAGAAGGGAATGGGACAGAGATCACATGAAGGAGGCACTTGGATGGAGATGGAGCTGAGATTGTGGGAAACGATGGGCAGAGCCAAAGCTTTTTATGAGGTGCTGCCAAAGCTCCCTTCAAACCAAACATTTGGTGTTGAATGGGGTGGGAACCAAGTTTCCCCATAGAAGTGATGGAGTAAGCACCCCTGGAAGTGTTCAAAAAGCAAATAGAATTTGTGATATGGCATCGTGGGTGTGGTGGTGTTTGGTTGAAGGCTGGACTTGATGATCTTGGAGGTCTTTTCCAAGCTTAATGATTTTATGATTCTAATTTCTTCTAGATTCCCTCACAGCTGATCAATGTGCTTTGGCACTTGAATTGATGCTTAGAGTTGTCCATGGCATTTTATTCCCAGATATAAAATGCAGGAACCAGGATAGTGTAGGACTGAAAATTGGTTGAATTATGTTAAAACTGACCACGCTGTGGAATTCTAGAATATCCTGAGTTGGAAGAGACCCCCAAGGGCCATCAAGCCCAACTCCTGGCCCTGCACAGGACACTCCAACAATCCCACCATGTGCCACTTGAGTATAACAAGAAAAACAGAGATTAAAGTACAATTCTTGGACCCTCTGGTCAATGGGACACACTGAGCAAACAAACACTGCCCTCAAAATCAAGATTTTAACCCATCCACACACCTTTTAGCCCAGGGACAGCCAGGAAAGGTTTGCTGGCCCATCTGTGAGAGATGCCAGACGCTCACTCAGGCTGAAATTCGTCTCACCTAATGCTGGTCATCAACACTGAATCGAAATGAGCTGCTGCTTATAGATAATGGAGAGAGACTGGCATCTCCAGAAAGCAATTCACTCCATCTGCCTGAGACACCTATTTAGGATGGCACAAATCGCCCCTTGGTGAAACCTGTCTCTTCCCATTCACTCCAGGGGAAACCTTCCTGACTCATTAGGCAAGATGTCTAATTTTCGGGAAGACCGTGTTAAACAAGATGAATCCCACATTTAGTGTGTGCCTGGAGGGCAGGCAGGTGACTGGTGACAGCAAAATGTTTCTGGAGCCAGGCAGAGCCTGGCTGCTCTCTCCTCAGCTGTTTGTTTTCAGGTTGGTTTAGTTTGCCCCTCTTTGCACCCAAAAATATCCCGCTTTGAGCTGGGTTACGACAAGTAACACCACATTTTGTCACGGTCAGGGGAGTAGATGGAGCAGTGCTGTGAGAATCGTGGAATTTGAAGGGTTTCTGCCATGTTCCCCCATCCTTGAGGCAGCTCCTCCTGCTGCCCAGCTTTGGAAGGGAGGGAGATTTCACTGCTCCCACATTGCAGATGGGACACTCACAGAACGATTGACAAGGAGGGGCAGAGTGGGACTGGTGCAGGACTTGATCCCCTGCGCCTGCAGATGCTCCTCAACACCAGGGATCATGGCTGGGAGTGCCCATGGATTTTTCCCTGCTGCTTCCCTGCTCAGGTGGGGCTGGGAAGGCCAAGGGCAGCTTTCAACTCATGGGTGGAACTCTTGGGTGCAGGCTAGGAACACCCAACCTCTGCATTAACAAGGCTGTACAGGTGATGTTTGATGTGTGAATTGCCTGTCCCCAATCCCACTGACATCCCCCTGGGAATATTTCCTGGGAGCTGGCTTCAAACCTTCAGAAACGCAGGAATTTGGAAATTTAGTCAATTTTGTTGCCACCTCTGGGGTTTTTTCCCTTCCCAAATCCCCATCTGCCCCTCTTCTGTGCTAGGACATGCCAGTAACTCATGGGTCATTTTGGATCACTTTGGATAATTTCTTTTCTGGGGAAGGACTGACATCACCCTAAAATCCCCCCGATCTTCTGTGTGAGGGGCTTGGAGCAAATCCTGGCTGCAGCCTGTGGGACAATGCTCTCCTTTGCCCACTGGAATCTCTGATGGGAGGACAGGGCAGGATGAGACCCTTCCCAAAGCATCGCTGCAGCTCCGGGACATCTCCAGGAATTGGGAATCCCTTTAGGAAGCCACTCCATAGAGCTGCTGACACCCTGTGGCTGTCGGGAAGAAACGCAGCGACTTTCACGGGAGGGTTGGGCAACTTTGGGCTTGAAAAGTGTTCTTCCAGGAAAAAAAAAAAAAAAAAAAGAAAAAAAAAGACTGTTCTAGGAATTAAAAAAAAAAAAAAAAAAAAGGAAAAAAAAGAGGGGAACAAATCCACCAGACATTTCCCAGCTGTGCTTTTAGTGCTACCACAGGGACAAAGGTGGCAGCTGGCTGGCTGGCAGCCTGCTCGTGGCTGTCCCTGCTCCTCTCCCAAGGCCATGGGCTGAGGGCAGGAAGCTTTGAAGAGCTCCCAATTTGGAGGACGGGGTGGGGAAAGGCCACTGCCAACAGAGATATGAGATGTGGCCACTTCCTCACCAAAATAACTTCTTTAACTCTTTCTCCTTCCTACCCCATGTCCCTCCTCTCATGGGTTGTCACAGCCAAGATGCTTCCACACAGAACAACATTTTCCTCTTGGTGTTTCCCTTCCCAGCTGCAGAGAGGTCTGTATGAAAACACCAATCTCTCCCTTTTATAAGCCACCATCTCCTCCTTCTCCAAGAGAGAGTAACAAAAGGAGAAAAAGAATAAAAAAATAAGGAGAAGGAGAGTCAGGATCATGCCCTGCTCCTTGACACAAAAGGGATGGGGGGAGTTGTTGGCCCGGGATAAAATTGGCAGTGTAATGAGTTTTAGCTGCAGCCTTTGAAGATGAGAGAAGAAGCAGCCGATTGTCATAGAGGGAGCAGGCTTGGCCCTTTAAACAACAAAGCCTGCAAAGATAGCCCCGAGTCCCAAAAATAAAGGCTTCACACTGCCTTCCTCTGTCACTGCCCGACAGAAATAGGAGCCCAGTGGGAACCATTAAGGCCACGATGAGAAGCTCCAGTCTTCTGCCATGAATGCAGCCGTGCCCAGAAGGGTGCAGGGGGCTGGCTGCTGGCTCCTGGGGCAGCTGCCTGGGGTCTGGCCTCCATCCCCCAGGCTGGCATTGCCCTGCGCCAGGGATACGGCTCTCCGCTCCTGCCGTGGAAATGAAGCACCTGAGCCAGCGCTGGATTGCTCCCCATGGTCCCTTTTGGGGCTTGTCCTTTGTCTCACCCTGTTTTAAACATCCTGGGGAGGGCTGGAGGGCTCAGGCTGAGTTCAGGGCTGTGAATGATGCCAGCGCCCCAGGAGGCACTGAGGTGGGGCTCTAATGGCACATCCATCTCTGCATGATGGAGTTGGGCCTCCTGCATCCCTTGTGGATTTGTCCCCCTCTTTGGGACAGCTGGTGGCTTTTCATCCCTGTGAACTCCTTGGAGAGCGCTAAAATCCAGTGCTGGGGGTTGTACAGCACCGGACTCAGACAAAAAAGGGCAGGACAAGACCCCCAGACAGAGAGGAACAGCCTTTGGGATGGTCCTGGGGCTGGCTGGGGACAGTGGGGACAGAGGTGGCAGTGGGACAGCCACTGCAGCTGCGCCATCTGCTGCACACGTGGAGAAGCTCCGGCCAAAAAGGAGAGTTTTGGGTTGGTAGTTTCCAAAAATAATCAACAGTCCAGCCCCAGCCCCTTCTCCTTCCCCTCCTTTTGCGCCAGATGTTGAGGCAGAGCCGCTTTTTTTGCCATCTCCCATGGACCAGGAAAACTTTTGATGTAGCTTGGGAAGGGTTGTTTTAGTAACTATTAAAAAAACCTTCTTTCCCCTCCTTTTCTGTCCTATGAGGCAGATCTGGAGAGAGAATAAAACAAGGGAGCTCCAGGCACTTGTCAATCCATTTCCCCCAGTGCTCTGTGGAGCATTCTCAAGGGATTGTGATGATCTCCAAACCTGGGGTTGCTGTGTTTTGTCTCAGTTTTGTGGAACTGATCTAATTTCACCACAACAAAACGCCAGAAATGTGGAAGACTTTCCCTAAAAAGGAGATGAGGGTTTGAGAAAGAGGGAGCAAATGGCAATTCCTGTGAAAAGTCTGCTTTTCAGAGAATCCTCAATATTGCAGATGTTTCAAGCTGTTGTTCGGGTAAGGTCAGTGTGTACCTAAAAATGCACAGGGTTTTGCATGTTATGTCTCCTTTACTCAGGATTTCAGTAAATAACACCCCAAAGTTTGGGAATATGAAACACCTGCACCATCCCACTCTGGCAAGACTTCAAGGAAAAGGAGTCGCTCCTACTTTGGAGGTTTAAGGTCCTTTTTATTTCAGCTGCACTCACCAGCACGCATGAATGTGCTGCAGTCTCTGGTGCTACCTGTGTGTAAGTGTGGGGTAACCTTGCTGACAGGCTGGGAGAGCTGGGAATGTTCCCCTGGAGAAGGGAGGGCTCCAGGGAGAGCTTCCAGCACATTCCAGGGCCTGAAGACTCTCCAGGTGAGCTGGAGAGGGACTGGGGACAAGGCCTGGAGGAACAGGACACAGGGAATGGCTTTAAACTGTAGGAGGGAGATTTAGATTAGATTAGATTAGATTAGATTAGATTAGATTAGATTAGATTAGATTAAATTAGATATTGGGAAGGAATTCCTGGCTGGGAGGGTGGGCAGGCCCTGGCACAGGTTTTCCAGGGAAGCTGTGGCTGCCCCTGGATCCCTGGAAGTGCCCAAGGCCAGGTTGGATGGGGATTTGGAGCAACGTGGGATGGTGGTAGGGGGATGGAACTGGATGAGATTTAATATCCCTCCCAACCCAAACCATTCAGAGATTCCATGATTTACTCCACCACAAAGCTGGAGCTGATCATGGATCAGCTGCCTGCTCTCAGGAGTGATTCTTCTGAAACCTTCGCCGAAGCGGGGCTCAGCTCTGACACCCCTCACCCTTCAGCTCCTGTGCCAGCATCTTTTGGGTGTGGCTGTGGGGGGACCCTGCTGGGACACAACCCTGCAAGGCCAGAGCCAGGAGAGCCGTGTGAACCGAGGGAAAGAGCAGCAGGGATGAAAGGAGCAGTAATTATGCATCTCAATGCCCTCCCTCCCCAGCAGGTACATCTGATCCCGGAGCTTTTGTGTCCTGACTGGCACTCGCTGTATTGACGCTGAACTCCTGACCTTGCTTTGTCTCCAGCCACGACCTGATGTCAAAGTGGCTTTGGGTCAAGTTTCATTGCCCGGGTTACCCTGAGGTCCCAGAGGAAAGTGATCCCTCTGCTTGTATGAGGGACATGATCCTGCTGTCCCTCCCTGCCCACGGGAGAGAGGGGATGGCTGTGGAGACAGGAGATGCTGCCCAGGCCGTTCATCCATCACCAGAGGAAGTTTAGGTTAGACATCAGGAAAAAATTCTTCACTGAAAGAGTGATTTGGCACTGGAATCATCTGCTGAGGGAGGTGGTAGAGTCACTGTTCCTGGATGTGTTTAAAAACAGCCTGGACGTGGCACTCAGTGCCGTGGTTTAGTTGATGAGGAGGTGTTAGGCCATAGGTTGGACTTGATGATCTCAAAGGTCTTTTTGTACTGAGCTCACTCTGATTCTGTGATTCTGTAACTCAGCAGTGCTGTCTGGGCTGTGGCCACCCCAGGAACGTTTTCACTTTGTCCCCACAGGTTTTCAGGCAGGACCTGTTGGTTGGTCCCCACTGATGTGTCCCAGGGATGAGCAGCTTGCACAGGGGTAATGAGCTGTGTAGATAAACAGCAAACCCCAGACCTTTAGAGGGTGGAGGAGGCCTGCAACTCACGGGATGCTGCTTTTAGAGCTCAAACATCTCAATCTCTGGCATTAGAGGAGTGCCTGGCTGTTTTGCCTCAGAGAGGACATTGCTCTGGTACTGACTCAAGTTTGGGGAAAGATCTGAGGCACAAGGGGAGCTGCAGACCTGTAAGTTGGCCCTGTTGGAAGGGTACTGACACCTCTCTGCTCTGACTCCCCTGCATGGCTGTGGTCCTTGTGCACCACTTGGCTCAGCTGAAGCATGAAATGGTCTGTCACGTCCCCTTTGTGCTCAGCTTTTCCAGACTCTCTACTTCCTGAATTTCCCTACATTCCTATTTTGCCTCCTGTGGAGAAGAGGTTTTGGGCTGGATCAATGCTGTATGATGGTGTTAAGTTTGTGAATACCATTTTAACCAATTTATGGGGCAACTTTGCCTCCTCACCAGCCTGATCAAGGGTCTGGTTCCCAGCTCAGCAGCCAGGCCCCAAACTGCGTGGCTCAGGCAGCCTTCCTCCCCTCCCAGGAGTCTCCTGTCTCTGCCTAAGTGGAATAATATGTCAGCACTCCCCTCCCAAATCCCTCTGGCTCTGTTAATTCTCCCTTGAACATGCCTTGTGCCTTGACCTCTGTGCCATGCAGCTCCTTAGGGCAGTTCCCAGCAGACCTCCTAATCCTTTGGAGCGCACGTGGAGAGCTCTGCTTCCCCGTCAGCTTCTCTCCCACAGACCTGGCTTGGTGCTGGGTGTGCTTGGCTGGGAGGAAATCACTCCCTGCCACCCTCACCTGCTGCATTCCCACCTTTTGTTTCCCTCTGAATGGGGGCTTCACAGTGATGGTCCTGGCTGGGGATTTACCGACATTAAAAATGTCACAGTTATTTTTAAATTCATTTGAACTAGTTTTGGATAGTTCAGTCAAGGGTATGAATACACTTCTGATTGCTGTGCCAGGAACCCCTGTGATTAAGGGTCTGGGGATATGTGCCATGCTTGCACTATTGGAGGCAATAATTAAAAAGATACAATGATAGAGTTGTTAAGGTTGAAAAAGACCTCTTAAGAGTCCAACCATTAACCCAGCTCTGCTAAGACCACCACTAAATCATGTCCCCAAGGGCCACATCTACATGGCTTTAAAATCCCTCCAGGGATGGTGTCCCTGCCCGTGGCAGGGGGTTGGAACGAGATGATCTTTCAGGTCACTTCCACCACAAACCAGTCTGTGATTCTCTGAATGGAGAGGACCAAAAAATAGTCTGGTGCTCCTGGAAGCAAAAAAGCATGAGAGACATCTTTGGGTCACTAATGAGGGACCAGTGGGAGATGAGAGGAGTTCTTGGGGAGACAAAAGGCTCAGTGAGACCTTTACTGAGGGGTTTGCTCTGGATGGAGGTTGGCTGGTGGAAGAGCTGGGACTCACAGGGGTCAGTGCTGCTCATTTGGGGCTGGATGGGGAGAAAGGAGGTCTGTGCTGGGGCTGGGCCACAGAGACTCATGTCCTTGGTCAGGTGTCAGACACAAAAGCAGAGGAACCTGTGGTAGATTGGGAGCACCCTTCAGTCTATGGGAGGTGAATGGAAGAGGCCTCGTCCACTGTTTCAGTGCTGGATCAGTTTCCTGGCTGCTTTCATGAAAGGGGAGAAAGGTCAAATGTGAAGTTTTGTCCCCAGATGGTGCTTCCCTTTTATCTGAGGCAATATTGGAAGATAAGCATTTGCTTTCTCTTTTTCTCTCCTCCTTCTATTTTCTGTGGATAAACATAGATTATGAAGGTTAAAAAAGCTTTGAGGGATGGTTTTTTTTATCTGATATTTAGTCCTTAATAGGTCACCTTGGCATTGAGAAGCCCAGGAGCTGAAAGAGTCAGCAATTGAATCACAATAACCTTTGCAGAGCACTGCCCTGTCAGTGGGGCTGGGGCCCAGAGATATGTGGGGCCTCATTATCTCAACCTTAGCCCCGGGGGTGTCAGCTGACAAAAGGGGCTGGGGACAGCTTTTCTTTCAGGTTCCCATTTCCCCTGGCCCTGGAGATAACCTGTCCCCATTTTCCTGACAGGAATTGTTCCCAAGACACCGTTCCACCCGCCCACCCCAAACCCAGTGCTCTCAGCAAGGGAGTCAGGAAAGAGCTGTGGGTCCCAGAATTATCTGTTTTCATAGATGCACCCACAGCCCATCACTGCATTTCTGAAGTCATTTAGCACCAGCATCTGACACAAATATCAGTGCAAGAACAGCCAATCTCACCTGACCAGTGATACCATCTCTGGGATACGATTTTTGATTTGTTTTATGTGTTTCTTTAGAGAAAGTGGTGAGAGTGCCCAAATCCTCAGCAAGGCAGGAGCTTTGGTCTGCCTCTCTTAAGCTTGAAAGGGAAATTGCAAATGTGTCTTTCTATCTCCAAGATTGAATGTGACAGGCTGTGATTGAGTTCGCTGCCCTCGCTGATGCCTGGAGCTGCCCAGGGCACCGCACCACCCGAGATGTGGAAATGCCCCCCTTCGGATCAGCTTCCCTGGGTTATCTGCTGCAGGGAGCAGATCCTTTTGGGGGAGTGCCTGTGGTCTCCACAGACTCTGCTGGGTGCGACAGGACAAGGGGTGATGGTTTTATCCTGAAGGAGGATTGATTTAGATGAGATATACAGAAGTTTTTACAGCTGGCTCACATTGTTCAGAGGGGTGGTGGATGCACCTTCCCTGGAATCATTCAAGGCCAGGCTGGACGGGGCTCTGAGCAACCTGATCCAGTTGAAGATGTCCTTGGTTGTTGAACCAGGTGACCTTTAGAGGTCCCTTCCAACCCAAGCATTCCATGATTCCTTTTTTCTGTCATTTTAAGTGCGTGCTCATGTCTACAGCACCCCTTGGGTCCCGTGGTGAGCGCATCCTCAAGCCTTGAGCATGATCCTGAAGCACCCAGGTGTTTTTGGGTGCCTCCACACCCCCTGTTCTGCCTGCCTGGATATTCCCACCCTTTCACGCTGCTGTGCTGACGTGTGCCCTGCTGCCCCGTGTATCCATGAGAATTCCCGCGTATCCATGAGAATTCCCACGTCTCCACTCGTGCCTCCCATTGCCAAAGGGCAGCTGGCTCCCTCTCAAGTGCCACAGTGTGGTGAGGATCCGTGGGTGTCTCCAAGATCACCCCTTCTGGCCACACTCAAAGAACCCTTTGTGGTGCTGCTCTGCACCCCCCATCCCACAGCTCCCAACCCTCGGGGTCACCGCGTTCCCGGCGGGATGAGCTCATCCTGGCGGGAATCTGGTCCCTCAGCCCCGCCAACAGACCCTTACAAAGGACTTGTATTCATCATCCAGCCTGTCTTGTGGTGCATCTGTCTTCATTCCATCCCATATTACTCCCTGCCTCGGTTTTGGAGCTGTCCCACAGAAGGGTTTGTGCTCCAGGCCAGCTGCGTTGGGATCTTTGTGTCTGGTCAGTCCTGTTTGCACACACGCTGCACTTCTGGGTACTTCTGAGGCAAAACTCTCAGTCTTTCTGGTGTTGCAACTTGTCTGAATTATTTTTATCTACAGTTTAACCCCTGACGAAGAGCTGACCAGATTTTAGGAAGCATTTTGGGTTCTGCAGCTCACAAGCTGACACCCATGTTGTCACATGTAAAAATTTAATTTTCATACTTTTTTTTTCCCATTATTGTTCCCTTAATCTTAATCAGGACCACTGTGACTCAAAACATCCATTTACAGTCTCTTTATGGAGAACCAGGACTGATGACAATAACAGCCATAAATATTTTAAAGTTAGCAAGTTCCCAAAATCTTTGCCCTGCAAAAGAAATTCCACCGGTTTGGGAGAGACAGAAGCACCTGAGTGGCACTGGGATGACCTTTGAGATTATCCACTGGAATCATAAACACGATCATGCAGCTGCAGGACCCTCTCTGTGAGACCTGAACTTTACCTCTGGGAATGTCAAACAGAGAATCCTTATTTTCCTTGAAGGACCTGGAGTGGCCGTGCAGAGCACCCATGGCAGGATTTGTGCCTGAGAATGACCCATGGATGAGGAGACTGCTCTGCTGCCAGTGGGACTGAAATCCTGCAGAGCTTGGGAGGCAGACACAGAGCCTGTGTGGGCTCCTGAGCTGCAGAAACAGAGTTGTCCCACCCTTGTCCCCTCCCTGTGCTCTGACAGGACGGTCACTGGTGGCATATCCTTCCCTGATGAAGTTTCATTCCCCCAAAGCACTCACTCAGCTGGCCAGAACTTGGAAGAGCCTGAAGCCAGAAATTTGGATGTTAAATCTGGTGGCTGGAGAATTCAGATGGTCTCTTTATTTGGCCAAGCACAACTTGGTGCAGACATTGTCCTTTAGAGATGCCACTGATGCCAGCATGGAGTTTCCTAGGACACACCTGCAGGAACTTGAGTACCCGCCTTCGTTTTCCACTGACAGAGGACAGAACACAACTTTTCAGGCTTAAATAGCTTTAATTCTAGGCTGCAGGGTTGGGGTAAGAGAACAAATGTCCAGGGTCTGTGGGAGCAAGTGCACTCCAAATGTCTGGGTCTAGGGGTGGCCACTGGCAGCAGATCTGGGAGCTGTGGAGAAGGAGGAGGAGGAAGAGCAGGTTTGGAGCTCTTGCACTGATCAGCCCAGCCCTTGGTGGGGACTGCACTGCAAAGGCCTCAGCCTTGTGCCATAGGTGAGTGCCAGCAGCCCGTTAATGGATCGCCTGGCAGGGCTCGTAGCTGAACACGGATGTTTGGCAGGCCATTACCTTGAAAAATGAGCTCTGCCGAGCTTGCCTTGTGTTGTTACAAACTAATGATTTGCATTGATTAGCACATGGCTCATGAGTGTCTAATTTATCAATCAGGGAGCGCCAGGGGAGCGTGTGTAAACCGTGCTCTCAAAAATGATGTCATCTGTCAATGGGCTTCTGGATGTGAGAGCTGCACATACCTGACACGCTCTCCCTGCTGAGGGAGAGGGACCTGCTCATGTCCTTCCCTTTCCCTCTCTTTCCAGCTCTGGAGCTCTTTCACTTTGGGGTGAGCCCTGCAGTTCAGGGACAGCCCGACTGGACACACTTCAAGATGTAGTTAGTAATTTTTATGGTGCTGGGAGCAGCAGTCAGAAACTCGCTGTGTTAGGTGATGTCCAAACCCAGGATGAAGGGCTTGGGCAGAAGGTTGGTCTTTCACTTTGTCTAATTTAGTTCATAATTCCATTGCAGCCAGGAGTATCTCTTGCTATAAATGTTAGTAGGATCCACAGTGGAATGGAACAGCAGTCCTGTGCTGTGGATTGGAAAAAAGGGGATCCCTGTCAGCTAGGAATTTGTCTTTGGGCTTGAAGGACCCTCTGGCCCAAAGGAGGTGGCTTTAAGATGACAAAAGGTAAATTTAGGTTGGATATTAAGGGGAAGTTCTTGGCTGGGAGGGTGGAGAGGCCCTGGCACAGGTTTCCCAGAGAAGCTGGATCCCTGGAAGTGTCCCAAGGTCAGGCTGGACAGGGCTTGGAGCAGCCTGGGATAGTGAAAGGTGTCCCTTCCCAGGGCAGGGAGATGGAAGGAGATGAGCTTTAAGATCCCTTCCAACCCAAAGCACTCTATGATTCCATGATTCCAGTGGATCCCACTGTGCTGGGTCTGTGTGGGACAGTGTCCCACTGTGACACCAGAACACCCAGGAGCTTTGTCAAGGCATGGTGAGCCAGAAAACAGAGCAGATGCCCACCAACATCTTGTGCCATGCTTCTCTTGGACCTCCTGGAGCAGGAGCCCTGCTCTGCCCCTCTGTGCTGTGCTGGCTCTGCAGGGGTGATCTCCTGTCCAGCAGCCAGGCACAGCTGTGTTTGACCCAATTTTCCAGGATTACACCAGAGGTCAGTGGGTGACTCCTGTGCAGGGATTAAAGCCTGTGGCCCTGCCCAGTGAAGCCCCTGTGTCCCTGCCAGCCCCCAGCCAAGGGTGTGCGGGGTGGGGATTACACCGCAGTGCCTGCAGGTGATCAGGATTAGCCAGCAGTTATTCCAGGAAATCTGTCTTCTTCAAAACCCTGTGTTGCTGCTTGGAGAAAAGGTCCTGGAATTCATATGGCTGGAGAAGTGAGGAAGAGCCATTATCCCTGGCTGTCACTGAGCTGTAGGTGTAACAAATAAGCCTTGTTTGCTGACAGCAAGATTTGTTCGGTGAGATTGGACTTGATGATCTTGGAGGTCTTTTTCAACCTTAATGATTCTGTGATCCTGAGACCTCCGAGACAAAAGGAATACAAACCAGGAACCTGATGGGATTTCAAGGCCAACCTGCTTTGTTGTCCCTTCTGTTTTGTGGTGCACATTCAGGTGCATCCACATTTTGGGAGAGTGACTTTTACATGGGTGATAGAAAAGAGGAACCCTTTTAAACTAAAAGAGGAGAGATTTAGATTAGATATTAGAATGAAATTCTTCCCTGTGAGGGTGGAGAGGCCCTGGCACAGGTTGTCCAGAGAAGCTGTGGCTGCCCCTGGAACCCTGGAAACGTCCAAGGCCAGGTTGGACGGGGCTCTGAGCACTCTGGGATAAAGTGTCCCTGTCCATGGCAGGAGGTGGAGTCTTTAAGGTCTCTTCCCACCCAAACCATTCCATGATTCCATGACTCTCCTGTCCAGATCAGCTCTCACTTCTGCTCCGAGTGGCTCCTGTCATGACACTTTGGGTTCTGGACAGCACTGAGAGCAGGAGTTTCAAGAACACTGTAAACACCTGATTTTCCAGGCTCCCGCTCTCCATGTGGCTGGAGGTGCTCTGAGATCTGTGTTTGGATGGGCTGGCATCCAGGCAAGCAGCACTTTAAAATGTGTACAGGAGAAGAGAGCGAGCTGCTGGCTGCTGACTTAGGCAGGAGTTAAGGGTAGCTCATCCCTTGCTTTTTCAATTAGCGTTTCTGAAGGCCTTTAGGATCGGTGGATAGACGGGGCTATTGAAATGCCATGTTTTATTAGGAATTGATCTCCTGTTAATAGGCTTTAGGCAAATTAGAACGGATTATTTTACTGGGAAGCAGAGGGAAATGGGCAGAACATGGAGTGTCATGGGCCCCTTCCCTGTCTTTGCTGAGATCAATAGAGCTCCATCATGCAACCCAAATCAATGGAAAAGCAGGAACAGGTGATCATCAGGAGGGCCTGACATGAGATCATGCACTGCCTGCTGTGTCCCTTATCCCTCTCCATGCCAGGAACAGCAGCCAGCAGTCCTGGCATCCTCTGGGGAGCATTAAGTTCCTAAAACAGGGAGGAACTGCTATTGGAAAAGCAATGAAGGATTAGTGTCCCCTGTGCAGTCCTAAGGCTCTGGCTGGGCCCTTCTCAGAGCAGCCTGGGTTGATGTGCTGGGCTCCAGGGCTGCTTGGATCTCCTGCAAATGGTGTTTGCAGATCCTTAATGCAATAGTGGGAAATGATGATGGTGACTTCAGTGAGATGCCTGGCAAGAAGGAGAGGCAGAGGCAGCAAAGGAAGGATGCCTCAGGGGATGCAGAGGACAAAGCTTGTCCTCCCTCCTCTTGCTTTCCCTGCCCAAAACATTTCTCCTACTTTCCAAGGCAATACCACAGTCATGGTTGCTCCCTCACACCCAGGCAAAGGTAGCAGGGCCCGATTCCATGACCTGGAGGATTTTCCCTTTGAAATCCACCCTGGCAATCTTCCTGGCAGCCATTTAATCCCCTCCCCTGGGAACTGGGGCAATTTCATAGCCAGAATAAGCCACCAGCGTGACTTGAGCGGGAGCTGCTGGAGCAGCGGCTGGAAGCGCTGGGGCAGGAGATGATGAATTCCCTGGAACTTCATCAGCCCAGGGGCTGCTGACGCTGCACAAAAGCAGAGAGGTGGGGAGGGATGTCTTGGCAGAGAGTGCCATGGTTCACCAAGCTCCTCTTCTGCTTAGTTATTCATTTAATTATTTGTAATGACTCTCATCCACCCAGCGTCTGCTCCTGCTGCCCGCCTGGCTGGTCATCGTGATCCTGCTCCCCACCACGCTCCCAGCAGCCCTGGATGGTTTTCAAGTGCTTTATACAGAGATGTTAATTGAAGGGGACTTTATTTTAACTCTGGTGGGCCAGGACTGATGCTCTTGGGCAGGAGGTGATGGTTTTAGAGAGTAGGAAACAGCTGAGCCCGGTTGGCACATTGGAAACAATCCTTATTATATTTTTCTGCCAGAGATCAATCCAAGCTGCTTGGACAAATAAAATAGAAGAGAGGTTGTAGCAGGAGATTGGGTTAGGAGTGTGTTTCTGAAGTGAGCCTGAAGATAATTTTGAAAGGACACTTTGCACTAGATCAGGCTCCAAGCCCCATCCAACCTAGCCTTGAACACTTCCAAGGATGGGGCATAAAAAAACCTCTCTGAACAACCTGTGCCAGTGCCTTTTTCTTGAATAAACCAAAACTGGATGATGTTAACATGCTCCAAACACTGATTCAGTCTACAGGTTCAGGCTTTGATAGGCCTGGAGTAAAGCTCCTGGAGTACATCTGTGTGGATGGATTTCAGCAGGAAATGTCACTTTATAGGAAAGAATAGAGGTGCTAACAGAGGTATGTGGCCCTCTCTGAGAGGCAGGTGTTTCTGTTGCTCTGCTGAGTTTAAAGATATTTTCTTTTTTGCCATAATCATTATTTATACTCCAGCAAAGGCACCAAGTGCTGACTACCACCAATTCCTTTAGTCCTCCAATCCCACTGCTCTTCCCTTGACAATTTTGAGTCCATCCCTATGATTTGGAGAGGGTTATTGCATCCCTCTCTTTGATAACAATGTGATAGCAACCTCCATGTCCCTCTTAGAAGTGTGATTGAGGCATCTGCCACCAACTTGCTGGGGAAACTGTCCTCGAGCATCAGCCTCCCATGGATCCCTGAGCAGCTGGGGAGGCCCAGATAACGCTGAAAAGCACCAGCCGAGTGATGGAAGGTATCTTTTACCTTCTTTCATCTACCAGACCCGTGGGCTGCTTGCCAGGGTGCCTGTGGGTCCAGCCATGGCCAGGGTGGGAGCTCAGAGAAGGCCAGAGCCTGTGTCTTTAAAGATTAATAGTGTTATTTGCTCATTAAGGAGCTCGTTTTGAAGTCAGCACGAGCCAGAACATTCGAGTGCAAGCATCTGTTTGCTACTGGGAGAGGATATTTATTGTCTGATACTTCAATGGATGTAAATAAACAGCCAGCCCTAGATAATGTTCAGACAAACAAACAAACAGCTGCCAGAATGGGTCCCTTGGTAGTTGACCTTCGGGAAGCATCATGCTGATGTTTTAATAGCAGCTCTGCAGAGCCAAGCCCAGTGAGTGAAGCCTTCCAGGAAGAAGAAGGATTAATGTGCAGCCTGAGAGTGCTGGGCCCTGGGAGCTCTCACTGTGTTGGGTTAAAGGAGGACAAGGGAGCTGAGCTGAGCATCTGGGGGTCTGAGGGGTGTCCAGGACAGACATTCAGGAAGAGGGAGCAGGGAGGTGATCCTGTTGTGGAGGTGATGGGCGTGTTTGTGGGCTCTGGGTTGTGGTGGACTGAGCATTTTGAGATTCACGTGTGGTCCTGGAGCCCCCTCTGTCACTTGTTGTTCCCCTCCTCCTTGCCTTGCAGAGGAGCTCACGGCTCACAGGCAGCTCCCAGAGGCCATCCCAGCTGGACTGTCAGTCAGGTTCTCACCTCACAGACCCCCAAAAAAAACATTGTGAATATAGGAATGCCCATCATTCAGTCAGAAGAAAACTCTATCCATGCCAGTACCCCAGCTCCAGGTGGGGCTTGTGGCTGATGCCAGCAGAGAGGAGCAGAACTGAGGGAATGGGTGATACATTCCTCAAATTCCCTGCAGCTGGAAACTTGGGGAGCTTTCCAAGCAGAGATAGTGTCTGTGTCCCTGACTTTAGTGGTGATCACCTGCAGGCTTTGATGAGAATTTTCCCATTTTCCCTTCACGGACTCTTCTTTGATTTCTTTCACCAACCCAAGTGCCCTGGTTCTAGCAGGAGCCTTGGAGCCAGGAATAAATCTCTAAGAGAAAGTGCAGTTGTGTTGTCTGATGCTCAGGATGGTGAAAAATGTGCAGGAAAGGTGGAGATCCTCAGGGCTCTGTGCCTGGGGTCCAACATAAGAAATACAGAGTTTAAGACAGGTAAAGGGATGGTTGGAGTTAGGGGCTGGACTTCTGGCTGCAGTCTCCAATAATCAGCTCACTGCTGGCACGGGGCTCACAAGGGCTGTGCAGTGTGGGTTGATGTCTGCCAGATTTTCTGGCCTTTTTCTGAATTTTCCTTTTTTTTAGCTACTAGATTTAACTAGAGAGAGGGGTTTTGTGCACTCAGAGCTGTTGGGCTGTGGCTGTGCGAGCACACGTGTGTGTGTTTGCACATGTATGGTGCAATGAGCCCTGTCCCTCCTTCTCTCCCTCCCCCTCTGCAAAATAATGACTTTTCAGGCTATTAGGCCAGCAATAGCTGTTAAATCACTTCCAGTAGCTCTGTATTCCTGGTGTGAAGCCTCTGCAATCTTTTACCTGCACCAAACACACAGGGGAGATCCCTGGGGGCTGTGCCTCCTGTCTCCATGGTTTGTTAACTCCAGCTGGCTGTTCCTCCAGCCTACCTCTTCCATCTCTGAGCTCTTTCCCCTCTAATGGGGCCTGGCAAAGGCTGAGGACAGTGACTGAGCCCTGGGGTGATAATTGGCTGCTTACATATCTGGCGGCCTGCAGATCTGACCCTGGTGGTGCTGGAAAATCAAGGTCAAAGCAGCGAGGATGTGAGGTTTGTTTAGCACAGGGATCAGCAGAGAGTGAGGATGCTCTGACGGGAATGAGAAACCACGAGGGACTGGGAGGAGGCAGAGTGGAGACAGCAGAAAAAGCTCCCTGGCTGCTCCCTGAGAGGGAGAACTTGGAGCTGGAAAGCCTCAGTGGAAAAGAGGAAAGTCTCCTGCTGTGGGGGTATTTGATGTGCTCGGGGCAGAGCCCCAACAGGGAGGCTCCTGTGCTCCTCAGCCTGAAACCTTTCCTCCTTCCTTTCCCCTGACTGTCCTAAGGGGAATGACTCAGCCCAAGCCTGTTGGCATCTTTGCCCTTGACCTCATGGGTGATTTACATCAGTGTCCACTTTCAAGACGGAAGACTCAGAGGAGCTGAATTTCCCTGTGGGGGACCACGGACATGAGCAAGCCCCTTACTCCCAGGCAGCCAGAGCTGGTGGTAGTCAGGGATGCTCAGTGCTGGGCTTCAGGCCCTGAATTCTCTTGTGTGTCAGGGATGCTCAGTGCTGGGCTTCAGACCCTGAATTCTTCATCTGTCAGGGATGCTCAGTGCTGGGCTTCAGACCCTGAATTTTCTTGTGTGTCAGGGATGCTCAGTGCTGGGCTTCAGACCCTGAGTTGTTTGTGTGTCAGGGATGTTCAGTGCTGGGCTTCAGACCCAAAATTCTCTTGTGTGTCAGGGATGCTCAGTGCTGTGCTTCAGGCCCTGAATTCTCTTGTGTGTCAGGGATGCTCAGTGCTGGGCTTCAGACCCTGAATTCTCTTGTGTGTCAGGGATGCTCAGTGCTGGGCTTCAGACCCTGAATTCTTTGTGTCAGGGATGCTCAGTGCTGGGCTTCAGACCCTGAATTCTTCATCTGTCAGGGATGTTCAGTGCTGGGTTTCAGGCCCTGAATTTTTTGTGTGTCAGGGATGTTCAGTGCTGGGCTTCAGGCCCTGAATTTTCTTGTGTGTCAGGGATGCTCAGTGCTGGGCTTCAGACCCTGAGTTGTTTGTGTGTCAGGGATGCTCAGTGCTGGGCTTCAGGCCCTGAATTCTCTGTGTGTCAGGGATGCTCAGGGCTGGGTTTCAGGCCCTGAATTCTTTGTGTCAGGGATGCTCAGGGCTGGGCTTCAGGCCCTGACCTCTCTATGTGCTGATGTTGGACTGATGTGCTGATGTGTGTTGCTATCATCAGCAGCTCCATCACAATGACAAATGAACTGCATTTGACTCTCCCGTGTCATTGGACCAGCCCAGCAGCCAAGGCCTGCACGTGCTCCCACTTCTGTGGAGTCTGATGGATAACATGTAGGATCTGAGCATCCCTGAGCACCCTCCACACCCTTTGCTGGCACAGAGAGCCCCTCTAACTCCTTTCTGCTTCATTTTTCTTATCTTTCCTGGGGAAATCATATTCCTTTGTTGTCCCACAGCAGGTGTGTACATCAAGGAAGGACAAAGATCTGCTGTCCTTTACTCATACAGACTTTCCAGACCCTTTATCATTCCTTCTCTTTGACTTTCCAGTACAGAAGATGATTCAGGCTCATTTTCTTGGCTGAGAGGTTGATACGGAAGGAACAAGCTCGAGGGCTGTGCCAGGGAACAGTGGGAGCAGGTCTTGACACCATAAGTTCTCCACAGCTTGTTATTTCCTTTGGATGGGAAGGGTCCTTTTTGTCAGCTATCCAACTGCAGACTGGGAATCTTTGGTCAGGAAGGCATGGAGATTATAATGTGGGGCATGATGGAGATCTCCTACATCTTTATTTCTTTTAGGGAAAGGTACTGTGGTGTTTGTGTTGCAGCAGGATAGAACATTTTCAGAAAGTGAAAGGCAACACATGGGAAACAGGGAGATAAAGAATGTGGATGCATGTCTGAAACATGACTGTGTGGTTTGCTGCTGTACAGAGCCCCACAAGATTCAGGAGAACTCCTGATAATAGTTATTTTATCATGACTTGTTCCATATTGAAAGAGATTGCAAACCTTCTCCAGCTTCTTTTGAGCCCAAACTCTAGAAATGGTTTTTAAGCAGGTAAAGAAAAGTCTGGTTTTTTTCCACATTTTCTTCTGTATCACTGGATCATTGTCAGGGATAGACTGGGACTGTGTGTCTGGTTCCTCCTCATAATCCCAGTTATTGATGTCCCTGAGTGACACCCTGTTATGAGATGTGTCTGGAATCATAAGGTGCCATGTTGGTGCAGGACTGATTTCAATACCTGATATATGCAATCAGCAAGAGAAATAGTCTGTGTTGCACTGAACACTCTGCAGTAATAAATTGCCCCGTGGAACATTAGCAATAAGAGCAATAATATTATCTGAGTAGCATTCGAGTGAGTCAGTCCTGCAGATTTGTGTGGTTTTTTATCTTCTGCTCATCACCACCACAGATCCTTCCCTCCTTGCCATCATTTTGAGCATGGTAGATTTGTCCAGGCGGTGACAGGAGCACAGTGACAGTGCCAGATAAAAGCCAGCAGGCTCTGCATTGTTCTTACTGTGCTCTTGTGTTGATGGGACCAGCAGAAATGATGAGATTTGCTTTATCCTGTTGGTGAGGAGGCTGGGAAAAGTTCACTTTTTGTTGACAGTGCTTGTAGTCTGAAAGATCTGGGCCACAATACATTTGTCCAATGATTATTTTGTATATATATTATAAATACACATATATATTACTGTAAGGGTGGTGAGAGAGGTTTCCCAGAGAAGCTGTGGCTGCCCCTGGATCCCTGGAAGTGCCCAAGGCCAGGCTGGACAGGGCTTGGAGCAGCCTGGGACAGTGGAAGGTGTCCCTGCCCATGGCAGAGGATTTGGAATGAAACGGTCTTTAAAGTTCATTTCAACACAAATCACTCTGTGGTTCTGTAAGTGTTTGTTTTCAGTGGAAGGAGAAAAAATCCTCATGTTCTCCCTCTGCTTTTGTTGTTGCTGCACAGATCCGTGTGGATGGCACCACCAAGAACACGCTGGAGTACGAGATCGTGCAGGTGGTGGACACTGGCCCCATCCTCCGGGACATGGCCTTCTCCGTGGATCACGAACACCTCTACATCATGTCTGAGAAGCAGGTAAGGAGCTCCAGCAGCCCGTGGTGCTTTATAAACCTTTTGGCTCCATCATGCTGTGTACAACAGGGCTGCTCCTGAATTCTGGCTGTGACCACAGTTCCTACAAGGATGTGCCCCGTTGTGGACCTCAGGATTTTTATGCTCATAAACCCATGGCATTTATATACTTTTGCAGTATTGAGGGGTCAGGGGCACAGAACTCATGGGGCAGGGACCACCCCCAGAGTTCCTTTGTCCTGCTGGCCGCAGGACAAGGATTTGCTGCTGCTTTGTTCTCTAACCTGACCCAAACTGTGGCTTCATCTGCTGCAGTCACAGGAAGGTGCAGCACTGGATTGTTTGGCTCTAAGTGGAGTTTTTGGAGAGGCTGGAACATCTTTGGGACACAGTGGGCAAGAGTGTAGGATGCTGCCTGCCAGGGGTGCAGGCCAGGGTTGGTGTGGTGCTCCTGTTGTGTTATCAGCATTATGATTGAAAATGTTGGCAGCTGGATTCCAGGGAAGGACCAGTCTGGGTACCCAGCATGGAATTCCAGCTGATTTCAGTGGAAGTCTTGGCCTTGGGAAGTTTGCTGCTTGGGGTGGGGGGAGGAACTACTTTTATATGAAAAAATGCACTGTTTGTACTTAGTCCTGTGGGTGTGCAGGATTACTTGAGCTGTCATACCTGGTTGATTCACAGATGCTCATGAGGAGCTTTACATCCACAAAAAGAAGGGGAGCAATGAGGGATTGTGGTAGGGTGATGGCAGCTGCCCTGCAGTGCCACTTCAGTGGAGGCCACCAGTCTGAGTGGGACGTGGTCACCCATAATTGTTCAATGATTTATTAAACAAGTATTACTGGTTATATTTTTTTAATCTATGACTGTCATTTCTTCTGCCTGCACCACTTAAAATAAAGTGGTTTGTGATGTCTCCAACCATTTCCCTCTACTGTGCATATTCATACCTAAAATTTGGTGTGGTGAGGGGAGCAACTCTGCAAATTCCTCCTGACTAAAGAGGTTGAGAGATACCATAACTCAGGAGAAAGGACAGGATGACAGAGCTGGGATTCCTTCTCATCTGCTCCATGCTGGGCAAGGATGGGATTTCACTTCACCTGAAGTGAAAACAGTTCCAGTCACTTTTTGGGATGGGGTGAGAAGCTGGAGACAGGTGATGCCTGAGCTCCTGCAAGGCTTTGAGCATGACACCATTCCTTTTCCTCATACTTTTGCTGTCTGGGTCCTTTCTTTTTCCTTCTGCATAGAATGGGGCTCCTTGAGGGTCAAAGCCCTGGAGCAGAACAATAAATGCACCCATAACCAACCCACTGTTTTCAGGTCCTTTTTGTCCATTTGAGGTCACCTCACCACTGCTGCCTTTTCACAGCCCTTCAGATTTACAGAGACTCCCAGGGACTGTCTCAAAGCTCTGGGGGAGATGTCAGTGGGACAGCAACATTCACTCCCTCACATCCTTAAAGCATGAAATCTGGAACAAGAGGAACAATTAGTTTTTCCTCCAGAGAGTTCCAAAAACTTATTCTTACTGGTCCACTGACTACCTGCACTTCCCTGACCATTACAGCATGAGCAGGTTAATTTTGTGCTTGGCTGTTCCAAAGCACAAGTCAAGGCTGGTGTTTTTAGGACCCCAAACCCTGCAGAAAGCTCAGGAGCTCTGAGCCCCCTGTGATTTATCAATCATCTCCTCCCACCCACCTCTGACGCCCATGGGTGTCACTGTGAGAGAGGCTGGTGAAAATGGCAAGGACTGTAGTTATTTAAAGTCTGATGTGAAACACTTAGCGCTACATCAGCCTTTGCCCAAATCTGGTTTTATCTGAGGCGGGTGATGTGAGTGACAGCGCTGCCATCTCAGCAGTGCAGTCACTACCTGTGTGCTCATGACAGAACACACTTTAATGCTTGGATAAATTTATATTTGTAGAGCCTCGGTGAGTGGGTGCAGGGGATCCTCCTTTGCTGGAGGCAGGATTATGAGCAGGCTGCCCTTGGGGAGCAAATACCCCACCCACTCTACAAGCCATGTACAGAACTTTTAGGAAAGGGTGAAGATCTGACTTACCAGAGGTTTTCAGTGCCCACAGTGGTACTGGGAGATCTGTGGAGATGAGGGACAGGGGGGTGATGACTTAACCTGACCTTTTTACAGATAGGCACCAGGGCTTGTGCCATCCCTGGGGAAGGAGGAGGTTTCTCCCCCCTCTGCCTGCTGAGCTCAGCCCTGTCTGTGCCCCAGAGATATTAGTGGTTCTGTTATTACCTGTGTAGTTACTAAAAGCTCTTTTCATGGACTCGCAAAATCATTAAGGTTGGGAAAGGCCTCTAAGGCCATCAACTCCAACCTCTGGCCAAACACTCCTGTACTCACTAAACCATATTCTGAGGTGCCACTTGTGTTTTGAACACTTGTGGGGATGGTGACCCCACCACTGCCCTGGCAGCCTCTTCCAATGCTTCACCACTCTGTCACTGATGAAATTGTTCCTAACATCCTTCCTGAGCCTCCCTGAGCCTCCCCTGGTGCAGCTTGAGGCCATTTGCTCTTGTCCTGTTGGTGGTTGCTTGGGAGAAGACTCCGACCCCCACCTCACAACTCTTTTCAGGGAGTTGTGCAGAGCAGTGAGGGCCCCACTGATCCTCCTTTTCTCCAGGCTAAACTGCTCCAGCTCTCTCAGCCACTCCTCACAGGACTTGTGCTCCAAACCTTATGGTTTTGCCAGACTCGGCTCCACCTCTCACCAGTCCCCCACAAGAATGGGAGCCACAGTGTTAAGGAAAATTTTTCCAGCTTGTCGCAGTCTTACCACAGCTCTGGACATCTCAGCAAGGCACCCTTTAACTTGGAACACCTAAAAAGAGCCATCACTGTAAATCTGGATACAAGGAACGTCTTTCTTATGCTGCCAAAATAATCCCCTGGCCTTTTTAAGGTCAACTTCTGCATGGGAGCATTTTCCCCAGTGAATTTGGGTGGCCTTGGTTTGCACATGGGGGTTTTCCTCTGGAGCTGAACTCCCTGGGCTCCAAGGGAGATGGAACTGAGCTCAGCCTTGTGGCCTGTGGCTGATACAGTGTCCAGTTCCTCTGGACACTGAGAGGTGACAAGCAGCACTTGCCCACTCAATCAGATGTGCAGTGCTCTGAGGAGCAGAATTTTCACCATTATCTAGAAATACATATTTTATACAGACAGTGATTGAAAGAGAGGGAGGAGATTTGTCACTGAAACCCAGAGACAGAGCATACAAAGGTCCCATCATTTCCCAGAGTTGTGGACATCTCTGTGTTTGAGGTGTGAATGTGTTTCAAGTCCCTGTTGGCAGCGCAGGGAAGGGTTGGTGCACACATGGGATCTGTCAGGATCAATCAGGAGATCATCCTTTAGCTCCAGCCTTCACAAACACCCTGAGGGAGCTACAGCCACTATCCCAGCTTGCTCCAAGCCCCATCCAGTCCGACCTTGGACTTTCCAGGGTTAGGGCAACCACAGCTTCTCTGGGCAGCCTGTGCCAGTGCTCATCACCCCCACAGCCAAGAATTTCCTCCTAATATCCCATTTAAACCTACTCACTTTGTCTGAAGCCATTCTCCCCCTGCCCTACATGCCCTGTAGACAGCTCCTCTCCACATTTCTCATGTCAGTTCATTGGAGGCTGGGACTGTTTCTTGCTCCTTTTTTTGTTTCTGTGTGCAGAGGCATCCTGTGCCTCACATGCTGATCTCAGGGGATGAGGAGCAGATGGGAAATGCTGGGGGAGCAGGAGGGTCTCTGCTGCAGCTTCTCTGCATCTTCCCTGCTCCTCATCACACATGCCTGAGCTTCCTTGGGTTCCCCTCCCTCACTTAATCAGTTCTGAATTTCTTTCTCTTCCCAGCTAATAATCTCCCTGGAACTCTTTGCAGGAATGGAGATAATTCTTTCACTCCTTTCTCATTCTCCCTTCCTCTCTCTCTGATCCTTTGCAGCCCTTTCCTCTCAGTTCCAGGCTTGCACTTGCTTTTCCACCACTCCTGTTTTCCTGGCATCCCTGTTTCATTGCTCTCTGCTCTCCCAGCTGTCTCCACACCTGACTGGCCATGTCTCCTTGTTTCCTTGCTGCTCAAGTGTTGACACACATGCAGAGCCCACCTCTGCATGCCAGGAGGTGCAGGATGCTCACCCTCCTGTCCCACCTTTGGACAAACATTTGAAGGTCACCTCCATCACCCCCTAAATAATTCTGTTTTGGCATGTTGGACTCTTGGGTCTCTCCCAGTGTTTTGCAAAGCTGATGCAACCCATGGAAACAACTTCAAGACAGGAATCTCAGCCCTCCCTTTTGATACAGAGGGAACAAAGGGACGAGCTGGAGGAAATAAAGGCTCAAAATCCAAAAGGGTAAGAAGTGTCAACTTCATATTTAAGTCTCAAAGTTTTGAGCTTCCTCTTCCTTTTGGTTTACTGAAGGTTAGGAAGACTGTTCTGCAACCAGGTTTTGACAACTTTATGTTACTCATGAGCAACTTTACCCCTCCCTGGAAGTGTCCAAGGCCAGGCTGGACACAGCTTGGAGCAACCTGGGATAGTGGAAGGTGTCCCTGCCCACAGCAGGGTGAAATGGGACAGTCTTTATTGTCCCTTTTAAAACCACCCTGTGATTCTGTGTTTGCCTCAAGGAAGGAGATTTTCTGTCCCTCTCTGTGCAGGCAGGTTTGTTCTGTGGGTCAGCTTTACGCTCCAGTGGAAAGTTGTGCTTTCTCCCCGTAAATTAGCAGAAAGTCACCCACAATCTGTGAATAAATCACATCTGTGCAGTGCTATCATTCCTCAAAAACATTGCAGTGTGTCGGAGGTGAGACTGGTAAGGTCATGCGTAGCAGAAGCAGATGGGTATTTTGGAGGCTCTTTTAAACTTTGCCAGCGAAATATCAAATAAATATGTAGTTCAACTAAAGCGTGGCAGAAAGCACATTTGGTAAAAATTAAGTAACTGTACTGCAAATCATGTTGACAGGGTCTTTTTGGCCTTTTTGTGTCTGTTTCTCATTAAAATGGGGAAGGCTTTTACCTATTTGTCTCCTGAGATTTATTCTTCTCCCCTCTGTCGTTGAGTCACTATCAGCAGCAGAATTATTGTTTGCAAATTAGCTGCCAAAGAGGAGGGGGTGTCTGGCCAGTTTACTTCTGGTTTCATGACCACTGATTAAAATCTTGTCTGCTGCTTATGGTATCGTATCAATTAGTTAAACTTGCTTAATTATGGCTTAATTTCTTCAAATGTGGTCTTTGCACAAGATATCAAGCAGGATTAACTCCTGGGTTTGGAGTGGATGTTTCCAGGGGATTGTCAGTATGAGGCTGTCCCCAGAAACACTGGCTCAAGATCACAAGTTTTAAAAATAACTCGGGAGGTTTTGGGGTCTTTTTCCCTTTTCATTTGCATTTGTTTGTGAGCCATCAGGTTGTGTGCAGACCACATTTTTCATCATTGGGCCAGAACCAGAAAATGCAGAAAGATCTTGTTGGAAAACAGAAAACTGAGATTATCTAATAGGTGTGACTTCTTGACCTGGGGATTTAAAAGCAGCAGAGACACACAGAAAATATAAATTTTGGTGCTGTTGTTGCAGATTTCTGTTATTCTGCTGTCTTGGAGTGTTGATTTAGAAGGGGCAGTGAAAGATGACCACTGTGCACATCCACTCTTTGGAGGTGGTCAGGTCTTCTGCTGGACTTCACTGCTCAACTTCTTGGAAGGGTATTGGCAGCATCATCTCTTCCTTGGGTTAATTATCAGGCAGTTGGGAAGGAATTTTTGGCTGTGAGGGTGGTGAGGCCGTGGCACAGGTCTTCCAGAGCAGCTGGAAGTGTCCAAGGCCAGGCTGGATGGGGCTTGGAGCAATCTGGAATAGTGGAAGGTGTCCCTGTCCATGGCAGGAGTGGAATTAATGGGCTTTAAGGTCCCTTCCAACCTAAACCATTCTGTGATCCCATAATTGTCTGTTCCTAAACCAGATGGACATCCTATGTAAGATGAGAACCACCAGAGCTTCTAAGACACCCAAAACATGGTTTAATTCACTGTCTTGGCAAAAATATGTCACATTCCCTCTAAATCCTCCAAAGAAGAGGACTCCAAACCACCCATTTCCTCGCCAGCTGTCCCGCTCTTTGGCAGTCCTGCACAAAATTGATAGGGAAGAGCGGTTCCTAGAGTTCACTCAATCCCTATCAGGCAATGAGTGTAATCCCAGTTGGCAGCAAAGGCAACTTTTGTTCTCTTTGATTGTTCTTTGCTGCCCCTGGAATACTCCTCATTACCCTCAGCAATATCAGAGGCTGAACTCCGCTCTCCCTCGCATTTGCTTTCACCTAATTAAGGGCCTGTTAAATAAGGTCAGATGCCCTCTGAGAAATGTCTGAATGGATGGAAAATCCCGCATGGATGCTCAGCTAAGGATGGAAAAGACACTGTGTGGCTGCCTGTGTTTCCCAGCCAAGAATGATAAAAGTGATTTGGCCCACTGGCAAAACTGCAGTGGATTGTGCTGCTGACTCTTTGGAAATAATTCTTGATCAGCAAAAGGCAAATTATTGCAAAAAATCGTAATTTAGCTTGATTTTAACTCATTTGCTGCTTTCAGTGGGTGTCTCAGAGTAACCTGGGATAATTCAGGGAGTAGGGAGTCCCTTAACCTCCTGCTGGGTTGGTTGTGTGCTCCAGAAGGGATGCGAATAACTGAGAAAACTGACCTGAGCAGCAGAGGAACAGATTCAAGGTCTTGGAGGTGTCCCAAATGCATCGTTCATGGCAAGGGAAGAAATTCCACCTGGGGCTGTTTCCATCCCACAAGATACACGGGCAGCTGGAATTCCAGCTCTCACTGTCCCTCAGTCTTGGGCTTCCCACACTTGAATTAAGCTCTTTTTATGCTTTGGAAAGGCTTTCATGAGCCAGTCCATACTACATTGAAGTGCCTCACTTTGCCCTAAAACCAGGACTATGCAAAGTGCACCAGGAAGGAGGAAAGTCTGGGAGACAGCCCAGGATTTGGGAGACCTTGAATCATTCCCTGCCTTGCTCTCAGACTCCTAGCACTCTCAGACACACAATGTGATTTTTTGGAGTGGCCCTGTGAAGGCCAGGGGTTGGACCTGATGATCCTTCCAAGGGTATTCCAGGAATTTATGATTCAATGACATCAGCTGTGGGCAAACCTCTGTAACTCTGTGTGCCTTGAAGGTACAGAAGATATTTCCATGATCAGGACTTCTTTTGGAACTCTCTGTAGCACCTGCCACTGTTGAAAACTCTGCTGTCCTCCTGACCTGTGTACATGCCCTGATGAGAGCTGGAAAGCTCTGTTGGTTACTAAAGTTCAGAGGGACTTTTGCTTTGTCACCATCAGATGTCCAATCTGAGCTTTGCTGTGTATCAGAGAGGGAAATGCTCCTTCAGAGAATAATTTGTAGCCTCCCTGACCTCTAAGTGACATGAGTTAAAGCTTCCTTGATCCCATCTAGAGGAACCTTGGCAAGCCCAAGCTGTTGGAGAGGACCAGCAGGGTGCAGTTTGACAGCTGTTCACTGGAGGGAAGGATTTCACACAAAATGCAGGTTGGGATCCCTTCTCTTCGTGCCTGGCCTTGCTGATCCATGCCAGATCCATCCCTTCCGGGCCTGCCCCATCCCAGAGAAATTACTTCCCTTCCAGCACATTGCATTAATCACTGGGTCCAGCTGTGGGGGAGGATCTGCAGCTGCTGCAGTACTTTGAGTTCATGGATCTTAGTCGTGGACAGAGCCTAAACCCTGCCTGCTGGCAGAACATGAATTCCTGTAACTCTGGGTCAGAGCACTGCTGGTGAAATTTTGCAGCTGATGTGCAGAGGGGCCAAGCGACACATCCTTGGTTGTGCCTGTGACAGAGCAGAGCATCAGGGCTGAGTATCTGGATCACCCCTGGGCCAGGATTTGGGTGCAATTCATCCACATTAACACAATTTATTGCCTGTCACGCTAAAAGACCTGTGTTCAGACACAGTGGTGGCATATTTGTGCCTGAACTCTCCAGTTGTACCCTGTTCTACATCTTCAATATTTGAGGGTAGAACCACAGCTTTCCCAGTGCCATCTGTGGATCTGCATTTGGCTTGAGCTGCAGCCTGAACTAATGTCAGCATCTGTCTCTTAGCCTGCCAAAAAGCCATGTCCCCATGCCAGGATACTTCCTCCACAGGCTGCTCAAAGAAGCAGCACAGGAGCTGGAGGATTCTGAGGGTTCTGAGGGTGCTGTGTTCTCTAGAGAATGGTTTAATTCATCTTTGGTATTCCTTGCCTTAAGGTATTCATGTGGGGGACAGACCTGAAGGGCTTTGCCTGCTGTCAGGAATGGGATGTGTCATTCAGTCTAACCAGGTCTCCTGCCTCCTGCACCATGTTTTGAAGTTTTAATTGTTCCCTCTGGTTCATGGGGTTCTGCTGACAGCTCCCCCCTGCCTTGCACAGGAGACAGAAAATAAGAAAGGGTGGAGGAAGGAGTGAGCAATGCCCAGAAATGCAAAAAGCACTTGCAGAATCATTCCCTGGGTGAGGAGAGGCAGGGACTATTGATCCTGGGGAGCTGGTGAGGGTGGGAAGCCATGGAGACGTGTCCCCTGGGGCACAGTGCTGGCCAGCACACGGCCTGGGGGTCACCTGGCACTATTGATCTGTGCACTGTTCCTCTGTGGAGTCAAACACAGGATGCTCAGTACAGCTGCTGTGCTGTTCCAGAAAAAGAAGGTGGATATGAGGAGTATAATGCATCCCTCTCACGTTTTAAACAAAAATACCCCACTCCCATCTCCCTGAGTCCTGTCAGACTGGTAGGTTGTGTTTTCAGCTAGGAACAGGTCAGAGTATTAAGGGCAGCTCAAGGAATTTAGCTGGAAATCTGAAAATCTCCCTCCTCCCTTCCCCCAGCCCCTGACCCTGTAACAGACCCAGAAGAAGGGGAGAAGAAGGAGGAAACCTAAGAAGCTGGTGATTACATGTGAAGCCTGGCAGATCTGTAATCCTGGACTCCATTAAACATCTGTCTGCTCCAATCTCCCTGACAGCCAGGTCTCCTCCTCTCGCTGCCTCGCACAGATCCTGCATTTGCAGGTCACTCAGAGGCAGCGGTTGTAAATCACCATCCTCTGCTTTGGTGTTCCACAGCCCAGCCCAGGCAGCTCCCAGGGAGGGGGGATTTGGGCAGGACAATGCCCATGGCTCAGAGCTACAGGCACATCCACAGCTCTTGGCTTGGAGCTTTTCCATCTGACACATCCTTGAGTGCTTTTCCGAATCGGTGCCCAGTGCCTGTCTGGGACCATTCTCTTAATTATTGCATTTTAAACATCCTTCCAAAGTTGTTTCCATTACAGGCTCATGTGTCTTATTATTTTCTTTGAGGCAAGTATTTGCTCTCTTGGGGCATTTCCTTGCACCACAAGTGAGCAGAGTTATCATTTTCTAATGCATTTTCTATTTTTCATGTGATATCCCTGAACTCCTAAGCACACTCCATGTTAGTGGATTAATAGGAATTTCATTGTAAGACTCAGGGAGAAATTTTTCAATACTCCAGAGTTTGCTGTGTCTTCTGCACTCATGGCTTTGAGTCTTTCTTGCTGTAAGGCCCCTGCTAAATATCTTTCATCACTTTATATTACTTGATACAGTCATTATCATCATGTATAGTAGAAACTGGAAAATGAAATCCATTCCAGAACCTGCCCTTGAAAGGCAAACTGGCTTTTATGCTCTTTTCTATTAAAAAAAAAACAAAAACAAAACCTTTAAAGTCATACTGTAATGTTATTTTTTCCCCAATTTTTTCTCAGGGTTTGAATTTTCTTCCCAGTTCTTGTGATTTTCCAGTTTGTGATTGGAAACAAGACTACTCAGCTACCCTGAAAATTATTTTCTTGTTTTATTTCCTAACTGGATGAAGAAGTAATGGGAATCTTTGAGACCTAAATTAGTCTGTCTTGCTTTGTTGTTTGTTTTTGGTTTTGTTCTTGTTTTGTTTTTATTTTGTTGGGTTTTTATTTCCTCTTTAGAAAGATATTCTGAACCAGCAATCTGAGCACTTGGTCAATACTCTGCTGTATTTTAGTTTGTCGTGTAAACTTGGCTTTCACTTGCGTTTGGGTGGTTGGGAAGATTTGAGGGGACAGAAAAATCCGTGCAAAAAGTTGTGTGGATAAATCAGTGGCTGTTTGCCTGCCCCCTCTGTGGATGTTGCACACAGAAAAGGGAATTCCTCTGCCAAATGTCCCTGGATAAAGGCCGTGTTAAGATTATTTTTTTAATAATGGGATTTTTGGAAATAATGGTCCTTTAATTTTTCATTTTATTGTCTCATCCCAATTGCAGCATTCCTCACATCATTCCTAGGAATCCTTTCCTTTAGTTCACCTCCCAAATTCACTTCTTCGCCCCTAGCCCTGAGCTCCTACATAAATACCTGCTCTTGTGTCCCTCCTCTGAGAGCCTGGATCCATGGATGCCTTCGTGATGGATTTATAACTTGCAAAGCCCTTGGGATTTCTCGAGGATGAAAGACAGTGTTTGTACAAGATCCCTGCCCTCATGACATAATTTGAGAAGATTTCTCTGGAAGGAACCTTCCAAGCACTTGTGAGTTCACGTGTCAGTAGTTTCTGCCCCTAAGAGCAAAGGTAGCCCATGTGTTCCCTGCAAGCATCACACCAAGAATGTGTTTTGATGGAGTACGGGCTCCAGGGTGATTCACGTAATTAATGTTGGATTCACGGAGCACTGGAAAGGAGGAGACGTTTGCACTGACCTGGGCTCCATCAGGACAAAGCTTCCTTTGTTCCCAACAAGTTATATCCTTGTTTTATTCCATTTTTTGGTGAAAAGCAATAAAACAGCGAATGGTTTCTGGCAGTGAAGCCAAATGCTGCCTTGTGCATGTAGATCTCAGCTTTCCTCCTTTCCCCTAAAAAAGGATAACTCCACCCAAATTGATAGGGAATAAACCCAAGCCATTCCTGGACACTGAGAGGTTTCCTCTTCCTCTCCAAGAGCATTTTCTCCTCCTGAGCCCTCCACCTCAGGCCATGAACTGGCAGCCTGGTCATTATGACCCACTTGGCAGTGACTGATGGTGGGGATCTCTTTTGCTGTGGAAAATGTGGAACTGATTGTCTGGGCAACCCTGCTTGACCTGGGGAATTCTGCATTTAACCTGGCTTTAGACATAATAAACTGGAGTAATTAGCAGAGAAATTCAGTGGTGACACATCTAATTGATTGGAAATGCCAGTCCCCGATGAGAGCGGGGCTGTGGTGAGGGCTGTGCCGTGACGGGGTCGTCGGGATGCTGTCGGGAGGCAGGAAAACGCAGGGAAGGAATGTGGAGCCTGCTGGAGGTTTGCTTTTCTTTGCAGCTGAGAATGCTGCAGGTTTGCTTTTCTTTCCAGCTAATGGCCTTGGTGAATACGCTATCCATCACTAATTACTGATCCCTCCACTCAGCACTTTCCCAAGGTTGAGCTCACACCTCTGGGAAAATCCACCTCAATCTCAGTCCATCTCAGCTGTGGGCTTGCAAAGAGAAAAACACCCTTTGTGTTGCTCATTTGAAAATCCACCACTTTGTGCCCCACCAAGGAGGCAAGGATGGAGCCTTTTAGGGAGAACATTTATTTCAGATCATGGATTGATGATATCTCCTGTATCAACACAGATCTGTGATGTCCCTTCCCAGGCCTTGCATTTCTGCTTCTAGACTGATGACAGTTGAAAAATAAAAGATTTAAATGAATTTCTCTTTAAGATTTGTGCTTAAAAGTGGGCATTTTGCCTTCCTGGTTCATGGCAGGGCCTCAGGATCACATGTGTGCACACCTTAGAGCAAGGTATCCTGTGTATGGGTCCAGTCCTGGATGTGGGTCAGGAATGATCATGGCCAGTGATGATTTCTGAGAGGCTTTCAGTTTGGCTGCAGCTGCTCCATTTGCAGACTAAGGGACCCAAATGAGGTGTAATTCTGATGTTCTGTGCTCACTGGCCTCGGGACCAGAGTGTGAGGCAGGCACATGAAACTTCTCAGTGCAGGCACAGCTGTGCAGACTGGTACAGGGATGTGCGATTTGTGTAGGAGGGTTCTGAGTCTCTGATACTCATTGTGGCCTTCCAGTACTTAAAAAAGAGGAAGAATGATTATTTACATGGACAGGCCGTGAACAGGGCAAGGGGGGATGGTTTTAAACTAAAAGAGGAGAGATTTTGATTAGAAAGGAAGATATTAATAGACAGAAATTGTTCATTGTGAGGGTGGGCAGGCCCTGGCACAGGGTGCCCAGAGAAGCTGTGTCTGTCCCTGGATCCCTGGAAGTGTCCAAGGCCAGGCTGAACAGGGCTTGGAGCAGCCTGGGACAGTGGAAGGTGTCCCTGCCCAAGGCAAGGGGTAGGACTGGATGGGCTTTAAGGTCCCTTCCAATTCCATGATTCTGTGACACTTCACAGGACAGAAGCCATTGTGAGCTGTCGAGCATTTAGTGGTTTTTTGCTTGTGGTGCTAATTAAACATTTAAAATCTTGATGCAGAGCTTCTTATAAACAGGAGCAGAAGAGAAGAGTGGGTAAAAGTTTGGGGAAAGCTGAAGCAGCCCACTGGGGGAGCTGGCAGCAGCCTCTGGAGGGGAATATATCAGCCATATTTCATGGAAAATGGTGAGAAAATAAAATGTGGGGCTCATTGGCCTCTTTTATCTCACGACATGGGCACAGCCTCAGAGGTTACAACCTGTTGGAGCTGTTACACCATGAGAACTCTCCATTTGCTAAGGTTTTTTTCTTCAAGGACTGGTTTTCTTGAGGTGCACCTTCCTCCCATCAACAGGAACCTCTGGAAACCAATTCTGGGCTTCGGGAACACTTTCATATCCTGGATCAATAAATAAAAAGGGAAAAGGCAATACAGTGACACCACCATATGCACTGAAGCATCCTGCAGAGATTGTGGAGTCTCCAAACAAACATTAGATGTATAAACAGTGGATCAGCGTTCCTTCACTGCAGACCCACTTATTGCCTTCCTGATGATTTATTTTCATTAATTTTCATAGCTAAACAGACAAAAGTGCTTGTGGCAAACATCATAGGCTCTCCCTGATCCCACACAGCTCAACATCCCCCCTTCCTCTTATCCAGATTTTCTTCTTTCAATCCACCCGCTACTTTTTTTGGGGGCACAGTTTGCTCAGCCCAAAATTTGCAGGGACTCCTTTCCCCAGTCTTCAGTTCTCTGACACTTTTGGGATGTTATTCTCTCTATTTAGAAGAGCACTGGTAACGGGGGAGATGCAAAAAATATCTTCTAAATTCCAAAGTATTTGTGTTTGATGGGTATTTTTGAGTTTGTGGCCTTTCATTTGCTTCCTCGTGTTGTTTGGAAGGAAGGAGGATTCACACATGACAACTGCACTTTGGAATCACTTGGTCTTAAAGCAGAAGTACTGTTTGTAGGTTTAAGCATCGACAGTTTAACCCCAGGATCCTGGAAAAAGAGAAAAAACATTTTTACTGAGCAGATGAATTTTTTTTTTTGCTCAGATGGCTCAGGTCTTTGGAAATACCCTTTGAATTTCAATGGGACAATTCTATTCTTCTGCTTGAATTTGTTATTTATTTTCTGCTATCCTGCCTTTCCAAGATATTACTGTGGGGTTTTTTTAAATTTTGCCAAAAGCCATCCTGAATTTTGTAGTCCATTTTTGGGGGGAATAAAAATGGTTTTTTCTGGCTCTGTGATTTGCTCTTAGCCTGGGAGGGTGTTTTTTCTCCTGTTGACCATGAAAATAGTCACATGGAACAGGGAAGTGATGAAGTTATTTATTTATTATTCGGTATACATTTAATACATATATTTACAAGAGCATGTGGTGACAGGAAGAGGGTGAATGGCTTCAAACTGACAGAGGGCAGGATTTGATTGTATATGAAGAGGAAATTCTTGGCTGGGAGGGAGGGCAGGCCCTGGCACAGGGTGCCCAGAGAAGCTGTGGTGCCCCTGGATCCCTGGAAGTGTCCAAGGCCAGGTTGGATGGGGCTTGGAGCAACCTGGAATAGTGGAAGCTGTCCTTGCCCATGGCAGGGGGTGAAATGAGATGATCTTTAAGATTCCTTCCAACCCAAACCATTCTGTGATATGTAAACAGATAATATTTATACATTTTTAGTGATTTTTTTCAAAGAGTTCATGAAAGGCTACAGCGTTTTCCTAACAAACTGCCCTCGCCTTTGTGTGGGGTTTGGAGCAGGGTGGGGGTGAACACGGTTCTTTCCCTCACCACACAAGAGGTTTGTGGTGAGGAAGATGATGGACGAGTTCACTGAAAATAGAGCAGAGCACCTGAGCCCACTGCACGTGTGGAGATCTGCTCTAATGCTCATGATGCCAGGCCAGAGGGCAAGAGGAAAGTCGTGCCACAGAGGCATTACCTGGCCCTTTCACACATTTCCATATCCAAACCCAGTGGGATCACCTTATCTGCCAGGGAAACATGGCTGGGCTGGAAGGCAGCCTGGTCCTGGCAGGGCACAGCACCATTCCTGTAATGCATCCACAAATGGGGGGCTGCGAGGGGCTCTGGGGATAATGGAGTGGCTGGGCTAATAAAATTAGCCTGGCATTCACTGCCTGAGTGGGGAGGAGGGGAACTGTCCCTTTCAGTCTTCCCAATCATCCCCTGACATCTCATTCCAGGCCGGGAAGGGAAGCAGGCAAGGGGGAGCCTTCCAGCAGAGTGAAAATGTGCTGCTGCCCTGATGCAGCTTTCTGGAAAACCAAATGGCTGGGCTGTGGTGGCTCCACCTCGGTGACAATGTGAGCACAGGCCCCGGGAGCCCTGAGCCACCGTCACGCTCCAGCGGGGCAAGGTTGGGAATACATTTGTCACTCGAGCTCCAGACAGCAAACGAGGCTGATTTAATTAACCCAGGGAGCCCTGCTGGCCTTGTCTGCGAGGGCTCAGGACAGCAGGACGTGGATGAGTGGAGGCAGGGAGAGGAGGGAGAGGGGAAGAGGGCAAAGACACGAGGCCGGTGGAGCGTCAGGAGCCATCTCAAGCACTTTGCTTCTCACCGCCGAAAGCCCTTCACAATTAGTCTTGATGTGATTTACATTTACTTTAAAGCATCTGCATAATGGGGTATAATGTGCAGGAAATGCAGTCATGAGCTTCTGAAAGCTTTTGGGGACTGACAATTCCCACAGAGCACGAAATCTCCCTTTTCCCTGCAGCTGGAAGCAAGCCTGGCCTTTACAGAGCGTGTGCTCTTGGGCTAAAATGCCAAACATTTACCTTTCAGTGTGTCTGAGCTATCAGGTCTATTAATGAAGTGTCCAGACTTGCCCTTCCTTTCCACCTTTCTGATGGATTTATTGGGACCTTGGACTTCTTACTTAAGCACCAAGCAGGAGGATTTTCATCTCCAGCAGAGTCAGAACCAGGTGAATGTTGCTTTGCTGTCAGTCAGGGGCAGACCTGGGGCTGGGGGAAGCTGGATCACCTCTGCCCACACCTGGAAGGCTTTGGTGGGCAGGTTTGCTGTGAGAGGCATCACTCCTGCTTGGAGAAAGTCACCTTGGCCAAGGAGCTCTGAAATTTTAATGCTCCCCACCAAATATTGACTCTCTGAGGGCGTCTGAGTAAGCCTTTAGTGCAGAAGTCGATATTTGTCTGATGTTTCAATGGATAATGTTGCTTTTCTCTGAATTTCCTCTGGACTCTGCTGGTCTCTCCCAAACTCGCTGCAGAGTGGGAGAAGCAAGATAAAAACATGGGAGGAGGAGGAGGGAGTGCTCCTTTTGGAGGGCTGTTTTGTGCTGTCCACTTCTCCCTGCCTTAATGAGGCTCTTTGTTGGGTGCCTCTCTCTAAACTCAGCATCTGAGCCTGGTGTAAGCACTTCCAGCACACAGCAGTCCTTCCCCATTTGGCTCTCCTTCAGTCTCCAAGGAATTTGGACAGCCAAAATTTACCATGGACACAGCAGAAATGTTGCAATAAATGCAAACACATCATCAGCTTTCCATGACAAACATACCTCCTCCCACTGGAGATCAGTGCAGGATAATCTTGTCACTCCATCCTGAATGGACTTGAGTGGGTCTCATCTGTCCTGCTGGGAAAAGAAGCTCCAGGTGAGATTTCAGGTGGGGTTTTAGCCATATATTGGTAATAGAAGACTAATGTGTCTCTGTTTCCTTGCTTTAGTGCAGCTCCTCAGTTGAATTCTGCAGCAAAGGCTCCGTTCTGCCCTTGGACATGGTCATTCTGCCTCTTTGGGCAATTTAACACCTGTCCCCTACAAGTCTGAGCTGCAGAAGGATCCCAGTGGGGTAGAAGTAAATATATTGCCTTGCGGGTAGCAAAATCACTGCTGCAGGTTAGAATTCTGCCAATTTACCAACCATTAGGGACTCAATCTAAGTTGGCTGTGCCTCCTAAGAAAGAATAATCCTGTAAACAGTGTCGCTGTAATATACTGAACAATTAAAGAACTTGTTTCTGATTGAAGTTGAAATTCATTATATTTCTGTTTGTAAGGCGAGCTGGGCACATTTCAAAACGAGTGAAAAAAGGAGCTAATTTATATTTCTGTTTGTGCTTGTAGCAGCTAGTAAATAAATGCAGGTGCACAAGGGGAGCTGGGAGACTTTAATTTCAATGGCAGCTTGGGTGTCTGGTAACTGTGGGAGTCTGGACCTAAAATAAATGCAGAGGAACAGTTTTCAGGAGCAGAGGGCATGGGATTTGTGGGTGCATCTTCTTTGCTGTTTTAAATTTAGTCACAGAATCCCAGAATGTTTTCTGTTGGAGGGGATTTAGGGATTATCTCATCCCACCCCTTGCCTTGGGCAGGGACACTTTCCACTATCCCAGGGTGCTTCAAACCCTGTCCAACCTGGCCTTGGACACTTCCAGGGATCCAGGGCCAGCCCCAGTTTGACTCTCCAATGCAGATTTTATTTATGCCTTGACAGATCTGTGGCATGTCTGGAAGACATCCCTATCTGGGATTGACATTTTTGGGGTGGTCACCTCAGCAGGGCAGCCTGGGCTGGCAGGAGGTCTGATCAATATTTATCTGGCCAAGAAAGGGAATGAGTGATGCTCGTATGAGCAGTGTCATATTTAAAAGGTGTCTCCACTTAACTGGAGGTCACAGTGTTCACTCTCCTTGAGTGGTGGCATCATTTCATAAAAAAGCTTTTTCATTAATTAAAGTCCCTTAACCTTGCATCGTGCTCAGGGTTTGGTACAGAAGCTTATTTTTTCTGATCAATAAATATTACCATATTTCCTAGAAAGAAGCTTTCACCCCCTCAATTAGCTGAGGAAAACATAATTGTGTGCATTTGAAAGCATTTTGTGCCTCTAGTATCCATTAAGTAGATCAGAGCTGCAGTTTTCTTGTTCTTACAGACTTTTGTCTATATCAGTTACCCAAAGGAGCAGAAAGCATTGTTTGCTCTCATTCAAACGACATTTCAGTAAATGCCAGGGGGAAATGATGATTCTGTTCTGCCTATCTTTATCTATTTATTTATTTATTTTTATTTAAGCTTGAAAGAGAGGGGATGAACTCATGAAAATACCACAAATCAGGAGTTTAGGGGCTGTGATTTCTACGTGGTCTTTGTGTGATCCCCCACAAGTCACTAAAGGCCACAAACAGCTCCTTGCAGCAGGGTCTGGCATTTATTCTTATGTAAAACCCATGGCCACTGATTTTGATGAGGTTTCCACACAGCAAGATGCTTATTAATTTATCCTCAGAATTAATGGAATTGGGCAGGAGAGGAGAACTGTTTCATCTCCCAAACCTTCCCTCACTTCCAACTTCCAGCACTCTGGGAAGCCTTTGGGCATCTTTGCACTCCCAATCCAGGGGCAGAGCCCTGCAGGTGGACTCACCCCCCAGCAAAATGTCCTCCTTCCCTCCTGCTGGGCTGGAATTAATATTCTTATTTCAATCCCTTTGTACAGGAAAAGCTAAAAATTAATTGCCTGTGCACACGAGAGGTGAACAAGCAGATGCCCAGGAAAGCACAACAGAATTATTGAGTGATTCTGCTTTAATTAAGTGCATCAGAGAGCTGGGAATGGTGGGGCCCCGTGCTTGGTGCCAGTAACATCATTGAGAGGAGGATGTGAAGGGATGGCTGCTGCCAAAGGATGATGGAAGGTACTCAAGGAATATAGAAAGCTATTTTAATTCTGGCTTCCTTTGAGAAAGCTGGAGCTGCAGCCAATAACCATAAAACTACTGGGGCAAAGCTGCAAACGCACCAAGGGCATCCCTCAAGCACTTATCTCTGTGAGCCCTGTGAGAAGGGACACCTTTTATCAATGAGAGGGGAGCACAGCAGAGCTGCAGCTGTGAATTCCCTGCCAAAAAGGGCTGCAGGCAGCATTTTCAACCTCTGCCTGAAGCTGGCACCATCCAAACCATCCAAGAGGGGGGAATCTGGGGGCATCCTGCCTTCTGAGCAGGTGAAGCAGATAAAGCATCCAGAGAAAGCATCCAGACATCTGCTGGCAGTGGGAGAGGGAAATTGGCCCTTTCAGGGTGAAATACACTTGATTTCCTGCAGGATCAACTTTAGGATAACATGAGGTACCCCCAGCAGTAGCTGCTTCACAGCAGTGCTTGCAAAGGGAGCCAAAGCACCTCATTTTAGGGAGTTACTTGCAGTGTCTGTCAAAAATGATTTTTACTTCAAGTCTCCTCTCTACCACAGCTAGGGGATCTTGGCTTATCTCCAGTGTCCATGTTTTTTTCTCATAGGGAATGTAAGGATTCCTGTGATCCTTGCAGAGATGTTGGAGACTCTGGCCCTGCCATCAAGGAGCAGCTCAGATTTTTGTCCAAGGCTCACACCCAAAGCATAGACCAGGTTGTTGACAATTATTCCAATGATTCTGCCACAGTGTCAGCACATGGCTTTGTCTCTGCTGGGCAATGAATACTTTCCCCTCCAGGGAATGAATTCCCATCCCTTTGGGAGGGTGCAGCATCTCCCCTTTAATTTCTCTCTGTCCCCAGCTTGCCCAGGTCGTTGCTCTGTTCTTCTGAGGCAGCCTGAGCAGTGATGATTTTAGGGTCTGCTACCCAAAGAATGGCCAGAAATGGATTCTGAGAAGTCACATAATTATATTTCTTCAGCCTTAAGTCTGAGTGCTTGGATTGAACATTCTGGCAAACTCAAGCTGTGCTTTACTTTAGAGCTATCAAGATTTTCTTGTCACCTTCTTCTATTCTGGCTCCCAGGCACTCTGTAAAGCAGAGATCACAGTCCAGGGACACAGATCCCACACTAGGAGATGACCCACCTGGAATTAGCAGCATGGCTCAGACATCAAGGGGTGTCAAGATGACTGCAGCTAATCCTCAGTAATGAAAGTCTTTTAGCCCTCAGCTCCAAGCCTTTAAGGACCCAAACCCACATCACTGCTGTAGGAAATGTGTCCGGGGATCCCACAGGCAAAAATGCTGACGAAGAACTCCAGAGAAATTAGGAAAATCAGTGATCCATGGCAAAGCCCTGCAAGGACGTTTGTGGGGTTGTTTCTCAAAGTGCATCAAGCACAGAGGGAAATGGAATTTGTGGGAATTGCTCCCTGGGAGAGCTGAGGTGTGGAAGCTCCTTGTGGACAAATTGCAGTAAGGATCAGGACATTCCTCCTAAAGTTTTGTTCATCTCCTGGGTTATTTCCATTCTCCTCTAACCTGGGCACTGCACTGATTCAGCTGCTGATCCTTAGATGTTTGAGGATATTCTGTTAAACATTGTAGTTGTGCTTCAGTGCAAAAAGCTGTTCTTCAAAATCCCAGAATCACTAGGGTTGGAAAAGCCCTCTGAGATCCCTGAGTCCAGGCACTGACCCAGCTCCAAACCATGTCCTTAAAAGCCACATCCATGCATTTTTTAGCACTTTCAGGTGTCTGTGTAACAGGAAGATAAAGTTAAAAAAAACCCAGATCAAGTGCTAAGGGTCTAGAAACAGCTAAAGATGGACTTAAAGTTTGAACCACACTGAAGGAAAAGAAAATGTAAATTATCTCCATTTATGATCATAACTAGAACCTCAAAGATGCTGACAAGTTTTGGAAGAGGTGCAGTAGGAAAGCTGGGCATGGCCTGTGAATGGATTAACAGACCTGCAGGAGAGCAGTAAAATTGAAAAATAACTTCAAAACTGTGGAGGTTTTGGCACATCCAGTGTGGTGTTGCTACCAACCAACCTGGAACCACAGAGTTCAGGGTTAGGACTGTGGCCAGAGAGGAAATTGCAGTGAAAAATTGGGAGGATGTTGAGGTCTTCACTGGAGTTTTGTGCACAGAGACCTTTTAGGGCAGCCCTAATCACAGCATATCTCATCACAGCAAATGTGCATTTTGTCACACTCTGGGGCAGTCCCAGGTCTAGCACAGGACATCATCTGGCAAAGATCAGCTCCAGCCTAGATGAGCTGAAAGTGAGCAACCATTTCCAGTATCCAAAGCAAACTGCACCTCTTCCTGTCTATGTGCCCACAAAAATTGCACAATTCTGCACTGCTCCTTTAATTTTTGTGGCATTTTGCTTCTTTCTGTGGCGTGCAGGAACTTGCAGTCTGCTCGTAACAATGTAAGATCACAGCGTGGTCTGCTTTATATCTGCATATGTACAGAGACACACAATGTTTCTCCCAGCATGAAGAATGAATAAATTCTGGAGTAATTTTTCATTGTTGCCTTTATGAGCTTCAAAAAAAAAGAAAAAAAGAAAAAAAATAAAACCTCCAAGAACCTCAAAAACTAATAAACAATTTATTTTTATGAAACTGCAGTTTATTATGCTAGATTTTTAGATAGCCCAGAGTGCACGTGAGATCTGGGATATCTTGTCCATATTCTTATTATATCAATTTTTATATTTTTTTGCAGGGAGTCCATGAAGTTTTGTGTGTGTGTTTACATTTGTGGGAGAGCATGTGCATTGAAGGCAAGAAACAGGCACAAAGAGATGCGGTTTCTCTCTGTCTCTACATGAATCATAGAATGGTTTGGGTTGGAAGGCATCTTAAAGATCATCCAGTTGAGTATCTGTCAAAAAAATCCAGCCCTCTGTTTTGGATGTGCAGGCTCCCTTCATAATCCAACACAAATGATGGATTCTTGACACCTCTCTGCAGAGCAGGACTGGTCAGTGCTGGTCACTGGGGTTCCTGGTGAGCTTTTTTTCCCATTCCAAACAGCCATTTAAAATACACCAGATGAACTGTGTCATCTTTGTATGTGCACATATGGGTAAACACGAGTGGGGTCTGTGGGGCAGTGGACCACAATAATATGATTTTATGTGGCTGTATAATTAGCAAATTGCAGTTTTCTTATCACGCTCATCCAGGTGAGTACCTGAGGTGGGGGTGCTGCATGTACAGAAGTGCCTGGCCACAAGACACTGACCTCCATAACATTACCCAGTGTAATGAGACACCAGGGAAGATAAACCCAGAAGAAAAGGACAAAAAACCCTAATCTGTGTGGGGTTTTTTGAGGGTCTGCCTTATGAGCACCAAAAAAGTGATGTTCAGGGTTTTCTTCCCAGCTTGTTGTAGGTGAGGGGCTGAGAGTCACAGGATCATAGGATGGCTTGGGTTGGAAGGACTTTAAAGCTCATCTAGTCCAAACCCTGCCATGGGACATCTCCACCAGTCCAGGGTGCTCAGGCTCCTGTCCCATCCCAGGGTGCTGGGCCTGGCCTGCCAGAAACAGGCCTTTGCCACTGACCTCCGAGGACAATCATTCCTCTCTTCTCTCTTTGTTATTCTGATCTCCAGGAGACCAATCAATTCAATTTCCAGGGCTTTGAAACTCCTTTCTCCCTGAATTTTCTGCTGCTCTCATCCATTTAGCTGTGGACCAGAACGCCTTTCACTCCACATGTGCAGCAGGGTTGGGGTGGGCTGGCCTTGGCTGGACACCAGGTGCCCAGCACCCAACCAGCCCATCACTCCTCTCCTCAGCAGGACAGAAAATGAGATGTAAAAAACTTATGAATCAGCAAAATAAAACTTGTGAATCAGTTGAATAAAGCAGAAATGAGAATTGTGCATGGAAGCAAAGGAAAACAAAAGATTTACTCTCTCCTTTCCATCAGCAGGTGATGTCCAGACACTTCCCAGGAAGTAGGACTTCAGTACACGTGGCAGTTTGTAAGACAAATATTTTACTGACAAATCCAACTCCTCTTCCTCCTTTTCCTTAGCTTTCATTGCTGAGCAGACACCATATGGTCTGGAATGTCCCTCTGGTCAGTTTGGGACAGCTGTCCTGGCTGTGTCCCCTCCCAGGATCTTTCCCACCCCCAGGCTGCTGGTGAGGGGGAAATGTTGGAGAGACAGCCTTGATATTGTGGCCAAAACACTGGAGTGTTACCAACACCTTCCCATCTGCCAGTCCCCAAAGCTGTGAGGGATCTGGGAAAATTAACTCCATCCCAGCCAGGCCCAATTCGAGGGCACAGTGCCGTGGGATTTTCCTCTCAGCAGGAAAACCTTGCCACAGAAATAAAATACCAGGGATAAACGACTTCTCTGCCACTGGGCTCGTTTAATGGCTGATGCTTAAAATGAAACAACCCACAGATTCACGCGGAGGCGCGTGGCAAACAGGGAGCTGGGAAAAGCAGCGCCTGAGCTCTTCCCATGTTGATTCCAGGGGCTGGTTTGCATTGGTAAAGACAGACTGAAAGCTGGGATGTGACATCCCTGCAAGATGAGGTCTTAGGGAGATGAGACAGCCAAAGCAGAGGGGCACAGGGTCGCTGCTGCTGCCGATTGCTGCTGCCCGTTGCTCAGGCACGCTCCAGGATCACCATTTCCAAGCAAACCCGGATCTGTATTTCCCTTAATGTGCCACTGGCTGCTTCTCCTGACCTCTTCCACGCTGCCTATTACCTCAGCTCTGCTTCCCCTCCCTTCTGATCGAATTACTAAAGCACACAGCGGAGTCTCTTGGCTCAACAAAATTTAATGACAGTGACAACAGAGGAGGATAATAAAGATAAATCAGCTGCTCCCAGGAAGGAAAGATGAAGTAAGAACGGAGTGAGTTAGAAGGATACACCATGTGGTGACCCTGGCATGTGCACGTCCCTCATCATCCCTTTTCCCTCAACATCTGTGAGACAACAAGGAGTTTTTTCCTGCTTTTTGGGGGATTTGACAGGGAAAGCAGAGAGCAGAGGGGACCAAGGCATTGGAGATTTCTGTCTTAGGCTTGTACTTGCCATGGAATTTGGGGCACATCACCATCTCTTCTCCATCTCCTCCCCAGGCTGGAGGCTGAGAAGAGACCTGGATAAGTTTTCCATTATGGAAAACTGTAACAAAGATCATATCTGGGGATTTCCATCTCATCCCTAGCCCTGTGTATTCATGTGATCCACACAGTTAGTAAAGGGAAACGGAGTTTGTAAAGGAGCTCCTTCATTCTCAATGCCTATAAATCCCTGGGCACACCAAATCTTGTTAATTCAGCCTCTTCTGACAAGATGTCTCATGGAAACCAGTGGAAGCAGAGCCTGCAGTGACTGTGACTACTGAAACCTCTTCTCTGACATTCACCATGTTCCAGTTGCAGAGCATTTCCTTTTTAATGATAATTCCTGGGGAAAAAAACCCCAAAACACAACCCTCACTCTTCAACTGCAATCGAGTTTCTCTCTCCCCTCCCACCAGGTTGTTAAATGTTTGCAGCGTTGCTCTAAACAGCCCAGCACAAAACAGTGAGCTGTAGCTGAGACCTCCTGCAAGCTTAATAAACTTAATGGACATCCTCAAGAACTTTAACTGGGAAGATTTAGTTCCCAAAGAAGAAGGAAACAAACAGCCAGAGCAGCTTTGTCTGCCTGTTGTCCTTCATTTTGCCAGAAACAGCTGTTCACGCTGGGATTAGCTCAGAGGTTTGTACTGAGCAGAGTCTGACTCACAAGAACAAAAACAGGAGATCATTACATCTCAGTGCAGGCTCCAACTGCTGCGGGCTGCACAGGGAGAGAGAAAATTAACTGGAGTGGGAGCTCGATCTGCAGAGACGCTGCACAACTTCTGCGTGTGACAGAGGAGAGGGAGGAGGGAGCACATCCAGCTCTGCAGGGCTGGCAGGGAGCTCCAGCCAGGGGGATGGAGGAGATGACTGCCAGGCTCCCCCTAATGCAGCCCCTCCGGTCAGGATTCGCGTGAAGCAAATGCTCAGAAGAGGAGGAACAAAATTAATTATTTTACAAAGATGCTACTTATGCAGAAATCCCACTTTCCTCCAGACAGTGAGTGATGGGAACAATTTCCCCATCTTTTTGAGGCAGGTGGCAGAGTCTTCATGAATTTCTCTGTGAAGGATAATCTCTGAGACAGACTAGAGGCATTATTTCCACACTTTAGTGGAAGGTGTCCCTGTCCATGGCAGGGGGGCTGGAAAGAGATGATCTTGAAGGTCCCATCCAACCCAAACCATTCCATGATTCCTTGGAAATGGGTGGTCTGGTTTAGGAAGTCATGCTGGACAAATCATAAGGGTTGGAAAAAATGGGCAGAAAGACAAGACAGAATCGAGTGAGAGCTCTCCATCCTCACCTTATTACTGTTACAAACAAGGAACCAGCATCCCTCTACCCAACATGACCATTTAATAGCATATGGAATATCAGAGAGCAGCTACTGATTTAACAACAACTTACTTTCTTCTGATAACTTATTTTCCAACAGGGATGAAAGCTCTGGAGTGAGGGGAGAGGAAAGCAGGAGGTTAAAAGGATGCTTGGACAGTCTTTCACATTAAATCTGTGCTTGCAGCTCAGGGGCTCCTCTCTACTCATCCTTGTCAGGGGCCGGCTTGTGGTTGGAAACAGCTCTGCAGACTGTTCTTGTAAGTCCTGAGGAGCCCACAGGGCTTCACCAGACAGGCTCTCAGCCCCAGTTCGCTGCTGATGTGAACTCAGGGTCACCTTTCTTTGTGTTTCTGTCTTTCAGGCAGGACTCCCCGCTCCCCTTCAGCGCTGTAACATAATAAACAATGCCCTGAAATGCTCAGTAAGCCCATTCCCCCATGGGTAAGTCATCATTGCCTGGAACAGAGCAGGCTGCACTTCCATCATCTGCTGATGGCTGCTGCTAAGTCTTTTTATTTTTTTGCCTTAATTTATTTTTGTACTACTCATCAAATAACCCAGTACTGTCATGGCCCAATGGCTAAACCACAGAGCTCCAAAATTCATGAGAAAACCCTCCTGACAGCAAGACCTGGAGCTGCTGCCTCAGGGTTACCTGGCACCTTGGTTGGCTGTAATTAATGCTCCTGAAGCCCTGGCTACCCTTCCACATTGGCCAAGGACCTGGAGTTGTGTTTTAATGCTCAGCCCCACCAGTTCTGCCTTGCAGGAATGGTTATTTATACCCCAGCACCATCTCCTTCTCAAACAGGGAGACAGATGAAAGTTCAGATTTCCCCTCTGTTAAGACACCAAGTGTTATTTTGAGCACCTTCTGGAACAGATTCATTGTCATCTAACGGAGTGAGGACATTGGAAGGCTCTGCCATGTGCTGTATTGATCCCTTCACTTGATTAGTTGGTGTATTGAATACCCCTGCTTTTCTAATCTAATTAACGCAAGATAAATACTCCATGCAGGGGCCTGGAGTCACGTTCCAAGAGTAATCAGGGACTCGGACTGATTAAAACCAGAAGGCTTCAAGGATAATTTATGGACTACTTGACACTGCTGGCAGGTTGGGGTATTTTGGAGGGCTCTGTGTGGTCTCTGGCTCAAAATTGCCTCCTTGGCGAGCTCCACATCCAAATTCCTGCTCAACCCTCAGTAAGACAGCTCTAGGTTTGAAGGGGTTTAAATCTCTGGGGTGAGACACCAGCCTGGAGGTGAGGACATCTGGTTTCACATCTCACCAGCAGTGGGAGGACACTGTGCCAGAAAGGCAGACGAGTCACTTCATCTCTGACCTTGAGAAAATCACCACATGTCATGGTCTGATAAAAATACTGAGCACTTGAGTGTGAGAGCTTTGCTCTTATTTGGGAATCTGTAAGGAAACAGAGCTAAATTATTGAGATGGATCTCAGTTCCAGTTTGTCCCTGTTTCAATCCAGATCTTGGTGCTTCAGGACAAATGAATGCTCTGGGTCAAGAGGGTTAAGCGGAGCAGGGAAGGTGACAGTGGTAATTCATGTCACATGCATTAAGTAATTAACTCACCCTCACTAGGAGGGAAGTAACACCATCACTGCTGTGAGGAACAGGGAAAAGAAGCAGTGGGAATTTTCATGCCCAAACCAGGGCAGCGTGTGCTGCAGGTGTGGTTGAGATCCTGGGGGTGAGTTTAGTTGCAGTCACCTCCTGAGATAAACTCTAAGTCCTATGGGAGGAAGCCTGACTGGGTGGATTCTCACAGAGAACTCATCTTCCCTCTGCCTTGTCCTCCATCAGTGGTGGCTCTTGTGACGCCTGGCCATGAGATGTTCATCCTCCCACACCTCGAGCATACATACAAGAGGAAAAGTGAGGAAGGGAAGGGTGGAATTCCAGTGCAATCTGTGCAGAAACTGCTCTAAAATGTCTCCAGAGCATGGGACAAGAGTCTTCTGTGAGAGGTGGTGGGCAGTGAAGGTTGGGCCTAGCTCCACCTGCCCTCATTGCAATTACTCTGTGGTTGGAATGGCATGAAATTTTTTTTTCAGGGAATAGGGAGCCTGGGCACGGGGTCACTGATAGGAATGGCAGGGCCATCTATTCCAATCCTTTCCTTTTGCATGTACGTTTTCCCAGGTGAGAGCACAGCTCACACAGCCAGGGGAAGGCAAGGGCAAGTTCAGCAGCCAGATGTAATTGCATTTTCCTCCACAATTGCCTCCAGGGCTGAACCACGGCCCTTCTGCGCCTGCCTCTCTCCTCACAATGCATCAGAGAGAATTGGTGTAAAATCCAGTTAAAAGGCCACTCTCGGGTCTCAGCTGCTGCAGCACAAATTGCGGATGAATTTCCCCTCTCCCGTATCCGCCTGATGGGTTTTGTCACCCAGCCCCATATGTTTGGGCTGGATTTCTTCTCTCAGCCTGGTCTGTTGGTCTCTCCTCACAGCCCCTGCAGCTGCTCGTGAGCTCTTTCAGGGCTGCACTTCAGGCTCCCTGTTTTACAGCGGTGTCATTACACAAAGATTTCTCTTCCTACACGTGTAAAAGGGAGCCTGAGATTAATGGGGTGTTGGAGTGGATGATCACAAATCCAGCTGCCCCAAGGTAGCTGAGAACAGAGATGGTGCAGGGCAGGGGGAAAGGGTAGTGGGGCCTGAGGGAGCTTTGTAGGGTACATTTATCACACTGTTGGCAGAGAGATGCAATTTATATGGACAGAGCATAAATCCTGTTGGAGTTGCAGGAGGCTCCATATGGGCAGCTGAGCACCTGGGCCTGCTCTGGTGCTGGAGCCTGGAATGTGCTGCTGTGGTCATCCTGCTGCTCCCTTCCCTTTCCTGCCTTTCCTCCTCCCTCCCACACCTTGATAATTTCCATTCTCAGCCCACCTAAGGACCAGCCCCTCTCTGTGGGTGCAGGTGACCAGGAGAGGCATTTCCCTGTGCTCTGCTCACTGGGACACAGCCCTGCTGGAGTTACTGAATTATTGGGAATAATTGGAGTTATTGGATTATTGGGAAAGCTCTGCTTTCTCCTCACCAAGCTATTCCCCAGGAATGGGTTCTGCTCCAGGGATTGCTCTCAAAAGACCTCACAGAATCACAGAATGGTTTGAGTTCAAAGGAACCTTAAATCTCATCTCATTCCATCCCCTACCATGGGCATGGACAACTTCCACTATCCCAGGATGCTCCAAGCCTTGTCCAACCTGGCCTTGGACACTCCCAGGGATCCAGGGGCAGCCACAGCTGCTCTGGGAATTCCAGCCCAGCCAGCAATTCCTTCCTCAGATCCCATCCATCCCTGCCCTCTGGCAGTGGAAGCCATTCCCTGTGTCCTGTCCCTCCAGGCTTTGTCCCCAGTCCCTCTCCAGCTCTCCTGGAGAGCCTCCAGGCCCTGGAATGTGCTGGAAGCTCTCCCTGGATCCTTCTCCTCTCCAGGCTGAACAGCCTGGGAATAAGGATGCTGTCCTACTGGTTCTTGCTGGGTTTCATGCTTCACAAAAATCTACCAAGCACGTATCTCTTATATCATTAATTTTCCTCTTAACATCTAATGGGAAAGCTTGTTTGCTTTTTCACGATCCTGAAAAAGACTTTTCCTTTCGGTTTTATGTTTTATGAACACAGAGGACCAATTCCTCCATTATTCTGTCCCTGTCAGTACAGTCACTCTTCCCTGGATTTCATCCATCCTTTGTGCACCCCAAGCTACCACTTCCAATTTAACAACCACAAATTTGTTATTCAGCTCCATTCTGCAGTCACACACACACACACACACACACACGGAGGGGTCCCAAGCACTTGGAATAAGCCTTGGAAATGAAATAAATAGAGACCCTCCTCCCTCCCTTCCTCACACATGCTACGTGTTGCTCCAGCAAACGTTGAATAAATCACTGAGCTATGGGGTAATAAATCTTTCATGAGATTAGGACCATCTGAACTTCAGCGATTGTGTGGGGAATGTATAAATTCACATGCAGATATAGAGTGAAGGGAAAAAAAAAAAAGAATCTTTAGATTAGTTATTAACTTTGGAAACACTTGATGGGTTTTGATTCATTAAGTGTTTCAAAGTCTTGTTAATTTAATAAGTACCGATGAGGCTGTAATGTAAGACAACAATCAGTAATTTGGAGGGGGGAAATAATAAAGTAGTCATTACACAGCAGAATGTTTAATCAAAGAATGTGGAAACTTACAGTTTCACATTAATTTGAAAAGGTTGGAGATTTAAAATTAATATTAGCTCTGACACAGGGAGGCTTTCTCTACAAGCAGATAGGGTTTATTTAATTGCTTAGAATTAAAATGCCTGTAAATTTAATGGCTTCAACTCTTTAACTGGATCCTCAGGCTCTATAGGTTGAATAGAAATAGAACTAAACCAGTCACGGTCCTTCAAATCCATCTGGAATTTTGGCAGCAAACCTCAGGCTTTGGTATATTTCTGGTGTCCTGTGCTGGAATGGGAAGAGCTCCCAGGAAAATGAGACACACCAAGGAAAACTCAATTAACTTTTGTCTACCATGGAAACATCTCTTGTTGCCCAGAGAAGCTGTGCCTGCCCCTGGATCCCTGGAAGTGTCCAAGGCCAGGTTGGACAGGGCTGGGAGCAGCCTGGGACAGTGGAAGGTGTCCCTGCCCATGGCAAGGGGTGGAACTGGGTGGGCTTTAAGATCTTTCCCAACTCAAACCATTCTGGGATGATTCTGTGACTTCGATTTTTATCTGATTTGTTACCTGAGACTCCATTGGCAGTCGATGGAGAGACAGAGTTATTTTTATGTTGTGACCTCTCTCCCTTCCTTAAGTGTCTGTACCAGGATTCCACTAATCCTTCCCCAGATCCTCCCCAGGATCCTTCCCCCCATCCTTCCTCTGTCTCTGTGCTCTGCAGGGAGGGAGCATGGACAGCTTGTTTACACATAGCCACGGGCATTTCACACATTAATTTTATCCCCACGTCTGTCTGCCTGTACCTGTGAGAGTGTGGGATGTGTTTGTGCTGTACCTGATTGTGGGACGGAGAAGTCCAGGTGGGCACTGGTGCTGAGTGTCCAGCTCCAAGACAGAAAAAGTCATTGCAAAACTATTTCTGGAACAAGGGCAGCTGGATGAGTTCTTGGAGCTGTTGATGTTCCACCTTTTTCCAGGCAAGCCCCATAATTCTAAGACTTATTATTTTCACATTTCTCCTCATCCTGACAGGGTTCATTCTACCCATGACTCTTCATTTGGAGTGGTTCTGTAGAGGACAGGGTGACACTCTCCAGCTAAGCAGAGTGGGAATGATGGTCTGACAAGCAGCAGGAGCAGATAAATGTGATTTAATTTGTCCTCTGTCTGGACTCAACTTAGGTAAGCAGGACAAATCTGTCCAGACACAGTTCGTCACTCTTTAAGTGTCTGTCCAGGCTTTCTCCTCTTCAAGGACAGAAGGAGCAGGGAGCAGTCTCCTCTCACAGCCAAGCTGCTGGAAAATCCAGTTGGGATTCAGCTTGGATTCACCATTAGCAGGCTGGAAAGGTGGACTAATTAAATGGATTTCAGACCTGTGTGGGCTCAGCTTGGCTTTGCTGCTGCTGCTCGTGTCCTGTGGGACTGCTGGGTATGGAAAAGAGCTGACTTTGGGAAAACCAGAGCGGAAACCTTGCCTGGCTTTGCAAGGCTCTGCTTCCAGCACACAAACCATCAGCTCCGCTCTTTGGCTGCAAACAGATTTTCCCCTCTGCAGAAACTCAAAAATTTCAGTGTTCTGCTCTCCCTTGGAGATCCTCATTGTGCTCTGGAAAGAGAAAACCCTGGACAAAACAAAGCTGGGCTAATTGAAGGAGTCGGTTTTCTTGGAAAGGAATGGTCTATGTTTTTGTGGAGTTCAACCACTTTGGAGAACAACCACCCCCTAAACACTTTTTTTTTTGCATCTTGGATGCATGTTTTGTCCTGAAAACTATTGTTTAAAGACATGTTGACTTTCTCCTGTCTTATATATAGCAGTTAATTCTTCCCCTCCCTTGCAGGAGACTAAAATGAAATTATTTTCTCCTTTACAGACCACTTGAACCATTCTCAATGTTGTTTGTTAATGTCCTTTTGGTAAGGGGAGGAGGGAAAACCCCAGAAATATACAAATTTCAGTTTGATTCCAATTCATAGATTTATTCTGACGTCTGGCAGGCATAACAAGAGAAAATTTTTTTACTATATTTTTTTTCTCCTAACTTCTGCCCTTGTACAGCTTCAGCATTCTCACAGTTTTTGGCATTAATTCCTGTGCCCACTGAACACTTTTGCTCTGTATTTTTGACCCAGTTTCCATTGGCTGCACCCTTCGGTTGACAGGTCACACTTTTAAATGATCCCTGTTCTTCCAAATAATGTCCCTTCCATGATCTTTTTTTTTTTTATGATTATTTTTATTATGTGCTTTTATGGCACCAGGAGATGAATAATAATAATGACTCAAAGACACCTGATATTTATAAGATTGTTGCAAACTACTGTGTGTCCTCAGGTGGTTTTATGCTCAGCAAAGAGATTTATTTTGGGGTGAATAGTAGTTTCCAAATATATCTATATGGAGAGATGGATGATTTGTAAGCTCTACTGATCTTCCCACAAAAAAAAAAAAAAAAAAAAAAGAAAAGGAGATTTTTTCTGAGAACTGGATGTGTGATGATTTTTACGGCGTTCCCTTGATGTAGGGATGCACTTTGTTCTTCCTGTGATATCCATTAATTCCATGCAATGTTCAGGTAAACTGGAGGGCAGGCAGCCTCCAGAGCTGACCTGCAGCATCACAGCTCCTGCCAGATTCTGGGCCAGTGGATAGGGAGGGGAAAGGAGGGGGATGAGATGAATTGTAATAAAATTTGTCATTTTTCTTTGTCAAAAGTCCTGAGTCCTTCCACGACAATGGAGTGGGAATGAAAGGATTGGCTTTGAAGAGGGAACTAGAGGGAGCAAAAAGATACAAAAGCCTGTAATGACCATGGGCACAGGGAAAAACGTTGATGTAGGTGAGGGAAGATGAAACTGATGATTCCTGAAGTGGGTTTGATCAGAAAACTGGCACAGAAGGAGACCTGGAGGGGCTGGGAGTTGGGTTCTGTGTGCAGGCACATGTTGGGATGTTGGCATGAGTGTTCAGACACCTGGTTCAGCAGCAAGTTGTTACAAGAGTTATTTTGAGGCTGGAATTGATAATTTAATTTCTTCTGCTGTTCTATTTTCTGGGGGGGAGGAAATGAACATATCCTGCAAGAGAAAGTCTAAGCACAGGGTTTCCTTTGGCCTGAAACTGCATTTTTAGAGCCTTTTCTGTACAGCCAGGTGGTCAGAGCCAGACAGGGAAAGTTCTAGATTTGGGTCAAATTAAGAGAAAGGCCTTGGAATGCTGAATTGGCCACCCAAGCTTGGAAAACTACTTTTATTTTTTCTTTGAACTTTCTTTAATAATTATGGAAGTTAAGATATGGACAGAAAAGATGAGAATAGGTTAAAAAATGTTACAGTGGTGCAAAACACTCTTCCCATTTACCTGTAGCCATACATTCACCAGTGCCAACCCATTAGTACAAATGGTGGTATGCATGGGAAGATGTTTTCAGCAGCAGATGTCAGATTGTACCACAGAATGAAGATAAAAACCCAACTTTCTCTGTTGTTTTGGGGAGCTCTGGTGCCCAACCCAGAGCTTCCTTCAATCTCAGCTCTTTGGCTGCCCTGTGGGATGTGGGGTGAGCACTGTCCTCACTCTGGCACTATTTCAGGGTGAAACCTTGCTCCTGTAGACAAACTGTTTGTGTCCCTGACTGCTTTTTGTCATCATCATAAAGGTTCAGTGATGAAGTTGTCAGGGGTTGTGTCTTACACTTGTAGAAAACTCTTCAGAAAGGAGGAGGAGCTCAGATCCTGGGACAAAGAGGTGGAGGAAGGAGCCCTCAGGTGACAATGACAACCTTCAGTGATGGGGGTCCCCAGGGTTGGCCGTGTCATGGCTCAGGGATTCCTCACACTGTGGGGAAGGTAGAGGTGGAATGAGAGGGCTGGAAGCCTTTGTATACTCCTGGTGATGGATCTACAGGGAAATCCTGCAGCTTCTCTGGAGGGAAGATACTCTGACCCCAGAATTCTGAGGGATTCATCCAGCACAGGCACAGCCAAGAGCTGTAAACAACCAGGAGCTTTCAAATCCACCATTTCCCCACCACCTTCCCAGGAGGGATGGCCCAGACCATATTTTGGCAGGAGCAGGGCTGCTTTTATCTCTCACACCGAAGGACTTGGCTCTTTGACCTTTGGGCCGCAGCCTGAGCCGGTTGGGATGGGGACAAGGACATTCCCTGTGGCCTGTGGTTGGCCATGCCATGGAGTTTGGGATGCTGTGGTGAGTCAGTGGTGGCAGCAGCAGCGCTGCTGATGGGGAGGCTGTTGCTGGGAGTGTTTGCAAAGCAGAGGCTGGCCTGGAATTCACTCCATCTGTTGCAGAAGCAGGGATTGCGCTGCCCATGTCATTTAATGCCAGGGATTTCACACCGAGCTGAGCAGTCCTGGTTCACTTTCCAACAAACTCCAGAAGCCTTTGCAGGACAGCTGTCCCAGAGAGAGCATCCTGCTGTGTCCTGGATGGACACACAGACCTGGCCAGCCTGGCAGACGGCTTTCCTGATCAAACCCTGCAGGAATTTCTCAAATCCCTCTGTGGTCCCGCAGCATATTTGACACACCAACTGTGATAACGTTAAGGGACAGTCAGCAACCCAGCCTGCTGCTCCTCAGAGCTGCCAGGCCCTGCAAGCAGCAGAGAAATGTCAGAATTCTCTCCAAAACAGCCGCGTATTTCAGGACTATTTCCCTCTATTCACCCCACCAAGAGCCAAAGCCTGGCACTGCTGGCTAGTTGTCCATCTGAAAGGGTCATCAGGGGCACTGTACTGGAGGCTGGGTGTCTGATTGTGGCCCAGGCAACACATTTTGGGGGCTGATATCCTACCCCCCTCTAAGATACTCCATAGACCATAAGATGGTCTGATTTTTGTGAATTTTGAATTCCCATCCATGCCATGCCTGGCAATATCCAGGACTTAACCTCCCTTGCTCCACCAAACAAGGGAAATTAAACAAGCCTCAGTCACCATTTTCAACCTTCCACTATTTTTCCCCTCTGCTGGGAAACCTGCAGAAACACTGGGATGTGCAGTGATGGATCCTACAGAAGAGACCCCTGCTGTTGCCCAATACTCCAGACATCATCTGCTACTAAACTTTATCATTTTCCTTTGGGATGCCTCAGCCAAGAAGGGAGCTTAAATCTATTGATGTTGCATCTATGGAAGGGCTTTAATTCTGCTCTGCATGGACAAGTCCATCCTAGGAGATGCCAAAATGCCATGCAGCAAATGCTTACTGTGAATAATAATTAAGAAAACCTGGAATAAATAGCTTGTATATGCCTCAGGAAAATGTGGGGGGATTTTTCTACATCTACGTCAGATAATGTGTTTAGAGAAAACGAGTTAAATGGAAGTATTACCCTGTAGCAGATCTAATAATCAGCTTAAATGTCTGCAAAAGAAATGGAAAAAACATTGTGGATATTCAAGTCTAACCCAAAACTTCACCTGATTTATTCAATTTTGAGTTGATCCAATAAAAGGTGGCAATTTAATCCATTCTATTGCCTTCCATTAACATTTTATACACAAAGACACAGATAGAGAGGAGGAAGAGATGGGTTGGAAATGGCTGGTGATCTTGAGATGGGAGTTGGACCTACACAGTCCGAGTTCCTATGGACATCCCTGCAGTGTGTGCTAGAAAAGGTAATTTCTAATCCTTCAGTCACTGCAGGAAGAGAAGACACTCAGGAGGTGAGGGATGAGATGGAGGTGAGACAGCCAACATTGTCAGGGGTAGTGTGACAACCCAGCTGCTCTGATCACATTCACAACTTTGTCTTTCTGTTATTTCATTTCCATTACTTACATTCACATTCATAGCTTACTCTTTTACCTGTTTTTTGGGGTTTTTTCCTGTCCTCCTGCCTCCCTCCGTGGCTCACAACATTTTTTTGGAAGGAGTGAGACAGAGAGTGAAGGTTCAGAGTGTCTCATGCATGCAGAGCTTTCCAGACTGCTGCTTTTGCCATCCCCATCCTGGAGATGAGATGCAAGATGGATCTTCTTTTCCCTTGACTTGTTTGACAAACCTAATGTGCAGCTGCATAAAATATTTTCCCTCCAGGCAGTGGAAATGTCACACTGTGTCTCTGTTGGTGACATGGGCGTATTTAAATAGGGTTTTTCTTACCAGACAGCACTTTAGGGGACTTTGTCCTGTCAAGTATTCCCCGGTGTTGGATACTGCTCGGGATCTGGAGCACACTGCATGCTGGCACAGGGGGTGATACAACACTGTCTCTAATGGGTATTGGAACATTATTACTATTATTATTGTTATTATTATTATTATTATTATTATTATTATTATTATTATTATTATTACAGGATCCATGTGATTGAAGCACACACCTCAATCTATGTTACAAACTCTCCTATGAAGGCAGGAAGAGGGAGTTGGGGTATTCAAGCTGGAGAAGGGTCTGGGGAGATCTTCCAGTACCTAAAGGGGCTCCGGGAGAGCTGGAGAGGGGCTCGAGACAAGGGCATGGAGTGATAGGACAAGGGGAAATGGCTTTATATTGACAGAGGGAAGGATTAATTTGGATAATGGGAAGAGATTCTTCCCTGGGAGGGTGGTGAGGCCCTGGCACAGGTTGCTTAGAGAAGCTGTGGCTGCCCCTGGATCCCTGGAAGTGTTCCAGGCCAGATTGGATGGGGCTTGGAGCAACCTGGGATAGCGGAAGGCAGGGGAGAGGAATGAGATGATCCTTGAGGTCCCTTCCAACCCAAACCATTGCATCATCCCATCACTGCATGAGCTGGGGCTCACACTCATAAAACACACCCGCCAGAGGCTCCACAAAACACAGAGCACAAAAAAGCTGCAAAACAGGTGAAATACAGCAAAACACAGCTGACGGGGCTGTGTCTCCCCAGACATCACAAGGACCTCATCTCACTGAACCCCTGCACCCACGGCTGCACAACCACACCCTGCTCCAACACCCTCCCAACCCGTCCCTGTGCCACCCTGCCGTGTCACCGTCTCACGGCGCCGCGGCGCGTCTCGTGCTCCCGCATCCCCGCCTTCCCACCGCTCTCCCCGTAACGCGTTTTCCTCGGAACAGATTCCCGCTGCATGTGGATCCATATCCCAAGCACAGGGCACGGAACGGGCGCCGCGGGCTGGGCCGAAGGGGAGCGCTGGCTCCTTTCCCCTCCTTGCAGAGCAAGCGCCTTCCTGACATCAGCTCGGCTCTCTTGGATGAGTTTTCTGGGAAGGACGAGTTTTCCATGCGTTACAGATGTCAGCTCATGTTGTGGGGCATGTTCCTCCTTGTTTCTTAAATTTCTGCCCCTGAAAAATTGTTTGTCCTGGAGGTGTTTTCACGCAGAAGAGGAGATTTTGAGCCTGAAGGGGAGCACATAAAGAAGAAACCCACAGGGGGAATGGTGAATCATGCATTAAAACATGCTGGGAGTCGGGAATTTCACTTTAATGCCATGGGACAACATGCACATGCCAGTGCTTCCAGGATGGCCAGAAATGCCTGATTTGCCCAAAGAATCTTGTTCTGTTGTCTCTTCTGATTCTCTTCTGACCCTTTAAGGCGGAGAGGACTGACTTCCTCTGCGGATGCCCAGTATCCATTTGAAAATAATCACACAGTGCCATGCCGAACTCGGGCTCCCAGCTCCTTCTCTCCAGGGAATCAGTGTCAAGCAGCTCTGGCTAAGAGTTGAATGGAATTTTCCATCATTTTTTCCTCAAGAAAAAGCAGAGTAAGAGATTTTCAAAGCACTCCTAGGTGCCACACTAAAATCCAGACATTCCTGGACACTCAAGATTTATTCAGTTTTTAAACTGGTGTGTTTAGATCTGCTCAGCATTTTTTATGGTGCTGTTCTATTTATTTATTCATAGTTTCTATGTCTGTTTAGCTGCTGTTGGATGATGCAGAGTAGTAGCTCAGCTGAAAAAAAAAAAATCCCAACAAATAAAGATTTAAAATGAAATAGAAGTAAATGAACAACATGCTTGGGTTGAAATATGCTAGTTGAAATTAAATTCTGGTTGAAATATGCTAGTTTAAATTAAATTCATGTAAAGCTTGTGTGTAAACAAGTCCAAAGTCTTACTTAACTTCTGTGGACACATAAATTGGTGGTTTTGGATGAGCCCTGAACTCAAATATACAATTTATAGCGCTAAAGTTTTGCCCCACAGTGTGTGAGTTCTGGTGATAAAAGTCACATTTTTACCATATTGTAAGAGCAGAAACCAATGAAAATTGAGGTTTGAGACTTAGTGCATAGAAGAGCACAGTTTTCCTTTTCTTTTACTGGTTTATGACATTTTTACTAAACTGAACAAATGGAAATTAAAGGAAAGCAATGCAAGCAAAACTTTTCCCAGGGTGGGGACTGCAAAACTTGTGCAAGCAGCATTTGCAAAAGCAGCCCTGCAGGTTTTACATCTTGTCACCAACACCTAGAGCATATCAGCATTTTGGAGATGGCTGTAACACGTGCCTGGGGGAATAAACACCAGGATACTGCTAAACCAGGAATATAAATATAAAACTAAATATAACTCTGAGGAAGGAATGCAGGAGCTGTAACTTGTCAGGTATTTGCTCTAATGAAGGTTGATCTGTGAGGAATTAGCACCAGGGAGATCTGCACACCAGATGCTCCATAGTCTAGGGCTGGGGAGTTTTAACTCCAAAGTCCACCCAGTGCCAGCTCTGTGTGGCACAGAGGTGTCAGGAGAAGCTCTCAGCAGCCTCTCACCACCGTGAATCTGTGGTTTAACTACTCCAGGACTCAACCACCCCTGATTAACAATTTGCTGATGTAGGTCTGACCACTTCTCCACAGCTGATCCTAATTCTAGCTTTGTGGCCAGTTTAGGTTCAAATCAATGAGCAAGATCATGTTTGTTTCTCCTGGACATCATTAATGGACAGGTTTTTGTGGGGGAAGGGTCGTTTGATGATCAGTGAGCTCTGGAATTCAGCAATAGGTAGGAGACAGTTAAAAACTCTCCTATGGGACAAGGAAATCTTCAGTTTTACCCAGAGCAGAAAAAAGACGCCACAAAATCAGAAGTACAAACCCCCTTCTGTCAGTGGAACAGACGTGGCACAATTTCCCACTGTGCTGAACGACCTTGGTAGAAGTGCAGAAAATCAGGTCAGTGGTTAATTTTCATCCTTGGACCTCCTGGCCTTCAGGCCTTGCTATTGCTGGCTTGAGCTGTTTACCCTCACCTGATGCTCATTTCTCTTTTTTCCCCTCTGCCTGCTCTGTCCCTTCTTCCCATTCCCCTGGATCTGGTATCCAAAGGTTCCCTGGGTCCCTGTCCGTGGCAGGGAGGTGGAATTGGATGATCTCTAAGATTCCTTCCAAGCTATTCTGTGATTCTGTGATAAGCCACGTCTGGGGCAGCACAAGCAATTCTCTAAGCTCAGTGCTCTGGAGTTCTGGGATGGGATCAGCCATAAGGAAGTGTATCCAGGACAAGCTGAGTTCCAGATGTTTTATCCAAGCAGCATCTCATTCCGTGTCTCTCCAGCTGGCTTTGAGCAATTCCTTTCAATTGTGCGCTCATTTCTCTAAGTTAATTTCAGTGATAAATACCTGATACGCAGCTTAACGGGGAATCTGTTAATCAGGTAAATAATTGACTAATGGCCAGGATTCTGGGAAGTCTTGCTGGGATTTCCTCTGTGTGGGTACAGAGCAATTCATGCCACCAACAGGATCCTTACTTGACATGAAACTGTTTATTAAAGCAGGATCAGGATTATGAAGCATAAATTGCTCCTAATTCCATCATCTTTCTCTGCTGCCCCAGGAGCCTTTCCTTGTTTGACTTCCAGACTTTGTTATTTAACCAGACACTGATCAGGTGATGATGAGATAATTTTTAGGTATCAAAATTAACAAATCAATTAATTAAAAGGAGACCTAGGACTTCTTCTGGCCAGCGGTTTTCCTCACTTTGTTGAATTGGAACAGAAATCACTGCCAGCTTTATTTGTGCAGAGTTGTGTGATAATCTGGGCAGCACTTGCCCTCTTGGGAAAATTACATTTGTTTGTATTTGCTATGCTTTTCCAGAAGTCCTCCAAAGGTTTGTTTGGGAATACGAGCCAGCTCCAGATGAACAAGCTGAAGAGATAAGGTTGTCCCAGCCAGCTGGGGTCCAGGAGTTTGCTCATTGTCCCCTGCCACTGACCCTGCTGTCACCACCCAGTCCATGGAAATTGTGGTTGTTTTCCATTCAGAGACAACTGGGAGAATGTTCTGGAGGATATTCATCTCCCAAACTTGCAGGCTCCTGCCTGCCCACGGTCCCCATTCCCCATCTGCTGCACAGCCTCCCATTATGCAAATGAAGGCAGCTCGCTTCAAGTTTATTTCTTAATTTAATAAATGTAATTTAATAAATCTTAATGCAATACATTTCTGGTGAATGAAAGGATAGCTGAGTGCATAAAACAGCATCAGCTGTCAGACAGCCCGAGTGTTCTCCAGGAGCTCAGACTGCTCCGGGAATTGTTTATTTTAAGCAAACTTTGCCAAATCAGATCTGTAGCCATGCCTGGGCTTTGTTTTTGATCATGGCCAGGAGGAAAAACTAACTGACCCCTCACTGAAATGGAGCCAGGACAAGGAGAGGATGGCTGGAATGAGAGGGAGTTGTGTGCAGTGTGACAGTGGATGTGATTTTCTGGCTTGGACCACAGTGTCACATCTCAGTGATTTCCCCTCTGTCCCTGCATGAGAGATTCCAGCTCAGTGCTTTCCCCTCTGCTTGTCAGCAACAGCAGAAGTGAGTGGGCATTGCATTTATCCCCTTCTGCAGAACTTAACTTCCTGCTGCATCCCACCCAGATTTGGGTGTTCAAGGCACCAGAGCAAGATGTTTGAAAGGATCTTCTTTTTGGGTGTGAGCCGAGACAGTTCAGCCTCGTGATCCCTATTTCCCAAGAATACCCACAGGATCTGATCAGACTTCAATGCTGCAAGGTGGGAGTGGACTGTGGCAATCTCCTAACCAAAAAAAAAACCCAAAACAAAACTCAAAACAATCCAGGGACTTCCCTGAATGAGCTCCTCTTTGAAACAGAGCAAAGGGTAAGAGGGACTTGGGTTTTTTTAATGTCTCCACCAAGAGGACACATCAAGGTGTCCACTCTGGGCTAGAAACCCTACTTGAAGGCCAGAAAAAGTCTTGTCTCAAAAGCCAGCTCAAATGAGGTTTAAAGTCCAAATCCAAAGGCATCCTGAAGAGGGGGCTCAGCATTTAAGAGATTTTGACATCTTGCATCAGGGCACCTTAAAGGAGTTTTAAGGCTTTTGCAGAGGGGGCTTTACTGACACTGCTTTATGTGTTTGGATAATAAAACAATCCTCATGATGATAACCATAAAAATGTCTAAATATGATAAAAAAACACCATCCACAAGTAAAATTTCCCTGCCAAGTAGCAAGGACATATCCTTCAGCTGAAGCAGGACACCAAAATGGGAACTGAACTGTTGTAACTTTGGCAAAAGCAAAGAGGAGAGAAGCAATTCATTGGAATCTCATTATTTGGATGCCATTCCTGCAAGGATGATGATTCTGATTTGTCCCATGTCACGATAACCTCATGCAGAAAGATGGAAGAGTCCAACTTCTGTTTTCCCCATTTTTCTCTTTATTTTTTCTTTTTTATTCTTTTGCATCTTTGTCACTAAAAGAAGCCCAACCAACAAAATGCTGCCCTGAATTCATAAGGAATCTTTGGGTCAAATCACTTCACTTTTTCAGCCACTTGAAAAAGTATGTGAAATAAAACACATGTATGAGCTGTGGAGGCAGTTGCTGGGTGATGAGTTACATATGCAAGAAATCAGCATCCAAAAGCAAAAGGAGGCTCTGGAGGCACCAACAAAGACATATATTTTTGGTCACAGAGACAATTGTGCCTTTTATTTTTTACCTCATTCAAAATTTTTCATGAATGCATTCATCTCCCTCTTAATATCAGTCTTTTATTTATAGACAAAATTCGACTGTCATTGTTCAGGGAAGACAATGAGAACAAATTTGTGTCAGTTCTTATTCTTGTTCTCTGTTTTTCCAGGAAGAAAAAATTCTGTGTCTCTGTGTAAATTTATTAAAGTGAAAAAAAAAAGCCTGACCCAGAAAAAAAACAAACCAAAACAACCAAACCTAGAAAATCCTTAGTTTTCTTTTTCTATAAAATCAAAGAACTATTTAGGTTGGAGAAGACATCCAATATCATCAAATCCAACCATTAAAAAAGAATTGCCAAGGCCACTACTAAAAAACATCCCCAAGTGCCATGTCTGACACGGAAAAGAAGAGCCACTATTCCACCTGCTGGTCTCTTGTTTAGGACTTTAGAGTTGTTAGGAAGATAAAAGAGAAAATTCCTCTCCCTCCTGAGTTTGAGTGTGTGGGAGGAGGGTTTGAGAACTCATATTTGAGGCCCAAAGCTCTTTTCCACCACCCAGCAAACCCTTGGCCTCTTTCCTGCAGGTGCCTCCAGTAAAACTTCCATGGTAAGCATGGGAATGGAGTGTCTGGCTAATATTAGCATCTGGGGAGGGCCCTGAGCACAGAAATCCACTCTGGAAAGGAGACCATGGCAATAGGGACCATCTGCGGAAGAGCAGAGTCATCCTCCCTTGCAATCACTCAGCGCTGCAAATTCCCGGAAAATTCCTCCTTGTGCATCAGGCTCGAGCTTTGGGAGAGGACACGTGGGGCTGTGGGTGGGTGAAAAGCACACAGACTTCCAACAGCTGGCACTCCTGCTGCCACCCACGGCAGAAAAAGGGCAGGAGAGCTGTGTTTGGAAAAACACCAGGCCCAGCAGAGACTGCCAAAAGCCCGCCTTGTTCCCGTGGTCCAGCTCATCTGCAGCGGGGTCCTGCTGACACAGGAATGGGTTTTCCCTCTGCTCCTGCACCCTGGTTCACTCAGGGAGCGTTCCTGCCACAAAAGGAGGCTCAGTTGGTCCAAATTCTCGTGCTTTATATGACAGAGGACTCAGATGGCCTTGTGAGGTTACAGAAACAAGAGGTGCAGGCCCTAGAAGATGCACCCAGCAAGGGCTCAGCTCTGTGTCATCCATGCAGAGTGAACAGGGCGACACGAAGAGATGGGCTGTGAGGAGGAACCTATCACCTCCAATAGCTCCTGAGGGTTTAGCTCTAGATGAAACTGCCACAGATCCAGCCAGGAGCAGTTATCACCTCCAGGGGGAAGGTCTGGCTTGGCCCTTGCTGACCCTGTTTCTCTGCCAGCATCATCTGGGTGCTCATAAAAGTATCAGGGAGATAAAAGAGGTATCTTTGCAAAAAATGTCTCTGTTGACTGCCAAGGAAGATCTTTTTCCTCACTTTTGAGCTTTGTTTTCTCCATCTGAGTCTGATTTTGTCTGACTCTCTCCGGTTTGGATGCAGCTCCCACATCCAGGATGCAGGAGGAGGGTGGAGGAAGTCTCTGGGCTTTTCTCAAATTCACCATCTCTCACTTCTCTCTTTCTGGAACTGCTTTATGTGTTCCTCCTGTTTTTCCCCTGATGGGAGTCCAAGGTGGGGGTTACCATTTATTCCATTAAATTCCAGTTAATTTATTTGCTCCCTGGTGCCCTGATGTATTCATTACAGGGGAATTGAGAGCCAAGGGAGAACAACTTTGATGGATGAAACAATGTGTCCCTTCCCAGGTGCTTCTGGACAGCTCCCTGAAGACAATTTTTTTACCAAATTTTTCACCAAGTGTCCCTCACACTTGGCTTTACCAGACTTGGTCTAATTTTGAAAGGGAAGATGCAGAAAGTCCTTGGCAGTTATGCATCAGGGGAAAAAAAAAAAAAAAAGACAAAACTCAAGCCTTTATTTTAATTAGACTTTTCTCAGAAGATGCAAATTTATATAAATCCCCAGGGTTTGGCTCTGATAATGTGGATTCCCAAAGGGCTCAGCCCCAAGTGCTGAGAATTGTGCTGGGAAAGGGTCTGGGGTTGACAAGAGCAGTGAAATGCTCATGTTTATCTTGGAGGGTTGGTGTGTTCATGGCTTTTTGCTGTGGGCTGATCTTGGATTGTTTAATCTTCTTCTTCTCTCTGATGCCAGTGATGGCAACTCTCTGCATCCCTTTGTGGATCTGGACATGATGGTGCCTAAATAATTGTCAGATTAGGCTTGATTTGGCTGTGGTGGCCTCTCCAGGGCTGCCTGAAGTTTGGCTGTAGGTGGGCCTTGAAGACAGGTTTATCCATCATGGTACAGGAGCCAAGTACCTTTTGGGATACCCCATATACCAACCACCTTGTGGGCTGGAGCCTCTTTCCTCTTCCAGCTTTGGGCATGTCTTGAAAAATGTTGGAATAGAAAGAAAATCTCTTGAAGCAGCACATTTCCCAGTAAGGGTGGCTCTGGTAGAAATGATGATGGGCAATCACAACTGTCCTTAATATATATATTTTTAAAAATCTCTGGTCAGGAGGTCATTGGTAAATCAAGTTTCAGCCAACACTATTTGCTTAAAACTGTCTCCAGTTTTATTCATGTCTATTTTATAACCCTTTGCATTTTAATGGAGAAGATAATGACACTGATGAATATTGTCCAATGAATGCAGGGAGGGGCCCAATGGGGAAATGAGCCATTATCTCCCCATCCCTCCATGTCCAGGTGCAACCTTCTGCCCATGTCTCCAAGAGGTCCCCTGGGATTTATTGATATGGCAATCTGATTTCGGTAATTAAAATTGATTTTCAGCTTTAACTTTGTAAATACAGTGATCCATAACAACATGGGTCTTGTTCTTGGGGAGAGTGGGAAGAGGGAATAGGGGAGTGAGGATGCCAGGAGGAGTGGTGTGGATGACAGTGCTGGAGGAGGAGAGAGGCAGAGAGAAGTCTGTGAGCTGGTCCATCCCACAGAAGCCTCGCAGAGTCCCTGAGAATGTGCTGATCCCGCTTGTTGGATGGCAGCAGGGCTGTCCTGAACCTGGATTCCAACGTTACCAGCTCTGGAGGCTCCAAGGTCAGCCAAGAAAAGCAGCTGGAGCAAAATATTGCTTGCTACTGAGTCATGGTGTGGAAAAGGAACACAGGGAACAGCTGGCTCCTGGGATGAGCTTTGGGGACTGTGATATAAATCCCATCACTCATATCCTCTCCTTTAACATACTCTTGGTGGAAATCCACAGCTCTCAGAGCAGGCCCAGGGGCCACAAAGATGTTCCCTCTGCTCTGGAGAGCTGGGGGTGTCCAGCCTGGAGAAGAGAAGGCTCTGGGAAGAATTTATTGTGGCCTTTCAATACTTAAAGGGAGCTTATAAGAAAGAGGGAGAGTGGCTTTTTACTGGACACATTGTGATAGGAAGTGGTTTAAAACTAAAAGAGAAGAGATTTATGTTAGGAGGGAATTCCTGGCTGGGAAGCTGGGGAGGCCCAGGGTGCCCAGAGCTGCTGTGGCTGCCCCTGGATCCCTGGGGGTGTCCAAGGCCAGGTTGGATGGGAATTGGAGCACCCTGGGGTACTGGAAGGTGTCCCTGCCCATGGCAGGGGGTGGATCTGGATGATCATTGAGGTCCTTTCCAATCCAAACCACTCTGTGTCTCCATGAAATTCATCTGTGGCTGCAGCTGAGGGGTTGAGAGCAGAGCATCTCCTGGTGCAGGGCTCTGTGCCTGCTGCCACCACCCCACTCTGCCCACTCACTCCTTGAAGCATCCATCTTTCCCAAAACCTTTCCTCTTTCCCTGGGGGAGTGGCCTCTCCTGCGGCAAGGACAGGCTGTGCTCACCCTGTACGTGCACAAAAATCCTCTGCTCTGGACATGCTGTGGGCCAACACGAGCCAGAGGGATCTGTGCTCCTTTTGGCACTGATCTGGGTGAGCTCAAGCCCCTTTTCCTGCTTGTGCCACAGTTTCCACACTCATTTAGGGCAAGGAAAGTCAGTTTTCCTCCTGTGAGCAGCCTGTGCTGCCTTAGAACTGTACCTCTGTCTGGAGGAGGAATGATGTCCCTGGGCTGTCCCCATCCTGGGCACTGATAAACTGAGCTCTGCTGGGAGATTTGCACATCACAAAGGGCTGGGAGCTCTCTGAAATCTGAGCAGAAGGGATCTCCAAGCCTGAAGCCTTCCACCTCCTTCTTCCCCAGGCCAAGCATTTAAATCACTCCCTTTTGAGGTTGAGAGGGAACATGGCAAGCCAGCCCACACACTGGCTGTTTTCTGCTTCTGAGCCACTTTTCTAAGCCAGCCCACTTTTGTAGCACGGCTGCTTCCATTAGCTGATAATCTCACTGTACAACTTCTCCAATTGCTTTTGGGAAATCTCAGTGCATAACATCTATTACATTTCCCTTGCCTACCTTGGCAGTAATGCTGCAGCTTCAAAGAACTCCCCACAAGTTAGTTAAGCAAAAGACCTCCTGCTTGTAAATCCATGCTGGCTGTCTCCTCTAATCCAATTATGCTTTACAAGGTGCTTCCCTCACTAAATCCTGAAAAATTGTTTCTGATATTTTTACCCACAATTTATGTTAAGCTCCTCGGTGTATAATTGCTTGTCTAATCGCGTGCTCCTATTTTTGAAAAATGGGGTTAGGTTTGACATTTCTGCAGTTCTCCTGTGTCATCTGAGAACTGCTAAAATGTTATTACTCAAGACTTCACTCACGTGTGTGTGCGCTCGTCTCCTCCAAATTTGGTGGAGTTCGTGTGTCTGAACCATGGCTGCATTGGTCATTTATGTCCATTCGTCAGCTGAACCCTCTTTTTGATTAGAAATGCAGATGAAGAAGCACAAGTCCTACTCACAGTAGTAGTTCTGCTTCTACTCCGAGCATGAGAGGTGGGACTTAATTCAGTCTCCACCTTTGGGCATGAGGAACCTTCAGCAAAAGATGTGGGGGCTTTGGGCTGAGGATCTTACTGGAAGAAAGAATTCCCATTCTCTTCTTGAGAAAAGGATGCTCAGGGGAGACTTTATTGCACCCTACCTAGAAGGAGCTTGTGGTGAGGTGGGGGTCAGTGGGTCAGGCTCTTCTGGGTGAAACAGCCTCAAGTTGTGGCAGGGGGGGTTCACATTGAATATTAGACAAAAATTACTTCACTGAGAGAGTGGTTAAGCATTGGAACAGGCTGCCAAACGCAGTGGTGGAATCACCATCTCAGGAAACATTCAAAAACTGAGCAGATCTGGCACTTCGCCCTACGGTTTAGTAGGTACAGGGGTGTTTTGATTGAAGGTTGGATTTGATGGTCTTGGAGGTCTTTTCCCACCCTAATGATTCCATGGTAAGGGACAATGAAGTGGGTCTCCCACACCCCAGAATCTGAAGGTTTTGCCACTCAAATCTGGGATTCTTTTGGATTCAGGAGGACATGATAGCCCTGATGTAGGAAGCTGGCTTTAAATTTTGAGGACACCAGCAGGTAACAGGCAGGATCAGAGGAGGGGGCTGTGTAGGAGGAGGTTTATTTGCCTGCCCTTTTCCTGTTTTCAAAGGCAGCAGCGATTTCCCAGGCAAATGTCTCTGTCTCTGATGGTGGCATCAGCTGGGAGTGTTTTTTACACAGCATTGGCAGGGAGCTCTGTTGAGATGTCACATCGTCACACAAGCAAGATTTAGGGAATAATCCGTGATGTACCATCAGCAACACCACGGGTTTGAGCCAGAGGAAGGGAAGTGGCATCCTCTCGCTGGCAGCCAGGCAAATAAAAAAGGGATGGAGCTGCAGTGGGGGAGCAACAGATGGGTTTGAACCTTAAATAGACTGGTCTTTTCAAACCAAGAGGAAGAGTGGTGGTTCCTCATGCTAGAATCCTTCCTAGCCAAATATCACATTTGCAATCCTCAGCCTTTCCTTAAAGTTTAACTGAAAAAAAAATTGAGGAGAAAAAAAAAGAACAGCTTCTCCAGCAAATCCCTCTTTTGAGGCTGATGTTTTTAACCTCCAAAAAGGAGGAAACAACTCCCCAAACCTGAGCTCCCACAGACAGGTGAGATCCTGCCATGCAAACACCTCTGAGCAGATTCTAGTTTCCAGCCCTGCTGGATGAAGGAATAGTGGCTGCAGAAAAGGAAAAAACTGAAAGTCTGTTAAAGGTGGAGCTGCACTCTGACCCCCATCCTTTCCCAATAATCCATGGGGTTTGTCCTGAACTTATCAACATCCAGCAGCGAGAGGAGCTCAAGGGTGCTCTGGGAATTCAGCTTTGTTTACCAAGCCTGGGAATTCTTGTCTAACAACCAGGAGAGGTTTTGATTTCCTTCCTTTTGGTGGAAAGTTTGAAGAGCATCTCTTGATCTCGTGAAAGGTGAAAATTACTTGTCCTCACTCACCATTTCTGCCTCTCAGAATGAGAAATCCAGGATTTCAGTGATCTCTTGCAACAGGAACAATGATTTCTCAAGCAGGGGCAGGTTCTGCAGAGGGATCTCCCAGGTTTCTGCTCATTAATGACTTATTAATGCTGGTTCACATATATTTATCTAAATTATGATCTCTGGAGGATTATTCTGCCTCAGACCCTTCATCTCCTGTGCTTTGGGTCCACGTTCTGCTCAGCTCCCACCCCTCCAGCTGTCCCAGATAAACTGCTACCACAGGTATTTCCAGCATAACTCCTGATCCTCTAATTCCTTTCTAGGGGAAAGGTTTATTTGGAGAAAGATTATTCTTATTGCTCTAAAACCAGCTCAGCATTTCTAAGTTCAGGTGCACAACTTGCAAATTACAAGTTTTTTACCTCCTCTCTGATGTGCTGAGCCTAAAACCAGCTCCTTGCAATCTGTCAGGGCTCGGTGGGCTGAATTCTGTGAACCAGCATCTCCCCATGGAAGTTTAATTTCAGCCCTTTAGTGGGTCCTGGCAATGATTCTCGTTATTGTTGGAGAGAATTTCCCCAGGACAAGGACTAAGGTGATTATTTATGTTTTAATCCTCATTCTTTCATTCCAAACAACATTCCTGGAGACAGATTTGCAAGCAAAGGCAGGAAAGAAAAAAAACCTCCAAAAATGAAACATTTTGCAGCTTAAAGCTTTAATGTGATTTTTAATTTAAAAAATAATAACTGCCTAGACATTTAGAAGACTTAAATTATTCCAATTGTAAACCTTTCTCTAGGTGTTAGAAAATACAGATACCTAATACAAGGCCCTGGCTTTTGTAGGACACTTTCATCTTTTATGAAGCATCTCGCTGGAGCTGACAGCAGAAATAGGAGATAGAGAGGGCTGGACATTAGTTTTTGTTACATCTGTCAATTTCTAAGTAATTAAGGAAGCATTTTATATAAACTGTACTTCTAAATCACGCTTTAATCTCCATTATTTTGCAAAAATGGTTTCTTAGTGAGTCTTTATGCCTAAAAGCACCCCTGGGCATTTGCTCCCCATCTGTGGGATGATGGGGGAGCTGGTGGCCTTTTGCTGTGCTTTTGGCTGCTCCCACCTTGTCACTCAGAGAATAAACCTTCTGATAGATGGCTGTGTCAATAAAAAGGTTAATATTTTTTAAAGCTTGATAGATCTTTGTTTAGCTGCCGTTTTATGCAGTTCTGTTAGGAGGAGTTTGCCCATCCCTGGCTTGACTAATTGGTCTCTGAGCTATCCTTTCAATGGAGGGCCATGCATCAGCTTCTGCTTGACAAATTGTATGAGAAAATGAATTAAAAACCACAAACAAAGCCAAGGAAAGGGAGAAGTTAATACTAAACTATAACTAAATGTTCTGGTGAAATGGAATTTTACCGAGATCTGACCTGTCTCGAGTCATAGGAAAATGAATTAATTAGATCCTTTTATGAAAAGATTATGATTTCTGCAGACAGGATCTGGGGGGAAATGTTCAGTCCATATTCAAAAAAAGCAGTTTTGATGATTTTTCATGGGCTACTCTGAATTTGAAGTGAGGGATTCAGATGAGGCCAAGTTATACGAACTACCAGTGGTCTCACTGATGCTATAGACCAATGTCTTGGAGGAAACGAGAAATTCCGCTCCTGGACCCCTGGAAGTGTCCAAGGCCAGGCTGGACAGGGCTTGGAGCACTCTGGGACAGTGGAAGCTGTCCCTGCCTGTGGCAGAGTGTGGGATGGGATGAGCTTGAAGGTCCCTTCCAAGCCAAACCATCCTGGGACTCTCTAAACTCAGTAGGAGAGGACTGGGGGCTTTTTTGAAGCCCTGCTAACTGATCTAATTAGGTGGGAATTGAATTAATGACTATCAACTTGGTAAATATCTTTTACACCACCAGTTGACATCCTCCTCTTTCCCAGAGTTTCCAGCGCCACAAATGCTCTAAATCTGTAAAAATTTCAAAACCAAAGAGTTTTGAATTTGCAAAGAGTTTTCTTTACAAAGAGTTCAGATTTGTGCACTAATATTTGAGGGTGCTGGAATTGCCACAGAACCACAGAATCATTCAGGCTGGAAAAAACCCCCCAAGACCATCTAGACCATCCCAGCACTGCCAAGGCCAGCACCGAGCCATGTCCCCAAGTGCCACATCCAGGATTTTTTTTGAACATTTCCAACGATGTGATTCCACCCCTCAGGGCAGGCTGTTCCAATGGCTGACCACTCTTTAAGTCATTATTTCCCTGTGATTGTCTTAAAAGCCTGTGCTGTCAGTAGCCCACAGAAATTGTGATATAAAGTCTCAGGAAAATGAGGTGGAAAAGGGAGCCCTAACATAACAAACTAATTGCTGGGATGTTTATGCATCAGCAGAAAACAAAACACATTTAGGACGATGATAAACTTCATCTCTGCTGTCGGTGTGGCTCATCTGGAAGAGGCAATTCATCCTTGTCTGGCAAATATGGCAATTACTGTCCCAGTCCCATTACGGGCCTGGTCACCAGGTCAGGCAACTTGTCTTGTGAAATCTGCATCTTGATGGAGAAAATGGAGTTTAAAGCTGAGTGAGACAAAACCCGTCTGCAATAAAAATAATAATAATAATAAAAACTTTTCACTTTCACATAAAGCCTGTGTGCCTAGCTAAGCTCTTTTCAGCCCAGGCTGACAATTATGGTTGGAACTATTTGGTGACTACTTATAAATTCATGGAATTGAAAGCTAAAAGAGACGGGCGTGATTGTCTAATGCGATCTGCATAACGCAGGTCACAGAGCTCCTCGGGGAGATGTCTGCTCTGAGCCCTCAGCTCAGCAATATTTCATATCTTTTAGGAAAACAAACTGGCTGAGCTAAATGTTTCCAGGGATTCAGAACATGCTTTTTTAAACATCCCCCATTAGCGCCAGGCAATCCCACCAGTCCCGGAGCTTCACAGCATCCTTGGGAGCTGCAAATAGGATCTAGCTCTTGCTGTGCAAAGGAGGGGGGGAAAAAAAAGCCTGCTCCAGATTTATCCCACCTCCCTCCATAAGGAGTGGGCAGAAATAGTCCTGGGTGGGGTTTGTGTCCATTTCAGAGATGCTTTGGCTGCATGGAGGGAATTGGAGATTAAATAAATTCTGCAGATGTGGGTCTCTGGCCAGGGAGAGATTAGAGCTGGGCTCCTACCTGGCTTGTGTTCCCTTCTTCCCGGACTATTTCTGTTTCCAAAGGTATAAATAAGATCTTCAGACAGGAAAGGATGTTTGGAGTTGCTGATTCAGGGAGTGATGGCAGAAACAAGAAATAAAATAAGTGTTAAACCTCACTTTCCCTTCACCTCCTTTTGGGACAAACACCTATAAAATCTGTGTGTCCTCTGTAGGAGATAAAGGAACAGGGGCATGAACTCTTGTGTTTTCCTGAAACACGAGCCAAAAAGATGATATTGTTACTCCTGGCATTAAAGCAGGACATCCTCAGCTCTCCTTGGGTAAAATCCCAGGCAGCTGGAAGGAATTTCTCCTCCTTACCTATTATTTTGGTGAGATTTGAACCTGATCCTCATCTGGCTTGATAACACATTCCTAATTTCCTGCTCGCCATGAATGCTGAGGAAACCACTCTCCTGACTGTGAGGGCTTTTCTCCACACTGCTTTTCTCCACACTGCTGTTGGGTTAATAAACCAGGGGCAGGGATTGCTGCTTTGGGAAGAGGCAGGCTGTAATCCTCGGGAAGCAGAGGTGAAATTCAGGACATCCATTATTGCCACCAGGCTGCACCCGTGTGGGTAGGAGAGAGACAGACAGACAGATGTCATAGATCCATAACAGGCCGGGAAAAGCTGTGGTTATAATTTTATGGTTCACCGGTGTGAAATGGAATCTGATAAATAAAAGAAATGTTCCCCACAGCCCCTTTGCTGTGCTGTACAAACCTGACAGGGCTTACAAGTGTCGTGAGCTGGCTGCCAGGCTGGGAAACGGCTGAGGAGGAGTGGGATTCGGGATCATCAGCACCTCTGCTGATCCTAGGGATGCCACACGCCTGTTGTGGCTGGAAAGAGGCCAGACCCAGTGTCCAGACCTCAGGAGAAGGGATTTCAGCTCACTCAGCTTCCCTCAGCCAGTCTGTGCATCAGAGGGTTTCCTAGCCAGCCCATGTGTGGCCACAGCAGTATTCAGACAGTGGCCAGATTGCTTTAATAAAACCAGTGTCAATCCTCATGCCAATAGAAGGATGAGTGTGTTTGACCTTCAGGCAGCCACATCAGTGCTGGGCCTGGCTTTCTTCTCATTCCTGATGCTTTTTATTCCCTGTTCCCTTCCTGGAAGTGCCTGAGAACCAGAGGGGAGAAGCACTGGCCCTGTTGTGTGTCTGCAGTGGCTGGAGGAAAGGAGGAGTAAAGAGCCGCAATGAGAAGGTCACTTCTGCTACTGAGATGGACAAGTCAAGTGCCCTGAGCTGTGCAAGGAGAATCCAAACTCTTTGAAGCCACTGGCTGCTTTTTGGGATGAGGGTGAGAGGTGGATAAAGGGGTTCAGGAGGGTGAGCAGTGTCCTGCGAGAGGCACAAGCGTCACCTGCTTGTGAGCCAGCCCTGCAGAGAGGTGCTGGGGCTGCCCCAGCAGCGAGGAAGCTTTGCCCTCCCACCTGCTAGAGCTGGAGGAAAGAATCCTTTGAGCTGCACAGGGTGTCTTATGTTTCAGAGGTGCTCTCTGAGCAGCTGGCACTGCTCCTTGCTCTCCTTTCTGTCCCCTTGCATTACACCAAGCACGGCTCCCTCCTTTGTGGCCAGGGACAAAAGGGTATTTGGGGGTTGTATTATTTGGGTTTTTTTGGCAAGCACCGTGAAATGCACCTGAGCAAATCCCCCAGCCCAAACCCTTTTGTAAGGGATGCCCACAAGGGAGGCAGGTGTAACCAGAGCCCTGGAGCCAGCGTGCCTTTGATCTTTGAGGTGGAGAGCTCCTTTAAGGTGCCTTAGCGGGCTAATCCCGCTCTCTTTCAGGGTGCCAGTTTGGGAACCACCTGGATGGAGCTGGTGAGGGCCTTGTGGGGTCTCTTGGGTCTCTGTGCTTTGTGCACAGGCCAGCTGGCAGCGTTGATCTTGTAGACATCCAAAAACACCATCCCCAGCCCCTGTCCCTGCCCCCCTGGACAGCGTTCCCAGCTTTTGTGAACTCAGGGCTTGGCAGCGAGGAGCTGAAACGGGATCTCCCTGCTTCATACGGCACCAAAGCTGCACCTCAAATCAAACTTGAATAGTTCTCTGCAGGGATAAAAGTTCTGTTTCTCTGCAGAGCCTCATGCCAGCTGTTTTTCCCCAAGAAATCTGGGCGCCGGGTCTGTCGTTCCATAAAAAGAAAGGTGCAGTGGGAGTCTCGTCTTTCTGATTTGGCTGGAGAGAAATGTGAAAAATTCACCAGAGCACAAATGAAACTAATTGGAGAAATAAGAACCTTGTGTGCTGCTGCACAAGCTTAGGGATGGTGCAGAGGCCAAAATTTAGAGTTATTACCAGGACTCGGGAGATCTTTACAACTGCACAGGTTCCCCAGTGCCCAGGTCGATCCTGTCTAACTCTTCACCAAGGAATTAAGGGGTAAAGCTGCAATAAACAGGCACTGGTTAATGCATGGCCCTTCTGAGGATGACCTTGCACACCTGAGACCTGAGTTATCCTGCATCTAAAATGCTGGGGAATACATTCCTGGTTTAGGAGCATCCAGCCTCCTGCTCTAATGATTCCTGAGGGCTAGAAGGGGGAATATTAAGGAATGTTGAATAAATCTGAAGCTCCTGATTTGGGCCAAATGGCATCTGGGCAGTATGATTTTATGAAAAGTAGGATATTTTTCAATCTGTGATTCCAATAGGTGATCCATTCTGGAAGGAAATAAAGAAGTTCTCTTTGTGGATGCCCTGTCTTTACCTTTCCACACAGTGCTTGAGACAACTCCACAGCCTGATTCATTATTAAAAATAAAAGTCCCAAACCCTAAAAATAGCATGAAGAGATCTCTGAAATGGCTTTAATACTTGGCAGCTCTCAGAGAGCCTGAGGGTTTTCCTAGCAGTATTCTCCAGGGGTCAATATTGGCCCCAAATCTATTGAAAACGTTCATGAATGAGCGTGAGGTTGATATTAAATCCCACAGATAAAATATTCAGTGGAACAACGATGAGCTCAGCATTAACCACGACCAGGGCACAGTGGCTGGGCGACTTTGGCTCCCTCAGACAAACCAAACACAAACTTTGCTGTCTCACAGGAAGGAATTTAGGTCAGGCTGGGAAGTGGGAGACATGTCCTAGAAAGCAGTGACTGAAATGGATGAGGGGCTTGTTTCTTCACGTCCTTCCAGAGAGATTTTTCCTCGTCTGGCCTGTTGTCGAAGCAGGTTGACATCATCCTGCGCCCTTGGAGGAGTGCAGGAGAGTGGGAGAGCTGTGGTCATGCTCTGTGGCCAGAGAGGGAAAAAAGGACTAAAGACCCACAAAAATTGTTTGTGGGAAGGTCTGAAAGGGTTTGAAAGCATCTCAGTGTTAATTTATCAGTAGGAAGGCTGAGGAATAACCTGATCAGGAACTCTGAGCCTCTTCATGGGGTGAAAACAGCAGGTTAAAGGGCTTTACAACCTGGAAAAGAAAACCAAAATAAAGATCAATGGTTGGAAGCCAAAGCCTGATCAAATCACAGGAAAAGTGTGTGCAAACTTTTTACGGTATGAGTGATTATCTGCTGGGACAAGCTGCCATTTGGAGGATTCTCCCCTTCCTGGTATCTTCACATAATAATGAGAGATTTGTCTGAGGCAAGATGCTTCAGCTAAACCCAGATTCTCTGGTTCATCCTAAGAGCAGGTGGGTTGTAGCCTGTGATGTGCGAGAGGTGAGGACAGATGATGCAGTGGTCCCTTCTGATCTTAAAAGTTATGCATTTATATGATCCCTGAATTATATATCCTTGGGCTTTTATTTTATGGCAAGATGAATGCCTGGAAAAGCTGGGAAAACATGTGTAGTGCTTCATCCACTGAAATACGGGCACTGGGATGGAGCAACCCTCACTACACTCAGCAGGAATTCTGCATTTCAAACCTCCTTTGTGAGTTAAAATCACACAGAGAGGCAGCTGGGCTTTGCTGGGATCTTCTTCCCTCTAATTCCACACAGGGATAAACAAGCAGCAGGGATATTCAGAGACAAATGGACATGCCCCAGAACAGTGCCCTGCATCTCTGCCTGGCCACTGCCTCTTTTGGCAGCACTAATTACCCCCCAAACCTTGAGGGCTCCCAGAGGCACCAGCTGAGCAGGGAGTGCTGTCTGCTTTCCTCCCCTTTAATAAACTGAGACATAGATTTAAAGGTTGGGAAGAACCTGCTTCACATTTTCTCCCTGGATCTTGCTTAACCCTTGAGTGAAACCCTCGGGAAGGATGGTGGTGGTGGGAGCTCTGGAGAGGCAGAGGTGCTGTGACAGCCCTGAAAGCCCCAGTTTTGGGGCTGTGGGTTGGGTTGGCGTGTGTTTGCTCAGGAACAGCTGAAGCAAACGTTATCGTGGCTCTCCCTGCCTCACATCTGAAGATTCTGGGCTGCAGATTAACTGGTGTGACCTCAGAACTCTTCAGCTGATGTTATCACTCTGATTGATGCTGCCTGTGGAGCTCCTGCCAGAGAGATTTGAGAGCATTGCATGGAGAATGAGGTGTAAAAGGAGAGGAGGCAGTGATAGGAGGAGAAAATTTGGAGTGGGGTGTGTGTGAGGGTGTCTGTGAGCAATCCAAATGCCCCTTTTTGCAGCAAGAAATACGGGCTCTGGGGAGCTGTGTGAAGATCAGTGCCACTGCACCCTCACTCAGCTAAAGGCAATCAAGTTTTATGAGTTGCCTGCCTCTGACAAAACCATCACAGGTCAATCTGATTGTGTTTGTTGTGTTTGTCACCTGGAATGAGGCTGGGGGATGCAGACAGCCCTGTGCCTCAAACTGGGGGGTGGCACCATGCTAAAGGCAGTGGTGTAGAAGTTTTTGGTGAGATCAGGGCCTGAGAGCCCAGGGAGGGGACAAGATGGTGAAGGCCACAAAGAGGTGACCTCGGCCACCATGTAGCCTCTCCTTTTGCCCAACATGTGGCTAAAAAAGGGTAAATAAACAGTTAGAAGAGATGGGTGAGCACAAGTCTGATGAGGAGAAGCTGAGAGAGCTGGGAAAGGGGCTCAGCCTGGAGAAAAGGGGGATCAGGGGGGACCTTGTGGCTCTGCACAACTCCCTGACAGGAGGGGACAGCCGGGGGGATTGGGATCTGCTCCCAGGAACAGGAGGGAACGGCCTCAAGTTGTACCAAGGGAGGTTTAGGTTGGATATTAGGGAAAATTTGTTCATGGAAAAGGTGGGCAGGCATTGGAACCACCATGCCGGGAAGTGCTCTAAAGCCATCTGGATGTGGGATCTGGGACGGGGTCAGTGGTGGCCTTGGCAGGGCCGGGTTGGACTCGATGACCTTGGAGGGCTTTTCCAACCTTAATGATTCCGTGGTCAGAGGCACAGGGTGGTTTCCATGTGGGAGGTGGCTGAAGAAGCAGGAACTCCTCAGCCTTGAAGGAGGTGAGCTGGGGTACATGGAGAGATTGGCAAACTTAGGAGTGGCAGGAGGGGATGGATAGGAACTGACTGCTCAACACCTCTGCAAATACAGGAATTACAGGGCATGAAATTAAACTGTTGAAAAATCAAGTCCTGAACAAATGAAAGCAGGTGATTCCTTCAAGCAAGTGGGCTCTGGATCTGTGAAATTCCCTGGCAAAGCATGCTGTGGATGCAACAATGCAGCTTCAAGGATAAACCAAAGTAAATAAATAAATAAATAGCTCTTTGGGTTATAATGGAGAGAAGACAAGATGCAGAAGTTCCCCTGAATGAAAATTGCCAAAGGCTGGGCAGCTGCTGGAGACATAAATGTGTTTACCCTGATCTTATGCTTTCCTTTTAGGCCATGGCTGAAGGAGCTGGGATATGTGGGGTGTTGGTCCCAGCCAGCACAGCTGTTCCTGTGTGGAATTACAGGGGATTGAAAATCTGCTTGTAACTGAAAAAGGGGCATTTGTCAAACTGCCACAATTCCTGTGGCCTGATAGTGCTGGCAGAATTGAATCCTGCACATGGGAGTTCGATCAACTTCAGGAACTGCCTGGGTCAGGAGTGGTGGAGCAAAGAAACCTGGGAGAGGGTCAGAGTGCCAAGGGCGAGAGAGGAGGCAAAGTTCCACCAGGCAATTGGATGAGGATGAGGATTAGGGTGGAACTTCATAGCCCAGGGAGATATAAAATGTGTAAAGATGGAGTTTGTAGTGGTGACAGGATTGAACTGATGGGAATGGACACAATAAGACACCTGGGAGGGCTGCTGAGGAGAATTAATTTGTGGGAAGATGCTCACTGGTAACTGAGGAGAAGGATCCCTTCCTATGATGGGATGTTGGAACCAGATGATCTTTAAAGGTCCCTTCCAACCCAATTTTTTCTCTGATTCTGTGGTGGGAACACCTGGAAAGACAGTGGAACAACGTGACCTGGAAAGCACCACCACCAGCAGAAACAGCTCTTAACTTCTCCCTGTGTGTTTTAACTGTTCAAGCCTCCACCAGGAGCCTTCAAGGGATGCTGGGCTTTGACAAACCCATTGCAGGGGCATAAATTCCTTCCCAGGTCCCAATTAAATCTGTTTATAGCCTTTCTGGAGCCTGGGTAACAATCTCTCCCTTGCTCAGAAGCCACGCTCCAGTGACCACAGAGACACCAGCTCTCATTAAGCCTGGGCTGGCCCTGCATTAATTGTGACATGAAGCTGTTTTCTTTGAAGGCTTTTGAACACAAATGTTTAGCCAAACCTCATTTGTTTCACAGTTCACAGAGTGCAACGCTTGACCAGGGGATCAAGATTTAGTGTAGACAAGGTAGGGGGGATGTGAAGCTACCTGGATGCAGCAGGGAGGAACACAGATGGAATGCTGCAGGCGGAGGAAGCCGGCCAGAGCTGATGCTCTGTAAGGTGGGGAAGAAGGTGGTTGGTTTCATCAGCTTTGGGTGAAATCACCTCTCTCTCCTTCCACGCCTCTGAGCTGGTGAACTCTGATTTTTACAAGGAAATTCAGAGATTTCCCTGCCTTGTGCCAATGGGATGCAATCCCAGCTGAGGAAGGGTTTGGCAATCTTGGTAAGGGAAAAATGAGTGAATTCGGTGGAAACCTGAACCGAAACCTCTGAGTGTGTGGAACACTTTTCAACCTTCAGGATGCCAACCAAGCTCCCAGCAGGATGCTGTGTCCCCTGCTCCTCCTGGAGTGACGTTTTTGGGAGGGGAGTCACTACAGAGAGGAGGAATTCTTTGAAGAAGGGACAGCACAGGGCTGAGCAGTTGTAAAGGGAAAACTGGGAACCTGCCAAACCTTTAAGAAAAGGACTGAGATAATCTTTGTTATCTGTCTGTTCCCTTGTAAATGCAGCCAGAACAGAGCAGGGATGAGGTTGGTGAGAGGGCTGTGTGACAGAGCAGATGGGGAAAGGCTCTTGTTCAAGCACAGTCCCTGTCACCACACAGGGGCTTCGGAGCTCTGCCATGGTTTACAAGCTATGGAACATGGGGGATTGCCTATAGCACTCTCCAAAAAATTAAAGAAAATGTATTTTGTATGTGACTGGTTATTCTGGTGCTGCGATTAGGATGAGGGGAGGCCTGAACACATCTGAGAATTGTTCTCAGTGACAAAATTTGAGGAAGAACAGAAAATGAAGTGTGGCATTTGTGTGGGAGTCACCTCAGCTGGTGACTGTGGTGTACATTGTCAATGTCTCCACCTGACCTGGCTGTCCAGACTCCTTTATATTCAGTGAACAGACACAGGCACATCCAGGGCGTGATTTATCTCATCCCAGCTTGACATCTAAAACAGAGAGCAGACAAATCCTGCCCTGCAAAAGGTCTCTCCTTCAACAGAGCATGAGTTTCTAGCTTAGAATTAGACTCTGATGTTGCAGACAGAGTTTAGTGAGAAGGCAAAGCCCTCACTTTTCACACCTGCACCGACAGAGCTGTTCCCTGCAAGCCTGACAGGCTTGATAGATCAGAAATGAAGCCCAGCATGGTTTACACAGAAAACCCCTTATTTGAGGGGTTTTCTGAGCCAGCTGCAGGGCAGAGTCCTGCCAAGGGATGTATGAAGAGAAGAACTGCACTGCAAGGTGTGCAAAGCCAATTTCATTGCTGCAGGAGCAGCAGTCTCATCCTGAGAGCTTCTGATGGGAGCTGCCAACACTCAGCCTCGCCTCAAAGTTTCCTGGAGCTGTTGCCACAGAGGCTGTGGGCATCAAATCTTTGTATTCCTCCTCTTGCTGTACCTCTGTTGGTGTGAGTGTCGTGTGGTTGTGGCTGGGGATTTGCTCTGGCAGTGCCAGAGTGGAGAAATTTCTCACCAAAGGTGCCCAGAACAGAGACAGGAGAGGAGGAGGAACAGCAAACACACAACTGGAGGTAGGGGGCTCTTGGTGAACAAGAATATTTGATCAGGTAATTTGTCCTGCCATGTAGCAGGACACTGACCCCCACTTTAATTATTGTGTCATTTGTCCTTGACAGCTACTGCTGCTTCCAATTAACGCTCTGAATTAAAGACCCCAGTTTTCCAAGGATGTAAGCATGGATTTACCGGGAAGAGGCAGAGCTTGGGGGTGTCTGATGAGAATGGCATTCCCCGTCCCAGTGGGACTGGCAAGTTGTGTTCTTATCCTGCAGAGGTGGCAGGCTGGGATGAAACCCAGATCCTCATTTCTATCCCTGCAGGAGCAGCTCCTCTCCCAGCAGTCTGACATCTCCCTGTGTGTGAGCCCTGCTTCTCACCAGGGTAAATAATATGTTTTGCTTTTCCCTGTTCCTGCCTTTTTACTGGGCCTCTAGGTCAGGTAATAAGGCACAGGATATCAAACATGACAGAGGAAATCCAGTCCCTTTGTCTGTAATTCAGGCCAGAATAAAATCAACATCTTGGGATGCTGTGCAGGTGACTGAGCACCTTCCCTGACTGTTCAAGGTGCAGAAGTGCTTCGACCTGTGCTTCTTTCAGGTGGCTTTTTGCCTTCCTCTATTTAATAAACTATATTATCATGAACACTCTATTCAGGGCTTTGAAATCAAATAAGCTCCACTCTTAAATCTTTCTGCAGTTTTTCAGGGCTGGCTGAGCCTCGAGAGATAGCAGCATTCACAGAACCCACATGGCTTGACAGAGCCACTGTTCAGTGTTTTGGAAATGTATCTTTTGACTGTTGGGAAGGAAATTGGCTACTTAAGATGCCTTTTTGTACATTTAAATTAACTTAGTCCATCAGACTGAATAAATCCTGCCGCTGTATTAACATCCAATTATAACAACAGAGATGGAGCAATGATTCAGGTTTTGACCAGAATGTTGGCAGTTTAAGGGGAAAAAGAAGCAATGTATATTGAAATAAAAAAGTCAAAAATGGGAGCCAGAAAATTATGACTGAGCACATAGCAGGAGCTTTTGTGAATGTATAATGGCAGAAGCAGGAGCCAAATTTCTAACAGGATTATCTGTTACTGTCTACCAGATCCAAAAAAACTCAATCATTTTGTTTTAAATGACTTTTTGTAACTCATTCATACTAGAAATAGGGAGGGGAAGGGAGGCTGGGAGCTGGAGAATCTGCAGTTTGGAATTTAGGCAGGATCAGAGGTGAGGGTGAAACACCCTGAAGGAGCAGTTGAGCTCTGAACCATTCAGCACTTTGCAGATTTCGCCAGATTTTTAAGATTTCCTTGTGAGCCAGAAACTCGTGGATGATTTCTTTTGGGGACCAGTAAATGAATGTGTTGATGAGGTGAAACAGCTCTTCAAATCCTGCTGCAGCCATGGCAGCTGGGCCTGCTAGTTGTTCCCTTTCTGCCCTTGAGAAGGACGCGAGATTCACCTTCCCCTTGTCCAGCCCTGGCTCTGGGATTGCATCTCACTCTGGGTCAGAGATCATCTGTCCCTCTGCTCAGCTATGGACAGATCTTTGGAAGCACAGCAGCTCCTGGATGTCCACCAGGTGTGTGCACAGGCATTTTAAAGGACCTTACCTTCATATCTTCAATATTCCAATAAACTCAGAGCCTAAATATGTTGTATTTAATGACCTGGTGCTCACTGAGCAGGTGTTACCTGAACTTCCTCCCCAAACTTGCTCAGATGCCATTAACCCACACCTTCAGAGACATTGAGACAGCTCCTTCTTCTGCTGCTGAGACCTCCCTTTCTGCTTCAGCTCTCCTTGATAAAATGGGGAGATATGGGGACAGAATCAGAGAATATCCTGAGTTGGAAGGGAGTCGTGAGGATCATCCAGTCCAGCTCCTGGCCCTGCACAGGCACCCCAACAGTCCCACCCTGTGCACCCCTGAGAGCATTGTCCAAATGTTTCTGAAGCTCTGGGAGCCTTGGGAATGTGACCATTCCCTGGGCAGCCTGTTCAGTGCCCACCACCCTCTGGGGAGGAACCTTTTCCTGATATCATATATTTTCCTGATATATGGGATATAAGCCCTGAGAACAACAGCAGTCTGTTCTTACATCCATATATTGCTCTGGCACAGTGAAGCTAAAAATATCAGTGAAGCTGTGACCACTGCAGGAATATAAATTAAATATAAATTCCTTCAAACTGGCTCCTAATGCCCCAAAATGAAGGACACTTTCCTTTTCTAGTCCTGCTGAATCCCTGGTTATATTTGGACAGCACTCTCAGACACGTGGTGGATTCTTGGAGTCACCCTGTGCAGGGCTAAGGATTGAACTTCAATGATCCTTGTGGGTCCCCTCCAGCTCAGGACATTCCAGGGTTCTGTGATATTTGCCACAAAATGTTGAATCCAGGTCTCACTACCATGAAGAACCAGGGGTAGGGACCATCACCAAGGTTGGAAAATAGCCTTGAAGAGTTTGTCAGGCTTTCCAAGGATGGAGAAGGGGTGGAAGGAGTAACCACAGCCCGGTTTGCCATGGAGATTTCCACCTCCAGCATTGCCTGGTCCCTTCATCCAAGTGAATGATGGCAAGGCTCTGTAGCTGGGAGGCTGCATGGACTTCCCTTTTGCTGATATTTTAGTGGCAGCACAAAAAGCTGGCTGTTCCCTGGAGGGACGCAGTCAGCTCTCAAACCCTTCAACGTGGAAAGCTGAGCTGAATTAATTACAGTTTATGCTCCAAAAAGGAAAATAAGACCTCTGATGTGTCTTATTTGCTTGATGTTCTTCCTCTTTTCAGCAGATGACCCTCAGGTGGCATTTCTTTCAGTTGTAGCTCCTTTGTTTTGTTTTTTTTTTTTGTGGTTTCTTTCTGCAGTAATTGGAAGGTCTGACACTTCCAGCCCAAGACATTTATCAGCATGGTAGAGTTTTAATTAATCTCACAATAAAGCTGCTAGAGGTGAACTCGTGAAAGGACTTTTAGGGCAGGAATAATGCACACGGTGACACGGGACACACTCTGGTGGGATTGACGGGATTTGGGATGCTGGGAGCTCGTGGCACATCCCTGTGGGCTCTGCAGCACAAGCCAGGTGTGCTCCTGAAAACAACATATATCCCACAAAATGTACCCAAACACACTGAAAAGAAAACATTTCTGCAAAGATGAAGATCTGGGTTCCCAGTAGGTTCCTCCTGCCACTGGGACAGGCTTGGATATCCTTTGAAGGCTAATTAACTAATAAGAATAAAACATACAGAGCACCTTTTATCTACTCTTTCTATAGCAATTTGCCAAGAAATGGCAAATTTCAGTCCTCTAGGACATCTTTCTTGTACCTATATCACAGCCACAAGTGGATTTTGACTCTGAACATTCAAGCCAGGATCACCAGGTGTTGGAAAAGTTCATTTTCTGATCTAAACTTCTCAACCAAAACTCACTTCTATCAGGCAGGTGCAAACTGGCTCAGAAGTGAGGCTGGATGGAACTATCTAGAGCTAATGAGGATAAATCAAGCAGCACCATATGTCAAACTGAGGGTGGTTTGGGTGGGAACTGCAGAGCCAAACTCAACTGTGCTCACAAGATTCTAATTACCAGGTGAGAATTGCATCTGGATTGAGGAATGGCAGATTTAGAGTCTTCCAAAACTAAATTTTCTGCTCCTTCTTCAAGTCCTCTGGTGGCCACAGTGTAGCCATGGCCAAGCTTGATGTGATCGAGATAAAATAACTCACAGTATTTTTTCCTCTGGTGGAAATAAGAGGTGGGAATGGCTGACATAATAAAATATAATGTCTCCACCTTCTTGTAAAAAAATTTATGTGTTTTTGGAATTTGGATTCAACACAGACTATTGGCTTCAACAAGTTTAATTGAGTGAAATTCTGAGACATAAAATTTATTCTTCATGAATAGGTGGTACCTGCTTGATGAGAAGCTTAAGGAAGGTGGAACAACCTCATTCATGGCCAAGCAATCTTAATTTTTAAACTTCTTGAAAGAATCATAGAATCTTGGAAAAGACCTTTAAGATCATCAAATCCAACCATTAATTCACTGCTGCCAAGGCTGCCTTAATTAGAGAGGTCTGAATGACTCCTCCTTTGTCTTGTTCTTATAACTTTTATTGCTCTGTGGTCTGTTCTGATTATGTTTTTATGCTCAAGTCAATAGATTCAGCTGAGAAAAGTGAGTTTGTGCTGGTTTTTCTTTGAGGTTTTTTTCCCCCTTCTCTCACTTTTTCCTTAAAGGCTTTCAGTAGCTGCAGTTGGTTCCTCTGGGTGATTTGGCACAGACAGTGGTGCAATGGTAAATAAAACCCATCCTGTTCCTACCTGAAGTTTTCTAAAGCTTCTGCCACTTGCCAGAGGCAAAACTGCACATCTCCAGCTTTTGCTTATAGACTATCAACTGGGATTTGTGGGTAGGGTGAGAAAAACAATTTCTGATACAGCCAGAAAAGGTCTTCATACAGAGCTGGAATTTTGCCTGATATATATTTATATTAAAACTTAAAAATGAAAAAAAAAAAAAAAAAAAAAAAGCCAGTTCTTGGTTCATTTACAGACACAACCAAGATGGATCTTAGTCTGTCACTTCACAGCTCAAGCTCTCCTGAATGTTGCGCCAAGTAAAAAATCATCCCTGAGATCCAGGTGTATTCCCTCGTCATTTGTCAGGAGTAACTGTTCTGCAGTTTAGAGCTGGCAGTTCTCAGCGGTGTTTCATCAGGATAATTCCACACTCTGTCATCTGAGGGAATAAACTCTCCCTGCTGACAGGAACTGGGGTGAAGACACCAGCAATTGACTGGATATTACAGAGGCTCTCTGAAGCTTATTCAGTGGAAAAGGGACTATCAGGTCACTGGGCCCAAATTGTGTGTTTGGCTTCAAAAGCTGCGAGGGGCTTACAAAACCTAAGAGGAATCAAAAGCACTGGTCTGTGAGACAGGAGGTCAGTCTGGGCAGTCCCTTCAACCCTTGAAACCTCTCACTGAAATGCTTTAATTAAAAAGGAAAAATAAAAGAAAAATAGATGATAAAATGCGGTATTTTGGCAGTACATGGGTGTTTCAGGTTCCACTCTAATGCCTTCTGAGCTGCTAAAGCAGGGCTACAGCAAGAAAATATCCAGCCTCGTAGCCTTTGTCCTTTTTCCTGCTGGGAGCAACCTCTCCAGGGATGGGACAAGTGGTGGTTGGAAAGATGCACAGGCAATGGGGAGTGGAGTTAACGCTTTCCTGGGACCAGCAGTGGTGGTGGCAGTGGGGACTGGTGGTGGCAGGAGGTCACGGGAGGGAGACAAAGACACCACAAGACCTCAGCTCTCACAGGAAGCCAGAAAGCAACAGAGTCCAAAACCAGAGAGATCAATGAGATCCAGGGAGTTTAACCTGCTGCAGATCTCCTGTTGTCCAATTGAAATTAATTGATTTAATTTCAAGGTACCACATCCCCACAGCCTGCCTGATTTGCTGATTGCTGGGAAATCCTGCAAGCAAAGTAATTTGGCAACGGATGGAGGGCTACAGGGTGAGGAAAAGACCACAGGAGATGTGGACCAGGATGTGGGCAGGGACTGCAGCATCCCCATCCCTCTGCCTGCCCCACGCCTGCCCAGCGCTGCACGGATCTTCCTGTGGGAGCACAGGCACCAGGGCAAGGGGACAGAGCGGGTGGCACCTTCACCAAGCTGTTCTGAGCCGTGTGAGAAGCCTGACAGGTTGTCCCCTTTCCTCCTGCAGCTCACCAGGGTGCCTGTGGAGTCGTGCAGCCAGTACGAGACCTGCAGCGAGTGCCTGGGCTCGGGGGACCCCCACTGCGGATGGTGTGTGCTTCACAACACGTGAGTACCTGCTGGGCTCTGCCACCACCCCAGCCCTGCCTGCCCCCCTCACCTGCCTCCTGATAACACAGCTAGAGGGGGGAAATGCTGTCTCAGCCCCTGGCTGAGCCTGTACCTCCAAAAAGTTCTCTGGGACTTGCTGGGGAGAGACTTTGCTTAATTATGAAGGGCTTTTTTGGAAGATGAGGGGAAAGAAGGGTGGTAGAGGCTAGACAGAACTTCTCCACAGCTTGGTCTACAGTTTGCTGACTGCACTGGCAAAGCAGCCCGGTGTTTTTTGAATTCAACACTCCAGCAGCTCTTCTCTGGGTCACATTTTCCTGGTGGTTTCCATTCCATTCAAGGGAATTTGCCTCTGACCATTCGCCCTTGTCTCAGCACCTCCAGCTTTCCACTGCTGACCTGAACCTCTCCTCTTTCAGACTCATTGTGATCTCCATCACCCTTAGAGATGAGGAATCAGATCCCAGTAAACAACATGGGATCCACTCCAAGGCAGTTTTCATTGGGACTTTATGGCTTAACAGGCCAAGCAAGGCCTCATTCCACCCTTCCATTATTTTGTTGTACTGGTTTATCCACTGCCTCACAAGGAGAACTGGATCCAGGCGTCCTCAGTATTGGGATATCAGTTCATTGGCGTGTTTTTCCTCAGGCTTTTTGACAATGCTGTTGGTCTTGAAGCTGCCTCTCTGCAGCCTTTCCCTGAGTGATCTCCTCCTGCAGAGAACCCTCTGCCAAAGCCATGGAGAGGGAGGTGTTGGCTTGGCTGGGCTCCTGGCTCTGAGTGACAGGGAGGTCTGGTTTGCCCAGCCCCTCTCAGCAGAGACAGGGGCTGGGAAGTGCAGTGGACCTGTCTAACCCAAGGCTCCAGCTGAGAGTGGCTCTGCAGGGTGTTGTCACTCCAAGCCTCACGGTGTCCTTGGCAGCCTTGGAGGGTTTTTCTGATGGGCCCTGCTCTTGCCGTGTGTTGGTCTTTTCCCTCTGAGTTCACCTGAATTCTTCCTGTTGAGTTGCAAACTCTCCAGGTGGAGACAGGGATCCAGTTGAAGTGATAGACTTTGCTACTTCTCCTTGTGGAACAGAAGGGAACAAACCTGGACCATATTCCAACCTTCTGTTGATGCTCTGAATGCTCTGCTCCTGTCAGCTTGTGTGACCCTCATCCAAAACCACAGCAGTCTGCTTAATTTCAAATCAGATCTGGGGGATCCGTCCCAAAACACGTCCAAAAATGTGGCTCGTGCTCTGGAATTGTTCAAGAGAACCTTGGCAAACCAGTCCTGAATTGTGGGTAAGAGCCCAGAAAATTTTCATCCTGCTGACCTGAGGATATTTCCTTTTGATACAGAGCTTTGTAGTGTGTTCCCATGCCATTTCAGCCTGTATCCATCCTCCAGGACACCGTGTGTTTGCTGCCAGAGAGGGGACAGCACAGATATGTGCAAGCAGCACAGAAAGGCACGAATTTGTTCATTGATTGTACCACAGCAGTGCTGGATATTTCATCTCCTTGCATCCAGGGTCAGTGGCAACAAACAAATCAAAACATGCAGCAATAAATCCCCAAAAGGAGAGAGAAGGGGCACAGGCACCTGCAGAGTGTGCAGCAGCTCATCCTGAGCAGTACTGGGAATGAAATGGAGGGTGATGGGTGGGGCTGTCAGATTCAACTTGGTTAAAAAAAAATCCCTGTACAGGCTCGATTCTTGAGGGAGAAGTGTGGCTGGAGTCTGGACCTGGCTGTCCCTGTGCCCTCCTCCCTCTGGCCACTTAACCTCTGGTTCCTTATCTGGAGAAGAGAAACACCTCTTATTTATGTGCCTTTCAGCAGGGTCACTGAGATTGATTCCCTGGGGGGTTTTTTTGAAGCATTTTGAAAGCAAATGTTATCAAATCCTACTTCAAGTCTGTTGCTCCCCTCTAGTTTTTCTCACGGTGAAGAAATCTGATTTTCAGTCCTAGTTTGGGAGGGGTTTTCAGTGCAGCCTCAGGTGTTCCTTTTGGAGTCTCAGTTTCCTCATCCTTTTGGGCAGCCCTGAGAGCAAAGGAGCCAATTACATCCCACTCAGAAAGTTTTGGCTGCACAGGATGTTCAGGGTAAGGACACTGGAATACTGAGTTTCTAATTAGAAATTTGTGCACATCAGAACCCCTCAAGACTCATTAACAGACTTTCCTCAACTGGAATACGCCTTCAACAGCTCCTGCACGAGGGTCCCTGGGGAAAAATGCCATAAACATTTCCCCTCCTGGCTCCTAACCCTTCCTTCCTCCCTCCCAGTCAGGAATCCCAGGGGATTCCCAGTGCAGGGCTGAATCCAGTGATGTGGAAGGTGTGGAGGAAGCAGCTGGGCTGTGCAAGAGCTGGGGTAGAATGGGGCTGGGAGGCAGATTTGTGGGCAAAGCCACGCTGTTCCCTTCTCCTCCTCCAGTAAAAACCGTCAAGAGGAGCAGTAGTGGGCTGGGGGACAGGAGAAAACTGCCCAAAGGGTCACAGCACTGTATTTTTGTCTCTCCCATTTTGGGATTTTTCCTACAAGGGCTGATGCAGCTCCTCTTCCCCAGACCCCCATTTCCAGCCATCCGCAGCTCCCACCACCTGAGAGCTCCAGAGACAGCTCCCATCCGTCTTTTCCCAGCTGAGCTGGGCTGTCTGGGCCGAGGGCGGCGTGCCAGGGCTCGGGAATCGATTTCCACAGCTCTGCTGTCCTAACCTTACACTGAGAAACTCGAGTCCTCTGGGAGAGACAGACAGACCCACAGACGGCTGCGGGAGAGAGGGGGGAGGATGGATTGGCTTCTGTCCCGAGGAGAGGAGCTGATACAGAGCAGGTCACTGGAGCTTTTCATCTCCGTATCTTTACCCCGATCTTGTCCTCCCTCCCTTTCCCAGCTCTGCTCCCTCCCGGGCTCTGCTCAGGCCTCTTTAGGCGGCGATGAATCATTTACTCGGTGTAAATTGAAAATGTGGCTCTGGTGGCTGCGGGGGTCTCTGGGGGAGGGAGAGGGGCAGGGATGGAGCAGTGGGGACGGACCAGCCTGCAGAGCTGGCACTCGGTGCCTGCTGCAAGGTCACAGCAATGTCACCAGCCCGGACAGGGGCTGCAGAGAGGGCTGAGAGCAAAGAGAAGTTTCCTGCAACCCTGAAATGAATTCAGCAGCTTCCTCCTGTGTCAGATGCAGTGCTGTCCAAGGATAACACCCAAATCTGACCACTCTTCTAATCCCCTGGCAAGTTACTCCTGTCTCAGCCATATCCAAACTGTAACCTCCCCTTCTTCCTTCTTTCCCAGCTTCAGCTACTGAAAAACCCCTCCTTAAATCTAGATTGGATATTTGGAAGAAATTCTTCCATGTGAGGGTCAGGAGGCCCTGGCACAGGGTGCCCAGAGCAGCTGTGGCTGCCCCTGGATCCCTGGAAGTGTCCAAAGCCAGGCTGGACTGGGCTTGGAGCAGCCTGGGACAGAGGAAGGTGTCCCTGCCCATGGCTGGGGTGGAATAGATGATTTTGAGGGTCCCTTCCAACCCAAACCATTCTATTATTCTATGTAAGTTCACTGGTGCATCTGCATGTGGTCACCATGCAGATTTTCAGCCCTGCACAGCACCCCTGGGTTGTCTTTAACACCCCAGCTGCCATAAGAATGGAAATTTGGTGCAGAAAAGCAGCGTCCCTATAGAGAAGAGCAACATTTTATTGCAGGGACATCCCCTGCTGGGTGCAAAGAGACCTGTCCCAGGCTCTGCTGCGCTAGTGACACTCCTAGATTTTGGCTTTGCTGCCTCATTTCATCCCATGCAACATCCATCTAACTCCAAGAGGAATAGCTGAACACACACAAGCTGTCCTTAAGGAGGATGCACCCCCAGGCACCAGCCTCCTTCTGCTCTGGAATCTGCCCTTGCAGGCCTGGGGACTCCTTGGCTGGCAGGTCATTAATTGCAATCAGAGAGGGAAACAGTCCCATTTTCTGGGAGAACTTGTGATATTTCAAAACTTTTTTTTTTCCTCCAGCTCGCAGTGGCCAATTATTTTTTTAATAAGAAATGTTCTTGAAAGCTGTTCTGGAAGGGACTGATTCCATTTAGTAATTGGAGAATGATTCATTTAGACTTTGGAAGTCCTCGTTTTGGGGTTTGATTTCAGTTTTTAGCAAATTGCTTGAGATTTCAAAATAAAAAGTCATTCTGAAAGGAAGCATTAATTTTTTTATTTTTATTTTTCCATTAGAATGAAACATTTGAGCATCTGTGATTTCTTTCTCCCCCAGAAGTCTTTACCAGCCCTAGAGACTGAGCAAAGCAGTCAACAAGCGCTGTTGGTTTAGAGGAACTGACATTTGCTGCAGAGGGAAGAGGGATTGTTTAAGCATCTCCAGTCTGTCCTGCTTGGAGATATCGGAGCCAGGAGCTGGCTCTGCTCCCTGCACTCCTCTGCTCAGCTCTGAGGAGCTGCTTGTGTCCTCTGTGTGTCCTTCTGGCACCCAGAGCCTCCCCAGGGCACCCGAGCTGGCTCTGTTGGCTTTGCAGAGCACATGCCAGCAGATCCCGCTGCTCCTGAACCTTGGGAATAGGATCCAGTGGCCTCCTGAAGGCATCCTCACCCTATGGAAGAAGCAGTGACAAAAGACTCTCATTTCTGGGCCACAGCAGTCACCTTTCCTGGATCCCTTTGGCTCTGGGTAGGTCAGGGGATGCCCAAAATCTCCCACGTGGAATTCCTCAGGTGGAGCTGGTCTGGATTAACTGGATCCCTGCTGTTATGAGACACCTCAGAAGCCATAGGAGAATTTTTTGGTTTCCCAGCAAAAAAACCAGCCCCGTTCAGAGGGGACTGATGCCATTCTCTGGCAGCAGACACCCACCCCACTGTCTGAGGAGTGACCCTCCACATCCTCCTGCTCTCCACCTCCTCCCACTTGTGTGGACAACTCACACACTCCAAAACTACAGCTCTCCTTTCCAACATGGTATGAAGGGAAAAGCAGGCATTTAAACAAGCTGTTTTCTAGTGATCACTGTGGAGGGGGAGGGAGGTTTGTTATCCACACTCAGCCTCACTGCCAGACCAGGAGAAATAAAAGGGAAAAGTTCCAAAGTGCAGCTCGCGGTGTCTGGGCTCAGCAGGTAACCTGATGCGCCGCCTCTGGCAGAGCTCATTGATTTCCCTGGCTTTAACTTTCTTGGTCAAAGTCTTCTGAACCACCAGAGAGTCTCGGGTAACCCCAGCTGCCTACACAGGCTGCAATAAGACCTTTCTTGAAGGGTCTTTTTTTTGTTTGACTTTCTGCTGTCTGAAAGCCTGTGACTCTTTTCAGGCGGAGTTGTTTTGTTCTTTCTTCTTCCCTTTTTCCCTTGTTTTTGCTTCCCAGTCTTTTCCTCCAGCGCTGCTTCTGGAAGGGGCTGTGTGGGTCAGGCTTCAGGGACCCAGCAGGGCAGGAGGTTGGAATATCACACCCACTCCTGGGCTGCTCTGAGCTTTAACAGTGGGAAAAGAGGGATTTCCTGACTCTTGCAGGGGTTTGTGATCCTATAAACCCTCAGCTGCCCCTGCCTCGTACTCCCCATGCTGTTTTGTCCCAAGGTGCCACCTGGAGTCCCTCCAATCAGGCAGCAATTTGGAGGTGTTTTGCACTTGCCTAGAATGATGAAAAGTAATAGAACCAGGGAATATTCTGAGCTGGAAGGGACCCGTGTGAATCATCAAGGTCCAGCTCCTGGCCCTGCACAGAACAGCCCCAAAAACCACACCAGGTGCCTGAGAGCGCTGTCCAAACTTTTCTTGAGCTCTGGCAGGGTTGGTGCCATCACCACATTCCTGGGGAGCCTGTTGCAGTGCCTGACCACCCTCTGGGTCTCACTGTCATGGTTAGGGACATTTTTATAGGAAAATCTTTCCCTATCCTTCCCTGCCCCAACATTGTCCTGCCATGGGGCAGCTCTTGAAGCCTTCAGACATCTCTGAGTCCTGTCAAAGGTACCTGATAATTGTCCTAATCATCCTGAGGATGGAGCAGCCACATGGAGAACAGCTTCCAGCTCAAATCCTGTTTTTCCTTGGAAATCTGTGCCCATCTGGGCTGTGCCTCCCCATTGGAAAGGAGACTCAGAGCCAGTTGTTAAGTTCAATACCCTGGTGTGTCCGAGGTGTTTGTGGATATTTCTCACTGCAAAGGAGATTTCCAGTTCTGTGCTGCTGCATGATGGCAAGAAAAACATAAATGCTGTGAAAGAAAGTAATTCCAGGAAATCTGCAGCCTTTCATTTGGTTTGAAAGTCTCCCATCCTTTGTTTGGTAGTCAGTGGTGGCAAAGGAGTGAATGAGCTCTTGAGATGTCTTGGTTTGCCTCTGCCCATGTCACAGCTGGCCTGAGAACCCTTCCCACCTGACAGCAAGGGACAGTGGAGTCATCTTCCCAAAACCGGCCTTGGCACGGAGCAATTCCCACTTCCTCCCAGGCAGTTACGGAAACTGGAGCCGGTGTTTCGGAGGGAAGCGCAGCAGGGGGACATCAAAGCACCCTGTCCTGAGCCCAGGGAATCTCTAATCTGCCTGCTGAGGTACAGCTAAAGTACCCATCCTTTCACACCTTTGGAGCCGAGGAAATAGCCCCAAATGTGACAGCTCCGCAATGGCCTTTTGAAATGAGATCGGGGCTCTTAGCCCAGAGAGGAGGAGGAAATTCTCGGGACTGGGAGCGTGGCTATTGATGGTAATAAAGCCCCAGTGAATCAGAGGCTCCTGGGAATCCTGTTTCTCTACAGAAAACATTGAATAAACCCCTCTGAACCAGCCCTCTGAGCAGATCCCCAGTCCTGGAGAACCGACCCATGGCTGCATCCATTCCCTAAACGCCGTCGTGTCCCCTTTGGGGGCACTTTTCCTGCTCTGGTGAGCCGAGCAGTGCAGGGCAGAGCTGTGCCCTTCACAGGTTGATTATCTCGGTGGCTGTACCTGCCTGAGGCAACTCAGGGACAGCACTGGGCACTGTGGGCCGTAAGACGCAGGCGTGTGGTAAATGTGTTTTGATAACAACCTTTTCTTTGATTAGCTTATTTTGCTAGAGGGCAGTGGGGAAGGGTGGGAAGATAATTAGTTTGTGCAGTGGGTTCCAGCAGAAGCTTTCTCCTCCTGCAGCCCTGTGAGTTTGGTGTCCTACTTGGGATTCGTCTCCGTCACAGGAACATTGGCAGCTCAGGTTTAGCGTTGCAGAAAGTTCCAGCCCCTTCAGGGGAAGGTGTTTGGGTGAAATATCTACACATCCCACAGGAGACATTTAGGGAGGGAACAGGGATAGGGGGAAGCTGCATGGCCACCCCAAGCATTTTTTAAAATTTTAAGATTTAAAAATCTTAAAAATCAGGTGTGCACTGGAGCTGAGATGCAAAGTTACAGGGACTGTCACACGGAATGAGTATTCCTGGACTTGAATTGCAACATGGATGTTGGCAGAGCCAGCAGGGAGATTCAGACCTCAAGAAGCAGCAAAATAAGGAATAAAGAATAACAGATATATTGAGAATATAAGGAGACTTTGAATTATAAGTGTTTTTATGTACGCCAGGAATTCAATTCAGTGACCCATCCGTGCTGTGCTGCAACTGGGGAACCTCAGGTGTGAGATGTTCACCTGGGACAAGTATGGCAGAGTTTGCTTTTCTTCTGGAGGATAAGAAGGGGTCCTGAGGACGTCTCAGGTGACTTTCAAGCTCTGTATGTTGGCAACACAACAAAGCCTAACCCCAGTTTGGGATGTTCTCCCCTCTCAAATTCTCAGAACGGACAAAATTCCGTGGGTTTTGCAACGTGACCGCTCTCACTCCTCCCGTGAATTTTAAAGTCTTGCAATGCCCTAATTTGCAAAGGAGCAGGGCTAGGCTTTGCTGCAGGGCTGGGGCACTCAGCGAGTGTCAGGGAATATGGATGGTTCAGGGAGCTGTCTCAGTCGCTGGGCTGTTTGTAGGGAATCTCTCTCTTTTAGGGAATCTGTCTTGCTGTCAGGAGCTCCCCGGTGCCTCTGCAGCCAATGAGCTGCCAATGAGGGAAAATGGCACATGAAACAAGCCCTCCCCAGGGTGGGGGAACATCGCTGCCACTGCTGCTTCTGTGACATTTCATCAGCCTCCACCTGTGACAAGTCTCTGAAGGGAAAGGAGCGGGGGGGACCGGGGAGAAATTCCTGCTGAAGAAAAGAACAGCAAACCTTCTAAGGTGTCTTTATCCAGTCTCAGTCTCTCCATGGATCTGCACACACTCCTGCCCATAAATTCAGGCCATCAGGGAATAATTTGTGTGGGAAGAACCCTCTAAAATTCATCCTGTTCCACCCCCTGCCATGGGACACCTCCCACCATCCCAGGCTGCTCCAAGTCCTGTCCAACCTGGCCTTGGGCACTTCCAGGGATTCAGAGGAAGACACAGCTTCTGTGGGCACCCTCTGCCAGGGTCTCCCCACCCTCACAGCCAGGAATTCCTTCCCAGTATCCTCTGTTGCACATTCCCACATTCAGTGACCTGCCACCCAATCTGCCTGGGCCATCAGCACAACCCTTAGCTCTCCCCATTACTCCCACATCCCCCTGCACTCCATCCCCCACGCAGAGGTGCAGATGTTTTCCCCTTTGACTTCTGTAGCAGGGAGATTTTTTTTAATTTTTTTTTTTAAATTTTTGGATACTTTTGTATACAAGAATTGGGTATTTTTGGAACAGTCTCCACAGGGCAATGGTCACAGCATGAAGCCTGCCAGAGTTAGGAAGAGTTTGGGCAACACTCTGAGGCACAGGGTGGGATTTTTGGGGTGTTCTGTGTAGGGCCAGGTGTTGGACTGGATGATCCCTGTGGGTCCCTTCCAGCTCAGGATTGTCATCCAAGCAGAACTGTGGTCCTGGAGGGAGGTTCTGAGTTCACAGGAGCTTCTGAACTTGATTCTCTCATCCTGCTGTGGGGCTTTATCTTTTGGGGGATCCTCCTTACAGTCTTCCTAACCCCCAGCAGCATCTGCATTTCTTCATTGTCCCATCCTCTTGAGCATCTTCTCTTCCATTGTTTTCCACTTCAGATATGGATGCAAGAAACCAGGATATTAAAAAAATAAAACTGGTTTTCTTGCCATCCTCTGCAGGAAAAACCAAATTCCCAGTAAAGGACAGAGGTAGTGGCTGTGAATTTCTCCTGCCACTGGCAGTGGGCTTTCTTGTGTGCTGTAGGGACATGGGGCAGCCCCACAGCAAACAGCTTTGCAAGGAAGCATCCACCACTCCCTGGTAATGGAAGGAACAGCAGGTTTCTTTTCATTTCCCTCCAACATCTTCCCTGCCTGGGAAGTTACACCAGCAATTAGCATGTCTTTTTGCTGGTTGTCTTGTGGCCAAAAATAAAGAGAAAGCTGAGGAAAAGTTGAGATAAAATAATGAAGAGGGGAGGAAATGCTGAAAGCATGAAAGCAAGGAATGTCTGCTGGGACAGAGTGGAGGAGCTGGAGGATGATTCTCCCTAACCTGGATAAAGGGATTTGAGAGGTCAGGGAAGTGGGAATTGCTGTGGGCTGAGGGACTGAGTCACTGTTGTAGGACAAGATCTGGGACAGGTTCTGGCTGGAGAAAACACGTCCTGGACCCCTTGGTACATTTAGGAAGGAACGTCAGCATGATCCACTGGTTACAGGATTTTCCTTAGGCGAGAGAGAACAGAATTAATTTCCTTGCTCTGCCGTAGTACCTGGCATGATTTTGGACAAATTGCTTAGGATGGGATTTATCTCATCTGCTCCTAGGTTTCCTGTCTCTGCAGACAGTGAAGACAAGGACTTTTTCTGAACACATTCCTCCTAACCCCGGGGTGTTGAAGGCAGTGGAATGCATTGCCCCCTGGAAGTGCCAGTTTCTTTTAGCAGCTACTGAGGAACCTTAAACGACCATATCAAACAATGCCTGACTTAAAGTGACTCCAGTCCTTAAATTCCCTGTGTTTTAGGCCCTTGTTTGTAGGACAGGAATAACAGTTCCTCACCTCATGAATGGGTGTGGGATCCTAAGGCTTAAAGTATTTTGGACAATGGGTGGATTGCAGAAGTAGCTGGATGTGATGACTACAGTAAAACATATATATATATAAAGTATGTATAAAGCATATATAAAGCACAAAAATAATAATTTCATCTCACAAGTGGCTGAGCAGGCTTTGAGTTTGTTTAATTAGAGCAGAAGGAGCCTTGGCAGACGTGAAAAGATGCAAGCACACGTGCAATTCCTTGGTTATCCCAATGCACACGCTTCTGTTAGATCAGGGGTGGCACCAGAAGGGTTAAGGCAGACAGGGGTGAAGCAAACCCTCCCCATGCCTTGCTTCTCCCTCCCATATCTCATTCCCAATGCCTCCTGCCCCTCTGCCCCAGGCAGTGGAGGAGATCTACATTTTAATTGAGACATGAAGAAAATAATCTCAATCTAACTCAATCTAACTTCCCATGCCTGGAAGGCTTCTCTCTTGGTAGCTTGGTGCATATTTTGAGGTGAGGGTGGGTTAAAGCCCCATCTAACCTGACCTTGGGTGTTCCCAGGGATCCAGGAGAAGCTACAGCTTCTCTGAGCAGCCTCTGCCGGCATTTTACCACTCTCATTGTAAAAAAAAATAAAATATCTTATATCTCATCTAAACTGACCCTCCTTCAGTTTAAAACCAGCATTAATGAGGGCCCTGCATTAATGGGACCCCTGTATTAATGAGTCCCCCTTATTAAGAATCCCCACTCTCATGGCTCAGAGCTGAGGTGAGGAGATGACGGCAACAAAACCAAACTCCTTTTGTCTTTCAGACCCAACTCCCCCCCACAAAGAGGTTTTGTCTGCAGATTTTCTCAGCTGTAGCTGAGGGACAGGAGCCCCTGTGGCTCCCCAGGAGCTGGGAACAGGCAGCCAGACACGTCCTGCCCCCAGCAGCAGCTTGGAAGGGATGCCAGCCCTGCCAGGGAGCACTGGGTTATTTTGTGCAGGACAAGAGGGCAGGATTTCAGTTCAGATAACACTTGGCTGCTTTGTCTGCTCCCAGTCTCTCAGAGCTTGCCTGGCCTGATACGGTGTTTTCAAAGCAGATAACAGATGTGGCAGGGCCAGAGGTGGCTTTTCTGCAGGTGGCCCTGGCCCTTTCCCACCCAGCACCTCTGAGGAGGCAGCCAGTTAATAACAGGAGGAGGATGATGATGTTGGGATTCTTGCCGAGAGCTTTAGCTCTTCTCAGGCAGAAGAGAGAATACAAACATGGATACAAGCAAATCAGCCTGATCCTTTCCTCATCCTCACCCAGCCCCAGCCCTGCAAACAAGCTCACAAATGACTTTCAGTGTATGATTAGCCAAGAAAGCAGAAATAAATTTTCCATCTTGAGGCTATTGCCTCATAAAATTTATTTCCAGGAATGGTTCTGAATTTTGCAGTATCTCTGGGCAGGGTCTCAGTGTACCTGGACATGACAGTGATCTTCTGTGTGGGGAGTTATTTTTTACCAGAATTGTAAGTCTTTGTTCTCTGTTCCCCTCTCTGCTTTTAAGGACAAAAGAAAAAAAAATCCTGACCTGAAGAATTCCCTCCTGGCTTTATCTGATAGAAGATAATGGAAATACAGAATCCTAGGATGGTCTGGGGGGAAAGGGACCTAAAAGATTATTCCCATCCTTTGCCATGGGCAGGGATACCTCCCACTATCCCAGGGTGCTCCAAGCCCATCCAGCCTGGCCTTGGACACTTCCAGGGATCCAGAGGCATCTGGATTAGGATCAGAAAGGGCTGATGAGAAAGGAAGGAGAGTGGACCCACAGCATAAACTCATCTGTCCAATTGACAAAATATCATTTGATGGCCTCTTGAGCTGTTGAGGAGCACATCAGTCCCATTATTGAGTGTTATACTTAATCTGCTATTGATTGGGGTGAGCTGCAGAGCACAGCCTTCCCCACTTCCCCCATTCCCAAATTAAAAAATAAGAGGAGAAGTAAATGCTTTGACTTACTCATTCTGCCTGGATATTTAGGGAATTTACTGCTAATAGGAAAAAAATCCAAAAAACCCAGCCCTTAAGCGTGAAAACATGAGTAGAATGAATTATAGCAAAATCAATTAATACTAACAGTATCTATTAAATATTGCACTCTGGAGCTTTGCAGGAGTACATTGCTGCTCTGATATGATCATGACATCATTAACATAATATAAAGAATCAAAAAATCAATAGCCTGCTGGAGCCCAAAATTAAGGCCAAGCAGTGTTATAGCATATCTTTAAATATCTGAAATAGCAACTTGTCTCTGTCATGTACAACCCATTTGCAGATGAAACATCTCTCCCAAAGTGGAGGGGAATTTGTTGGCCTGCCTGTCACTCCTGCAGCTGCCCCTTTGGGATACTCGACACGAAGTTATCTCGCATTTTACAACACAAACGGAGCAGGAAAACTGATCAGGGTTACATTGGCAGAACCCTGGAGTGGAAAATCTGATCAGGGTTTCATTGGTGTAACCCTGGAGGGGTCCAGAGCAGGCCCAGGGTCACTGCACAGATGGACAGACTGACAGATCTCTGTAGGGTGGGAACATGGACTGTGTCTTCTCCTGCTGACTTGGTTTGTGTTTTACAGAGTAAGTGTTGAGGAGGTTCTTCTCCCTGGTTTACCAAGTTAGGACACTCCAACTCTTCTATTGGCATTGGGAAAAAAACCAAAACAGCACAAACAGAGACAGGAGAGGCCTTCAGGTGGGCTGGAAGAGATGTTTGGGCAAGAAGAGACTGACATGGGTCTACCAGAATCATAAAAGGGTTTGGGTTAGAAGGGACTTCAAAGACCATCTCATTCCAAACCCCCTCTCATGGGCAGGGACTCCTTCCACTATCCCAGGGTGCTCCAAGGCCAGGCTGGACAGAGCTTGGACACTTCCAGGGATCCAAGGGCAGCCACAGCTGCTCTGGGCACCCTGTGCTGGGGCCTGCCCACCCTCACAATGAAGAATTTTTTCTTCATATCCAATCTAAATCTGCCCTCTGTCAGTTCGAAGCCATTAGCTGGTGGCAGGAGAACATCTCTGCGTGTTTCTGAGGGCAGTCAGAGAGACTCCAGTGGGAGGAATCCTGTGGTGCTGGGCCATATAACATGTATTTATAGCAGGAATTAAAACAACTCCATGGAATATTATTAGGCACTGGAAGACAGTTCCTAATGCTACAAATTTATTAGGATGGAGTTTGGCTTGGGCCAGCTATCGCTCCTTCAAAAAATTCCTGGACATGTTTGGGAATTAAATGGGCCAGGGAGGGTTTCCACAAAGTGTTTTGGAAGTTAATAGAGTTCAATAACGTGGCTGTGACCAGACCATGTCATTTGGCCCTGGGATTAGAGGATATTTCCTGGTATTGTTCAATGCACTAATGGGATGTTGCTCCCAATTGCAGGGGGACAGTAGGAGGAAAATCCTGGAGGAAAGACAGATGCTGCTGAGATAACGGGCTAAAAATCAACGTTTTTATGGAGGCATTTTCCCAAATGCAAAGCCAGGAACAGAGAAAACAGTGCATTAGTTAAGAAAACAGAGTGGAAGAAGTTTGGAAGGAATAAGGAAACCTTTTCAAAGAGTGGGAGCTGATAGAGGAAGGAAGATATTTGTTGCCAGTTAAATAAAAATTAGGCAAGGAAGAGGTTTTTAAAGGTTGAAACGCATTGTCTAAAGGTGAAGTCATAACATGCCTTTATCCTTGGAAGGTGATTGGATTAGAACTTGATAAAATTCAGGTTAAAGCATCAAAAATCAATGCCAATGAATGTCCCTTTTAATCGAGGCACACGAGAATAGGCAATCAGACAGAATTAAATATATACTTGCTCCTGTGCAGAGTCTGCTTTAAATGAAGATGCTAATGGGATACACAGCCTGAAACCTCGATAAAGGGAAGCTCATTTATGGCATAAATCACCCAAGAACAATAGAGGAGGCCAAAATGATAAAGGAAGGGCTTTCATGTTAAAGAAAAGGTAAAACCAAAGAAGGAAAATAAGGTCAATGTGTGCACAAGTGACAAGGTGTCCCCAGGGAAGGGCACGGTGTTAGGGCTGGTTTATTGACCACTTGAAGGCAGTGACAGTGACAGTGACACGCTGAGAGAAATGCAAAAGGTTGGGAGGGCAGGGAATGTGGTAATGAGAGACTTCAAGTGGCCTCGTATGCACCGAGCAAATGTCACAACACTCGGAGCTCCTACCTGTAAACCCAGGAAAGGAGACACAAATCTGGATTTACTCTTGATTTACTCCCAGGATGTGCTGCAGGACACAGATATTCAGTGCCTTGCTCTCAAAGATTGACCACGTGCTGCTCAAATTCAGTGTTCTGTGAGGCAGAATATAGTAAATAAATAAAAATTACGGTGGAGTTCAAAATGGAAACAACATAAAATTGAGTAGCTTGATAAAAGGAGCAGATAGGGTTAAAAAAAAGGTGCAGTGACTCACAGTGTCCCACATGAAAACATCATGTAAGAGGCTTGTGAAGTTATATGACCTATGAAAAAAGACCTAAAGATAGTAAAAGTGAATGAAATAAAGAATTAAAATACCTACTTAAATGGCAAAGTCAAGAGACATTATTTAAAATTAGAAGTTGCACTCAATGGAAGAAAAAAAAGAATAAAAAGATCACTAATTCTGGGGTGTGAATTGCAAAACAATCATCAGGCAGCCCACATAGGAAACACATTGCTAACCTCATAAAAATAACTGATTGAAACTTAACGAGGTTCCCCTGGAAGTTTACTTTCCAAAGGGCACAGGCTGTCTGAAGTGGCTGCTGCTGAGGGCTCAGCAAAAATTTGTTTTTACAGCATAGAAGTGATGTTCCCTGCAAGATCTTGGGAAACTCTGGTGTGAAATTGCCACGTTTTTAAATCTGCTCTATACCTCATTGCCTATTCTGGACTTGATGGAAGAATGAAAGGTGGAAAACATATATATATATATATATATATATTTAAATCAAACTCCTGAAAGGTCCAAGAGCTGGAATTTGAAACTATGAAATTTGAATCCAGGCTGCCCCATCCCTGGAAGTGTTCCAGGCCAGGTTGGATGGAGTTTGGAGCTACCTGGGGTACTGGAAGGCACTCATGGCAGAGGGATTGGAATTAGATCATCTTTAATATCCCTTCCAAGCCACCATTCTGGGAATCTATGATTCCATGGAATATTTTTTTTTCCCCAATAATTTGGTTGAGCTGTGATTAAGAATAGATGAATAAAAAAAGCACATGACACGCTGGGGGAGGACGGTGGGTGTCACGAGTCAATTATTGCTCTTTAAATAAATCAAAGTCCATGTGATAGGGATGATGTGGTTAATACAAAGGAATTTATACTTTTCCCATAGCTAGGAACCTCAACAATGCTGTCATGGGACAGGAAGATGAGTCCTCTGATAGATCAGCAACCAGTTCAAAGGTGGGAAATAAAGACCATGAATAAAGGGTTGTGATGGAGGGAGGGAGTATCTGGGAGGGTCCCATGGGAATGTCTGCTGAGGGTGTTTGGTGTATTTATAAATGAGCTAAAAATGGGTGAAGAATGAAGTAGAAAAGGTAATTGGTGCTAGAGAGAGTTTTTCAGGATTGTCAGAGGTACACAGGGAGAGATTGTGTGACTTGGCAATTTTCATCTTAAAAGAGAGATGACTGAGAGGGCCACAATAGATCCAGACAATCAGGAGTGCAGTGAAGAAAGCGAAGAGGGGATGATTACTGCCCATTTCTCATAACACAAGATCTGGGGAACTTTATATGAGATTATTAAGCGGAATATTAAAACAAACAGAAGAAAAGACATTTTCATACAGTGCATCATTCATCTGTGCAGCACTGAGAGGCACATTATGGAGGCCAGCAACACAACTGGCTGGAAAGCAATTAGACAAATTAATGAAAGAAAGATCTGTTGAGAGCTGTTCAATACAATGACATCAGTGCAGGCTCCAGGGCAGGCAGTCCCTTGCCAGCACTGGCTGGAAGCTGGGAGCTTAAACCAGGAGAATTTTCACTTTATTAGCTTTGTTTTGTCGTTTTTTTCTGCCATTGGAGTTGGAGAATGAATGAATGACTCTATGGATGTTGGGCTGAGCCCTTGCAGCCATTTCTACGTTTCTGCATTTTCAAGAGCCTCTCAAACATAATTTTGCACATGAAAACCCCCTGATCTGTGTCCTTGCTAGTCCAGCTCCCCAGCACTGACCCAGAGCTGCTGATGTAGAGCCTGATGAGCCCCTTGGCCATGCCCATCCAGCCAGGATGAGTCTGGACCCCCTTTGCAGACATGGAAACACCAAACTGCTCTTCCCCCTGCCCAACACTCCTTGGAGGTGGCCCTGGCTCTGCTGTTGTCAGGACTGGCTGCTCTGACTCTTTGGGGTGCTGTTTGGCCATTTCCCTGCTGCCTGGAGCAGGGGCTTCTCTCCCGTTCAGCCACCCCATGGTCCTGCTCCCAAGCTCCCTCTCAGCTGTGGATTTTGTTGGCTCACAGTCCACACTGAATTGTGTTTGATTAGCTCAGTAAATCCAGGAAGGGGAAGCCAAGATTGTTGCAGAAGCCTTTCAGCAGCAGCAGCGGGGAGCCCAAATCCCCATTAAAATGTGTGCTTGGCTCATCTCGAATCTCTCATTTTTGCTGTCTCACTCCATCCCCTCCTTTGTTTTCCTGCCTTTAATTGCAGTTGATGAAGTTTGGATCAGTGCTGTCATGCTGGTTTTTTTATGAAGTGGTCTTTTCCCTGCAGACCAGGCATCAGGATTCCTGGTTTCCATCTAAAACTCAAGGTTCGATGGGCAAGGGATGTTTCTCCTGTGGAGCTCAGGTTCTACATCCTGAAAAAAAAAAAAAAGGTGACTCAAAAGTTTTGCTCTCCCCACAGCATACAGGGAGGGCATGTGCTGGATTTATGGATTTCCTTTGGGTGTGTGATGGGGGATGCTTTAAGGACAGATTTTGAAAGACAACTTTATCCGCTCATCTAAACGATTCCAGCGTGAGGTGTGTCAATGTCACAGCCACCAGCTGGTCTAAAATTCAACCTGCCAGTCACTGTGACAAGGTCGTGAGAGATAGGAGGGTGGAGAAATCCCTGAGCTGAGCTGCAAGAAGTCTTCAGGGAATTACTGTGTGGATCTTGCTGGGGCTCAGACTCCATCACAGATTTGAGAAAACCCTGCACGCGGATGTCTTGTGAGATCTGTGCCCCCTGTGAGCTCTGGGATGAGCTGGTGGGAACCTGTTCTGGTCAGACTGGGAATAAAGGTAGTTATTTTAACAGGATCAGTCCCTTGTGCCAGAGAGGGATCTGACTTGCTGCTGCTGCTGCTGGCTCCTCTTCCCCAGCCACCTCCTGAGTGCTGAGGATCCCCTTTCCTTGCCTGTGGTAATTGCCAAACATCTGAGGGGGAGAGTAAGGAAAAGAATCTATGAAGCAAACACAAACTGGGATTGAGCTGTGTTTGAAGGGATGGAGGGAAGCTGCAAGGCAAAAAATGCCAACCTTGCAGCAGGATGGAAATAAACATCGACCACCTGAATCACCCAGCATCCCACAGACCCTCCTAGTGGCAGCACTGAATTTCCTCCCATGTCACAAGAAAAGCTCCTTAGAAGAGTTTCTCAGAATGCATCACGATTCTTGTTCCAGAGGAATGAGGTTATTAAATATCTTTAGAGCTCCCTGAGTCTCTCTCCTGCCTCCACCCAGGTCTGTGTATGTGTCACTGCAAACTGGCACTGTCACTTCTCAGGTGTAAGGATTTCTCTTCTGAATTTTGGGTCTTGGGCCTAGGGAAAGAATTAGGGCTGGAATTATTAGCCTGAGCCTGGCTGAGCATTCCAGTTCATCCCTGTCCTCCTTGTCAAGGCCATGGGCAGAAATCTCTAATTCTTTCCTTTAAACACCCATGAAATCAGAGGGAACGATTCAAGGTTGTTACAGAAACACAAAAAATAAAATTTGTTCCTCAGGGGCTATTTGAGACCAGAGAGTGGGATATTCCTGGGTGGGAATAGGGATTTGCTTCTCACAAAGTTCTGGTCCAATTGATGCTTCCTCAGAGCAGCTCCAACAAATCCCTCCATGGGTGCTGCACATGCTTTAATTAGATATTGAATCACTGACTAGAAATGAGACCCCACATAAATCTGAGGTCAGCATCTCCCACCTGCTGTGCCTGAGCTGGCTGCTTCAGTGCAGGCAGAAGGTCTGTACCTGCCCCTGACCTTCCTCTAATTATTTGGAATCCATATTATGGAACTTGCTGCACAAGGCAGCCAATGCCAGGTGTTAAATTAATAAGCTGAACCAGGTTTTCTGATCAGTGCTCTGGGCTGTTTGCCATTCCTTTTTCTCCTCAACATCTGACAAAATAACCCAGGGCTTTGGTCAAAAGTATTTTGTGATATTGGTAGCACTTTGGAAGTGTTGGATATTTTTCCTGCTGGAGAAGGAAAAAAGTGGGGAGAAACTGATCAAGTCAGGGAAAAAAGTAACCAGAAAGCCGATGTTGGGGGAGGACAGTGTGTAAAGGGGATCAGAAACATCTACAGGAGGTGCAGTGCTGGCAATTTAGTGCTGGTGATCTGGAAATATAAGGAGATAAAGTGCTGGAAAGATTTTAATCCAACACATTCAGCCATGGGATGAGCAAGGACAACTCCCCACCTACTACCCGTGATTCTGAATTAAAGTCTTATTTAATAGCAGACTGAGGAACTTATCATCATTGTGGCCAAAACATCTAAACCCACATGCTGGAGATAAACAATGAATGGATTGGGAGAGGGAATATCAGTGTGGGACAGGGATTCTGCAGAGTGGCTGGTTGGAAGTGAAGCTGTCACCTGAGACTGTCACCAGGGAAATCCCTGACATGGGCATTCATTTGCTTGTGGAGTACTTTTCATAATAGAAGAGGCAGTAACACATCAATAAGGCATCCAGGACAGGGGTGGAAAACATCCTGGAGGAGATGCCTGGAAAACATGGAGTGACTTGGGATGTCGGTCCCAGGTTCAGAATTTTGGGGTGAATAACTAAAAGGGGCCTAAGGAGCTGCTACAGGCAGAACTATTGGGCTGGACCTACTGTGTCACTGATTTGCTGATTTTGTGGGGAGGTTTTATGGCTGTGTTTGGGGTGGGAAGGCTCTGGTGTGCTCAGGGTGGTTTTTGGAATGGCTTGGCTGCCTCCTCCCTATGGAGGAAGGCCCTATCACTCTCACCCTGCAGGGTCTCCCATGGGGACCTTCCTTTTGGACTCAATGATCCCTGAGGGTCCCTTCCAGTCCAGGATTTTCTATGATTTTATGTTTTTATGCTGCTTCTGGCAGCAGCAGTTCAAGGTTGAACAGTTGGAGGCAGAGCAGCCTCCTCATGCACCTTATCCTCTGCTGCACAGAGATTTTTGGCATCAGGGCAGGGGGTAGAGGACAAAAATAATTCTTATCCTCACCTTGAGAACGTAACAGTTGATTGATGTCTCTAAAGTTCATGGATATCTCTGTTTTTCACATTCAGCACCTTCCTTTTGGTCACAGTGCCTGCTGTAAATGTGTTAAAAAGAGAAAACACAAAGATAACAGAATTTCTGCTGGAATGGACAGAGGGGAAGGTTCCCAGACCCAGCTAAAAGGCAGCAGGGAATAAACCAGATCTTCTGTCCGTCCATCCATCCATCCATCCATCCATCCATCCATCCATCCTCCATCCCTCTCTCTACCATCACACATATAATAATCCTGATGGCAGGAGACATCTATCTCCAGGCATCTCACCACTCCTTCCCTTCAGAACAGAAATCCATTCAGAACATGGAGAGTTATTGGTGTTGTGTGGATGCTCCAATAGATTTTTTATTGCACTTTCCATGCAGTTTGCAAACCCCCAGCCATCCCAAGGCTGCGTTTGCTTCATCAATTCTTGTGACTGCTTAATGCTGATGCTGTGGAGTTTGGCAGCCTCCATTAGGAATGGTTTTTCCCCATGATATTAACAGGCAGCGAAGCTTTGTGCTGATGGATAAAGCCCGGTGTAAAACCTGATTGGAATCAATCAGAGTAATTGTCTGGATGTGTGGTGGTTAATAGGAAACGTCCTGCATATTATTGGCTGGTTTATACAGCGCTAGGATTAACTTCTGCTGCCTTTCATGGCTCACATCCTCTCCCGAGCTGCTGGGGGAGGTGATGGATCTGTTGGGAGGCTCATGGAGCTGCAGTTTATATTTGTCCCAGTGATTATTCTGCTTTTCTGTCCGTGGCTACCAACTGGGCAAAGGGCAACTGTCAGCTTGTTCCATGAGTGATCCGAGCCCAGAGCAGGGCTTGGGGAGGCAGCAGGGAGCAGGGAGCAGGAGCAAGAGTGGAGCAGGAGCAAGAGTGGAGCAGAAGGCTCTATTAAGCAATGGCCATTAAACACAACCCTGAATCCACCCAGGCCAGCCTGGTGTTCCCATAGCTGTGCTGGGGTGGAAATACGAGGAGACACCCACCAGGAGCCTGCCATCCCTCAGGGTCAGGGTGCAGAGGCAGCCTGGGAGCTCTGAATGTGAGCAGGCACGGTCTGATCCAGCCAGGGACCACCACAACCACCCTGGAACAGGCTTCAGAGGCAACAAACACTGCGAGATGTCACCCACAGCCCAGCCTGATGAGACACTCCCTGATCAGACACTCGAGCTCAGCTGAACCTTCTGTGGCTGCAGGAAGCAAGTGGACCACAGCACCTGGCATGGTTACACATAAACTGGGAGCAGCTTTGTTTTCCAGCATCCTTTTCTTCTGTCAGGGGCTTAAAGCACATTTGGCTTCCTCGTGGAAGCATCTTACCAGTCCCCAGCTGCCTGGTAGCTGTGGGTGCAGCATCCTCTGACCTCCATCTGTACCCCCAAATTCTACTGAGGGTGTTGGAGAGGGACAGTGACCCAGAGAGGGCTCAGCTGGCCTCTGGGTGGGAGGCCTCAGCTTTCTCCCTGACACAAGGATTGGGCTTTTTTTTCCCCTCTGTTTTGGAGAATTTATCATTATTAGGGTTGATAAATCCCCACAAAGCACAGAGATACCACTTGCATTTCATGAGTAAGGGGCTGACTCTTGCCTGAGGCCAGGAGTAGTACCTTTAATTTAAATTCAGTGCTAGAAACTTCTGAATCCGTGGAAAGAGATGTTTCTTGCCAAAGAACAGGAGGAGGAGAGCAGGATTTGGCCAGGAGAGGCCAACTCCCTCAATGACCAGAGCCCTGGGTACCACCTGAAGGGCAGCAGGCTGGGATCCGAATGAAAGAACTTCCTGAGCACTCCCCTCTTCCCTCAGTGAGTTGAATACTATTGACCTTTAAGGCAAAATTGTATTTTGTACCTCTGGGAAGCAGTAACATTTCACAGAACTGCACTGGGGAATCAGGTAAACAATTGTTAACTCTCTCCAGCCCCATTTTGAGGCTGTCTCAGATGCGTGTGCAAACACAGCAAGGTTGAGAAGGTCTCTGAGCTCAGGAACCCCTGAGATGGAAGGGTCAGCTGGAGATCCTCTGTCCCTGACTCAGCCTGATGTCCCAATTTTGTGTGGTTATTCAGTTGAACCCACAGTCCTGGCACAGAAACATAAAATCCCAGAATGGCTTGGGTTGGAAGAGACCTCAAAGATCACCCAGTTCCCACCCTGTGCCACGGGCAGGGACACCTCCCACAGACCAGGTTGTGACCAAAATTGGCTCAACATTGTTATTTTGGCATTTCTGAGGTCCACACAGGTTTTGGGAAAGAGGTCTGGGTTTTCATGGCTGAGGATGTGGTTTTTTTGGGAGTCAGGTCATAAGAAACCATTTATGAACCTATGCTGTGGTATCTCTGACAGCAGGGGACAAATCTGCTGTTTGTATCACTGCTATTAAATAAAGCCTTTCTGGCTTTGAATTAATTATCCAGCTGTGCTTGGAAGTTGCTTCACCCAACAGCTTTGACAGTCCAGAGGCTTTGACCAAGTCCTGCCCTTGGACAGTGTCTGGGATCCCAGTCCACCAAAGGCACATGGATATTTTGCTATCAGGGTGGAACTGGCTGGTGCTGGCTGTGAACTCCACCAAGCCTCAGTGTGCTTTGCACAGGAGCTTCTAAACCTGTTGGATACTGGGATCCATTCCTGTGGGGAAGAAAAAAAAAAACCCCAAAAATCAGCCAAACCCAAAGAGAATTAAAAAGTGAGGCCTTTCCCGTTGAGCCAGTGCTCCCCACTGTGAGCACTGCAGGTTGGGCAGCCACGGGTAGTGAGAGGGCTCTGAGCTGCTCGAGCCTTGGCAGGAGCCACAATCCCAGGACAAAGTCAACACCTAGGGTGGAAAATTAAATCAATGAAGCAGCAGGAGCCAGAAAGCAAACTATGAACCGGCAGCAGAGCCGGCTTCCAAATTGAAATGTGTTTGCTGGGGATTGTCCATTGGCTTGGGGAGTTATTATTTCCATTTCTCTAGTTATGAATTAATTTCTAGAGGACTTAATCATCCCCTCCCTTTTCCCCTCCACAACCCCCTCTTCCCTTCTCCTTCTAATTTTCCACTTGACTGGGGATCCTCTGACAGTGAAAATTCAGGCTTAGAGGAGGTCCACGCAAGCTGCTCCATTAGTCTGGATAATCTCATTGGAACCAGTGGCTTGAATAATAACACCTTCACCTCCTGCACAGCACCTGATTCCAATGGCACTTAACACCCCTGGCTGGAGGGATGGATACACAGGAGAAGGGGAAGGGGCAGGGGCAGGCAGAGCCTGCACTGAGCACCCTTTGTCCCCTGGATCTGCCAGTCTACCAAGGACACTTCTGAAGCTTGAGATAAAAGCCTTCTCCACTGCTGGGTCATCGTGTTGGAAAGACCTCAAAGATTCTCAGACTCAGATTTTGTCTTAAAACCCCCCTGCCCACTAAACCATAGAGCCAAGTGCCACATCCACTAATTTTTTGAACATTTCCAAGGATGGTGACTCCACCACTTTCTTGGGATGCCTGTTCCAATGCTTAATTACTCTTTCAATGAAGAAACTTTTCCTAAAATCCAACCTGAATCTCCCCTGGCACAACTTGAGGCCATTTACTTTTGTTCTATGCTAATTACCCGTAAGGAGAGACCAAAAACTGGGAGGTGCAACTAAAAACCTGAGTTCTGCCACCAACCCATAAAATGGATGATTTGAATCCAGGATTCTGGATTGGATGTTGATCCTGAAGGACTTCCAGCAGGACATTTTTTCCCTTCAAGTGCATTGTTGGACTCCTATCCATCACAAATTATCATGCTGGGAGAAGAGGTCTCGTATAGGTGGATGAGGGACAACATCATGAAACTCCATTTGAATTCCTACCTCCTTCAGCATTCCCAGCCTTTTCCAACCACCAACCCACACTGGATCCCTCTCACTGCCTCGGCCAGAAGGAATAACCTTTTCCCATATTCAGTCCCATCATATCCCCCAGCTGGCCCACCCAGCATTCCCAGACGTGCCCAGAGAGCAGCATCAAGCACGAGTTGTGTCCAGGAACCACGAGTTTTTAAAGGGCAGGGAACTAAGAAATGAGCCCGGGAGATGGACACCTGAAGTGTGTAACGGATGGCTCCATCGCCGTGCATCCGACAGCCCAGCCTGCTGGAGGTCACCCACAGCACCAGGGCGATTTCTCAGTGCTTAACCCACCCCTTCCAGCCATGCACAGAGCGGGGGAAATCCATACATCACCTGCTGACAGCGTTTTCCTTGCAGCTGGAGCGTGAGCTGGGATTCCTGGTGCAGCCTCGGGTCAGTGAGTGCTTCCCAGAGCCTCACGGTGCGAGGTGGGGTGTGCCAGACCTGATTGTTTAGGAGAATTACTCCTAAAATAATAATAGTAATAGTAATAGTAATAGTAATAGTAATAGTAGTAGTAGTAGTAGTAGTAGTCATAGTAATAATAATAATGATGATAATAATAATAATAATAATAATAATAATAAATTTTAAATATTAATTTTTGAAACAATAATTTAAAAATAACGATTTTAAAAAATAATAATAACAATAATAATAATAATAATAATTCCTTTTGGCTGTATGTTTAAACTACCAGAGGGATGAATCAGGGATTGTTTTTAGGGTGTTTTGGAGCCCAGGTCCTTTTGTTTCTTATGGCTTGGCTCTCGATGGATCCTCCCTTCACTCCAAACCTCTCTGCAGAGCCAGCTCGACAGGAGGCTTAAGAAGAGAGAAACTCAACTTTTACTTTGACTTTTTGGCTAGAGCAGCTTTGGGCAGAGAAAGGCAATGAGATTAAAATTAAAATCCTTCTTGCTCAATTTTTCCTCTTATTCTGTCCCCCAAATTCTCTTTCCTAGAAGGAGCTGGGCTGTGAAAGGCAGAATGTTTTGTTGTTGCTTTTGTCAGAGTTGGGGTGAAATGCTGATTTAAGTAGCTGGGAAGCTCCAGCTCTGATCCAAAGCCTGTGCACTGATCACGTGAGGATCTGAAAACTGCCATGGAAACAGAGCTTCTCCTTTATTTCTGATCTCTGTTCACCTGTTGAAAGCTGTTCATCCAGCTCAGCCTGGGCTTTTTCTTTCCTTCAAGGAAACAAATAGCTTAGGGATGGATCCAGAGCTTCAGGCATGGTCTGAGTGGGGTTGGTGGAGCTTCATGGTGCCTTTTTCAGGTAGAAAATCCCATCCCATTGATTTCACACCCCACAGGGAAAGCCAAGCCTGGGCTGAGAGGTTCCTTGGTTTATTTTTCCCAGTTCCCTGCACAATCTCCTCTCCTACCAGAGCCGTGGAATTGCTGGAGATGCCCATGCCAGGTCTGTGTGGCAGTGGGGACTCAGCGCAATTCCCTCTGTGCTATCCTGAGGTTTTTATGGCTGCAAATTGCAGAAATTTTGCTTTTCCTGCAGAAAAGTCTTGGTCCAGAGGGAGGAATTGTCTCTGCCGGGAGCAAATATTGGAGTTACAGAACCCATCACTGTAGGGTCTGCTGCTGGGGGACACGGGCAGAGGGATGGATGGATGGATGGATGGATGATGGATGGATGGATGGATGGATGATGGATGGATGGATGATGGATGGATGGATGATGGATGGATGGATGGATGGATGGATGGATGGATGGATGGATGGATGGATGGATGGATGGATGGATGGATGGATGGATGATGGATGGATGGATGGATGGATGGATGGATGGATGGATGGATGGATGATGGATGGATGATGGATGGATGATGGATGGATGGATGGATGGATGATGGATGGATGGATGGATGGATGGATGGATGGATGGATGGATGGATGGATGGATGATGGATGGATGGATGATGGATGGATGGATGATGGATGGATGGATGATGGATGGATGGATGGATGATGGATGGATGGATGGATGGATGGATGGATGGATGGATGATGGATGGATGGATGGATGGATGGATGGATGGATGGATGGATGGATGGATGGATGATGGATGGATGGATGATGGATGATGGATGGATGATGGATGGATGGATGGATGATGGATGGATGGATGGATGGATGGATGATGGATGGATGATGGATGGATGGATGGATGGATGGATGGATGGATGGATGGATGGATGGATGGATGGATGGATGGATGGATGGATGGATGATGGATGGATGGATGATGGATGGATGGATGATGGATGATGGATGATGGATGGATGGATGGATGGATGGATGATGGATGGATGGATGGATGATGGATGGATGGATGGATGGATGGATGGATGGATGGATGGATAAGGAGGAGGAAAGGAACTTATCAGCAGTGTGAAAATAGAGATAATGATGAAGATCAAAATGAGCAGTGGTGGATTGTGAGAATCTGGTTTGAGAAACTCTGTGGGATCCCCTCTGCCTTGAACCTTTCTGGTTAAAACTGCTCAAAAGGTTTCCAGGGGTGGGGGATTTGGATGAGGAGTGTTCAGGCCTGATCAGTCCATCCTGTGAGAATATTTTCCCCTTTCTGTGCTCCCCCAAGGCAGGACAGCAGAGGCTGACAGCAAAAGAGCAAGTGAGTGAGGTGCTGGCTGAGCCTGGCAGGGATTCGGTGTCTGTGTGAGTGGGGACTCCTTACAGCGCACTTCCCACAGCTCCCTGACCTTCTGGAAAACCTCCTGAACACAGATCCTCACTTGCCTTTTAGGAGACAAGGCTGAAGTGGCACCAAACCTTGCACCTGGAGGAATTCCAGGTGTCTCTGCAGCCTTGAGGGAGCCTCAGCACCACTGATCAGCTCCAATCACCGAGCAGGACACCCCAAATTTGACCTTTCTGAAGGCAAGGGCACCTCCCATCATCTTCACCAGCAGATGTTTGGCATTTGGACTATAGAGACAGGGAAATCACCAAATTAATTTCTATGGAGTTACTCAAGAGAAGCTCCCACAGAGAATTTGAGGATGATGATCTGAATCAGGCCAGGAACAAAGAACTTCAGCCCCTTTGAACAGATTATTTGCATCAGCCCTTGCAGAGGAGAGCATGTAGGAGCACGGGAGAGTGTAGGTGTTATCTACCCAGGTTCTGGGGAAGACACTCACAAATATTATTAGGATGAATAGGAAGCACCATGATAGGATGCTCTCTGGGAAAAGTAATTTTGTTCATTAATTGCTTGCCTTATCTAGCAACCTCGTTCCCTTTCTCTCGCTTTCTTCTTCTTCTAATTTTCTTTAAAACAACTCTAAGTGAATTCAGTGCAGGGAAAGTTATTTTGCTGCCTCCTCAGAGACAGGAGCTTGTATTACTCAGGTAGCCTTCAGCTGAGCCTTCAGGGGTTTTTCCATCTTCATTTGAAACTCAGCCTTTCATGGGCAGATGGCAAAATGCAGATTCCAGGCAGATTCCTGTGATTCCTTTCTTGTGGATCACCTCAGTGCCGTGGACTGACCGCAGTTCTCATGCCTTTGGCTCGAGTTCTGCCTCCTGCTTGTGATTTTTGTGCTCTGAGATTCTCCTCCTGCTTTAAGCTACTGGGCTCGTGTTGTGCCTGCTAAGTTCAGCAGCAAAAGGACCTGAAGGGCTGTGATTGAAGGGGCAGCAAAGCAGAGACCCTGCAGCTTCAGAGATGTCCTTTCCTTGTGGCTTTGACCCTTTCAGGAGGGTGGGAAGGGTCAGAGGATGGAGGCAGGAGATCCCCATCCTCCCAGATGTCACAGACAGGTGCTGGCTGTTTTCAGGCTTTCTGCAGCAGGAAGTGATGTAGGAATGGATTTTAGGAAGGAATTCTTGGCTGTGAGGGCGGGCAGGCCCTGGCACAGGGTGCCCTGAGAAGCTGTGGCTGCCCCTGGATCCCTGGAAGGCTGGGTGAGGTTTGGAGCAATCTGGTGTGGTGGAAGGGCTCCTGCCGATGGCAGGGGGTTGGACTGGATGATCTATAATGTCCCTTCCAACCCAAACCATCCCATGCGTCCATGATCCTGCGATTCACAGATGAACTCCTTCTTCCCATAACAACCAGCTGAAGAGCGGATTTCAACATCCCCTTCCACAGATCCCCCTCCCTCATTCCCACACCCTCCTTCCCCCCCACCCCGTGCCAGCAAACCATTCCCAATCCTTCATTGGACAAAGGGTCCGAGTTTCCAGGGATTTGCATGTGAAATGCTCCCGTCCATCTCGGGCTCCAGTGAGCCGCCCTGCAGAGGCACACACGCGTGTCCACCATCCCTGGCTGCCCCCCAGCCATGCCTGAGCTGGGATGGTCCTCGGGGCCACCCCTGAACCTCTGGCCAGCCCCAGGGCTCGGGAGCAGGTTACATTTGATGCTCCAACCCCGCCTCTCCCAGGCAAGATTAGCAGGGCCGAGACAATCCGTAAGCTCTGGAAACTTGGGGAGGGGGGCTCGGGGAAAGGAGAAGGGGCATGAAATCCCCCAAAGCAGGGGGGAGGGATGCTGTTTGTGGAGCGCTTGGCTTTGTAGGGCGGGAGACGGAGGAGTAAATCCCTTGCACCCACGCCCCGTGGGGCTCCGGGGGTGGGCTCGCACAATCGCTGGGATGGAGGGAGGAGCCCACCTGGGGACGGCGATAAGGGGCGGGCGGGGGGATTGCGGTTCTGCAGCATAAGCCGGCCGAGTTATCAGGGCAGAAACTCGGCTTCTATTACCATGCATTAGAATAGATTAGCAGGCAGAGCAATTAGCAGCCTCACTCCGTTTGGCGAGGTGACAGCGGCGCTGGTGCCGGGCAGGAGGCGAGTGGGGAGAGGCAGCTTTGGCAGGGCAGCGTTTCCATCCCCAAACTGCAGCCCAAGGGCAGGGGTGGAGATCTGGTCTTTCACCCCAGGACTGCCCTGCTGGGACATTGAGAGGAGCAGCAGGGTGAGCTTTGAATGGTGGTCTGAAACTTTTTGTGGCTCGCAGGTCCCTTAAAAATTGCCCTGGGGAAATGCAAAGCTCCAAAGAGTGAATTTCAGCTTTTTTTGGAGTAATTTCTTCCATGGCTCTTTGGAAAAATGCACAGACCACTTGGTGCCTAAATAGCACCCATTAAAAACCCCACTTTTTCCACTTCACCCAGTGGCTTTTCCCTGCTTTGCCCAGTTCATCTTTGATGCCCAAAAAGCAGCTTTTGGGGAGTTGAGCCTGTTTGTGGTTAGAGCCAAAGAAGAAAGGATTCAACAACTTCCTCAGATGCACGTGAACTTGCTGAGAAAACCCCTCACCACCAGGACAGGTTTCCCAGCAATAATCCTGTGCATTATCCCAGCTCAAATTTGTCACTTTTCCTGGAGCATCTCCTGCCTTTTTTGTAGAATGGAGTATCCTGGGCAGTTGGTCAAATTTAACTTCTTGGTGCCAGCGAGAGCTAAATTTCAGCCATGCCCTGGGCAACCTGGAGGCCAAAAGGAGAGAGCAGGGAGGGAGTGGGGTATTCTCCACATGGCCATGTAAAGTTTAAGGTCAATTATGTCTGTGTCTCGACATTTATGGCATTCCTGTTCTCAGGACCCCGAGGGAACCTGGAAATGTCAAAACATTGCTAAAACTGACCTTAAACTTTACATGTGAGTGGGACTGAATCTTCTCCCTTTTCCTGGCTCCAGCCAGAAAATTGCTTTGGCTCCAGCAGAGGGAAAGGCAAATTTCAGCTGCTCTCTCCTTCCCCAGCCTTACTCTCCCTGGTGATAAAGCCACCTCAGGAGACCCAAAGCTGGGTCTAAACGTTGGTCAGGCTTGGGCTAAAACAAACCTCTCAATCCATCCCCAGATTCCTTTAATTGCTCTGTTCTCGTCTCACCCATCTTTCCAACTGGGAAATCAAAAAACTTTTTCCCAGAAAGGAGCGAAGCTGTCACCTTGCATCTCATCCTGAAAGAGGGACCAGACTGATGAGCCCCAGCCGGAAAACTCGGATCTCCAGAGCCACCCCCAGCCAAGCATCTCTGTCCTGCGCTCCTTCCCCAGATCGCTGTCCCCAGTCCTGGCTGAAAATGCCATTCCGAGGGTTTGCACTTGGCTTCCGCCGAGCTCCCTCTGCTGATCACCTTCCAAAAGGCACCTCAGAGCTGTTCCTCAAGGGAACACATCCCCTCCTCGGGGCAAGGACCGGGACCCCTGGCTGGTGCTGGCCGGGGATCCTGTGCGATATCAGCCCGTGCCTGGCTGGGGAACGCGGCTCTCTGCCAGGGTCTGGGGCTTTGGGGGAAGAGAGGAGAACCCAAGAGCTGCAGCGGTGCCAGAAATCCCCCTGTCACCTCCTAGGTTCTGTGCTGCTCCAGCTTTGCCTAGGAAAAAAATTCTGGTGCGTTGCAAGACCAGAGATTTAACAAAATCTCACTATTTCTGTTATTTAATTTTGTAGGAATCAGAGAATCACAGAAGGGTTTGGGTTGCAAGGAACCTTGAAGCCCATCCAGTGCCACCCCCACCATGGGCAGGGACACCTCCCACTGTCCCAGGCTGCTCCAAACCCTGGCCAGCCTGGCCAGGAACAATTCCAGGGATCCAGGGACATCCCCAAATCACCTTTCCCCTCAGGGACAAGGAGAGCTGCTACCAGGGGGTACCAGGCCATGCCTGCAGCCCCTCTTACATTTCAGATTCCAAATTTGTTGATCTCTTCAGTTCTTTCAGTTTGACTCTTGTGTGCACGTACAGCCTGGCTGGGCTGGGAATTCTGATTTTCCCTTGGAGATGACGAGATGGGAGAAATGGAAAATCATTGTCTCTTACCCTGTCTTGATCCAGGACAGGAGAGATCATCTGGGCTACTCATGGTCTTGCAATGGAGACCTAAATCAGATTTCCCTGAAAGTTTCCCTACATCTTCTTGAGACTTCTAATTTTTTTTTTTTTCCCTTGGATGTCTCTATCCAATAAACGTCAGAAGGAGACCACTGGAGGTGGTGATGCGAATGAGGGAGGCAGATGGATAATCTGAGGAAAAAAGAAGGGAACAGGTTGAATTTTAAGGGGAAAAACCAAAGAGAGGTGAAAAAAAGAGAATGGGAACTTTGCCCAAGCTGAAAACACACCGCTGGGAAGAGGTGAGAATTGGGATGGGGCAACATCTCCCTCTTGCACAAGTGGAGGACCCCAGTCAGAGGGACCCTACACCACAAAAAGCTTAGGAGTGAACAGTTTGGGGATGAAAACGGGAATTCCAACATCAAACTTGTATCCTACCAAAATATCCCCCCCTGGCCTGGTGACCCCTCCCCACTGGTGTGACTGGGGGTGCCCCGATTGCCACCCCCAGCACTGGAGGGAAGGTGTGAGGAAAGGGAGGGCTGAGATGATTCCATCAGAGGGTGAGAGAATTTATCCCCTGAGGGAAATGTCACTGTTTAGAGCCAGAAAGGAAAGCTGAAATGTCAAAACCTTTTGCAAAAGAGTGATTCCAGCAAATTACCTGTGTGGAGGTGGTGGAAAGGTGTCATTTGGGGTTGCTGGGATGACCCAAACCATTTGGTCTCTGAGCTTCGCCATCAAACATGGATTTTTCACATCCCTCTCCCTCCCTGAGAAGCCACCTGAACGCCCAGAGTCAAAAGAATGATGCTGTGCATCAAATGGTGAGGCTTCTCCAAAAAAGATTTATTTCTTTAGAATTTATTTCTGGGAATTAAAAATTTTTGATGGTATTTTTTTTTCCCTGAGTAAAAAAAAAATATTGAATCGTGTGCTAATTGCCACTTGTAAAAATCCCCCAAATACTCTGTTCTGAGTAGCAATTTCTGATCAGATCCAATCACCACTCTTTTGTCTCGAAATTTGTTATTAATTAACAGAATTGCAGATAAGACCTTTTCCATTGCCAGAAAACTGACTTTTTTGGGCCTCACATTCAAAAAGTTGGGTATTTTAGTCTGCTTCTTGGGAAATTATGGGAAAAAAAAAATACAACAGAGTCCAAATCTTCTCCTTTTTCAACAGTTATGGTCATGAGCAAGCAAGACATGGTCAGGTGAAAAATAAAGGTCATTTTGGGGGGAGCTGGGAGGGGTTTTTGTGTGTAGGGTGGTGGTTTGGGGTTTTTTGTCTGCAACAGGAGTACCTTCACTGAGAGTCTGGGCTTGGTTTGACCAAGCCCCAGCAAGGCAGAAGAACCCTTCCCATCCCTCCAGAGGTGGAATAGCCTGGCCCTCTGCAGCCTGGGTCTGCAGGGTGTGGCCCCAGCTTTAGGTCCCTGATCTTTAGGGATTTACTGATGATTTCTTGTGTCCCAAACCAGGACCTCCACCTCAGGCTTTGCCCCGCTCTCAGTCTGTGCCTCACTTTCCTGTCTCTGCCTGCTAATTCCAACCTCATGGAGATATCCTGAAGTTTAATTAGCTGCGGGCAAAGCCCTCAGAGATTCTTGGAAGAGAGACACGAGAGAAGCTGAAAGTATTAATTTAACATCATTAAAATAATTGGTTGGTGGCTGGCAAGCAGAGGGTGAGCACCAGTGGTGCTTCTTCTTAATGGGAGATGAGGAGGAAATAACATTCCTCATGGCTCAGTGGTAGGAGCAGCTCCTCAGTGTTTGCGTTAATGGTTTTGGACAAAGCAGGACATTTAGAATTGTTAAAGACGCAGCTGATAATGAAGGAGCAGCACATCCAGAGAAGTGTCGTGTCTGCACCACAATCAAAACAAGCTCAGGGGTGGGAGATGCTCTTTTAGGGGCCTGAAGTGGAATGTGGTGCCACTGGGAGCTACACATCACCTGGTGATGGTGGGACTTGCAGGGACTTAGGGAATGTGGCAGCGGAAAGCGATCTCGGTGTGCGGACACCCCCGGAATGCTGGGGGCACAGATATTTTATTAAAGCAAATTTAGCAGTAAAAAGGGTTTTCTGCTGTACAAACAATAATAAACACACCAGATGAGAGTCACAGGAGCTCCCAGGGCCCAAGGAAGACAATGACTGTCACCAGAGAGAGCAGAAATGATGTGTTGAGGTTGAGATATTTCATTATCACTCCCTCAGCCCAGCTGCTGAGTGCAGGCAGCTGCCGTCCAGGTGACCACTCCTATAGGCAGCAGGGCAGGCTGGAAGTACTTATTTATTAAAAGTCCCATTTGCCTTTATTTACAGTTTGCTGAACTTACTTCTGGGGCTGCCACGTGCCCTCTGGGCAGATGCTTCTGTGACCAGATCCTTTGTCACTTTTGTTTCTGCGTCTCAGCCTTCACCATCCAGGGATTTGAGACTGGTGCTGGAGGGAAAGACTTTCCTCTGCACATGTTGGAACAATTTCCTCTGCCATTTCTTCCTCTCTTTGGGGAGGGCAGAACATTTTTGGTGGTGCAGAGGAAGGCTGGAGGGAGATGGTTACTTTATGTCAGGTATCTTTTTCTGCTCAGCTGAACTGTAGGGTCACAGAAGGATTTGGGTTGAAGGGACATTACAGATCATGCAGTTCCACCCCCTGCCATGGGGCTCTCATCCCAGGTTGCTGTAGGCCTCGTGCAACCTTGGACACTTCAAGGGATGGGGCAGCCACAGCTTTTCTGAGCAACCTGTGCCACGGCCTCACCACCCTCTGAGTAAAGAATTTTTTCATAATATCCAACCCAAATCTCCCTTCCTTTAGGGTAATCCATCATGGGAGAACCCACCACGTTGTGCCTCTGGAGAATCTCAGCTGCAGGTGCTGGGCAGACCAGCAACACCTTGGGTGATGTGTGAAGCCACAGGATGCTCCAGCTTAGGGTAGATGAGGTGGTCATGGGAGAGGAGATGGGGAAACCACGGACAAAGTGCTCTGGAGGGGAGCCAGCATCACCCCTTTCTGCATGCACAAACCCCTGGCAGGTGGCTCCATCCCTTTAGATTCGATTCCTGAAGCAGCTGTGGTCACTCACCCATGGTGCTGACCCCAGAGCCTGAGCCCTGACCCAGAGCCCAGCTCGGTGTGGTCCAGCTCAGCAGAACTCCCCCACCATCAGACTGGAGCACCAGGCACAGGTGTTGAGTGTTATAAGTGCTTTGGCTTTTCCAACTGAGGCATTGCATGGAAAAAGTCGGACGGTGAAAGTCGAAAGTTTGGAAGTGGCAGAATTGAGGTCACCGTGGAAAAAAGGAATAATAACCTGTGATCCTGTAATTAAAGTCTGGCTTGCAGTGTGTGAGTGCAGGGAGCAGATTTGGAAGTACAGAAGCTGCTTTCAGTCTGGCAGTCCCTAATTCCTGATACCCTGACACAGCAGCCTTAACATTATATTAAAGCCAGGCTTAGTTTGGTTTGGTTTTTCATAAATTCATATTTTGGATGACATTATTTTCACCTTATGGCAGATATCAAGGCTGCAGAGCACATCAGTCTAACATGGACCGAGAGTTTGGTTTGAAAAATTGCATGTTTTAAATGTGTATGACCTGTAAACAACAAGGTAAAATGTGGATTATTATATTCCTGCTCAGTTGGGGGATTGGGAATACAAACCACATTCCAGGATGCTTAATCCATATCCATAGATTTGAACTGAGCCTGGATATCTGCCTGTTTAATTTTAGAAAATCCAGATATTGTGCTGCAGCTGAAGGAAATAAATGGGAGGTAACAGAACATCTGGAAGAATTTGGGCGCTTGTGTTTTGATTCTGAGCCCAAAAAGGTTTCCCTTCCAAACTATTCCCAGGAGAGGAGTTCCCTGTGGAGCTTTAGTGGGATTGCTGTGGCTGTTTGTTTTATGGAAGTGCTTGGAAAAATCTCAGGTCAGCATTTTGCCTTTTGGCTTTTGTGCCACCATGGGGGACTTACAGTTTTGGGGGTATTTAATGGGCTATCAATCCAACCCTCTGGAGAGTGCCCATTTAAAATTCCTGATCCAGCATGTGGCAGTGCCAGAGGAGATTTAATGGGATGAGAGCTCCTGGGGAACAGAGAGCAGGAGTTGCAGTGCTGCTTTTGCTCTCTCAAGCCTGCAAAGTGTGTTGAGAATGGCCAAAATGTCCCTTTATGGATCCTGCCTCTGGAAATACGAAATTTTCCTCTGCCAGAAAGATGGGGAAATTGGAGTTTGGGGTTTGGGGTGTTCACTTTATCTAGAGACAGTCACTAGAGAGAAGCCAAGCCCTAAAGTTTTAGGCAGCACCAAGCTTTGTAACATTTGGATTATCCATATACTGAGTTTTTGGTGTGTGTTTCCATGGATCCTCATCTGCAAATCCCCATGCACAAGGGTGCAGTCTCTGCTCCAAGGAGTAGGGGTGCTGAGGGGTGATCCTGGAGCTCCAGCAGCCCCCAGGCTCTCTCCCAAATGAGACTGAAGTCTGGGAGCGGGTGAATAATTTAACGTCCACACTTAAGTCTTTATAGCTGGTTTTAATGGGGGGTAATAGCACTGCTAATAACAAAATCCATTGAAGACACCCTGTGCAAGTCCATAACATTAACTTAATGGCAGAAGGTAATTGGCATGCAGCTGGAGCTGTCCTCTTGGATTAACCCTGTGGATTTCCAGGCAGACACCTTCCTTGAAGCAATGGCCTTGGCAGCGTGTGTGGAGTGAAATGCAGATGTGGTTTATGTTATACAAGTGCAAACCTGGGTGGAAATGGGGCAAACAGCCACCAATCCACTTTTCAGGGTTGTGTTTGCACCACACAAGTGAGATGAGGGGTGGTGACAGCACTGAAAACATCAACAGTGGCGTGAACTCCACACATTTGTGCAGCCCAGGTGTGTGAACCCACAAATTTCACTGAGCTGTCACTTATTGGGAACACCTGAATCTTTAAGATTCAGCTCTCAGCACTTCTAGTCAGGATTTTCAAGCCACATGCAGAAAACTCCTTAATCTGCAGGGACAGCTGCTCGGGAGTGTCCCCCTGCCAGAGGTGAGGTACCAACAGCCCAGAGGCACCACAAGTGTGCAGAGTTCTCAGGAGGGACAAAAAACATGGGCTGTACACGGCTTCTCTACAAGGAGAGCCCTGCCTGAGGTGTCCCACAGCCCTTGGACAGGAGAGTTTGAAGGGCTGGGGGTCTGGCCCAGGGAAGGTTGTGCTGCACCTGCTGTGTGGGTGGAGAGACAGAATTTCTGCAGTGGGGATGGAGCTTTCACACAGCCCCCTCCCTCCTCTTGCCAGTTCCTTGCAACTCCCCAGCCTGCTTGAGCAATCCCACAGCTGCCAGCACTGGAGTTAATGCTCTCAGACACGTGCTGGGACTCTTGGGAATGTCCTGTGCAGGGCCAGGAGCTGGACTCCATGCTCTGTGTGGGTCCCTTCCGGCTCAGGAGATCCTCTACAATTCCATCAGCCAGAGCGCGCCAGGGCACAAGTGCAATTTTCTGTCTGGTGCTGTCCCAAAGAGCACAGGGCCGACTTTCTATGCACACTGATTGCTGCTCCCACACCCCAGAGCTGTCCCCACCCTGCCAGCCTGGCTCTGTGCTCACTCTGCCGCTGTCTGTCCCTGTTTTCCAGCTGCACGAGGAAGGAGCGGTGCGAGCGCTCCAGCGAGCCGCGCAGATTCGCCTCGGAGATGAAGCAGTGCGTCCGCCTCACCGTGCACCCCAACAACATCTCCGTCTCCCAGTACAACGTTCTGGTGAGGAATGACAATCCCTGCCCCTCTCCTCGGGTTTAACCTGCCCCTGCAGCGTGACAGACCCAGGGATTCAGCGCCAGTGGGAAGGACTGGCAGCAGGAGGCTCTCCAGACTCCGTTAAGTTCCCCAGCAACTCTTCCAGAGCAGGGAGACATTTCCCACAGGAGGATATTTTGGCATTGGTTATTTTCTGTTTAGAAGTCTAGAAATGGACTAGGAAGAGTTTTCCTTGTTGTCTGTGAGGGCAGGTCTGAAGGGACTCTGTGTTCTGCAAGTGTTGTGTGTTGCCCTGGGAGAGGAATTAATTAAAAACTTTAGGCAAGGGACATTTTCATGGTTAGAAATTGCATTCTAGAGGAAAGCCAGGTGAAGGATGATATGAATTATTTCAGTGAGCTCCAAGTTCCCATCATTTTGGATGGAAATGTCTCCTTCTAAGCCCCCAGGAACTCCATCCTGCTCCAGCACTAGGCACGCAGAGCAGAGGCAGGATGCTGTGCAGAGGAACCCACAGCTTCCAGGGCTCCTGCTGTCTCCTGTGACCTTCTGCAGCATGAGGTTTAACCTTTCTGGCTTCAAGCTACTCAGTCAGCAGCCAAGGAAACCACACAGTGAATGCTGGCAGAGCAGCAGGTGATCCTGGCCATCCCTGGGTTTGAGGCAGGAAATCACTGCTGAAGATCTGACCAGTCTGTGGTTTCTCTCCTGGCTCGTGGCAGCAGGACCAGATGTGGTGAGATCCCAACATGCTCCAAGAAGGAGACAAAACCCCATTTCTCTCAGGCTACCGGTGCTCTGTCTTTTTGACCATGCTAATTTGGGCTGCAATTAAGTTGATAACCCAGGCCCTAAAAGCTCCATCTCAAGGAAAGCTGATCATTATCCCCACACCCTGAAAGGCCTAAATGGAGTTGCTCAGGGTGCAGCTGCCAGACACCTTCCAGGTGACAGGTTTGGATTTCTCCAGGGATAATGAAATCAGCCTTTCAAAGCCTTCATGTCCAGTCATTGCTGCTTTGTTTCAGCCTCTTAACTTTGCTGTGACTTTACTTTCCCCAGGCTTCAAACAAAACTGATCTGAGACATTTTAAGTTCTTTGTTCTTCTGGTAGTTCAAGGTTCCTTTTCTGTATTCTCTCAGTAGCTGTTGAATTCTTTCATGTTGGAATAAATCCTGGGGGACTGGCTGGCTCGGGGCGATGGAAAATGATAACGGAATAAGAGACCTTTACCTCTGGGTTACTCCCAGGGTGAGTCAGCCCAGAGCTGCTGGGATCAGAAGTTGACATCATCTGTTACCTAGCAATCTGCATGGACATTTTGATGGAAGCCTCAGCCCAGTCCCAGTTAAACTGGTGATCCAGCTCATCCTGTCACCAGAGGCAAACCAGGAGGGGAACAAACAGAGGCTTGGTGGTGTCATCAGCAAAGCTCTAGAATGCTAGAATCCTGAGTCCTAGCAAAGTGTCAGTGACAGTGAGTTCTTGCCCACGGAGGCAGAGCAGGTGTTCATGTGCTGGTTTTCCACTGATTGATATTAAGTAAGAAGGAAGAAACCACCCATGGAAATTATTTTTCTGAGAGAAGCTGCTGAAAGCTTCCTCTGTGCCTGGAAATAACCCATAGCTGTCTAGTTCTGAGATAGACAACTGATTGAACCATTCAGATTCAACTGATTGAACCACTTGGAAGTTGGATCTGCCTCTGTGAGATCCACATGTGGTCAGCCACACTTTTAAATTTTGAGCACTAACAGGGTCTTGGAAAAATCTCTAGCTGAGTCTGTTTCAGCCCAGGACTGCTGCTCTGGGCTCTCTGAGAAGAGCTGCTGGCTGGGGGCAGGCTCCATGCTGTCCCAGGAGTGTGGGATGTAGGACTCCTTGTCTGCTCGGGGTGTGCACTGGCCCATGGAGTTTGTGGCCAAGCACTGCTCTGCCCACCAGTGTCATCTTCTGCATGGCACAGCTTCCTCCTGCATCATCCATGCCCAGAGGGAGATTTGTTAAGGAGGATGGGTTCCCCTTCTCCATTGCTAGCAGGGAGAATGCATTCAGCCTCAGTGCTAAATCCATCCAAATAACCAAAGCTTTTTCCTGTTCCACATCTGAGACAAAAAAAAAATTACCTTTCCCATTGCCTTTGCCATGGCCCAAAGAGGATCCTACTCTCACAAAGGCTTAGTGGCATCCAGGGCTAAAGCCTGTCTGCTCAGCTTTTCTCCCTGGTGGTCCTCGGTGTGGAGAAACATCTCCAGCCTTTCCCTAAGTGAGGAAAATGCAGTGTGGGAGCACTGAACGCTACGCCACCTTCTCATCCTGTCCTGCTTTGTCACCTGGCCTGACCCCTGCTCTTTGTGCTGGTAGAAACAACCCCTCAGCATGCAGCTGTGTGTCCTTGCAGTGTCTGTCACCTCAGAGGGGGCCTCAGCCAGCTCGGGGAGGAGGCAAGTGTGGAGAGTATCTGCATTTGAGCCTGTGCCGAGTGGTTGGCTCCAGTGTTCACTCACAAAAACACGAAATTTACACCAATTACCAGGTGCTAGAGGGTCCCCTGGGGTGCCCCTCTGTGTTCAGGCACGACCTTTGAGCAGGACCCTCAGTGATGGAGAGCCATGGGGCAGGACCTTTGTTTGGGAAGTTGCCAGCACGACTGTGCTCCCCCAAAGCGTGGACATGGTGGAAACCAGCCCTGAGATTCCTTTTCCCATGACCATGAGCAATGTCAGAGGGTGTTGTGGACATTAAAAACATCCTTCATGGCTTTTTTTTCCCCATATGGAGCCCCAGCAGAGCACAAGGAGCCAACTGGTTCTTCGGTGGGATGGGCAGGAGATGTTTCTGTGCCTGTAGAGACAGGGTTGTTTTTTGTGGTGGACTGAAGGCTGTAACTAGACTCTCCTCACACAGGAACTTGGGGACAGAGTGCTCCCCCCTGCTGGTGCTGGCAGAGCAGGCCGTAGAGAGTTAGACTGGAGCGCTCCAGTTTCTCTGGAGTCTGCAGAGTGCCTCTTGTGAGTAGCAGTCACCTTCCTCAGAAACCGCGGGCCCTGGCGGCCACCACGGCCCCGGAACCCACGGCTGGCTCCAAAGACTCCCTGCCTAACCTGACACCTGCATGAGAGACGGCGAGCACTCCCTCCCCTGCACTGACCCAGCCAGCACTGGGGCTCCGTGCAGGTGTCCCTGCACAGCCACCTGCGTCAGCATCAGCATCTCGTGCCTTCCCCTCCTCACTCGCCCCCCTCCTGAGCCGCTGCTTTCTGCTGAAGGAGGATGCTCTCTCTAGCAAGAGGCTCTTTGTCCGACCTCTCCAGTGTAATTCTCTCCTGCTGGCCCAGCTCTGTGGTTTGGCTGAGTGTTCTCTCTTCTCTCGTTTTCTGCCTCTCCTCCTCTCCCTCTGCCTTTGCCTGCAGCTGGTCTTGGAGACCTACAACGTCCCCGAGCTGTCAGCAGGAGTCAACTGCACCTTCGAGGACCTCTCGGAGATGGATGGGTTGGTGGTGGGCAGCCAGATCCAGTGCATCTCTCCAGCTGCCAAGGAGGTGCCCCAGATCATCACAGAGAATGGTGAGTACCCCACAGCTCCTCCAGCTGCACCTCTCCCTCCCATCCTCAGCCCCCGCCCTGCGTACTCACAAAGCGGGATTTGGCTCCTGAGAGCCTGAGGAGAGGGCATGGAAAGCCCTGGGAGCAGGGGGGATGCTGGAGCTGCTCAGCAGCACGTCACAACACGAGCTGTGTGAATGTGAGAGTGTTTCAGGAGTGCAAGCCCAGAGCTGCAACCCCAGCAGCGGCACTGAGGTGCTCCTCCGTGTGACACCAGGTGTTTGCAGGCTGCCACCGAGTGGCAGCTGCACGTACCCAGCAAAGACAGCACATGGACTTGGGATATTCCCTCTTCTTTTGGCCAGGCTGGTGTTCCACACCAAGGGCACAGGCTCTCAATGCACCCCATCCCATGTAACAGACAGAAATCCCTGCAGAGCTGGACAATCCTGTCTGTAATTTCACCCTGCTCCTCCCAGATTTAAGTCTGTGTGCTCAGCTCCCTGTCTCAATTCCCAGCCTCTACTGCCTTCAGCTGTTCCAGGTTTGCTTCTGGCTCCTTTTCCTAAAGTGGTCCAGCACAGAAAAACACCTTGTCTCCAAGGGTGCTTCCCCTAGCCACAGCTTCCTGCACTTTTTTCTTTCCCTTTTCTAACAAACTTTCTGGGTAATTTCAAGAGCTCCTGTGGCTATTAACAGGGACTTTCTATAGAAACCTTGACCCTGCTATCATCCCTGTGAGACACAGAGAGGATGCTGCCAATTCTTGTCCTTGGCTTCCTGTGAAAATTTGCTGTAAAATTTGCCTCTGGGGATCCACAGACTGCAGAAAATGAGGTGACATGAACTGTCACCATCGTCTGTGCTCTCCCTGAGCTGCACACAGCTGCTGTGCTCTCCACTGCAGTCCCAAAACAAGCTCCCAGGAGGTTGTCACCACTTTCAAGTCCCACGGAGTCATGTTTGCTTACCAAGACAGCTACCAGAAATTCTTTCCTTGGTATGGACAGCTGTTCCAGGCCAGGCTATCATCAACCAGCAAACAAAAATAGCAGTGAAAGGTGGAGACAGGACAAGAGGGAGAGATTTATCTGCTTTCAGGGCACCTGCAGCTTGTATCAGCTTCAGAGCTGCTGCTCTGCACCTCTGCGAAGTCCTCCCTGCAGTGCCAGAGGCTGGATTTGAACTAAAGAATGTGTGACTATCATACCTGGGGCCATCCATCCTCACATGCTGGTTTAAAATAGGTGCAAGACGCTGGCAGGGTTGTTAAATTCGGCAGAGCAGATGGGCAGCAGAGCCCAGCAGTTTGTGTTCAGTGGGGTTTGTGTGTGCCCCAAGGTGGGTGAGTGAGCACGAGGTGCTCGTTGTGACCCTTTGTCAGCAAGTTTGCTTTGGCCTCATTGATTAATGAATCTTTCAGGTGAGGAGGGAAATCACAGAATTATAGGATGGTTTAGTTTGGAAGAGCCTGAAAGATCATCTCATTCCAAACCCCTGCCATGTCAGGGACACCTTCCACCATCCCAGGCTGCTCCAAGCCCCATCCAGCCTGGCCTGGGACACTGCCAGGGATCCAGGGGCAGCCACAGCTGTGCCAGAGCCTCATCACCCTCACAGGGAAGAATTTCCTCCTAAAATCCCATCTAAATCTGTCCTCTTTCAGTCTTCCTTGTCTTATCACCCTTTCATAAATAGCAGGGAAAGGGCCACCCAGGCAAATCTTGAATTAAACCTGGGTCACTTCCCCACCAAATCATTGCAGTTGCTGCACCCTCTGGAATTGCAATTGCCCTCTCTGAACTGTGGGAAGAAGCAGCTGGTTGCTGCCCAGCTTGGGAGCAGAGGGAAAAGGGATGAGGTGTCCAGGAGCTGGGGTGAAAAGGGGTCTGCCACAGAAATGGATGGATCCCTCTGGAAGTTGTCATGGAGTTACTTTACCTTTAAGAAAGTTTAAGTTGCTGGGATCTGCCTGGCGTCTTTTCTCCTGACCAATTATCGGTCATTGCTGAGAATTGACAGCAGTTTAGGCCATTGAAAAGTGAGATCAACTTGTGAACCCTACCTTAAAGTGTAAAACCAGAGCTCTCTTGGCTCTCTTTGTTTCCTGGCTGGGAAGGGCGGCAGCGCCCCAGGCTTCCCGCTCCCTGCCCAGGCCATGCGGCCGGGCGGGGACTGGGCTGGGCCCAGCGTCTCCCGGCCGGGGGATGCGGGCCCTGTGGAGGGGGTTTTCTCCGGGCTCCGGCCGGGCCGGGCCGAGCCGATCTCTGGCTCGGCTGCAGGCTTTTTGCTGTGGCTGGATTCACTGGAGACTGCTGAGTGAAGAAGGAGAGAGAGGGCTCTGGGCCTGCAGCGGGCTGGGCGCGGCGCCTACACTCTTCAGAGCAGCCATGAGGAGCTTTCCATCGCAGACGGCTCCAGCTCCTGCACCGGCCGAGGCCACAGAACTACCTACAACAGCCTGGGCAAGATTTTAACTCTTTCATTTCCCAGATGAGACTTGCGGATCAATTATTTATCCAGACAGAGAAAAGAGAGTGATCAACATGAAAAGAGACTTTATAAACTACTAGTGACAGGAAAGAAAAAAAAGGTAGAGAATTAAGAAGATGCTTTAATTAAGCTGAAATATCTTTCTGTTAAAACTATGGAAATGGACAATAAGGTCTTGAAAACGCTCCTTTAATTCATGACAGTAAATAGGGAGGAATAGAGTGTTCAAAGTGTAAATTTTGAGTAAAAAGTAGAGTAATTATGGTACAGTGAAGTGCTGGAAGATTTGAAGCCTTGAGAGGCAATGAGAAAACTGTTTTCTGGTGAAGCTCACGGAAACAGATGAAGAAGACTTTTTGCCTTTGAATAACTTATCCTTAAAAATCCCATCCCTAGACTCATGGCCCATACACACTTGGGATGTGAAAATGGGAGGAGTGGGCTCTAATAACAGCAGCTCTGGGCAGCTAACATTAGAGCAATGGAAAACTATAAGAAAAATAGTTTTCCTTGTGAGAAACTCCATAAATTAACAGGAAGAAACTTCTGTTTCTCTATAAAGACTGGTGAAAAGACTGTAGCAAGAATTGGGACTGTTTTAACCATCAAAGTTCCAAAGGTTTTGTCTCTTTTGTCATGTGAACAAGGGAATAGTGGGTAGACAGGGGATGAAAAGGTTTTTCTGGAAGTTTATTCTGGTGTTCTTATTGTAGTTTGTCAATAAACTTTCTTTCTTTTTCCCTTTTAAGTTTTATGCCTGTTTTGCTCTTGTTCTAATCCATATCTCACAGCAAGAAATAAGTAATTTTCTTAGTTATTGGTTTAAAACCACGACAAAGTGCAATGGATTTCACATCTCTCACACTGAGTTGGGTTCCTTGCAGCCACAGGCTGAAGGGAATGGAGCTTGGGGTGAGTGAACGTGGAAGGAATGTCCACATGCCCTTTCTTTCTGGGAACATTGTGTGAACCAGTATGGAACAACTTCAAGGACAAAATTCTGTTTTAATGGCCTCCAAATTCCAGACATCTGCACTCATTCTTTGAGCTTGGCTTTCCTACTTGATGGATTCAGTCACCACAATTTTGAAATTAGACCTGCTGTCATCCTCCAGTCCAGACTCTGCTCCCAGGCACAATGATTCCCAGTGGTAAAGACGTACTCCATCACCCCATACGAGTTGGAGCTGTACCTGTGGGAGAACTGGGCTCTGGAAGGGTTTTAGAGCACTTTTTATATCTACTGAGCACAGCCCAGCCAAGGTGCTGTGGGACAGCTCCAGGTTCAGGCTGGTGGCCTGGCCAGCAGGGCTAACAAAGCAGTCACACCCTGATGTGCCTGTTTTCCCCCCCAGGTGACCATCACATTGTCCAGCTTCAGCTCAAGTCCAAGGAAACGGGGATGACCTTTGCCAGCACCAGCTTCGTCTTCTACAACTGCAGCGTCCACAACTCGTATGTTCATTTCCTTTGGTACCAGCTTCTCATGGGCACGTGTCCCTCAGGGAGGTGTTAAAGTGTGGAGGTGGCCAGGGCTGGGGTCACTTGTGTGGTGGGTCCCTCCTGAGATGACTCAGAGTGTGGGGACCACTTTTTCTGCAGGCAGAGCACCAAATTAGGAGCAATTTGCCACAGAATTGAGTCAAAACTTAATTGTACCCTTAGCACGTGGCTCCCTTATCTTCCTATTACTCATTCTTCTGTGGATTTTTGGCTCCTCATATGCAACTCCAACCCTCATCTGTGCTGCCAGTCCCACCAGTAGCCTGCCACAGGTGGTTAACATAGACTTGGACCCTCCAGTCTGGAAAAATAAAGTTTATGGATCCTGTAGGATACACACTAAACCCGTCCGATTCCCTCAAGACCACGTAACCCATGGTGTGAACCCCATTTCCCTGGGGTTCAGCTGCCACCCAGGGCTGCTCAGGAGCTGCCCCAGTGGAGCAGACCCACAAATCCCTGCAGAAAGGTGCCCTTGCAGCAGGTTGATCCATCCCTGAGCAAGGCTGAGTGCCTCTGTCCCCACCACTGAGCCGTCAGAAGTGCCAAAAGCAGATAATTACTGCGGCTCAGCAACTCACAAGGAAAGGCAAATCCTATTTCCATGTTCCTGCTGCTTTGACAAACAGTGTCAGAAAGCAAGTGCTGGGGGTGGGGGGAGAGCAGGAGAGATGGTGCTGTTAAATATTTATGGCATGTTTTGGTTTCTTACTTGACAAACTATAATACGCTATCCATTTTTAATTCGGTGTATCAGAGCAAGCACTTGTTACCAATTTGAAGAATAAGTTGCTGTACCAGAGCTGAGAGTGGATTGGGGTTGAGCAAGATTTCACAGAGACAGGGGAGAGGGGGTGTGTCTGCCTGTTAGGCTCACACAGGAGCTCTGGGGTTTTTCTGTCCTGCCCATTAAAAACCCAGTGGCATGTAAGGACCAGGAAGATTTACTCCCCTGAAGTCTCCTCAAGGTACCCTCCAGGTGCTGCAGCTGCACAGAATCATGGAATTGTTAAGGTTGGAAAAGCCCTCTAAGATCACCCAAGTCCAGGTCAACCAGCACCACCTCCATGGTCACCACTAAACCTTGTTCCCAAGTGCTTTTTAACGCTTCCAGGGGTGGTGACTCCACCCTTGCCCTGAGCAACCTGTTCCACCTTTACAGCCCTTTCCATGAAAAAAAATCCTGGTATCCAATCTAAACCTCCCCTGGCACACCTTGGGGCAGTTTCCTCTCATTTTGTCACTTTTTACCTGAGACAAGAGCCTGTCCCCATCACTTTCCCCTCCTGGCAGGGAGTTGTGCAGAGCCAGAAATTCCCCCTGAGCCTCCTTTTCTCCAGGCTGAGCCCCTTTCCCAGCTCCCTCAGCCTCTCCTGGGGCTCCAGACCCTTCCCCAGCTCCATTCCCTGGACACTCCCCAGCCCCTCCAGGTCTTTGTTGTGAAAGTCTCCAGAGTGTGAATGACTGGCATTGTGCAGAGAGCTGGGTTTGGTTGCTGCTGAGCAGACATCATATTAAATCATATCAAATTCAAAGGGAAGTGTGATGTAGGTCCAAGTCAGTGCTGTAACACAGCCAGGGGAGGTGTTTGCAGCTCTGACTCTGCACAACCCCTGGGGCACAGGAGAGCAAAACCTTGTAAGATGGAGGGAATGGCTCTTTCCTGCACCCAGAGTAGGTGATGCCCTAAATATGCCCTCTGCTTTCCAGGTACCTGCTCCAGCAGTCTTTACTTCTCTTCTGAGATGAAAAAAATGAGTTAATAGATTTGCAGGAACCTCATCCCCCTGATCAGAACTCACACCAATAAACCTGTGGGACACAGCAGGAGAGAATTCCCTGCTTCATCTTTGGTTTTCTGCCTTTGGTACATCCCAGTTTGTCTCTGGCCTCTGTGTCATGTGTGGGAAAATTAACCAGACGAGATAGTTGGTGCCCAAGGCAGCCAAAATACAATCAATATTTATTATTCCTCTAGTTGCAATGATATGAATGCAGTCTAAATTATTTAATCAAATGAGACATTTGAGATGCCAGTGACAGCCAGCTCAGGCCAGAGCAAATCCAGCACCACGCTGCTGGTGTTGGGTCAGTGCAAAGCCTGTGTCCTCCTGCAAAAGCAATGTTTTCCAGGCCATACTTCCCTCTGGAAAGGCTGTCAGTGATGCCTTGGACAGGCTGCCTGGAGCAGAGCTGGGCAGAGTTAAAGCAGGTATTGATTAAAGACCTTTAACAAATCCAGATCCACCCTGGGCAGTGCAGGAGCCTGGCAGAGGCTACACCCGACAGGGATGACGGTCACGAGTTTTTCTGCAGATCTAAGTTTGGTCCATTTGCATATCAGGGGTTAATTGTCCAGTTACAGCTTCAGGTAATGAAGTCACGTTCCCCCAGTTTGCTCCTCCCCAGTTCACTTTTGTTTATACTTTTCGGGCCTGAGGCTGTGAGGTGTCCTTGGTTCTCAGGCCCGGCAGGATTGTTTTGTCTGCCCAAGCTGTGAAGAGAGCTTGCTAACACTCTGTGAGAGTTCAGAGTTATGCACTAATGCACTACAGGCTCTGAAACACAGAAAAGATAAATCTTAGGGCACATGAGGGCCCAGCTGGCTGAGTGACTGCTCCGTCTCTGTTCCAGGTGCCTGTCGTGTGTGGAGAGCCCTTACCGCTGCCACTGGTGCAAGTACCGCCACGTCTGCACCCACGACCCCAGCTCCTGCTCCTTCCAGGAAGGACGAGTCAAGATGCCCGAGGTAGGAAGGGAATGTGCCACACGTCTGGTATGCTCAGGGCTGATGTCACGTTCTCAGCCCAGGAAGCCTTCTCCACCTCCAGTCCCACCCTTTCCCTCCTCTGCTCGCCCTCCCCTCTCCCTCTGCAGGGATCTCCTCTCCCCTCTGCTCAGCCACACCCCAGGGAGATGTTCCCTCCCTCCTGCACACCACAGGCGGTGTGTGACCTTGGGAACTCATCACAAACTCCTGGCACCAAAGGCTGGGGAGGGATGGGAAACACTGGTGGTGCATCTCCTCCAGGAGAGGAGGAGGTTACTGAGACCTGGGGAGGATTTAGGGCTTTAGCCACGGGGTCAGTATGTTCCAGCTGTGTTTGGAACATCTCTGGGGCTTTGTGGATTTGGTGCCTAATGGCAAATGCATCCAGCTGCCCCCAGATTGCCGCTGACTGAGCTGAACTGGAGCTTGGGTCTTAATACAGAGCTGCAAATGCTGCCTGGCTGGTGGTGTAACCAAGGAGCCCTTGCAGGCAAGGAGAATACAAATAGGAAGCCACCTAATTCCTTCCTGGTCCCACCTTTAGTGTCTTCATGCTCCTGTGACATCCCCATTCCCTCCCACCCCTTCTGTAAATGCTGGTTGAGCCCTCACATTTGTGCTGGTTGAGATGACCTGCATCAGATGTCTTGACCTGCTCTGGCACAGGGAAAAGCCATAAATACTCATGAGTTCTCCACCTACCAGGATTAGGGATTTTCTGTAACCCTATTGGAAAGTGTGCTGAGGAGCTGGAGGGTTTGATGCCCTGAGCTTGGTCAGGAAAGGCAGCCCAGGGTTATTCCAAAGCCTTGTCACACTTTGGCCGGTCCTGATGGCCACAGGTTTCTGTCCCTTCCACTCCAGGCACTGCAGGAACCTCATTTTCTTGCTGAGTGGGATCCCCTGGGACACTTCATTTCAGTTTGCTCTCCTCTCCTCTGCTCTCCTCTGGTGTGCCTCATGTAATAAGCACAGGACTCCTCTCCTCTCCTCTCCTCTCCTCTCCTCTCCTCTCCTCTCCTCTCCTCTCCTCTCCTCTCCTCTCCTCTCCTCTCCTCTTCTCTATCCTCTCCTCTCCTCTCCTCTCCTCTCCTCTCCTCTCCTCTCCTCTCCTCTCCTCTCCTCTCCTCTCCTCTCCTCTCCTCTCCTCTCCTCTCCTCTCCTCTCCTCTCCTCTCCTCTCCTCTCCTCTCCTCTCCTCTCCTCTCCTCTCCTCTCCTCTCCTCTCCTCTCCTCTCCTCTCCTCTCCTCTCCTCTCCTCTCCTCTCCTCTCCTCTCCTCTCCTCTCCTCTCCTCTCCTCTCCTCTCCTCTCCTCTCCTCTCCTCTCCTCTCCTCTCCTCTCCTCTCCTCTCCTCTCCTCTCCTCGAGTCTCCTCTCCTCGAGTCTCCTCTCCTCTCCTCGAGTCTCCTCTCCTCTCTCCTGTCCTCTCCTGTCCTCTCCTGTCCTCTCCTGTCCTCTCCTCTCCTCTCCTCTCCTCTCCTCTCCTCTCCTCTCTCCTCTCCTCTCCGAACCTCTCCTCTCCGAACCTCTCCTCTCCGAACCTCTCCTCTCCGAACCTCTCCTCTCCTCTCCTCTCCGAACCTCTCCTCTCCGAACCTCTCCTCTCCGAACCTCTCCTCTCCGAACCTCTCCTCTCCGAACCTCTCCTCTCCGAACCTCTCCTCTCCGAACCTCTCCTCTCCGAACCTCTCCTCTCCGAACCTCTCCTCTCCTCTCCGAACCTCTCCTCTCCTCTCCGAACCTCTCCTCTCCTCTCCGAACCTCTCCTCTCCTCTCCTCTCCTCTCCTCTCCTCTCCTCTCCTCTCCTCTCCGAACCTCTCCTCTCCGAACCTCTCCTCTCCGCACCTCTCCTCTCCGAACCTCTCCGAACCTCTCCTCTCCGAACCTCTCCTCTCCGAACCTCTCCTCTCCGAACCTCTCCTCTCCTCTCCGAACCTCTCCTCTCCTCTCCTCTCCGAACCTCTCCTCTCCGAACCTCTCCTCTCCGAACCTCTCCTCTCCTCTCCGAACCTCTCCTCTCCGAACCTCTCCTCTCCTCTCCTCTCCTCTCCTCTCCTCTCCTCTCCTCTCCTCTCCTCTCCTCTCCTCTCCTCTCCTCTCCTCTCCTCTCCTCTCCTCTCCTCTCCTCTCCTCTCCTCTCCTCTCCTCTCCTCTCCTCTCCTCTCCTCTCCTCTCCTCTCCTCTCCTCTCCTCTCCTCTCCTCTCCTCTCCTCTCCTCTCCTCTCCTCTCCTCTCCTCTCCTCTCCGAACCTCACCTCTCCGAACCTCTCCTCTGGAATTCATCAAACTCTGTTTTTAGCCTGCTTTTAGCTTTTTGACCTCTCTTCTGGTTCTGTTTCTGAAAGATGTCCTCTTCAGGGGACAGCTCCACTCTGGGGGGCTTTGTTTGACAGTAGAGTTTGCTTTTCCTCTCTTCTACCCCCTTTAACAGAGAATTTGCTGCTAAGCTTTGTGCACTCCCTTTCTGAACCTGTAAAAGTGAGATTTTCATGGCAGCAGGAAGAGGCAGAATTGATCTACAAGGCAATGACAGCATCACACAATGTTACACTGGTCATTTCTAATGGGGGCTGCAGCATTTTTTTGCCTTCTGTGGGCACAAATGTGATCTCCTTGCCCTGGGATACAACATTTGGAATAACCTCCTAAGGCCAGGAGCTGTTTTTTCTGTCTGCTCCACAGAGGAAGCACTGAAATGACAAAATCTGCAAGGATAAATGCCTTGCAACCCCCAAAACTTTCAGAGCTTGCTTTGTGCCTGGCAGTGTGAGAAATGCCCTGCAGCTTCAGGGTCCTTCTCATCCCCTCTGTGTGTTTGTGGCTCTGGAGGGCTGGGGAAGGATGGCATCACAAGTGCACTCTGACAAGCAGATTTACAATCACTCTGTGGCCAGAAAGGTGTTTTTTTTTTATCAAATGGCACTTTGAATGAACGTCTATCTCCCACGCTTCTCTTGAAAAGCCATCTTCTCACTGACTCACTGCTCTCACTGAAACTTCCACTGTCTGTTTTGTACTGTCACCTGTAATTCTATCATTTTCTGGCCTGTGCACTTCTCTACTTGTTGAGTGGGTTCTCTGAACAATAGGAGCTATTCAGAACCATGAAGAAGCCAAGCCTGGCTCCTCATTGCCAGCCCAGACCTTCACCTGGCTCCTGGTGCTGCAACGTGACTCACATGGCTGACAAGAGCCAGCTCTGTTCCCATCTTCAGCAGAGCTCAAAGTGCACCCTCACCTTGAGTGGCTCTGTTTTCCTCTCATATCCATTCTCCTTTCAATCCTTTCCTCTGCCAGCATTTGGAGCCCTGGAGGATGAGGAGAGGGAAGGCTTTGCTTCCACCCAGGCATGAGTACCTGCTAAGCTGGTGAATCTTGAGGAGGTGCTGATGGGAAGCATGGGGTGGTTGGAGGATCCCATTTGCTGTCTCTCCATGAGTTTGCTGAGCAGATTAACTTGGGCATCTTCCCAAACAAATATTGGTGTTACTCTGTCACATGGACCCGTGCCAGGAACTCCTTCCCTCTGGAGTCATCAGTGCCGGCATGCCAAGCCTTCACCTTCCCCCTCACTGTGGCCTTCACCTTCCCTTGCTATGCCCACCTCCAGGTGATTTTTTTCCCTCTGTTTGCCTGTACAACATCTTGCCATCCTGTGGGAAGAGGCTTCCCACTCTCCAGCTGGCCTGGGCTGGAAATGGGCTCATTGGGCTGGCAGCCCTCATGCCTGGGCCAGTCTGGAGTGCTCTGAAAGGGAGGTTGTGCCCTTGTGTCCTCCTGACTCCATCATTTCCTCAGGATGCCTCGCAAGTTTCTGGACTCCCACGGGCTCAGCCTTTCATTTAGGACTTAGTCATGTTCTCTGAGAGGATCTTGGGGTTTTTTGCCTGTATTTCCTTGTAGTATGACCTGCTGATTTGTGCAGGATGCTGGATGGATGTGAGACTGATCCAGAGGGACAGCAGAAAGGCTTTGGCTGTGGCCCTCATTGCCCAAAAAATGCTATTACCTGCCACCCAAGGGCAGCTTTGAATTGCCTCGTGGAGATCAGCCAGCCCCAGGCTGGGAATGGCAAAACAACCAGAAATGGGGAAAGAACAGAAAATGCCTGTTCCCTCACCATCAACACTGAGATATGACTTTCTTACCTGCCACTTGTCAGGTGAATCAGTTCTCTCTGTGACAGATCTGGATCAGCCACGCTGGGAGCCTTGGGAAAGCCCATGTTTGCTCCAGCAAAGAGCTCCAGCTTAGTCATAAAGCAAGAGTATTTATGATTATGGCACTGATCTTAATCACAGAGGGTTCATGATGTCCCCGGATGATTTGCAGAAGAAATACTTCACCTTGGCGTGTAATTTCCCTTTACAGCAGGTTTTTGAAAGCCAGACCCACTCGCTTGAAATATACTGAGTGACTTCTTGCTTTAAAAGGGGAGCTGATATCATCGTTACTGAGGCAGGAAGGGAAAGCACGAGAGAAAAAAGGACATTTTAATGTTGGAGTGGATTGTTGCTGCTGCTGCTGCTGTTTTTCCCAAAGAGCTGATGGCAAAAGTGGAGAGAATTAGTCTCAGAAATAGAAGGACTTTTTGGGGTTTTTCTTTGTCATCCTGTCTCTGCTTTTGGCATCTGCTGCTGACCAGAGTTAGAGTGCAAGCTCAGAGTCTGAGCACAAACCATTGCCTTGCAGATTCCCACTCTGAAATCAACCATTACCTGACACAATCCTCAAGCAAGACAGCTCAGCCACTTCCTTCTGCAAATGGGCAAGACAGTCAACAAGAACTGGGGGAAACTGAGGCAAGAGGTGTTAAACAATGGATCTGTGGGTCTCCAATGTGACAGGGACTGTAGGAACAACACCTGTCTCCTGATATCAATTACCCAATGCTGACTGTCTCATCTGCCTTGTCTCCATTCAGATCTGCTCTGATCCACGGAATAGTTTTCATGTCAGTGTTTCTCTACAAGGCTGGGATGCTGGGATAGCCTGCTTGAGTTGATGGGATAAAGGAATAAATCTTTTATTTGTGCCTTTTTCTCTAACATGAACATTATCTTGTTCCAGGCCTTGCAAGGATTTTAGCTTTGTGTAGGGGAAAAAGAATGGGGAAAATGGCACAAGCCAAAAGCAAGCCTAGATAACAAATCTGTTATTCACCAGGTTTAACAGATACATAATCATTTAATTACCTTGAAGGAGGTTTTCATCTTTCCCTGCTCAGCCGACATGTGCGTGCGTGTGTTTTTCTTCCTCCCCCAAACAAGCCTTTCATTAAAAGGATTTTCATCTGCTGCCTAAAAAGGGAAGAGAAGAAAAGATCTCGCACCGAGGTGTTTTATGTTGAGTTGTACGTGCTAATGACAGCAAAGCCCACATAAAAGGAACAACTGCTTCAAATATTCATTTGTCAGGAGTGATGGGGAGCCCTGTGAGCCGTGTGCTGGCGAGCAGCTGCCGAGGAGCAGAGCACAGCTTAGCTCCTGCCTTGTGCCAAACCAAGAGCTGCCCTGGTGGCCTCCATCACCAGTGCACTGATTTAGCTCTGCCTGGCTGCTGGTCCTTCTTGGGAAGGTGTTTGTTGGGAAATGGGGTGGAAGGAACGGTGGGAAGAAGAAGGTGGAGGGTGATGATGCCTGAACTGACAGGCATCTAAGAGGCATTTGGATAATGTCCTTAATAACAGGTTTTAAATTTTTGTTAGTCCTGAAGTGGTCAGGAAGTTGGGCAGGATGGTGGTTGTAGGTCCCTTTGAACTGGAAATACAATGTTTTATTCTATTCTACTCTATTAGGTCCCTTTGAACGGAAAACTATTCTATTCTATTCTATTCTATTCTATTCTATTCTATTCTATTCTATTCTATTCTATTCTATTCTATTCTATTCTATTCTATTCTATTCTATTCTATTCTATTCTATTCTATTCTATTCTATTCTATTCCATTCTATTCCATTCTATTCTATTCTATTCTATTCTGTTCTGTTCTGTTCCGTTCCGTTCCGTTCCGTTCCGTTCCGTTCCATCCCATCCCATCCCATCCTATCCCATCCCACCCCATCCCCATCCCCATCCCCATCCCCATCCCCATCCCCATCCCCATCCCCATCCCCATCCCCATCCCCATCCCCATCCCCATCCCCATCCCCATCACACCCTAATTTATTTGTTTAATATCCATGTCTCCTCATTAGGGACTTTGTAGTAAACTCAGCAGTGCCTTCCCCATCCGGCTGCTCCCTCTCACACTCGGAGAGGACTTTCCCCAAGGTCTCCAAAACCCAAACAGGTTTCAGGGCCCTCCAAATGTCCTGTTTTGTCTTCTTTTCAAGGTGCAAAAGGAAGTCCCGGCACCCACCTGCTCCCGAAATGCACCCCGGTGAACTGGGTGGCTGTGCTGGGGAGGGGACAGAGGACCTGCTGGGCCATTGGGTGAGCATGGCCTACTCCTTGCATCAAAAACCCTTCTGGTGATGCATCTTCAGCTGTTGCTGTGGCAACTGCTCGGTTTTCATCCCTCTCCTCTTTCCAGCTTCACTTAACCCATCTAGAGAGGCGACTGCTGGAAGCCTCAGCACAGGGAGGAGAAAACTCATCCCTGCTCAAATGAATGCACCTCTCCTTCCTCAGGGGCTGCAATGACAGCTCCAGCGAGGCCAGTCCCAGAGCTCCAAACCCTTGCCTGGCTTGTCAATTATCCCTTCATTTATCCTGGCACCTGTCTATCATTGAGGGGAGGGTGTGAGGTGGAATTTCTATGGCAGCTTGCTGGGCGAGGCAGGGGCACCGGCAGCCACCCTGTGCAGGTAGGATCTGCACAGATTTCGTGGCACCTGCAGCACAGGGGGGTGGTGTTTAGCCTCTATTTCACTCTTGGAAGGGTTTCCAAGCACATTTGATGGAGTTCAGTGTGCTCTGCATCATGTCCAGGGAAGGCAGGGGTGATCCAGGGGGAGGCTGCAGCTGATGGTTTGGATCCAGCTGTGCCTTGGGACTCCTGGTGGTTTGGCATTTCAGGCTGTGGCATTTCAGCCCCCATCCATCATTACAGCACTTTCCCAGAAAAGGAGATGTGTCCTGTAGTGGGTACATCCTCTTCAGAGGGGGTGCTTCAGATAACGATGGGAGGAAATTAAACACAGAAATTGGAGGCTGAACAAAAAGCTCCCCCTTGTTCAAGGAGTCTTGTTAGAGCATGAAAATGCTGCTCAGAGCCAGTGTCAGAGCCACAGGTTTGATTTCAGCAAATGACGGTTGTATTTCTGACTCTGAGTTGTCTTGGACACGTTCACCTTTCCGTGCCCCTGATTCCCTCACACCTTCTGATTTAGGTAAGCACTTCCAGTTAATAGGTGCTTGTACCATCCTCAGTTCCTGGAGCTATGATCTCACAGTGGGGGCTGCTCATGAGAAGCCTTTGAGCATGTACAAACAAATTAGAGAATTTGCTGTTGTTTGCCAGTCACAGTGACTTGCACTGAAGTGAAGAAGAAGAAGAAGAAAAGTGTGAAGTGGCTTCTGTTATTTTTGGGTATCTTTTGCCATCTCTGAGCCTTTCTGCCCTGCAGTCATCCAGCTGGCAGGGGAAAAGGCTGGTAACATTCCGTTTCTGCAGTAACTTTCAGCAGGGTTTCAGAGATTTATTAATTCATAGAATCATAGACTGGTTGGAAAAGACCTTCAAGATAATCCAGTTCCAACCCCCTACCACGGGTAGGGACACCTCCCACTATCCCAGGTCTGATCCAAGCCCTGTCCAGCCTGATCTTGGACACTTCCCAGGGATGTGGCAGCCACAGCTTCTCTGGTCACCCTGTGCCAGGGCCTCACCACCGATAGAATAAATAATTTCTTCTTAATATATATCTATATATCTAATATCTAATCCGTTTGTGATAATTACGGTGGTGGATCTTCAGGAAATCTGTCCTGGTGCACAACAGCTCCATCCTTTCTCCCTTCATCAAGACCTCCAGCCAGACCACCACAGAAACTGAAAAATGATGGAAAAAGGCTTTTGTGAGAGCAGTACATCCTACCTTAATGCACATCTTGTTTTCTTAGAGCTCAACCTCACCTTGTGAGTGACTAATCAAGGACCTGCTCGTGTGATTTTGAGGAGTAACTCGGGGAGCTTGGTTGGGATGAGAGATACCAGAAACATCTGACACTCAGTACTGTGTCCCTGCTGCTTTTCATAACAGTTGGGCTGCTCATCTTTGTCATGCAGGATTATCTATCCCACAGGACAGAGCGATCTCAGAATGCAGCAGGGTAATGTTCATCTGTCCCCGCCAACACAGCATCCTTGAAAAAACACCGGGAAGGGCTTATGTTGTTTTGAAAGCCTAGCTCAGTGCAGTGCTATTGTAATGCCTCAAGTGGCTACAGGGTTTTCTGGCTCTCTGGATATCTGTCAGGACTGCTGGGATCCCTGTGGCACCCCACAGTCTGAGGGAGGAAGGAGAATTCCCCATTCACACAGCCCAGAGTGATGTCTTGGCTTGGAAGCCAAAAGAATTTGCTTTTCTCCACTGTAGCATCAGCTGCACTGCTTTGGGGCCTGGCCAAGGAGAAACATTCTCAGGATGTTGAGGCTGCAGATAAGAGGTGAAGCTGGAATGTGTGTCCTGCCTCGCTTGGGGCATCTCCAGGAGTCCACACCCTCCTTCCCTGCCTGGTCCTTGAGCATGAGTCCATTTGCTTTGGCTTGGCTGTTTTCTTATGCTGCCATGGATCTCGGGGAGGGAGAGGATGATAAGAGCTGTGATATCGTGCTCCTGACCTTCCCACTGTGGAAGCCAAACTATGATGACTCCCTGGACTTCTGTCCTGGTTTCTAAAGGAAGTGGGTCTGTATCAACCTGACCTCTGTGCAACCTCCAGCCCATCTGTTCCTCTGTCTCCTCCGTTCACTTCCAAACTCACTGGCCATTCTTGGCCTCTTTGGGCTAAAGTCTGCAGCTCTTAAAGTTCCAGAGAGTCTGGAGTTCTCAGGTTCCCACTGACTGTAAAAATGCACAGTTTTAGAGGAGAAATAGACTTTCAGTCCTCTTAGGAAGAAAGTGCTACAGCTTGGGCTCAACCTTCATTAGACTCCAGAAATCAACATGGGAGAGTGTTGTCATGGGAATGCCTCCCACTTCTGAGGAATTCTGGGTTAGATTAATGTCCCTTATGTGTGCCAAACCCTTTTCTTGGCCCTGGTTAATAATGAACTTCGTTGGGGAGTGACAGGTCAATGTCATTATCATCAAATCAGTATGATTTGGGTTAGAAGGGACCTTAAAAATCATCTAATTCCAACCCCTCTGCCATGGGGAGGAAGATACACAAAGTTCTTGTGAACTTCTGATAGAACTCCTTACAGAAGGACAGAAGGCTCGCTGGGAAGGGTGCAGATTTGTATAGGCATAATTAGAGAAGGAATTAATTACTGTTTTATGAGCTGCCTGTGCTCTGCTCAAAGCCTTCCACAGCTTTACACAAGCCAGTTTTCCTGTGTGAGTCGTTCAGAAGAACTCTCTTATTTAACCAGGGTTTTCCTTTAACAAAAGTCAGATTGCCCAAGTAAATACACGATTTTCTTGTCTCTTGCATGCACACCACCTTCCTCAATCCACATATTTGTATTATTTATGATTTCCAGGCTCAGGAAGCATCAGGACTGAGGCTGCTCACATGTCTCCAGTAGCCACTTTCCAGTGAGCAGATGGACCTCTCGACAAAACCATCGACTATTTTTGTCACTAGTCCACTCCCCTAATCCGGTGACCAGAAGGCTCCTGCTCTCTGGATCATTACTTCTCCTTCTAAGAGAGTGTCAAAGCAGCAAAGGGCTGAAGGAAAGCTAATGTTGTGTCTCTATTTAAAAGGGATAAATGTGGCGCTTGGATAATTATGGCAGCCTGACCTTGATCCTCATGAAATAATGGACCAGCTAAGAAAGACTCTATTAATAAAGAATTAAAGGAGGGTAAAATCATTAATGTTCATCAGCAGTGATGTGTGGACTGACTTCAGAGGCAGAACAGTCCTGGGTTAGGATCAAGCTCTCAACAGCCCTGGGTCATTTCCCAGCTCTGCCTGCGTGGCCTTGGGGGAATCACTTTGCTCCCAGGCAGCAGGAGTGGGCAGTGAGCCACGGGAGGGGAGGCTGGTTATCTTCATTTAGATCCTGCACTTGAGCAGCCACTCTGGTGATCAGCATCACTCATCACTCCCCAGCCTTCACAACACCGAGGCCGAGGACCCAGGGCAGCTGAGCTGATGATCTCATGTCCATCAGTGAGGAGCCTCTGGAAGGGGTATCCCAGAGAAACTTTGGATGTCCCATCCCTGGGAGTGTTCAAGGCCAGGTTGAGGCAGCCTGGTCTAGTGGAAGGTGTCCCTGTCCACGGCAGGGGGTGGAACATGATAATTTTTAATGTCCCTGCCAACCCAGCCCATTTTATGATCTGCTGGTCTCCCTCCAGCTGTGGTGTCTGTGCCCTAATCTGTGCAATCCACCATGAAATGTGCAGAGAGCTAAACCAGGGCCAAATCTCTTCCCTAGCCTGGCCACCAGCCTCCAGGCCAACCACCTTTTGCCAGACACCAGAACCCCTTGCAATGCCTGACAAAAGAGAGCTGGAATTTGCTCCTGAGTGTGTGTAAGACTCTTAACTAGAAAGGAGCCACCAGAAGTGACAGAGATGCAAGGACTCAATTATTCCTTTGTTGTCTCTGCAGATGTTTACACTTCCCATAAATCCTGTTGCTTTCTCCTCATCAGCTGCCTTTAAAGTTCGGAGCGTTTTCCTCATGTATTATTACTTTTGCTGTGCCAATAAATAAGCACACCATCAATCAAACTAACAACACTGTAAACTTAGGAAGTGTAGATAAAATATATGGTGCATTCAAAAATTCTTTGACCGGGTGAGCTTTTTTCGGAGCTGGTTTGATTGCTGCTGGTGCCGATGTAAATTTGGGGGAAGTATATCCAGAAATTTATGGAGCTTGGATTCCTGCCTACAAGGCATTGACCTGATTCCACTTTATAACATAATAACGTTCCCCAGCACTGTTTGTGTAAATTTTAAATATAATTTTTACGATGTGAAGAATTAGTGGTATAATAATGTAAACGCAGCGTGGACTGTAACTCACCCCTTCTCCTCCTGCACTGGGGATGGCGAGCTCCTTGCTGCTTCCTTCTCCAGATTATCCCAGATCTGGGAAGGATCTGGGAAGCTGTGCAGGAGTTTAAAAAGAACCAGCTTGGCAGCCCTGGAGCCCTGGGTTTGCAGCAGTACAGGGTGGTGACCCTGTGTGATCATGCAGAGGTGTGAGAGACAACTTCAGGAAACAAATTCCAGGCAGTCCCTGCTGCCTCTCATTTATAAACTTGCATTTTCCTGTGTTTTATCCACACAAAATCTGATTTCTCCAAAATCAATGAAAGGTTAGGGGGTTTTGCCTCTTTATTGCATGTTTTCCCTCTCCTTTTTCTCATTCCCTGCCTTCCTTTTCTTTCTCTTTCCTCGGTCTGTTTTTGTTTTGATGGGTTTTTTAATCTAGTTTAATTTACAGAGCATCCAGATGCTGTGGTCTAGATATCTTAATAAAAACCCAATCCCTGCCTCTCAACTCTTACCCTCTTGACTTGATTACAGCAGAGTGGGCGGGTGACAAGGCCAGAGGGAACACAGAGAAAACAGAACATTGCAGCTCAGCAGAGCAGATGAACAAAAGATGTATTTATTTACGTAATATCTGAGTAAATAACATTCTGAGTTTCATTTCTTATGGGGTCCCAAAGGGCCTGAGTGAGTCAATCTCGGTCACCACTTAGATTCACTGCATGGTCATTTTTTTTCAGTCAAGATGCCTTGGATAAGGTGAAAAGATTGTTGCTGGATGAGGGATATTGAAAGCAAAGTCTTAAAAAAGCCCTGTAAAGTTGAGGATAAAGAAACGGATTTTAATGGCAGAAGAAAAGAGGAACTGGTTGCTCTGAGCAAAAATTAGTGCTGGAATGAAGTAATGAAGGATCAATGAAGGAATTAGTGGTCTGTTCCTGAATGGAGGTGACTCCCACTCTTCTGGGAAAGGAAGGGTGAAAATCCGTTGCCAAGGGTTGAGTTTATCTGGCCAGTGGTGCCCCCAACACCCTGAGCATTGGGTGAGCTGTAGTTTCCTTCCATAGAAAGTGGAGATCCAGCCAATGCTGGGATCTCGTGGGAGCAGTATGAAGGGAAAGTTGGGAAGGTTCCCTCCCCTGAATGCTCTGGCTGACAAGAGATGCACAAGTGGAGATGGGTGTGAGGTGGGGGCTGTTGATAGGTGGGGCATTCGTTGCATTTAACCTTCATGGATGTGTTCTCTGTTCCCACATGGAATGCCTGTCATCCAAGGTAGATAAAACTCCTACCGGAAACTGGAAAACAATTTGATGACCCTTTGGATCATAGTCCTGGCCAAAAACAATAACAGAGAGTGAAACTGTTCAAAATAAGGTTGGAAGAAAACCTGTGCAGTATCACGAGGCTGTGAAACATCCCGACGTGCCTTTTCCTAGGAGAGGAACTCGGGGTATTTGGTCTCCAGCTTATACTGGGAAACAGCACAGTGAAACCTCCATGAAATCGTAACTCTGGAGGTATGAAGCACCATAAAGAAACCAAACTAATTAGCTCAGGGCTAAGACCACACAGCCTCAGAGAGGCCTCCTCGATCTCTTTAGCAGCATCCTCATGATGGCTCTCACTGGAGACCGGCTCGGGCTCAGTTCTGATGAAGGCCATAACGCACATGTGACAGAAAAGGTCTTCATATTTCTGAGACTTTATTATTCCTGCAAGCCACAAAAAAACACATTTGCAGGCGCTCTATGAGGAGTTATAAATAAAGAAAATTAAACTACCATCAGCCCAATGAGTACAGCCCATTTCATGCAGTGTTTTCACTGCAAAAGCTCTCTGACTTGGTAATTGGCAAAATTTTGGTGATGTGAGGTGTGCATCGCTGCTGATACCAGTAATTGGCAAGGGTGGAGGATATTGTTTTAAATGGGCTGACTCATTTGAAAGCATTCAAGAAGTAGAATGAAGCTACACAGACAAAATGAATCAACAATGATTCTCTGGACTGGGAATCAGCTCCCCTTGGAGTGAGGCAAAAGATTTAATTTATTATATATTAAAGGCAAAAAGGGATGGGATTGTGCCTGTCCTTGGTGCAGTTGTTGGCAGCCTATGATTTTATGTCCCCTACATCCTGTGAAAACTGTGTTTTTCCAAGCTAGGTGATGTCCATAGCAAAGCAGGGTGAAGAGAAAGTGCCTCCACTGCAAAATGACCAAAATAACTCTTTTTTGCAGAGCCTTCTGCTTGGGTCTGCTCTGGTCAGCTTGATGTTTTCCCCTCAAAAGTACAAACCTGGCCAGGCACCCAAAGCTTGACACAGGCTGCAAAATGAGTTCTGTGTTTGAATCTGAACCCAGAGCCCAGTCCAAGCTCTGAGGTTTTATGCAGTATATCACCCAATGAAATTGCCTTTTCCCCTCCCCGTTTCAATTAGAAAGAACATTAGGTCAATCAGATAAAGCCACATTGGGAGGATTTCCTCTTTATGGCGGTTGCCTCTTCAATTATCTATAATGAACTTCCTCACAGCACTGCAAAGCTTTTTATATGCAAACGAACCCTGTTTTGGGGCTGCCTCAATCACGGCTTGTTAATGAACTTGAAACAAGTGTTATCAGAAAGGTTACAGCACCAGTGGTGGAGGGGGACAGGATAAAGCCACACAAGAAAGACCAGGCTGAAGAGCTGGGATTGGCCTGCAGGTAACAGAGTGGACTATCTCCAACCTGCATCCCGCAGCCCTCATCAGAGGCTTTTCTCTGTGACAGACATCAAGTGAAATACCCACTCCTGGGAAACGGCTGCTTGGCGGCAGATAGGGCTTTCCCACCCTCCTGCCCCACTGATCCCCTCTGCCAGTGCATCTCTCTCTCAACTCCTGGAGCTGGGGACAAAAAAAAAACACGTGGAGAGGCTGCTGCCAATGTCTTTTCTTGTGCCAGGAGAAAGAGAGGAAGCTGAGGCAGAGGCCCCCAGGACATGTTGGGCAGGTGATGGGGAAGGGTCAGGGGTGTTGAAGCCATAAGGTCCCAAATGCTGTTTGCATGGGGCATCTGCTGGTGTGAGCAGTACTGAAAACTCTTTAATATAGCCTAAATCACCTCCTTCTTCTGTCCTTTGGGTTTTTTATTGCTCTTAAATCAGGCAGAATTATAGATCATGCCTCACTTTCTTGTGGTGATTAGCTGCAGGGAACCTTAATGCTGGTGTGCCACGGTATGGTAGAACCACTGAACCCAACTTGGGAAGGCTTTCCAGATGGTTAAGCCTTGCTCTTTTATCAAGAAAAGTGCTTCTGTGACACTTCACCCATTGTGTTTCAGCGTTAGGAGTTCCCTGGAGAGGTTTCATCACAGAACAGCAGGACAGGGAGTGCTGGAGCAGGCTACAGCTCCTCAATCCTCCACCCCCAGAGTGCAGAGCATGACAGTGATGAAGTTCATCCCTGCATTGCAGCACTCCATGGGTTTTCCATCTCCAACCCTTCCACCTTCCAGCCAGGTTAATGGGATGGCCTATTAAGCGTTGGCAGCACGCATCAAGCCAGGCCTTGTGCCAGATTATCTCAGGCAAAGAACCACTGGATCCAAGGTGGTTCAGCTCCACCCAGCTCCAGTGGCTGTGCTTGGCTGTCCTGGTTCTGGTGCCAGCCTGGGCAAGGCCAGCTGAAGCCCATCAGTAGCTCTCAGTTAATTCCACCATGAGCACCACCCTGCAAGTGCAGGTGAAAAATCATCTCTCAGACTCCTCAGCACCCCCTTAGAACAGACCCTCAGATCCTCTTTGGGACTGGGGAAGGTTCTGGACTTCACTGCAGGGATGCACTGGGTGGTTACTGGATTTTCTCCCTGCCCCTGGCCAGGGATGAGCTCACATCCTCCATGTGGTGGCTGTTGGCTCTCGTAACTCCGTCCCCGGTTGGTGTAACTACAGATGTTACATGTCTAATCTATTTCTTTATCTCCCTAAGCTATTTGCTTCAGTAAGATACTCCCACCATCTGCTCTAACAAGATCCCAGGCTCTCAATAAGCCATAATTTCCACTTTTGAGCCCTTCAGTCCCTTTCCCTACTTTTCTGCCCCAAATCAGTCATTTTCCTCTTGCCCACACCTACAGTTCCCTGTCTCTGCTGGCACCAACTGGACCTGGCTTTAACTTTGGCCAGGACAGGCAAAGGCTGCAGTAATTTCCTAAAGAGCTGATATTGTCCTAGAAACCATGAAAGGGACACCTTGCAGTTGTCTGACTGTGCTATGAAGAAGCAGAGCATAGCCACTCTAACTAATTAAGCTGTGCTAATTAATGTCACTTTAAATGCAGCCACCTGTGAGGCATTTTTGGGTGTCCAGGGCTCACCTATGTGAGGGACCCATGAAGAGGCACCACATTAGCAACAACCACTTGGCATTTCTCCTTTTGTGAGCCCAGCTTTTCCAAGGGGTCTCCACAATTTTTGTGACAGTTGTTTCATGGCAGCTGGGTCTAGATCTCTGTAATGAATAATTTGTCGTCTTCTGAGGCAAAATGAACTCTCTTTTCAACAACCCTGACTCCATAGGTTCCAACAGGTCTTGCTGGAGCTGTGCCTTTTGTGCAGTGCTGTGTTGGCTGTTGGGAAGTGAGGAATTGTGCTCAAATTTTTCCTTTATTCACTTTTATCATGACATTGTGACTGGGTTAAGTCTGTGGAGGGAACATGATTGCTTTTCTATCACCTGAATAAACAGAGCAGGTATTAAAAAGCACCAGAGGTGGCTTCCCTGGGTCCTGGAGGCTGAAATAAGCCAGGGAGATAGGAAAGGATGGTCTATGAAAGAAATCCTTCCTCTCCTGTTTATCTGAGCCTTCCCAGGAATACTCCTTGAACAGCTCTGTAACAAACCAAGGCCCAGGGAGTTGTAAATGCTTTGTAATCAGGAGGACTGAGAAGGTCAGGAAGCACCACAGGACACTTCCTGAGGCTGGGAAACCCACGTGCTGACCTGGTGAGTTGTCTGCTCTCTCCCCAGGACTGTCCCCAGCTGCTGCAGGCCGAGAAGATCCTGGTGCCCGTGGAGGTGATCAAACCCATCACGCTGAAGGCCAAGAACCTGCCCCAGCCACAGTCGGGCCAGCGGGGCTACGAGTGCATCCTGAACATCCAGGGCAGCGAGCAGAGGGTGCCGGCCTTGAGGTTCAACAGCTCCAGCGTGCAGTGCCAGAACACCTCGGTGAGCACGGGGCCACGGAGGGACACACAGCACCGTCCCCAGGGGAGCTGGGATCGTGTCACAGCCCTTCTTACCTAATTGAGGGTGCTGGAGTTGTTTTGTCTGGAGGAAAGAAGGCTCAAGGGAGATTTTATTCCTCTCTAGAACCAGCTGGAGGTTGTGGTGAGGTTGTGGTCTGGCTTTTCTCCCAGGCAACTGGTGACAGGACAAGGGGAAATGGCCTCAAGTTGTGCCAGGGGGAGGTTCAGGCTGGATATTAGGAAAAATTAATACTTTTCCACTGGAAGAGTGGTTAAACATTGAAATAGGATGGAGGCAGTGGTGGAGTAACCATTCCTGGAAGTGTTCAAAGGAGGTGTAGACAGGGCACTTCACAATAGGGTTTAGTGGGCACAGGGGTGTTCAGTCAAAGGCTGGACTTGATGATCTTGGAGGTCTTTTCCAGCTTTCACGATTCTGTGGCTCCAAACACAGGTAGGAAGAGATTGGCTGGTAGCTTGAAACTGCCCTTTTTTCTCCTTGGACTGGCTGGTGTCACCACTCCTGGTGGATCCCATCCTCAGGCTGGGCTGGAGCACCTCAGCCATGACCCACAGGCAGCAATATCAGCTCAAGCTGCTCATTTCCCCACAGCAGCACTAAAAGGGGTTCCAGGGGGACAGGTGTTCGTGTCAGCGTGAGAGTGGAGGTTATTTTGGGGGACTTTGATGACAAAACCCCACATAAACAGTCTGAGACGTGCCAGCATGTAATGGGGCAGAAAAAGGGTGAGAACACAGAATCCTAGAATGGGTTGGGTTGAAAGGGATCTTGAAAGTCATCCAGTTCCAACGCCTTGCACCGGACCAGGTTGCTCCAAATCCCATCCAACCTGGCCTTAGGCTGAGCCAAACCTTCCTCCAGCTCTCACATGCCCTTTGAGGAGCCTCTGCCTCTGCCCACCTCCACTTCCCCACCTGAAGTGCAGGACCTTTGACTCTCCTTGCAGGGAACCTGTGTGAGTCACTTTTGGGGACAAACCTGCTCTGCCAGCAGCCAGGAGCTGTGCCCAGGTGCTGTGGAGGCCTCTGCTTCTCGGGAGGCTTCTCCACGAGATTCATGTCTCCAGGACATGCATTGAGTCATTTTCATTGCTGCTACTGTGAGATGATTTATTAGTCAAAGAGCTAATTACAGGCTTCAGCCACTTCACTGCAGCTCTGCCACTCCACGCTGGGCAGTGCTTGTCACAACATATTCTGCTGCATTAAGCAGGGCTGAAGATTGCAGGCAGTTCACACATTTTACATCTGTTGCAAACAAGCAACTTCCCAACCGATGCTCTTTTATTTGTTTTTTTTTTTTTTGTCTCCCTCCCACCTCTCCCTGATTTTCATTACTGGTTAATGACCTGTGAGCATTCCGGTTTCTGGTTAAGAATGGAAGGACTAGGAAGTTAAGGAGGTATGCACATTTTCTTTAAAGTATTATTTTAAAATGGTGGAAGCTAAGGGGGAATTGTATGGTCGTGGGCAGAAATTATATCTGCCCAAAGAGTCTCAGCAGGCAAGACAGACCTTTAATGACCCTTTGGAGTCACGAATTCTCTGGCAGACACATTCTTCCAATGAATTATCTCAGGGTGGTTTTAAGCATAGTTGGGCTGAGCAGGAAAGTAACTTCAGCCAGCCTCAGCATGCCACTTTGCAGAACCCAATAAAAGACTGGTTTTGAGAGGTAATGGTGATTATTCCCACACTACCTGCATGCTCCAAGAAGTTGCCAATGCCTGGGACCAGAGAAGTGGGGTTTGATGAGTCCCCAGATGGATTTGCTGGTAGGATGCCTGAGTGCTGTGACAGCACCATTTTGACTTTAATGTCTGTTTTTCTAAGCCAGAAACTCCAGTCTCTGCCAGAGCAGCAGAGGGTGGCAGGGCTGAGCCTCAGGCTCCTGCCAAGGTGCTCCATGACCCTACTGCTGAGTGTTGTCTGCAGGATGCTTGTCTTGTGTTTGGTGGTGGCTCAGGTGGATCTCTTTCTTCTCCAGGGAGAGAGGCTCATTTGGGAATAAAATCAACTCTTTTCTGTCCTGTTTCTGCCTCTTCTCTCCCTCTGCCCTCCCCTTTCCCTCTCCCTCGCTTTCCTCCTTTTTCCTTCTCTTTGCTTCCCTTGTCTTTCCTGTCCTCCCCTTTCCTCCTCTTGTCTTTCCTTTCCTCCCCTTTTCTTCCCCTTCCTTTTGAAGGAGCTTTGACTCTCTGATTTAAGCTCCTTCTTATTATTTTCTTTTTTTTTTTCCCTGAGAAATGTTATTTCATTGTTACTCGGAATTTGCCAGGCACTGAGAGAAAGAGATGTGGAAGGGAGAGCCAGACAAAAGAAAGCAACATTCAGAGAGATAGAAAAAGGCAGCAGAGAAGCCCTGGCTGTTTGAGCAGGTGGCAGAGGACACAGACAATGGGAAGGGGTGCTGGAGATCTGTCTCCATCACGATTATTCCCTTCCCTGCCAGAATTAGCATTCAGGCAGGAGCCACTGCAATACAATGAGCCTCTGCTCCAGGGGTCACCTGGCTCTGGAAAGAGCTGTCTGAGCCTGTTTGCAAATCGAACCAACCCCCTCTGACAGAGCTTTTTTACTCAGCAGAGTTGCTGGAGGAGGCACTGAATGTAGCACCTGCATTGCAGGCTTGGAGAAGGTCCAGGGGAGGGTGGGAGGCTGTGCTGTGATGGTGTGTCCCTGGAGGGATGCTGTCCTGCCAGCAGATCCTTCTGTTGGTGCTGCACGCTAGACTAAGCAATCAGTCCTGCCTTGTTTTCCAGCAGGAGCCTCAAGATCTGCCCCCTCCCATCTCGCTCGAGGCATTTTGCCTCTCGCAGAAAAACTTGTGCAAAACAGGATTTTTCCCACTTTCTCACAGGATAGGATCAGGAAAAGAGCCTTAACTTTTTGCTCTGCATTTCCTGATCCCTCAAGATTTACACCAGGGATCAGAGCCACCTTTTCTAAGTGGCTCCAACTGCAGTTAAAGATGCTCTAAGGACAGCCGGGTGTGACCAGTCTGTCGTTCAGTAATGTCACATCCAGCACTGACTGTCCCTGGGTGCTCTGCCCAGTCAGGAGCCAGATCTGCCTCTCTCCCTGCCTTTCCCAGAGACATTTTATTTGATAACAGCAATAAGTAACCGCAGGCAGCACCATTCGGGACAATTCTTGTTCTTGTCAAGTGGTTTGAGACTCTGAGCTCTGGGCTTTGTCCTCTGTCACACCACCCAAGGCATGCAATTATCACTCAGAGGGACCCTTCCTGCCATTCCTTATTGCACTTGTGATAGCTCTGCCAACAGCCTGGACATGGAGCGATGGGAGGGGATGAAAAGCAGGGGGGCTAAGCAGACATATAAATAAGTACGTAAAAATGTCAGCAGGAAGGGCTGAAATTGCTGGATGTATCAGGGCAGGGTGCAATCTTCCCAGTGGGAAACAGTGGGAGCCCCAGCACTTGCAATCAGCCCAAAATTATCAGCATTTGGCATGAGGAAGAGGGAGATGGGGAGGGCTGACCCACCTGAGCATGCCATGATCAGTGCCATTACCTGCTTCAGCGGCTGATCCCACATCCTTGCTTGGTTCCTGCCCACCCCTGGCCTTGGCACACCCTGGTTCCCATCAGCAAAATCCCTGCTGATGATTTTGTTTGGAATCCTTCACAGCTCTGTGTGCTGAGACCTGAGGTGGTGCAGCTGAAAGCGCTGTGTGGCTTAGGGACGGGAGAGCAAGTCTGTTCTATTTGTCACATCATTGCACTTTAGCAAGAGATCTCAGTGGCATTTGACTCCGTGGTGTGGCTCACAGTGAAGGGAGTGATGAAAAAAAAAAAAAGAAATAAAAAGAAATCCAATAAAAAGCAGAACTGAGAAAAAAATGAAGAGCTATTCACAGAAATCATGGGAAAGCACACTTGTGGGTGGCCAAAAGACAAGCACAGGGCTGAGAGTGGTAGAATCAGGGAATGGTTTGGGTTGGAAAGGATCTTAAAGATCATCCAGCTCCAAACCTCCCACTGGGAATGTCACACTTGTGCATCCCCTTCTCTAATTAGTATTTATCTACATTTAAATGAAAGAGAAACCCCAATAATCACATGGACTCTGTTGGGCTGGGTGATACCCAGTTATAAAAACTCAGTCCCAGCTCTGGAAAGCAAAGGATCCAAGGAAGCAGAATGACAGTGTGCAAGATGTTTTCTGCCATTTTATGGCTGGGAATTTGATGCAAAGAAAGATTAAATGATTTCCACAGGATGGTGCAAGGCGTTGATGGAAGAGCCAAGTACAGGAATCAATCCCTGGATTTGAGCTCTAATCACAAAAGTGGTGTCAGAGAAATCAGACCAACACTAAAATTCTGCTAAAATTCTGCAGAAGTCTCCCCACTATTGGAGGTACTAAGGGAAAATACCATGAAACCCCTCTGGATTTATCATCCTAAGCGTGCTCAAGCCAAATCAGCAAAGGGCAGGATGCTGCAAGTGGTCAGGCATGGATATGGATTTGCACAGACTGTGGGAGTATCTGATACTACTGGAGAGTTTGAAAGGCAAAAAAAAAAGGATATTTGTGAGTTCCAAACATTGCTCCTGTGAATTATAACAGCTCCTTCTAGCAGCTTTTTTTTGGCATTTCCTGAGGAGAGCCAGTCTGTGTTCCAGGGAGCACAGCCTTTCCTTCTCAGCTGGGTCCCCAAATTGCCCATAATTTTCTGCTTTGATGAGATGATTGTGATTAAAATCCAGTTTGGTCAGACTTAAGGGTCAGAGTTACACCTTCTGGGATGTTTTGCCCATGTTGGAGGCAGTTGTGGAAGGGAAGGGGGAGAGACAAGCCCTGATGGTATGAACACCTCTCAGGAGTGTCCGGGAAGCTCTGCTCTCCCAGAGATCGATGCTCCTGGCCTTTTTTCTCCCCTGAAACACATTTCCATCTTATTGTCACGGCTGAGCGAGTCCTTTTCAAAGGCTCCTCTTGAGTTCAGTGGGCTTTGAAGAGGGGTCACAATGAGTGAGCAGCTCCTGTGGTCTGAGGAGGACGGAGCATTTCCTCACCGTTCCTTTGCAGGTTGCTCTGCTTTGCTGCCGTGCAGTCCACGCAGCACGGGATGGGTCAGGCACGGGCAGTGTGAGCCTCCTCATCCCAGCTGGCTTCATCCTTGGAGCCCTTCCCTGGGATTTATCCCCTCACATCCCTTTCCAGGTCTGGATCAAGCCTGCTGGGTTAAAAAGTCTAATATGTCTTTGCCCCTGGTGCTGCAGACAGATAAGATCTAAAATCCCAGCTGAGCTCCTGCATCTGATGCTGGGATCTCCCATGGGAAGAAAGGCTCCAGGAGATTCCAGATGCCTGTCCCTGCAGCCCTGCCTAGGCTCTGCTTCCAGCTAAATCCCAAAACACACACAAGGCTCTGGAGAGGCCCTTTCTAAGATTCATCTTCTGACTTTAGGATGACCAGTTATTCCATATATATCCCATTTTCCATTCCCAATCAGCATTTTCAAAGTCCTGTGCAAAGCAGGTGCTCCTGAGTGGCAGAAGTTTAATTATTCACCACTCTTCAGGCATTCTCCTTCCCACTCCTGACTCCCCATCCTCGCTCCCAGCTCTTCAGAGCTGGGAACAGCCAGTGGTGTGAGTCCAGACAGCTCTTCTTGAATCTTGCTGGCAGTGACACCCAGAAGTGTCACAAAAATGCAAATCCTGAATGAGACTGGCGGGTCTGCTGCAAAGGACCTGGCTCACCTAGGCTGCTCTTTACCTCTATGGAAACCACAAATACCCATAAATTCCCTACAACTGGATCATAATCACAGGGTTTGCAGATTAATGGCTAATTGTGTTTAGTCTGTGCAAAGAGGAATCACTGTGCAAGCAGCTCCCACTCTGCTGTAATGGACAGAAATCACCAGTTACCATTTACTCTGCAATTATACAGCAATTAATGGATAGAGGAAACCCCACCTGTGAAGCTCAGAGCTCTGGCCTCTCTGTGGGTAACCACAAAGGGGCTTTAAGGGATGGGGGACTCTTTAGTGACATTTTTTGGCCCAGCCAAACCAGCTTGCTGGTTTGCAGTGGGGAAAATATTTTCCTTTCAAAGTGGGACTTTGTCCCGCTGTAGACCCCAGTGCAGTGGGAGATCCCTGCTCTTAGCAGGGTAAATCCTGATGTGCACTGTGCCCAGCAATAGAAGCAGACACAAGATGCTTCTCCCCTCCTTTCTTGCTCCCTTCTGTCCTTTAATCAACCATCTCCTCTCCCACCCTGAGGCTCTTTTGGTGAGGTGTTGGGTGGAAGCTGCTGATGGAGGTGGGCAGCAGGGTGAGCCCTGGGTGAACTGGCTTGAGATAAATCAAAATCTAGGTGGAAAAAAAGCTCTCAGCACCACGTGTAGAGGGCCTCCAGAGAGCAGCTTCCATTTCCTTCGTTGGGGTCACCTCTGTGTGCCTTGAGTGCCCCTGACAAGTGTTGGTTTAAATCTCTCCAGCTCTCTCAGAAGTTTCTTGCAGCTTTTTAAGACATATTTGCTGTAAACTGAATGCTCCTTGCTCCAGCTGAGATTTTTCTGGTTCTGAGTAGGGAAAAGTGATTTCCTCCTGGGGTTTACACATGTAACAAACTCTATCTGCTCCATCCCCAAACGAGAATTGTTTGGGTTTTGGCAGCAATATGGCATTGTTGATTTACAGTCTGTTCATGATCTCCAGCAGTCCCCAGGCCCTCTCCTGCAGCACTGCCCAGCCACTCCAGTTTCAGAGTTGTTTGCATCAATTCCTCCTACTGAAAAATAGTCCCCATTTGCCAGCATTGAATTTCATTTGGTTGATTTTGGCCCAGTTCTACAATTTGTCAAGTTTGTTTTAAATTCTTAACCCTGCTGTTGGAGGTTCTTAAACCCCCTCCAGGACAGTGTCATGAAATCATCCAAGTCAGTAGTGAAAATACTGAGTAATGCCAGACTCAGGACAATATTCCTTTTGAAACACCCTCCCAGCCTGACATGGAATTATCTGATTTTGTTTTTGTTTAATGGATTTTGCATAAACCTTATGGTGGCCTTTCTTAGGTCATATTTCCCTGGTTTGTTTATGGTGATCTGCTGTAGGATAGTAGCAAATACTTTCCTGAAATCAGGATAAATCACATCTGCTGCCTCCCCTTTATCCACAAAGCCATTAAGCCTGTCAAAAAGGAAATTAGATTGGGTTGACACAATTTGTTCTTGACAAATCTGTGCTGGCTGATTTTTATCACCTTATCATCTCGGAGGTGCTTATAAATTGATTGTTTAATAATTTGATGTACTTTCTTTCTGGGAAGCCAAGTTAGGCTGACAGGTCTATAATTACACACTGGCTCCATTTTCCCCTTTTTCAAGGGGTTTCCCTGATTTTGAGACCTCACTCAGCTTCCAAGAGTTCTTCAAGACATTCCTAGAGTGAACAACCTCACCTACACACTCAGCACCTTTGGAATACACAGCAGAGGCACAGCTGGGTGGAAGACCCAGAATATGTAATTTACACCTTAAAGTTGCACCCAACTTGGAAAAATACATTTCAAAGCTGTGCTCAACACCCAAAAAATGGATTTCAAAGTTAAGGCCCATCACATGCAAATGCTCTTACATCATGGATTTTTCTAAGTGATAGAAGAGGGAGTGGCTTTAAGTTGAAGAAAGGTTCAGATCAGATATTTTGGCTGTGAAACTCTGGTTGCCCAGAGGAGCTGGGGCTGCCCCTGTATCCCTGAAAATGTCCAAGGCCAGGCTGGATGGGTCTTGGAGCAGCCTGGGGTAGTGGAAGGTGTCCCTGCATGGCAGGAGGTGGCATTGGATGATCTTTAAGCTCCCTTCCATCCTCTTTCTGGGATTCTACAAATATTCACCTAATAATGGGCTTTTGTGAGGGGCATGGTTGGAGATCCACAGCTTTGGGAGCATCCTGTGGCATTCTGGCAGGTGCTGCTGACTGGGGAGGTGACAGCTCCATTTCTCTTGCTCTCCATGTTCTGCACCCCCTCTTGCCTCATCCCATCCCCTCCCCACCTCCAAGCACTTTCTAACTCTGGGTTTGGGGCTTTTTTTTTTGTTTGTTTTGTTTTTCCTCTCCCATTTCTAGTACTCGTACGAAGGGATGGAGATCAACAGCCTGCCAGTGGAGCTGACAGTCGTGTGGAACGGGAATTTCAACATTGACAACCCGGCACAGAACAAAGGTAAAGAGTTATTTCAACTTGTCCTTGGAAGCGGTAACCTTAGCAACGGGCCCTCGCTCCCTACACTTAACAAAGCCGCCACCGTCTCCCCGTGCTGGCTGCTGCACACTTGTTCTCTGCACTCTGCAAATTACCAATTTTTGAGTGCTTTGTATGCCTCCCCCCAGCCCTCCAATTCTCTAATTCCACCTGAGAAATGCGACTCTCCCTCCCACTTGTGTTGCTCTCCCTCCCGCTTCTCCCCACATCCTCGTGTCTGGTTTTCACGCCCTTCCTTCTTCAGCTTTGTCTCCCCCTCTTTATTTCTCCTGCAGTGATGCTCTTCAAGTTAACATGCCAGGAGAGCGGGCTCTCTGCTCAGAGGCAATTTAGTAATGAGCAGGGGAAGGCAGAGGGGGAGCAGAAAGGCTGCGGCTCTCCAGTGGGAGAATTCTGAGCAAAATAAAATGATAATGATAAAAAGGATCTGAAAACCATCTGTGTTTAACCACCACCGATGGCACAGGTTTGATGTGTCCCTCACAGAGGGGGCTGCACATCCAGCCACGACCCTGAGGCAGGCTGGGTGTTCCTGGAGATGGATGGTCAGTTCACATCTTCTTCTTCCTTCTTGTCTTTCCACCCTGGAACCTTCCCCCCAGGCAACCCCTCCGCTTGGCTGCCCCGAATTTGCAGCTGACACCTGCAGATTCTCTTCTTCTCACATCATCACCTCTCAGAAATGTCTCCCTCTCCCTCTCTTTGCCTTGTCGTGGACACTTCCTGCACCTTCTCCCACTCCATCTGTCCCCATCAGGTATTCCCACAGTGCTGTCACACCGTTCCACACCGAGGCTGAGGTTCCCACCAACACCACATTGAACCTGGAGAGCAGCACAGGGCAACTCTTCTCCCCATGGCACAACCCCCATCTGCCCTTCTCCCCCTCCGAATGGCAGAGTTCTGGCACCAAAACCCCCAAACTCTGTCTTTTGAGGGTTAAATCCACTCAGCAAACACAACAGGCTGGAGGTTCCTGCCCAGCCCTGGCACTCAGGCACGGCCTGTGCTGAAACTGCCACCCTGCCTCTACTCTGAAGCTGTCTCCTTTTCTCCAAGCTGTGCCACGGTGTTTCCAGGACACTGCTGATTTCCATGGGCCCAAACAGTGCCAGGGGCTGTGAGAACCTTTAACAGTGTGGGTTGGAGGTCAGAATTTGGACACTTGCCCCTGTCCTGCTTAGTTTTGCGCTACCATAAAATGAGCACCCCTGGCACAACATGGTCCACACCAAAAGTGTAAATCCTTTTATTGGGCCACACTGAGCTATCCTAGGTGATGTGGGAGCAAAATTAATAAAATTAAATTAATATTTGATTAAACAAAAGTGATAAAATATGATCATATTTTCGGACTGTTTGTGCCAGTAACATAAAACAGACCAGGGGATGAACTCAAGAATCATCTGTAGCACGCAATAATCTTGGGTTATTCCAAGCCAAAATGTTGCAAATAATGAATGAAAATAATGGAAAAAAAAAGGAAATAATGGAAAAATAATGGAAAAAAATCTGCAGCACTGGCTGGTGGCTGTCCCAGATGAGTAATTTGGATATTATCATCATGTTTTTGGTCAGGAGGAGAGTTTGGGCATGTTCCCATAGAGATACCACGTGGAAGCAATACCACACTCTCATGAGGTGACCAAAACGCCACTGCTTTCACATCCAGCATCACCACGGGCTGGACTGGGAGGCTGAAATGCTAAACTGACCCAAACCTGCTGAATTATCTACAGAGGTACCCACTGGTAGCATCTTAAGCAAAACAACTCAGCAAATTTAAGGATATCCAACAGAAAACTAAGGAAATAGGTGTATCCCACAAGGTCTGGAAAAAAACCTGTGCTTGACAGATGTTTTGCAGGCTTTTTGGGGTGCTTTTGGGTACTTTTCTTGCACCCACCCTGGAGAAATAAAGAGTTTCTGAGTTTTTCTTGCATTTGGCCAATACTTGCTGACTTCTCGGGGGAAGGTATGGAGAGACAGAGCTTTCAGCACAAATATTTCCAAAGCCTCTGAGCTCTGGGATTGTGTATAAAGATAAAAATCACTTTAGTCACCTATGGACACAGAAAAACAGAAGCACAGAGGAAAAATCTCCCAACATGCCCACAAATGAAGGGAAAAAAAAAAGTCTGAGAGCCTTAATTCTGCCACCTTCATCTTCCAGGAGGAGAATTCTGCTATCAGTCCCCTGCGCAAGCCAGGCCTCAGTGTCTGCATCGTAAAACAAGGATAAATAACATGATCTCATTTCGTAGGAGGACTTCAATATTTTTAGGCTTTATTAGAAAAAGCTCTGAGTGCTTCTAATCACTTAACAGCCCAAAATGGAGCTAAGCATTAATCACTGCTGTCTGTATTAGAGTGGAATCAACTCTGCTTCAAAGTGGGAAGCAGACTGAATTTCTGGAGCAGAAGAAGGGGTAAAGGCTGTTTGTGAACCCCTGGAATCAGCCTCATAATGAACCATTTACTGTTATCTTTTGGGATTTCTGTCAAGTGGGAAACCTGAGTGGCATCACCTTAATACAAAATTCTGGGGAGTTTCACACCCAGATTTAAGCTGTGGGTTGGCCAGGTCTAGAAAATTCTTTTAGGATGAAGTGCTGAGTCTGAGGTTGGTTGTTGGTGACACATTCAGTCTGTGAAAAGGGAAGGGACTGTGGCCAAATCACTGCCCAAGCACCATTTTCTCCAACCTCCTCTCAACATACTGAGAGCAACATCCTCCCTTCTGCTCTCAGCTTCCACAAACACCTTTGATGAAGAACGAACTAAGAAATGAACTTTAGTTCAAGAAGGACATCCACATTTCCTCCCCCACCATTACTCACCCCCCTGGAGGGTTTCCATCCTGCCTCTGGCATGAGCAGCCCAGAACACTTTCCCCTCTTGCTCCCACTGCCACCCCACTCTCCTGTGCTGTCTGCCTCTCTCAGCTCCTGTGTTTTTGCTGTCCCTGCAGTTCACCTGTACAAGTGCGGGGCCATGCGGGACAGCTGCGGACTCTGCCTGAAAGCCGACCCTGACTTCGAGTGTGGCTGGTGCCAGGGACAGAACCAGTGCACGCTGAAGCAGCACTGCCCAGCCCAGGACAGCCAGTGGCTGGAGCTGTCCAGCACCAAGGGCAAGTGCACCAACCCCAAGATCACGGATGTAAGTGTTGGATCCGCAGGAAGCTGGGGGATTCCCTTTCCTTGGGTTGTTTTCCTGATTTGGGGTTGGGTTGGTGATGGGAAGGTCAGGGTTGAGCTCTGCTGGGCCAGGAAAAGCCTCAGGCACTTGGGGGATGTGAGATCACGGTGGCTTGAAAGGCAGGAACACGTGTCCACAGCTCAGGGGTGACCTTGGGTTAACACCCGAGGGCGTCAGAATTCCCACCATAACCCCCAAACACAGGGTGCTGGTGCAACCTGAGGAGCCCCAGAGCACCTGACCTGCCCAAAAAGGGCTAGCAGATGTGGCATCAATCCCTCAGGAGACCTTGGCCTTCTAGAGACATCTGAAGGTGAGACAAGATCTCCAATGGCCGGTGTGAGGGTAAATCAAAGGAGCCCAAATGCCTCTTGGAGCAGCCTCTCTGGTCAGCCTGTCTGAGAAGGAGGTGTTGAGTGATCCCAGAGAGGTTGGAGCTTTGCTGACAGGAGGTCAAGCAAGAGGGGAGGTGCAATTTATGTTTTTTGGCAACATGACACAGACAAAGCCATGTCCAGAAAAGAAAAAAACCTCCACTGACTCCAGCAGATTAAACCCTTTTGTTTGTCCTGCCCCTGGCTGATGTTGAGAGGTCAAAAAAGTCTTCACAGAGCAAATAAAGCCCTGTAGAGTTATCAGGTGTCCCCTTGGAAGGCTCAGGGAGGAGGCAGAAGCAAGCCTGGAGTAGGAAAAGTTGAGAACTGCCCTGTTGAGATAAGGAGAATGAGGACAGGGCTGGGAGAAGGGCCTGAGGAATAACACTGTTCTTCAGGAAGTTCCCTATTGATTGTGGTGGCTGGGCCAAAGGAAAAGCTGGAGGAAAGGTTCAAAAAGGAAATCAGAGAATGGGAAAACCATAAAGACAAGGAGCAGAAGAAGAAGGGAGAGAAGGCAGGGGAGGCAAGTCAGGCCTGAAATCTAAAGGGATTTTTGTCTGCTGTCTTAGGATGCCTTTGCCACAATGCCAGGCACATTTTCAGGGTCACAGGAAAGGCAGCAGGACAGACCTGAGCCTCCAAAATGAGGGCTCCAACCCTTCCAGCTGCCTCCTGCCTTGAGCACAGGCCTTACTCAACATGAGCACCTTTCAGTGTGGCCAGGGCCTGATTTACCAATGGGAAAAGTCAAGAGAGAAATGAAACAGGGAAAATATGGGGAACTGCAACAGAGGAAAATCCAGCCTGCACAGTGGTGGTTTAATAGGAATAATTAGGTGGGTTATTTTCCTAGAAGGCAAGAAAGGCTTTTTTAAGTTGTTTTTGATTCAGATTCAAAAACTGTGGGTGTCATGGAAGAGCCCTAAACTGCTATCTCTGCTTGAACATTTTGGGGGAGCAAAGGCTAGGTTGAATCTGCTTTTCCCAGATGTTACTGAAAATAAACCCTTTCCCTGTGTTTTGATCCATCTCCCTGTCATTCACCAGCTTTCAAAGCTCTCTCTCAGTTGAACTGTTGGAGTTCAGTTTATTCTGATGTTTATGGCTTATTCTGGTGTTTCCAAGCTGAAGGTCTCTACTTGGATTTACCTGAGACTGGTAATTCTGATCCCACCTGAACCACCTGAAGCTGTGAAACCAAACCCAGACAGCCAGAAAGGACAGTTACACCTGAAAATTCAACTTTGATGCCTTGAAAATTGCTTGGAGCTGGGGGAAACATTTAAAAAATATTTTCAGATTCTCAGACATTGTAAAACAATGATAGAATTTGGTATGGGGCAGCTGATGGATGATCAGCTAAAGCAGAAATCTAAAGCACAAGGACCTGGGTGTGCAGAGGTTCTGAAGGTCCACTCACATTTCCCTGCCATATTTTAACCCTAATCCTTCATCTCCAGGCTCTTTTTGAAAAACAAACCCATTCTCCACCCTACAGGTCCAGAGGGGCAGTGCTTCAGATTCTGCTGGCATTTCCTCCAACAACTCTCCAAGCTCCAACAGATCATTGCAACACTCGCTCATGAAATATTCCAGCTGCCTGCTGCAATCCTAAGTAGCTCTTGGAAGGCCTTTTTCTGAGCCATTAGCATGGAAGTAATCTCAAGTGACTGGATATATATTGCAGCTAATGGCAGGTCTGGAGCTGTGGGGCAGGAGCATCCAGAGCCTGGAGAGGAGCCAGGGCTGGGTCTCTGCAGGGAAGAGGAGGAACAACACGTGTATTCACACTTGTAGGGCCACTCACACCCCGTCCAGCACCCATCCCCCCATTTCTGTACCAGCTCTGGCATTTACAGAGCCACTCAGGGAAATTAAAGGACTTAGAGACTCACTGAGCCACAAAAAACTCCTTTAGGAGCAACAAGCAGCACTTGATATGAGCAGAGACTGGAAACTGGGATGCAGCTCTGGGTCTTCCAGAGGAAGCTGAGGCTTCCTGGCAGCTTTTGTTTCCCTGCCTGGATTTTTCTCTCCAAAACTGACAGGTCTTGTGCCACATTTTTCACCTGTGATAGAACAGGCTCCTCCTCTCCTGTTGTGAAAACAACCTGGTAACACCTTCCTCTTGGTTGAATCTATGGCAGAGCTATGAAATGGGATTTAAAAAATCTTCCATGTGAACCTGGGAGAATCCCAGGCCCTCCTGATTTAAGGAAGTAAGTGGGTTTTAAGGAAATAAGTGGGTTTTGAAGCTGGTCTTTACAAATTAAATATTGCCTAGGGAAGGATTCAGCGGTGCTGTGTTGGCTTTGGTGTAGGAAATTTCCTGTTGATGTTTTTTGAGTCACAGCAAAAATTTTTTGAAATCTTGTGCTTCAGACAGCTTTCCCTTTCCTCTTTCCCTTTCTTTTTAACTTCCCTGGAAAACCACCACAAATACCTCCTGGTTCCCTGTAGAGTCAGAGATGAGTCACACTCACTGAGGACTTGGTTCGCAACACCTACAATTAATATCCTAAAGTTAATATCCTAAAATTAAATATCCCCTAGAGGTGCCTGGCTCTTCCTCCTTTTACTAAAGATGTGCCTTCTAAAAATCACCCTTTGTGTGGGAATTACACCAACCCTGGTGCCAGGCTCGGGGCTGGGAAGTGCTTGGGAGCAGCTCTGCTCACACCAGTGCCTCGCCTTTCCCTGCCAGCCCAACTTCTACTGCAGGGCATCACTGCCAGCCCCAGATTCCCACCTGGCAGAGAATGGAAATAATTAAAGGTGATTCCAGTGTTGTTCCAATGCTCAGGAGACAGTTCCAGTGCTGATTCCCACCTGGCTCTGGACAAGGATGGTGGAGACCAGACCCTGTGAGGGTCTGGTGCAGGGCCAGGCCAGGATGCAATCGCCATTCCAGCAGCCTCCAGGTTGGGATGGTCGCTTATCTCATGCTGAGATTCAGAGGCTCCACAAATGATCTGTCCATGCTTCCTGCCTGCTCTTCCAACAGCTCTCCCAGGATGGAAACTGGAGCTCTTTCAGGGAGTGGTGCTGGCACAGAGCAGCTGCTGCTGCTGTCTCAATCACCATCCACCTCCTCCACACCTAACCCAACACCCTGCTCCTGCTGTGGCTTGGCCTGTTTTACTCCAGATGGACATTTTCAGCTGAATTTCTGATGCATGACCATTACCTACCTCCAGAACAGAGAAAAACCCCCACGAGCTTTGGGCTGAGAATTTAGGATTTCAAGTGACTGGCTCAACCGCTTATGTCCTTCTCTTTTTCTTTCTCACATTTCTCTCCACCGTGTCCCTCTCCTGCCTTTCCATGGCTCATGTCTACAAAGTGCAGAGCTCAGCTGCAATTCCACAAATCCCTGCTCCTGCCTAGGAAAAAAAAAATCTCCTACTCACCTCTGGATGGTTTGCAAGTAGTTAAAAGAGAGTAAATGAGGTATGATGCAGAATTTTGCATATTCTGAGTATCTGAAGTAGGTTTGTTCCCTCACCTGTTCAGCATTTACAAGTACCCCTGGTGATCCCCAAAAGTTGTCTGTTCTTTCACCTGAGAGGATTTTGGTGCCTGGTTTGATTGTTCCCCTCTCTCTTGGCTTTTTTCCCCAGATCAACCCCGTGACGGGTCCCCGCGAGGGCGGGACCAAAGTGACCATCCGTGGGGAGAACCTGGGCCTGGAATTCCGGGATATCGCATCCCACGTCAAAGTGGCCGGTGTGGAGTGCAAGCCGCTGGTAGAAGGGTACATCCCAGCAGAGCAGTAAGTGGGTGTGTGGCAGAGCAAAGCCACCTAATGCCATTCCTACCTGCAGGACCTTCCAAGGACTCCATTCCAACCTGGGAATTGAGGGATGGAAAAGGCCATTCCTCATGTACAGCTCAGGATAATCCATTTATTTAATAATCCCGTTATTACTGTTTGGATTGCATATTTAAGTGATCCTCACGGCAAACGCCCTGCAGTTATCCCAGTTTTCACCAAGCAGTCACCTCAAGGTGTTCAATTCCAGTTTGGAAGGCAGAAATCCTGAAAAACCTCCTGCTGAATGCAGGAGTGATCATTAAACCTTAAAGCTGCCTCCACCATGCCAGGCTAGATCTGAGATGGATAGAGCCAGATCTCAGCCCAACATTTCTGTGTGTATTTAGGTAGATTTACACTTGCCCCCACCAGAATCCATCACTTTCTAAAGAATAACTTAATCCACAACTTGGATTCTGGATGGGACAGAAGAGGGTGGGTTAATTTACAGTCCATTCCCCAGCACTGTGGGCTCTTTGCTCCAATTCCACCTTACCAGCACCACCAAACGATCCCTCAAACTCTGCTCCTGGTTGATATTTTCCCCTCAGGATCGTGTGTGAGATGGGGGAGGCCAAGCCCAGCCAGCACGCCGGATTTGTGGAAATCTGCGTGGCCGAGTGCAAGCCAGAGTTCATGGCCAGGTCTTCTCAGCTCTACTACTTCATGGTAAGTTCCTGAAAAAAGTTCTCTGTGGCCCTGAAATCCTTGGTCTTGATCCTCTTTGCTCCCTCTGTCCATTGTCCATCACCATGTTGAGCCTCTGAGCTCTTCGCTGCCGTTCTGGGTGCACCAAATTGTTCATTCCATTTCCTTTTAACATCTTGTTCCCAGCAAAAATAGCTAGTCTAATTAAAGTTTTAACAACCTAATAATAGTCCAGATTATTAGTCCAGTTACAGTTCCATGCAGCCGTGGTCCAAATTAATACAGAAAATTCTCATTAATAGTTAAAAGTGCTGAACAGGAAAGAAAAGAAAAAAGATCTAGAAAAGGGAAAAATTTCCTAGTATCTTATTTTTTTTTGAGTGTGATACTCCTACTACCAACACCCCTCTGGCTGGAGCCACCAGGTTCCTCCAGAAGAAACTTGGGGGCTGCCACTACTCCTAACAACCCCTGGATCTTCAGAGCATGAGTGTGATGGTCTCAATTTGGTTTCTTTCTTCTCCCTCTTGGATTGCCCCAGGTGTTTATTCATCCCATCCACACCAGGAGCACTGGGGTCAGCACAGATCCACCTCAGGCTGCTGGTGAGCTGTAGGATGTGTCTGGGGCTCAGTGCTGGTGGGCAGCTGTTTTGGATGCTCCATGATGAAACGAGAGACACCTGCGTGCTTCAGCTTCAGTTCAAGTGCAAACACATGTTGTACACTCAGCCGGTGCTTTTTTCCTCCCTTCTGATGATGTTCCAGGTCCAGGAGATCTGATTATTCCTCTAAGACCCCTTGCTGGGGACATGCAAGCATTGTCTGGCCTTGATCTGTTCAGATCTGTGCAGGTTTGAGATGAGAGGGTCCCTTTGTTCCCATCAAAAGCTCTCAACTCCTGCAAGAGAATGGGTCTCCTCTGAAATTATTCACATGCCTGAGCATTTCTTTATGGTAAAGGGAACTTGTAATGAATGCAAATGTCTTGGATTCCCCCCTCGAGCTACACAAGTTTCTCTGTTCTCTTCATTTTCCGATGTCACTCAGGTGTTGCGGCGGCGGGGGCAGAGAAACACCTTGAGAGAAAGCCCCTACCAGGCAGCCAGAAGGGCTCTTTCCAGGACATTACACTTCAACGTGTCACCTTTGCTACTCTTGGAATTACTGTCTGGTTTTGATCATCCGTGTCCATCTGTGACAGCTTTTCCCTCTGCTTGCCGCCTTCCCAGCTGCCAGGGCACGAGCACGAAGCCACCAGGGTTTTCTCTGCTGAATACCTCGATACCTTTGTGCTAGACAAAAAACTCCCCCCAAAACTACAGAAACTCTCCAGCCTGCCCATCATATTCCCTCTCCCGTGTCTGGTGCTTTCACAGTGGGAGCTGTGTTTTTTTGGCTTCCTCGGATTTTTCTGCCAGGAGGGCAGAGATGCTATTGCAGGAGTCTCGACGTGCCTTGGCATCCTGCAGCGGTGCGTGGCAGCTTGAAGGGAAAGAAGATGTTTGAAAACCAAGGAAAAGCATCACCTGGGAGATAAATGTCACTTTCTGACTCATGGCAAATTTCCTGGAAAATTGATTTTTGAGAGGTTTGAAGGAAAACTTGGTCAAAGTTGGCCAATTGGTTCAGCCTTTCCCTGTCTTGCAAGAATTCAAAGAGATGATGGTTTGGACTCAATAGAGTATTTAATTTCTTAAAATTAAATAATAAATAATAATAAATAATAATAATAAATTAATAATTTCTTAGTTTTAAGAAAGAAGTGTCTTAGTTTAGAGATGCCAGAATGGTTCTTCTCCACCTTTCTAACCAAAACTTTTAAATTCAAATAGCTGCTCATTTGTTTTAAACTCATCTGTGATCAAAACCTGCAAATTGCATTAGAAAGTACAATAAGCCAAGAGGGAAACAAAGCTGAAATGAAATTTATGATGATCTAAATGAAATATATTTTTTTACAGTTATTCATTTTCTTGCTGTGATTATTGCCCCAGTCCTGCAATGAAAAACATATTACATGTTCTTCTCAATTCAGGTACTGAAGAAAATTTACCTTTATTCTGGCTTTAGGTGAAAATATCGTGTCTCAGTGCAGGTGCTGTCGACTACTCTACATTTCTTCTAAGTCTGCTCCTAAGATCCTTGTTATTTTGGAGACCATTTCCTATCCATCCCTTTCATCTTCTCCCCTCTTGCTGTTACTGTGGAACCTCTAGAAAGGAAACCCAGGTGCCCAAGCTGTGCTTGAGTCACATCTTGCTCTTCCTGCATTCCTAGGAGGAATGGAATGGGAACCAAGGTCTTGACAAGCTCCATGGGGGGCAGTTTAGGCCCAGCTCTGATGGTGCTTCTCCGTGGAAAACCTGTGTGCAGGAGATGCTGGATAGGAAAGAAAGCTTAGAAAGGAGCTTAGGAAAGTAGGTAAAATCCCATAAAATGCACAAAATTTCCTGTTCTCTTTCCCTCATTGTCACTTTCCAGCTTCTCACCAATCCACAAGACTCTCTTGGAATTTTCCAGCGCCTTCCAGCAGCGAGGACATGGTGAATAGTCTGGAGTTCTGCTGTGGATGTGCTGGGCAGTGTTCACGGAGGCCACTGTGAATAATTAAAGGTTGATCACAACTTTGAAAGCTGAGCCACAAACCCATTTGTGAGATCAGCTCCAGACACAGCAGAGCTCTGTCAAGGAGCATTCCTGGTGTGGCTGTGGCCTGTGAGGATGCTCAAAAGGCCATGGCTGCTTTATTCACCCCAGGGAGAGGGCAGGGAACCCACCCAGGGGTGGGACAAAGATCTTTTGGGTCTTTAACTCAAATGTTCCTCTATGATTTTTGAATCAGATACTGCTGCAGTGCTGCTGTGTAGGCTTTGGGCCCCAGGCTGGCCATTCCAAACCCATTTTCTCCCAGGTGGGAGGTCACCTCCCAGCATCAGCCATCATGGTCAGCAGGAATTTTTACTGGTGAGGGTGTCCTTTAATAAGGGAGTTGCCATCAGAGCTTGAGGTGGTACCCAAAATATAAAGGAGCAGTACTGAAGTGCATGCTTTGGATTTTCATACTCTTCCTGTGGTTTTTAACCCATTGAAAAAGAATGGTAGAGAATATTCCCAGAAAATCACTCTCCAGGCTTGGAGAATGGCTGGAATGCTGCCCAGTGGAAAAGGATCTGGTTGACAGTCAAGAAGCCAATGGCACCTGGATTGTATCAGGAATAGTGTGGCCAGCAGGACCAGGGCAGTGCCCACCCCAGAGCTGGGCACTGCTGAGGCCCCATCTCAAATCCTGGATCCAGTTTTGAACTCCTCAGGGAAGGGAACACAGCTGGAGAAGGGTCTGGAGCCCCAGGAGAGGCTGAGAGAGCTGGAAAGGGGCTCAGCCTGGAAAAAAGGAGGCTCAGGGAGGACCTTGTGGCTCTGCACAACTCCCTGCCAGGAGGGGACAACCGTGGGGGTCGGGCTCTGCTCCCAGGAACAGGGACAGGAGGAGAGGGAATGGCCTCAAGCTGGGCCAGGAGAGCCTCAGGGTGGACATTGGGAAAATTCCTTGATGAAAATGTTGCCAAGCACTGGCACAGGCTGCCCAAGGAAACAGTGGAATCATTGCCCCTGGAAGTGTTCAAGGTGCTTAGAGAGGTGCTTCAGTGGTGGCTTTGGCAGTGCTGGGTTGATGCTTGGGTTTGCTGATCTAAGCGGTCTTTTCCACCCTCAAAAATTCCATGATTCTAAGTAAAAAACCAGCTTCCAAACCATCAGGTGAAAACCAGTCAGGTTGAAACACAAGAAGTGCCCAGCTCTGACAGCAGATCCTTCTACAGAGCTGTAAGTCTGATTTTCATGTTCTGCCCTTCCTCCAAGAGCTGCATTTTGAATAGGAGCAAAATGGAAAAATGGAAATCTTGCCGCTGTTTTTCAAAATGATTAAACCAGAGGGGCCTGGGAACAGAGGTGGCTCTGTGTGTGAGAGAGTAGGAGCTGTGGTGTGTGTCAGGTGGTTTTATAAACATGGATTAATGGTCTCCAAAGCTCAATAAGGTGACTGCGTGATGTACCTGCTCGCTCAGAGGAGCTGAGAGCTTCAAGCACTTGTGTCATCATTCTTAAAGAGAGGGGGAAAGAAATAATCTTCATTTAAATGCATATAGTAGCTTTTCACTTGGGACTGAATGGAAAGTTTTTCTATTAAAATGCAAATGAAAGAATAAACTGTAACTCCAAATTTCTCCCTGAATATTGATGTCTCTTCTCTGCATTGTGGTAACAGGGTGATCTGTGCCTTCAGAGTGTGAGTATTTTATCTTGATTTGGGGAAGAAGGGAGGATAGCAGGGTAAGAAAAAGAGGTTTGAGATTTGGGGCCTCTAAAAGAATTGTGCCCTTTTTTGATATATTAACACAGTGCTCTGTTAGGCTGGGAAAAGAGGCTCAGAAAATCAGCAGGAAAAGGGAAAAGGTGTTCGAATGGGTAGTGCTGCTTTTGTGGCTGTGGCATTTCACAGGACACCCCGACAGGAGCACCACCACCATGTGTCAGGGCAGGACAGCTCGAGGCTTTCTCAACATCCAAGTCAGATAAGAGAAAGATTTTAGGGTCATGTGTGGTCATTTTGCACCAGGGCAGGTTCAGGTTGGACATCAGCAGGAATTTCTTCATGGAAAGGGTTGTTGAACATTGGAATTGCACCAGGAGGAGATGGAGTCCCATCCCTAGAGGTGTTCAAAGAACAACTGGATGTGCTCTGTTCTGGTTGTCAAGGTGGGGATCAGTCACAGGTTGGACTAGATGATCTTGGAGGTCTTTCCCCACCCCAGTGATTCTGGGATCCTATGTGGGAGAGGCAAGAACAAACTCAGATGTTCTGCTGAGCCACAGCTCTCCTCCATCCAAGGGGCAATGGCTTCCCGCTGCCAGAGGGCAGGGTTAGATGGAATATTGGGAAGGAATTGTTCCCTGTGAGGGTCATGAGGCCAAAGAAGCTGTGCCTCATCCCTGGAAGTGTCCAGTGCCAGGTTGGACAAGCTCCCAGGAGAAACCTGTGGTAGTGGGAGGTGTCCCTGCCCATGGCTGGGGGTGGCACTGGATGGGCTTTAAGGTCCCTTCCAACCCAAACCATTCTGAGATTCTGAGAATCAATGAAGTTGAGTGGCCTTTTCAAAACCCAACAATTTTCATCTTTTGTGAGTTGCACAGCTTGGAAATGGAGATTCTCCATTAAGATCCAATCAAACCAGTTCACTGCCTGATTTATCCTGCAGAGCTGATGTTGAGTGACAGAAAAAAGACCCCTGAGCTGTGCCAAACAAGCAGTGGAGATGAGAGATCGGGACCCAAGGTGCTCCAGGCGTGGGCCTGTCTTTTCAGGAGTATTTCTGAGTCGCTACAAGGGCAGATCACATTTTGAAGGGGTGAGAACAGATTGGAGTTGGGTCTGAACTCATCCCACCAAACCTGGCATTCGAGCAGAGGGTCTCTGACAGGACTGATGTCACCCCAGGCTCCTTTATCAGCCAGAAGACATGGCCAGCCTCAGAAGTCCCGATTAATCCTTAGGGATGACTCCCTCTCTCCACCACTAGCAGGAGAGGGAAGGTCCCTCTGCTCCCCTGCTGTGTTTTCAACTCCTCCCTTTGTCTCCACAGACTCTGACCCTCTCTGACCTGAAGCCAAAGCGAGGACCAGTGTCGGGTGGCACCCAGGTGACAATCACAGGCAACAACCTCAACGCTGGCAGCAACGTCATTGTGACCTTTGGGCGACAGCCCTGCCTCTTCTACAGGTACAGATGAGCCCTTCCTGCTGCTTGTGCCCAGGTGTGAAAAATTAAATGCTAATTAAAGTCAGGAAACTTCTCCTGCAGCCCTGACACCTTGTCCCTCAAGTGCCTCCTTTGCTCGTGGCCACGTCTATGCTGCAACAGGACTTGTGCATTCTGCACCATGCACAGCCTTGCTGGCCATGTTTTGGGGAGAGAAAATAGGATTTATTTCATTGTTTTGACTGGTATTTGATGTGCTTTTTCCCGTGGCCTCTTGTCAAATTGCAGTACGATTCTCCACGGTCCTGTGCTCTGCTACTTGCTCTGGGAGTGCGTCGTTTAAAAGATTCATTTTCATGTCCCAGCTTTAGTAGAGGTGACAAAGAAAATCTGACAACATCAGTTCGAAGCACTAAACCACCTCCCTTTTATCCCAGAATAGTCCTGTAGCGCTAAGAAATGGATGATTTGCAACATTTTAGCTCTGTGCTGGCTCCTGTTCAATGGTGCTTCAGAGAGGCTTAATGTCAGTGTTACCTGCTGGATGTTCCCTGATCCCTGTGAGAATGAGGCTGAATCCCATTCCCAGAGGCTCCCACAGCTCAAAACTACCCAGGGCAACACATTTTGCTGCCAGTAGCGATGGGGGCTGAAGATGAAGTTGGCACATTTCTCCCAAATATGTCCTTGGCAGAGGAAGCGCTCATTCACAGGAGACCTGGGAGCACTGCCCTGGGGCAATGCCCTTCCCTCTCCTGGCTGTGGGGATCCTCTTTAGCAGCCTGTCATGACTGTGGAGCGATCCAGCATCCAAAATTCAGCAGGGTGAAGTCACAGTCTGTGATTTGAAATGCCAAGTGGGAGCCACAGCTGCTTGGAGATGCTCACTGAAGACTGGGGAATTTTAGGAGGGATTGAGCACTGTCTTTTGAGGGAATTTAGAGGCCACCTGGAGGGTGCAGTCATTGAAGGTGACTCACACCCCCATTTTAGGGGTATGAGATGAGGCTGCATCACGAATCACAGGACTGGGAAGATTGAGAATATGTGGTGCCTTGATTTTTGATGCATTTTGAAAGTAGTGCAGACCTGGAGCTGGTTTTTAGACCCCGCCAAAAAGAAAATGTTTATGCAGAATCCTCTTTAAATATAATCATAAAATGCTTCCCACTGTATTAGCACTTCCAAAGGTACCAGGCAGGCTGCAAACTGCACTTAAACAAGAATTACAGTCCTAATGCGAAGTAAACTTTATGATCCCAGACTGCAAAGCTGAGGTGCAAACACCCCTTTTATGAGCTGCTGCTGCACATGTCTGCAGGCAGGAAGGAAACATCCATCAAATATTTAATCACAGAGAAATATTTCTGGAGAGAGGCCTGGTTTGGACTGCCCTTGGGGTTCAGACTTTACTTGGGGTCCTGAGAGATGAGGGCTCTTGTGGTTTTATTTAAACCAGTGAAAAGGTAATGCCACTTCCCCAGACACTGCTACACGAACATAAATGTTTCACACTGAGTTTCACCTCTTCAGTGCATAGGTTTGGGACACAGGACATAAGAATAAATAGTTGGGCTCTTTTCTCACCATTTTTGCTGCTGGTAGCACCTGGTTCACGTTCATTTTCTCCTCCTCCCAGGAGATCCACCAAGCACATTGTCTGTAACACCACGGCCTCCTATGAAGGCTTTGAGAAGGTGAAGGTGTCCGTGAGAGTGGACAAGGCCAAGATCCACCAGGAGCTTCACTATGAGTATGTAGAGGATCCCACCATCCTGAGGATCGAGCCTGAGTGGAGCATCTTCAGGTGAGTATCCCATGGGAACCCTCTCACAATTCCCATGGTTTTTAAAAGGAGCACTGCTCTGATAACTTTGGTCCTTGGTGTAGAAAACTGATTTCCAAGCATTGTGTCCACCAGGAATTTGTGCAGAGATAGTTCCCCAGAGCTAATAGATCCCTCTATTAGAGGGTGGATTAGAGTGAAACGACACTGAATGATCAGTCTTTGTAAATATATAAATATAAATATATATATTATATATAAATTATGTATATAAATTATATATATAAATTATATAATATATAAATATATTATATATAAATATATATTATGTAAATATATATTTATATATTTATATATATATTATATAAATGTTTGATGGTTGGTTGGTTGGTTTGTTTGTTTGTTTATGTATGTATTTATTTATTTTAGAACAATTTGGAAAGCAGCTACACCCCATTTTTTTTGCTGTTATCTCTAGCAATATGAAAATATAAAAGCCAAAATATATCACATAAGAAAATGCATAAGAAAGAAATGGAAAGAATGAGAGTAGAAAGACTGCTCCACTCGTAGGCTCCACAAAACTTGGTCATTGCAATTTTGATGTCTGTTGGTTGAAGTGATGGTCACAGACTGGATCCATCAGATGGCGAGGGGCATCCCAAAGAAATGATGGAGGCAATCCCCATAACACAGCCTCTGTTGGGTTTATCCTCAGGTTCAGGTGGGAACACCCAGCAGGCAGTTTCCTGCTGGATGATGGAAAGTCGAGGATCAGGAGTCTTTGACAGCTTCTCAGAAGACACAGCTGCCTATTAAATTGTCAGTTATGTCCCATCATGACCCATCAGCAGCGTGAACACCTTCAGGCTCCATGTGAATGTGCCCTGGGTGGGGAGTTATCACAGCTGAGTTCACTCCATAAGGACAGAGACAAAGTTCCCACCTCCCTGGGTTCCCCTCTCTCCTCACCTGGTCCAACACCGGCTGCAGCCTGAGCTGGGCTGTGCTCAGCCCTGGCTCCTGGGTGGGTGCTTTGCCCATCAGCAGCTTGTCCTGAGTGTTCGAGCCACCAGCATCCTGTGTCTCCTCCAGTCTCACATTCTTCTCCCTAGACCTGGGAGGACTGGACAATAGTGTCACATTTACCTTATCCCAGGTTCCCTCCACACTCCAAATTCAGTTTGTAGGTGTATTTGGGGAGGGGTGGCTTTGGTGGTCACAGATGAGCAGCTGCTTCTTTGCAGTTTGCTACGGTGGGCAAAAGCCTTTCCATGATTTTAGCAACATTTAAGCCATGAACCATTTCATTCTGCCACAGTTTGTGAGCTGCAATTCCTACCTTTCCCACAGCCTTCATGGACTTGAAATTCCTACATTTCCCACAGCCTTCATGGACTTGAAATTCCTACATTTCCCACAGCCTTCATGGACTTGAAATTCCTACATTTCCCACAGCCTTCATGGACTTGATGCCTCAGGACTAAGCACCCCCTGTTTGGCCATGGTGCCTGAAAGCCCCAGGGCTCTGTCTCGAGATGAAACGCAACAGGAGCCCTGCTCCCTGCCCTATCCAAGAGCCTTTCTCCTCGTTAGGAATACCTTTTTCTCTTCACCCCCTTGATGCTGCTTTGGTGAATTCACAGGGTTCACATGAAGGTTCCTGAGAGCAGCGTTTGCCCTTATTGGGGAAGGCATCAAAGTGATACCCAAACTCTCTGAAGCCTGGAGAAATGGGCTCAGAAAGGGAGAAATTGGTCATTAAATGCTCTGGTATTTCCTTGAAAAGATACAAAATAAGAAATCTTAGTCTCCTCTCATTCATCCATGGCAGCTCTCTGCTCCCCTGTCAAACTGGACTGATTGGAGTCCCTGGGGATTAGGAGCAGGGCTTGTAAATCCCCCCAGTTCAGCTCCTATCCCAAAGATGTTTTCACAAATCAATTAGTGCCTTTAATTACCGTGAGGGAATTTACTGGTTTAGCCAGATTGAGTCTTTGCACATTGGGCTCAAAGCTTTAGTGTCAGGATTTTCCATTTGGGGCTTTTATTTTCAGTCAGACTCCAGGTTATCAGTGAAATGAGAAATCCCTTTACTCCCTTATAGAGTGAGTTCAGTGCTGCTTAAAAGGTGCAAGATTGACAGCCTAGGAGAGTGAATTTCCGAATATCCCCTGGAAAGCTGCAGCACAGGGACCTTCCTCCACCTTGGCCTCAGGTGTGGCTGAGAGGTGAGGAGCTCTCCACAGCCTGCTTGCTCCTTGGTTTCTCTGCTGAAGCTGCCAGACAGAGGTGAAGGAGCAGCCAAGGAGATGCCTCAGGTGTAAGCAAAGTTTTGGCCAGCCTGGAGGTGCTGGATGGATGGGATCTCCCATCCCAAATCCCAGAATAATGGAAATAAGGGTGAGGTGCTTGTTTAGAGGGTACTAGATTATTTGTGGGGTGTGTAGCTGCTAGGATGGATGGCTGGGACTGCACTTGTCTCACCACTCATGGAATTACTAAGACTGCAAAAGACCTCTAAGATAATTGACTGACATGTTCACCAACAAAATGTGTCCCCAGGTGACACATCCACACAGCTTTTTCACACTTCTGGGGATGATTTGAGCATTTCCAGTGATGGAACATTTTTGGGTACAACCTCTCCCCTTTGCTTTCCTCATCTGAAACCAGGGAGCATCAACTTGAGCATTAACAGATGCCCCATTTTAACCAAACCTACCCGATTTCACCCTCCTCCTTAAGCACTTTTGAGCCACTCCAAAGGTGCACAGCCCTGGAGGAGATGGAATATCCAGGATTACCCAGAGCTCAGAGTGTCAGGGACAGTTTTTGGTGCTGTAACTGCGAGGCTGAGCTGTTCCCAATGAGAGATGATTGCCACTAAACCAGCTTTGCAAAACCAGTGAATGAATGTACCAAGCCTGGCTTAAAACCTTTCCAAGGGCTGTTTTTCAAGACAATAAAGAAAAGATTACTGCTAATTTACTTCCATAGCCAAAAAAACACAAAAAAATAAAAAGAGTCACGCTGGGCTGGCAAGTAAAAATGTTATGAGGCTGCATTAATACTTTTGATCTGGGTTTGATTTGAGTTACATCCAGCAATTACCTGAGTCTGCAGGCAGAAAATGATACTCAGGGTCTGTTGGGGCAATAACCAGTTAAATTCTGAGAGCTTTTGGCACCTCTGTTATTTTGCTAGGCAGCAGCAGGTCTCTAGGCTTTGCTCCCACCTGGCTGACCATCCAGATGCAGCCACAAATGCCAATGGCTGGTGATTTTCAAGGCAAAAACCAGTTTTATTTACTTTGTTTTCAAGCCAGAGACGGTTTGGGGGTGATTTTAAGTCTTCAGCAAACAAAAACCTGCTTTACCTTTTTTCTTTCCCTCTCTCTGGTCAGGTGCTGTGGCTGTGTTTATTACCTGTGGTCTGAGCCTGCAAGCTCAGATTCCAACCCAAACAGAGGATTTTTGACACGTGGGTTTAAAACTGTGTGCACGGATTTGGTTTGATTAAATAAAAGGATTTGTGTTTATATAGACACACATACCTGTAGGTGTGTTCACACATTGGATTTTTGTGGAACAGGTAAAACTTTGAGCCAAGTAAAGATATAAAATCCCTTCTAGTTTGACTCATCAGAGATTAATTATATTAGTAATTAGTAATTAAATAATGATTAAATTATTAAAGAATTATGTAATAATAGCAATAAAAATATTGTTTTTATTACTAATACTAAGGCTCACAGCCAAAATTCAGAAGACTCTGGATAGTGGAGAAAGAATAATTTGGTTTATACACTTCTGGGTTTTGAAGAATGAGCTCTCCCTGGATGGTGTCAGGAATCTTTGCAGGGAAACTGAATTTTGGGGAGAGGGTATTTTTTTCTGCAAGGCAGAGAAGGTCTCTTGTAAACAGATGTGTGACTTCAGCAGGACCCCTTGTGCATTCAAAAAAACTCATCCAGATCTTGTGGAAACAGCAAAATGTGGGTTTGCCCTGTAAAATTTCCCATTAGGAATTTCCAACCATAGCTGATAGCTGATTTCAGAGAGAAAAAACTTGAGATACTCTGCAAAACTCAAGGTCAAATGTTGCCCTAACCATGGAGCAGTCCTTGAGTGAAAGACCATGAGAAGCCTCCCAGAGAAGTGTCCCAGGAGTATCTCCTGAGTATCTGCTGAGAGATGTGGTTGTGCCAATTCTCTTTGGATAAACCCAAACTCTTTGGTTCATCAACGTGGATGCCACTGGAGGGGCTGGGGCAGAGCTCACCCAAACCTGACAGCTATTCTGTGGATGTTTGCATCCATTCCTGCCTCCCCAGCTGATTAATAATGGAAGATAAATGAGGAACATTGAAAACAAAGGTCAGAAACGGGGGAGGTTTGTTGCCTTCTTCCTCACAAGCTGTTTATTCTCTGGTGTATTCTCATTTATAATGCACGTGCTTCCCCTTTCCTGTATGTGCAGCTTTACCTGGAGGCAGGAAAGGGATTCTGAGCTTTCTTTTCACAATCCCATCGATTTCCACGTGGCCTCCCCTTCCCAGCAGGAAATAAAGTGCATCCTGGACAGTTTCCAAAGGGAGTTATAGAGGCAGGTGCTGAAACTGCTGAGAGCACTGCTCACCCTGGCAGACCCTCAGAGACGGGGCTGCCTGCTGATGACATTTCCTCATCCTGTCCTGGCTGTGTGAGCCCTGACAGGTGAAGGTTTTACTTTCTTGGGTAACTCTTCTCCTTTCCTGGATCACTCTGGCTCCACCTCACGCTGTAACAGCAGAGCTCACCCTGATAGATCAGAGCTGCTTTAATTTGGGATGGCCAAAGCTGCCTGTGGTGAGCCTTTCTCCTTAATGTGGTGTTCAGAGCCAACCCTGGGAAGCCTGAGAATGATCCTTTGCAGTTTCCTTCCTCCTTCCCCTACATCCCCTGAAGTCCCAGAGCTGCTGGCTGCAGCTGGAAGGGGCAGGGGAAAGGAGAGAAGGGTGTTTCTGAGAGCTGTTTCCTTGTGGTGACTGTGGCTGCAGGGAGTGGGAGAGGGCTCCAGCTTCATCTCCTATAAAAGTGAGAAAATCTACCAGATGCCTGTGGGCTGTGGCTTGTGGGAGTTGGCTTTCTCAGGAAATTGGCCTTTGAGCAAGGGGACACAGAGACTGGGAATCTCTGCTCGTGCTGGGTCCTGATCTAGCTGGGCCACCACATGGAAACCAGGCCAGTGCCTGGTGCACACCAAAGCTGAAGACTTTGGCTCCATTTCCCCTAATTGCCGTGGGTCTGGGCTCCCTGGTGGCACCAAAGAGCTCACTGAAGTGACATTGTCACATTCAGGTTAGATATGGGGCTACAGACCTCAGCCCAGAATCCTCAAGAGCTGTTTCCATGAGATTGTGTCCGTGAGGACTTTTTGGGTTGGGCACTGGAACAACTCCCCAGGGAATGGTCACAGCCCCAAGGCTGCCAGAGCTCCAGGAGTGTTTGGACAACACCCTCAGGGATGAACAGGGTGGGATTATTGGGGTGTCTCTGCAGTTGGAGTTGGACTGGATGATCCTTGTGAATTCCAGCTCAGGATATTTTATAATTCTGTGACTGGCTGAGGGGACATAGGAGATACAGCCTGTGGACCATTTTAAAGACCCTGTGTTAAATCTTCACTGTTCTTTTCATCCCCAAAGCTTGTGATTGCTGAATCCTGACAATGAGAACCACCCAGAGGCTCCCTGACACTGCAGTTTTAGCAAGCATTTGTCTTTAGTTATTTCTCCATTTATGAATGAGTGAAAAATTATTTGTTTTGTTCTTCCTTCCCTCTCTACAGGACCACAAGATGCAGTCAGACACTTTGCAACCAGCACTCAGGAGCACAGATCCCCCATTCCTGGTGTGATGAGTTCTGACATCTATTAGCTGGGTTCATTCTTTAATTCCATTTCTTATTCTCCAGTGGCAACACTCCCATTGCCGTGTGGGGAACTCACCTGGACCTCATCCAAAACCCTCAGATCCGGGCAAAGCACGGTGGAAAGGAGCACGTCAATGTGAGTTCAACTGCAGAGCTGGGATGGGGACGTGCCATGGTGGGGACAGGGGCTGGCTGGCAGCTCTGGAGCTTGAAATCTCCTATTGCAGCCCAAAAAAGGGAGCCCAAAATGATTTGTTTCCAGAAATATTCTCATCCCTGAAGGACACACACAAAAAAGAAAGTTTTTGGCAGGGCTGTAACCAAACTTCAGGGTCTTCTGAGACCTTCACCTTTGTCTTTGCTTCTCCAGCTTGCTGGGATTCATTTCAGATAACCTGATATCCAAACTAGAATCCTGAGCACAGCTGAGCATGCACTGCACAAACATTTTTGGAGAAACAATCAGAGTGTGAGACCTAATTGCAAGGTGGTAGTGAGGTTTTCACTAATCTGTGCTGTGCCAAAAATAAGGGAAGAAACCTCTGTTTCCAGAGGGAAACAAAGTCAGGGAAAGATGCTGATGCTGGCAACAGAGCCTGAGTTCTCTCAAGAGCCACAGGAGGCCCTGTTGAAATGCAAACTGCTCCACACACCCGCCTCAGCCAGGCTTTCCTAATCCTTCCCCAACCTTGATTGTGTGGTGGGGAATGTTTGGAAGCAGTGGAGCACCAGCCTGTCCCAGGATAACCATGGAGGTCTGCTCCTTCCTCTCCCTGAGAACCATCTGCCCACCAGGAAGGATGAGGACATTTCCCATAAAAAACTCCTTGTTTTGGGTTTCTTTCCCCAGAACTGTGAGGTGCAGAACAGCACAGAGATGATCTGCCAGGGTCCCTATTTGCCATAAAAACTCCTTGTTTTGGGTTTCTTTCCCCAGAACTGTGAGGTGCAGAACAGCACAGAGATGACCTGCCAGGCCCCAGCACTGGCTGTGGATCCCAATCACCAGTCTGAGCTCGCTGAGCGCCCGGAGGAGTTTGGCTTCATCCTTGACAATGTGCAGTCCCTGCTGATCCTCAACAAAACCAACTTCACCTACTACCCCAACCCTATCTTTGAGGTTTTCAATCCCTCAGGGATCCTGGAGCTGAAGCCTGGAAGTCCCATCATCCTGAAGGTGAGACGGGGACCAAGGAGTGGATGAGGAAGGACAAATTCTGCCTCTTGCCTCCCTGTGCCTGCCAGCACCCCCATAATTCGTCCTGATTGCACCCCAGAAATTCCCTCCATTCCTTGCCCCTTATGGAACCATACCAGAGTCACCATCAGCAAACACCAAGCACTGCCCACACCCACAACTAAAAATTATAAACTCTTGAGTGCAGCCTAAATTTATACCCACTGCTGTTCACCAGAGAACACCAAAGATCTTCTACCCTTGCAATGTGGTTGACCCAACTCTGTTTCCCTTCTTGTAAATTCAAGACCTTCTTCTCACCCTGTTTTAAACCCAAACCAGTCCTTTGCCACTTCACAGCAATACAGAGAAGGAGTTTTATGATGCAGCATTTCTGTATCACTATTTTTACATGGCGAATATGCAAAGAAGTTATTTTACTTGCAGATGCTTTTTTCATGTTTGGAAGGGGGTCTGACTTACTTGTCTATGTTTAGTGAGGGCTTTTTTTTGTACAGGACTTAGGGGGAACATTTCTCATTCAGTTGCAGAGAGGGAGGAGCAGGACAGGCTGTTGTGACTGCTTTGAGTCTGTAACCACTCATGCTGTTCTCTGCATGAGCTCCTAAATTGGCTTTTCCTCTCTGTGTGAGCAAATGGTGAGCTACCAATGTCATAATAGAATCATGTTTAGGTTGGAAGGAACCTTAAAGAGCATCTCATTCCAACCCCCTGCCATGGGCAGCAACGCTTTCCACTAGACCAGGTTGCTCCAAGCCTCATCCATCCAACCTGGCCTGGAGCAGCGTCAGGGGTCAGCCATCCACACCTATCAAATGCAGTAACGACACTTGTATCCCAGGAATGACCCAGAGGGGGAAAGAAAACTCCTTCCTAATGTTTATTTGGTTATTTTGGGGTGTGATGTTCCTTTCTGTGCAGGGCAGGAATCTGATCCCACCGGTGGCAGGAGGCAATGCCAAGCTGAACTACACCGTTCTGGTGGGTGAGAAGCCCTGTGCAGTGACCGTGTCAGACGTGCAGCTCCTCTGCGAGTCCCCAAACCTCACTGGGAGGCACAAGGTGATGGTAAGTGATGCCTGACCCTCAGCCTCTGCTCCCTGGGTGGCTTGGGAGGGCACAGCAGAGCTGAAGAGTTGGCAGAGTGCTCCAAGGGGGCTCCATCACTGTTTGCCTTCCCAGAAACATCAGGGCCCCTTTTGGGAATAGTATTCTCATCAAGGGTAGCTTGGAGAAGTAGAACAGGGGAAAAGTGACCTGGAGATCTTTGTGGACAATGAGATACCTTTCATGATCAAACTCCAGTAGGAGAGTTTGCCTCTCTTCTGGTTTTCTGTGGGCTGTTCCATGAACCCTGGATGCTCATGTGAGATCATGTGTAACATGTTCCTACATGAAATTGTTAAATTCATCACAGTCCACATCATTTTGTTGACAGGATGGTGACTAAAATTTGCCTTTATGTAGGAGAGGAATAAAAAAAAAAAAAGCAGGATGTGGACCATAGTGTGACTGGGCTTTGGAGTTATGACTTCTATAAAACTTAATGTGCTCCTTCAAATCCTTCCTGGAACCTGTGAAGAATGAACCTGGTGATTACATCAGAGGGAGCTTCTCCTCTCACCGTTTATTTATTTACTCCTTTTTTTTATTTTCCTCTCAATAATTTGAAATCCTTGATGCTGGTGCTTGATAAACATCATATCAGCAAACACCCTGGAGCTGTACCAAGCTGTGGGTGGGAACAACAAAAGCTGACAACTGACATCAGTGTTTCTCATTCCTTGTGAACTGTTTTTCTGTTGCACCTCCCAAAGCTGTAGCTGTCACATATTAATTTATTTATTTCAGTGGGATGAGACTCAGATAATTTGATCTCTAAAAAGATTTTTCTGGGAACTTTTAGGAAGCAGAGTTCATGACGGTCATTTTGGGTCTTGCTTGTGGCTGCTGCTGGGATCCCTCGCAGTGGCTACTTAACTTCTCTGTGCCAAAGTTTGTCATCTGGAAAATAGAGGTAATAATCCTTTCCAGCCATGCAAATACACCGTGACCCTCGACTCATTGCAAAGCACATTAAGACTCTCCAAGAGGAGCAGTAATGAAGTGAGAGATTTTCTCTGTGTGAAAACCAAAGCTTTTGAGCACGGCAATAAATGTTCCCTGTCATTTTCATGGATATGATTAAACATATGGTCAGTCAGAGACGGACAAAGCCTCTCCTGGGGAGACAAAACTCAATCCCAGTGAGCAATAATCAACCCCTGGGGATCCAGGACGATGGATATCTGGCCAGGCTGTGCTAATTGAGAAGACTCCCCTGCTCCTGCAGCCTGGGACCGTTTAAGTGAAGCCAAAGATTAAAAAACAATCCCTTTTGGAGGATGCTGGTCAAACAAGGGATACTGCTAGGAAATTGGGAAGGTGATGGAGGTGCTCAAGGATGGACTTTGCATCTGGAACCAGAGCTGGAAAATGCTTCCTCCAGCCTGGCACAGCATCTCTGCTGCTCAGGCTGGGGCCATGTTTTACATAAACATCTCTTTGATGGCCAGGATAACTGATAGTCATTCCTCCTCCTGATTCTGCCGAAGATTTACTGCCTGACCTTGAGGAAATTGTTGAACAAACCCTTTCTTGCAAAGTGAGGTGGCCAGGAGCTGAGAGGGAGCCATGGAAGTGAATCAACTGATGCAACACAGAGATTATTTCTAAGTGAAGGAGCAGTGGCAATGACACACGCCGATGTCAACATGCTTTCGATCTGGTTCAGCTGTCTTTTACACAATGACAGAGCTAAGTATTTGAAGAAAAATAGCAAAGAAATAAAAGGCCTGGGCAATGGCTAAAAAGAAGATTGACTGAAACTCAGAGGCAAGTTTTTTCCAAGGAAAAGAGATGTGAGGAAGATCCACAAGTGGCTACACCAGAGGAGGTCTGCAAGGAAGATGTGGAATACATCTGAAGGGTTGCTGTATAATGAAAGGTTCTGTATAATGAATGGAGAGATGGTCAAGTGCAGCAGCTGAAGTTCAGGGCATGATTCATCTCGCCCTTAGAGGGATAATTTTATTTGGCCAGGACAAATTTGCACCAGGAAAGACACTCCTTCAGAACTCCTAAACTCCTACAGGTGGCCACTAAGACTTTGTTGGAGAAACCCAGGCTCTGACATAGAGCCCATTTAGAATATTTAGTGTAATTTACGGCAAATTCATGATTAATAGTCTTTAAAAATGGCCAGACTGTTGTTGTTTGGTAGGTTCATGGTCAATCTCCTGGAAGGTAAAAATAGCTTCCTCCAGAACCACTCGGTGGATTAAGAAATAAAGTAGGGCTATTTTCTTCTGTTTCTTTTAAAAGCTCATGATAACACTGCAGCCTCATAGACTTTCTTCTTCAAGAGCCAGATTCCCTCAGATAGTGGCAGCTTCACCTGTGGGTTGTGAGACCTTCCCAGTGATGAAACCACCTTTAAAGGGGAACACACTGGGCCTAACTTTGAACACCTGCTTTTTGGAGCTTAGATCCCTTTATCATTAATGGAGAGAAATGGGAACTTCCACTGAATGAAACGTCTCATCCCAAAGTCAAAGGTGTCAGAAGCAGCTCACATAAATCACATCCTGAAAGTGGCTTTTCTCTTTGTTGACTCTGGAATCGTGCTGCAGTGTCTAACTTGGATGTGCACGTGGAATATTTGGTGAGAGAAGCCCGTGGAGATGGGCTGTTCTTCCATCTTTGAGGACGGATCTGCACTGGGATTTGGGATTGGGGTTGTTTGAGTCTAGTCTGATATTCCTTGAATGGACTTATCTGACTGCAGGGCTTGGAGAAAGAGAAAATGAGAAAGGATTAATCTATTTATTGATCCACTGACAGGAAGGAAAGTGTGTGAGCTGTGAGAAAATTTTGCTGGGAGGATTTGGGACAGTGGTCTAGGGCAAAAGGGAACAACTTCCAGTGCATGGATTAGGACGTGATTTTGGCAATTTTCCTGCTCAGTTGAGCAGGCCACATTCCAGCAACAAACCTCAGGATTTATAAGTGAGTTGGATCTTGTATCTTGAAATAGATGGGAAAACTCATTACTGCTGCATCCCCAGCTGTGTGTCTGAAGTTCTTTGGCCACTGAAAATGCTCTACAAGCCATCAGTGTCATCATGGCAGCAATTGGTCATCCTGGAACTATTACCTAAACAGATGAGTTTAGGATTTGTTTTGTTTTTCGTCATGAATATTTCATCTCTCTAAACCCCATCCCAAAATGGCATGAGAGGGCCTTGTGGATGGAAATTAGCTGTTTTCAGACATTCACTTTGGTCTTGTCCATGACATAAGGGTTGTAAATTGTGTCTCTTTGGACAGGACCCACTGAGGAGCAGCCTACACCTGCTGGTAGGGCCTGCAGTTGGTACTGGAATAACTTCTAGGAGATGATAAGGTCACTGAGATTCATTTCCCAAAAAGGGTTGGGGTGGAGATCACCTGGGAAAATTCATTAATTCATGATTCTGCTCCACAGTCTCTTCTGCTGGCTGTAGCTGAGCCAGTTTCTTCCTCCTGTAGCCTAGGGAGGAAACCTGAGGAGGTGCCTGAGCTGAGACATGGGAAGGCCTGGGATTAACAAGTGTCCAGGCAGGCTGGAGATTATCTGAGAGCCAGTGGGATGCAGGACAAGGCTGAACACCAGGCTGGGGTGTGGGGGAGAAATGTAAGGAGATGTGAGGGAGAACTCCTCACAATGGAGGAAGAAAACAGTTTAATTCCACACTGCAGTGGTCCCAGGTGCAATGGGAGCAGGAAACATTCAGCCCTGGGGTCTTGAGTGCATTTCTGCCTGGCAGCAAGAGTCTGCCCTTTGTGCAGGGCCAGCTGTGCCTCTCTGTGCCACAGCTCAGCTGGGATGAAGTGATGGGGCTCACCATCCTTCAAGCTCTTTGCATGGCATCTTCCCAGCTTTCTGCTGATCGACAACCAGCATTCCCAAACCACAACACAGCCCTAGAAGCCTTTTTATACTTCAGGCAGGTCAGCAGAGCTTTTCTTCCACCTCTCAAGCTTTGCCTACTTTACAAATAGCTTTGAACAGCCTTGTAGTAGCCCGAAGCCAGCGGTATCCTGTGGGATTCCTGTTGGGAGTGGTGTTCAGGTTGTAAAAAAAGACTCTAAGGGACTTTCTTCAGCAAAACATTTTGTTGGGCTTGCAACAGGAGTGCTTCCAGGGTTTCTTTCTGGTTATTAAAACCAAAGCCCTTTCACTGGAGCTTCTTCCAGAGGCTGGAAGCAGCTCTGGGAACCTCTGGAAGTACATGGAGAACAAAAAGCTGTGTTCAGCTCCTACAGGTGAACATCTGCAGTCACCCTGACGATGTGTGGCTAAGATAGGAGCTGTAAAGAGAATGGGCTGGGCTTCGTAGGGTTTGTGGTGGTTTGCCACTATCCCAGAGGCTTCCAAGTACAGTTCTATCTGGTGGGAGAGTCAAAAGAAAATAGTGACTTATTTCTGCAGTCCCATTGTCCCCACTGTGGGGTCAGGACCCATCAGACCATCCCTTGAGCTCTGTGTTCGGTGTGTATTTTGGGACTAGGTGACATCATACAACACATCAGGATGGGGAACGAAAAATCCAGAATGAAATCTGAACTGATACGGAGAAACTGTGACTGGTGACTTGTCTCACCACAAGTCCTTTTGTGGTTGGGCTCCCGGTGACTGCCAACAGAGGTGATTCTGTCTGGCATTTCAAGTGTTTTGAGGCTGTTCCATATCCAGCTACTTCCCCTTTTGTCTGGGGAGACAAGGGGATGTCACCACTCACCCTCAGCCAGGACGATGACAGAGTTCCTCTGCCTTCCTGCTTGTTTGACAGTTTCAATGCAGCTCTTTGCTGCTTTCCCTCTAGGCTCGTGTAGGAGGGATGGAGTTCTCTCCAGGGATGGTCTACATCTCCCCAGACAGCCCTCTCAGCTTGCCAGCCATCGTCAGCATTGCGGTGGCCGGTGGGCTGCTCATCATCTTCATCGTGGCCGTGCTGATCGCCTACAAGCGCAAGTCCAGGGAGAGCGACCTCACCCTCAAGCGCCTGCAGATGCAGATGGACAACCTGGAGTCCAGGGTGGCCCTGGAGTGCAAAGAAGGTAGGGTGAGGGAGGCAGCATGACTCTGTGTCAGTGTTGGTAGAAGGGAGACACCCAGTCACAAAGCTTTGAGCCAAAATACCACCTGAACCCTGTGGGTGTGGCTCCAGCCAGGATCTAAGTTGACTTTCCCTGTTTTCCCTTAGTCCAGACTTTCTCCACCCCCTTCTAACTGGATTTGATGATTCAAAATCCACAGAAAGCCTTGGCACATGTCCCTGGGGAAAGGCTGTGTTGTGGGAAAGGTGACCCTGCTCTCTCCACCTTCTTCCTCTCCACATGTTGCCTCTCCTTGTTCTCATGCAGGAGGGTCAGGGGCTTTTTCCATTCTGGTGAGGTTGATCTGGATTTTCACTGCTCCCTGAGTTGTTCTGGTTTTGTGCCAGCCTTTGCAGAGCTGCAGACAGATATCCATGAGCTGACGAGTGACCTGGATGGAGCTGGGATCCCTTTCCTTGACTACCGAACCTACACAATGAGAGTGCTTTTCCCTGGCATTGAAGATCATCCAGTCCTGAGGGATTTGGAGGTAAAACAACAACATTTCCTGCTTCTAGCTCCTCTCATGCCTCCCTGTTCAGTCCTGAATTCCAGAGGTGCTGTGCCAGTGGTGGGCATGTGATGGCTTGATTATGCTGTGTCCTACAAGGGGTCAAACAGATCCTCACTAAAAATCTGGGATGAAAGGGGAAATGTTTGCTGTTAGATCATATTAGATCATAAAATCATTTAGGCTGCAGTAGACCTCTCAGATCATCAATTCCAATCATTAACCCATTGCTGCCAATTCCATCACTAAAACATGTCCCCTCGTGCGAGATCCACACTTTTTGAAAACTTCTAGGGATTGTGATCCCACAACTCCCTTGGACAGCTTGTTCCACCATCTGATCATCCTTTCAGTGAAGAAATTTCTCCTAATTTCCAATCTAAATCTCCCCTGGCGCAACTCTAAGGCCGTTTCCTCTCATCTTGTCACTTGTTACCTCCTAAATTCTGTCAGATCACTCATTTATTTGGACAACTCATAAATCCATATGCATTAGGGCCACTCAATTAAGCTTCTCTTTGGTCTTAACCCTTCTGTGGCTTGAGTTTTAGACTGAATTTAATATTTTCTGCTGTGCAGAGCAAGGAAAACTTGTTGTATGACAGAGAATCGTGTTTGCCTGTGTCATCCAGCTTTGCATGACCCTCACACTACTAAGAGGCCAGGTTTTCTTTGTGGCAACCCCTATAAAAATAACCCCCTGTCACTGAGGGAGGTTCACCTTTGCTGCCTTCTGGCTTGAAGTGAGATGAGAAAACCAGAGTGTCTGTGTGTCCATTCCCTGCCCACACCCTCCTCACCCACCCCGACTCTCTGGAGGGAGATGGGAGTGCAGTGAGACATTGTTCACAAATCTTGGGGTCTGCACAGAGCCTCTATTACCTGAGTGGTGACAGGAGCTTGATGGGAGCCCAGGTGAGGTCTGCTGGGCTGAAATCAGCTCCAGGCTCTGGCAGATGGACAGGAATGCTCTAGGAATACCTGGGCTGGAGAATCAGGAGCTACACCATGGCAAAGGTGCTGGCTGAGCTCTCTGCAAAGCCTCTGCCAGGCTCTGAGCTCCAGAGAGGCTCTGGCATGGGCCTGGGAGATTGCTGGAGGCCAGGCCTGGGCTGGGTTGGCAGGAAGGAGGAGCAGGAGCTGGCACAGGCAGGCCCACGCTTGGCTGGCTGTGTAATCAGAGATGCCTGCTCGGCTTTGCTCCTGCCATTCCAAAGAGCCAAAATTCATCCAACTGTGTGGAGAGAGAGAGACATTAAAAACCTGATCTGTCAGCAAGGAGGGCTTGTGAGACTGGGTAGGAGGCTGAGTTACACATAACTAGCACATAGATTCGGAGTGCAGGTCGAGGGGTGTCCAGCTGCCTTCCCTCAGGACGAGCAGCTCCAACAAACGAGGAGGAACGAGGGGTGCTGAACCTCCCTCTCACATGTGTGCACACACAAGCACTTCCATTATCCCCACAGCCAATTTCAATCCCTACATTCATTAACCCCATCCAGCTGATCACAGAGCAGCATCTGACCCCTGCAGAGGCCGTAGCACGGATGCTCCCCTATGCAGATACACACTGAGCTAATGTTTCAATCCAACACCTTTGATCTCTTCTTCCTTTCATTCCATTCGTTGTTTTTTTTTCCTTAATCCTTTTTAAAGCTTCACCAGCTCTCTCAGTGTCAACCCCTTTGTCTACCAACGTGAAGGCAGCTCGCATTCTGCTCCCCTGTCTGTAGCACCCAGAAGGAATTGCTATTTATTGCAAAAGGCCCCAGCACAGATCCCACTGTGAGAAGGTCTTAGTTATTTCCAGTTCATTTGCTAATTAACTGCTTCCAGATGCAGCACAAAATACTTTTCTTGTTATTTTGTTTTAATTCTCCATAATAACCCAGGGATAGACAATATTAAATGTTCAAGCAAGTGAGTTAAAAATAATTATTGGCAGGATGGGTAGTGGTGGTTTGTTGGTTGTCTCAGTCTATTTAGGAAGTAATTTATTTACTGGATGCAAAAAGAGTTGAGAACTCTAATTTCCAGAATGAAAAAGTAACGACTCTATAAGGGGCCTTGCATTGCTTGGCTGTTTAAGCAAGCCAACTTATTTTGTATTATAGCGCCAGATTTGGGTGGTTATTAATTCATATATGCCTTGGTGGCAAGTGTTGCTCTGTGGTGAGACCATCCAGCTTCCAAGAAAGCTTTTTCAAGGGCTGGAACAGCTTCAGCAACTGGAGGGATGAGTTTGGGGTTCACTATTTAGGTTCCGTTTTTGTCTAGAGCCGGAAGGATCCAAAAGACCTCTGTGGAGCCTAGGCTCCAGCATTGAGGTCCTGAATTGTTCCATATTAAAATGAGTTCATCAGCCTCTCACAGCTGAGAAATACAAGATTTATCAGTCCCTCTGTCTCTGAAACACCTCAGCCCCCAAACCCAGGGGTTCTACTGGAGCTTAGGGTGTCGTCTCAACCTTCACCTGCCTTGCTCTTCAAACCAAGGCCCAGCTCCATGGTCACCATCTCAGCCACTGCCTCACTGCATCTCTTCCTCTCCTCAAAACCTCACCCTGGGCTCTCTTTCCCATTCACTCTCTTGCTGCCTCTCCCAGCTCCCTAAAGCTGACCCCAAACCTCTGCAAGCAGGTTTCTTGCAGGAATGAGAAAGAAGTTTTGGATGAAATCAGAGTAAGACTTCAGTCTGACTAAAATAAAAATATAACGTGGCATGGTGACACATTTAGGCACCAGAAATCCCTTTTGGATGTACTGTTCAGAGAAGGGAGCACAGGATTGGAAAAATCATCTGGATGTGGCTGGCAGTCTTATCAAACTTTATTATGTAAGGATTCCCTTCCTGTCTTTCCTTAGCCGAGGAGCTGGAGGGATGAGAGCAGGGAGGTAGCAAAGAGAGTGTGACAACAGGACATTTGACAATGGGAAAACCAGGGAAAGGAAAAAAACTCCCTTTCTTCTTGTGCAGGTCCCTGGCTACCGGCAGGAACGGGTGGAGAAGGGCCTGAAGCTCTTTGCCCAGCTCATCAACAACAAGGTTTTCCTGCTGTCCTTCATCCGCACGCTGGAGTCGCAGCGCAGCTTCTCCATGCGGGACCGCGGCAACGTGGCCTCGCTGATCATGACGGTGCTGCAGAGCAAGCTGGAGTACGCCACCGACGTCCTCAAACAGCTCCTGGCCGACCTCATCGACAAAAACCTGGAGAGCAAGAACCACCCCAAGCTGCTGCTCCGTAGGTAAGGATGCCTGGGCATGGAGGGAGCCTGGCTGGGAAGGCTGTGCCCACACAAACATCGTAATTGTCTTTGGAGATGTAGATCTTGCTCGGTCTCCTCCCTAACCAAAAAGAAGTAAATGATCAAAAGTTACAGGACGGATCCACCTCTGGGTTTTCGTGTGGATCCTCCAGAAAGTTTCATAAGGACATTAATAGCTCAATCCTTATTTTGGGGTCTTTGCAAGCCAAAGATGTTAATTTCTGTTTATGTTTCCTTTTAACCTGAAAATCCCAATCATGTTGTGTAGGACCTATAGGAATATCACATATCTGGTACATTAAACCCCTTCTTCAATCTCCTGCCTGGGATATGGATTTCCCAGCCTTGTTTCTTGTTCCTAAGTTAACTACAGAGAAATGGAGAGACTGCAGCTGCATTGTGAGAACTCATTTCGCTCCCAGTGCTGGGAGTTTGTGGAGATCAGCAGAGAAGCAGGACAACAGAACTGGTTTCATACAGGGAACAAGTTTGGATTGGTACTTCTTGGCCTGGCCTAAGGTCTTATACTCCACATTTCTGTGGGAAACTTTGAATTAGGAGTCTGCTGCTCTATAATTAACTTTCCCTGCCTAGGGAAGTGCTGCCTCTTTTCCCTTTAGGATCAGATTCATCTCCTTTTCACAGACTGAACCAACCCTCCTGCTTCAAGGACCCTAAATAAAATCAGGGGAAGTCTTCTGGAGATGAGTGGCCTTTGCCACAGCCCAGAGCTGACTCTGAGGAGCCCTCAGCTGATTACGATGGACAGCTTGGACAGGGAAGGGATCTCTGGTGCCTGCTGGGCTGGGAGGTTTTTCATCTGGCACATGGCCCACTGTGGAGAACCAGCAAAAAAGGCGCAGAAGGCATTTCCTGGCATTCAGGGCAGCAATGCCAGTGGCAGAGGCTGGACTTTTCTTCGGTGTCACTTGACTGCCTGATGTGCTCAAGCCCTAGAGCCTGGCTGGTGACCACCCTCCAGCTGTCCCCAGGCTTCCTGTCTGTTCTTCTCTGATGCTGGGTAGCACTCCCTCCTCCTTCATCTCCTCCTTTTCCTTCCCCTTTCTCCACCTCTTTGTCTTCCCTTGTTGCTCACTCTGAGCATCCCACCTTTCCTCTTTCTCCTTCTTCCAGCTCTTTTATAAGTCTAATCCTCTTTGCTGGAAATTAATTGTGGCCTTTGTAAGGACAGACAGTGAACAAAGAGGGCACATCCAGTGCTCCAAACCCTAGAAACATCAGAAGTCAGAGGAGGAAGTTCTGCACTGAGCAGCACCAGAACAGAACAGTGCCTTGTGTCAGGTGTTGGTGTGAGGACCTCAGACTGCTCCTTGGAGCAGCTGGATTCAGCTTGATGCTTCCCTTCCCTCCCCATGAGTCTGTGAAAGGGAATCTTTTGCAGTTTTGGAGGAGTGTGACAGAAGAAAGGAGCTGGTAGAAGTGATTTTCCCAACTCACCTGTGTCCAGTGTTTTTTCCATGTGACATTTATGGCCCTAAAGAGATCTTCTGGGCAGAAAGCTGCAGCAACAAGAGCTTCTACATGGCTTTGTTGAGAGCTGGGACAAGGAGGACCCACTTAATTCTTCCAGGCAGAGACTCCTGTTTTTTCTTGGTTTCTCCAAGTTTCTCTTGGTTTCTCTTGGTTTTTCTCTGGTGTATGCACTGGAGCCAGCACATGTTTCTGCAGGAGAAGCTCACCCTGGAGCCTCGAGATGGATTTTTTGTTTGATTGAGGACAGAGTTCTCAAGGGCAGAAGGATGAGCTCCTCATATGTGCCACATTGACACATTGAGGAGTGTAATCACTCCCAAATGCCAGGGAGATAGGCAGTGCCAGATAACTGTTCCCCAGAGACTTAGATCTGTCTCTCCTGAGTATTTATACAGCCTCCTTGACATATGGCCTCACTCTGAGCTCCTCAGATTTGATGGATTTATCCCCCCTGTGCTCTTTGGAGAAGATTCCCTCAAATGTCGTCAACTCCTTTTCATTGTTGGAGAAACTGAAAAACAGATACACAGGGACTTGTAGTCACAGCAGAATCAACAGGGCAGCAAGGATTTTCCTGAAGGTTTCCTAAATCCAAAACTAAAACAGGGAACCTAGGACGTGCTAAATCCTGATGGTGCCATGCCAGACTTCCCACCAGGCAGGAAGATGGACAAGGACAGAATTTTGATAGGACCAGCATGCCTGACTCATTTCCAATTCTCTTTTTTTCTCTACTTTAGGACAGAATCTGTGGCTGAGAAAATGCTCACCAACTGGTTCACCTTCCTCCTCTACAAGTTCCTCAAGGTAAGAGGAGAAGCAGCCGGAAAAACATCTTTAAAGCATTTCTTCTTGGTGAGGATCAGTTGGGGTGAAAACTTCTCAGATATCAAGCTAAAGGCTTTTTTTGCCTCTGGAAGGAGGTCACTGCCTAATAGGAGATGGGCTATTTTCTGACCAAGGGAGAACAAAGGGGGACACTTTGTTAAAGAGGCAACTTGTCGGTCTCTCCCTTGTACAGAGGTGGGACCTAAGGGTCAGCGCTGAAGTGGGGAGGATTTCAGAGCCTGACTGAGACCTGTGTGGAGAACGCTGTCCTTTTAACGGCAGGCTGAGGTCTCCATCATGTGGTGACCCATAGTTTCAGTTCAGAGTGGATGGAGATCTCCTTTCCCCTCAGCTCAGAGGCAGTACTGAGACACAGCCCCACGAGGAGTGGAGGGACGCCCATCAGCAAAGCTGTGTGAAAGAATTAGAGTGGAAGAATTTGAGGCACCCCCTGAGCTCTCTCATTCCTCCTGGAAGGTCTCCTTGGGGTTTGTGTAGTTAAAAAAGTCTTTCAGTCATTGAGCTCTGCCACTGACTGCTGGGGGGATCCAATTTCCGCTGGGGAGCAAACACTGAGCCTCAAGAATCACAGTTTCCAAGCTCAGAGCCAGCCTTTTTGGAAGGAGCTGAGTTCTGCACCTCTCCCCCACTCCCAGTGCAGCTGCTAAATATCCTCCCACCTCACATCCTCATTTGGACAGAATAACCACCTCTGCCAGGCAATTTGAGGCTTTACAAATAAACCCCAATCCCCCTGAGCCTTCCCCAGGCACGACCAGTTCAAGGATGAGCACATGGGAAAGTTTTGAAGGTCCCTGGAAGGTAATTTCAGTGACTTCAGTATCAGATCCCTGCTTTCAGCTGAAAGGAAAGGATATAAGGAGGTGACTCTCTAAAGAGCTGCTTTTATAATAGGCTTTTTTCACCCCACTCAGCTACTTGTCTTCTTGCCTTAGCCTGAACAGAGGCCTGATAAGGGCAGGAGACAGGCACACAGAAGCAATATGCTGCTGGCAGATAAGCTAATTAAGTGGGAGACAGGTGTAGGGACTGAAAAAGGGGCCACTTTGCTTCCGATTATTAACTTGTTTTCACTGGGATTTACACCAGAGGAAAATGACCTCGCTCATTGAGTTGGGACACAAGAGGAGAGGGCGAGGAGGGGAGGAAGAAGGGAGGGATGATGGGGAAGGGAGGCAGGAGCAGAAAGCTCCAGCTGCATGGCACTGAGGGTGAGCAGCAAGGGAGGAAAAGTGTGGGAAGAGGAGTGCAGTGAGTGGGAATGAGAAGTTCAGGGTAAATGAGCTTTGCTGTGTCTGCCTGGGGCTGCTTGTTGCTGTCCTGTGCTGGGCCCCACGCTTCTGTCACCTCCACACAGGTCCAGGGGCACATCTGGGCCTGAGCACTCCTGCAGCATGGGAGTGCTCTGTGGACTCTGCCCAGACACCCAGGATGGGGCACCTGCCATCCATCTCCCTTTGGAGCCTGCTTCCAGGTCACCTGGGACCCATCCCACTGGCTGCTCCAGCACTGCAAAGCTCTGGCCTGGTGGCAATCTCTTGAACATTGCCAGGGAACGCTGACACTTTTGTCCCATGACAGGACACTCACCGGGCCACAGAATGAGCTGAGTTAGAAGGGACCCACAAAGATCATCAAGCCCAACCCCTGGCACTGCACAGGACCATCCCTGAGGGTCCCACCATGTGCCCAAGGGCTGGTTGCACTCTGTGGAAGTGGAGGGTCACTCCTGATCCTGTGCTGCTGGAATAGACTGTTTCCCACTGATGTATCCATCATGAGCGATCTGGGATGGCAAACCAAGGCAGTCACAGGGATGCCCAGGCTGAATTCTCAATTCTAGCCTCATTTCACCTCATGGTTGCCTTTCATCCCTGCAGGAGTGTGCTGGAGAGCCTCTCTTCTCCCTTTTCTGTGCCATCAAGCAGCAGATGGAGAAGGGTCCCATCGACTCCATCACTGGGGAGGCCCGGTACTCACTGAGCGAGGACAAGCTCATCCGACAGCAGATCGACTACAAGACCCTGGTGAGTGCTCTGGGCACACCTTCCCCTGGGCTTGTCCAGAATCTTCTGGCTAGAGGGCATTTAGAGAGCAGAAACCAGTGATTCACCCTCTGGGATGATTTATTCTTGTATTTTAGTAGGGTAATGCTGCCTAAGGCTGACTATTAAAACTTAGAAATGTCTCCAATGAAGATTTCAGCATTAAGGAATAGTCAGAGTTACACAGTGCAGGGACCTATCAGGTCAGCTCTAGAGTTGGTGCAGCCCTCCCTCTTTGAAGAAGCACAAGCCAAAGAAAAAGGAACTTGATTTAAAGATTTCAAAAGAAAGAAACTAATCCCTGTCACTGAGCCATTTCCCTCAAAATGGAATTGTCAAAATGGAATGGTGCAAGGTACACGCTGCATATGTGCAGCTTTGGCTTCTGCTCTGAGCTTACACCCTCTTCCCACTTGATTAAAGAGCATCAATTAAAGAGCATTAGATATCTCTTCTTAGTGTGTTTGTGGGCCTTCATTCTTTCCTGGATGCATTAAATCCACTGAGTTTCTAAGTCTCTGCTGGATGGAGAACACTTTCTAAGCCTTCAATGATTGTAATTTTTCTATTTCACATCTTTATTCTCAGCAAATCCCACATTTTTGGACAGTCAGAAGATGCTCTAAACTGCTCAGATTATTTAATTTGCACTTTCAAATGAGGGACATTCATCTCACTTAGCTCCAGGTACCTCTGAGGCTGTGTCCAATCACAGAATCATGGGATGGTTTGAGTTGGAGGGGACCCTACAGATCATTTAGTTCCAAGTCTGAGACCTTGACCTGTCTTAGGCCTTAGCTCAGGTGGGCTGATGCTAAAAATATCCTTTCATTTTCTTTAACTCCAGTCTAGAGCTGAGCTTTGATTGAATCCAAGTCTGATGAGGGGGTGGATTTAATTCTTAAATAAGGCCACAGTTTTATTCTGCATATTAAAAACATGACTTTCCTACTAAATTGGCAGAGTGGTGCCTCTCTGCTGTTACGCCTGGCTGTCTAAAATTTCACAGGACTGATCACACATGGAGAAAATGAGCAGAAAGGAGAAAAAAATGCAGCCACAGAGTGATCACTTTCACTGAAGGAAATCCCCCCGATCCTTTTAGGCTTGATCTAAAGCAGCCAGCAAAGGGTAGTAATTATACATCAGGCTGAACAAAGCTCTCCTCCACTGGCTTTGTGCTGTTTGATGATAATCAGCTCTCCCTCTTACATCTCAAGAGCAGACAAATATATCCCGATAGGAATCTCAGCAGATTTACAGAGATCAGCCCTGGTGAAGGAGATTAAGAAGGAGAAGAATATGAATTGGATTTTTCTTCGTTTCTGTTTCTCTTTATTTCTGTTTTATTTTGTCCTTCTTCTACTTTCCTTGAGCTGCCTGACATCTCTTATTAAAAATATAGAGCAATGGAATAAAGCCAGAACTGATTCAGTGGTTGTAATATGGGAATTCCAACAGAAACATGGAGAGAGATTATTTACAGAGGCCTGGAGTGACAAGACAAGAGGGAATGACTTCAAACTGAAAGAGAGTATGTTTAGATTAGAAATTAGAAAGAAATTCTACCCTGGGAGGGTGGGGAGGCCCTGGCACAGGGTGCCCACAGAGGCTGTGGCTGCCCCTGGATCCCTGGAAGTGCCCAAGGCCAGGTTGGACAGGGCTTGGAGCAGCCTGGGATGGTGGGAGGTGTCCCTGCCCATGGCAGGGGGTTGGAATGAGATGATTTTTAAGGTTCTTTCCAACCCAAACCATTCTACAATTCTATAATTCTCAGAATCCTTTCATATGCTTGGCTTTTTTCGGGTCTTCCTCCTTTTTCTCCACCAAACCTCACTGTATGAAAACCCCAGCCTAATAAAGAAGCAAGAGAATGATTTCTGTCCCTGGGACAGGAACTGCAGAGATGTCCTGGTCTCAGGAAAAACCACTCAAACTCAGAACCAGGGTCACCATGTGAGTAATCACAAACTCTGCCTTTATTATTTAAATGTCACTAATCCATAGTGGAAATCAGGGCTTAGCTGAGCCAAGCTTTGCTTGTATACAGACACTCAGAGACAGCTCATGGCTGGAAGAGCTGGCAGAGAAAAAAAACACCCAAGGACAGAGTAAAAGGTCAATAAACACAAATCCAGAGAAATGAGATGTCCCAAGGTCACACAGAGTCAGTGGGAGAGCAGGGCTCAGAGGTAACTTCTCCATGTGCTCCCATTCCCATCCACGCTGACCCCGCATCCTGATGGGACACAAACCTCAGTGAGTTACAGCAAGTGCTGGTGTCCTCTCAGTGCCCAAACAGGAACATCCTTGTGTGACCCTGAAGCCCAAATGAAGGTGGTTGGTGATGGAGCAGCAACACTGCATTTAGGAGATCCACATCACAAAACTTCCCTCAGAGTGACCAGTCCTGAAGGAACACAACCCAGGCCACCATGGGGCCTCTTCCCCACCAGCTGACATCAGAGATCGTGTTGAAGTCTCTGAGCAGCGCTGCTGGAAAAGTGGGATTTGTTTCTGGCTTGGTTGTTATGAGCGTGGAGAAAAGTTTCATGTTCCACCTGACAACATCTGGAAAACTCCACTGGAAAGATGATTAACCTGGGGAATATGTGCCAAAGCCACTGTGCTCTGGGCAGGGGGTTGGCTTCCATAATTGGTGTTTGAATTCCCTAATATGTTGTTGGGAGATCCTTGACAGTCATTGTAATGACCAAAGAGGAATTTAGGGGTTTTCAGGGGTGACCAACTGCATCATCTGTGCTTGAAACACAAGAACAGCCCTTTGAAAAATTGCCTTCCCTGCTCCTCTTCCAGCTGAGCTGGAAAAGAGGAAAGCAAGGGTTACTGTAGTCAGGGTGTGAATGAGTGTGGTCCACTCAGGAAGAGTTTTCCTGGCACCTTCTAAAGCTGGCCTTTTTCTGAATTGGATTTTTTTTAATTTTCACCCTGTGAAATTCAAGGATGGCCAAGAAGAAATCACCATTGTCATCTTCCAGTGGGGAACACTGGTCAGCACCTGCAGGAGATGTTGGGTCTTCTGCACCAGATGCTGGCCTGGCAGGGCAGCTCAGATCATTTAAAAAAACACCCAGTACCTTCTGTGGGGCACTGACCCAAAATCCAGCTATTTGTATCAGAGATTTATCACACCACAGAGCTTCCCCTGACGCTGAGCTCAGACTTGAAAGAGAGAGAGAGAAACCTGAAGAGTAACTTGGTCCCCAGAAGCAGGTGTGACCCCAAAGAGCTGTCCCACGCTGCCATCACTGCTCCATTTCCCTGCAGGGGTGTGATAGAATAATTAAGCCCAGAAAACATCCTTAAGATCATTAAGTCCAAACATAAACCAAACACCAGTTCAGGCTCTCAGCAATCAAGTGGGATTTTCTGGATGTAGCCAAGAAGTTTGCAGAGGAAGAGGTTTCTGTGGGCTGGCAATGGGCATAACCCAGGAGAGCTGTGGAGGGCAACACCACCTGATGGCCTTCAACACTGGATTCATTTCAACAGTACCTTTTGTGTACAATTCTGTGATCCTTTGAGATGAAAGATGCCCCAGAACTGTAAATCAGCGCCGTTATTACGATCTGAATTGATGCTTTTTCAATACTTCTGGAAGTGACATACAAATAATAGCATTATGATCTAATCAATATCTCCTATTTACATCTCCCCTTTCATCCAGCAAGATCACAGAGCTCTTTGTAAGCAATATCTTCACAAGTCCCTCTCAGCCGAGCATAACATCACCAAAGGGAGCCTGGTGAGGCAGTGTGTAATTAGACTGACAGGATTTCACCCCATTTCTGAGTTCCCACTGCATTTTAGGAGGTGAAGATGGAAAGAGATGGACAGTCCAGCACCTCTTGCATGCTACAGAAGGGAGTTTAAGTCTAAAAGTTTAAAATTTGTCTAAGGCACCAAAACCAACATATCTGCACTTGTAAAAGTGCCAGAGGAGCATTTAATGACCATGTGCAGCCTGGAGCATCACTGAACACCCCTTTCAAGTGCAAAGGTGTGCTAAGTTTATAAAACTTTATAGACTTGTGCAACCAGAAATGAGCAGAATGGTCAACAGAGACACAGCCAAGGGCTAGCAGGGAGATTGCTGTTAAATACTCTGTGTTTAAGGTATCCCACCTCAACACATGCTTTGCATTTACTCTTGGACAGAGTGGAGAAAATTAAATTTTCCTTCTGAGAAAAGAGAGGCCTCCCCAGCTGATTTTCTTCTTCTGTATGTGAAAGCAAAGGTTGTTGATGTTGGTTTGTGTTTCATTTTTTTAAGAAGCCTTGCACTTGATTAATAACGTTCCTTTGAGAAGGGTCTGCTCAGTTCCATGGCTGTGCAGATGGACAAACTCAAAGCTTTTCACTGGGACTATCAGAACCAGGTGGCAATGCAAGGAGGCCACTCCTGAATTAGGTCACCTTGACATCTCAAAGAACACTTTTTACTGAAAGCACCGGAACCTCAGCTGGTGTTCATGTGTTTTCTGCTGTTAAGAAAGAAATTGTTCCCTGTGAGGGTGATGAGACCCTGGCACAGGGTGCCCAGAGCAGCTGTGGCTGTCCCTGGATCCCTGGGAGTGTCCAAGGCCAGGGTGGATGGGGCTTGGAGCAGCCTGGGATGGTGGAAGGTGTCCCTGCCCATGGCAGGGGGTGGAATGAGGTGATCATTGAGGTCCCTTCCAACCCAAACCCTTCCGAGACTCCATGATTAAATATAATGAAGATTCCCCATGTGAAACCACATCTCTGTGCCCAAGTGAGGGAGGGAATACCCTTGGTACCCATTTTCTGCACCCCAGATCCCTCTTTAGGATGCAGACAGTGCAGGGGGGGCAGCCAGAGGCTTTCAGTGCCACTGAAATGTGTGTTGTGGTGTCTCTCTCTCAGGTGCTGAGCTGTGTGAACCCCGACAACGTGAACAGCCCCGAGATCCCGGTGAAGATCCTCAACTGCGACACCATCACGCAGGTCAAGGAGAAGATCCTCGATGCCATCTTCAAGAACGTGCCCTGCTCCCACCGGCCCAAAGCTGCTGACATGGACCTGGGTAGGAGATTGCTCCTGGCCAGGGTGGCAAGGGGAGGTGGGAGATGGGAAACTCCATCCAGACACTTTGCTGGGGCAGGGACCCATCTCCACACCCCCTGCAAGGCTGAGAAGTCACAGTGACAGGGCAGAGGGGACATCATGGCGATGTTTATGCTCCTGGCTTAGGAAATCTTTGGCCCTGAGCACTTTGAAAGACCAGCACCCTGCTTTTCTGCCCTCAGAATTCATCCTGGACAAGGGTTTGGAAAAAGCATGAGTGGGACTGTCCTCGTTCTCTTGCCAAAGACCCCTGGGAAAAAAAACCACCTGGAGTGAGGATGCTGGGAGGAGTGGGTGTCTGAATTTGGGGTCCACAGGCAGGTGTGGGACCACACCTGCAGGATACTATGAAAAAATGCAGAAAAATCTGCTCAGGACATTGCTGAGGTGTCTGGTGGAGGGCTGGGGACTCCACTGTGGCTGAATCTGCCAGAATTTGCTCTCAGTGACCTTCAGTGAAAGAGACTGGGCTGGAAAATGATGGAGTCTATAAAACCAGCTGAGCTGTAGAGGAACCAAAAGGAGAAGGAATGGACTGAGGCCAAGAAACAATTCACAGCAATAATGAAGGCAGGAATGAGAGGTCAGGGACTAAAGTTAAGTGTCTGAGTGTGTGTATGTGTAGGGGAGGGAGGAGTTCCTGACAGAAATTGCTCATCAAAGACAGTTAGAATAATGAAACAAGCTGCCAAAACCAGCAGCAGTAAAGAACAGATCACGTACATCAACCAGAAAAGACCCACAAGGGCTCTGGAGCTGCTGTGAGTCAGCAGGGGAGGGGTGAGAGGTGGGGTGAGTGTGAGGAAAGGCAGGGCAAGGTGCCAGACCAGAGGAATGGGGCTCACAGCCACATCTCCCAACCTGTCTGGTGCTCCACGGTGGCCACAGAGCCCGGTTCCCTCAGATGTCAAAGTGGGAAGTGTTTGTTCTGCTTTGAGGATGAAGGAGGTGTCCATAATGAGATGCAGGAATTTCACCTGCATATTGTAAATACAGGCATTAATTGGATTCTGCTGTAGTTCTGAGAGCCAGAAGTGTGTGGAGGTCCCAGCTGGAGCCTGACAATTCTGCATCCAGAATTGCTGCTGTTTTAAGAAATACTGATCTGTTCAAGACCAGACTGGACAGGGCTTGAAGCAACCTGGTCTTGATGCTTTAAGTTTTAGCTTTCATATTTTTCCCTAGGTGTGTAGTTGTGAGCTTCATATCAAGTGTTGGTGAGCTCTCTTCACAGAGTAGGTAGACAAAACAGTTCCTTTTCTATCTTGATTCCAAGGACAATAAGTTACAAATTTCAGGCCCAAAAGCATAAAAAACAGTGGGCTGAAGAGAGAAAACACAAAGGATGGGACTTCATGACCTGAAGCTGTGATTGGACAATTAACCCTGACATGCAGATGGACCAAAACTTATGAAAATGTGAGACCTCATGACCAGTTGTCCATTTTGTGACCATTTTTAGGTCCATCTTGGGTGTAGCCCTGTCTGGGCTCCTGTACTGCCCAAGGTGTAAAAATCCTTTAAGGCCTTTTCAATAAATGCCTACTTTATTAACTGTGTCCAGCCTCTGTTCTAGGTCAGCCTTCCCAAGGCATCAGTCTGGTGGATGCTGTCCATAGAAGGGGGTTGGAACTTTCAGATCCCTTCCCACCCAACCCAGTCTGTGATTCTGTGACCTCCTGAGTGGTGCTGAGGAGCAGAAAGTTCCAGAAAGTTGCTATGAGCATGTGCACCCCTCAGAGGACAGGCTTGCCCACAGTGAGAACAGATTGGCTAGTGGGCAGCTCTGTCCAGGAGCCCTGATGAGGCAGGGAAAAACCAATTAAAACACAAATAAAAACCCCTCATCCAGTAGGAGTGAAACAATGCAGATAACAAGGCTGGAGGAGCAGGGCTGGCACGGGTGAAACAGGAGCAGGAGGATCCACACACCCATCCACAGCTCCATCCCAGCTTTTCCACAAGGAAACGATGCTGATTGGCACCTGGCACCTTTCAGAGACACTGAAGGCAGCAAGTGGAGAGCAGAAAGCACTGCTGGCCCTCCGGAATCATCACAGAGCTCTGAGGATCAGCCTGCCCCGAGCTGGATGCTCAGGGCTGCAGAGGGGCTGGAGCAGGGCAGGGCAGAGCAGATGGCTGCAATCTGGCCTGGAAACCCGTGGCTTTCAAACAGCAGCATCCTTTCCTGCTCCCATCACCATTTTCTGGGCTCTCTGTCCACACTCAGGCCAGACTGCTCGCATGGCAGAAAGCAAACAAGCTAATGAGTTGTTTTGAGCTGTTAAATGCAGGGTAGCTGCAGGCAGAGGGACTTGTGAGTGTGGCAAATGTCACAATGTTTGGCAGTTGCCCAGGCAACTCCTGGAGGAGGCTGTCAGCTGAAAACCTTTATTTTGGACACCCTGAGGTTAGGTTTTAGTCCGAATCCCCAGATTGCAGCCCTCTGAGTAAAGGCTTCTTTCTCTTTTTGTTATTATCATTTTTAAAAGATCTCTCCCACACTTGAAACACCCCATCTTTGGGAAAACATTAAGGTGTGAGGACTGTAAAGCAGGAATGTGGCTTCATGCTGAGGCATTTGCCTTTCCCTGGGTTCCAGATGCTTTTTGGAAGGGAGTGTGAGGTGGTGGGAGCTGCTGGCTTGGCTTGCTCTCAGTGATGCTGTCTCAGGCTCATTGTGGATCCTGTCAGGTGAGATTTCACTGCCTCACCAGCCCTGCAGAGCTGGGATGTGGAGTTCATTTAAACCAGAAACATTTAAACTGGGTCTAACTTTAGTATATAGAGAGTAAGACAGACAGCTTGCATTTATCTCTCCTGAAGACAGGCTGGGAGAGCTTGGGGTGCCCAGCCTGGAGAAAAGGAGACTCCAGAGAGATTTTAGATCACCTTCCAGTGCCTAAAGAGGCTCCAAGAGAGCTGGAGAGGGACTTTGGGCAAGGGCATGGAACGTCAGGGGAAAGGAAAATGGTTTTAAACTAAAAGAAGGGGAGTTTTTGGATTAGATTTTGAGAAAGAAATTCTTGACTTAGAGGGTGGGGAGGCCCTGGTGGATGCTGCCCAGAGAAGCTGTGGCTGCCCCTGGATCCCTGGAAGTGTCCAAGGCCAGGCTGGACAGGACTTGAAGCAACCTGGGACGGTGGAAGGTGTCCCTGCCCATGGCAGGGGTGGAGCTGGGAGATCTTTAAGATCCCTTCCAACCCAACCCAGTCTGTGATTCTCTGATTCACTCCATACGGCATGAAATATTTCTCTGGCGTTCTTCAGCTCCATGTTCTGAGATAAACTTTTATTCCCAGCCATGGTGGTGCTTTCTCCACCCCAGAAACAGAGCTGAGTTTCTCCTCTCTTCCTAGACCTGGATCAGAGGGAAGGCACGAGGGAGGTGTAACATTTTCTATAGGATTTGAGGTGCAGGGTGGCATGTTCCCATCTTCCCTGTCCCCACAGAGTCACTCCCTATCCAGGCATTGCTGCAGCTCAAAGAAGCACCTCATTGTCAAAGGCCCCTGGAGTTTCCTTTTCCTCAGTCAAGTTGAACAGAAAGGTTGTTTCTTAAAAAAAAAACCAAAAAAAAAAAAAAGGAAAGAAGAAGTAATTCCTGTGTGCAATAAAAAGATACACTATCTGCTGAATGAAATATAAAGGCTTCACAGCAGCTGTCTCCTGAGTTTGCATTTACCACTGCTCCTGATTGGAAAGCTTGATAAAGTTAATGGGATTTTTACCTCCCTCCCCCTCTCCTCCCTCTCTGTGGAAGGTGGAAGTGTAACAAATTGGATTGGAGTGTGTCCGTCCTTTGTGCCGGCTCAGAGGAGTGCTCAGATCCCAGCAGAGAGGGGACAGGGTGCTGCCAGCGAGGACAGAGCTGACAGGGTTCACTTAATGCTGTGAAGATGGATGGCAGGGTCACCTTTTCCCTTCCCATTCCCTTTGCATTTCCTTGCAGATTTGTTTGTGACCCCCTGAGCACACAGAAAAGGGGAGCAGTGAGGCCAGGAAGAGTTGGGGACACCTGGGGGTCCTTTCCCTGTCATGGTTCTGGTGCTCAATGAAGTATTTGTGCTCAGAGGTGATGTGATTTGCGTTTGGGCAGGGAAATCAGGCTGCAAAACTGAAAATGGAAACTCTAAGCCTGCCCTGGATGTTTTCTTCCTTGTCTTGTGCACTCAGACTGTCCCTGACTCCTCCTCATACTGCCCCTCCCTGCAGAAAGGCCAAGGAAAAGGCTCAGGAATCCCCTGAGTCTCTGCACAAAAGGGTTGAGGAAACATCTCAGGGTGTCCCTGGAGCAGAGGGAAATCTGCTCTGTGCACCTTGTCCAGCCCTGGAATACAAATAAAGCCCAGAATGAGGAAAGCTGTGCTCACCCCCAAATCAGAGCCCAGTGCAACACCAAGAACTTGTGCATCCCTCCCAAAACACACGTGTGTGTCTCTCCAAAGGTGAGCCAGGGGAGAAAAGCACCACAGAAACATGTAGAGCCATGAAAGAGAGAGGTCAGAGTGACACTGTCCCCATGACCATGTGAGGAAGGCACACAAGAAACACCCTGTGACAGCAGAATTGCCTTTGGCATTGAGTGGGGCACTTTCTAACAGCCCCTTTTCCCATCCCAGCCCAAACTTCAGCATTTTTTTGCTTCTCTAAGCAGAGTCTGGGACCAGTTAGATCACAGGAATGTTGTCCAGGTGGGAAAGAGCAGAGAGCATCATCCTCAGACTCCACAAGGGTGATGTAGGTGAGGATCTGAGGAGCTGGAGTAGATGAAGGGCAGTTCAGGATCAGTGCTCAGCCAACACAACCTTTGCTCACCCTGAGTATCTCCAGCCAAAGTAACACCCAGCAATAAACACAGTTGCTGACCTCTTCCTGCTAATTTAAATGAATAATAAAGGCAAGTGCAGCTTTCCCACTGCATTTTAATTATGTGATAAGAAAAGTGCTGAAACCAAAAGAAATTTGCAATGGTCCTTGCATTTTTATATTAGGAAAAACAAGCAAGGGTGGCAGGTGATGTCTCCATATCCAAGAGTTCATTTCAATTAAGTCCTGCAAATGAATGGACTTTTTGCTGCTGCTCTGGCTAAGCTGTATTTGGCTGGGTCACAGTGACTGAAATGTGACATCCAAGAGGAGAGCTTTGAATGGTCCAGGTTGCCCATGATGAAGGCACAGCTTTCCCTGAGAGGGAATTTCTCTCCTTTTGGCCATGTTTATGTTCTCCTTGCTTTAGGCAAGTCTGAGTCCTTTGTGGGGAAGGCTGTGGCAACCCTCTCCAAGACTCCACGATCCTAGAAGTCTTTTCAAATCTTGATGATTCTGTCATTTTATGGAGTGTTCCTCAAGGTTTGAGCAAAACCTGGCACCTGGGAAGCGAGGGGCTGCTCCAGTGCTGCAGGAATCCATCATTCCAGGGTAGAGGCTGGAGAAGTGGCAGAAGCAGGAGCCCTTCTGCCCACAGGCAGCTGCTGAAGGCTTGTAAAATTTACATCTTCCACGGAGCAGAGGTTGGAGCTGTCCCTGGGTTTTCCCCGTCCTTGTGCCTCTGCTATTGTTGCCTAATATCAAAAGAGAAAAACTCTTGCAGGTGTTTAAATAGTAAAATTAAAAGCAGACCGTTTTTTCGAAGCTTCCAGGTGACCCAGTGGTCATGGGTACACCCATGGCTATTGCCTTTCTACAAGTTTTATAACTTTATATAAGTTTTTATAGGTTTAACATATCTAACAAACATTGTCCAATTAGAAGAGCAGCTGGTTAGGTAAATTTCCCCTGGGTACTGCCCCACTGGAGTTGGTTCAGGGCTTCTTTGACCCGTTTCTTCTTGTGTCTTCTCAGATTCTGACTGGAAAACAAAATGTTTTTCTTGTACGTCCTCTTCCTGAAAATAAGGCTAAACAGTATTTCAGGAATGTGTTAGAAGCTTAGATTATAATTTTAAAATCTAAGAGGAAGGGCAGGAAAACTCCTAGGAGCTACGTAACTGTGGAACAGTAGTCTACAGAGCTACAAACATACGAAAAATATATAAAAATCAAAAATCTGTGGACATTGCTATGCCTGTACCTAAGGGCTTCCTGCTGCCCATCAGTGGATTTGAGATGCAAGAAGCATTTTGGGAGTATTAATGGGCAGGAGCTGAGCGCAGCACAGGTTCTGTGCCCAACCAGACACTGCTGTGCCCAGGGGAGCCCTCTCTGGGCTGGGTCCTGACAGGGACACGGATCTCAGGCACTGTGAAGGCTCTGTCTGTGCTGCCAGAGGAGAGGGGACCAGGATTTCTCTCCCTGGAACAAGTGGCATTTGCTCCTGTCCTATGGGGATGACAAGCACAGGAAAGGACAGGCTGTTTTTGGGAGCAGCCATGTTGGAGCAGGAGCAGAGCTGTGACTAAATTAAAATTAAGCACTGTGAATAGCCAGGGTGTTGAGGTGATGAGTGATGTGCCCACACAGGTGTGTCCACGTGGATTCTGGGCACAGGGAATGCAGGGTTCTGTCCCTGCGATGCTGTTTGGTTTTTGCTTTTGTTTCCTATGTGCCCTGTATTCTTCACAGAAATATTGGTAGCTCTGTAGCCTATTGTATTAGTGGCTAGTTTTCCCAGTAATTTTCCATGGCCTTTCCCTAGGCAGAAAGACAAAACAAATTCCAGAGCCCCAGGAGGTGCAGGGCCCCATTTTGGTTATTGCTGGGAGCCAAGGTGAGAACGACTCTTTGAGTCACATTCTCATGGACAAAGTACAGCTAGGGCTGAGGGGGACTCCAGGGAAGGAGTCTGGCCTGAGGGAAATTTCATCACCACTTGTCCTCCTAACTGGTGCTTTTTATCAATTTTTTAGGAATTTTATCCATTCCTAAAACCTGTAAAAACCTGCTCTCCCCTGGGAGGGGTGGGCTTTTGTGGACATCTTTCCACAGCTGCCCCTGAAGGCCTTCAAATAAAGATCTGCTCTTCTATCACCTCCTTACTAAAATTATTTTAATTTCCAGGCTGGGGAAAAGGCAACACCTGTGTCATTTGTCCCTGTTCTCCTTGCAGAGTGGCGTCAGGCGAGCGGGGCGAGGATGATCCTTCAGGATGAGGACATCACCACCAAGATAGAGAACGACTGGAAGAGACTCAACACGCTGGCACACTACCAGGTATCTGTGGGAGAGGGTGGGTAGGAGTTAGATCTTCCTCTTGACAAAATGAACAGCAAAATGTTGTTCTCTTGCCCAGGGCGGGTGGTGGAACCAGCACCCCTGGAAGTGTTCAAAAACTTGTAGATGTGGCACTTGGGGACATGGGTTAGTGACTTTGGCAGTGTTGGGTGAACAGTTGGGCTGGATGATCTTAAAGATTTTTTCCAACCTTAATAGTTCTGTGATTTTTATTATCCTAAGATGCAGAGGTAAAGAGTGGTTGAGTGGGCAATAACTGGGCAGAACCTCCATGTTGAGCGCATCCCTCCTGTCCTTGTCCCAATTATCCTGAACAACTCTAGAGAGGAAGCCAAGGGTAGGAAAAAAATCTTTGTCTCTCAAGGGACACCCCTGGTGAGTGGAGGCGGTGAAAAGGAGATGAGGACAACACAAACTAACATTTCTCACATAGACAAACAAATCCAAGGCCTTCCATGCCCCTTTTTCCAATGTATCCATGGTCTTTTAATGCAAGTAGAGTTCAGAAGGATGGAAGAGAGAAAAATGGAAAGAGGGAGGCTTAGTGACTGGAAAAAGGAGGTGGAAAACAGCATGGCTGGAGAGCACAGAGCAGTGGTGTTGTTATTACAAGAAACTCTTCTTTTTGATCCTTAACCCAGTCCAGGTGACCTGCTCTACTTCCCTTCATCCCTGCATGACTTGGAAATCCACAAGAGAGAGTTAGAGAAGTCTGAAAATGTCTTACACAAGCAGTAGATTTGACGAAAAAAACCAGAATTTTGGTCAAAGTCTTTTCCCTTGGAAAAAAACACCAAAAAAAGAGACCTCATTAAGTTTAATCCGATGCTGATGATTTTGTCATTTCCTCCATCACACCTCAGCAGCCTCTGTTTCATAACAAAATTATTTTCTCTTGTCACTTAAGATCTGAGCTGAGGAGGCAGCAAGCAGTAATTTGAAAAGGAAACAAAACTTTTACCTCCAGATTGACTGAAGCATTGCTGGCTGATTTTGAGTTTTTGTTTTTTTCCAGACAGAGCAAGTTTCCTGCTTTATTTCATCACCAGGCATAATTTTCCTCCCTCTGTGCTTTTTCCATTTTCTTTTGCTTCAGGCAATGAGCTCCCAGCTGTATGATGAGCTGGGCCAGGTCCTCAGGAAACATCATTTTCCTGGCTGTCCTGAAGGCTGACATGGAGCATGCTGGGACAGACACTGAGATTGCCTTTGCCTCAGTTTCCCCATCTGTGGTGTGGGGCTAAAACTACAAAGAGCCAATAATTGCCTTCCGTGATAGCTGAGGGGCTATTTAATTAGCCTCTGCAGTGCTTTGAAGATGAAAAACTCCATGCAAGTGCTAATTATTATTATTATTATGACACAGACAAGAGTTAGATGTCGTTAGAAGGGTTTTTTTTTACCCATCTCCTCTTTATGATGTCTTATTTATCACAGATGTTCCTGATATGGCTCTTTTGAGCCATGGGCTTGTTAACATTTCTGATATGGGACCCACATGATTGGACTTGTTGTAGAAATGGAAAGTCTGGCTCCTTTAAAAAAGTCCTGTGATCCCTCAAAACATTGTACCACAACATCCTGGACATCAGCCACTCCAAACCTGCTGCTTTTCCACATCTGAGACCCTCTGACACCCCAGAGAGAAAGAAGTTGTGGCAATCCCTCCAGTCCAGCAGTGCATTTGTCACATGGAAGGGTGAGAGGTTGACAGGATCATAGTGGAAAATGTAGACAGGAATCTTTGAACCAGACACCTGGATATCACCTGCAATCCAGGAGGAAGGAAAGGAACATTTCACATCGGTTTTATCACCCTAATGGGACAGCCAAGCCTGTTTGAAGCAGCTCAGATGATTTTATTATTCTCATGCTCCTGCTCTGCCTAAGAGCTTCCTTGGGATGAACCTATTGTCAGATTTACTGAGGTTAATGCAAAAACCACCCCTGGAAGTGTTTAAAAGGCCTCTGGATGTGGCCCTTGGGGACATGGCTTAGTGGTGAACACAGTGGTGCTGAGTTAATGGTTGAACTCCATGATCTTAAGGGCCTTTTCCAACCTAAATGGCTCAGTGACTCACATTGTCGTCACTGGGCTTTGAATCAGGGCCCAAATGGAGCAGAATCTGTTTGTCACCAATTGTCCCTTTGTCCAAGTGCAGGATTCTGGCTGTATAACAGCAGATTTTGTTCCTTTTTATTACTAGACCAACTCAACGAAGAAAGAAATTGAAGCTTTGAATTTGAAGCTCTGCCCTACCTACAGAGACAATGATTTGCAGCTCGTGCTGCCCTGGGCACGGTCCTCAGCCACTTTTCAGAAGTTTATTGACTGAGTCCTGTTTTTTCCTGCAGGTCCCAGATGGATCTGTGGTAGCTTTGGTATCCAAGCAAGTCACTGCCTACAACGCAGTCAACAACTCCACGGTGTCCCGGACATCAGCCAGCAAGTATGGTAAGGGTTTGTGTGCTGGGATGGACTGGGAGAGCACTGGGAAGAGATCCCAAATGTCACAGTGGTCACCAGACTCTGAGCACCTTCACGGAGACTGACGGGCAGATGATTAGTTGGTGAAATGAGGCAGGAGGGGAGGATTTAGCCATCTAAAAACTCTGGCATCTTGTTCAGACTGTTGATCCAAGTGGTTGGGGTGCTCTTGGGAAGTTCTCCTCCCTCACTAATGAAAGGAGGAGTCTGTATAATTAACTGCCCCACTCTTAGATCACCAAATGTCACTCTTGGGGTTTGAGGTCTTTATCGGCAGACCTCAGAGCAGTTGTTCCCGCTGTCCCCATGAGACAGCTGTGAAAGGGACACCAGGTGGGACCTCCTGAGTGTCACCCAGCCCTTCCCACCCCTTGCTCCCCTGCACTAGAACTGCATCCAGCCCGTGTCTCACTAAGGTGCTGCTGGACAGCAAAGCAAAACATCCCTAATGCACAACCAGAGTGCTGCAAACTCCCCTCCAACCTGAATGCTGCTGTTATATCACTTTATTCATATTTGTAACTGATGAAAGCATCTCCAGTCCTTCTTACCCACTTTATCCTAAGGGAAAATGCAGTTTCTCAATGTCCAGAGGTGCCCCCTTCCACTTTCTCCAAGGACATAAACGATCCATGAGGCCTTATTAATATTCATCCTCTTTGCCTTGTTGTTGCAATTACTGAAAGACACAGTGACCTTTGGAAAGGAAGACTTGAGGGGGGTTAATTTCTGTTGAATTTCTTTAATTCTTTTGCCATTTGATTTTTCAGGAGGAGGGAATAGGGAAGGAGGCAGGGGGAGGAGATGATATGGTGGGTCAAAAAGTGATTGTTAATTGCAATTAAGAAAACAGCATCCAGAGAGAAAAAGGATATTCCATCTGATAATTAATATGTAGAGATTGGTAATGCATAAATGAGGCTGATTCAGATCTTGCTGCAGAAAGGTGCAACACTTCTGATAATTATGGTTGGAAAAGGCAACATTGCTAGAAGGTCAGGGAGAGGGGAATGCCTTGTACCATCACTCAGAGGCAAAGAGAGGTAAAATTTGGAGGCTAAAAGTGTTCTTGGAGAGGAAATTTGTGGATGTCCACCTGGGGTTTGGGGTGATTTCTGTCAAAACAAGATTTTTGGAGCAGGGGGTGAGGAGGATGGCTGGGCAGGAATTGTTTGGGTTTTTTGATGCTAAGGGGAGGCAGCTCCTTCTAAATCTGGGGATGAGGAGCTAAACGACAGATCATATTAGAGACACCAATATTTTTATGCCAAGGAACATGGCATGACATGGATAAAAATATGGGAAAGCCAGTCACATAAGGAACTGGTGCTACCCCCTGAACCAGTCCTGGGAAGTGTCTGACACTGACAGTGCCACTTGCCAGGGAAAATGATAAGGGGTAAAGATTAAAGATTAAAACTGGAAATCAGTGTTTGAACCTCACTTAATTTAATGGTGTAGACACTGACATCACACCTGGATTGGTGACATGGCTTGTCTTTGCTGAGCCAATCACGCAGACAATGCTTTGAAAAATGCATTTGGTGGCACGTCACCAGCATAATTCCTGAAAATCCCAATCCAAGAGCTACTGAGACACGTGGACACCCCTGGATCTGTGTCTCTGCAGAAAACATGATCCGCTACACGGGCAGCCCCGACAGCCTCCGCTCGCGCACCCCCATGATCACCCCCGACCTGGAGAGCGGCGTCAAGATGTGGCACCTGGTCAAGAACCATGAGCATGGAGACCAAAAAGAGGGTGACCGAGGCAGCAAGATGGTTTCTGAGATCTACCTGACCAGGTTACTGGCCACCAAGGTACGTGGTGGGGGCGGGGGACAGGGGCTTTGAGAGTGCGGTGTGGAATTTCTTGCCAGCAAGAAATGAGAGGCCACTCAAAGGATGCCAAGGTTGGGTAAAAAGAGAAGAACAGAAGGAAAATAGAGCAAGAGGAGAGTTCTAAGCACATGGGGAAGGAGTCTGAGCTTTGAAAGCAGAGTCATGAAAGAGACACTGGAAAAGCAACAAGGAGTAACAATCCAGGGCCATGAGATTGGTGGAAAAAGCACAGTAGGAGGTGCTGGAGTTGTCCATTATACTGGTTTGTAATTTGTACCAAAGTTGAGCAAGTGAAGAGCCAGGGCAGGTGCTCAGAGCAGGTTCCAAAGATGTGTCAAGCCTCACAGTCTGAAATGGCTCCTATACCACCAGATCCTGAGTTTTGTGGTACAAATCCTTCTCCACATTTGCCCTGGGCCAATAAAGGCTCTTGTGCTGATGGCATGGAAAGGGTTACATTGACCTTACAGTGAGACATGAAAAGTCAGCATGCACAGAGAGAAAATACAGATTAAATCAAGTGGGGGCAGAGCATGGACATCCTGACCTGAGTCTCCAAACGCATCCATAACTTAGACTTTTTTCACTTTTTGTCAGGGTATTAATAGGCACAAACACATTTCCCTGTGCTCACGCAAATTCTGCTCGAGTCTGCCCATCAGACACATTTCCATCACTCGTTTAAGTCCTACTTTCCAGATTTACCTGCTCTTTTATTGCTCAGCTCATTTTGCCTCTGATGTCTGGCTCTCCCTGCAGCCTCACTCAGGCTGTCTGAGCTGCAGAGGGATTTGGAGGAAAGGCACCTTTGTCTTTAGCCCCTGGTCTGTGCCCCATTCCCTGGCATCAGGAGGCTTTTATGGATCACACAACGTGTGAAAAATGTTGAAAAAGGAAAGTGTTGATCCCCAGGGCTCAGGCCCCAGCTGGTGTAGACCAGCAAGCTTTGGGCTGGTGCTGATTTATGATGTCTGGGGATTCGGCCCCTATGCCACCACTGTTCTGGGTCACAAACTCACTTGGGTTGGTTTTTTTGTTGGTTTATGGTTGCTTTTTTTTGGTTTTTGTGTTGGTTTTTTTTTTGTTGAGATGACAGAAAAGCAGCTGCAAAACCTGCACAGCAACAGAAAGAGTAGGAAGGTTGGGGTTTTATTGTTTCCCCTCTTGGGCTGAGCAATTTTCTTTTCTCATTGTGACCGTTTGAGGGAGGGAAAGAGAGAGAACAGTTGCTGTAATACAATCCCCAGGAATACTTTGTTAAACTGACAATGATTTTTATTCTAGTAAATCCCTGACCTCTGATACCTAAGAGCCTCTTCCCTAAAAGCCTCCGAGGTTTTTGTGGCGTTTGTGAGGGTGAGCATGTAGAGAACTAATTCCCTCCAGGAACTGAACCTGAGGGCAGCTCTTCCATGTCAGACCAAGAGGATTTCCCCTCCGGAGTCCTTTCTGAGTCAGACATGTGCTGCAGGGCTTTGTTCACCCTGCAGGAGTTCACACAAGAAAAAGGTGCCTCTGTTTGTTTCCCTAAGAATAAATCAAGTGGTGAATGAGCCAGAGACGCCAGATTTCTAATTAAGTGTTTGTTAGCTCTAGGTAAACTTGAGCCACTCTGGTGGAACCTGGAGCTTTATTTCTAGAATGGAGACATTTCTTCCCTAGGTCTTTGAAGAAAGGGCAGAGTTTTATTTTGCAGGAAAGGAAATTTTTCATATCAGGGAATGTTTGTTGGAGATTCAGTTGATTTTTGGTTATTTTAGCAGCTGTGTGGTTTGTCCACACATAAATGCCTGTGAAGCTCTGGTGACAGAGAAAACATGCCCTGCCTGGTCCCACCCCAAACCCAGCCTAGAACTCCTCAGCTGTCCCCTTCTCCAAGCCTGGTCACCCAGCTCCTCTCCTTCCTGCTAAAAGTCAACTGTCCTCACAAAGGTGACTCTCCAATCCAGATCTGGGATTCCCCTGCCAGTGGGGAATAAAAGATGAGAAGGCCTCTTGGGAATGAAGTTTGTGTTATTTAGGACACTGGTCACACATTAACCATCCACTCTCTAGCTTCTCTTGTCCTTTTTGTCTCCATGACACCTTCTGCTGAGTTCTACATCCAGCTGACTTCTCTTCCCAGCTTAAAAGGTGGCCCTGGGTAGAAGCCAGCCTGGAAAATGGCTGGGTTTTGTCTCATGGATGCACTAAAGCATTGAGGATGGGAGGCAGAGAGAGGAATCTGTGTGGAAATGAGGTGTAATTGTTCTTGTGATGATAAATATTCCTGCTTAACCAACCTCCTTTCCTTTCCTTTCCTTTCCTTTCCTTTCCTTTCCTTTCCTTTCCTTTCCTTTCCTTTCCTTTCCTTTCCTTTCCTTTCCTTTCCTTTCCTTTCCTTTCCTTTCCTTTCCTTTCCTTTCCTTTCCTTTCCTTTCCTTTCCTTTCCTTTCCTTTCCTTTCCTTTCCTTTCCTTTCCTTTCCTTTCCTTTCCTTTCCTTTCCTTTCCTTTCCTTTCCTTTCCTTTCCTTTACTTTCCTTTCCTTTCCTTTCCTTTCCTTTCCTTTCCTTTCCTTTCCTTTCCTTTCCTTTCCTTTCCTTTCCTTTCCTTTCCTTTCCTTTCCTTTCCTTTCCTTTCCTTTCCTTTCCTTTCCTTTCCTTTCCTTTCCTTTCCTTTCCTTTCCTTTCCTTTCTTTCCTTTCCTTTCCTTTCCTTTCCTTTCCTTTCCTTTCCTTTCCTTTCCTTTCCTTTCCTTTCCTTTCCTTTCCTTTCCTTTCCTTTCCTTTCCTTTCCTTTCCTTTCCTTTCCTTTCCTTTCCTTTCCGCACCTTTCCGCACCTTTCCGCACCTTTCCTTTCCTTTCCTTTCCTTTCCTTTCCGCACCTTTCCTTTCCTTTCCTTTCCTTTCCTTTCCTTTCCTTTCCTTTCCTTTCCTTTCCTTTCCTTTCCTTTCCTTTCCTTTCCTTTCCTTTCCTTTCCGCACCTTTCCGCACCTTTCCGCACCTTTCCGCACCTTTCCGCACCTTTCCGCACCTTTCCTTTCCTTTCCTTTCCTTTCCTTTCCTTTCCTTTCCTTTCCTTTCCTTTCCTTTCCTTTCCTTTCCTTTCCTTTCCTTTCCTTTCCTTTCCTTTCCTTTCCTTTCCTTTCCTTTCCTTTCCTTTCCTTTCCTTTCCTTTCCTTTCCTTTCCTTTCCTTTCCTTTCCTTTCCTTTCCTTTCCGCACCTTTCCGCACCTTTCCGCACCTTTCCTTTCCTTTCCTTTCCTTTCCTTTCCTTTCCTTTCCTTTCCTTTCCTTTCCTTTCCTTTCCTTTCCTTTCCTTTCCTTTCCTTTCCTTTCCTTTCCGCACCTTTCCGCACCTTTCCTTTCCTTTCCGCACCTTTCCGCACCTTTCCGCACCTTTCCGCACCTTTCCGCACCTTTCCGCACCTTTCCTTTCCGCACCTTTCCTTTCCGCACCTTTCCGCACCTTTCCTTTCCGCACCTTTCCTTTCCTTTCCGCACCTTTCCTTTCCTTTCCGCACCTTCCCGCACCTTCCCGCACCTTCCCGCACCTTCCCGCACCTTCCCGCACCTTCCCTTCCCGCACCTTCCCTTCCCTTCCTCCCACCAGGGCACCCTCCAGAAATTCGTGGATGATCTCTTTGAGACCATTTTCAGCACCGCTCACCGTGGCAGTGCCCTCCCCCTGGCCATCAAGTACATGTTTGATTTCCTGGATGAGCAGGCAGACAAGCACAACATCCACGACCCCCACGTGAGGCACACCTGGAAGAGCAACTGGTGAGTGGAGACAACCCAGCAGCAGCTGCTGGGCTGGAAGGAGAGCAGAGGGAAGTGTCTTTGGGATCTGGCTGCTGGGGGAGCTGAGGAGCCTGGTGTGGGGCTCAAAGGATGAGGCTCCATCTTGCCAAGTCAATGGAGAAGCCAGAAAATCCCAAAATTCAAAGGATTTTGTCAGGGATGGAGCACTTTTGCTGAACAGGTGCTGGTTTGCCCAGTATTGCGTGGAAATGGCAGGATTTGTGAAGGATTTGATGAGGAAAAATGAAGTTTTTAATTGCTGCAGTGCTCAGGATCACACAGAAATATCTAGGGAGCCATGGGAGAGTATTCAACACCACTGGCTTCATCTGCTCTGGGTGTTTCAATTCCCAGCTCTATTTGTTTGCCCACACAGAGGTGTCTCATGCCAGCTGAGAATTTTAAGGTATCCAAGACATCCTCAGAGGATGTGGAGCACCCACAGGAGACTTATACCCTCCTGAGTGGCAGCTGGAGGCCAGGAGAGCATCTCCAATGGTACAAAACATTTAAAGGTTCTGGAGCTGGATGTGAATCTTCTCTGGAGTGAGTAACAAAGGGTGACATCAGTGACAAAGAGTGACATCAGTGCCAAAGTGCGACATCAGCCCCAGCTCCAGCTGCCAGCTCCTCATCCCTGCAATGGGACAGTGGGAAAAGCCAGGATGGGTGGAGAAAAGCCTCCTCTCTGCCGAGTCTCCCCGTTGGAAAGAGCTCCCTGGGGAATGGCTCCCTCCCCTTCTCCTGTGCAAACACAGGGACTATAAAAGGAGCAGCAGAGGAGAGCCATGGGGCTCCCAGCTCATGCATTTTTTCCTTTTCCCAGCCATGCTGTTGGCAGATCGTCACAGCGCCGGTGACATAAAAAAAGAAACCCCATGCACCAAAGAGGCTTTCAACTAATGAAACATTAGCATATTATTAACATTATCTGCGGCACTAATCTAAGGCTGATTGCAGCCACTCAGCCTAAATGAGCAGGAGGTTTATTTAAGGGGGGAGGGGGGAAGGCAGAGTGTGTGTGTGTGTTTGTGGGAAAAGGGGCAGTGTGAAGAAATCTGTTCAATCAGATCAAATTAACTCAAAGTCACATCACAGGGCTTCATTATTACCAGCCAGGGACATCGTCCCGAATCCCCTCCTCACACCCAGGCACACAAACACACTCTGCTCCTCACCATGGCTTTGTCAGTCATCCAAACACCTGCACAAGGACTTCTGCAAGGTTCACTCTTCCACCTCATCCCCTCCCAGTGATGATTCTCCATTCCCAGCCTAAATTCCCACAACTCCATCATGTCTCTTTGCCATTTTTTATTTATTCTTCCTCAAGGCCCTGGCACAGACTGTCCAGAGAAGCTGTGGCTGCCCCATCCCTGGACTGTTCAAGTCCAGGTTGGAGCAACCTGGGATAGCTGGAGGTGTCCCAACATCAAGGGTGTAGAACTGGATGATCTTTAAGGTCTCTTCTCACCCAAAGCACTCTATAATTCTGTATTTTCCAGCATCTCTTCTCCTGAACTTGGCTGACAGGATTCCCTGTGTGGGGCTTTCCTTCCATTTGCTCTGTGATTTTGTTGGCTCAGGAGAACACACAGAAGTTTAGGAAAACACAGTGTCAACCCTGTGTCAGGAAGGTTATTACCCAAAATCTATCAGGCTGGGAGATGAATTTTTTACAGTGTTGTGAACGCAGTGAGCAAATGGGAGGAACTGGGGAGTTTATCCTGAGTATCAGGAGAATTTGCTAAGCTGAAAGATGCTGAGAGTGAAGGTAAACTTCACAATCTGTGTGAGAGCAAGCCAGGAGCTGGGCTCTGTGCTCAGTGGCACATCCCAGCTCCCAGGCCACGATCACTGCAGTGCATTTGCCCTGACAGAAAGGCTTGAGGCAAAGGCTGGAGGTATCTCATCCAAGGTACCTCGAGGCATCTCATAAAAATGAGCTGCTCTTTGGAGAAAAAGGGGGGAAAGGGCTTTGGATTGCAACTGGAATAGCATTTCCTTGGTTAGGGCAGATATATTTTCATATCAAAGGCTGTGATACTTGTTTCCCAGTTCCTTTTTTTTAATTTTTTTATTTTTTCCTTGAGGCAACAGAGCTTTCCCTGCCATGTAGCAACTGCTTCCTGCTTGGGGCACTGGGATCATGTGCAGGCTTGGGCTGGAGCAGTGGAGAGTGACAGGACACGGTGTCCTAGCACACAGGGTGTGCCACGAGCATTCCCAGTCTCCACCTGGCAGCTCTACCTACCTCTCTTCCCATGGGATTGCTGTGAGGATTAAAAGTCACATCCTTCAGTGACAAATGTATAGAATCACAGAATGGTCTGGGTTGGAAGGGACCTTAAACTCATCCAGTGCCACCCCCTGCCACGGGCAGGGACACCTTCCACCATCCCAGGCTGCTCCAAGCCCTGTCCAAGCTGTTCTTGGGCACTTCCAGGGATCCAGGGGCAGCTACAGCTTCTCTGGGCAGCCTGTTCCAATGCTTTATAACCCACACCATAATAATTTTTGTGACAGGTTCAATGCCTGTCTTCATCTGATGGAGCAACCAACAGGGTGAACTTTCCGTTTCAATTTAACACAGATTCAGTGTTTGTCATCACCTAAATTATACTCCCATTAATTCACAGGCACCTTCAACAAGCCTGTATTGACTTTAAGACTCAAAAATCTGCCCTGTGAGGATAACAGGGATAAAAGGTGACATCCCTACCACCCCTAGACTTTTTAGGGGAGGAATTCATTGCATAGCAAAGTTTATCCCAGAATCTTCATATCCACACCGCGATCTCTGATTCCCAGCCGCCGTTTGCTGCTGAGATGTCACACAGCAAAGCCTGTGAGCTGTGCACTGACTGTGTCCCCTCTCCCACCCCTCCTGCAGCCTCCCCTTGCGCTTCTGGGTTAACATGATCAAGAACCCGCAGTTCGTCTTCGACATCCACAAAAACAGCATCACAGACGCCTGCCTGTCCGTGGTGGCTCAGACCTTCATGGACTCCTGCTCCACCTCAGAGCACCGGCTGGGCAAAGACTCCCCCTCCAACAAGCTCCTCTATGCCAAGGACATCCCCAGCTACAAGAACTGGGTGGAAAGGTGAGTTTTAGCTATGGAATGACACCAAGTGACACAACCAGGCCCTAATTTGTGGGTGGAGGTAGGAGGCAGAATCACCTTTGCTTTTGGAAAATGCCCCTGGGGCTTTTTTTGTCGTTGGCTTTTGTTAAGTGGAAATCTCCACCTTAACCTTTTATTCCCTCATGTCTTGCAGCAGAGATGGAAATTTTATTAATGGTGGGAGCTGAAGGTGTTTGCCATCTTTGTTTGTTTTGAGGAGAAACTCTTGGGAAGCGGCAGAGGGAGGAAGGAAGGGGAGGTGATGTGTGTGAGCCCTGGGAAGCATACGGGCTTCTCACACAGGCCTGAGGTGGTTTGCTGCTCTCAGCATCATTGTGACAGTCCCCACACTCCCTGCATCCCAAGGGATTCATAATTATCCCCCAGCAACTTCCCTTGGAGGCTCTTCTGTGCTTTGAGTCAGATGCCACACGACTGACAGGCTGCTGACTGAAGCTCTGCAGGTATTTTCTGTCAGGTCAGAGGTCTTTCCAAGCATTTTGTCCTCACTTCCAAGACCTGTGTCTGCACTTCAATCTGCTGTACCAAGGGTCAGTGTCTGGCAAAGCTGCTCCACGGAGAATACAACCAAAGCATCTATTCCTGCAGCCTGCTGGGGCTTCAGTTTCTGTAGGGTTTCCCCCAGGACAAACAAACAGCACATCCTGTTCTTCATCCAGCAGGAGCTGTGCTTTGCTTTCCAATATTCTGCACTTGCCTGGTGTTATTGACAGGTTTGGGAACTGCACAGATGGGGACTGGTTGCTGCTCTGTAAATACAAAGGCAGGTTTATCCTACAGATCATTCCTGTGCACTGCATCCAGCGTTCAGCAATGATTTTTCTGGATAACTTCCCAGGCATGGCCTAAAACTGATACCATGTCCTGCAGGTTGTACAAGGCCTCTGCTGCTGCAGACACCTCACACTGTGCTATAAATGCCTGTATTGCCATTGCTGGGGATGATTTTCTCTCATTTTGTGACAGGAGTGTGGCTGATCAAAGAGCTCTGTCCCCTGCTCGGCACGAGGCAGCGATTTTTCCAACCATTCTCCCATTGGTCTGTGATTTGTCTGGACAATTATTTTTAGATGTGGTTAAACACTTCAGCAAATGTCGTTTCTAGGCAACCTGCAAGGCTCTTATGAGCTACCTTGCTTAATTATGACCTACTTTTGGTACCGTGTCCAAGTTTCTTAGTATGTATTGAGGCTGATTGCTGGATTGACCTGGATAACGGGAAGCAAGTGTTGGACGCTCCATTTAGAAATCAAGTTTGTACCAACAGTGACCCAAAGGTGCCATTCTCTAGTGACTTTAGCAACACTTGGTGTGGTTGGGTGGTTTGCATGGACAAATAATGTTTTCCATCTCAAACTGGTTGATTTTTTCCAGGGAGATGCTACATTTGAGTGACAAACTGAGGTATTTAAGTGGAAAATGGGATATTTCCTTGTGCAACAAACACCTTTTTATTTTTTTTTTCCCCTCTGGATAAACAAAAGGCTGCAGTTTCCAGGGTTTTTTTTTGCAGTATTGATTTCACTTTACAACTTTTTGGAGCTAAATCATGGTGCCCAGTGATCTTCAGCAATAGGTGCTGCATTTCCTTGGAAGTTTTCCCAAACAACTGGGTTTGCAAAAGAGGTACATAACACCTCCTGCTGCTTGTAAACAGCCCTGGATTCCTGTCCCCAGCATGTGCTGGGTTGTTATCTGCACTGATGTCTGACAACTTGAACTGAAGCCCAAGGGGAGACTGCAGGTTTTGGAATACAGTTAGAGCTTCTTCCCCGCTTTTATTTTTGTGTGTCGGTTCCACTGACTCAAGGCAGTGGCACCTGGATGCTGTGGGAGATGAAAGAAAAAACCTATCAGGGATGAATAAAATATAATTTGAGTTCTACCCCGAGCTAATGAATTTTTTCTCTCCATACTGTGATTGTGCTTTGAGGGAGTTTATCCAGATCCAAAGGCTTCCGGTGCTGGTTGGAGCTATTTCTGTAGTCAGCATCAGCTGGAGATGGCATCCTTCAAGACCACTAGACTTCTTCAAAGAGTAAATCAGGAGATAAAAAATCAGGGAGTTTAAGAAATGGTTGAGTAAAACAGAAGAACCTGAAATCAAATTAATTTATTTGACGAAGAGGAAACTCTAAAAGTGTAATTAATCAGTGGTAGTTTGTACCCAACTTGAGTCACTCTGGATTAAAACACTCTGGATTTAGATGTCTGCGAATGGAGCTGGGTTACTCCAAGCCATCTCTTTGAAACCTCTGGTTTCTTGGTGTGGAGCCTTTAGGACTCACAAACTCAGAGCATGAGAAGGAAGCAGGGATGAAAGGACTTCCCTCCAATCCTTCAAATATTTGTTTTCCACCTGGGAATGTGCATTGGAAGGGAAATAGTTACAGCTTCTGGCATCACCAGGGGTCTACCTCCACAAGGTGGTCAACTGGAAATCTGATTCCAAAAGATTTCAACAGCAAGACTTTCAGAATCCTCACTGGTTTATTTGCTTGTTTGGCTCATGTTTAGCAGAGAATTTTCTCTTTTTTTCCTCATGTTTTCAGTTACTTGTTTGTGATGGGTCAAGTGTTGCCGTCAGAATTTGGGTGCATGACAATGACTAATTAAAAAAATTTAAAATTTACCAATTTTTGCAATTTCCTGGAGACTTAATGGAAAACTATATAAGAAACTGACATTTTCCATGACATTTTGAGAGGCTGGTTGTTTTAGTGCCCATTTCTATAATTATTCAAGATAATGGATTTGCTGACAACAGCAACAAAAAAATTATTGTGCATCACTTAAATTTAGTTGAAGATGTTCCCTGCTCATTGCAGGGGGGTTGGAATAGATGACCTCCAGATGTCCCTTCCAACCCAAACTATTCTGTGATTTTATGATAGTCCTTTTATAACATTATTGGAAGCAGAGGTGGATTCTGCCCAGTGAAGCAATCCAGCTGAGAAATTCTGTCTTTTGGGGAAAAATAGGTTCAGTGTTAAAATGAGACACCCAGAGTTGGAAACGTGGTACAAAAGTGTCGTGGTGCAGCCACATCTTGGATTTCCTGCTGCAGAGCACGAGGCCTGATGAGGCAGCACAATTAACCCAGGAAATTGGGACAGGCTATTTGGCTTTTGTTGAAGCCATGAAGAGCCAGGCTGTAGTTCTAAAACAAAGTGGAGGCTTTTCAATTATCATTATATGAGTCTACTGAAAAAAAAAAGAAGAGGGAAAGAATGGCAACGGTGGAGCAGAATCTCATCTGACTTCAGTTAGTAAAACTCCATAGGCTCTGCTGAATTTACATTAGAGCAGCTTCAGATCTGCATCTTTTCAAGTTTACTTCAAATGTCCCCTTTGAGCCTGGAAATCTGGAGAACTTGGGAGCATTTGATGCAATCCCCAAGCAATACAAAGGGGAGCCTATTCTAATTGGGCCTGTCTCATTAGCATTCAACACCACACTGAAAAATGACAAAGGGCTGTGGCTGACCTTTCATTTCTCTCCATGCTGCCAAGCTTATGATAACACTTGTTTGAACTTCATTAACACCATTTAATTGCCTGCATCACAATCAATATGATGTTTCCCTACTGAAGCCTGGCACGGAAGCAGGGATGTGGGAGACTGAAAAGGGGCAGAGCACAAAAAACAGAAGTCAAAGAGTTTTTCCATTTCACTCTGGTGCCCAAAACACCTGCAGGGGTGCAAGGAGAGGATCTGGTGCTCTTTTTTTTTCCTCATCCCTGCAGGGACTCGGTCTCCTTTTGGCTGCTTATTGTGTGTTGAAAAAAAGACCCTCAAAGAAAACTTAAAGTCAATGGAGACATCACAAATGTTCTTAACTTGAGAGTCATCCAATGAGGACCATTCAAAACAGGCTTGCCAGGTTCAGGATCAAAAGAAGCTTAAAGTGATCTGGTATGTGGGATTCAGAATTATAACATTTGCGTTTCATTGTGTTAACCTGGGTGCAAATACTGCCCCACACAGCTGGTGCTACCCAGCTCCTGAGGCCATGGTCTCATCTACTTTATTTCTTTACAAGTACAGACACTTTTAGGATAAGGGGGAACAATTTTAAACTAGAAAAGAGACATTTAGGCGAGGTGCTTGGAAGACATTCTTTATTCAGAGGGTAGGAAGACCCTTGCACAGGGTGCCCAGAGAAGCTGTGGCTGCCCCTGGATCCCTGGAAGTGTCCAAGGCCAGGCTGGACAGGGCTTGGAGCAACCTGGGATAGTGGAAGGTGTCCCTGCCCATGGCTGGGATGGAACTGGATGATCTTTAAGGCCCTTTTCAACCCAAAACATTTCTGATTTGATGATTCATGAAGCAACTGTGATTTGCATCCCATTAGCCTTCAGATGAGGTCTAGATCTTGTTAAGAAGAGCTTTGAGAGTGTGTTTGGAGTACACAAAACAGCCTGTACCCGTTTGGGATTTCACCTACCCCGTGTGTGAGGGGTTTCAGGGCTCTCGAGTCACTAGGAAATCTCTACCTGTGATGCCTTTTGGCTACTTTGCAGCTAACTTTAGAAAGAAAGGAAAACTGAACCAGTTTAATACAATAAAAAGCTGCATGTGCCCTAACATTGCGAGTTATTGAGGTTTTAAGGAGAAACTCTCAGGGCTTTTAAAAAGAACATCACATGACAGGTGTAAATCCTGGCTCTACTTTAAAAAACGAGTTTTCTGTGCCCCCTCTCTCTCTGCTGGAAAGAAGACTCAAGAAGTAGCATACCAAAGGTCAAGGCAGGGGGGCTGTCAGTGGAGATAATAAAAAACAGTGCTGGAAAGGGGCCTCGGGAGGTCAACCCGACCATCTCCTGCCTCAGGGCAGGATCAGCTCTGTCTAAAGCCTTCCTGACAGATGCTTGTCTACCCCATTCTTAAAGGCCTCCAACAACAGAGCCTCTGCTGTCCTCAGGCAATTCATTCCTGTCCTTCCCATCAGAGTGTTTTCCCTGCTGGGCAGCCAAAATCTCCCTGGCTGTAATTAAAGCTCAGGCATCCCCATGCAGGGGGTGCTGCTCATTCCCTGCCTCTCTGGGGCAGCTTTTGGCATATCTGAAGACTGCTCACTTGTCTTTCTTCACTTTTCATCTCAAAAAAAAATATAAAAAATCCCAGTGTTTTCTCATCACGGTAAAAAGCTGCTCTTACACAGGGCAGCTTTCAGCTGGAAAGATGAAAATGTGTCCATGTGTTGAGGGTGTAGCCCCACACATCCTCTGCTCTGAGGTGATCTCCTCTCCCAGAGGAGCTACCTGTGCACCTGCTCACCCTTCAGCCACTGAGCCAGTGCTGCCCATCAACCCTCCACTGTTTATTCTGAGGGGAGAAGCAGCAGGAAAAGCCATGAACAGGCAAAATAAAAGCGTTGCCATTTCTAGGGCTTGCACACACAGAATTGTTCCCTTCGACAGCTTGGGCTGGAAGAGACCTTGAAACTCATCTCATTCCGCCCTCTGCCATGGCAGGGACACCTCCCACTATCCCACGTTGCTCCAAGCCCTGTCCAGCCTGGCCTTGGACACTTCCAGGGATCCAGGGGCATCCCTGATTTCCCTGGGCAATCTATTCCAGTGCTTCCCAGGAAACTCAGACTGCCATTCTGTGTCAGTGCAAGGACTCACAGCATGTCCTTGCACTGCTTCACTGCATCCCATAAAAGAGCTGGTTGTTCCCAAGCTTTCCACCAGCTCTTCCCTGCTGGAACAGTCCCCCAGATCCCTTTCACACACCTCTCCCTCCTCCAGTGGTCTGGATACAGCCGGCTATTGCATAACCCTAATTATGTTATTGCAGTAATTGCGTCTGCCGTCTGCAGCACATGGATTCGTTACAAGCTTTTCATATGCTAAAATGATTATTAATGAGTGCAGTCCCATCCCAGCGACAAACAACAGCCATGACAAAAAGATCTTTTGGAAGGCAATTAGCTCCATGCTAAGCTGCCTAAACCATGGGCTGTGCTGGGAAATTTCGGGCTGAGGAGGAAGCACTGGTAACGTGGTTTTTCTCTTCTCTTTTGATGAGTTAATGAGCGGCAGCAGGCACAGTCATTCTTGTGAAACAGCTCTGCTAAGGAGCCTTTCCTCATCTACCGAGGGAAAGAACATTTATCCCTGGATAAACAGAGGACAGAATATATTCCCAGGTCACAGTGATGTATGCCCAGGTCACTGTTGTGTCGCTTTCCTCTGGAAAACAAAATGAAACAAAACAAAATGAAACCAAGCCAGGGAAAGATAAGGTTGGAAGGAACAAGAATAATTATTTGTTCAGTATAAGAGTGCCAACTGTATCCTGGTACATCCCAGATCTTTCTCCATCCATCAGTGGCAATGGGTGGTCTCCTGGGCTCTCCCTCCAGTTCAAGGCAGGCTGGGATGCATTGCTGTGCTTGTGATACCTGTGGGGACACATCCCATGGCCTAGTCATCCTCACATCCGAGCTGGAGTGCTGGAATGATGACTTTACCCAAATTCCTCATTATTTTAACTGCTTATGAAGTCTGATGAACAAATTTCCTGTTGTCACTTCAGAGGATGGAGAGCCTTGAGGTGAGAATGGAGGCTGCTCCTGTGAATATGGGGAAACTCAGACGTATTAGGTGGATCTTTTGATATTCATCTAAGGATCTTCTGGAATCATCTGGGGAAGGATCCACTGGAGATGAGCAAAGCTGGAGTACAGAAGTAGCAGCAAATCTGCTCAGGATTCTCACTCTTGAGCTTTTGGAAGCAGGTTAAGCTAAATTTGCTGCTTTGCTTTGCTACCTTGTCTCATTCAGAGGGAATCTGGCTCAGTCTTGTGTTCTCAGCCTCTTGCTGGCTGTGGAAGTGTGAATCAAAAACCTGTCCCTGTCCCAGGTGAGACCTGGTGGCCCTCCACAAGTGCCAGAGCACCCCTGGCACTGCCTCCCAGCCCAGCTTTGGTGTGGGAGCTGTCAGCTGCAGGGGTGATGGGAGCAGCACAGGCAGCCTTGCAAATTCCAGCAGAGGAAATGGAAGGGTCTCTGGGGTTTGGTGACAGCTTCTCAGTGGTTTTTGCATTAGGGGTATGCAAATGGCAGAGAGGCTCTAAATACCTCTGAGGATCTGGGCTGGAATCGAAGGCAAATAAAGACTCAGCAGGGATGTTGTCATCTTGCTGCTAGGATGCTTTAATACACACATTCATCATTTCTTTAGAGAGCAGTGATGGCTTCATTAGAAACTCTTCTGCATAAATAAGTCACTGGGCCATGGCAGAATTTGGATGGAAGGATATTATGTCTTCTCACTCATCTAGATTAGGGGATTGGAACATTTGTTTCCCCTTCTTTTTATTTTATTCTTTTATTTTTCTTCTATTTTTGCCACAAAATACCTTGGTTTAATGGGAAATGACTGTTTAGGTGTGTGATGCCAGGGAATTGAGTCTGCAGGAGACCAGGATACTTTGGTGGGTGATGGCCTGTGGCCTGTGATGGTCTGTCATGGCCAGAGCCCTGAAACTCTGATTCTTGAAACTCAGATCTGTGCATCCCATCCTGGGCTCCAGGGAACATTTCCTGCTGCTTTTCCTTGCTTGGATGAGTCATGGGAGTGTTGTGCTGCTGGGGAATGATCTCTGCAGGGCTGGAAAGGGATGGGGAGCTTTCAAACCCCTGTGAGTCACAAATTCAAGAGTCTGTTGCTACCAGGTGGAAAGGAAGCAGGACAAACTTGGAGAAGGAGTTGCTAAATGTGTCTGTGCTCCAGTTTTTGGGAGCACCCTGTCCCTACACCCACTATCCTGCCACCACTTGGTGACAGCTCAACCAGAGAGGAAAAGGAGAATTTTAACTGCTTGTCAGAGCCAGATTGGCACCTCTGATTTCCTCCGTTGACCCCATTTATTTTTTGCTGTGATGAGCCCCCTTCTCTTCTCATTTCACCCATCAGGAGGTTGCCTATCCCACATTCATAAGGAGCTGCTCTCTTTTCAGGCACCATAAATCAGTGTATTTCCTTGCTTTGCAGCCTGTTTTCCACAATTATGTGAAATGTGCACATGGATTCTCTTTTTTCCCAGTGCCAAGGCACGCCTTGCTTTTTGACCATAAGATTCCTTGTTTTCTCATCCATGTTATAGATGCCACCAATTTCTGATGCAGCACAGATCCCTTGTGCAGCACAGATCTGATCTTCTCCAGCAGGTGATGCCAAGACCTGTTTTTTTTCTGGCAGTAGCAAAGGTCTAAGAAATATTTATTCTTCCTGCTCAGCATCTTCTCCTGGGGGCAGTTCTGCAGGACAGGGCCTCCTGGGATTTCCAGATGCTCACTTTACTCACAGACAACTGTCCAGGTCCACTCAGGGATGGAGGGTCAGGCAGAGTGTAAAGAAAAACAAACCCACACCACTTTTCACTGGAGCACTAAGAAGGAGAAACAGTTAGACCATGGTGAGACAGGAAGTTTAGACAGCTTAAGATTTAAATAATTAAGTAAATAGTTAACCTGAAAATATATATTTGCCTTTTAGAATGTATTAAACTCAACAGAAATCAGATACTGTCTGTAACCTTTTACCATCCCCATGTAAACTTCTACAGCACTCACAAGAACATGAGCTTCTTGTCCTCTTGTATGATAAGAAGAAATAACCTAAATATAAAAGGCCAAAAATGCAGAAGACCTAAATAAGTGGGGCCCTCAGACTCCTAAACTGGATAGGTAGAAGTAATCCAGTAGTTTAGACAGTTACCAAAGAACGACAGCACACATGCAAAACAAAAAAGTGAAAAGTTTAATGCAAAAAGGTTTGAGCCTTCATCCTCTAACAACCACCCTGCAACCACCAGAGTAAACTGCACCTGCCCAGAAGAGCATAGAACTGATTAATATATGAGGCAAAAATAAGCAAAACCAAAAAATAAATATGCATAAAATAATTTGTGCAATCCTATACATATATAATGCTTTAAAAGATAAATAAAAAATGTGAGCCCAGTAATTTTTGAGCAGGTTTTCAAAAGAGCAATCCCCCGTGTGCCCGAGCCTGCCAATAAAGCATACCTACTCTAAAACCACTACAGTTTTAGAGTCTTTCTGCAAATCAATGGGACTGAGTTAGACTATGATTTCTGGCTGGTCCTAAGCCCAGAAGAAAAAATGCCAGGACTCCAGGGAGAGAGATGTTTTTGTGCCTGCTGGAAGTTGCAGTAAAATTAATGAGATTTGCACGAGTTTTTATGGTGAAACAGAGTTTTGCTTTGGAAAATGTCAGGCAAGAAGGATCTCTGTCTCCTATGGCTCCCTCTCTCATTGATTACATCAACATGCCACCACCAAAACCAGGATATCAACAGAGAGTGACCCACTGCAGTAAATCAGGGTGGGATTGAAGGACACAAAACCAGTCTGAGCACAACTGGAGCCTCCTGGTGTGGAAGGGTTTCCCCCCATGCTCTTGCACAGCTCTGTCTTCCACAGGACACTCCAGCAGCTGCCCGTCCTGCTCTGTCACGGAGTATTTTCCCACTCATCCACCTCAAGGATCCTCATCACACAGCACTTCAGTGTCCAATTTCTCTGCAGTGGCAAACAGCCTCCATCTCAGCAGGTGTCTCCACGCTGTTTACAGGACACCTGTCAGCTCTTTTGGCTCCCTGTCCCCTCTGCCTCCTAATTATAAAATTGTGGATTGCTGCAGCTATGGGTTTTTGGTTTTTTTCTTCTTTTTTTTTTTTTTTTCCTCGTGCACAAAATGTCAAATTGCAGAAATTAAAAATGTAAATGATGGCGTCTAATTAACCAGTTGACAGCAGAGCACAGCTGCGAGTGACAGTGACTGATTACCTTCTGCAAACCTTGTCCTCCAAGACCTGCCTTACCCAGGGGAGGAAGGACATCAAAAATAGCAACTTCCTTAAAGAGACATCACTCTGCAGATGATGCCTGCTGGGCAATGGTTCTGGGGGATCCAGATCCTATGGATAACTCCCCAGTCCTCCTGAGCTCCAGGGGAATGCTGTTGACTCCTAGGAAAAGCAGGTTTTTCCCAGTCAGGTTGGACTTGAAGTCTGTTGCCACAAATATCAGTCCAGCTTAAAATATGGGGCAGAAAAGGAGATGCTGAGAGTTGAGAAGATGAGGAGAGTTGTTGGGATAGACTGGATTGTGTGGGGAAGGTGGGTGATGTTAGCAATGGGGGCAGCTGTAGTGGAGAGAATGGTGCAAGGAAAAATACAAATATTTGGGGTTTTTCTGTGCATGGAAGTGAAGTCCTGAGCTCTCAGTGTGCAGCGAGGTCTCTCTGGGAAGGGAGGCAGGGCTGAAAACCCTTGGATGTCTGACAAAGTGATCCAGCTTCAATCCAGCTCCTACTGATGTCACAGGGAAAGTTTACAGCATACTCCCTGGGGCTTCATTCTCAGATTGGGGTGAATACAACACATGGTGCTCAGGATTAATGCTCAGGCATTTCCACTTTGGCTAGGTCACCTTTCTTGCTGTAAAAGAATAGCATGAGCAGGTATTTCACTGAGGAACCAGAAAAGCCCAATACTAAGTGTGATTTTTGGCTCCTTCTTGTTTATGGATTTCACTTCTTGAGCTCCTGCTCCTCCCCTCAAGAAAGACCTGTGTTTGTGCCTCTCAGGTACTACTCAGACATCGGCAAGATGCCAGCAATCAGCGACCAGGACATGAACGCTTACCTGGCTGAGCAGTCCCGCATGCACATGAACGAGTTCAACACCATGAGCGCGCTCTCCGAGATCTACTCCTACGTGGGCAAGTACAGCGAGGAGGTGAGAGCCTGGGGGCACCTCTGGGGGGCCAGGGGACAGCCCACCCATGCCCAGGGTGTGTCACTGATACCTGTCTGCATCCTGGCTGGGAGCGTGAAGGATTTAAGGAATGAGAAACAAGGCTTGGGGTTTGGAAAGGCGAGGTCTGGGATTTTGGGTCTCCTCAGAACTCCTTTCTGGATCCCTGTTATTTTTGTCTCTCTTGTTCAGTCAGGCTCAGCTGGATTTGAAGTAGTTGAGGTCAGATGTTAATTCACTGCAGAGGAGGATTAACTGAGCTTTACATCCAAAGTGGCCAAAAGTTGCTTAAGGACTGTGCCCAATGTCATTCCAGATCCCCCTAAAACACCCCAAAATGGTGCAGCACTGACTTTAAGGTGTCCAGCATGGTTCTATGTATTGAAGGCCATGTGAAACCCCTTAGGGCATCTCAAGTGGCATGGCCAGGTGATGGATAAAGCTCATAAATAAATAACTGATCTCCAAGATAAGAATCCATTTCATTGGTTGTGATCCAGAGGTCTGCACTGAGTCAGATTAAATCCAAACCTCCTGCCTAGTTCCCTCCTGGCTGACTGACTTCCTTTGAGTGATCTAAGCTAAGGCTGGGACCTGCTTTAGAGAAAGCTAACCCTCCTCTGCTGCTCTAAGATGCTGGGCTCAGTCATTTTGGGGAAAGAAACAGAAATTCCTATCACTTCTTCCTCTCTCCTTTTCCAGATTCTCGGAGCCCTCGATCAAGACGACCAGGCTGGGAAACAGAAACTAGCCTACAAACTTGAACAAGTCATAACCCTCATGAGCATAGACAGCTGAGAACTGTCCTGCCAGGGACACCCTGGGAGGGATAAACCAAGTCGTGCCTCACTCAAGATCATCATCTTTACCAAGTGCAAGTTTTGATGGGCTGTAAGCAGAGTCACCCGAACAGCGCTCCTCTCTCTCTCCCTCTCTCCCCCTCTCTCTCTTTCCCTCTTTTCCTTCTCTTCCCAAATCTATGGACAAAGCGACAGAGCCCCGGGGTTCAAAGAAAAGACTGCAGAGGAATCTTGGCTCTGGGGTCGTGAAGACATTCGGATGGAGCTCTCCTTTTCACAGCTTCCCCTCTGCCTTTTGCCCTAGAGAGAAACTATTGAACACACGCAAAAACCCCACCAACCCTCCCCCAGCGTCACGTCCTCGCTCTGCAGAGGTGAAACTGGGAGGAAACTTCTGTCATGCTGCTTTAACTGCCCTCCGAGGGCTGTAGCCTCTGGAGCGGACATGGAAACGAACTCAGTATTACTCAAGTGTCCCCAAGGGGAAGGCAGCCTGCCTGCAGGGCTCCTGGAGGGCAGAGCCAATCCAGCTCCTCTTCTGCAGAGCTGCTGCAGTTCTGTCTCTTGATAGTGACCCACTGGGAGAGGAGCCTCGAGGCTCCCTGAGAAATGCCACAGCTCTGTCCAGAGCAGGACCACTGTGGCTCATCCTGCCTGGGCAATCAGCTGCTCTCCTGGGGCAGGGAAAGGGTCAAGAGGGGACGAGGAGACCGGCGCTCCCCTGCCCACGTGTTTCATATGGTTCTTCTTATTTTTCCAAGAGCCGCGTGTCCCCCTCCGTCTTTCCCGTCGTGTCCTGTTGGTCGTAGCCCTGCAGCAAAGCGCTCTCTCTGCTCGGTGGCATCCATCCGTGGTGGTGGTTCTGCTCCTCCTGGCAATGGACAGCACAGCACCATCCCCCGCATTCCCACCTCGGCTTGGAAAGCAGGAGCCACAGGCCTTGGTTTGTTCCAGGCAAGGAGCTCAGCCTCGAAAGAAGAACCAGAAGGGTTTTTTTAATTTTTTTTTTTTAAGCTGTTCTTTCCATTTTGTTTCCTCGACTGGAACACAGCTGTTGTTTTCCCACAGTGGAATATCAGAGGGTTAGTGAAGTGCTTGCTGTGAAGAGAGGTGGTGCACGGGGCTGATGGTAAAGCCTTCCTTCCAAGCCACTCCTATGAGGAAATGTCACCACACATTTTGGAAGGAAATCTTGGAGGAAATCCAAATGAAACACTGCAAAAAATTCTACCTAGATCCCCCCAGCCGAACTGCCTGTCTTCTGGAGGTCTCTGAACTGCTGTGAGCCCATCTGCCTTTTGGTGCCAACTCCTGTCCTTTCCTCTTCTCCATTTCTGGAACCAACAGGCCTTGCTGAAGGCACAATTGCTGCCTGGGAAGGATTTTATCTCTCTTTGCACTTCTTATCCCTTCAGGGATCACTGTTACCATGGGACAATTGTGGGGGATCACCCTCCCTGTCCCATCCTCTGCTCAGCTTCTCCAGAACATCTCAACTTGTTTCATGGCCAACCAAAGGGGAGCGAGCTCCTGCATCTCTTCTGCCTTCAGCTGTTCCATTCGTACGGCTGCCAGCCCAGATAACACCATGATTAGAGACTCCTGGGGAGTGGAGAACCTTCTTTGTACACCAGGAAGGCAAGAGCTGGGTCAGCATTCATCTCCCCAGACACGAGCAGAGCTCCCTGGCAGACAGAGGAGTGGCTGGAGAATCAGCCCACATCCACCTCACCCCATCCTCGGAGCCTCAGCCTGGATCTGCTTTGCACCTGTAGGGAGGAAGGGGTGCAGGCAGGGCATGTAAATTGATTACAGAGCGAGTTGGTTTGGGTTTATTCCTGTCCCTTGCTATCAAACCAGAACCTCTTGGGAGTGACAGATCCTGAGCGTGTGTGAGGGGGGATTTGGTGCAAGCAGGAGTCAGTCAGCGGGAGGGTTTCCTTCAGCCAAGCAGATACACACGTAGGCGAGTCCAAAACCTCTCAAAGAACAGCAGTCCAAAACTGGACGTGTCCGTGGGGAGAAAATCACCAGATTCATGTTGAAACAGCAAACTTAGGGACACGTCTTGGTTTTAAACCCCCAGACATTTCTCTCTTGATTACAATTCCGATTATTTTGTGCGTGTGCGTGTGTATCTGTGTGCGCGTGTGCGTTCCTTCCTTTTTTCTTTGGTTCTGCTTGCTTTCTGTTGGATTGCTGAGCTGATGGACTCATCATGCACCTTATGGACATCTCAGCAGTTTTAAGAGGCCTGCGCATTGGGGATGGTTTGGGTTTGGTTGGTTCTGCCATGGTTTTGTTGACCCATTTTAATAACGTCGGCGCATGTTCCAGATCCATTGATTATGGCTGTGAAAGTGGGAAGTCCCACCAGAGCCAGTGGTAAGAAAATGACAACAAACAACACAAACACAGTATTTTTTATAAGTACGTAAATTAAAAAAAAAAAAAATAAAAAAAAAGGAAAAATTAAAAAAAAAAAAAGGAAGAAACCAAAGGTTTTGACAAACAAAGTGCCACAAAAAGATAAATATGGACCCTATTGTCATGCCTTGTACCCACAGCTGGATGGTAGGAGTCTAAGGACAAAGAGCTGGCTTGGAGGGAAGTGGTTATGAGTGATGGGCGATCCTGCCTGGACATGCGCACATGAGAGGAAGAAGCTGTTTAACAAAAAAAAAAAAAAAGTATCAAAATGAACTGGGTGTGATCCTGCACTGTTACTGAAGTCAGAGGAACACCACAGGGGAAATCTGAGACTCACCCTGTTTCTTTTTGATGTTTTCAGGGCTGTGTTTTTGGTTTGTTATGGTTGTTTTCCATGGTTGGTATTTTATTTCTTCTTGCTGGTACGAAGTTTTTCATCTGTATATTATATATATATATATTTTTCGAGAAAAACTTGAACACCTCAGAGACACTGAGAATGAAACACTTAGGGGAAATGGGAAGCACCAGGAGATTGGTGTCTTAACCCTTTCCAACTTCCCATTTAGGCATTTCTGCTTTCTCTCCACCCTCTTCTTTCCCCCATGCCCAGGATTTGAAAGAAAATCTGCATTTTGCTTCTCTTTCATCTCCTCTTTATTTTTTTTTTCTTTCTGTTTCTCTTTATTTTGGTGTTTGAGCTGGATTTGCTTTTTTGCTTGGAAAATGTGCCAGAATTGTGATGTAAATGCGTGGGCTTCCTCCCCTGTCCCCTTCAGTGCCCTTCCCATTTCCAACCAGTGTCCCAGAATCCCCCAGTCTATGAGAAGTCTTGGCATCTTTCTTCCCAGCCTCACCTGTTGAGCTATTTTTTAAGTGCATGTAAAATACAACTAAAAACAAAGACACAAGCAGAAGAATGAGCCCTACTACAACACGGATGTTTTTTTTCCCTTGATTTCTTTTCCCCCACCTCCCTTTCCACACTTGACCAAAAATTCCTGATGAATAGGTAGTGTCCCACACTGTTTTTCAAGCCCCATGGAGAGAACTGGAGCCAAAGTTCCTAGAAGCCCATGGACAGGCTCCTAATATCCGGAATATTCCAGATGATAGGCTGACCTTTATGGGCGTTTCTCAAACACTGCAATCAAAAAATTAATGCTGACACCTGCAGCACCATCAGAAACAGGGGAAAGGGAACTCTTGAGGACTCTCTGAGGTTCTGTGGAGAGACTCAAGATTATTTCTTCACTGCAGGGTTTGGATTGGGGCTTTGCTGCTGGGTTAGAGGAGCAAAGGGTGGACAGCTCCTCTGCAAACACTTCATGTCCTCATGAGTGGGACTCAGCTGTCAGTGACAGTGATCTGGGAACTGATCCATCACACCGTGTGCTGGTGCAGGCTGAGCCTTCCAGTGAACACCAGTGTGGGGAAGTTTGTGTCTGTACAGAATGAGGTGGTGGAGGTTGTTCGTCCTCCAACAGACAGCGCAGGAGAACCATCAAGGAGAAATCCACCCGAGGTCACCTTCCTCTCCTAGTGTAGAATCATAGATTCATTTGGGTTGGAAAAGAACTCTAAAATCACAGCCTGAATGTTAAAACATGCCTCAGTCCTTCTCTTCCCACTCTTCATCCTGTCCTGAACGTATCCAAAGGTTTGGTCCAACCCAGCACACACCAACCTTGCTCCAGTAGATAAGAGGGCTGTGCCACTTTTCATCCCTGTAGTGTTACCACTGCAGTTGTTTTATCTTGAATTTTTGACACTGAAGACCATTAAATTTATTGGGTCATGAAGATTTACCAGCAGAATTTTGTTTGGTAATTGCTTTGATTGAAAAGTGATTACCAAAGTTTCCCAATCTTGTGCATTCACTTACAGGAAAATGTTTGCCATGAAGAGAATGAGACCAAGCAAACCAGATAAGTGTCATTATTTTTAATAATGCTGTCGAAAACTGATAGATGAAATTTCAAGAGCCCAGTCAGTGGTCAGCTTTGCTGTTGAAGCCTTCCCCTCTGAGGTTCCTGGAGTCTGGGATGCCTGTGAGGTAAAAATCCAAGCACATAACAGCCAATATGAGGACAATTGTTCAGAACTATGTCAAAACATGAAATGTAGATCTGTCCTTCCCCAAGGCTTTAGCGAAGTGCTTTGGGAACAGACACTGCTATGTGGGAGACTCTTCCAAAGGAAGATTGGAAACAGGAATGACTTAGTCCCAGAGCTCTGCTAAGTGGGACCTACATTTGTGTCTGCACAAAGGACACTCAGAATCACGGAATCACAGAATGATTTGGGTTGGAAGGGACCTTAAAGATCATCTCTTTCCAACCCCTTGTCGTGGGCAGGGACACCTCCCACTACCCCAGGGTGCTCCAAGCCCCGTCCAGCCTGGCCTTGGACACTTCCAGGGATCCAGGGGCAGCCACAGTTTCCCTGGGTGACCACACAGCATCAGTGATTCCAGGACAATTTGCTCTGTACATTAGATAAGTAGTAAGAGTTGTCCTCCAGGGCAGGTGGAGGTTTTGGGATGTCCTAACTCTTGCCATCCAAACCTGTTGTGCTGTGGAGCAAGAAACTGTTGAAACACGTGAACCTCAACATCACAGTGTGAACTTCAACCTCCTGCCCATTCCCAGCCTGAATTTTCCTGCTTTGCATCTGGCGCAGCTCCCACTTCAGGGTAGTGTTTGGTCCATGGAATCCTGCAGTTTTCCCTCACCTCTGTGACTGTGCAGTGCCCCTTTCTCCAAAAAAAATCGTGTTGTCTTACTGGGAGTGACTATTTTGTGGAGAATGCTTTGAAAACAGAGCTTGTCAACAGTATTTTATTTGGGATGGCTCAGTTCTCTACACTTGGAGAAGCACCCAAAGGGACACAGGCTAACAGCAAAAAAAATATAAAAAATTGTAGAAAGATGTCAAAAAAAGTAAAAAAAACAAACAAAACAAACAGAATTTACACTTGGAAAAATAAACCCACCAAAAACCCCACTGAAGTTATAAAGCTGCTTAGTCTAATCAACCTGCCACGTGTTTGATTTCTGTCGTTATTGTTGTTTGTTCATTGTTCGGTTGGTTTTGTTTGGTTGGTTTTTTGTTTTTATTTTTTAATCTTCTGTTCTAAAAATGGAGAGTTTACCTCAAGAAATTCTTTCTGCTTGGAAACAGATCACCTCAAAGACGCTCGCAGCAGAGAGCAGTGTGCAGGGAAGCTCAGTAAAGCAAACCTGGGTGTGGAAAACAGAGGGAAAACCAGGACATTCAGGCTCTTTTCAGCATTCCTTTCTCTTACTGGTGTGGTCTGGCATTCCCCAGTGGAGAAATTGCTGTTCTCTTTCAGATAGACTGAGGCACAAGAGCCAGCTGGAGAAATCAAGGCACATGTCCAAGCTTGAAGTCCTTTCTGAAGTACCTTAAGAGAAACTTGGTGTTATTTAAACTTTCTATGCTGCTCTTTCTCCATTCCCTGGAGAAATTCCACTTTCCAGCCCAGGCTGGGGTAAGGAAGCAGAGAGATTAGGTGCTAGCTAAATGCTCCCAGTGTTTTCCCCAAGGAATTGAGAGGCAACTGGATTATTTAAGGTCACAAGAGAGGCCCTTCCTTGTGTCTGCCCCTGTGTCTTGGACATACATGTGAGCCCAGAAGTCTCATTCTCTGTTTTGCTAAAGCTTCCAACTTAAAATCGATGGAAAGACATTTCCTTTCACCACAGTGTTACTAACAGCCTCAAAGAGATGTCAAGACAGCATTAGAAAGGAGGTTGGGATCCTTTTTTCTTAGGTTGTTGTTGTTGTTGGTTTGATTTTCTTTTGAACTGATCCTAGTTAAAAAAGAAAGAAATAAAATCTATACTATTTAAATTGGAATCCCGTTGTTACTTGGTAAAGGCAAAGCTTCTGTACCTTTGTTATAATTAATTGTATACCTGTGTATGTAAATATAAGGCATTCCTATTTTGCAGTCCAGAACAAAAAAGAAAAAAAAAACAAACAACTATTTGTAATATAGAATAAAGTTTATTAAAAAAAAAATAAAGAAATAAAAATGCCCCAGGCTGTGATTGCTGCTTTCTGTGTCAAATGGAGCCAAAGGGAGGGAACTGAAGTCAAGGAAAAGCTGGAAAAGACCCTAAAGATCATTAAGTCCAGCTGTTAACCCAACACTGCCATGTCCACCACTAAACCATGTCCCCATATCCACACATTCTGTAGCTTCCTTTCCTTTCCTTTCCTTTCCTTTCCTTTCCTTTCCTTTCCTTTCCTTTCCTTTCCTTTCCTTTCCTTTCCTTTCCTTTCCTTTCCTTTCCTTTTCCTTTCCTTTCCTTTCCTTTCCTTCCCTTTCCTTTCCTTTCCTTTCCTTTCCTTTCCTTTCCTTTCCTTTCCTTTCCTTTCCTTTCCTTTCCTTTCCTTTCCTTTCCTTTCCTTTCCTTTCCTTTCCTTTCCTTTCCTTTCCTTTCCTTTCCTTTCCTTTCCTCTCCGCTCCTTTCCGCTCCTTTCCGCTCCTTTCCTTTCCTTTCCCTGTCACACAAAAAGGCATTTTTTGGTTTGTCTGCTTTTTTTCTTGCAGAGGTGGGATCCAGAGAGGTTTTTTCTTTCCATTTGCTTTTGGGGTGTCATCAGCTCTATTAAAAATAAAAAAAAAAATAGGTTGACAAGCTCATGAATTCAGGGATGCTACTAAAGGAACCATGTATGAGGCTCGTGGAATGCAAACAGCTTTCTACAGTCTCAGCTCCATGGAGATCATGAAAAGGAAGGGAGAGAATGGGTTTCAGAGGGAAAGGAATGAATGCAGCTCTGACAGCTTCAGCCTGCTACTGCTCAGCAATGTCTGGGTCCCTGTAGAGGAGCAGCATATGTTCACCTGTAACTGACCACATCCAGCCGTGGAAATGAGACATCTCATTGTCCAGCTGCTCCTTGGGACACGGAGGAAGAGGCTGGGGCTCAAATCACTCTGCCATCACATCCCATCAGCAGCCCAGCCAGTCCCAGCAGTGTGTCATCCACACGAGCATCCCCCACCAGACCCCTCAGGCCAGCAGGGTGAGTTTGGGAATTGATGCTAAAAAATTTTGTGTGCAAGGAAGAGCTTTAGGTTTTGGCTCTTCTGAATTATCAGTGTGTTTAGGGTAAAACCCAAAACCACCTCTAAATAAAGAGTTGTGAAGTGTTTTGTTTTTCAGGGCATTGTTTAAACCTAAACTAAAATATCTCACTAAAACCTTCCTTTCAGACAAAGTGGTTGTATTTACACTTCCAGCAGAGTAGTTTTAGGCTGTGTCTCTGCCAGAAACTGCACAAGAGTGAGAATGCCTCTGTAGGAATAACAGCTTCCATGTCAGCAAGAGCAGACAGGAAAAGGAAAAGGTGGGGAGGAACCTGAGGCACAAAGAGGTGAAATGGATTGCCTGGAATCTCAGAAGGAAAGCTCTCTGCAGCCCAGCACCAATCCCAACCCACCCAGTCCCTGTTTCTGTGACTGCTCACAGCTGTGTGACAGATTTGAAAGAATCCATAGGGCAGGGCATGGTTGGGATGAATATTGTGAGTGACCCTGTTGATACATCCTGGACCAGTTTCCACTTGTCTTCCATGCCAAGACTGGGAAACAAGAAAACACCAACTATTCCCACAAAAACACCCTTCCAAGTATTGAATGGAGCTGCAATTACTGAGCACAGCCAAGCAAGCAGATCCCAGGCTTGTGGTAACTCCCTGTTGTCAGCTGGAAAATGTTTGTTTTTGGGGGGATTACATGTGTGGGCTCTGCTCAGCAGAGAGTTTCCAGTGGATTTAATGCAAGCTGAAAGAGTAGGAGGGAGGAGGAAAATCTCTGGCATGGATCTGTCTGCAGCAGGACAGGGCATCACTCTGATGCTCCCTGGGACCTTGGCTGTGGTCACATGTGTGGGACAGAGACTGGAGGCAGCAGCCTCTTCCCCCAGTTCCAGCCTCTGGAATGCCTCTGTCCAGCTCCCAGATGAGCTAAACTGGATATTCCAGGCCAAGTAGGGATTTACAAAGCAGGCAGGAGCCACCTTCCCCTCGTTTAAGTTGGAAAAGCACTCCAAGATCACCAAATTCAATTGTTAACCCAGCACTGCCAAGCCACCACTAACCCATGTCCCCAAGTGCCACATCCTTTCCATAAAGTCACTTTGTGTTTCTCTGTCCATGCTGGATTCTCCCTCCCACAAGCCACAGAAAAGAGGCATTTTCAAAGCTTTTGTGGTCCATGAGAAATCACAGCCATTTCCTGTGCCTCAATCCTTGCCTTCTTCCAGCTCCTCCACTGAGGAAATGGTGAGCATTTGCTTCAGTTCTGTGGCATCCCTGGTGTAAATAATATCCTCCAGCGTCCCACAGAAACCTGGCAGGGGAAAAGGCCCTGCAAAGCTCAGAGATGGTCTTTATCTCCCAGGTAAAAGCTGGGAACTCCTCTGCAGCTCAGCTTCCCAAAGTAATCCCAGATGTCAGCTGAGCAGGAGCATTTCCAGCACCCTGGGGAGGATTCCATTTGCCTTTGCTATTTCCCATTTCCCATGTTCAGCTGCCTGGATTGCATTAAGATGTTCCCTCGCCATTCCCCCTCCTGGGGGTGTCCTGGTTCAGCAGGGAATAACTGCAGCATCAGCTCTCTCGTGCCCACTGGATATCACTTGTCCAAGGGATCCCTTCGCTGTGCTCAGCCCCAGGTGCACCTCACCAAGGGGGTGATGGGGTAGGGACCAGAACTCTGAGTGCCTTGCCCTGCAAAGACCTGCCAGCTTCAGTACCAAGGTGTTCCAGCTTATTGAGTGGCAAGAAAATGACCCTGGGATCACGGAGGTTTTATTAATAAAATCACAGAATGGTTTGGGTTGGAAGGAACCTTAAAGATGATCCAGTTCCAACCCCCTGCCATGGGCAGGGAGACCTCCCACTGGATCAGGTAAGTCAGAGCAGGATTTCTACAAATTCACCTCTTCTGCTGAGTTTTCTGAGTAGCCATGGGTGTTTTCTCCTGTGGGGTTTGTCCTGTCTCTCTGTGCAGCCACCAGTGAAAACCGAGCCCTTCCAGGGTCCAAAGCAGCCCATTACAGCCCTGCTGGCTCAAATAGGCCAGTGACTGACAGAGGGAAATGCAGTTTCCTCTGGCTGGCCCCAGGGAGGAGCTCACTCAGCTGCAGAGGACTGCAGTGTGCCTTTCCAAAGCCAGGTGGGATGAATCCCAGCAGTGGCTCTTCCTTGACTTTTTTTTGCTGTAATTGTTTTAGGAAAACTCTCTTGTTATACAGACAGCAGAGCCCTGAACTTCTCTGCCATGTGCTGTGTGTTCCCACAACCCAGCAAGCATTTGGGAGGAAAGCAGGAATCAATTTGGTCTTTTGCCTTCAGCTAAGACATTCAAGGGAAAAAAAAAATAAGAGAGAGGAATATTTGTTTTGTTAATATTAATTATTATTATTATTGTTATTATTTACCCCTTTGAATTTCCTGTCTTCTCATAAATTCTAATGGGGAATGTACTCACTGGCCTTTTAACTCCCCAAACCAAACACGGTGCCAAGACTTCTCCACAGGCCAGCTTTCCTTCAGTTTGCCATATGGGATGCAGCCCTGGTTCCTACAACACAGGCAGGCAGGTCAGCACACAGCTCACCACACACAAACATGTTGTGGGCAGGAACATGACAAGCAGAGAACACCAGCAGGCATCATGTTTTTCCTGGCTGCATCTGTGCTTGTAAATAAAAGAAGGCCAAAGTGGAGTACCAGGCTCTGTTGAATTTTCTGTGATGTTTTGCTGTTAATTTTGGACTGTTTTCCACTAGAGAATGGACAGGCACAGCTTGAGATGAGCATCTATTGTGGATTTTTTTTCCCTTCATGGGTAAAAATTCATCCAGTTTGGCTCTCTCTGCCCCATAAACTCTAAGATATTTGGCTTCACAGGGCCAAATATACAGAGCTAGACCAAAAAAATACCAGGAAAAGGTCTGCTGGGTCAGGAGGTGTTGGTAAAAAAATGTTGGAAAAGGAGGTGCTTTAAAGGTTCTGTCTGCTCTGAGTGTGTGGTGTTTACTTGTTTGGGGCTGGTGTGGGGAAGAGAATGAGCCCTAAGAAATGGTCTGAAGTTGGATTTAAGTTTTGAAACATGGAATTTGGGGGCAGAGAGAGGATGGCAGAGGGAAATCTGTGGAACCAGTGGAACAAGTGCGATATTCCAGGACATCCCAGCTTTGTCTCAGACACCACTGGCTGGCGTCAAGTTAGTCCTGGACAAGGTGTCCTGTTGAGTTGGATGAACTTTTGCTGGAGGAGAACTGGGGTGCCAAAATAGAGACCCTGAGGTAGCATCAGGACCTGTTCTTCTCTGGAATGTTATGGATCAGGACCACAGGTGTGGAATTGAGCCAGATCTCATGTCCTGGACTGGGACCGGTGGCCCTGAGCTGGGTGCTCATCTGCAGTTTGGGACAAACCTGCAGGCAGCTTTCAGCCCTTGGGAAGAGCCAAATAGAAAATGTCCAGGGCTCATCAGGGTCACCCCAGGGGCCATGCCATGCCTCTGGACCTGTGCTCTTTCTTGGTGATGAATGACTCTGAAAGAAGAAGTGCAGACACTGATCCAATTACATTAACGGCACCCAAGTTTGCTCTGTGCTTTCCCAGTGCCCCAGCCGAGCCAGAATCCAGGGAAACCAGCTCATAAAGCTGCCCTGCTTTGCATTAGCAAAGGCAATCTGATTAACTCCCCAGCAGGGGCAAGGCACAGCTCCGAACTCCAGCTCAACTTCCACATCAGAGACCTCCAGTGAATTGGATCCAGAAGAGGCAGCTGTGAGTTATGGGGCTGGAATTCCATCAAGGGCTTCTGGGGAGGTCACAAACCACCAAACAGCTCTCACAGCCTCCCCCCCTCTTCCCGTGCACCGTCCCCAAGCAGAATTACAGCCCCATAATTCAAAGGGGGGCTGTTTGTCTGCAGGAGGACAAATGCAAGGAGCCATCTGGGGCTGTAAATTCATCCCTCTTCCTGCTGTTCTTCCATCTTCACAGGATGGAGCTTCCAGGCTTCACCCAGGGCTCCTCTCTTTCCCCACTTTCATCTCCTTTCTCCTTCTTTCCCTTCTTGGTAGAGACATAAAAGCAGTGGGTGTCCCACAGTGCTGACCACTCACACCCAATGCCCTTCCCTTGACCCTGGAGAGTGAGAGCAGTGCTCACTCTACTCCTCAATCCTATTTATCCACAACCCATTCCCTGGCACAAGCCAGACTGCAAACATCCAACCCACATTAAACCTCCTCAATGAAAACATACCCTGGTTCTTTTCAAGCTGGGCCAAACAAGGTATTTCCCCTGAACTGCATTATTTTTGATGGTTATGGGGACAAGGAGGGGCTTGGGGACACCCATTTATGATTTTGCTGGCATTTACATGCAGGTGTTTACAAGCAGAAAGCCAGTCTGGAATATTTCAGCGTTATAAGTTGGATAAAACTAAATTATTCCAACCTTGTTTTGTTTGTGGGGTGTTTTGGGCACCCTGGGCTTCAGAGGAGATCCATGTTTCCCAAAGATTCCCCTCAATAGCTGACAAGCCAGACTGCAAATCCTTTGGAAGTTAAAGCTGGGAGGCATCATAAAATACCTTCAGCACTAATTCACCAAGAGGAAAGCAAAGTCCAGAAAGGAAGGATTTTCTAGGGTCAGACACAAACTGAGACAGGAAGATGTGATTACCCCATCTTCTGCCAAACCTGCTGGTGGCTCTGCATAAGTAAGATAAAACTGGGTTTGGGCACTTCACATTTTCTCAATACCCCTTTTTCTCTTTCCACCAGAACCTTTACATCCTTCTGCACTCAGGAATTTGGTGTGATAGGTCAAGGAGCAGGACCTGGAAGTGCTGGACATCCCAACGTGGGAAATGGCAGAACAGCATTTCGCAGTGGCTCAGGGATTTCTGCACCTTCTCTGTCATTTTTGTGACCCTTTGTGTATTTTATGATATAAATGATCACCAACCCACTTGAAGACAGGAGGGATTTGTGCCCATGTCAAACCACAGTGAAAAAAGCAGCAAATTTTCCTTGTTTGTTTAAACTTAAATGCTCTTGTGAGCTCAAAGCTGAAAAGCCAAAGGGTTCGTGGTGCTCTGAGTTAGGCAGCAGCTCCAGAACACTTGGAATGGCTTTTCCTGACAAGTGGTACAAATTTTGAGGGTATTTTGTGCTCCTGACTCTAAAAACGGCACTCTGGGAAGGTTCTTTCACCGGTCAAAAATACGTGTCATGTGTGGGCTTTAAGCCATATAACAAACTCCAAAATGGTACAAGGCAAAACATCTGGGAAAAAAATGGATTAAAACAACTAAGAACTCTTAAAAAGCCAACTGATAAGAAGGCAGCAGGGGTCTTGGTGAATCCCAGCAGAAGAGTGCTCTGTAAACTGGACTGTGCCCTGTGATCAGCATTGTGGGGTTTCATATATATGTGTATAAATTCTTTAATTACCAAGATTACCCCATGTAATATTTGATAACTCGGCCCCTTTGGGAAGCTGAATGTAAGGGAAAGGAATAAAACATTGTTCCAGATTTCTAGCCTCTGGAATTGTGTTAGAGGTTTGTTTTGGTTTACATTTTTGCCTTGCTATTTCTTGCTCCCCTTTGGAAATCTATCATTTTCCTTCCTTAGGACAGAATTTCAATTAGCAGAAGGATAATACCATCAGGAGGCACTGAATATCCTTGGAGATAAATCTAGCTGGGAATTGTCAATGTAATATCTGAAGCAGCCTGAGAGCAGAGGTCCTGTAAAGCTCAGATTACTCTTAAAAATAAAAAAACCCCAACAATAATCAGTGTGCCTTTCAGAGAGGGAATGAAAGGAGAGGGAAGGAAGTTGTTTTTTGAATTGCTACATTCACCTGCAAAAGAGCATGATAAAAGAAGAGAGAGAATATTAGGGACACACAGACTGCTGCATCTGACTGAGAAAATGTCTGGATAAACTTCTAGGCACACCTATAACCACTTTTAATCCTGTTGGATATTTTCATCAGCCACCTGAAAGTTTCTTGTTGAATCTTACCTTTGAGAGGGCTGAAAGAGACCCATGAAAGCTGCAAGAACCCACATGGGGTGGAGGACATGGAGACAGTTCTAAAGCAGTCCTGAGCAGCACAACAGCATTCATTTGGTGTTTTCTCACTCTTAAAAACACAGGATTTCCAAGGTAAGGCAACCTTCCATATGGGAGAGGTGGGATTGTTCAGCCTGGAGAAGGTAAAGCTCCAGGGAGTTCCTGTAACACCTTCCAGTGCCTGAAGGGGCCATGAGAGGGAACTTTGATAAGGGAATGGAGTGACTGGACAAGGAGAAATGCCTTTGAATTGGATATAAAGAATAGGTTTGGATGAGATATAAGAAGGATATAAATAGGAAAGGTTTGATTCCATTAGCTATAAATAGGTTTGGATTACATATAAAGAAGAAATTCTTCCCTGTGGTTGGTGAGGCCCTGGCACAGGTTGCCCAGAGAAGCTGGTGCTGGCCCTGGATCCTTGGAAGTGTCCAAGGTTGGAGAGGGTTTGGAGTAACCTGGGATAGTGGGAGGTGTTTTTGCCCATGGCAGGGGCGGGGACTGGCTGATCTTAAAGATCCCTTCCAATCCAAACCATTCCATGATTTTGTGATCGTGTGATTCATTCCATGTCCTGTGACCAGGATGGTCTGACAGCCCTGCCTTCACCTCCTCACCGCTGACCTCTCACCCTCACCCAGGGTTTGCCTGCCTTGGATCACCAGAAACAGCCTGAAGAACTCACCTGTGGCTGCTGCTCCAACTGGGGGCTGGGGTAACTCTGCAAGGCTCTCAGAGATCAGACACATGTGGCCCTAATTCCACTGAGGCTCAAAGGAGCCGTGGATGCTCCTTAGCAGATGATTTCAGGTGAGCTGGGACCATTTAAAAGATTACACCAGCCAGCCAAAATGGCCATAGAGTCACTCAGTGGTTTGGGTTGGAAGGGACCTTAAAGATCATCGAGTTCCAGCACCCTGTCATGGGCAGGGACACCTGGAAGAGGAAGCAAATATTCTGATATCACCAATGGAACCGCTGCAGACCTTGCCTTCCATGAAGAAGGGTATTTATGGATGTGTTCTGTGGCATTAGAAGTCATCAAAGGGTAGGACTTGAGGTCTGCACTCCAGCTCTGCAGGATCATCTATGCACCATCCATTCTCCACCGGCAATTCCTTTCAGCAATCTGAATCTAGACAAAAATGTCAAAAATGTTTATTTTTGAAGTATGGGCTGATCCTAAGATATTTTACATGACCAGTTTATGGCAGATTTGGACTTGAAAACTATTTTTTCAGTCACTGTTGCAACTGAATGTCATTTTCACACTAAAAACATTGGCTTCAACTCCTTCTCTCTTTTTAAAATTAGTCAACTTGCTTGAGAGTGGGATTTCTGCAATAAGGTGAGTGTTTGTACCATTGCCAATATTTCCTTTAAATATTTTCAGGATAAATACCTGCAAGAGAAAAGTGCTCAGCTCCAGGCACCTGGCCAATGTCTTTATAAACTCACAGTTAGCAAAAAGAAAAGAGAAAAAAAACCCAACCTTTCCAGTCGAGAAGCAGAAACAAAAATCATAATTAAAACATTAAATGCAGAACAAACCATCACTGCTTTTCTCAGCAATTTAGGCCCTAAAAATTCCATTCACAAAAATGCTGTAAAAATGTGACTAGCATAGATTTGATGAGGAATGTGACATAATTCACAGGAAAAATGGCCAATTCTCAGTCTGGGGGATGAGTTAAACCTCCAAAATAATCTGTCCTGTCCCACAGTTCCAGCCTGTGTGGGGACAGCAGCAGTTTTTGGAGGATGAACACTTCCCTGAGAGTTTTCTCAGGGTTAGGCTTTGGATTCTTTAAGAACAGCAGGTATTTCCTTGTGATGGGATGGGAATCCCTCTACATCTCCATCTCAGAGGAGCGAGAAATAGCGGCATCCAAGGGGGGGAAACCACTGTCTGCAAGCACACAGAGACACACAGGCTCTCATCTGGAGACACGCTGTCAGCAGGAGAAGACTGAACACAAGGAAGATTTGGAGTTGCCCACAGGCCTACTGAGCAGGTTTTTGGGACCTCTGCTTTGGTTTAAGCCCATATTAACCCTTCAAACACTGACAAAGAGAGCTCAGCTCAGCCATCATTACTCCTTGGTCCTGCTGGTGACTTCTCTGTGCTGAGAAAAGTCTCCCATTTTTCCCTTTCTCAGTGACATGAAGAGATGAAAAACCCCAACAATATTTCTAAAACTGTAAGGCCAGTAAGTGTTGGTGAAGCAATATTTCCTTTTCCAGTCACAGCACGATCTTGGGGGGAAAAAAATCCTGTTTCTGCCTTTATCCATCTGTATAGAGATCACTCCAGAAACATCCAGCAGGAATATCCGTGTGTCTCCTGCAGTTTGAGCCTTGCAGAAGTGAAACACCTCAGCTCTTCTCCTCTCCTTGCTGCCGTGGGCTCAGCAATGCATGGAAGCACCTCTCAAATTCAATTTATTTCAACCACAAGTAACCCTGATGGATTAACGTGCCCTAAGACACCAGCAAATAGTTTTGAGGATGTGGGAGAGGAGCTGAGCTGTCCTCAGACACCAAAGCCACAGTGGCTTGACCGTGGACTCCAAACTTGCCAACCATCAGCATCACAAAGATTCCACGTGGAGTTACCTCTGGAGAAAAGTCATGGCCAGTTCTCTGAAGCCAAAAAATGTCCCTGGTTCACCCTGGAAAGGCCCAGATGAAGGTGACCTGGTGCTGGAAGGCAGATCTCGTCCACAGGCACCCAAATGAGAAAACGGCCTGCAGGTTGTGTCTCAAGGAAGGAAAGGGAAGGTTTGCAGCTGTTCCTCTTGCCCAAGGGGGAAATTATGCAAGCCTCAGAAGCAGCCAGTCAAGATCAAAGGGGAGAAAATTAGGAAAAGAGAGAAGAATGGAGAAGTGGGAATAACTTAGGCTAGGGTAGCGCTCCAGGGCTTACTCTTTCTTGTGCTAAAGCTTTCAAGTCACAGTGTGCTGGGGAATGCAGCTTTTCTTCTCTTCCTTGTCTTGTGAACTGATCCCTTCTCTCTCCCTTGGCCTGGACACTTGGGGTGCTGGAAGAGAATTAAAAACATCACTCCTTGTCTGGGCTGGTCCCAGCACCTTGGAGTCAGGTAGGGCAGATCACCTGCCTTCTCCTGGTTCCCAGGCAGACCTGAGCCACACCAGGTGTTTGTCAGCAAGAGAGAAAAATGAGATTCTTACTCCTTGCTGCACATCTTGTTTATTCACCATGTTTTTATCCTGCTTTGGGCTCAGAGGAACCTCCCCACTTTAATTCATCAGCAAGGCTGATCCATCAGCTGGGTCCAAGGGGGTAAAAGTGCCAACAGCCCCATCAGGGGCTGGTAAAGGAGACATGGGAAATGCATGATGCAGAGACCTGTGGTTCTGCAGAAGCACCTGGAGGCTGCACAGGTAATCCAGGGTGTTAGAAATGGTTTAAGAAATGAAATCCAAGAATTATCCCTTTCCTCTTCTGCCATGGATGGTTCTACAGTGAGAAACAGCAGGAGAAAGGAGAAGGCAAATACAGTTCACAATACTCAGCACTGAGAGAGTGACAGGGCTGAGCAGCACCTTTTGGAATCAGAACAAAACCCAAAACAATACGGGCCCCAGAGGGCTATGGAGCATTACATTTTGTAATAAAAAGTTCTGCTTCAAACTTTGCCAGGTTCTCCCTTTAGCTGCCCAGCAGCTTCTCTCTCTGCCCAGGGAAGGAGCAGAGCAGAGGCCTCTCCCTTCCCACTGCAACACCTGTATATTGGAAACACTGCCTGCACTTGCACCAGGGGATCTAGCTCAGTGCACAGCCCAGGAAAATTGCCAGGGATAGGTGATGGCTGAGAGAAACCTCGTGGGGACCACAAAGATGACAGCAGCAATATTGAAGAGAGTGTGTTTGGCTTCCCATTTCATCCTCAAGTCTGCTTCACCTTGTTAAACAAAAAAAAATCTGTTTATTTCCCAGAGAGGAAGAGGAGATGAGGGATTTGGACTAACACATATTCAGGGTTTGCTAATAAATTGCCTCAGAAGTTTGCCTGAAGAATGATTTTATACTTTTTAGGTAGATCCATGATATTTTCAAGATCACCTAAGACCTGAGCTCTCCGTGGAAATGAAGCGAGACAATTCCCCAAAGGAGCCCAGACTCAGCTCTGACACAAGTGGAAGCAAACGGGCTCCTAATGACCGATTGCCTGAAATATGTTCATTATCTCCTGGGAAGATCAGCTTGCAGTGGAAGGGATCATGGGCTTGGAGTGCCCCAAGCCAGCAGAGCGAGACAGGCTGGGTGGGAGGGAGGTGAAATCACAGCTCAGGTGACACTTGGGTGGCACCAGCTGGGCAAGCATAATTTTTTGGGTGCTACAAGCTGGGTATTTTGGGTGTCAGGATCAGAATCCAGCTCTCTGCAAGAGGATGTTTTCCTTCTGCTGGTCACTGACAATTTCACAAGGCACATTCTTTACCTCTGAACCATGTCTCCCCACATTTAATCAGAATTATAACATATAGGTAATTTCTCCATCTACTACTTCCATAACTGAGTGGTTTTTGCACATCTCTCAAGGGTTTCCAGCACAGAAAACTGCACTTTTATCAAACTGCTCTTAAACAGGGCACAAATGTTTCATGTGCTTTCAAATTTACAGCACATCACTGGCCTCGGTTTTGTAACTGACAGGGCTTAAACCTGAATGAAATTAATAGGACTACACAAATCAAACAGGTGCTGAAATATTTGGGTAATGATTTATAAAAGTCGACAAAACCAACATTTCTGCTTTCAGGGTAACGTTAGTAGTGCTTGAAGGGAGGAGCAGCATTTTGGTGTCTAGAGAAAACACAGAAAACTAAGGGTGAATCTCACATATTGTCTGGAAAAGGAAAATTCTGGGAGAGCAAGATTGGGGAAAATACCAAGCAGCAGATTTCTTGCTGGTGTCAGGTTAATTACACCCTCCTACGGTGTCACAAAAGGACAGGGAGCTGTGAAGGTGTCTGGTGTTTCAGCCAGGAGCCAGCCCAGCGCTGGCTCTGATTAGGGCCTGTGAGTGCTGTTATTATCATTAATAACAATCAGGATCCCCCAAACGGAGGCGTAACGGGGCTGCTGCTGCCCTGCTGCTGCTTGTAGAGGAAAGGCAAGGAAGACAGACTTCTTAGAAGGGTGTATAGTGTCCTTGTAAAGGGCACTTTGCAAGTGGTTTTAAACTGAAATAAATAGGTTTAGATCGGATGTTAGGAAGAAATTATTTAATCAGAGGGTGGGGAGGCCCTGGAACAGGTTGCTGTGGTTGCTCCTGGATCTCTGGAAGTGTCCAAGGCCAGGATGGACAGGGCTTGGAGGAACCTGGGGTGATGGAAAATGTCCTTGACCATGGCAGTGGGTTGGAATTGGGTGATGTTTAATGTCCCTTCCAACACAAACCATTCCATGATTCTAAGAAAAATGATTCACAAATTACTCAGACTCATCTCACCACAAAGACTTTGCCATCCTCTCTTTAAGAAGTTGAAGGAGCACAGGATTTTTGCAGCCAGCTTTAAGCAAAATAACGTGGCATCAGGAACTTTCAGACTTTTGTAGTTTTGTGCTTGCTGAGATCATCTCAGAGTGCTGGTTCTCCAAACTCTCTGCAGCCTGGAGGTGTCAGATCAGCCCCACTGTCTTCATAAACAACCAACGCAAGGGCTGTTCCCTTGGGAGATTTCTGACACCCAGAATTTCCCCAGGTGTTGCTCCCTTCATGTTCCTAAATTATCCCCACGGCTTTTGATCCCACAAAAAGCTCACACACACTCTCAGAGGTGGGTCAGGTATTTTGAACTGCAAGAAGCAGAGTAAAAATAATAATTCTGCCTTTAGGCCACAGAGTGATGTAACCAAGTGCTCTGTTAGGGAAAGGTCTTCACCAAAATGTTCTGGACCCCTCAGTCTAGGAAGGACTTTGGGACATTTGAGTGTGTCCAGAGAAAGGCAACAAGGCTGGCGAGGGGCTGGGAACACAAGCCCTGTGAGGAGCAACTGAGGGATCTGGGGTTGTTTATCCTGGAGAAAAGGAGACTCAGGGGTGACCTTATCACTCTCCACAACTCCCTGAAGGGTGGCTGTGGTCAGGTGGGGTCTGTCTCTTCCTCCAGGCAGTGCTGACAGAACCAGAGGACACAACCTCAAGCTCTGCCAAGGGAAATTTAGGTTGGATACTAGGAAAATGTTTTTATGGAAAGGGTGATAAAGAACTGGAATGGTCTGCCCAGGGATGTGGTGGAGTCACCATCCCTGGATGTGTTTAAAAAAAGACTGGATGTGGCACTCAGTGCCATGGTTTATTTGAGGTGTTAGGGCTGGGTTGGACTCGATGATCTTGTGATCATCAGTCAGTGATTCTGTGATTCTGTGAAAATATGTGAACATGACCTTCCTGCACCACAGCCACCCCTCCCTGGGGCAAATGCCTTCAGCACAACAAACACAGCTGGATTTATTTGGGATTTTGGCTTATCAAGGCATTGGCAACTTGCAGCAAACAGGTTTTTTCAGTCTGTGATATCCACTGCCTCCATGTGGGGCTGGGATAGGGTCAGACCCCTCATTTCCTGACCTAATTAGTGATATTGCTACCTCTCTCCATTCTTTTTTCCATCCCTGCCACCCACCTGGCTGCAGCACTTCCCCAGCTCTGTTTCATCCCAGCACCTCCAGCAGTTTTTCCCTCTCCCACCCCCATTCCCTGCACCTCCAGCAGCCTCTGAATGTCCATTCTCCAGAGAATGACCTTTCCTCCGGGTGCCACCCCCAGTTATCCTTCCCCCAGCTCCACAACACCTTGTAGGTAACACAGGGATGGATGTTCCCTCCTTCCCCCACATTCTTCACGCCCTATTTATTCCTCCTCTGCCCTCAGCCCCCCCGGGAGGTTTCTGTGAGCCCCTGGCACAAGCTGAGCTGTGCCATCATCCATCACGGTGACAGACACGCCGTGGAAGGGCTTGGTGGCACAGAGCCAGGGCTAATGGCCCGAGACTCCGCTCGCCTTCACTCCCAGCTGCTTTCAGAGCTCTCCCAGGTGCCAATTCCGGCTCCCTGTGGCCCCTGAAGGGAGGATGAGGTGGTTAAAGGCTGGAGATTTGTAACAGTGGAGCTTGGGAACAGAAGCTGCCAGCAGCTCTTTGGTTGTGCCACAATCGAGGCACAGTGACTTTGAAACCCCTCCCGTGTGCCCCAGGAGAGCTGTGGTTTGTGGTCATGGCATGAATAAGCATGGCATCAAAGTTTGGAGTAAAATTACCTAGAAATTTTATTTTAGATCTGGCCATACCTCTTCTCCCAGAGGTCAGGTGCCACTGTCCTTCCATGGATTATCCCATGGTATTTTTGTCTGTTTCTGGATGCCTGTTCACCTCTGAAGGCAGCAGGAAACACCAATGAGACCAAGAGGAGTCTGTCTGGCTGAATCTGGTCTTTGCTTTCTGTGGCTTTGCCTTCACAGACAGCTAAAACCAGTTTCTTTTTCTCCCTATTTTATTTCCTTCTTCCACAGCTTTCAGATAAATGCTGTTACGCAACCTTTATTTCTTAAACGGCCTGTCTTGCAGAGGGAGAGATGATCTTGTCAAAACTGAATAAAACCCCATTTTCACCATGAATCTGTGAGGTAACAGAAATGTGAGAGAACTGTGAAACGCCAAAAATTGCTGCCTCCACAGCCTGTTCCTGCACTCAGCTCAAGGACTTTGCCTTCCATCGTCTCAGCCCCCAGGGGTTTACCTGACCATCACTGCTGGCACTTCCCCTGACGTGCTCACTGATGGATTTGCTGCCCCTCACTTGCACAGACAGATGGGTTATTCCTGATGTGGGGCTGCGATGGATCCCTCGCAATCTCATCCTTTTCAGAGGGCTCAGAAAGGAGAGGTCCTCAAGGGATGCCAAGAATTGAGTGAATCTTATTTGTGTGAGGTGGAACCACAGAGATCACTTTAGCTCTCAGGCAGTAAAAATGTTTTGATCCAGTATAAAAATTACCTGTGTGGGAGTGGGTCTGGAGGAGATGGAGCCACCACTGCCAGTGCTCACCAGACAGGCAATAGAAAGATCCATAAAACCACCACCTATTCCACCTACCATGCGCTACAGAAAACTCTCCAGTGCCTTCAGCTGACATTAAAAGCCTTAAAATCTGTAAATCCTTCTGTGAAGACAGTTTATAAAGTCCTCCTCCATGGAAGTGTTCCAAAAACAAGTGGACATGGCATTTTGTGATCTGGTTTATGGGAAGAGTGCTGTTCAGTCAAAGGTTGGATTTGATGATCTTGGAGGTCTTTTCCAACCTTAATAATTCCATGATTCTGTGCAGCTCATTGGTGGACCCAATTCATTCCCCTCCCTTTTCCTTTCCTGATGTTGAGACAAAAGCTGTGACCTGTGGAGGAGGCAGACTTTCCCTGACTGATCCAGCCATGGCAGGGTTTGTAGGGGCTGTAACTGATTTCTGTTTTCACCTTTTATATGTGTGACATCCCCACCTGCATCCCCATTCCCTGATCCCAAAAGCCAAAAGAACTCCGCTGCCTGTGCTGATTGCTTGGCTCAAACGAAACCAACCTCTACTCCAGCTCCAAATTCTGTTTGCATCCCCTTCCAGGCTCACTCACTGCTCTCAAGGCTGGGATTGAGGGCAAACAACAGAGGAGAAGTTAGCAACATTTGAAAGCAATTTAACTGGAAAGCAACTTTTAAATGAAGCCATTTAAGGCCAGATCCTCCCAGCTGTCTGGGTGTCCCTGCTGAGCCCACTGCAAATCAGAGTTCAGGACATCCCTGTCACCGACTGCAGGCTGCCAGGGAAGATGCATTAGCCAGGAACGTCCAGAGCATGATTAATCTCTCCCTCCTCATTCAGATGCTGCTGCAGTTGCCACAGATGTTCAAGAGCCTTCTGGCAGTGACAGATCCCTGCGTGGTCCTGACTCCTTACCAGGCAAGTAATGACAACAGCCACAGAACCCCAGGGCTGTGTCAGCTGGATTTTATGGGTTTTTTCCTCCTCTGGAAAGTTCTGCATATTTTCTGGGACGTTTCTTTACGAGCTGTGATGTGTTTGAGTCATGCGTCAACTCTTTCCCACAGTTCACAGGGGCAGATTGGAGATGCGGGAAAAACATCCACCTTTCTCATCATCCCAGCCTGGAACTTCCCACTGGGGAAGGAGGAGGAAGGTTGTATCAGAGCAACAGATCCACAAGGAGGGGAGCCAAGGATCTGTGTTTTACCTCCAGCCATTATTTTATTTCTAGGGAGAGCTGATCAGTCCTGCAGGAGGCTTTGCTTTCCTTGCATTGCCCCTCCTGACATGGGGGCACAGCCAAGAACCCACCGTGGGGCTGAGCCCACGGAGCACCACAGCCCAAGCATCAGGTGGAGAAGCCATTCCCTGGGAGAAGGGGAAGTGACCAGAGCACCACAGAATCACTGAACAGTTTGGGCTGGAAGGGACAAGCAAGACCGGCTCGTTCTGACCCCCACTCAGGCTGCTCCAAGCCCCATCCAAACTGGATGAACTCTTCAGGGATGGAACAGCCACAGCTTCTCCAGGCAGAACTGCCCTTATTGCTCAGTGATGCCCCTTACTGCCCCTGGGTTTGCTTTCCCTGTCCAAAAACACGGGTTCTGCAAGGTGAGGTTCCTTGGCACTAAAACCAGGAGATCCTGTCTGACCTCCAGAGAAATCTGACCACTCTGTCTTAGCCTGGTACAGAGGCAGGCAAAGTTTTTCTCTCATTCTTTAAAGGTCTCAAGGGCAGGACTTACCACCTTATCTCACTCCTCGCCCAAGATGATTCATTTTGCTATGACCCATCCCACCAAAGAAAAAAAAAAAAAAAAAAAAACAAAATGACAAGTTTGTTTCACATTTTCATTTTAAATTTTCCACCTTCATTCATTTTCCACCTTCCCCTTCATGCCATCAGATCTCATTTTGCATTTGTCTGCCAGCTGCATTCAGACAGTGCTGACAAGAGCCTTCAAAGGAAAACCCTCCAGCTCCTCCTCCACAAGTACAACCCTGTTTACAAATCAGCAATGAACTTATTTGTGTAGCATTACAGAACTGCAACCCCTGCCTGGCAGACAAAAAGTCACTCAAAATTCTTCCCGCTTCTCGTATTATATCCAGCAAGGTGTATCCCACTGTCAGAGATGAAATCTTAGCAGCAACCACGAGAAAAATTACTCCCCACACCGCAGTGGCCACGCAAGCCTGAAATGTGATGAATGTCATGTGCATACAGAATACTTCTGGACTCTGTGTATAAAATTCTGATGTAGAGAGAGGCAGTGGTGAAGCAGAAGGACTCCAGCAGGTCCTGAGAATCTGAGCCTTCTTTTCTGTGAATGTTGTTGCCTTTCAGCTCACTCTTAGCTCACATTCAAAGGGGAAAATATCCACAGGGCTCATCCACCCTGTTTTTAGCCAGATCCAGGACATGTGGCTGCCACCCATCCTTGACACTCTTTAAGGTCAGAACTTTCGAGTCCTAAATCAAGAGGCCTCGTGCACTCCCCAGGCTGTAGAGGCAGCTGAGGGTGATTAGCCTGAAGAGAGGTGCCCATCTTATCCTTTAAGCTGTAAAAAAAAGTAGGTTTAGGTTGGGTTTTAGGAAGAAATTGTTCCCTGTGAGGGTGGGGAGGCCCTGGCACACGTTGCCCAGAGCAACTGTGTCTGCCCTTGGATCCCTGGAAGTGCCCAAGGCCAGGCTGGACAGGGTCTGGAGCAGCCTGGAATAGTGGGAGGTGTCCCTGCCCATGGCAGGGGAGCTGCAATGTGTTCTTCCTTCCAACCCAAACCATCCTGCCATTCCATGATCCTGTGATACCATGATTCCATGGTTCCACGCCCACACCCAGCCAGAGAAATCCCAGGCAAGTCCTGGGTTTGCAGAGAAATCCCTCAGTGGTGCAGGAGATGGAAACAGAGCCAGCAGCATCTGCAGAGGGCAGGACCCCACATCTCTGAGGCACAGCTGCCTCCACTCCTCTCAGGGCGCTGCTGTCCCCAGGCTCTGGTACAAGCCATGACTGCCAGTTGCTTTGATGCTGATTAAAAAATGCATAAAAGGAACCCCCAAGAGCCAAAGCTGTGCTGGCACCGCTTCCTTATGGTACGAGATGCGACGGATCCCGTCTGAGGCATGATCTTGGGAATAATATCCAGCCTCTCCCATCTGTCTTCCACTCCCATACATTCCCTGATAACTCTTCCTCTGTAACTGGTGTGAAATTGGGTTTCTTTGCAGGTCAGCACAATCTCGTCTTGTGTTGGTGGAGGTAAGTGCAGTGTGCAATCTGGGACATGTGTGCTCTATAAATTATCTTTTCCTGGGAACAAGCACAGGGAAGGGATGATCAGGTGATTGAGGGGCAGCAAGGCATGTTTTAGGAGAGAAGATTCGCCACATTTCATTTCCTGAAGGAAGTTATCACTCAGAAAAATCCCACTGGACTGCATAAAAACAAGGGAAAGTGGTAAAACCTCTTCAGACAAGTGGCAGGAAGGGCAGGACTGACCCCATGAACACATAAAGAGAGAGATCAGAGAGCTCATGAATAAATTTGGGCTGATAATTAAGAAAAATCAGTTAAATCATTAGAAACAGAAGGTTTAGAGGAGCTATCAGAGGAGACAGGGTAAGAAGCCAAGCTGCTTAAGTGGATCTTAATGCCTTTATTTAAAAGATTTTATAGCACAGATATCATAGCAGCAGAGGACTGAGGCATCTCACCTTGTGTCCCTAAACCCAGCCCTCTTTACTCCATCTTCTGTTTCCATGCAGAAATGCACAATAAAGGGGCAGAAACTCTGCAGCAGCCAAGCCCAGCCTGGGTAAAATCAGCCCAAAGCAGGGATGAGATGTAGCACCGAGGCTCGGGGGGAAGGAGCAGGTGGATGTACCCGACATCCCAGACAAACACCTGATTGATGCTGGCAGCCAGAGGGAGTCAAAGAGAGGACTTCATAATTCCTAGGCCGCTAATCTCACCATCATTTCACATCCAGGAGAGGATGGATCCTTCTTTTTCCATGAGGGGGTCTGGCTGATAAATGTGATTGCCAGAGTGAGCAGCCATCAATTAACTCGATCAGTGTCCTGGTTTAGGGCAAATCTGGGAGAGATCCTCCAAATGGGGTCCCCCCAGAAAAGCAAATTCAAGCGGGCCCCTCCCTCAACTGGTTCAGGAAAAGGATTCCCTTGGAGAAAAACAGAAAAAAACTGTTTATTTAACAGAAATTGAATAATATTAAACAATAAAACCTCTCACTGTTCGATGGGATGGCAAATCCAGGAAGAAAAGTCCTTTTCATGTGGGGTTGCTCAGCTCGCTCAGGCTCTTATCAGTCCCTCCGGTGCCAGAAAGTGCCGAGGCCCAGGCCCCTGTGGGCCACAGCGTGAGCTCCTGGGGTTTGGCTGGGTGTTTTTCAGTCCAGAGAAGGTTTGAACAGATCCAAGAAAAAGGAAAAAAGTCCAGAGGACTCCTCTGCCTCAGCTAGCTAAAAACTAATTAACCATAAAAGAGCAGCTCTGTCCCGCTGTCTGCCCGTGCTGCAGACACCACAGTCCAGGAGCAGGATGCAGGGGAATGAGGGCTCTTTCTGAACACAAACTGCGGCTTCTCCTTCCCCCACTTTGCTCTCAGAGCCGGTCTTAAAAGTGCAGAACTTAATATGTAACATCAACCAGGCGACTGGGGATGCAAACATCATAAAGCCACCCCAGGACAATCAGCCAGCTCCCCCCTGGCTGTGCCGTGCCATTCATGGTCCAGCCCACAGCCCCATTCCCGCTGCCCTTCCTGCTTCCAGAGCTCCCACACCTCCCTGCCAAGCCTTTCCCCAGCACCTCAACACGCCAGGAGTGCTCTGTCTTCCCTGCAGGACGAGTTTTGCTGCTTACTGCTGGGTGTTAAAGACAGTTCTCCTTCTCCTGACCTCTGCAGCGCCAGCTCATCCATGCAGAGAAAGTGGATGCATATCCCATTATCCCTTGAAGTGTTTTACAGCTTATGTTAAAGCTTTGGGCTCTTCAGAGGTTGGACCCAATTTTAGGATCACAATAAGGGGAAAGTGATGGGATGTAATCTGAAAATCACACTAACCATCAGAAGACAAAAATATTTATTTTATTCACTTATGAAATCTGAACTAGATGGAACAGCTGGGAAAAAAATGAATAGGGAAAAATAAACAAACAAATGAACAAAGAAACAAACAAACAAACCACAAATATACCTCGAATTTAAATGATGTGAAAAACCATCTTTTTCTCTGAATGGTTCAGCTAGCAAGGGGACAGACATTTCCCTGGCTTCCCATACAATCCTTACTCCTTGGTGGAGCCCATATCCATTTTTGGGGATGTTATGAGGAGGAACCATTTACAAGGGAATGAAGTGATAGAAAGTAATGGCTTGAAACTGGTAGCAGGGAGGTCTTGATGGGATATGAAAAATAATTTTTTCCCTGTGAGGGTGGGGAGGCTCTGGCCCAGAGAAGCTGTGGCTGTCCCTGGATCCCTGGAAGTGTCCAAGGCCAGGCTGGATGGGGCTTGGAGAACCCTGGGACAATGGAAGGTGTCTGTCCCCATGGCACTGGAGGAACTTTAAGAATCATTCCATCCCAAACCTGTTAAGGATTCTATGACCAAAATTCAAACTTTTATCCATCAGCTGAAGCAATGAATCTTCTCACCATCGTCTCACTCTGGGAATACTGGTGTCAAACATTCAGAAATTATATCTTGAATGATTTTGTGGAAGCACATTTCTGCACAGGCAGGAGAGACCTTGTTACAGCAGCATCAGCTTGGTCTGGGTGCGATCTACAAGAATAATCCATATGAAGGATGAGCAACTGGTGACCCAACCCTGCAAGGGGTGTCAGTGCCAGTTTAACACCAGAGAATCCCCTCCTGATGTCTAAGGGATGCTTGGTCAGGTGCCATGGGCAACATAAATGGCTAAAATTGCTCTTTTTTCCAAAATGCAGCTTAGTTCACATCCCAGCAGGGGCCATTTCAGCAGCTGGTGGTTTTTCTTGCAGTACCTGAATCAATCACTGACTGCAGATTAATTCCAACAATTTTGGGTACTCATTGTCTGCAGTCTGTACTTGGAATCCCTTTGTTTATCACATAAGGCAAGAGAGGATTATTTCCTTGGCCAGGCAGGCCTTCACCATGAATTAGACTTAAGCAGAGGAGAAATGCAGCAGGAGGACAAATGTACAGACCCCATTGCACCGAGGAATTTAGCCAGGGCGCTTTTAAATCCATGCTCATAAAGAAAAGACAACCAAGCACCGATTTCCTTGTCCAAACACTGATTTCCTTGTCCAAACACCGATTTCCTTGTCCAAACACTGATTTCCTTGTCCCTGGTCCCTGCTGCTGCAGTCAGGTTCCCCGTGCCCAGCTCAGGCACACCCAGAGCTGATATTTTCTGGGCAGTGCTCTTGTCCTCAGGACATTTGTGACATGCAGCTCAGGGCACAGCAAGCCCAGAGTGGGTTTGGGTTGGTTTTTTTTTTTGCCACAGAAAATATTCCTTCCATGCTGCATTTAGGATAAAACTGACCAGCATCACTGCCATGAGTTTTTAAGAAAATGAGAGAACTGAGGGCTGAAAATAGCCCCAGAGTAAATATGTTTCAGAGATAGGTTCTTGATGAATGGGATTTTCCTTGCTGAAATCAAATTGTGAAGTCAAGCATTAGAGAACTAAAATGCTTTTCTGTATTTTCTCTTTTGTCATGGTTTGTTTTCTGATAGGAGTTACCAGTGTGACCAAAGGATTTATCATTTTTTTGTTTTAACTTCACTCTTCAGCAAACTCATTATATCATAAATTCCTTCTCATGCAACATCAGACAGTTTTACTTTTATGACTGAGCCATTAAAGAAAAAAAAAAAAAAAAAAGAAAGAAAATCAAGAAACCCCACAACCCAGATCAGCTTTTAACTTTCTGTGAAAAGAAATAAAATCAGTTAAAGTTCCTAAAAGTATCATCTCCATTTTCATCATCCTTCAGGAATATGAAAATTGTAGCTGATCAATTTTCTTCTGCCATAATAGTTAATTTCTAATAACTGGGAAATGTCTTAAGACTCACTCAGGTTATTCAGCCATCCATTTACTGGTGCCATTCCTCAGTGTTTTCACATATTCCACAGTGAAAGCTATTAAGTCTCTTCTGTCATTCTGAAACCTTTTGCTAGATGAGGAAAAGTGAATTAAAAGTTAGTTATATAACCTGCAGAACCAAATGACAACTTAAATATAGCACACTCTGCAGTATGTGAATTTAGCAATTAATCTGGAGATAATATTCCTCTTATTTGTCATTAATTTGTGGACAAAATCGTTTCTCCCAAGGTTAACATTTTCATTATCATCTGCAAACGATGGTACATCACCAAAGTTCAAGCCATTTGAATGTAGAGCACCTTTTACATTTTTAAATATTCCTAATGCAGTTTTTATTGCTCTCTTGAAAATAATTAGGCAGAAAATGGATTATTCCTCTTTCAATGAACAACTATTGGAAACATTCTGAAATTTCATGCTTTCAGGCACCAGTGGCCACAGAGAGAAATATGCCCTTTCAACCAAGCCCTTAATTATTTTATCAATTGAAAGAGGAGCTAATATATTGTTGGTAACACATAAAGCATTGTCCTCCAGATCTGTATGGTTTTATCCATGGGCCAATCCTGAAAAATAATTAACTGCCCCAATCCAGTGATCTACACAAAGAGCTACAATAAAAATGCTACAATGCACCCCTGTCCCTCCTTCAGAACAAAAACCTTTCAAGAGTTTTGTTTTCAGGAGCTGCAATAGAACTATTTTTATCATCTTTTATATTCCCACGCTTTCCTGTATTTGCCAGTCCACGTCAAGTAACCTGGAGACAGTATTAATATTTGTGCTGGAGAAGGCTTTTTGCTTTCCCTATTGATCCATTCCCATTCTTTGGGAAGGAGCAGAGGATTCTGGCTGAGTGTGTTTGGACCTGCTGATGGACAAGGACTGATCCACGTGGAGATTTAATTCAATTAACTAATGAAAACCATGGACAGAGTCCTCAGATTTGACTTGAGGTCACGATTGCTTTGCTTGATTCATCCCCTGCATGTGCTGGCCCGACGGTTTTTAGGAAATGTGCCACATCTGGACCAGATTTAGCACAAAATAAACATGTGAGATAAAGTTTTCTATGGAGACAAAGGGGTTGGATGTGCAGGGCTACCCCCCCTTCACTTCCAGCAGACTGGATCTGTTCAGCTTTTTGTATTTTGAGGGAAAAAAAATAATTTGTGTAGCACTGGGAGAAGAGTCAGGCTCCTGCCTAAGAAAAAAAGATGGGAAACAATGAATTTTGTTTTATTTAAGAGATGGGCAGTCACAAGCTGGGAACTCTGGTGATCAGCCAGACCAAGTTCATTCCTATGTGTTCAGTTGCCATGGAGACAGGCACGTTTTTATGAACCTCTTCCCAAAAAAATCACCACAATTAGATCTGCCTTCATGCATCACATAGGCCTGAACTCTTCCCTGAGGTTCCTTAAGCAGTTGTGACTGATTCATTCTCCTTGCTGACATCTAAAGAAACAACCTTTACTTCCCAGTTCTTGGGCCACCTTCAGTTCTAGTTTCATCTCTCCACACTTTCCCCACAGCCCAAAATGGGTCACTCCCTGCTGTGCTCTGTAGTTAAAAAAGCTCCAATCCAAAATTCCCACCAGGGATCACCCAAGGAGAAATGCCTGCCCAAAAAATATGGAAAAGAACAAAGTTTGGAGGCAGGAGCATGGGAAAGAGCAGGAGGAGGAGGCATCAGGGTGTCTATCTTGTGCTGCTTGACAGCTGCAGAGACTGGTGTTCAAAACACTGATATTTCACAACCTGATCATGCTCAGAATGGCAGAGGCAGCTTTGTCTGGGTCAGGGACTGGGACAGGTCAGCTCCAGGCTTCCCTTTTCATTCCGAGATGTTCAGTTCAGCTCTGAGGGCCTGGAGTTTGCACATCTGTCATCAACAGGGCAGTACTCTGTTGCTCAAATGCTGTCTCCCAGGATGTCCCATCATCTTCAGACAAAACCTTGTAAGGCTGGTGGGTCCTCCCATGATTTCAGAGTGAGAAAAATGAGGACAAACGACCCTTGGAAGAGCTGGGTGGGATTCCTTTGATTGAATGTAGACATCTGTGCAATGGGTGATCACCTGGGAGTCCATTTGTACCTTTCAGAGAGATCCTGGCATTCCCAGGGAATGGTTCAGCTCACCCAAATGCAGTCAGGATTAAGGCAGGTGCTGATTTTACTCCAGTGCCTGCCAGAGAAGAGTTCAGCACAGCTGGAGGCCCTGGCAGTAAGGCTTGACTTAAATTAATCCCGTGTAAACACCTCTAAATTCAACCCCGTGCTGGATCCAGCTCAGGACCCACAAGTTCACTTTGACTGGTACCAACAGTGTTGGGAAATTCTAATGACACTAACTTAGTTTTACAGAGAAATGCCACTTTTAGTGATTAATCTTCACTGAATTCTTGCAAAATCCAGGGGGGTGGATGAAATGAACATTTTGGAAGGCAGAAAGAGTGCTATGTTAATTAGCTGCAATCATAAAGGGAGGAGAAAGCGTCTCCAAAAACTGCACTCCTCTGATTTACAAGTATTTCAGCTGATTTTGCTGAAGCTGATTTTGGACTCCATCTGAAAGGTCATTTCCAACATAAATGAGTCTAAGTTTTAAGGGGTGAAATTACTATTAAAAACTCACATTAAAGTGCAAGGTGCTTGCATAACTGCATTATAACTGGTTATGAAAAGAATAATGGGAACTCTTCTGGTGGCCAAAGCAATTTTTCCTGCACATGTTGTGATGATTTGAGAGCTGAAAGCCACGGGATTACAACACTGACCTCTACAAGTTATCACACAATCAGCTCAGCCTTGAGAGTCTGTGGTCACATGAAGTGATTTTGTGTTCCAGGTGCGACACAAAGACTCAAAGAGTTTCTCTGGTTGAGCTGGTATCTTCTAAACACCCCCCAAAAAATTCAGGCTTTGTCCTGGTGGTTTTGAAATCAGGTGAGTTCCGGTTCTTCACAAGAAACTCTTCACAGGGATGTTTTAAGTCAAGGCCAGAGGACATCTTTTGTGTTGTTTAAACCACCCAAGCCATAAAGAAGACTCTTCACTTTGAATTTATGAACCCCATTAACTTCCCCAGGAAAAGTCCCTCTCTCTTATTAAATCATTCCCTGGGAAGAGACAGCCACACAAGTCATCCTTGGAGGAGGGAAAACATGGCACTGCTTTAGAGGCTTCCAGATAAGAATTAATTAGCAAAACATACTGTGTAAATTCAGCAATATGCAAATGAGAGCAAATCTGAAGGTCTGTGTGCAGGGCTGAGCTGGTGCTGAATTATTCTTATACTTTGCATAAAAAGTATAAATAGTTTACCTGTTTAATGAAATTTTTCAGATTTTTGATGTAATTTAGGATAATAACGATACCATTAAATATACATACAGAGATACAAAATATTCTGTATAATTTATGGCTTCTGTGGGTTCTATGCTCACAGTTTATAGATCTAAAAGTGAACTTATTTTTTTCAATTCTAATTAAGATTTAACAGGTTGTGTGCTTGTGTAGTTCTTAATATTCTCAGCATTAGACATATATTTATTTAATATTCTCAGCAAAAGAAATACATTTCCTGAGAAGAGTTGAGGACAAACTTAACATTTTTTGACGCTTTTAACAAAAATTGTCTCATGAGTGTCCTAGGCAGCATTTTTCCCAGAGTGTGCTCCAATCCAAACCCTTTTTCTCCTGTGCCTGTGAGTTTGGGGACAGCTGGGACAGCAGGTACAGCGTGTGTGGATATTCACTCTTGCTAAGCTCAGACAGGATTTGTTGCTCGTGGCATGAACCCCCATTTGTGTGCAAATGTGTAATTCTTAAAATAGAAATTTTATCTACTGCCAGGAAGAGAGGAAAGAGGAGGAAAAGAGCGCTGGACAATTATCCATGACCTGTTTGGTCTGGTGTTGGGACTGGATGGAGCCCAGCTCCATTCCTGCTGGAATTCCTTTGGTTTAACCTTAGACATCCCCTGGCCACTGAGCAGAGCTTGTGTCTGAGCCAGTCACCCCCAAATCATTCCCGTATCCAAGGCACAATCCATAATTTTCTCCTGGAGGCCACAGCTGCAGGATGAGGTGTGAGGTGTCTGGAAGTGCTCCTTTCTCCCACTGCTCACAAGGTTTGTCCAAGTAACCAGCCAAGAGTTGATTTTTCTTTTTTTAAGAGTCCCTTAAGTCAGGACTGATGGGAGCTCCCCAGGCAGCTCAGCAGCCTGGAGAAGAAAAAGCTCCATGGGGATCTTATAGAACCTTCCAGCACCTAAAGGAGCTTTGAGAGAGCTGGAGAAGGACTTTGGACAAGGGATGGAGGGACAGGGCTTAGAACTGCCAGAGGGCAGGGTCAGATGGGACATGGAGAAGGAATCCCTGGCTGTGAGGATGGGCAGGCCCTGGCACAGGCTGCTCAGAGAAGCTGTGGATGCCCCTGGATCCCTGGAAGTGTCCAAGGCCAGGCTGGATGGGGCTTGGAGCACCCTGGGATGGTGTCCCTGCCCATGGCAGGTGCTGAAACAAGATGATCCTTAAGGTCCATTCCCACCTGAATCATTCCAATATTCTATTAGTAGTAAGCAGTTTATTATGAGCAGCCATAATTTCACCCTGCTCCCATCCCTTCAGCTCCCACTCCAGGCACAGGTGAAGGCCTTGCACCACATCTAAAGGAAGGAGGATCACAAGATTTCAGTGCCTTTTAGCCAGGAAAATTGTTCCAGTGATTCTCCAGTTCTTCCTGTCCATGTTGTGTTTCTAATAAGAGCTGTGCAGGGATTCCTTTGCATAAAAGACATGAATTTGAGTTGTGGGTACTGTCATCAGACATCTGAGATGGGGGAAGATGAATCCCGTCACAATTCCACTCGGGCAAGTAGGCAATTAACCTTCCTTTCCCCTTTCCACACTGAGTTATGGATTTATGTGGTAAAAGGGGCAACAAAGAAGTGCTTTAATGTGAATTATTTAGCCCAAAGAATTACCGTGTGCCTTTCCATCATTTGAGTCATGGCACAGATCTGATTAACAAAATGCATCATGCATCAGCCTGCCCTCAGGCACCTTCCTGGGAGAAACAGGGCTCTTCTCATGGAGACTGGGCCTGAGGGAGCAAAGTCTGGGATTTTACTGTGACCAGGAGGTTTAGCCCACGAGAAAAGACAAAGGAATATCAGGTGCTGGAACAGGGAAAGGCCCCTTGATCACCAGAGATCCTGGAAGCAGTTGGAAAATGGTTTTGCTCCCTGACAAAGCAAAGGCCAGGATTGCTCCAAGGATCAGAACAATCTTCTCAATTTCCCCTCACTTTTCACTGTTTCCTAATATCAGGGTTAATCTTTCTGCTGCAATTTAAGCCCATGGCTTTCCTGTCCTGCCTCCAATGTCTGTGGAGAATTCTGCCTTTATGGCACGAAAAGGGACTGCAAGGTGGACACCACTGTCAGAGAAAGGCACTTAAATTTGAGGGTTTATCCACCCCATGAGGATGTAACAGAGCAATTGGTAGGAACCAACAGGAAGAGCAATGGAAGGGGAGATAAACAGGTATCTTGTTTATTTTCCTTTTTCATAAGGGAAAAAAAAATGAAACATAAAAATTGCATGAGCTGGGTCACACAGGAATTCTGCAACAGAGCTGGAAACTGCATCCAAGCCTTCTGAGAGCCTGCAGGAGCTGAAACAGCTCAGCTGCCAAAACTTTCTCCTTTTTCAGCAACTGCAAAGGAGAATCTCAGGTCCAAACAAACCAAACCTTTGTAAAAAAAAATGGAAAAGGGCAAAAAATTCCCTTCCTTGGTCAGAAAGGATGCTCACCTCAGACCTGCAGAAAACCAAGGGACAGCAAACACAAATGTGCAGGCAGGAATGTTTAGATGTGGACCAGTGGTGGGTTTGGCAGTGCTGGGTTAACAGCTGGAATTGATGATCTTAGGGGTCTTTCCCAACCAAAATGATTCTGTTAGAGGCACAGCAGAGATCTTGCACAGAAGTTGGGGACCTGGCTGATTTCCACTTGTTCTGGGTCATTTTTGCACAGTTGTGTGTTCCCAGGGTTCTGCTTCAATCACAGTTGGTGTAAAATTCCAGACTTGTCTTACCTGGTGCTGGAAAATGAAGGATACAGAGGATTTCCCTTTTTTGTCCTCCATAGCACCTCATTCCTGCCCAGCACCAAGCAGCACTGGTGCATTTTCCACACGTTCCACTAACGGGGATAGGTCTTGAGAGAGAGAAAAAGGCAGGGACACACTTCAGCCAAACAATTTATCCTCTCCTGAGTCCAAGACATTCCTCTTTCACCCTGGCATTGCCTTCTGGCCACCCTGTGCTCACAACACTCCAAACAGGAGTGGAGAACTTGATCACATCCTCAAATTTCAGACAGAAATTTCAGACAGGAAAAAGCTGAAGTTAGCATTGCAGTGCCAGGCCATTTTATCAAAGAAAAGGGGATTAGCAAGCAGGAGATGAAAAGTCTCCCCTGCACGAGCCATCTGGCAATTCCAGTGAACGTGGACATAATCAGGAAGCCTTTCCCGACCTGGCAGCCTGTGGGATAGTGGGCTGGAAATGGGATCAGCCAGGATGGGTGTGTGACCCCGAGCCCTACAAGAGCCCTCTGTGCCTTTTCAACCACTTTTTCTCAAGAACAGAAATGGAGAAAACAACCCAACCCAAGCTCCCCCTGAGAGACTGATTTATTCTGTGCTGGCAGGAAAAAGAGGAGACGACATGGAGACAACAAATGCAATTAAAAGGGAAGGGAGTCATTCCCTGAAATGGCTGTTTCCGGCAGGCAATATGCTGAGGATTAGAACGTCTCAGGCCCGGAGTGGCACCATATGGCAAAACTCCCTCCGTCCCACATTAAATCCTGGCATTTTGCAGCTGTCAAGATTAAGCTGTTTGTATGAGTAACATTGTAGTTTGCTTATAGGGAAATAATATGTAGCCAGTTATGATTAATCAAGGTGTCCAAAAGCGGCTGCGGGCGCCTGGAGGAGACTGGGTTCCATGGCAGGAGCTTTGTCTCTTAAATTATTGACATGTTTTTTCCCTTTTTTCTTTTCCTTTTCTTTTTTTTCCCTCCTTTTTTTCTTCTTCTGTGTGTGCTGTTTATCCCCCTCCTCCCCAGGGCACACAGGGAGTTGGGAAGAGGAAGATTTCATCCCCAGGCAGTTCCGTGGTCCTCTATATCCAAGAGATAGGGCTGGCTCCATCCATCAGCTGAGGGGTGATGTCTTTGCTTCACTGACTCGAGTGGGCACAAGAGCAGAATATGTCCCTTTTTTAAAAACAAAACCCCTGCCTTTGTAAATCTGGAGGCTTTTCTCTGCATGGGATCATGTTATTTTCATTGCTAGAGATGCTGGCTATCCTTCTCTCCTGCCAAGAGAACTTGTGGATGCCTCACCCCTGGAAGTGTCCTTTGGACAGGTGTTAGTGTGCCCTTCCTGCTGGATTCTCCCTTTGGGGGGATTCTCTTGTGCTTTTTCCCAGTTTTGCCCAAATCTTGTTTTTCAAATTGCACATAAGGCAGCCAGCAGCTCCTGATGGGAAGACAAAGAACCAGCTCTGTTCCTGGCCATCCCTCTTGGCAGGGAGGCCATAAAACTTGGTTATTTAAAGGCAGAAAACAGGTGATTTATAGCAGTTATGCTAGAAAATGTTGCATATTGTTCTGAGACCCTCCTGGGAAGGGTTTTACAACCAGCCTGTCCTGACTCTGACAGCTCCCTCTGGACACTTTATTGCGTGACCATCTCAACAAGGCACCCAAATCTCTCCCTCTTGCCTTGGGCAAGGATTTTACCCAGCCTTCTACACAAACACACAGGACAAGCTTTGGGATCTGGCCTAAAACACTTTTACACCTTCTATCCCTTCCTAATGATAATGCAACAGCCTTTTAATCTGCAGATTCATCACCTCCCCCCACGAGCCCCCGAGGAGATTTATCCCTCCTCCTCTGCCCCATCAACATTTGTTGCTGATTAGTCAATATTTTTGGGTAAATCATTTGGAATAGGATGCCTGGCAAAGGCTGTCCCATCTCCCTGGATGAGCCACTTATGGGAAACAATCCTCTCCATAGGAGGCTGTTAATAGGGGCTGCAGAGAGAGTTATAGATAATCAATGCAGAAATCACATTTGTAAATGGCCCCTGTAGCTGCTTAATTAAGCACAGCGTTCTGGCATCAGGCATTAAGGCGCTTTAAAGCCTATTTGTCTTCACAGAAAGGATCCCAATAATATATTTGCAATTCTGTGCTAACCCAGCCTAATCTCACCTGCCTTTTGTGGATTAACAGGATAAAGTGATTTAAATAACGGTGAGGAACTTCTGGGGAAGGTGTGGAATCAATGACAGTGCCAAAGGAATATTTGCTTTTGATGCTCTGCTGAACAAATTTTTTCTCTCTTTTAACTTTCCTCTCGCATCTGATACCTGGGATGTACTCTGCAAACCTCCGAGCCACCAGGAGAGCCACCAGCTCTCTTTCCCTTCCTGACAGAGAGCTTGGGATGTGGCAGGGAGCAGATCATCAGCCAAGTTATTCCTGAAAGAGGGAGAAAAGGAGGGATTCAGAAGCAGGTAGGAGAGTTGAGTTGTTTATGCTGCTGTTGTTGTTGTTATTATTATTATTTTATTTTTTTTCCCACACTCCCTCCTAACAGATGTTCATTTCGGAAACATCTTTGGGGATTTTTTTTTACCCTCCTCCTCTTATCTCTCTTGCAATTCCTCATTCTTCAGTCCCTCTCCTGCTTCCATCTGCGGTGAAAATTCAGTCTTGGAGTGTGTGATCAGCTGCTCCTGGGAGACTGGGCTGGATCTCAGGAGCACCTCAGTCCAATCAATGTCCTTCCCAAAATCCACCTGTTCCCCAGGTGCAAGACATCCAAATTCCTTCTCAGGTTTCCAGACAGACAACAGCTGGGACAGAGATAATAAATTGCACATTTCCAAGTGAAACTCAAACCTGCATAATTTGACCAAAACAAATCCCCAAATGTTAAAGTTTTCCTGCTTTCTCTCTACTTTTTCACTAAGTCACAGCACAGATTTTTTAATTTTTTTTTTTGGTAAATTTTAAGTCTAAAAATGTCATGATAAGGTGCAGGCAATGCCACAGACATGACAGCTGGGATCCTGGACAAATGTGACTTCATCCCATATTAATAATATCAATTTTCATCTCGCTAAGAACCTCAGCTATTAAAAATAACTTCTTGCTCTCTGACATTGTTATTTGCCTACTGCCAGAAAATCTTGAATAAACCCATGGTGGTGGCACTCTTTCAGTGAATAAACCTGTCACGACTTTTGGGGGTGACTTCAGACCTCCCTCCTGCCAGGAACTGTGAAATTTGAAGGAATGTGCAAATCAAATGGTGAGAATGTTTCCAGCATGAGGAAGAATTTACTTGGCTGCTGCTGAGCCTGGGAGAAGCCAGGCCTTTGGGTTGTCTGCAAATAGGTGTCATTTTAGACATCCCATTCTCTACCTGGCCCCAGCACAATTTCCAAAGGGTTTGGGACTCTCAGTCTGTGTCACATCTGCTAGCCTGGAGCATCTCAGATGGCACAAGGAAAGGAAATGTATGGTACTTGTCTAGGGAGGAAATTCAGATGTATTTTCGAAGATTATGTCAAAGGGAGCTGCAAAACAAAGGCGGGCTGTGCTAGACGAAACAAGGAGGTGAGGAAAGCCCAAAATCAGATCCGGCCTTCTCCGTACTACAGCATCACCACAGGGAAAATCCTGGGGATGTGATGCAGCTTATCACAGCCCTGTGTTTAATGGTCAGGGTCCCTTTTATCCCCAGTGCTCACCATTTGTCCTGCACCCTGCCAGGGTGGGAGATTGAGGCAGAAATCATCGCTGTGCCGGAGGGGTCAGGCCATGGTTCACGTGCTGTGGCCCCCTCTGTCCTCCCAGCTTTCATTAATCTGCTGGTGACAAGGGCATGGAAAGCACTGGCTCCTGCTCCTGCCTGCAGGGATGTGGGCAGATCCTGGAGGTGGAGAGCCCTGGCAGCAGATAAATTCTTGGGTGGGAACAGGGCTGGTGTGTCCTGAGCACATCCTCTGGCAGGGAGCACTTCATGGAGGGGGTGTGAGGGGGATAGGAAAAGTGGGAATTGGTGATTGGGAAAGATAAAACAAAACAAAACATCCTCAGGCACAAGGTGAGGCAGGAAGGAAGGAAGGCAGGAAGGAAGGAAGGCAGGAAGGAAGGAAGGCAGGAAGGAAGGAAGGCAGGAAGGAAGGAATCTGAATGCTAGAACTAGGGGTGAAATAAAGAGCCTTTCTTTGTCTGGTCAGACTCCCTTTGCACGCAGAGCTGTGCACAGAAGATCCCACATGGACAGATCAAAGCCTTTGAGGATCTTCCCAAGCACCTGCTGCTCATCAAGCTGCAAAGGAGGAATTCCAGGGAGGTGCAGCCCAGGTCCTGACTGGCCAAGCCCATTTCATGAAGGAGCATGTGCTGGTAAAGCCTCAGAGCCACACAGGCAGAGCTGATGATGAGGGAAGCTGCTTTGAAGCTGCACGGAGCCCTGGGAAGCAGTTTGGGTTTTATGAGGAGAGAACTGCTCCAGAAATGTGTGCAAAATGAGGCACCACTACCTGCCCCTAGCTCACCAGTTCTTTCATGGCCCTGAACCATACAGGACCAAATGCAGCAAGGCCAAAACCTACCCCGAGAGAATCCCAAACCCTTGTCCCTCCTGGTGTCATTTGCAGCTCTGCTACTGGACATCAACACCAGATGATGTTTCGGGACATCCTTTGGCTTTTGTGGCAGAGGAGGGAGTGAGTAGACCCATGGGGATGGATTTCTGGGTGGTATCTCCAGCCAGGGATAAGAATTCTGTATTTTTTTCTGCTCCACCTCTCCTCTCACAGCCTCAGGCTCTTCCCCTCTGGAACATGAAAAGTTTCCTCGTAGTTACCAAACACTGGGGCTCACAAAGGGTTTGCAGTGAGCAGGGATTTGGTTTCTTCTGTGTATTTCAGGCAACATTTTTCATCCACAAAGCAACAGATGAACACAGCTGTTCCCTGCTGGGCTCCATTACGCCTCCCTAGCCAAACTGTTCCCTACTTGAAGACAGCAAATGGCAAAGATTTCCATATCCAGCACAGAGGAGCAGGGAGGCTGAGTCAGGTGGACAGCCAGGACCCACATTAACCCCTCAACAACTGCAAAATTCCCTACAAGATCACTGATGGAGACAGCAGACCAGTTTTAATCTCACCTGCCTACTTTTCCTTTCTTTCCTTGAAGCTTTAGCCTTGAACACACCACGACTCGTTTGTTTTGGGAGAGGTTTGCTCCCATTTGGTGAGATCAGATGTTAAACTCTTAGGTTCAAATCCAGATGCTGAATATCTTCCCCTTCATGTCTATTCCTGCTTCCACAAAACCCCTCTCCTCCTCCCTCAGTGCCATGTAAAATAAATGAATAAAATCAGCTTTTGATCTCCTGTATTCAAGGCTTAATGGGGAAAAGTTTAAATTTGTCCCTACCATGTGCTCTGTGACCCTTCTTCTTGAGCTAATGGTTATTAGTCTACCAGGAGACTGGATTCCTAAGGTTATAATGAGTCTTAAGAGCTTAAAGCAGAGATTTTTAGAACTAAACAGTGCAAAAATACCTGTAAGTGATCACCTTTACTCCTAACTATTGAAATAAGCTCAGAAATAGGTTTGAAAACATTTTGGAAAATGAATATTCCCAGGCTGGGAGCCAGACTGATTCCAGAATCCCTCATGTTAAATCCTGGATGTGGGAGATGTCCCAGGAGATAGGACAACATCTCAATTGCTCTTCAGTGCTGGGAAATGTCCTCCTGGCCTCTCATCTCTGGGCCTCAGTTGCTGTGACTGGAGAAAGAAATTCATGCTACTTCTGTTTTCAAATTCCTTTGTGCTCTCCCATCCCTCTAGGGTGGAAAAGCTTTATTTTTCAGTATTTATGTCAAAGATGGCCATCCTTTACTTAGTGACTATTGCTTCTTTCAGTCCTAGCACTGGTAAAAGCTGAAGCTTGTCCCAGGAGTGATTTTCTCCCAAGGTTGACAAAATTCTGCATAAACAATGCCAAGGAGCTGCCAAGGGATCAATTAATAACAGGGTTTGATTTTTTTTTTTTCTGAACAACAACAACAACAAAAACCTGCTGAAAAAATCAATTAAATTATTTTGGGAGTATAATGTAAATACTTTTCAAGCCCTTAGAACAGGCGCTGTTGGACTTCCTGCAGAGGGTTTTTTTGGGAAGGGGTGAAATGTTTACAGGCTGAGAGTTCATCAGAAATGTCATTTATCCAAGGATGTTTGTCAGCAGGCTGCATGGGATGCCCCACATATTTCTGGGAATTAATTTCCCATGCCAGTCATCACATTCCTATGGCCAAGGTTTGCAGAACCTGGGATGTGCAGCTCACTGGGCTCTAACCTTCCACTCTGCTCTGTCTTGCACAGAGAGACCTGGGATCATCTCAGATGAGTATTCCCACCTAAAATTTAGCATCCTCTATCACAGAATCACAGAATCAACCAGGCTGGGAAAGACCTTTGAGATCATCGAGTCCAACCTATGACCTAACGCCACCTTGTCAGACCATAAAACCACCTGACTTTTGGGGTCTGTGAGGAACGGGTCTCCATGGGATTTGGGTGTCCATTCTCCTAAAATCCTAAAGCCACCAAAAAATGCTTTATCTCACCCTAAAGCAGAAGATTTTGTGAGCCCTGAGTTGATGATGTTGAGATCTTGATGAACTCACTTGTGGCCCTGTTTGTTAACTACAAATGCCACTGAACATCTTTGTTTACACAGCTAAACTCCCCTCCCCTCTGGAGCATCTTTAATCTCCAAATCTGCACCTGAGCTGAGTGTCCTGGCTGCCAGTAGGAGCTGGCATTGAGCTGAGATCATGAGTACAGTTAAAGCCGTCATTCGAGCGATGAGAAGCCAACGCCGTCTCCGGGAGAGATGAACCACAGGAAATTTCAGTGCCCACACCGACTGTCTCTCCTGATAGAGCTCACTGAAGGTGACATGCTCAGAGGCAGATTCTCTGTTGCATCCCTGTGTGATTGTCCAGACTCCTTGGCTAATCACTGCTGAGGTTGGTACCTAAAGTCCTGCCTCCCTCTTGGATGCCCCACAGGGTGGCAACATCTGTCTTCTTCATCCCGACCACAGAGGGGACACGGACACTCCTCTCTTGCACACCTCATGCACAATCTTTGATTTGCTCCAAGCCTTGGGACACCACCATGGTCAGCTTGAGGGTGTCACCTCAAAATCTGAATGTGAGGAACCCTGGAGACACCATGTGGGGATTGAAAAGCACCTCTCAGTGGAGGCAGATTTCACTTGCTGTGCCTACGTTTGCTCTGAGACACAAAATCATGGAATTATAGAAAGGCGTCAGGTGGAAGGGGCATTAAAGATCATCTTGTTCCAAACCCATGGGCAGGGACACCTCCCACTAGACCAGGTTTTACTCCAAGCTCTGTCCAGCTTGGCCTTGGAAACTTGCAGGGATGGGACAGCAGAGCCCAACTCTCTCTGCAGCCTCGAAGGTGTGAGGTGGAAATATTAATGTGGATGTCCATGAAGGTTTTGAGGTGGGAATGATGCACTTGGATCCTGTGCTGTAAATCTCAGCATCCGTCCACCAACAGATCCCACCCTCCTGCAGTACCAATGGCTTTCAGCCTCACCACAGGAGAGAAATTAAGAATATACTGAAAAAAGAACTATTTTGATCCATGTCAGCTGCAGATTGGCCCCACCCCAGGCCTGCACATGCCCATAGAAGCAGAAGATGAAACTACTGTTGTGAAAGATTCAGCAAAGAAATATAAATGCACATTTGCTGATTTAGAGTTCCCTTTGGCTTGGCCACTGAATCCCACTACAAAAATACCCCTGTTGTTCTCCTCAGAGGGATTTTTTTTTTATCCTCTTCTCCACCAAAAACTGAGAAATATGTTGTGTGAAATATCAAGACTAATTAGACCAAATGGTGCTCAGATCTGTTGCTGGTTTTCTGGAGGATTGCTGACAGCTTAGGAGACTTTATTTTTCTTTCTTGTTAACTAATTACGAACAATTCTTCACACAGTTGAAAATTCCTCTGGAGGCATTAATGAACATGGGATGGCTGTGGGAACGGAGAAAGTGTGACAGCATGTGTGGAAGGGTGTGGGGCTGAGAAAGGGAATGTTTCCATGGTGGGATTGTTTTGGAGTGCACATGTGGGGAGGGAAGGAGTGTCTGCTCTTTAAAGGGTGTGTTTATGGTTTTCTGAAGCAGGCAGCGGTTTGGGGCAGCATTTCTGAGGGTGGGGAGGTCTCTCTTGTGGTGGGAGGGAAGGTTTGCATGAGGAGCTGCTGGTCTGTGGGGCTGGGGTGCAGATGGTGCTGCAGATGTGGAGGAACACGAGGATTTGGGATGAGAAACTGCTGTGGGATGGCCAAGGCTGTGCAATCCTGGAGAGCTCAGGCACAGCTGGTTCACTCATCTGAGGATGGCAAAAAATAATCCAGAAGTGGCTGCAGAAAGGATCATGGCATGGAGCTGTGCCAGGGAATGTTTGGGTTGGGAATCAGGAAAAAGTTCTTCACCAGGACATGGTCCCAGCCCCAAGCCTGACAGAGCTCAAGAAGTGTTTGAACAATGCTCTGTGGCACATGGTGGGATTTTTGGGGGGTTTTGCAGAGCCAGGAGTTGGACTCAATGATCCTTCTGGGTCCCTTTCAACTCCCATGAGTCTATAATTCTATGAAAGCTGAAATCACAGAGAGCACAACTCCTGGGAGGGCTGCTGAGCTGAGCAAACACCTTGGTGTGGGTGATGAATCCTCCCTTTCCATGTCCATGTGCTGTGAGGAAATGTCAATCCTGCAGTGAATCCACAGAGCTGAGTTAGTCCCAAATCCATGCCCTGAGGAGGGGGCTGTTAGAACAAGTGCCCCATATGGAGGGCTGCTTCAAAACCCCTAAAATCAACACAAAATGCCTCTTCAGCATCCTCTTCCCATCACATCAGACCTTGCAGAGAGCAAAACTCCACCATTTCTATGACCAAGGGTTGTGCAAACCCTGTGGTGAGATGTGGGAAGCCAAACCTTGTCTCCAGCTCACAGAGTCCTTCAGCAGCAGGATCTGAGCAGCACCCCTGACAAACCTGGATTTCACCATCTCCTGTTTCATCCCAGATTTGGCCCAGTCCTGGCCCCTCTCTGCCAGCCTACCAGGCTTTCATTTGTGTGTTTCTTCTCCTTTCCTTTTTTTTTTTTTAATTCTGTTTTTTTGGAGGTTTTTTTTGCTGGTGTTATTTCCTGGCATACTGAGCTGACAGCTGCATTAAGAGACCTGAAAATACCATAGCAGAACTAAAGCAATTATTGTAATGTAGTTTAACAGAGGCTGTAATGAGAGAGATTTAAAAATGTGCCAGTCTCATCACAATTTGGTGTTCCTTTGACCTTCCAGGGGTACTGTCAGATGAGGAATTGAGCAGCCCCTCTGCTGTTCCCTCCTTTTTTTCTTGTCAGAATAAGGAACAAGCAAGGGAGAAAGCAAAAATTAACCAAATGCACCAGTCTTTTCTCCAGGGCTGTGTGTGGGTCACATTTGCCCTGACAGTCAAGGGTAGAGAGGTGTTCACTCATCATGGAATAAAGTCCATCAGTCCCTAATCCATCCATATCAAATCTGCCTGGTAGACCTCCCCACTATTAAGGTGAAATTTAGGATATAAAGAGGCAGAAAAGTGATGTGGGTCTGGAAGAGGCCTCTGAATCAGCAGGCAGATAAGGCAGGTAGAGATACATTGCTCAGAAGCAATAGCCTGGAGGTGGAAACCAGAAAAATTTTCTCAAAGTTTCAAGATGAGACAAAAAAAGGGTGTTAAAGTGGTGCTTTTTGTCATTAAAACGATGCCTTACCAAGCTGCAGTCATCTCAGGTCAGAGAGGGAGCTGAGGTCCCACAGTCCCCATCCCTCAGAAACAATTTACTCCTAATTTTTTTGCATTGCAGGTTCTTTCCCTTCCCTGCAGCACCCCTGGACTCACAGCTGCTGTTCTCCTTCCTGACAAGTGAATCCTTTAAGAAAGGTCTCACCAGGATGTTCCAACTCTTCCCAGAACCACCAGGGCTCTTCCCTGCCTGCTGCAGACAAAATGTCCCAACACCTCCACTCCTGGACTAGAGAAAGCAGCAGGGCAGAGGACCCACCCAAAAATGAGATTTGGTAGGATTTTATCCCCGCTTCTCCCCAGCTCTCAACTTCTCCACTGTGCGTGCAAGTGCTCCGACCAGTAACACCATCACCAACACCTTCCCCAGGCTTTGGTTTGGAAAATGTGCTAAAATTAGACTTCTCTCATGCAGATGAAATCTAAGCCTTGCAAATCTAGGAAGGATTCCTCATCTCAGAGAGGCCAGGTGAATGTTCCAGCAGCAGCCAGACCAGCACCTGCCATCAGACCTAAGACATGAGGGAAAGTTTATTTGCAAGGCACAGGAAGAATTGTGGATTCTGAAAAGCCATATTTCATTCTGGAGACAGACATGGAAGGGCTATGACTGTGCTCTTGGTGTAGTTTTATTTTCAACACAAAATTTATCCCAGGCACTTGGAACAAAATGAACTTTCCTCTTTCCCTGGCTGGAGGGAAGCTGTGACTCTGTCAGGGGCAAGATCATGACCAAAAAACCAACATCTGAAAATGAGGACAGCCTTAAAACTCTTTGGAGAAGTCAAACTGCTTAAAAACACTGAGTGAGAGTGGTAGCAATCCCCTGGATCAGGAAAGGGATGGCATGGAAAACATTTCAGCATCCACCAGCTCAGACAAGAGTGCTGGGGGGTATCGTTAAGGGGTAAAATCTCCACAGATAAATATCTGCAGGTTGTGCTTTGGCAGCAGCCCTCAACTGCACCTTCTGGGGAAGCATCTCATTGGTTTTGGACCTCCACAGGGCATCCTCTGGGCTCTAGAGCAGGGAAGAATTGCTCATCCTCCACACTGCTCTTCCATAACACATCTGAGAGTGAAAAGAGGCTCGAGAAATTCTTAAACTAAGGAAGAGATCAGGAGGAGGCTGTTCCCGTGTGTAAAAACCCAATGTGTTTGTTGTGTACTACTCTGAGGCTTCTCTGTAGGAGCAGGACCAAAACCACAGGAAAAGATGTTCTTTGAAAAGCAGACTTTTGTGCTCATCATTAAAAGAGGCTGTGGGAAGTTATGGCTGAGGGGATGAACCCAAACACAGAATGAAGTGGAAAACAGCCTGACTTTCAATTATGTTCTCATGAAACCGAGACAAACAGGTCCCTGAGCCCAGCAGTTACCAAGAAATATTCTTTCCTTTTTCAGTTTCTGACTTTGGAACAGCTTGGAGACAACAGCCCCAGACATCTCCTCTGTTTGCTGCCTATATTTATAAAATCAGTGGATGTCAGACTCTCACCTGGCCTGGAGGTTGGAGGGGGACATGGCACAGGACCAGCTGGAGACCAGGTGGGACACGCTGGGACATCTCAAATGTCATTTCCTGGCTGTGTTGGCAGCTGGATCCCACTCATGGAATTCCAGCCACGATCAAGTGCAGCTGGTTGTCTCACAGAAGAGGCAACACCCACCTTCACCCACCTTCCTCTGTTATCTGCTCTCTTCAGCCCCACTGGTGGGAAAGCTGAGCTTCCCCCAGCTCAGTGAGGAGCGTGGAAGGAATGGTGAAGATGCAGAGGAAGTGCTCAAAGAGGAGAGGGTTTTTCCAGGAAAACACATGCTGCTGTTGAGACACTTCTGGGTTCAATTTTAGTGTCACAACTGGTCCAGCACAGACACTTAATTATGAGTTCTCCTGTGTTTTGCTGGCAGTGATGGGATCAGTTTTAGGCAGCAGTGCATCCTTACACCACCAACACCTGTAGAAACAGTGGTGAAGGCTGCAGGGACAGGTATTTCATATAATGCTTTTGATTTTGTTACTAATGCTGCTTTTCTGTGCTGCCTTGAGCTGAGTGTTAGTATAACTAGAGTGATAATGAGTACTGTATTTTGGTCCAACTGTTAATTCTGTAATTAAGCCAACAATAAGAGGTTTTTTCCCTACAGACAGAGTGTATCCTGTTAACAAGATGTTGAGGGTCAGGAAATGAAGGTCTCTGAACCTGCAGAGCTGCCTCTCTGTGATCAGCCACTTTCTCTTTTTTATCTAAATGATCATGCACATACAAACCACAGGACCAGTCTTTTTGCCTCACTGCAATCCGCTCCAAAACTGGCCTATCATTTTCCAGAAGGCTCAAGAAGAGCTGGGTAAAATCTTCACAGGTTTGTGTCCTTTAAAATAAAAAATCCTGTGGCTGGGGGACAAAAATGCAGTGAAAAAGATTGGATCAAGATACCCTGCTCATTAAAGTCAGGAAATGGTACAATCTGAAAGGTCTTAACTTTCAGTCCCAAAATAAAAACGCCTTTTCCTCTCCTTTTTATTTCTTTCCAAGCCATTTCAACGCTGCTTACTGCTGCAAAAGCGATCTTGATAAACTTTAAAAAGGCTCCAGATCCTCTGACTTTATTGGAATTCCCTGTTACAAAAATATCTTAGCTGAGGACTGAGTGTGCTGGGCACTGAAACTGCTCAGCTGTGTGCTGCAGCTCTCAAAGAGACAGCACAGATTTGCTTTCGGGTCTTGGGTTTTTCAGAGCAGAAGGACTTTTTTCTAAGGAGGAGGATTGACAGTTTGTGGAGGGGGATGATCCTTCCCTTCTGCTGAGGCCACATGTGGAGTGCTTCCCATCTCAAGACACACATGGACATACCGGACATGTAAATACAAATAAAATCTGTTTAAAGGAATTTTAAAAAAAACAACAAAACAAAAATTTTTTTGTGAAGGTGGCTGAGCACTGGAGCAGATTACTCTGAAAGGCTGTGCCCAGGTTGGACAGGGCTTGGAGCAACCTGGAATAACGGGAGGTGTCCCTGCCCATAGGAGGGGGTTGGAACTGGGTGATCTTTAAGGTCCCTTCCCACCCAAAACAATCTAAGATTTAATGTTTCAGTGAAAAACTGTAATTTTATCCCAAACTGTAACCAAAAGCGTGAATCATCCAGGGAGCCAGATGGGTGACAGCAGGAAGGGAGCAGTGCAGGAATTATTAGACCACTGGTGTTCTTGTGGTATCCAGAAAGAAGAGGTATCCCACAGAACCTGATGAAGTAGCCTCTGGAAAGAAGGGGGGATCTCTGTGTGAAGGAGTTTTGATGTTAACTGGTTCTTTTGACACATTTCTGTCTCCCTGACACCTGAACCCTGCACAGCCACACTTCAAACACCTTCCCAGCTGGAAATAAGCTGAAAAATAGTAGATGTTTTCCATGTATTAAAGCACTTTCCTAAATAAACTTGGGGTAAGCACCAGGGGGGATGAAGAGGTACTTAATAAAAATGACAGCACTAACATCAGTGAAAATGAGGATAAATAGCCCAGGAATTGGTTTAGGGTGGGAATTAAATTTAAAACTCACCCTCTCCTGTAGATCAGCCTCCCTTCAGGACCAGAAACAGAAGTGTTAATTTGCCTCCTCCTCACTTGATCTGATGGAGTGAATGTGACAGGGGAGAGAATGACCTTACACCACAGTCTATCCTAGACACAGTTACAGGGATTGTTTCTGAAAGGAAATGTAGGAATCATCTCACTTCTGCAAGAGAAACTCTAACTCTCCTGTTAATAAAACCTGTGACTTGGGCTCCAAGTACTCCTGAAGCTGGGAATAGATTTTTTTTCTGGGAGAGAGTTGCTGCAAGGGGTAGGAGAAACGCAGAACTGCTTTTACAGAGGCCACAAACCCAGCTTTCTTCAGAGCATCTCCATGCTTGTTGTCCATGTGGTTGTGAAGGCTGACATGGCAGCTCAGAATTCATGTTCCCAGAAATAAAAATTCAGATTCTTTGCCCTTTACAAAAATCTTTAACATCAGGAATTTTCCACTCTTGAGAGCGAGCAGATGGGAGGAACCTCCCTTAAATGCCATCTGCAGCACTACCATAATTTCATAACTCTCACTGTCATGAAAGATCCCTTTTTAAGTCAAAAGAATTGATTTGAGCGAGAAAAAGGGACATCTGAGCCTACATTCCTTGTTTCCCTATACTGGCATACAAAGAGGAGGTGAACACTGTGAATCCAGCTTTAGGAGACTGATGGGTGGCCTGAACAGGCAGAGATCTTTATGAGGACATGAAGGAGCACGATGGCCCCAAGACACTCGGGTTTCTTCCTTCGCACCTCCAGCGACCACTCCATGATACCTGATTCACACCTGTGTCAGGAAAGGACAATTTTCTCCTTGGAAACTCCTCTCTCTCCCTCTCCATGGACATTAGAAAGCCCTTGAAAAACTGGTTTGGGCCAGTTACCTGTTACCTGTGGCTAAAACTGGACATTGAGTCCAAGCCTGCACAACTCACCCAAGACCAGGCAGAAGCAAAGAAATTATTTACTGGGGCACTCAGCTGGCCTCTGGGATAGCTCTGGAAATGCCAGATCCCAAATATCTTCTCTTGGAGATGCAGACAGAAAAGCTAAGACCCTCCACCACAATGCTCATCATGCAGGGCAGTGCAGGATGGTTCAGTCTGGGAACTGGGAAATGCATGCCAGGAATATTCCAACAGCTGAAGGCTGCTGGACCCTAAAATTTCAGTTACCTGTTAGAAAAAACTTATTATCTCAGAAAAATATGGCAGGAAGAGAAGCTCTGTGTGTGAATCTAGATCTAAAACTCAATTTCCACCTAATATAAATAAACCAAGTTTCGGAGCAAGGCGGAAGGAGGGAGGTGGGCAGGGGAAGGTGTCCATGGACCAGTTTCTCAGCAGAGCGCAGGCCTCCCTGCTTCTACTTAATTGATTAATTCCTTCTTAGCAGAGTCATCTGTTTGATGTGCTTTTCCATAAAAAGCAGTTCAGAAGGTTCATGGGAGTTAATCCATGAAGATGGCTGGAGCTGCAAAGCCGAGCATCTGATTAAAGGACGAGGAGATCGCTCACAGCTTAGCTGCTTTCAAAGTTGTTCCCAAAGTCTTTTCTAACCTTCATATTTCAAAGTTCACTTCATGGCACTGGGGAATTTAAAGGGGAAGGCTCCTTTTTAGCAGCGGAATTATTACTGTGATCAAAAAGCCGGGGGAATAAATTCCAAGGGAGGCCACATGCAAAGTCAGGCGCACGCCCGTAAAACGCCGCGGATGAAAAGATCCAGAGGCAAACACGCACACAGAGGCCTCTGTTCCACAGCCCATCCAAACCAGCCTGCTCTGAATGCAGCACACAGCCCACAGATGAAGGCACAGCCAGCCCTCGTGCCAGGGCTACCTGCCTGTGCCCGAGGGCTTGGAGGAGCGAGCAGCACAGGAGCCTTCTCTCCGCTGGGGTTTGCATGATCGCTGCTCGCAGCAGAGCCTGGCCAGCAGCATGGAAAGGTGGCCAAGAGCTCCAAGGGGGACGTAACTCAGGTGTGCTGGTGCTGAGGGATGTAATGAGGTGACAGAAATCCTCTGCTGATGCCGTGCAAGGCAGTAACGATGAGGGATGATGTGGGAGGCTTGGGACGTCACACTGCCGAGCGATTCTGTGACTAAAGAGCAGCTGAAATTCGGGGGAAAGAGGTGCAGGGTGGTACACACGGGAAAAAGAAAGCAATCCTAACTTTACCTGCAGTGATGAGCTCTGAATGGACTGTTTCTTACTCAGGAATGAGTTGGTGTTTATAATGAGCAGCTCTAAGAACATGTCACCTCCGTGCTCAATGGCAGTGACAAAAAGCAAATTGAATGTTAGGAATTAATAGCAAAGGAATGGAGATCAAAATAGAAGCCATTATTACACCCCTGTGTAAATTCAGTGTGTGTCTGCCTTGAGAATGTTTTGAGCAGCTCTGCTGATGCCTCCACAGAAAGGATGCAGCAGAACTGGGAAAGATGTGTAGAAGGGCAATAGAGTGATCAAAGGTACAGAACAATGAAGTACTCCAGGAATATTTCATCTGAATAAGAGATGACAGAAGCAGAGTATGATAATAGTCTATCAGATTATGAGTGGCATGAAGAGGATGAAAGAGAGCAGCTATTGTTGTTTTTTCCCCTTTGAAAAGACAAAAAAGGGCGCTTGAGATGATAGCAGGTCAGAACAAAGGACTTACTTCACACAAGGTGAAGTTAATCAAGAGATAATCCCCCCTTGCCGAGGGATACTGCAAATGCTGGAAGTTTACTCAATGGAAAAATGTTAAACAACTTAATGGGAAAATATTCATGGGATTCCTAGTAAATACAAAGATACTTCAGGAATAATTATGGTTTTGTTCTCTAGAGGATACAAAAATACCTGCATTACCCAGTGTTTCACCTCATACTTTCCCTTATACTGCGTTGGGTAGAACCAAAAGTGTGGGTGATGTTATCAGTGCTTGATTTCCTGTCTCCTCCAGAGGCTGGAGTGCGGAATCACCATGCCAGGAAGAGTTCAAAGAATGTGTATATGTTGCTTAGGGATCTGGTTTAGTGATGGACTTGGTAATAATGGGTTAAGACTTAATTATCTTAGAGGTATTTTACAACCTCAGCTCTTATGTGAAAAAATGGTGAAGGACTGGGGACTTTGTCCTGACCTTTCAGGAGGGCAGCTCTCTGGAATCTTTTCTGGATCAGCTTCAAGGCTCCTGAGGAAGTTTTTCCACCCTAATTTTTCAAATTTCCTGAATTATGTTATGGAGAATTTGAAGTCCTCAAAATTTTCTCCAATTCTTGGAGGTTTGAGGACAAATCAAACCTCACTGCTCTGCAGTTGTGTTATGAAGCTGACATTGCCTCTCCAAATTAGGGGCAGATCAGGAGAGGAAAAGGATTTAACTCTACAAAAGAGTATTTTTTTGTGCTGGAATTCAGTTCTACCGGACCATGTAAGGCCCCAGAAGTAAAGTCACAGTGCAAAGGGAATGAGATCTGCACTGCTGCCTTTCCTGTATGACCTTGTCCATGGCACAGCACCTCCTCTCCTCTCCTCTCCTCTCCTCTCCTCTCCTCTCCTCTCCTCTCCTCTCCTCTCCTCTCCTCTCCTCTCCTCTCCTCTCCTCTCCTCTCCTCTCCTCTCCTCTCCTCTCCTCCTCTCCTCTCCTCTCCTCTCCTCTCCTCTCCTCTCCTCTCCTCTCCTCTCCTCTCCTCTCCTCTCCTCTCCTCTCCTCTCCTCTCCTCTCCTCGCCTCTCCTCTCCTCTCCTCGAGTCTCCTCTCCTCTCCTCGAGTCTCCTCTCCTCGAGTCTCCTCTCCTCGAGTCTCCTCTCCTCGAGTCTCCTCTCCTCTCCTCGAGTCTCCTCTCCTCTCCTCGAGTCTCCTCTCCTCTCCTCGAGTCTCCTCGAGTCTCCCCTTCTCTTTCCATGGACCCACTCTATTATGGATATTAGTGAGCTAATCTAAGGAAATTTAGGCAAGCAGATGATTCAGAAATATTTCACTCTCCTCCAGCAGCAAAAACAATCAATGGGAACCTTGTCTGCTGTGGACAGGGCTGGATATTTTCACTGGTGAGGCACAAGACAGTTTGAAGAAGGCAAAGCCCTTCTGAAAGAGTAGAAATGCCAGAGTTCAGGTTATGGACAGGTCTCTTTCACAGCCCTGCAAGTCCCCTGGCTTGTTCCCTCTCTCTCCATCTCTCATGAAGGCTTAGCTGAGGTAGAGGTTAGTTTTTGTGATGGATTCACACTGTCCATTTGGAAGCCAAGGCGCTGGAAGCACTGATATCGTCAGCCCTGGAGAGGTGACGAGGGGCCACACACACACACTTGAGAGCCTGCAGCACCCAGGCTGGTGCCAGAATCATCTCAGGAACACGTGGGCTGGGTGTGGAGGCAGAACAGACGGTTGTCAGTGCTGTGTTTAGAAACATGGGACAAGGAGGTGCAGGAGGAGTCGATAATTTGAGATCATGCCCCCAGGTTCAGCCCCTGTGTCCTGCACGACATCCCCTGACTCTGTCTTTCCTTCTGACAGCCTCTGGCCGGGGAGCAGCACCCAAGCTGGGCTGGGCACAGGAATTTGGAAGCGATAGCCCATGGTGAACACAGTGGACAGGTGGAGCAGTCACACAGAGTTATCATCTGTGGGGAAAATAACTCTGCCCAAAGGGATTGGGATGAGTCAGGCTAAGGATGCTGTAATTGAATAAAAATACCTGCGCTTTCCTGCAGTTCAGCTAATCCACATTAGCAGTTCACTCGGATTTCCTTCCCTCTGACAATCAGAGCACAGACTCGCTGGATTTTAGGGTGAAAATGCTCCAGGTACATTTTTAACAAAGATGATTTAAGTGAAATCTGCTGGCCACCTTTCCCCTCTCCTCCACTCAGACTGACCTTCACCCAGTCTGGCTTTAGAGAAGAATTTATTCAGGGAGTGAATATGCAGCAGGCTGCTCTTCCCTGGACAGATCCCTGTCTCCAGCCTCACAGCAGGCCGAGGTCAGCACAGGTAGCTGAATTTTCATTAGGAACAGATCCTTTTGTTGCGGTTTACAGTTCTGGACACAGAGATCAGGAAGGGTATCAGCTTGCCTGCTCTTACCTTTATCAGGCCTTTCCTTCAGCAGGTGACATCATCTTATTGATAAAGGTCAGGTTGGGCCCAGCTCCTTTCTGACTCATTGAATATTTGAGATGGCTGGAGGCAGGGGCAGGCGGTGATTTGATGTGACGGGGCAGGAGGGAGCACAGCAGCAGTGCAGCAGGACACAGGCAGCAGGAACAGGCCATGCCATGATGCATTGTGACAAGGGGAGAGCTGCGGATGGATGGTCCGGCGGCCTCAAGTGACCCAGCAAGGGCAGGGTAGAGAGAGGCAAAAACCCCTCTGGTTTGTGTCTGTTCCCACTGCAACAGGACAGATCCAGAGACCTTCCTTAGCTGAGGATGGGGTCACAGATTTATTGTGTGAGATCCTCTGACATCATGAACCAGGTCCCATCCTTAAAGCTCATCTCATTCCACCCCCTGCCACGGGCAGGGACACCTTCCACTATCCCAGGGTGCTCCAAACCCTGTCCAACCTGGCCTTGGACACTTCCAGGGATCCAGGAGCAGCCACAACTGCTCTGGGTACCCTGTGCCAGGGCCTCACCTCCCTAACAGGAGAGCAGTTCTTCCTGACACCTCATCTAAACCAACTTTATTTCAGTATAAAGTCATTAATTCTTTGTTTTAAGGTACAGAGCACAGCAGTCCAGGCTGGATCCAGGATGTGGATCCAGCAGAGCAGGGGAGAAGCAGCAGCAGGGACTCTGCTCTTCAGATCTGTGGCTGTGGAAAAGAGAGGCAGGAGCAGGAGCCTGTGATATCCATCACTTGCCATGTGCTGCTTGACTAACCTGAACATGCATTTAAAGACATCAGGTTTGCTCCCAGGAGATTTCTCCTTCCTCCAAAGGGCTGTTTCTCACGCATTCAGCATCCAAGTATTTTGAGAAAAGGGTTCTCTGTTCCTGCAGGCTCAGGAAAGCGGGGACAGCTGGTAGCTGTTTCCTTCCAGCCCTCTTCCTTTCCCATCCTGTGAAATTTCACACCAGCTGTGGTCACCTGTTTGATTTCTCTTTGAGTGCCTGCCTTCCTACACAAATTAATTTTGATTATTGTCTTGCCTGGCAGGGAGGGAACTCTTAGTGGAGTGAGCCTGAAGCACTCACTCTCTTCGTACCTTTCACTTTTTCCCCTGCAATTTTGTGGTTCTCTCTGCCTTCCCCAAAAATAACCCTCAGACCCAATTCTGAACTGTCGTTTTCATTACATCACAGCTGCCTGCAGACGGGGCTTATGGCCTGCAATCCCCTCAGTTACACTTGTGATTAAAACTGATTGCAAACCCGATCCTGGCTGCTCAGCCTGGGAATTGGGAGCGTCTTTATCATTTCTGACAGCAGATCTTGAGGCCTTAGATGAGCCTGGCAGGACTAGATCTCCGCAGGACAGTGGGAGTGGGAGAACATGCATCTGTGAGAAAGAAATGGTGATCTAGGAAAAAAAATATATAAAGGGCCCAGGTTAGGAACCTCCAAGCTGAAATTTGGGAAAGGCAGGGGATGAAAATGAAGCTCAGCTCTTTGGATTGCCAGGACCATTCCCTAGGAATAGGTGATGGAGGAAATGGTGTGGCAGAGAAAAGCAGAGCCCTGCCCAAGCCTTTGCTCAGTTTGGGGCATCAGCAACTCGTGGAATCAGTGTGGATGCTCCTGGAAAAAAAACAAAAGACAACTGTTGTGCTTCTTCCCAACAACAGCAGCAGCAGATCACAGTCCCAGGACTCTCCTGCACCTCTGCATCTGCTGCTGCTCCATCCTATTCCCTTTGTGTAGATGGAGCCATTTATCCTCTGCTACATCAGAGCAGGGCTGCAAACTTAAATTTTGCAGAGAGATCGAGCCTTAAATGTGCTCAGAGAGTTTGGATCGTGCTCCAGACCTGGAAGGTTGATTGAGCTGCACCACCTTTCTGCTGGCTTGATTTTTGGCTTGATTTCAGTGATTTGTAAGCTTAGAATTAACTATGGACTTGATATTTATGATATAATAAGTGTATTTTTTTAATTAATAAATAAAATATTGTAAATTATCGTAAATATTACCTATCTTTTTATCATAACTCATTTGTTTTTCCCCACCTGCTCTTGTTGGGGGTCCAGTGCTCTGTGTTGAACTACAGCCTGATTTCCAGAGTTCTGAGGAGATAGGAAATCTACCAGATTCCTCGGGGTCTTTTTCCAGCATCTTAAATCCTCTCCATGATTCCCCTCAGTCTTTATTTCCTCCAGCCTGACTTGAGCAATGAAAACTCTCCGAAACTCTCCGAAACTCTCCTGCAGAACCAACCAAACATCTCCGTGAGGAGGTGCCTCTCCCGTGCCGCTCCCAGGAGCCGAACGGGGTTAGTTTGACACGTCTCCTGCTCAGAGTTTGTCCTCCAGACTTCTGAGTCATTTCTGCTGCTCTCTTCTGATGTCTCTCCAAGCCTTGGATGCTCCCTTGCAGGCACAGACATCAGAGCTGGGTGTCTCCATGCCCAGGAGAAATGACTCTCCTCATCTCGCTCAGCATGTCCCTGCTGCTGCCTCCAGGGACTGAGTCAGCCCTTCTGAGGGATTTCAGCCATCGCTCTGAGACTTTTTCTCAAATCATCAAATTGGTCTGGCTCTCCTGGAGCTGCTGCCTTCCAGCACAGCTTCTCCCCCTCCTGCCCAAGCCCCAAGAGATTTTTTTTTTTAATAAAAGCAAACCTTTGCAGAGAGTCCATGCCCTGGGATCCTCTAACTCAAGGCATGGAGCTGATGTGTCTCTGCCAGGAGCCCAGTCACAAAGATTATCAGCAGAAACACCCAAAAAAAGTCTGGTTTTCTGTATCAGCAGGAGTCTTTCAAGATGCTGAGATCCCTGGCAGTGTCCAAGGCCAGGCTGGACAGGGTTTGGCACAACCAGGGACGGGGGAAGGTGTCCCTGCCCAGGTGCACGGGGTGAGCTTTAAGGTCCCTTCCAACCCAAGCCACCCTGGGATTCTGTGTTGGTCAGGAACGGGAGCAGAGCCAGCCCGTGTCGCTGTCCAGCCGACGAAAGGCCCTGATGAGCTCATCTTCCTCGCCTCATTAGTATTCAGTAAATTTGCATACCCAGGGTGCACCGCGGGGCAGCGGCAAAGCCCCGATGGAAATTCCCAACTCTGCGGTGGGGACAGGCGGTGGGGACATGGGGCTGGGCTGTGTCACTGCCAGGGACCGGGCTGGGGACACCACGGGGTCAGACTGGCACCTACATGGGGTCACCATCACCAGCAGAGGAACAGCCCTGCGGGACAGGGTGTGGGGCGAGAGCTGTGGGCATGCTCAGGTTTCTCTTCAAATCGAATAAATCTTTCGCCTTTTACTAAAGATTTCCGTGGAGGGGAACAGCCTTGAGTGATTGTGAATTTTTTGAGGCTCTGCTGTGGCAGAGCTGCTCTTCTACTGGTCAAAAATCAGAGTAATTTCCAGAGAGTGCTGGAGGAAAGCAGCTGAGTATGGATTGGGTCATAACCCAGACTCCTTAAACTGAGGGAATAACTTATTTGGGTGTGGGATTCTCTACCCTGGGATCTATTGGAGTAATTCCAGAGGAGGGCACAGAGATGCTCCAAGGGCTGGAGCCCCCCTGCTCTGAAGCCAGGCTGGGAGAGCTGGGAGGGTTCAGGAGGAGAAGCTCCAGGGAGAACTCAGAGCCCCTTGCAGGGCCTAAAGGGGCTGATAAAAAAGGAGGTGTGTGACTTTTTACCCCAGCAGGTACTGAAAATACGTTTTAAACTAAAACAGGGAGATTTAGGTGGGATTTTGGGTAGAAATCCTTCCCTGGGAGGGTGTTCAGGTCCTGGCACAGAGTGCCCAGAGAAGCTGTGGCTGCCCCTGGATCCCTGGCAGTGTCCAAGGCCAGGCTGTATGGGGCTTGGAGCAACCTGGGATAGTGGAAGGTGTCCCTGCCATGGCAGGGGTGGCACTGCATGATCTTTAAAGTCCCTTCCAACCCAAAGCATTCTCTGGCTCTGTTCTTATCTCTGAAGCATACCCTGGTGCCAGGGGAAAAAGGTAGCTCCTCCTAAAGGGATGTACATCCAAAATTATGGGTAACATTTGCCAAGTTAAGGTTGTGTGTACACCAAAGTGGCACCTTTATCTTGAATTCAGTATTCCCACTCTTTGGGACTGTTTTCACCATAATTAATTTTTAAGGTTAGGAAAGGAAGACTTCAGACCATTGACACCCCTCTCCTTCAAGAAATTAGTTTCCTGCCTTTATTTTTTGCTTGCCTTCATTTCCTGCCTTCATTTCCCCTGCTTTTGAAAGGAGCAAAATTTTCTGTTTGCGCAAGTGAGACCAAGGGTGACAAATTTTCCCTCCCAGAAAACCCCTCCATCTCTGGGGGAAGTGTGGCATCTGTCTGAGAGCACAGGGAAATGTTTTTGTGTGTTCAGAACAACCCAGAGACAGGGCCTGCTGCATTAATTGGGACACTGAGCAGAGCACTGAATTTATTTGGAATAATAAAGGGAAATGTCCCGAGTGGGAAATGTCCAGGGCATTCTACAGACCCTGAATGAGATGTCTGGCTTGCAAGGTCCAGGCTTGAAGTGTTTGGCTGCCAACAAATCATTGCTGGCATCTTGGCAGTGCTGTAAATACCACAGACATCCGATCTTTTCCTTTGGCTCCTGCCCTGGAAGCCCTGCTTGTTATAATCTCTTGATCATTCTCCACAGACACAATTTGGATGCATTTGTGGCTGTGGTTGTGGCGACCTTGCTGTTCTGGAGGCTGTAAAATCACCTTGAAGACCTGCATGGACATCCCTGGTGAGTGGAAAAGGCTGGAGGAAAAGATGCTTGGGTTTACAGGCTGTTAAAAATGGAAATCATGTTGCATTGGATCTGTGGGAGGCAGATGATTGTTCTCTGCAAAGGCAGTTTGGAGGGAGAGAACATTCCCACATCTGCTGTGGGACCTGCAAACAGTCCCTGTATGGCAGAGAGTCAGAGCCACTCATCCCTCACTTGAGTGGGACGAGGTGGAACAAAAAAAGAGGGGAATTTGCATCACCAGGCTCACATTTTCCCTACAGCTTTGTATGATTTGGGCTTCCAAACCCAGCCTGGCTACCCAAAGCAGACTCCTGCTTTTAAACAGCACTAAAATTAAGAGGCAGAGATTCCTCCACAGGATGCCTGGGATGCTCAGTGCCAGTGCCCCAGCCAAAATTAACATGCAACCTGCAACCAAGAGCCTGCCAGTGACAAGCAGCAGCTTTGAAGGTCACCTTGCCTTCAAGTAAATAAATAAACAGTAAATAAGAAATCAGGCAGCAATGAATAAACCAGAGACGTTCCACTGGCTTGGACTTGATTTTTTTTTTTAATATATATTTCTTCTCTGCTCTTTTCACTTTCACATCCTCAAAGGTCGGTGCTAATAGGAGACCCCTCTTATTGCTCATGCACACTGCAGCACCCTGGCCTGGCTCAGAGGCCCTGAGAGCAGCCCAGAGCCCAAGCTGGGAGCACAAATCCTGTCATGCCCACAGCTGATGGCTGTAATGAGACCTTCTGTCAGTGCCAGCCCATGACAGGTGGGAGGATGCTCTGCAAATACTGGTTTTGCCTCTTAGACCGCAATCTTCGCCTTTTACGCCACAATTCTTGCTAAAGGGACATCGTGGTGCCAGGTGTTTGTTTTCCGTGCTCTTCCCTGCCGAGCCTAATGAGATCCTGGCTCTGCAAGCTCAGAGTTGACTTTTTCCAGCAGTTCCTGCAGCTTGGCCACATGGCCAGGGAAGAGACAGTCTGAAATGACGCGGGGAGCTGCGCCAGAGCTATTTCTGATTGTGTCAGTGCCATGCTGGACCCATCTGCTGCCTCTGAAGGGCTGCTCACAGAAGGAGGTGCAGGAGATGGAGACTTGCTTCAGCTCTTTCTTCTCGAGCAGAGAGGCCACAGCCAAGAGAGGGCTGTGCCTGACCTCTCACAGTGCCTGGGCTCTTGGGCATCCATCCAGTGGCTCTCTGCAGGCAGGAATCTGGGCAAGCTGATGGGACAATTTCCCAGGGCTGCTCTCCAGGGACACACGGGGCACGTGCTACACTAATCGAGCCCAGTGCTGTCCCAACAGGGACAACGCTCACTCAGGCAAATTTTTGTCCCACTCCAGGTCATAAAACTCATTTCCTGGCATCAGACTTGGAAAACAGCACATGGAGGGGCATGACACTCCTCGGTGCCAAGCAGCAGAGCCTTACCAGGACTCAGTATTTTGTCCATGTCACTGGCTACTCCCACACGTAGTCCAGCAGAAGCCAGAGGTGGATGACAGGAAAGTTTTGTCCTTTTAAAGAAATGCACCCTCAGAACATTTTGGTCTGCCTGTCACTGACACTTTTGAAATGAGACCAAACAATCCAGCTAAAGTTGAAGAGGCTCAGGACACTCAATCAACATCTCTGGTTACTGCCATCCCTTTGTGCTGGATACATTTATGTATCTATAAAAATATGAGATCCCATATATTTAAGGATCCCTGACCAGCAATGTGAAGAGGAGCTCTCCATATTCTGTGGAAAAATTCCATGTTTTCCTGCAGGATGAGCTCCAAGGAAGAGCAGGGTGCCTGGAAAGCCCTAACCCTGAACCCCATCATAAGAAACAGTAACTTCTAGAAGCAGTGAATGCTCTGAAAAGAGCATCCCTAAGGGAATGAGGGACAGTGGGGACAGGCAAAAGAAATTGTAGACACTCTAGGAATAAACAAAACTGGATTTTTTTATTAAAGAAATACAACCTGGTGGTGTTTTCTTTTTCCTGTTAGAGCTTGATGTCACAGTTTCTTTGCATCACAATGAAGAGGGTGCCCAGAGGAGCTGTGGCTGCCCTGGATCCCTGTGAATGCCCGAGGCCAGGTTGGACAGGGCTTGGAGCACCCTGGGACAGTGGGAGGTGTCCCTACGTGTGGCAGGGGGTGGAACTGGATGGGATTTAAGGTCCCTTCCCACCCAAACCAGTCCACAGTTCTGTGATAACAAACCCTTTCCCCATGACTTAATATGTGTGATGGCCACAGCACTGGGAACAACCAGGCTGATCCACCTGCTCACTCCTCACCCCATGGACACGTCCACCACCTCAGGCTGATCCAGCCCCTCAGCTCCTCACCTGCTCACTCCTCACCCCATGGACACATCCACCACCTCAGGCTGATCCAGCCCCTCAGCTCCTCACCTGCTCACCTGCTCATGGACATATCGATAACCTCAGGCTGATCCAGCCCCTCAGCCCCTCACCTGCTCATTCCTCATCCCATGGACACATCCACCACCTCAGGCTGATCCAGCCCCTCAGCTCCTCACCTGCTCACCTGCTCATGGACATATCGATAACCTCAGGCTGATCCAGCCCCTCAGCCCCTCACCTGCTCACTCCTCATCCCATGGACACATCCACCACCTCAGGCTGATCCAGCCCCTCAGCTCCTCACCTGCTCACCTGCTCATGGACATATCGATAACCTCAGGCTGATCCTGCCCCTCACCTGCTCATTCCTCACCCCATGGACACGTCCATCACCTCAGGCTGATCCAGCTCCTCACCTGCTCACCTGCTCATTCCTCACCTCATGGACACGTCCATCACCTCAGGCTGATCCTGCCCCTCACCTGCTCATTCCTCACCTGCTCATTCCTCACCTCATGGACACGTCCATCACCTCAGGCTGATCCTGCCCCTCACCTGCTCATTCCTCACCTGCTCATTCCTCACCTCATGGACACATCCATCACCTCAGGCTGATCCAGTTCCTCAGCTCCTCACCTGCTTACTCATCACCCCATGGACATGTCGATCACCTCAGGCTGATCCTGCCCCTCAGCTCCTCAGCTCCTCACCTGCTCATGGACATATCGATAACCTCAGGCTGATCCAGCTCCTCACCTGCTCACCTGCTCACTCCTCACCTGCTCATGGACACGTCCATCACCTCAGGCTGATCCAGCTCCTCAGCTCCTCACCTGCTCACTCATCACCCCATGGACATGTTGATCACCTCAGGCTGATCCAGCCCCTCAGCTCCTTCCGAGCACTGCAGTGAGATCTTCCCACCATTGTCACTTCCAGCCCAGGAGGGACAATGAGGACCCCAACAGAAATCACAACCCACCAAAGCTCTCCGTTCCTTTACCTGTAGCTCTGATGGGGTGGCTCCAGACCTGACCCTCCCTACATGGGTGGCAGTGCCTGTGTCCCCAAAACTCCAAGCAGGAGTTTTCTCCTAGAAAGTGGAAACTGGCTGGCAGGAGACCAGATGATCTTGTCCTGATTTCCTCACAATTGACTCTTCCCCAATTAACATGATAATTGTTACCCCGTGGGCCAGACATGATTAATCAGCAATTTTCCTCTTCCTTCCTTTATTTTTTTTTTTTTTTTCTTTCTTATTTTAGGAGCATCTGGGAAATGTCGTTCTCTCCTCCAGTAGAGTTTGAAAGCTCTTCCATCTGGACAATCAAATTCCCGATGTAAACACAGAGAAAGGAGGGACCAGAAGAGTGGGATCCCCAGGGAACCCCTCCACACCCCCCTGTCCCTGCCTGAGGTGACTTTCTCTCCCTTCCCTCATTGTCCTGGCCTTTAGGAGCAGAGCCAGCCACTCCGCTGAAGGGGAACTGAATAAGTGACTGTAAATTAAAATTAACATCCAGCAGCAAGGAGTACAAAGCCATGATTAATGACTTTTTAATGCTCCACTGTTCCACACTCAGAGCACTTTGTCCTAATGGTGCGTGCGGGGCATGGGGGATGAAAAGTGTGTGGATGTGAGGACAGAGCTTTGCACACACATCCCAGGAATTCTCACCATTAAGGGGAGATAATCCAGCTCTCTTTAGCTTAGACTCACACAGAAAAGCCTCATATCCACCTCATCAGCTGCATCACAACTAAAAATGGAACGGAGCAAAGTCATTAAAAGAAATGTCCTCTAACCAGCACTTACCCAGATAATTGTTTTTCTGCTTTGGGTTTAATTATAACGTGGACCAATTGATTAATTGAGTAAGTTTCTATAACCTCCTCCACCCTTGCCCTAAGGAAGGCTCCAGTCAGACTTGCTGAATGATAATTATTTGTCTTTCAGCCCTTTTCAGAGTTACAGCTTCTTCAGGGCCATGTCCATGGGTAACACTTCCAGCTGTTCATCATTCCATGTGTTGATACGTGCCAATAATTCCCCACATCACTTGGCTACAGGAAAACTTGGAAGAGCCATGCAGGCAGCAATCATTCTTAAACAATCCTTTTTTATTTCTTTTTTTTCTTTTCCTTTTTTTTTTTTAAATTAAAAATTGCCTCCCAAGAGCATTTTCAAATCACTTCTATCCAGGAATATGATCACACCACACTGAAGTTTATCCAGTGTGACTCCAGCCAGCACCTAGAGACATACTGTGATTTGCAGCAGGGATGATCAAGGTCAAACTGGATGAAACTGTGATCAAGTGAGACAGTGAGACAGTTATTAGTAAGTGAGATGGTTATTAGTAAGTGAGATACTTATTAATGATCCCCTCAGCTCTTGGAATAGCTACTCCACCTGCTGTTCTGTGATGCAGAGTAGGCCTTTCCTCGTGATCCAGTCTGGATTAAATTTTGGAAAAAAGGATCAGGTGCTTTCAGGCATGTTCTTGACTGGAATAACTGAGATTATCAATTCCCTTGAAGCAGCTTTTCCCCTTGGGAGGAAAGGGTTGGATGATGGGTTCATGTGGTGATGCCCACACGTAGACTCGTGCAGCTGCTGAGATGAGCCCCATCCTTCCACTCAGGCTGATCACACAATCTTTGGCTTTGGGAATCTGGTTAAAAACATTTCTGCTCAATAATGCACTGCAAAAGGTCTCTGGTAAATCCAGGTCCCTGCATTTCCCTACGGATAAATTCCCACTAAAGGAATAATCTGCATCAAAGACAGACTGTTAGAGCAGCAACACAACAGCATCAAACTTGGCAAGTGGCTCCTCCAGGAAACTAAAGCATTTTGAATTTTACTGCTCCCCACCACACTGACCCTGCTGAGGTTTCTTTTTTTATTTTGCAGGGACAATTACAGGGAGATTTATACCCAGGAATATTGCTTGACACAAATTGAATGGTGGGTATAATTATGTATAAAAGCTCTCTTGTTACAGAAAAAAAAAAAAAAATAATCTGGTTTGTGGGTTAAAAAAAGGAAAACAAAACCAGTCTATTCCACAGTCAGACAGAGGAGATGTTTGTTAGTGCTGCTATTGATTGGTAACTATGGCAAAGCCCTGAGAAGCTCTAATATGGGTTTAGTACAAGGAGTAACTGAATGATCTCATTGCAGGATTCATGATCCAGGACAGGATCTGAGCTGCTGATGGTCAAATCTTTGACCCCCTCTGCTCTCCTTGTAAACATCTGCTGGTAAAAACTCCTTCACAGTCTCTTAGCACAGCTGGTAGCCCTGGACTCACAGCTGGCTCCCCTGGAGAGTGCAGAGGTCCAGCTGGTCTTTCTGGAAGAGAGGCTCTTCTGGAGCGTCCCACGTCGTTCTGGATGGCAGAATGTGCACAGCTCTGCTTCCATCCCAGCTGGGAAAGCTGACAGCACCGGGAACTCTACCAAGCACAGGAATAGCAAACAGGATGCTGTGATGGCTGACAAATGCAGGGAAATATCCAAAGGAGGCAAATCACCAGCCCATATATCCCATAAACCTGATGGTACCAGGATTTTTGAATCAATAGTTCACTGCCACAGGCTGTCCTATCTCCCTACAAAAGCAGAGCTCATTTGGGATCTACCTGTGGCCTTTTTCAGAGCTCAATGCCCTGACACACTTGTTAAGAGATTTTGGGTTTCTCCTTGGGAAAACTTTGGCAAAGCAGGAAGACACATTCCATGAGTGGTGTTATTTTCATGGTGTTGATGAATGGTACCAGGAACGGTTTGCAAACAACAGGAGCACTTGTTGCAGGGTAAGAGGCTCATCACTGGTTTGATGAAGCCTGAAAACACATCCCATGTCCCAACACAAGCTGCTGCTGTGCCCGAGCTCAGGAATCCCTGGCAAGGACTAAGGACAGCTTTTCTCTGCCATGCTTTTACCAAAGCTTTGGGTCTTTGGAGTAAAATCATAGTCCTCCCACTTTTTCTGGTGGGGAAGGCACCTGTGCCAACTCACTGCTGCTCTCCCTCCATCTCAAACCGTTTGTGCTGATACTGCTCACTCACGTCCACACACAGATGTGATCCTCTCAATTCTCCCTCGTCAAAATGGAAAGTATCCAAAGGCACCTGGGAGGCACAGGATGGATTACGAGTCTGGCACATCAGATCCTGATGAATGCAGAGGACTCCTAAATTTCAGAATTCTCATCCCTGAACCTTTCTCCCTGCTGTTTTGTTCAAGATCTCTGGATATTTCAGAAGAGAGACGATGTGCCAAAGTGGAATAGTTTGCACTTCAATGTAAGCTGAATTCATCCTGAATGCTGCTCTTTCTCTAATTTTCCTGTAAGTGTCAACTCCATCCATATATTTATACACAGACATGACCTCTTTGACAGCAAATCAGCAAAGTTACAGAGATGGAGAGTGCTGAGATCACAGAATCGCAGAATCATGGAATGGTTTGGGTTGGAAAGAACCTTAAAGATCATTTAGTTTGAACTCCCTGCCATGGGCAGGGACACCTTCAACTATCCCAGGTTGCTCCAAGCCCCGTCCAACCTGGCCTTGGACACTTCTAGGGATGCAGGAGCAGCCACGGTTTCTCTGGGTAACCTGTGCCAGGGCCTCCCCACCCTCACAGGGAAGGATTTCTTCTTAAAATGCAATCTTACCCTACTCTCTGTCATTAAAGCCATTCCCCCTGTTTCTGTGCCTCTACCTCACCCCTTGTTCTCTCTCTGTCTCTGCAGGAGCCACCAAACCTTCACCTGCTGCTCCGACCCTGTTTATCACCCCTGCCTTAACTTCCCTTTCTATTCCAGTCCTCCCCTGCTAACCAGGGGCCTTGGTGGCTGCCACTTGCCCAGGGATCCTGCAGAAATGCTGTGTTGTGTGCTCCATTCATCACAGCCAGCAGCAGACCTGACGATTGCATGGCCAGATCTACAAAGGGCCTGACAAACTGCCCTTGAGGGCAGGCTCCTTCCCTCCAGTATCAATCTTCTTCTCCTCCTCCTCCTCCTCATCCTCCTCCTCCTCAGTCCCCTGGCTCCCCGCATTAGCTCCGTGGCTGTTCCAATGCTTGCTCCCACTCTCGGCTCTGGTTTTTCCCTTGTCTGTGGCTCTGATTTGCTCTGATGATAATCTGAGGTTCAAGGTTCACTCTCAGCACAGGGACTCAGGATCCAGCAGCAACAGGCAAATAGTTCATCCCCTAATGAAGGGAAGGTTCCTCTGAGCCACTCCAGCACCTTTGCCAGCAGTTATTTACCAGGGCAGCATTGGGCACAATCCTATCAAAGATATTACAGTAAAGAGTTATTGGAACATAAGTGGTGGCAATGATCAGCCCCTCACACCAAAAATAATGTGAATATTACTACTCCTAACAAAACAAACCTATTCACGTGACAGGCTGGTGAGTGGGCTGAGTTCCCATGGCAACTTCTGGTGCTTGAGCTTCTAGGAAGAAAGTAAATATTCTGTTTGAAATGGTTCAGATTCTTGCCACAAAGTTCACACAGCATGGAAACATTCATCAAATTCCTTCATTAGCAGCGCAAAATGTCCCCCATCCCCCAGCAGCTTCCCAAACAGAATTATCCATGTCTGGTGTGCCTTTGAGGACTGAAATTCACACAGAGGTTTTAGGGAAGGGATCCCAGATGTTGGATGCTTTCACTCGAGCTGTCTGCCTGTGTCTCTCCTTCCATCCTCATTGCTGGTGGCTCCCGGTCCCCACCTAAGATGGAGCAGGAGCTCCATCAGGATTTCTGCTGCTCAGTTTGGATGTGGCACAGACAGCCCTGATCCTGCCCCACCATCCCTGCCCTCCCTGGGGAGCCCTGGCCTTTAGCCCAGTGCTGCACTCATCTGGATTTCACAACTGGCCTGGATGTGTCCAGAATCATGGAATCATAAGGCTGGAGAAGACCTCCAATGTCATCAAATCCAACTCTTGACCAAACAACTAAACCACAGCACTGAGTGCCACATCCAGTCATTAGAGACACCTCCAGCCACCCAAGTATTGCCCAGGGGTGGGGATGGGTGGTTTGCCTCTCACACAGCTCCTTCCAGGGGACAGAGGAGCTGTTGGAATGTTGATTTAACTCAGTGGGAAAGAAATCCAGGGCATTGCAATGCAAAGGACTCTGAGATAGCTCACACAGAAACAAATGTCCTCAGTAAACACTGCAGGGACAACACAAAAAGGGGTTTGGCTGTGGGATTTCCTTCCAGCTGGAGCTAATGGTGTTATCCTCAGAAGAAACCCGAAACTGCAGCCCACAGATTCACCTTCCTCTGTACAGATCCACCCAAGCTCTTCTGAGGAACAGGGACTTTGTGGTGATGGCAGCTCATGGCTTGGGACAAAACCATCCAGAAATTTTCATGGGAAAAAAATGTGCTTCAATCATCTTTCTGTAATTTCTCATTTCAATGTCCCACTGCTCCCCCAATTCCCCTCCATCCCTCTCCCCCCTTTTTCCACCAGGCTGAAATAACCTTTGGCACTCAGAACAAGCATTCCTGTGTTGGATTATGAAGTGATCTGAGTGGGAATGGCAGCACCCACCTCAAGCCACAGAGCAGCCCCTGAGGCGCTCAACTCTGGCAGAAAGGATGGTGAGAAAATTCTTCTGCTCTCCACATGTAGGGCCTTGGCCACGTGCTTGTCACCTGTGCCCAAGCTGTGTGTCCCCAGTGTGGGCAGGAGGGTGGTGGGGACAAAGAGAGGTCACAGCTCTCCTGAAGCCACCAGGGAAAGGGAGGTCAAGGTGATTTTGGGGAATGCAGTCCCCCACCAGCCCCCCACCAGCCCACCCACAGCATCTCCAAAGTGCCTGGAGAGATGGAGGCCATCGGTCTTCCTGCTTTGGAGCGTGGCCAGATCCCTGTGCCTGTGTATGAAGGCCACTGGGAATGAGAATAAATTTGATTTCATATTTGGTTTGCAGGAGCAGAGGGTCAGACATCCATCCTGCCTCTGTGCCACATCCTTCTCTGTTCTGAGAGGTGGAAAAAGAAAAATGCTTCACTTCTCTGCTGGGAAACAGAGACACAGTGACTTGTCCAGGGAAACCAAGGGAAAGGGAGATTCCCACATTTCATTAAAGCCTGGTGCCTGCAGCTACCTCTGCACTGTGCACTCTGTACATCCCTGAAAACATCACCTCTGTGAGGGAGAGCTGCTCTCAGGACAGGCCGGATTAATCGGAATCCAGGAGTACCCAGCTCTTCCTTGGCCGTGAGCTAGAGCTGCACGTGCCGAGCTCTGACAGGAAATAAACTCAATTAATTCCAGGCAGGAATTAACTGGGAGTAGATCCAGACTTGAATCTCTGTCCACCAAACACAGCCTGACTGGAAACCACATGGAAACCACCAGTGCAGGAATGTTCCTGGGGGTAAGAAAAGAAGTCCTTGCAGTGTCTTGATGTTAGGAAGCTCCTGAAATAGTTTTAGTTTTAGTTTTAGTTTTAGTTTTAGTTTTGGTTTTAGTTTTAGTTTTGGTTTTAGTTTTGGTTTTAGTTTTAGTTTTAGTTTACTTTTAGTTTTATACTTTAATTTTAGCTTAGTTTTAGTTTTATAGTTTTAGTTTAATTTTAGTTTTAGTTTTCATGTTCTGATGCAATTCCCAGGCATGACTTGAGGCTTGGCCATGGATATGTGCAGCTGCCTCAGGCAGCAGCTTCACCAACAACCCAAAGAACTGGGTTTTGTTTGCTTGTTTTTAACTAATTTGTATGGATCTGAACTAGATATGGCACAAATACTGAAGCAAGAGATTTTATTGAACCCAAGGACTTCAGAACCAGTCTCTGGAGACACCAGAACTGCAGAAAGTTGGGGAAAAGAGGCTTAAAAATTGAATTATTTTCCTTTTTTTTTCCTAAAGAAAGTGAATGTGGCTTAACTTGTGTTTGTAAATGATGTCTCTGACTGGTGAGATTCTGATCAAAGGGAGATGTGATGGCTCCTGTGTGATGTTAGGGAGGAAATCGGGCCAGGGAAGGGACAAAAGGTGACCTGAAGACATCTGGCAGCAGGAAGAAACTGGAGGCAATAGCAAGAACACAGAGCATCAGCAGGCAGGGACAGAAGTGAGCAGCCCTTGAGCCTGAGGAGATCCAAGTTCCCACTTTGCTCCTACAGTTCATGGAGGGGGATTAAAGGCAGCATTAATACGTGTGCAGCAGCAAGCTGCTCCTCCCTGATCTCCTGACTCCAATATTTTTAGAAAATTTGGGTTGCTGTGGAGCAAAACCTGTCTCTCAGGGTTTGTCTGCTTATTGGGATCGTTGCCCTGTCTAATGAAATCGTGAGAGGGAAGGGAGGACGTTGACCATTGTGGGGAGAAAGTGGGGATAACAGGTGGGGAGGAAGGGTCCCTCCTTTTAGCAGAGGTTCACAGCCCAAGGGTGTGGTTTTACCTCCTTGGCAGGGCTAAGGGAGCTCAGGGAGGTCTAAATGGGACAAAAGCAGCCCAAAACCTGTGGAGACACAGCTAAAAGTGTGTGTGAAGGACTTTTCTGGGGAAATAGAGTCAAATTAATTCAATATGATTTTCTGTCCCGGTCTGGCAGTGCTGGTCCAGTCAGGCTCAGAGAGAGGGGTCCCAGCAATATTTTGGCTCCTAAGTGCTCAGGAGTCTCTCTCACATCCATTTTTTGGGACAAGGGATGCCTCCACCTTGCTCCAGACACTGCAGGAATCTTTCCAGGGGTGGGACAGCCACAAGCAGAGACAGAGGATCTTCCTGAATTCCTACAAAATCCCTCTGAGACGTTCACAGGATCCTTCTGAGCCTCAGGTTCTGTTGTTTGTCCTTCTTGTCCTACTGCTTGGAGTCCTGCAGATTCCTTGGGGTCACTTAAGTCCAGAATCTGTCCCAGGGTATTTGCCCTGCCCCTCCACCCTGGGTTTCTCTAATTAATAAGTTGTCTTCAGTGATGTAATCATCCTTTTGAACAGACATGATGTGCATTACTGACTTTGATTGGGTTCAAAGACCAGCTCTGATTTTTTTGCCTCTCTCCATTATAATTTTTTTTAAAGTGTGCTGTGAAAATGTGTCACCCCTTGTGATTACACTAAGGAAAAGAAAAACTACAGAATGACACCAATTACTAATTACTTTATTATGCAGTGATTAAAGAAAAAAAAAAAGAAAAGAAAAGAATTAAAATCTAGAAGTTGCTTCAGCAAATTCTATTTTTAAAAAAATAATTATTGAGTTTCAAATGTACTAAATTAAGTAATTCTCTGCCAGATTTCCTCCCCACTTTTAATCTTCTTTCTTGGCTGCATGGCTGGTTCTGCTGTCAATGCACTAGTGGGATGATGTGCTCAGACCCATACTATTATTATTATTATTAATAATAATAATAACAACAATAATTATAATTATAATTATAATTATATTTATAATTATAATTATAATTATAAATATATGAATATTATTAAAATAATGCCAGGATTTCCCTAGGAAGGTCTTTTCCTCCAGTTTCACCATGGCAGTGGTGAATTTCCCCCTTGCAGGGATGTGGGAAAACCAAGTGGGACGTTCTCACTCACTCCAAGGAGGATGCTCAGAGATCAGGGAAGCCAGAAGGGATGGAAAAGGTGTTGGAACAACTAAACTGTGACCTTGGAGGAGCTCCCAGGCCACCTCTTGGACTCTGGAGAGCTCTAGGTCATGGTGAGCACCTCAGGAGACACCCCAGGATGTGCTGGGATAAGATTTGGGGAGCAAGGCTGGAGGAGGTGACAGGCACAGAGAGCGGGTCCAGCTGAGGGGAAGGAACAGTTAAAAATCAGCAGGAGAGATCCTGGTGAGGGTGGGAAGGTAGGAGTGTGAAGTCTGCTTGGAGATACCATTCCCCAATATCCTCAATCCTGGATCCAGTGAAAGACACTCAGGTTTCTTCTTGATGAGGGCTGAGATTCGGGAGGGATGATGGCAGTGACTTTCTCCCACCTGAAGGTAATGACAGTGACTTCTTCCAACACAATGTACAAGAAATCTCAGCTCTCTAAGGATCAGCTCTTTAAACACCCCTTTCTCTCCAATCCTAGGCTTCAAGGAGATGTTTCCTATCCCCCTGGATCCCAGAAATGCATGCTGGCAGTTTCACAGCTCTTCAGCAACACTTAGGCACCCTCTCTGCCAGCATAACTGCTGCCTAACTTTGTGCCAAGCTCACTAAGTTCTGTTTCTCTTTATTTTTTTCCTGTCATGCAGTTTGGTGAGCCTGTGTCCCCCAAAATCTCCCAGGACCTCCCCTCTCCCCCTTCTCTGTAATTAAACAAGAGCTGTTGACAGATGCTGTCGAAGCCAGTTCCAGCTCGCCAGAAATTTTCAGCAAATAATAAGAAGAGCTCAGAAATGAGAAGTCAGAAGAATTGAATTCAGTAGGCAAGAGACAAATTCTCAGCAGACCCTAAAGGACCTTAATTCAGAGAAGCACCACTGACACCACACAAGAGAAAGGAACAACGCCTTAATTTCTTTTTGCTCCAGAATAGAGAAGGGGAGGGTTTCACAAGGCTCTTTTTTTTCACTTTTTACCTTCAGATTTGGGTCACTTGCCCTGCATGGGGTGTCTGAGCTGGAGGATCTGCTGTAAATCAGGGGATTCCAGTAAAAGAGGGTGCACACCCAACATTTGCTAGGCAAAAGTCACCAGGGAGACAAATGTGGCTGCCTGAGGTGTGGAAAGGGATAATGTTTGGAGTGAACTCTCTGACATCCTTTTCCTTGCCAGGAGTTTGAAACACCTCAGAGTCAGAAAGGATTTGTGGTGGACATTTCTCCAGGCAAGGAATTTGACAGATATTCCTGCTCTGCTGAACTTACTTTGCTGACTGCTCCCTAAGTCCATTAAACAATCCTATTGTGATTTAAAATGTCACATAACCAAAAGCATCATAATTGCAAAAAACATTCTCATTAACAAAAAAGTTCTCCTTTCAATTTCCCCTATTCAGGCAGCTCTGTAAGCTTTTAATCGTTCAAGCACCAGTAAATGACATCTTTGCTAAGAATTGGGCAGTTTACATCAGCAGAGAGGCTGGGGAGCAAATCTGGGTTCGCTGCAGATGGAGGGGGAAGTGTTTCATGTTGGCTCTCAGATTCCAAGAGAAATTCCTCTTTGCTTATTCAAACTCACAGCTACAAGTGGAGAGGCTCAAAAGCTTGAGACCAAGAGCTGGGAGGATGATGATGATGATAATGATGATGATGATGAGAGGAAGTGATCTATCACAGGATCCCAGAATATCCTGAGTTGGAAGGGACCCCCAAGGATGAGCAAAGTCCAACTCCTGATCTTTCTCTGGAGGATGTGGCTTTCCATTTGTGCCAGTGCATGGAGAGGTCACATCCCTGGGCTCAGGGGGAATTACCTGAGTAGGTCAGGAGGAGACATGGAAAATAATGGGGTTTGTGCTGGGGGTGTTTGCCAGTGAGACCCAGCTACACCCTCAACCAAAATGAACCCAAATCCAGCTTAAATTATCCCAAACTGAGCTCCCCTTGGTGCCCAACTTCAGACTGGCCAATTTGTTGTCCTCTGTTTTTCCTCCAAAATCCAGAAGGCAACACAACAGCTTTTCCAGGAGCCAGTGATGCTCCTGGGGCCACCACCTCCGTTATATGGGACAGCCAGACCATGCTGATATTGAAATATCCCATCCATGGAGGAGTGGCATCAGCAGAGTGATCCAAGACTCATCCCAGAAGGGTTGGGAAGGGTTCCCTACCACCAGTGCAGTGGGATGTGGGGTGCTTCCAACACTGGAAATAGGAAAAATTTAAGACATAGAAGAAAAGTACCTCTTCTGTTGACTTTGGAAATGGCCAGAAATGGATTTGCTTTACATCAAAGCTGAAAAAGAAGCCACAAGTGAGAAGGCCAAGTTGGTTGCTTTTGACCCAGGATAATTATTTAAAAGGGAAATAAACCTACCAAATCTGAAGAAGTCATGTTTGTGACTTGCTGACCTGAAACCAAGCAGTTTTGTTTGCATTTTGGGTTTTGAAAACAAAACATTTCAATCAACTTGGAGAAATAGTTTTCCTCCACATTCATGTTTGCAGTTTTGGTCCTTGTCCTCTTCTAAAATTGGGTCAGTTCTTTGAATTAAAATCCCACTTTGAAACACCTGAAACATTCTTCTTTAAATTGTCCAACCACAAGGAATTTTTTTGTTTTTTTTTATTTTCCTGGAATTACCTTTTCATCTCCTCATTCTAAATTACTCATTAAATTCAATGTGAATTTAGACTCATTTGCAAACTGCTTGTTTTTGTTGGGGTTTTTTTAAGGGTATTTACTGCTCTCTGTTTGTACATCTACGTGAGTGTGTATAAATATCTGTGCATGGAATGTGACTCAATTTTGAGTTGTGGAGAAAGGTTCAAACGGAGACTGAGACAGAAGGAATTGCCTGCTCAGGAGGGGGTAGAACTTATTTCTTCCCAAGGACAACCAAGGAGCAAGGAGAAGGCGTTTCAGACATCCAGTGGCTGCCAGACTTTGGCTCCCAGGAGAGACGAGGCAGAGCATCCCAAATATCAAGTGTCTGAACGTGTCCCTCTGTCACCACCAAATCCTGCCTGTCCCAGCCGGCCCAAGGGAATAGTTCCTTTCCCAACTCAATGCACTTCCCACTGCCCCCCTGCTGAAAATCAAACAATCCATTAGGGCTTCCCTGAGTGGATCTGACATTTCCCAGGTGTGGATTAACATCCCCTCAGGGCCTCGGCGCTGTGAAAATCAGTGAAAATCAGCTCATCTTTTGTGCCTCGCTGCCCATCGCTGCTCCCAGTGAGGAGGAGCCCCAGAACCTGCCAGCCCACAGCTCAGGGCCTTCCAGAGTGGTTTTCCAAGGTGTTTGACTTTCCCTGGAAGGGATGAAGGGGAAATGGTGGCATCTTGTGAGGTGTTCAGGGATAAGAGGAATGTTTTACCGAAACTTCGGGCAAAACAAAATCTCTCCAACAACATTTTTAGTGTCAGAGAATTAAAGCATTACTCTGTTCTGGCCAGGGTGTGCAACAGGATTCATTTCATCCACACATTGCCCAGGTTGGAAAGAGAAAATCATTCCATCACACATGATCTTTACCAGATTTTTCACAAACTTTATACAGTCAAAATCCAGAGAAAGTAATTGGTTCAATGTTCATTGGTCCCAAATTGCACAGTTATTAATTTGGTTTCCTATTCTTTGGCTGTGATATTAATTAAGTCCTCATTCTTTGACCTCTTATCTCTCCTTTCCTGACCAGGAGTCTTGGACCATGCCAGGGGTGATATTTGGAGTTATCTTTTGTGTATCTTACCTGCTACTCCCAGTCTGTTGAAATGTTAAACTCATCAGGCCTCAAGTGGTGAAACAGTCCTTTGAAAAGAAACTTCAACTCCTTCCCCCCTGTGAAGACAAACAAAAACCCCTGACTAAAGTCAGTTTAAAGTTGTAGGAGTTGTGTATTTCCAACAGTAGCTCAGGGTATTCCAGCCTTGCCCTGGTTATTCCTTCAGGTTGTGGATTCACGATGTCTTTGGAGATGGAAGCAGATTTAAGTTCCCTTCCCCTTGTAAGAGAACCAGCATGGAAATCAGGCCAGGGATTGTTTTCCTCCATCCCCTCCCTGGATAATGCTGAGCATCACTGTTGGAACTGATACAACTTCTACAATTTTTTAAACTAACTGAGAGTTGTGTCATTTGGGACCAGTGAACATTGAACCAAAGAATTGCTTTGGGTTTTGAATAGATAAGTGTGTGAAAAATCTAATAAAGAACCATCTGGGCAATGTGTGGATGGAATGATTTCTATTGCACATCCTAGCCAGAATAAAGTAATGCCTTAATTCTGGAACACTAAACAAATTCTGTTGGAGAGGTTTTGTTTGTCCTGCGGTTTCGGTGACATCACCACGATGGTTTTGCTCTGGATTTTGTTCCATTCTTGGTACCCCTGCTTATCCAGGCACACTCTGCTCCATGCAAACCTCACAAACACAGCTGAATCCCAGATCTCTCCTTGTGCTGTTGGAGGCTGAGACCAATCCCACCCCTCACAGAATCCCACGGGAAGGCAGGGAAGCTGCAGATCCCATGCTCTGCTCTCTGGGTGGGAGGAAATTGCCAGAGGAGCCACTGCTCACATAAATAAGGGATGAGTTACAGAGCTGACAGGAGTTAAAGGATAAGAACAGCCAGAGCAGATCCAGCAGATCATTCCAGCTCAGTGTCCTGATGCCTGGAGTGGCCAGAGGTGTCAAGAGATTATCTAAAAAAAAATGTGATTTTGCCCCCAGTGAACCACAGATCGTGGATGTTTTGAGAAAGTGCTTTTATATTTAACAGCCCTGGCTGTTTTTTTCTGCCCATAAATTTTCCCAGTCATTTATCTGTGGGAGCACTGACATGGATCCAGGAGATGAAGGTTCTTTGATGTGCCATGTTGGACAACAGTCCCAGGCAGTGTGTTCTGGGCTCCATCCATCACCTCAAATATCGTGTTTAGTGTCACTGCAGGCACTCAGGTTACCCCAGACGCCTGCAAGGGAGTGGCAAAGGTATTATCAACCCTCATGGGCTGCAAATGTTCTTGCCTGAAGCTGGGCAGGTGTGAAAGGCAGCTCCGTGAGGATTTTCTGGTATCTCAGTCTCGGCCCCACTCTCACTTCTTCCCTTCCAGCAACTTTTTGCCACTCGATGTGTCTGCTGTTCATTTGCAGCTCGATCTCATCCCACCATGTACAAAAACCTGCCCTAGGGTCTGTCACACCGAGGGGCTTTTACCCCTGTGGTAGTTTGACATTTAGGGATAGAAATAAGAACCACCCAGGGAAGTGATTCCTTTGAGAGAAGCTGCTGGGAGCTTCTTCAGCACAAGTCACTTGTGCTTGTTCTTCTTCATCAGCGAGTTTTCAAAGTTTTCAAAGTTTTTAAAGTTTTCCGTTTTGAGCCTGTTTTGCCCATCTCTGAATCCATATCTCACAGAGAATAAGTGTCCTGGTGATTTTAGCCAGAGCTAAAACCCACCACGACCCCCCACGCTTCAGCAGGGCCAAACTCACGCAGGGATTTTTGGATCTCACACCAAGGACTCCACGACAGGTGAGAGCTTTTTGGAGCCCACATCCTTCTGCATCAGCACAGGGTGAAGGTCTGGTCCTGCCCTTCTTTCTCCTTGCTCTTGGATGCCCTGGGTGTTGCTTCACCCTTTCCCGACAGCCGAACCTTTCTGCGAGGCTGGTGCTGGAAATGAGCTCCTGCAGCCTGCAGAGGAGGCATTCCTTGGCTCAGGAAGGAATCAGGAGGGCTCAGGGGACATCCAGGGGCAGAGGCACAGCTGCATGCCCTCCCCTCCCACCTGAGCTGTCCTTGCTGGGGTCACCAGGCGCCTCCCAAGCCCACCCGTGGTCCCCAGGCAGCTGTACCCCCGCAGGGTTAACTTGTTCCTGCACAAACCAGCTCTGCACTCCCATCAGTGCCCTTTGAAAACCCTGATTTGCCCCCTCAGCTTCCAGCATCCCACTGCTCCTTCTGGCACAGCTCTGGCTGGATTCTGTCATTTAAAGCCGTGGGGAGGCAAGGGCTTAAAACAAAGAACCAACTCAAATTCAGGCATTTTGTGATGGACACAGAGATTTATTCCTTCCCTGACTGGCCCCCACCAAAAAAACCTGCTTCCTCCAAATCCTCCAGGATTTTGAAATACATTGGGAATGCTGATAGTGCTTTGTCTGTTCTGATAAACCTCAGTGAAGGAGGGTTTCATCCGGTTGTTTTTTCACCTTATTCCAGTCATTATTCTGGTGTGATCATGCAGCTCAGGGGATGTCTCTAAATCCAGAGTGTCTGAGGGGTGTCTGGTGGGTGAAGCCACACAACCCTACACAGGGGGAGGCTGCTGGGAACCCTTTTTGCAGCTAGGAAAGCAAGGGACAGACTTTCCTCTTTTTCTTTAATCATTCAGGCTGGAAAAGACCTTTAAGGTCGTCAAGCCCAACCACTAAGCCAGCACTGCCAAGTCCACCACTAAACTTTTTCCAAGCACCAAATCTACACTGATTCAGGGACATAAGAGAGTGACAGAGCCAGGAATTCTAACCAAGTGCCAAGCTGGTCCCTAACATTCTGTCCTAATAATTCAAGATGCTTCATTCTCTCCTGTATCCAGAGACAAAAGGGTTTGGAAATCCCTGGACCTTGCTCTCTCCTGCCTGCACAAAACCCAGCAGTTCTGCCTTCACATTGCACCTTTAAAAGGAGAAATATTTCCCTTCCTCTATCCCAGGGTTGAGAGCAAAGGCTCTGGAAGAGGGTTCAGAGTGGGATGCACAGGAGTGTTCAGCCAGCAGTACAAGGAGATGGAAATGGAGTGAGCAAAACTGGATTCATTAGCTGGCAATTAGCTCTAAATTGACAATCATATGGTACAATTGAGCTTGGAAGGGAAAGGTGGATCTGCCAGATGGAGACAACAAAATCTTTGGAGATCAATTCCTGCTGGGTGGGGCAGGATTTATGATCAGTCCAGCTTTGTGTGCTCTGGACACCTGAGGAAAATGTTGGCTCCAGTACTGTCAAGGGAGGGCTTTGGACAGGAATGGGGGACAGTACTTTCCTTTTTTTCTTGAGTCCATAGAGAATTGCAAGACCAAGCTGGACCACCCAGCTGCAATCCCAGCATTTTAGTAATTCCAGTCACTTAACAATCCTGGTGATTTCCTGATCCCATTTTCCCCAGGGGCCATTCCAGCCAATCTGCTGCCTCATCCCACCAGCTCTCCAAATCCAGGTGTCTCCCAGCTCTGGTGGCACTACCATCTGTGGTGCTGGACAGTGCAGCCTGGACATCAGGAGTGGTTTCCTTCCCTACCAAATTCCCCTCATCCTGGCTTTTCCGGACTCCCTTCTCCTGGCTGAGCCTGGAATGTCTGGAACATCCCAGGTGCACCCGCTGCCAGGTGCTGCATCTCCCCCCTGCCTCTCCTCCCCATCTTTAAAGGACCAGAGAAAGGCTTTTATTGGGGCCAGCGCCCGATGTGAGCAGCTCAGAGCAATTTATGGACCCTCAAAAGCCATTGCCAGGCAACCTGATGCTTGAGGCCTCTTTCCCAGCCTTGGAGATGAGGAATCTCTCCCTCCCTCCTGCTTTCCCCCTCAGTTCCCCTCCTCCTCCTGCTGCTGCTGAAGACAAGCACCCAAAACTCTCCTGCTCTGTGCCAGTGTCCTGTGCTCCCTCCCACCCAAAGCCTCTGCTGCTCCAGAGCCCAGATCCTGCTTGTTCTCGTGCTGGGGTCACACACACCTCAGTTCCAGCTTCAAACAAATCTCTGGCCAGCCAGGACATCTCTAGTGGCTGCCACAAGCCACCAGCCCAAGCACTTTTGCAGCAGTTCATGGAGCTGGAGGCTTCCTTCCACCTCACAGCCCTGCTCAGAGAGGGTCTGCACCCAGAGGGTGGCAAAGCAAGGCTGGAGACAGGAGTCCTGGTCCCTCAGCAGGGATTGTCCCCACCACCCTGAGGAGCTGAAGGAAGACAGAGCCTGGTGGGGCTGGGATGAACAGAGAATGTGTGAAAGAAAGAGTGCACAGAGAGTGGATGTTGAGGGAAGAGGAAGGGGAGAAGTTAATCATGAATGTTTTCCTTGCAGGTTACTGATCTCCCTTGCACATGGACTCCCCTGGGCTGGGAACCTGGTAAGCATAAGCTTGAGGAGAAAAATATAAAATGAGTGTGAGTTGTAGTCATTAATTTGTGGTTCAGGCCAGAGTCATCCATCAATTAGACCTCAGCCACTGCAGGCTGAGCACCAGCCAGGTCCTGTTTCCCTGGGCACAGAAAATAGATGGTCTGGAAACCCCTACTTGCCAGGGGCTACAGTGGCCCTGCCCAGCCCTGAGGGCAAAGCTCTGCTCCCATGGCACAGCTGTCCCTGAACACACCCAGTCTCTGCTGGGGCAAACCGGGCCATGGATGTGACGTTCTGTGTGAGCCCCGTAGAAATCCCATCCCTAAATGTCAGTCCTGCAAGCCAGGCTCCTTGACTCCTGCACACAGCCGAGATGAATGCTCCTGGTGGTCCATCCATCCCAACGTGCCTTTCCCATTGTTCCCATCCCTCCAGGCCCCTGCTGACAGACTCTTGCCATTAGATATGATGGAGAGGGCTGCTGCCCCTACACAGGCACAGTCCCGTACTAGGGGGGCTCTGGGAATAATGGGAGCAGTGAAATAAATGAAATAAATCACCCAAAGAACAAGTGGCTGTGATGAATTAGGAGGTGTTAAATGCACGGAGCAGACAGGGCACTGCCAGCCCTTTTCCCCAGCAAAGCCACGAAGACAACGGGCACTGGGGCTTGCAGTGCCTGTAATTCCCTTTTCATATTTTGCCAGGAGTGCTTTCAGAGCCGCTTTGCTGATTGAATTTGTCAGCCACCATTCTGGAGATCGCAAAGCTGCTTTCGCTGCCTTCATTGTGGAGCTCGCACGAGGCAATTCCGAAGCATCTGTATTCATTCCAGGCAGCATTAGGTAGCTGATGATTCAGCCAGCTGCCAGCAGATAGCTGCTCTCTCCTTGAGATGACTGAGTAATAACAGGAATAACCTGGGGATTTTGCTCCCCTTTGCTGTGCCTCTGGGTTTATTTATTTATTTCGGGTGGATCCCATTTATCAGCGGCGCGCGGGAGCCGAGCTCCGAGCGCTGGCGTCCCCCCGGGCGTGGAGAGCAGGGCAAGGCTGCTCCTGGTTTCCTTTGGACAGCTTTGTCTTGCCCACTGGAGATGGAGCCTCGCTGTAGCCGAGGAGCAGGGCTGGGGGATTGGGAGTTGTGTGTGGGGAGAGAAAAACAGGGGTTTCCGCCGGTGGGTAGGAGTGGATGTGTGAGAGGCGAAGAGGCTGGAAAAATGGGGTGGAAAGAAGGAAGAGGGAGCTCTGTACATCCAGCACAGGCTGATGTGGAAGGTGCTGAGGGTCCCTGCGTGCGTGGAACCTTCTGGAAGCAGGCAGAGATTAACTGTGGCAGCAAAATGGGGACTGTCCCTGCTCTTGCAGGCTTGCCCCTGTGTGTCTGCTGGGACATCAGTGGGTCACAAAAGCCCTGAGCCTGCTCTGGGGCCTGCAGAAGTCCAGAGCAGAGCTTGGATGCATTCCTGGTAACTCTTCCTGCCTGCAAGTTCAGCTTCTTTCCTAAGCCCTTGGCCTCGCCCCCATCTCCACACTGTTCAAGGAGATAGGGAAATTTCAGGCCTCCCGAGAGAGGTGTCTGAGATAAGAGGACTTGAATCATCCTAAAGCAGCTCTGATTTCTCTGCGCTGATTACAGAGGGAATTTGGTGACAGCCTTAGACCAGACAAGAGGCAGAGAGCAGCCCTGAATCCAGGCTGCAGTCACAGCTCCTCTGCCCCCACTCTGGGCACTCAGGATTTTTCCTGCCTTTTCTCTGGGAGCCACAAACCGATTTCTGAAAGTCTGATTATCAGCTTCATGTGCTCCCCCAGTGATCCCAGGCACAAGACAAACCTGCCCTGAGCTCAGGACATTTTTTCACAGGAGAACACTCAGATTTTCTTTATTTCTTTTACTCCCTGATTTGGAGAATTGGTGAATTTCCAAACACCACGAGGGTGCAAGAGGGAAAAGCATCTTTCCCTTGGATTGTCAGCAAGGCCAGCCTAGCACTGACACTTTCCAGGAATTAATCAACTTGCCAGAACTTGGACACAGGCACAGAGGATCAGGAAAAGGAGTATCCTGTCATCATGGCTGGTGTATGTTGCCAGAGGAGGTGCAGATCCCACATCCCAGGGGCTGCTGAGGGGTTTGTTCCTCCCGTGCCTGTCCCAAAATTCATTTTAGTCTCTCCACGTGGTCATTGCTCGTGGCTCTGAGATACAAAAGGCAGAAAAGAAATCTCTGGGAGAGCATGTCCTTATCTCCATCTCCAAGACAGAAAAACTTGGGTTTCATACCCTAAACCACTTTATCCCCTGAGATATTCCTGCATGGAAGTCCAGGGACGTTGCTGCAGCTCTCAGGGACAGAGAGAAGGGTTTGATAACTTCTTCCTGAGATAACCTGAAGGCTGAAAGATCTCCTTCCACATCCATGCCCTTGCACTGACTTTTTCTGACCTTTCCCCATCAACACATGTTGGATTTCCTTTCCAGAGGGCAAAAGTGGAGCTGTCCCTCAGGGTCAGGCAGTGATGGGTCACAGCCCAGCTCTTCTGTCCATCCCTGCGTTCGCTGGAAGGAAAACTCCTCTCTGCGAGGCGGGAACAGAAGGGAGAAGATGAAAGGGGGAGAGAGAGGGAGCATTTCAGGCTTGTAATTCAGTTACAGCACGGAGAATCAATTTGCTGCAGCTCAGGGGCCCGTTTGTTTTGGCAGAAACAGAGGAATGAGTCCAACAAGGGTGGTGTGATGAGCCTGCTGCCCCATCCCAAAGGCAGGGGAGGATGCCAGGCCAGCCCTTCCCCAGGTGCTGCCTCAGATCCAGCCTGTTGCATCCTGCACACAGGTGAGGTGGGGTTAAGGAGAGGGGAGCGTGGCAGCCAGTCTGTACCAGACACACTGAGGAAAAAAACTGATTTTGTCAAGGTTTTCTCTGACTGAAAAGAGAGCAACAACTTCTTGGGGATCCTGGAAACCTAAAACAGCATTTTTGATGGCCTGGAAGAGGCAGCATCTGAATGGGATTGCTGGTGGCTAAACTGAAGGGGTGTGACATCCTGTTTGCTTCAGGCACCTGAGAAAAAATAAATTAATCCAGGCTCAACATTTATCCAGAAATGTACAAGAGCAGAGAGAGAGAACAATCAGGAGGAAATGTGGGGCTGAGGGTGGGTTGTGTCCCCCAGCAGTCCCTCCTCTTCCAAGAGTTAGGTGGGCACTTGTCACTTTTCATGTCTGTGACCAGACCTGGCCACCAACTTCCCTCAGAACAAATGCAGTGCTCAGGACCGTGGACCCAGAATTCCACCCAAATTCCATTAACTCTCAAGATCTGCCCAGAATATTCCTGAGGAATCTCCATGTGAAACTGGTGATGTTCCTGGCTTTGGGAGACAGCCCTACCTCTGGCTGGGCTGGGCAGCTCTGTGTCCTGTGTCCCTTGCACTTGACAGTGACCTCAGGAGTCACAAATCCCAAAAAGGATGGAAAAGGAGCAAAAGTAACACCAGACTTGAAGCACAAAAGGCTGAAAGGTCCCAGGCGGTTGGACCTGGCTGAAAACCACCAGGCACTGCTGTCACCCTCACTGAACCTCACTGGAAAGGGAACAATGAACCCCATTCCCTTTCCTTGCCCTTCCTCAAGGCAGACAGGGCCATCCCAGGGCATCACCTGGCTGGAGGCAATGTGGGGCCACACAGGACAGGGGGAGGAGGTGCTGGGAGCTCAAGAGCTCCTAAACTGCTCAGGACTGCAGGGCTCTGGAGGGACAGGGGCTCAGAGCTGCCTTCCTTGAAGAGCTTGAACATTTCAAAGAGCTGGAGTTATCCAGCATTTCTGGTCTGTGGAGAAGGAGCAGCACAAAACATAAAGGAAGAAGAGTGAAAAAATGTGGGTGTGCTGCAGGAGCAGGTGGGAATTCACCAAATCAAATTCCCTGAGTTGTGGGAAGGAGGGAGAAGACCCTTAGGAGCTTGGTCCAGCATCCCACTGCACTACCTGCAACACAAAACCTTCCTTCTGAACACGCTTTTGAAAACAAAGCAGTTTAAATCCCAAGAAAGTGCAAGAAGATAAAGCAGAAATGACCTTCCTTTGACCAAGCACCTTTTCTTTTTTCCTTTTGGAGCCTTTATCATTCAAACATTGCAGTTAAGAATGGAAACTTCAGCCTTGCAGGGGCAGGTTTTTGACCATCCTGCTGTTCTCAGTTTAATCTTACCCTGAGGGTACTGGATCCACACAGATTGTTTAAGATGGAAAAACCCAGAGATGTCCACTGGAGCTCTTAAAACCAAAGATACAAGAGACTGAGCTGTTCCTGCTCCTCAGAGTCAGTCTGTAGCTTGATATCCCAGACCTAGGCAAAAGAAAAAGGAAAGTTGTCTCCCAAAATGTGCTACAAACACTCTCTCTGGTGCAGTGTCTGTGGGTATAAAGCAGCAGCTCCAGGTCTTGTTCCTTTTTGTCACAGAGATCCTCTGGGAATTTAGGTGAAGACTGTGGGGAAAATTTCCCAGATCGGGGAGCTTTGGGAAGCTGAAGGTGAAAAACATTGCAGCTGGGAATGGAAGAAAGCTCCACCGAGCTCTTTCAGAGCCGTGTCCTTCCCCTGAGGGCACCTGGTGGCCTCTGCCAAGGGGACAATCTCAATGAGAAACTTCTGGGACCTTCTTGTAGTGACCTGGATGTCCAAACTCTGTCTGACGAAGTACGTGGGGCTGGAGAAACACAGAGTGACGGAGGAAAATCCTCTTGGGAAGTGCCTGCCGTGGTGGTGCCGGGTGTCACCTGTGTCACACTCCTGTCCTTACAGGGAGAATCCTTCACCAAACCTCAGCTCACCCTGAGGAAGGCGATTTGGCTGCCTGGTTTCTGCTGCTGATGGTTTTTGGGGAAGGTCCCTGCCCCTCTCTGCCCCACATCTGGGCAGGGGGGCTGGCAGAGGTTGGTCCCTGCCCTGCCGCTCTCCAGCCTTACCCGAGGGGAGTCGATACCCACCAAGGATTTTAAGGGATCTGTGCAGCTGCTCCCGTTTAAAAAGCGAGATTCCTTCAATCTGGCGCTTTCATCCTGGCCGGAGAGAGAAGGATCAGCCCCTTTTCTCCGCTGCAAACCCCCCGTGCCCCAGCCCCGCTGCTCCCCATCCCTGCAGCTGCGGGATTTGGGATTTGTGCGGTGGAGGGTTCCCTCTGCTGGCCTGGGAACCCCACGGCTCCGAGCCCACGGAGCCTTTCGGCTCAGGGAAAAGTCTCTTTAGGAGAATCAAAGGGCAGCGCTGGCTCCAGAGCATCCCTGACCTTCCCCCGGTGTCAGGACCCGACCCAGGGCAGCTTTCATTCCCCCAGCACTAAAGCTCCTGGTCCTGTTCCCATGGCTCGCCAGAGCTGCCCATTCCAAATAATTCCTGCCTGTTTCTGTTGGATTTAGCAATGCCACTTTCCTCCTCACGCAGCACAAATCCCATGTGTGCATGGAGGACACAGGTGACCAAAACCAAAATACAGCATCCTCTGTGTGTGGCCAAAATTCAGGTCTGGACATCCCTGGGAGCAGTGTGGGATAGCCAGGAGGGCCACAGGCAGTGGATATCCAGGACCTGACCAACCTGCCTGGGATGAGGGACTCTTCCCTGCTTTCTTTCATGCCATAATCCTTCTGTGGGTGTTTTGGGAAAGGAAAAGATGATGCAAAGGGAACATATATCCATCTATCTCCATCATCCTAATAAAGAAAGGAAGGATTGAAAAAGAGATAAAAGTGTGTTTTAATTTTGCTGAAAGGTATTTAACCAGCCCAAGCAGAAGCACAAGGCCTTAGAGGTCAGGACATGGAACAACCAACACAAATAAAAGAGGAAACTCCACCCCTGTGACTGCACCCCACTGTCTCTGCTCCGTCCTTTGTCCCACACATGAGCACCTATCTCTCTCTTCCCCTCTTCCAACCTCTGTCTTTATTATTATCAAAGTCAAATTTATGAAGAGCTGGAGGCATTGGCGATTTCCTGGATTTCAATATAACTTCTTGCAATCTTAAGTGAACAGCTTGGTTGCTTCTGCCTGTCAGGGAATTTAAATTGCAAATTGAATGGTGAAATGCAGCAGCCAAGGGTCTGTGTCAGTGACTTTGGAGAGCAGAGATATCGCTTAGCAACTGGAGGCAGAGAGGGATGGAGGCCGTGGTAAACACAGCAGTGAAGGATCTGGATTTTGGGATCCCCTTTGCCCCTGGGGTGCCAGAAGAAATAACCCATTAGTGAGCTGGGGGTGTGACTTGTGAAGGAAGCACCGGGATCCTGGGTGTGCTCAGCCTGGGTGAGGCTGGCAGCTTGCAAGGGGAACTATTTTCTCTGTAGCCACCAGCTCCAGCAGGTGACAGAAGAGGCAGGGCTGGGCTGTCCCCAGAGAAGCGGTGAAACGGCCAGAGCTGGCAGCCACGGCTTGAAATTTCCAGTTTCAGCTGGAAATAAAGACAAAATCTGCACAGTTTGGCCAAGCTCCAGCACTGGGGCCCACACAGGTGATGCAAAGCCTACATGAGGAATCTTTTGCCACTCATGTGGGTGAGGTATGGCCCAGCTTTGAAGGTGGCCCTGCTTTGACCTGGAGGTTGAACCAGACCCCCCTGGAGGTCCCTTTCAACCCGTGCTATTCAACAATGCCATCCAATTACTTTTCTTTTTTTTTTAATTAAAGATGTTAAAAAATTACTTCCATACTGCCAGGAATTATAAAGGGGAAGAGTCCTGAGGAATCACTCAAGCCTCCCTCTGCTCCTGGCAGGCTGAGGGACATCCAAAGGTGTGTTGTCACCTCTTTATTGTGGCATTTTTTGCAGAGAGGGACATTCCACATCCCCCATGGACATTCTGTTCCTATCTGTGTCGTTAGAAAACGTTTTCCAGCGTTAATCTTGCCCCCAAATGAGCTCCAGCAAACTTTCAACCCCCTGGCTTGAAATTATTGCTTAAAGACACAAACCTTCAGTGCAGCCACCACTTAAAGGCACAGCAAACTCCAATATCCTGCAGCAGTGGATTCCACCAGCCTGTTGTGCTCTGAATTAATATTAATCATGGCTCTTAATCAACAGGCCAAGAGGGAAGGGATTCTCCTTGTCTGTCCTCCCTGATCACAACCCCTGAAACTTGTGTAGAGAAATTGTCATCCTAGTCCACCTCATCCTAAATTTCTCTAATAAGCAGAAACAGAAAGTACCTTAAAGATCACCTGGTTCCACAAGGGGCAGGGGTGCCACCTACTAGATGCACATCCGAGGCTATTCAGGGAGTACTTCCTGTATTTCTCCAGAATTTCTCCAACCCCAAATTATTTCTCCCATTGTAAAAAACCCTCCTGGGTTGTGACTTAAAAGGAGCAGGGATATTTCTCTGCCCATCCCTCATCCCCCTGGGTACAGCATTGTTTGCTGCCTGGCGAGGGTTCAGCTGTAGGAACCAGAAAGTCTCACCCCGGAGCCGACTGCAATTTCCCAGTCAGCGCTAAATTCCCTTAAATCCCACACTTCCTCTGGAAGGGTGTTGACATTTGCTCAGCTGCTTGTCAAATGTCTGGAGATGTGAAGTCTCAAACAAGAGCTGTTGTCATGAAAGGAACACAAAGACAGGTAGTTAGCACGACTTGGGGAGAGGTGTCTGGTGAGAGGGTGTTTAGTGTGTGCCTGCCTTTCCCCAGGAAACAGTTGGTGCCAGGGTAGCACATCAGATGGCAGAGGAGTTTTGTGGGATAAGCAGAGAACATTTAGATGTGGAAGACCAGCAGAGATGTGGAAAATTCCCCGTCTCTGTCATTCATTTTCTTTCATGAAAAAAGGACTTGACAGGAGGTTGTAGACAGGTGGGCTCAGCCTCTTCTCCCAGGAAACCTGCAAAAGATGAGAGAAAACAGCCTCAAGTTACACCAGGTAAGGTTGAGGCTGGATATTAGGGAAAATTCTTCTCTGAAAGGCTGACCAGGCATTGGAACAGGCTGCCCAGGGAAGTGGTGAAGCCACCAGCCCTGGAAGGGTTCAGAGAACATGTGGATGTGGCCCCTGGGGACATCCTGGTTTAGTGGTGGCCTTGGCAGTGCTGTTTAATGGTTGGAGTCAGTGATCTTAGAGAGCTGTTCTGACCACTGGTTCTGTGATCCTGCAAAGAATCAGTGACACTCAGGTTTGGCTCACCCAGCATTCAGGTGCCAGTCACAGCTCCTGAAATGGGGGAGAAAGAGAAGTTTCCAGGAACCAGCATCTCTTCTGTTTCAGGATGAACTATTTCCTTGTGGTGTAACCCTTAGGAGCTAATTAGTCTTTGTGCCCTTCATTTCCCATGGTGAGAACACCATTCCTGTGATTTCTTTATTGAGCCTGGGCCTTGGGCTGTTTTTTATCCTCCATGAACATCTCCAGGTGAGAGAGCTCTTGACACCATCCTTCACAAACCACCTCGATATGAATTATATCCCTGTCCTCAGGAATTCCAGTCCTTAACCCTGACCCTTCAGGCCCCACAGCAGCCTGAGGGAAGTGGAGCAACATCCTGGGGAGCTTCAGAGACCCTGGCATGGACTCCACCGTGTCCATGGAGCGTGCAGAGCCCCGTGTCCACGTGTGTGGCATCACTGGGGAGGTTTGTGCAGGCATGGGGAATGCTCTGCGCCTGGGCTGGAGTTTCAGAGCCTTGTGAATTTAAATCCCCTACGTCTCATTTTCCAAGACCCAGCCTCTAAGAGAGGGGCTCTTTCCCTGCAGGCTGAGGTTAATTGGCTTGTGCTTTTAAAAGGATAAAGCTGCGGAGACTCGGAGTCAGGGCTGTTCTCCAGATTTCCATTATAATCTACATTGCAGGAAAATAGCTTTCCTGATCAAATCATCTGTCCTCTCAGAGCAGAGGATAAAGAGCTGGTGATGTGGGAAATCTGCAGAGGGGGAAATCTGCAGTGTCTCTGCACGACCTTGCTGGACAGAGGAGAAGGAAGAGGCAAAGACTTTTCTCTGCTGTGAGGAAATGTAAGAGAGGTGCACAGCAGCAGTGAGCAGAATCAGGGCCATGCCTGAGCTTGGTGTTATGTACCCCTTGAAAAAAAAAAACAAATAGGAAAACAGGATGGTGCACGAGACTGGGAATTCTCTGAGAAATGGTGTGAGTCCTGGCACCAAGCCCAAAAATTGGTTAGAACTTGTGGCACTCCTGACCCTTGAAAACTTGAGCCTTGTCCAGGTCTCAAACACCTGTGGGAGAGAGGAAGCAAGAGGTGGCAGTGGGGCCTCCCCAGAGCCAGGACTGCTGTCTCAAGCTTGTAGCTCATTCCCCAGAAAGCCTGGAATATCACTTTTCCTTTCAGGACTGGTGGATATTTCACAAAAGCAGCATCTACCCAGAGGAAGACAAACCAAGAGTGAGGATGAGGACTGGGAAGAAACACAAAGAGTTTTTTACCTCTGCATTCACCACCTGTGAAAAGGGAACAGCAAGATTCACTTCCCAGATTTGTCTGTTTCAAACTCTCAATTTTGATCTTTTTCCTTGATTTTTCACACTCATGACTGTGGTCAGCACCCTGTTTTCCAGGCGGCTTTCATCCCAGCAGGACCTGCAAGAAAAGGTTTTTTTCCCAGCCACACCCAACCCTCCTGGTCCTTTCAGCTCCCATTTCTAGGAATTCTCCCCAGTCACCTGGCCTTGCACACCTGGCACCTGAACATCCCTGTGGGCTCCCACCCCACACCCAGCTCTCACAAGCACACAGCACCTTCTACACAACACCTTTTATGGCACAGAAAGGAAGTTCTCTCAAAGAAGTTCACCTCACCATTCTAGCTCTCCTGAAAATTCCTTTTTCTAATTTTATAAAAATCACATAAAGAAAAATTCTTTGGAAATGGATGGGACCAAACCACCCAAAAGCTCAAAGCCTGTGGTGAAATTGCTCACCTAGCTGGGTTTGTCCAGGTCCAGTTGTGATGGCTGCAACCCATTTGCCACAGAAAAAGAGGAGTGACTGTCAGTCTCCAAGTGTCTGAAGAAAACTGCATTACTCCATCCCCTGTGTGGAGATGGCCTTGGAAAAGAGGAGGATTCTTTGCTTTCCATGTGCAGAGGCCTGAAGAACTCAGGGTAAAGTTTACCTGGAGCACCTTCCCCTGAAGTTTCTTTTCTGAGGCCACCAGTTCAGACTCACTAGAAAAATTAGTTAAATATTCAGTGTTCAAGGCTGGCCTGGATGGGGCTCTGAGCAGCAGAATGTCCCTGCCCATGGCAGAGGGCTTGGAATGAGCTGATCTTTTTAGATCCTTTCCAAACCAAAACATTCCATGGTTCTATTCCATGGAAAGAGGCTCAGTTTTCCCTTCTCCTCTAGCTCTTACCTGGCACACACCCAACAGCCACATAAATCAGCACCACGACTGACAAAAGTTGTGGCAGGTGCTACAAATGGACAGAAAATCCTCCCCTCCTGAGCATCCCACCCACCTACTGACACCCAGGACTGTCAGTCACCTCCCCTCTTCTGCTCAGCACTCCAGGGAACTGCAATCCAAAGGCCAGCTCCACCCCATCCTCCCCATCCATCCTGTAAACCGTGTTTAGGATTGGGAGGAAAAACAAGTGCTGAGATTTCTCCCTCTCCCACAGCAGTATATTCTCACCGCTGAGCTTCTGCCCATAAAGTTTGCAAGATGTTTGTCACAGGGGTGATTTGTATCAGAGAGGATGTTTACCTATGGTAAATCACAGCCTGCTTCTTTGTGTTCCCCTGAAATTTCAATTACTGAAACTATTCTTTTATTTCTTGCTTTCCTGTATGTTTTTCTCATTTAGACAATGAGCACCACCGTTCAAGTTTGTTCCTGTGTGACTTAAGGTTTTATATGACCCTCATTTTGCCTCGATGCTTTATGCTCTGCTTGGGTGTATTTCTCTTTTTGTATTCCCATTTTCTGCTTTCAGCTATTTTATAACACCTTGCTCCTGATGAAATTGCTGCTGCAGCTCCAGGTTGGGTTCAGGAACAGGACTGTGGGCTTTGTGAAAGGTTACAGCTCTGTCCCCTCCATGATGTATCATTTTCTGACCTGATCTGCCACCTTCCATCCCTGCTGGGAAAGGTGGTCAGGGCTAAAAAAGAGAATTTCGAGGGAGAGCAGTGGCAGGGCAGTTTAAGGCTGGTATGCACTGCACACCTGGAGAAATGGCTTGGTCACACTGTGGAGACTGGGCTGCAGAGACTTCCAGAGCAAAGGACTGATGCAGACCCAAACCCCAAGAGGGAAAGCTCTGCCTGCTCACTAGGACTGATGCAGAAACCATGGCAAACAGAATAATCCTTTTATCAGATTCCTAACTTGTAAAACTACTTCCTCCTCCTGGCTGAGCAAGTTTAATAACCATGTCTGGGCCCTACATCAGTTGTAAAATCAAGCCTAACCTGCCTGACATAGACCCTGAGGTCAGCTCAGCTGGCTGGAGCATGGTGCTGATAGTGCCAGGATTGTGGGTTAGATCCCTGTGTGCACCATTCACTCCAGAGCTGGGCTTGATGATCCTTGTGGGTCCCTTCCAGCTCAGAATATCCTATAATCCATGTCCAAGCCCAGCCTGATTGGAAACTAAGTGCTACTTTCTCTTTCTTAGTCCTTTTAACATCTTACAGGGGCTCTGCCATCGGAGCTCTCCACTCTCACACCCATTTTTGCATGGTTTCCATGCAGCTTGTGAAAATTAAAACAAAACCAAAACCAAACCACCATTATTTTGGCCAAGAAATCAATTTGTACTAATTATTGTGGTGCTTAACAATCCCTACTCTGTTTTGGAGCATAACTCTGACCATAGCACATCTTGGCCCCTTGCCTGCAGTTATTGTTGTCTGAGATAATGTTTATGATTGAATTCAGTGAGTTGTGCATTTCCTTATCTTTCCACATGTCTGTGAATGCCAGTATTTGGAGTCAATCCAGCAGAATCCCAGGATGATTTTTCAGAGACAAGCCAACAAGAGAATATGAAAAGGGAAAATGTGATGGCAACGGTGAGAATATGGAATTTTGCCTACAGATGCACCGCGTTTGATAAACCCTGGGCATTGCAAGCTCTGAATTGTGGGGTCCAGAAAGAACCTAAACAAGACACAAAAATGTCCTGTGTGCACTGGGACATAATGGGAAATCTCCTTGTCCTGCTGTGTCCCCTCCACAAAAACAGAAGAGGAGAAATAAGCTCTGTAAAATATTAATGAAGCAAATTATTCCTATACAGTTGGAATTCTCATCAATTATAGAGTATTGAAGTCATTTTGGAGGCAGGAACATCAATGATTGTGGTTCTCTGAGCTGTTATGCAAGCTTCAGGATATCCTTAAATGATGTTCCCTATTCCACCAGCAAAGTGGGAATGTCAGTAGAGATTGAGCAGAAATATTTGCTATCACCACGTGCAAAGTGCTTTGAGATCCTGGTGTGAAAGAAGTGGAAGATGAGCAAAGCACCTTCCTCACTAAACTCCTTAGCCATGGTAATTCTACACGGTCATCATTCACAGGAAGAATGTTTTATTTGGGAAGGAATAATCACATCTTCCTGCCAAAACATGAAATCCAATTATGCTGTGAACTAAAGGCTGTTTTAAAGGGTTTATAATTTCTCAGCTTTATCCTCATCAGGATATGAAGTGGGTTTTCTTCCCTTCTTTCCTTCACTTTTAACAGGGCTTGGTTCCTTCTTTTCCCATTTCCATCTTCTCAGAGTGCCGAATTTCCCTTCTCTATGGCAGAGTTAACAGTTGTATTTTGCTTGGGATTTTGCCTCACACCTTCAATATTTCCCCCCAGAAATCAAGGCAAACCTATGAGCCCTGCTCTGGTTTTATTGTTTCCCGCTGAACATGAAATACAAAACCATGGTAGTGTTGAAATTGGGGGTTTCTGCCTGTTTCATCCTCTTGAACAGACTTGGTGGCTAAACTTTGGATCCAGTCCCTGTAAAATATCTATCCATGGGGAAATAGTTTCTTAAAGCAACCATTTAAAGAAGGGGTGCTTCCTTTCCTTTCCCATATTTCCTTTTTTCTTTCCCCTTTCCCTTTTCAGTTTCCTTCTGTCTTGAACAATAAATAATGTGTCTCCCTAAGAAGGGAAATTTTGTGTTTGTGGTGTGTCAAACTCCTCTCTATCCATAACTTTAAAACAGAAGGACGAAAGGCTCATCAGCACTGAGAATTTAAAGGCAGGAGAATGGGCTTTCTTCCTGTTGCTGCCACAGATTTTTATTAAAAACAGAGGTTTGGAAAACGTGTGGGGTTAAGGTGCTCCTTGGGATGAGACAAGAAGGGAGATGAGGTCAGGGTGGGATTTGGTAAAAGTCTGCTGCTCTAGGGAAGGATTTGTCATACATGAGAAGGAAGAATCTCATCAGTGGATAAAGCAAGAATCTGCTGTTTTAAAGAATGGTTCAGGATAAGAAACTGCTGTGGTGGCATTGGTGTGTTTAGAGAGGCAGGCAAGGAGGTGATGGCAGTGGTAGGACTGCAGTCCTCTAGAGGTTGGAGAAATACATTTGTCAGGAACTAATTAGGTGGAAATGACCCTGCTTTGCTGTCTTTCCACCTCTTTAAAGCCGTAATTTCCAGTGACTGAGGAAGTCCCTGGATGGGTTAAGTCTCCCTCTGTTAAACCTTGTCTGTGTAGATTGTAAATCCTCTCAACCAGGCTGAGCCTAAGCTCAGGACTGCAGTGGAGTGTCACAGGGGCAGCCAGACCTAGTTCCAGTTCCAGACTGGAGACCCCAGAACAGCCCTGTCAGCAGGGACAGATGTGCACTGGGCTGGGCATTTGACAGCTGTGCTTCATGGAGTGCCCCTGCCTTTTCCCTTCAAATGAAATGGAGAGCTCCTGACCCCCAAACCGGACTCCAAATCCAGCGTTCAAAGATCCCAGCACTACTGAAGACACTCCTGTGCCTTCAGCCACAGAAACCTCTGGCTCCTCCTGCTCCTGCAGTTGCAGTAGCCTGGTCTGAATCCCATGACAGCTGGAAAGCTCAAGATGGATGAGCTACTTGCCTTTCCTCCCTGATTCCTTGATTCATTAGTTAATGTCTGAAAAGCACTTTGGAGCTCAAGAGTGTTAAGTGCTATTATTATTAGAGACCTTTCATATGGCTGTTGATTGAAAAAGATAATTGTTACCTTTCTACCTTTCATTTCTTTTTTTTTAATTTTTTTTTCACGTTTTTATTAAAGAGAGCAGTAACTGGCTTCCCCAAGAGGTGGGAAGGAAGAGCTGGATGTGCTACTGACACAGGACATTATGGTGCAGTCCTGATGGAGGACACTAAGAATGGAAAAAAAATGGGAAAACAGGACGGGGACTTCCATCTGCCAACATCCAGAGGACGTGACAGAATTTATGGAACAGGGCTTCTATTGTTTGAACATCCCAGGCCATTTTGGTTTCTCTTGTATGAAGGAGAAGGAATGATTTGGTCGAGTTTTGGTGATTGGTTCAGCTGCCCCCTCGCAGGCATTGTGTCACTGGGGTGTCCTGTCTAACACTCGGCAGGGAATGGATGTGTTGGATGTCTTGTTCCCTGCCAGGCAGCCCTGCATGGATGTCTCCCAAACCCCAGCTCCACAGAACAAGACATCTTTATCAAACCAAGTCAAAAATGGCTGATATTGCAGCTGCTTCAAAGACAAAGTCAACATTGAAGTGTTTCTTTGTTTGTTCCCTTGTTCCTTTGATCCCCAGGCCAGCAGATAAAAACCAGGGCAGGGACTCAAAGACTCTGCAGGCTCCAAATCCATGGATATTTCTGAGTTTGGCTGGGTGAGACCTTTAGGGGAACCAAATTTAACTGCATTTAGATTGTGGTGGACTACAGACCTCTTAAGGCCTTTTACATCCTGAATTATTCTGAGATACTTAGCTCAGGAAGACAAACTGGACCTCTGGGTATCCACCCCTTCCTGCTGGCTCTAAAGGGAGAGAAGTGAAGGGCTGATTCAAACAGAGGGATCTACACCAGAGATGTGTGAAGTTGTGGGTTCATTATCATGCAACCAAGTTTGAATGTCTTTTTACAGCTGTAAATCAAAACAGGCTTGTAAGTGGGAGAGTGGAAAGCAGGGCTTGCTACCAGTAGTGGGTGAATCACCCCCAGGAGGTCTTTCTCCACCAAGAGTAGGTAGAGTTTGGATAAATAGAATAAAGTCCTATTTTTGCATGGAGAAAAAGAAGGAAAATAACCCATGCACCATCTTCTGCCTCCAGAAAGTTTTGCAGTGATGGGTTTGGAGGATTTGAAGGATCTAAATTGAAACTTTTGGCAGAAACTCCTGAGTTTGCTTGAGTTGTATCTGTCTGGTGCTTCCCTGACCTTCCTGGATGCACAAATGCCTGTTCTGACCCACCTGAACTCATGGGAAGGTGAACTCTGAGACCTGGAACACTCTCAGCCATAGGAGGAAAACAGATAACTCCTGGAGATCTGCAGCTGGAAATCCCCAGCCCACAGAAGGAAAGATCCAAGTTCCTCCAGGGCACCATCCAGTTCCAGTTTAACACTCTGGGAACAAGCCCAGGTTCATCCACGTCTTGTCTGACTCCACATCATGATCTTCTTCACCCCAGATGGGACTTCCATGGAAAGAAGCAGAAGAAAGTGACCCAAACAGAGGCCACGATGGTTTTTGCACGGATTCTCACTCCATGGGGACCAAGACTCTCAGGAGCCAGTCTCCTGAGAGGGGCAGGAAGATTGTTTTGGGACCATGGGAACAGCCAGGGCTCAGCTGGCTCTGGGACAGGTGGGACCAACCACAGGCACAGCACACAATTGGTGTTTAAACAGAGGCAAAGAGCAGGGCTCTTCCCCTGGAGCCCCAGAGTCACTTTCACCCTGGATCCCCCACAGCAGCATTGTCTTCCCTTCTTCCAGCTTTGTTTCCCCTCTGATGGCTCCACCAGGTTGGAACTCACCTTTCAGCCTCCCAGATGGAAGCAAGAAACAAAGTGGAAAACCTGTTCCACTTTCCCTGCCCAGACCCTTTCACTTTGGGTTAATGGGACCCAGAGATGCTCATTTTGCACAGCTGTGGAGTAAAATCATTTACACAGACCAAAGATATTGCTCTCACAAAATAAATGTGCCAAACTGCTATTGCCCTATCTTCCCATTTTTATCGAGCCGGGGTTGCATTAACATTAATGAGATGTTAAAGGAGAAGGGGAGAAAAAAAAAAAAAGGAAGAAAGAAAGAAAGTCTTCCTGAGCAAATAATAACTACTCAGTCATAATTCAGAGGAAAATTATGGCTCTGTTACATGTTTGAAACTTCCCACTGTATTTCACTTCTGCTTTTGCTAAATTATGTGCAAATGATGGAAATCCATACATACACATGAATGTGCTTTTCAAAGTTGAAATGTTTTCTTTGCCTGGAAATTATTTCCTCTTCCAGTGACTCTCAATCTTGTTTCTTTCTCTGTTCTCTTTCTGTCCACGCAGTGCAGATGAGGGAAAATTCTTCTTTCTTCCAAGTTCCAGCCTTGTTTAACTGGGACAAAGAACTCATTTCATGACTCAGTGGAAGGGACATCAACAGAGATTCCTGGCCTACAGAAGAATAGTCCCAGAAATCCAGATCTCGCTGCATTGTGATTTTTGTTGAGATTGGAAAATGGCAACACCACTCAGTTGAACTCTATCAATTTTTCTTCTCTGCATCATGGGGCTGTCATTCTGGCCCAGAAAAGATTTGGTTTATTTTCAGTCTATATGGCTATTTTCCTGTTGTCCTCCAGTTCTCAATCACCCGCAGAATACAGAGTGAAGCAGCAAAAGGTACAGGTGTAAAGAGAAAATTGTAAGTTGTTTTGGACTTTCTTGATAAAGAGTCTTAGGGGGAGTTATTCCGGTGTTATGGATGGGCTCATCTCGTGCACACCACGCCAGGGACCTGACAAAGTGTTCTGAGAGTGGGCAGCCAAAGCCAAAGGTAATTCCCACCTTTCCTGCCTCAGCAAAACTCACTGACAGGGCCTGATCTGAAGGAGAATCACTGAGACAGACACCTCAATGATGTGTCTGTGCTTGTTTCTGTAACAACACGAGTATCTGCCGGGCTGCTCAAAAGCACGCAGCGTTTTGTAGAGAGAAAATAAAAGAGTCCAAGCTGGGATTTCCTCTTCTCCCAGGAAAATGAAACAAAACCAAACACAGAAAACCTCATGGCAAAGTCTTTCTCAGGGAAATCAGTTTGTTCTTTTCCCTTGGGACGGGGATGGCCTCAACACATGTCTCTTTCTTCTGGCTTGTGGTCTTTGGCTACCTTTTCCTGCCACAGTTTCCATGTTTTTGGAAGCCAGGGAATGTGGAAATACCTCAGGAACACTCATCCTTTGCTGACAGCAGATCAGAGCAGCCCCATGTGCCCTGCATTTACCCCCAGGAGCTGAAGAAACGCTTCCAGCCCATACAACCCCTGGCTCACCAGGAGACAGATACACAGCTTTGTTTGGGAAAATCACACAGCGATGACATTCCACAGTAATTCCCCTATTTAATCTTCTGCAAGCCACAGAACTTATCCCTAAATGTGAATAACCACTGACTTGGGGTGCTGCATGGAGCATATGATTCTCTGGACCTGTTTGAAGCCCCATTTAAGGCCTGAGAAAGCAATTTTGGTTTCCTTGTGAAAGCTGAACTTTAGCCCACAATGCCTTCCTGGACTTTGGCCACAGATTTGTCCTAGATTGAGTCCCAGGACTCCTCAGAAAGTCTGGAATTTGCTCCCATTGCTGCTGCAAATGAAGTTGACTGAAAATATGATTCTATTCTACCTTGTTCTATACAAACTACCTTTTCATTTATCCAAAGCCTCTGTTTGAAATCTCTGGCCAGATCCACTCCAGACCAGAGGCCAGCGGTTCATTCTCAACTTCTTCATTTTTTAATAAACTTCTCAGTAAGCCTCACCTCTGTTTCAAAGCTGGCTACAACATCCCTGAGCCCTGGGGCTTTGCAGAGCTTTAGGTTTCCAAATGAAAGCCTAATGCTGGCTCATTGTTCCACTGCCCCTGCTCCAGCCTGACCTAAGCCCCAAAGCCGAGGATGCAAGGCAGTGTCAGGATTACTCCTGCGTTTGGCAGGGAAAACACATCTGAAAAGAACAATTAACACTTTGTTAATGTGCCAGGGAACAGACTGATCTGCGTGCTGGCCAAAGGCAACAGAGCCACTGCTGTTTACCTTGATGTGTGTGCGCTGCTGCTGTCCTGACAGCAGAGCTCAGTCCCAGCCTTAAAGCACAGTGACAGATGAAAGGTCCTCCTCTAATTTCCCGTCCTCTCCATTAGCAGGGAATGCAGATAAAGCCAGCAGCAGAACCCTGCAGTCCCGACTCCTACCTGGCAGATAATGCAAATTACAGCCACAAAAGGGGCAAAAATCCGCGGCAGGAAAATAGATGAACAGGGCTGATCTCGGCTCCGTGGGACGGCACCAAATGCCACTCCCAAGGGAGGCTCAGGTTCTGCTCAGATCTCTGCTGCTTGCACCAGTCATTAACATTCATTCCCATCTGGGATTGCAGGCTGCCATCGGAGCCCTGGGATGCTGCTGTCACCAAATGCGACACAATACCTCATCAGAGAATAAAAGAGTTTTTGCAAGTCTCTCAAAACTATTTCTCCCTTCGTGTTCTGCATCCTGTGCCTGGCTGGGAGAGTTGAAAGGAGTCTGATATTTAGGGCAGCTCCCAGACTAGGGCCAGCAGATGTCTCTGCACCAGCATCCTGCATCCCACTTCACACCAGCATCCTGCGTCCAGTCCCTACCGTTCTCTCCTCTTGATCTGGACAATCTAGCACCAAACGGGATATTCAACTCAGATCAGCCCAATTTCCTCCTTTTTACCCCAGGCTGTTGCTTTCCTGCCACTCTGGGATTGTTCCCTCCAAGGGATGTACCCACTGTGCCTCTGGATAACTGAGTGATTCCTGGGCCAGTCCTCTCCTGCTGACTCCGTGGTGGGATTGTGCTGCCCACAGCAGGAATCGCTGCCTTTGCTCCTCCGTCTTCTCATTTCGCCTCCAGCCCTCCCTGCCAAACCTCAGAGCCGAGGAGAGGCAGTGATTGATCAGGGAAGAGAGAGATGCAGTCCTGCAGCCTTCACTCGAGATGGAATGGAAGTCACCAGGATAATAAAGATGGATAGGTGGGTAGACAGACGGACAGATATGGAGATAGACAGATAGAAAGATGATAGCTTGAATCCTCTATATTAAAATTGTGGACAATCTGTCACCCAGCCTCCCTTCCCTTCTTTATCCCTCCCCTTCCTTAAATTACGCCTATTGCTCCGGTGAAATTTATTACAATGTAAGAAATAATGACTTTTTAAAGATATTTTTTACTTTTTATGCAGAGGTGTGAGGGCTCCCTGAAAACAAATGGATGAAGATGTGAAAGCTTATTGGATTGTCACGTCGGATACATTATCCCCAGGGCTCTGAATGAAGAATTAGACCATGGAGATCTTATTTGACATTAGATGTTTCAATTTCTCCAAGAACATTAGGCATGTTGGATTCAGCACTGAATTCAATAATAAACAACAAGCATTGACCCTCCCCTCATCCCCTTTTACCCCTTAGCATTTTAAGTCCGAGACACGCTATTAAGATTTATTTTACATTTTTATTATTGCGCTCACAAGGAAAGGGAGATCATATTTGCATAATTCATTTTTATACAAACCTCTCTGTATTACTTACAGCTGCCGATTCTCCCCCCCTCTAATATATGTGTTTATGTGGCAGTAAAACAATGACATTGGAACAACACACTGGAAATTATTGACTCCAACCCTGCAGGTATTGCTGTCTATTTATTAACCCCTGGGAATTATTTTGATGGAAATCCCTTTGGATAATGCTCATTGAGAGGCCGAGGTTATGCTGTCTGTTCCCAGGGGGAATGCAGGAGTTTGACACCAGCCCCTCATGGAGTGGTCAGTGAGTGGCCTCTTGGCAGATTGGGCATTTTTAGGGCTAGATCAGCGTGCTGGGTGCAGGATGAGTGCTGGGACGGGTTCCCTGGGGTGCTGAACATGGGGATGGGCACCGGATCACCCAGCATGGTGCAGGATTTAGAGCTTTCCCCACTGATTTCTCCATTTCCTCTGGACTAGACCACCACAGCCCCACACACGCCCTGCTGAGCCTCACCAGACACAAATCCAGGTTCTCCATGTCACCTCCACTCCCAAGAGCTGCTCAGACCTTCCCTTGTCAGACTATTTTGTCCTCTGGGAGCTCTCCTGGTCCTTTCCCAAGGGAGATGCCCAGTCCCCCAATCACACCCAGGGAGCTGCACCCCAAACTACCTCTTCTCTCTGTATTTTCACACTCTGCACTCACTGGTGGTGCTGGTGGTGCTGGTTGAAGGTGGTTGTCATGGAAACCCCCTTTTCTCTTTCTGCTAATTCTGCAGGATTTCTTTCTACAGCATCGATCTGTGAACGTGCCTCCTTTTCTTGCTCACCCTTTAAAATAACAGCTATTGGGAATATTTGAGGAATGTAAAATTTGCCAGGCTAGGGGGCTTCTCAGAGTGGTTGATATTGAAATTATATCTACATCCAAAAGCTGCACCCTCCAGCTGCTTTCAGGGGCAGCCCAAGAAATCTCAAGGAGGAAGAATTCCTCAACCAAAAAGTTTTTCCCTCAACCCAGTTGGAGCAGTGAGGGTTTCTGCCCCTCATGCCTGTCCAGCCTACAGAAATTCCCACTCTTTTTCTCCTTCACAGCCCAGTCCTCCTCTGAGAACCTAAATTCATGGTATTTTTGACATCCTGACACAGCATCTCCCACATTTTAGTTATGGAGAAACCAAACTCAGCATTTAGTTTTCCACTTTACCATTGCTCCACTCATTTGGGAGGAGGCTTCAACTTCTCTGTAATACTCAGAATAAAACCTGTGATTCATTTTATTATTGCTTATTATTATATTATCTGCTATTTTAGATACTTTCTTTTACTCTCTAAAACACCTTTCCCAATGGTTTCCAGGGTCTTTGGTTGTGAGCATGAAAACAGGGTGTGTCTGGTGAGGAGCTTTTTCACAAATGATCCACTCATTTCACAGAAATTTCCAGGAAAACAAAAAGGAAAAAGAAAACCAGGTTTTAAACCCTTCTCAAAAGACCCACAGATGAGGGATCCCCCCAAAAGCAGGAGAATCATGTTATTAAATTACTCCATCAGGGGCATGGCAGATGGATCTGGATTTCTTCACTAGAGGAAATTTAATCTTAAAATCTCTCTCCAGCTTGTTTCTCTTTCCTAAAAACATGGGTGGCCTTTTTTAGGCTGCCATCAGAGTCCCCTAAGGTGAACAGAGATATTTTCTGTGGTGTTTGAGGCCAGGGGAACAATGAGGAGCAGGGACTATCTGCACTCCAACATACTGGATTTAATGACACTTCCATCAGGGAAGGCTCCCCAGAGCATTCCTCACATCTCTCCTGAAGTCAGATTGAAAATTTATTCACCCAGCCGGGGATTTATCTCACCTACCCTCTCCTATTTCAGTGCAAGCATCACCCTCTGAGCCAGCTGTCTGGATGCTCTTTATAATCAGGGGAGAGAGATGGGCACTTCCAGAATGAGATTTGTCTGCCCTGCTTTCGACAGCTCTGTCTCCAGATGAGATGCTCTGAACACCAGCAGGGCACGTTTCTCTCCAAGAGTGATAAAAGGGCTTAGCAATGCTGTCAAAATCCTGTTATGGGACAAAGGGAAGACCATCTATCCCAGCTAAAAATTTATTCTTAAACCAATGAGTGTTTTAACAGTCTAATAGTTCAAGTTATTTAATTAGTGCAATAAAACTTCATTAATGATGCTGTTAAAGCTGCTGTACAGAGACATTGCTGCCTTCCCAGTGTCCTTCCCCCACCCCTGGTGCCCTGCCCACCCTGCCAGTGCTCCTCTTCATCCCCAGAGGGACAAATCCAATGTTTTTCCATGGAGAAGGAGGAGGGGGATTAAAAGCCATCACCACCCTGAGCTCTCCCCTGGCAGGGGTGTGATGACTGTGCTGGGGTTTTTTCCTCCTCACTCTTGGTTTGTCCATGCCCCTGTCCCCACTCAGGGCTGGTTTATACTGGGCAGTGGCCATGGGGGTGTCCCCAGAGCTGAGCTCAGGCACAGGACCCTTGTTGATGGGACACTTGTAGTCACAGGGACACCCAGCTCTGGGCACAGCAAGTTCAGAGACATCCAGAGCTCCCCCAGGGTCAGGTCAGCTCCAAGCCTGTGGCCTTTCACTTTGAGTGGCTAAAATCACATCAGCTGGGCTGCAAAGGACAGCACAGGGAGATGTCCCAGGGTGTGTACCCAGTGTTTTCCCAGTGGCATTAAGCACAGGGCACTGACCTCTTCTTGCTCATGGCCACTGTTCCTTTCTCTCCCTGGCATCTCCAGCCTACAATATGCCCCAGCCATTTCTTCTCATTTTTTTTTTTTAATTTTCCCCACTGAGTCATGGAATAAATGAGGCTTAAATCAGGTTTCAAGTGACCCTTGGCAGCCTTTGCTCCAACCCCATCAGGGTCAACAGAGAAAGTACTCATGTCAGAGTTAGATGAAGTTGCTCTGTAAGAGGAGCATTTTCGTAGAAAGCCTCTCCAGCTTGATACTAATGGTGAAATAAGAAATATCTGCTCTATTTCTAAAGTTGATTCTCAACCCTTTACACTCAGCAACTGTTACAAGGAGAGGTTTCAGGCACCGTGAGCATTTATCTCCTGGCACAAAAGAGAGGTCAGAATCCAGTGTTAGCTCCACTTATCTGTCACCAGCATTGATGGGAAGCCTCCTATTCCCCCAGCACACGGAATTGCATTTCATGGACACGGGATTTTAGAAAGTATTACGCCAGAGTTTGATCCCACCTTGTTTCAGAGCATGTAGAGATGTGCCTTCAGCTTTGAAGGGAAAAGGAGAAGGCACTTAATCAATAGCCATGTGAGTGATAAGCACATAAAAAAGATGAGCTTGGCCAGCCTGTATAATCATCAGCAGGACCAGATGGGAAATGTATTATTCAGGAAGAAAGATGACCACGGTGGGGATGGTTTTTATGAGGGTCAAGACTGCTTAAGGAGTACTCAGTTATCTCATGAAGCCTCTTACCTGGAGCATTCACAGCTCTTTATTAGGATGAGCAGGGAAATAGCAATGAATATTTTTGGCTGTGTCCCGGAGAGGACAGAAACAGAATATTTTGACTTCCAGAATCTCCTGTCCAGAGCATAGAAGAGGTCAGAAAAAGTTTATTTTTACTTCCAAAAGTCTCCTGTCCAGAGCATACAAGCATGCAGAGGCCTTAAAGATAATGCAATATGATTTTTTTTTACTCTTTTTTAATTTTCTCTCTCCCATCTCAAACACTTCTACACTGATGCTGTGTTGCTGTGGAACTGGGATCAAACAAGCTGAAATCTGTAACCTACTCTCAAAGAACCTTTCCTTCCTCCACCAATGGCAGCAGCTCCTTGTCAGGTTTAAACCAGCCTGACTCTAGCCTTGCTGCAGCTGTGCAGAGCTGAGTGAAGAGGAATGCTCAGGATGCACTTCCAGCTCCAGCTGTGCTTCTTGAAATGGTTACAACTCCCAAAGGCACCTGCAGCTCTTTATCCACCTTCCTCCCGCTTCCTCCAGCTGATCAGCCCCAGTGCTGGTGCTGCCCCTTCCCAACTCCCCGCGTTTGATACCAACTGGAGTAGCAGAAATGTACTTTTGAAAGCGTTTTTCAAGCAGCCTGGCTCGCTTTGGCTGTGACAGGTTGGGGAGCAGGATCACAGACAGCTGGGTGCAGCCAGTGCCTCTTGGATACTGAGGAGGTGATGACAGGCTCCAGCTGAGAGCATGGCAGAGGCAGGGCTCTCTTCAGACCACTCAGAGGGATGCTCATTCCAGACAGAGAGAATTAAATAGTGCAGGGCTGTTTAACCAGCTCCCTTCTGTACCAAGTCCGTGTCATTGTTTAAAAAATAAAAATTAAGTATATAATCATTCCAGCAGTCATAGTAAGAATCATGAAATTATAGAATCATGGAATGGTTTGGTTTGGAAGGGATCTTAAAGATCATCTCACTCCAACCCCCTCCTATAAGCAGGGACACCTTCCACTATCCCAGGTTTCTCCAGGCCCTGTCCAACCTGGCCTTGGACACTTCCAGGGATGGAGCATAAGAGCCAGGGACACTGATTTTCCTTCAGCATTTATTGACTGTGGTGACTCTGCTCTTGTGAGACAGCATTTCTCTCCTAGCATGTGTGTCACAGTGAAAATTGTTATTCCAGAACTTAATCTGGACCAGGCTGAGAAAAGCAGCCCATTCAGAGCAATGGCTTCACCCCCTGGAAGGGACAAGAGCTGTGTGATAAAGCCACCCGAGTGTCCTCTCAAATCCAGGTGTTGTGTGCCAGATGTCATTCAAAGCCCAGAAAAGCCAAACAGAGCCCCTTGAATTGCCATTCTCATGGTTGGTCTCACCCCACAGTGGGGTTTGTGGTGACAGAATTAATGTGGTTCTAAAGGTAATTTGAAAGTGCCAAGAGAGGGAAATTATCACATGAAAATGCAAATCATGCCTTATCTGGGCTGCTCCATGGCTGCTATGATTCATCATCATTTCTTCATCTGTTTTTTTTTTCTTTTCCAGGTGAGTTCTCAATTAAAAAAAAAAAAAAAAAAAAAAAAAAAGAGGAAAGAAGGAGTAGTGGTAGAGAAGAGCTTCAATTGCCAGGAAAGATTTATGGCTCCTTTTATCTGAATGTGAAACATCCTTCAACAGGGCAGGAATATTAAACATTTCAAATCACCATCTATCATTCAGCCCTGTCTCTGATGGTGACCACACATTCCTCACGCACAGCACAGGTAGCTCTGCCTTGTCCCCCAGGTTCAGGGGAGCAGCATCCTCCCACCAGCTTTCCATTCTGGACCAGGGGTGTAAAGCTCTATTTACACCTCAAATTCCACTGAAGCTGCACAAATTCACCCCAGAAGAAGACCCACAGTGCTGTGCTCCCCGTTTCTCCTACATAACCTCCTTCTTTAATGCAAACCATGGTGTGTTGGGCTCGCACCATCCCAGCAAACTTCATTTCCTGGGTGGTGTGTATGGGACTTACAGACCTGTTCCATTTTACACTGGCTGCTGAGGAGTGTGAGGTACAAGGAAAGGGAAGCAGGGTCTGATTGCTCCCAAAAGAAGGGAGAATCATCAGAAGGTAAGTTCAGCATAACTGGATGGAGATACTTCACACACAGAAGTTCACCTCTGAAATTCCTTGTCTTAGGATACTGTGGTTGCTGAGCAAACAAACAGTTCAAAAATTAAGGAAGTTGATGAAATAGAAACATTGAAGAGGCATTAAACATAAAAATACAATTTCAAGCCTCTTACTCCCAGAAGGCAACAAGATGTAAAAATGTCTCCATGTACCAGCCACATTTTTTTTTTCTATTTTCTATTTTCCTTCAGTCATCTTTGGAGACAGGACACAACTCCATGGATTGAGAACATCCTGTCTTCTCTCTACACTCTTGGATATTCTGTGGTGACCTCCCAGTCCAGAATGTCTGGGAGTGCAAAATGAGGCTGCCAAAACCTTCCTGCAGCTGTCCTTCACCTCAGCAGTCCAGACCAGGAATTGCCCAGGCAGAAAAACAACCCTGTGGACACTGTGACATTTTCCCCCAAGTAATTCTGACACATTTTTCCATACATTTTCTAAGGGACAAAGCACATCAGACAGACACCAGTGCTCCCAGCACTGCCCCTCTGAGCAGACACAGCAGTGACCCAGGAGCAAGGACACTTTGGGGAAGAGGCTCTGAGGGATCTTGGGGAATTATGAAAATCTGAATTTTCAGCAGACTGAGCAGAAGATTTCACCTCAGGCTGATGAGGCACTGGGGTCATGCCCTGCCTGCACCAGAACTGTGGATCCTTACAGGATACAATCTGCCCCTGGCAGTGCTGAATTTTACTTTTCCTGCCCTTTTGGCCACATTATGGAAACTGGGATAAAAGATAAAGAACAAGATTCTCACAGTTGAACTGTCAGTTAAGGAGTTGGACTTGATGATCCCTCTGGGTCCCTTCTAACTCAGGATATTCTGTGATTCTGTCATTTATATTACACCCTGCAGCATAAATACTTTCACTTTTCATTTGGAAGCGACAAAGAATCCCAGAATGGTTTGGATTGGAAAAGGGTCCTTAAAGATCATCCAGTTCCAAACCCCCTGCCACACACAGGGACACCTCCCACTGGACCAGGCTGCTCCAAATCCCATCCAACCTGGCCTTGGACACTTCCATGGTGTAAGAGAAGTTAGCTGGAATATCCACACTTGCTGAGGATAATGCTCACAGAGACAGAGCCTCCAAATGCAAGGTTTTAAGAAACAACAGCTCCATGCAGATTATGCAAAGAAAAACACCCCATAATTATATGGAAGGAAGCCACAGCACTATGGAATCATCCTGTGCATTTCTGTGGGCACGTGTGTGTTACTTTATTGGCTGTCACACGTCAGGTACCCACAGAGAATAAAGATAAACAGCATTAACCCATCCAGGTGCTCCGTGTCAGTAAATACAGCGCTCACAGGCAGTTAATCTGCATTTGCCATTGGTGGCTGACATTGCAGATCGTGTGTGATATGCACAGATAAATGGCAATTAAGCATCAATACCTTCAGATCCCAGAGCTGGCCGGCTCCCTTCCAGAGCAGGGCCAGAAAGAAAAGCTTTGCCATTATCTCAGTCCTGCACTGTGTGCATATCCATATCCAACAGCACTTAGGAACCACTCCAACAAGTGATCATCTTAACAGGGTCAGCACCTTTCCTCCCCAGGACCCCGTAACAAACTTAGCATCAGCTCCTAACTAATTGAATTGGAGCATGATCAACAGTCTAATTGAAGACTGCCTCGCATCCATTTCAAGCTCATAGGATTTCCCAGTTTGCTTTCTGGGCTTCTGCTCAGAGTTAGGAAAAAGGCAAAGAATAATAGAAAAGAAAAGAAAAGAAAAGAAAAGAAAAGAAAAGAAAAGAAAAGAAAAGAAAAGAAAAGAAAAGAAAAGAAAAGAAAAGAAAAGAAAAGAAAAGAAAAGAAAAGAAAAGAAAAGAAAAGAAAAGAAAAGAAAAGAAAAGAAAAGAAAAGAAAAGAAAAGAAAAGAAAAGAAAAGAAAAGAAAGAAAAGAAGAAGGAAGGGAAAAAAAAAAACAGAGGGGAAAAAATCGGCTTTACTTAACAGTTGCTATTTTGGTATCAAAAGGAGTCTGCATTGTTGATTAGAGCAAGAGATCATTATCCCTCTTAGGAGCCCGATGAAGGTCGTTGTGTTAACCTTCAAATCACACTGTAACTGGAGGATGCTTTTTTCTCCTGCTGAGCCACACTGGGAGGAAAAAAAAAAAAGCAACTCAAAGGAAACAAGTCCAGCTCTGCTTCTGCAGACTGGAAAAGCAGAGTGACAGGGTGGGATTAGCTTTGGATCTTGCGTATTGTTCATGTGTCGTCAGCGGAGGAAGGCAGGATGGAGGGAGAGGGAAATAAACAGATTTAAATGTTTCATCTGTCGTGGTGCTGTCGTGACTGGGCAGCAGCAGGAAGGCACCCTTAGTAAGTACAAACAGCTAAAAAACAGCTCATTAAACACTTACTTATGGGGAAGAGTTCATATATTTACTCCAATAATAATTATTGTTATTATGCACCCAACAAACTACCCATGACAAGATAATTCAGGTCAATGCACAGGGAGATTCTTGTCTGCTGCAAACTGAATGTTGCTGCTGCTCCTTCTTTTTCATTTTTATCCTGTTTCCTTCTTTTTTTCCTGTCCTGCACAGCAGGTCCCAGGTTTACAGTGCAGGGTTATTGGAGTGCCAGGCAGCTTGTTAAGAGTAGGCCAAAGCTGTCTCTGAATACACAGGGCACGATGATCTTCCTGCTGATGTGTTTCTTTGACATGGACACCCTGATCCTGATGATCCCAGAGTTCCCAGGAAAGGCATTACAAACCAGAAACGTCTTTTGGTCATGGAAGATGCTCAAAGTAAAACCTCATCCTGGGACCCCGTGGTCAGCAGAGGTGATTCCCACTATTCCAAAGGCTTTGGCTTTCACACTGCACAGTCTGGTCTGGAAAAGTTGTTAAAGCAGCCAATCTTGGCAGGAGGGATCAAAACCTAGGAAACACAGAGGAGAGGAGAGTCCCATGTCCAGTGCTTTCCAAATGATCTCTCCATCCAAAGCTTCTCTCCACCCCAGACCTCTCCTGGCTTCTTTGGCTTCCTGACCCCACCTGCAGTGCTGTGCCCAGCTCTGGAGAGCCCAAAATAAAAAAGATGTGGATGCCTTGGAACAAGTCCAGAGGAGGCCACTGGGATCCTCAGAGGGTTGGAGCAACTCTGCCGTGGAGCCAGGCTGGGAGAGCTGGGGGTGCTCACCTGGAGAGGCTCCAGGGAGAGCTTCCAGCACATTCCAGGGCCTAAAGGGACTCCAGGAGAGCTGGAGAGGGACTGGGGACAAGGCCTGGAGGGACAGGACACAGGGAATGGCTTCCACTGCCAGAGGGCAGGGATGGATGGGATCTGGGGAAGGAATTCCTGGCTGGGAGAGTGGAGAGGGGCTGGGCTGGAATTCCCAGAGAAGCCCCTGGATCCCTGGAAGTGTCCAAGGCCAGGCTGGATGGGGCTTGGAGCAGCCTGGGATGGTGGAAGGTGTCCCTGTACGTGGCTGGGGGTGGGACTGGGTGATCTTCAGACCTTGTTTGTGTCCCACACTCAGGCTGTGCTTCTCTCTCCCCCCTGACCCCTTGTGACTCATTTCCCGTGCAGATTCCCCATGGATGTGATCCATCCTGGGCCTGTGATGATGGTGGCTCCCTCCATTTCTGCTAGGACTGACCTATTTCTGTGCAAGGCTGGAGCAGCTCTGCAGGACATTGGATCCACTCGTTGTCACCCGTTTCCCTTTGCTGTGGTGCTGGTGCCCTTGCATTGCTAATCCTCCTCAGACAACTTCTATTCTAAATCAGGCACGTGTCAGTTTAGCATTCACCTTTTGTTGAATCTTAAATCCTTTTAATCCCTGTCCTTGCTTCTCCATGTTAAACAAATAAAGCTTGTATTTCCCCCTGTCTCTGTCCCTGCTGCCTGTGCCTGCTGGGGAGCAGGATCTGAGCTGACTTCTCCCAGGCAAAGCACACAGATGCAAATCACTGGGACAGGGAATGTGTGCAGGGGAGTCACCTCAGCCTGGGGACAAGGTGAAAAAAATCCCTGCAAGAAAGGAGAAGAGGCTGTTCCTGTCCCTGCCCTCACCTCCTGTGACCACCTGAGACATTGCAGCGGGAGAGTCTTCTCAGGGACAACATTGTCCAGGAAAGGTCTGAAATAAAGAGAAGAGTTCATGTCCTGCTAGGTTTTAACAAGAGCAGCTCCATTTGCATTTGTATGAGAGTTCTCTCTCGCTGTGGTGCTCCTGATCTGCAGGCTGTGGGATGCTGCTACACCAAAGAGGAATTTATCCAGGTTTTGCCTTGGTTTTTATTTTAATACAAGACATCTTCCCCGGGCAGTGGTGCAGAAAGGGAATTTCACTTGATCCCCTTGGGATGGGCAAGGAGAGCTCATCCACAGGTGGATGAGAAAGGCACTGGTTCATCTGCTCCATCTCTGCTGCTCTTGGCAACGTGGCAGACATGTCATTTTTACATATGTATGACACAAAAACGTGATAAACGTGGCATTTTTGAAGTGCTAAATAATTCACACTTTGCCACCATAACCCCACAGGAGCAAAATTTCCTCTTTCTGATGTTGTTGGGGACTCTGCCCCTGCACAAATCCACTGCTGGTCTATTTGTCAGCCAAGGGTTTCAATCTAAATTCTCCTTCAGTTCGTGCTCAGTAAAACTCAAAGATTTTTGGAAGAGCCCTGAGATGGGAGGGGTTAAGTGGAGAAAATGGCATTTAAGTGAACCAAAGGAAATGAATGGTCACAATTCCCTCACCATGTCAGCCATGTGGGGAATACAACACAACCTCCACTGGCTCCTGACTCCCGGAATTCCAGGGAACGGCTCTGTCTCTAGTCAGGGTTTGGTGCTGGTGCTTGAACATCCTGTTGTCCATCAGAGGGTTCCAGCAGAGGAGCATTGAAATGAAATGAAATGAACTGAAATGAAATGAAATTAATAGAATAGAATAGAATAGAATAGAATAGAATAGAATAGAATAGATAAAAGCATAAAAAATGAAATAAAATAAAACAAAATAAAATATAAAAAATAAATTAAATAAAATTAGATAAAATATTAAAAATTAAATTAAATGAAATAAGATAAAATTTCAAAAATGAAATTAAATTAAATTAAAATTTCAAAAAAATGAAATTAAATTAAATAAAATTTCAAAAATAAAATAAAAAGATAAAATATAAAAAATAAAACAAAATAAAATAAAATATAAAAAAGAAATGAAATTAAATTAGATAACATAAAAATGAAATTAAATGAAATAAATAAAATATAAAAAATGAAATAAAATCAAATAAGATAAAATATAAAAAACTAAATTAAATTAAATTAAATTTTAAAAATAAAATAAAAAGATAAAAGATTAAAATAAAATAAAATAAAATAAAATAAAATAAAATAAAATGAAATAAAATGAAATAAAATAAAATAAAATAAAATAAAATAAAATAAAATAAAATAAAATAAAATAAAATGAAATAAAATAAAATAAAATAAAATAAAATAAAATAAAATAAACAGAATCTTCTTTCTAGGCAACTGAACACAGCTCCACAGAAAGAATCAGCCTTCCCCATCAGATGCTACATGTGGAGAGAGATTATCTTATTTTGACTGGCAGAGCACTGAGCATCATGGGGTCCTGCTTTCTGACTCCAGATCTTCAGTGTTCCTGGGGCACAAATTAGAGTTTGGGTGACTGGGTTTGTATACCTGAAGAATGTTTGTAAATTCACCTCTTGAACAGCTCAGTCTGCAGCTGATAACCACGATCTCAGCACCCCTTTTGTGGATATCTCCCACGTGCTTCCAGCTCCTGCCCCAAAAGTGAGAAATCCCTGGAGAAGCTGCTGCTCTGCATCCCAAAATTCCCATTGAATCCAGGGGATCGGGCCCCGATGCAATTCCAGCCAACACCAAAGTGATTTAAACCTTGAACCAACACAGAGGAGGAGGATTTATCTCCCCTGTGGGACACAAGTCTTCTCAAGACTATGAAGAGGGACTGGAAGAACTTCCTGCTCCCTCTGGAAAGGAGAATTATAGTGCTAAAACCTAAAACTCTGATTTTGGGCTGTGCTGCCGCACTCCTCCTGTCACTGCCTGACATCCATCCCTCACCCCAGCGGCTTCCAGAAGCTTTTCACACTGACTGGGGAACAGGGACTTTTCCAATTAACCTGTCAGAACAGCCATGTATTATTTTCCAGCACTTGAGTAATTTAAAAGCCATCAGATTTCAGAGATCTGCCTGGCATGTTAAACTCTCACTCAGTGCTGAGGAGCTCTGTGAGGCTGGTTTCATCAAAAATGCAGGAGCAGAGAGACCCGTGGTCAGAAGAAGATGTTGCACCTGTGGAAAAGGAGGAGAAAACCACACAGCCCAGGTGCTAAAGCCTCTTTTGGGAAGGTTGAGTGTTATTATAAATCTGTATTAATTCTGTCAGTGGCAGAGCCCCAGTTTGGAGTGCCATGCCCTGATCCACAGGGTCAAGAGAACTCAGGATGCTGAATGGTGCCAACTCTGATAACTCAGACAAACCCATCTCTTGACTAAAGCTGCTGAACCAAAGGGGTGTCCTCCCAGTTTTGACCATATCCCAGCACTCTGAGAACCTCTGGAAGTTTTGGATGCATCCAAGGCGCTCATGACCACTCTGTTGCCCTGGTCATGTTGATGGAGATAAGCCCCTCATTCCAACAAATCCATATTTCTCCTCTGGCATCTCTTCCTGCACAACCCAGGCCCTGGTATCAGCCACCCCCTGGCTGATCATGTCCTAGCTAAGCATTTCTAGACAGAAACTCACACCTGAGCTCTGGCCCTTAAAGCACGTGTGGCTGCCTGGGGACCTGGGGAGGGGTAAATGGGTTTCTTTGCAGGCTCCTCCTGCGCTCCTGGGGAGATGATGTGGTTTTTTTGCTTGTCTTCCATCACAGAACAAGAGCTAAGTGTTATTGATCTGGGACCTAGGGGGAATATTTCTGAGCAGCTCACCCTGGCATTAGTCCATCACTTAGCTGGTATTTATTATTCAGGGCTGGCAAGGGATTCCTGGCAGTGTGCCCTGGCCAGACAGCAAACTGGTGACGGAGGAGCTGAGCGAGTCAAGGGCAAATGAAGAGGGAAAAGAAAGGAAGAAAGAAATTGCAAACCAGATTTTCCTTTCTCAAATTAACTTAGGTGGGCCCCAGAGCCTCTCTCTGCAAAGTTGCCCCTGTGTGCATGAAAAACCCAGAGCAGGATGTGCACACAGAGCTTGGCAGATGGTCAGTGTGAGATGATTTCTGGCTGAGAGATGGTGTAAAAATGCAGATAAATAGGACAAGAACAGGGCAAGGTTTCACTCACCAAAAAAATCATGAAGGGTGCATGCAAGGAGGCAAAGTGGCAGCTTTGCAGAAGGGAAAGCTGTTCCTCACAGCTGGAGGGTCCAAGAGGAAGAATCATGGCAGAGAATGATGAAATTTGGGTTATTACCAGCACTCCAGAAAGTGCCTTATGACGAATGGAAGGATGTAAAGCTGTGTTGGTAGATGTACCCAGTCCCCTCTGAAGGCTTCTACCAAAACCAACCTTTATTCCACGATTTGACATTTCCTGATAGAGGAACTCCTCTTGAAAGCTCACTGGAGCAGCAGCCCAGCAGATGCAGAGCAGGTATTTCTGTGTGCATAAAGGTCTGGGAAATAACTGAGCCTGAAGCAGGACAGGAAGTTTAAGGGCATCCCTGGTGTCCATGCCAAGGAAAAAAATAGGAAAACGTAGCTCTAACAGCCCATTTATGTGACAATTCCCTGTTTCTTTCTAATGCCAATCCAGGGTTGATCCAGGGGCTCATTCCCTGGTGATCTGGAGATAGAAGTTGCAAACTCTCGAGGACAGATTGGATGAAACAAAAACCATCTCTGGTCTCAGTTCCAGGTTTGCTGTCCCAATGCCAGATTTGCAGGGCACTTGGCACAGCTCCTGACTTTGAAGTCAGGAACCAGCAGCACACCCTCCAGTTCAGGGAGCTGAGTAAGGTTATTCCCAAGGGATTGTGAGAAGGGTCAGAGCATCTCCTGGGAGGAAGGGAATTAAGTCTCTGCTTAGCCTAACCCCAAACATTTCAGCAGGGGTATGGCAAAGCAGGAACAGCTCAAACTCTCTGTGAGGGTGCAGGAAAATCCATTAAAATCAGCTTGTAGACAGACAGCAGGCTGGGAACAGCCTATGAGAAGTTAAGCACGTGGCACCTCTTTTTCCTGGGCAGTAAATGCGTGTGTCTTCACAGGCAATAATTTTGCCAGTTTAAGAGTTCTTGTAAGCTTTGCACTAAGATAACATTGGCAGAAAGAGGGGGAGAAAATCCCTCGGGCTTGGTCAGATTAAAGAGCCCTGTCTGCTCAGGTGCAGTGAATTCTTCTGTTATTGATCCCTGGGGTCATCCTTGAGACAGTGAGCTAATGGATCAGCACATTTCCTTGGATTTCCTTTAACTAAAAATTACATTAAGTTCAGGTGGGACATCAATAATGATGATGATGGTAATAATAATAATAATGATAATAATAATAATAATAATAATAATAATAATAATAATAATAATAATAATAATATCATCAGCATACCATTCCATTTCTCTCAGACAAACAGCTGCAAGGATAATCCAGCTCTCACTGATTTTACAAGAACGCCCAGGCTCTGAGTTTTCACATTTGGAATCTTTCTGTTCCCTCCTACTGAATGTTTCACACCTCTCCCAAAATGTCCATAGCAAGAGCTGGGCAAAAAATTTCCCTGTTTGGCTTCCACCTTGGAACTAATATTTGATTTATTCAGCTCAGTGGTCTGGTAGCCCAAGTCTGAACCTGGGCTCATTACAAATGTTGATCTGAAAATGCCCTATGAGAATCTCTCCAAGTGCTGCTAAACCAAAACAAAACCAAGCAAACAGAGGAAAAAACCACCACCACCAAAGTTCCCTGAGCTCCAGCTCTGTTAGGTGAAGGTTCCAGCAGCAGCAGATGTGGCTGCCCTTCTGTTCGTGGCATCAGCTCTCCCTGATCCTTCACATCAGTTATTTGCACACAGGTGTAGAGAAAAGGCTGGGAAAGTCAGGGAGAAGTGATGGATGCCTGTTCCCATGAGCTGCAAAGGCATCTTTTCCCAGGAATTGTGCAGTGCTGCCATGTTTCACACCCTCGGTGCTGCCTCTCACAAAGCCAGGACCACGGAAATGAAGCGATCAGCGCGGCTCGGTAATTACGGTGGCAGCTCATGTGTGCTCAGTAGGTTTGGGCTGAAAGGAGGTATATTTTAATTATTAGCATCCAATTAAATATTGAATAAGTTCCATTATTGAAGGGGGATTTTGTGCCTCTCAGGGACCCTCCAAAGAGTTAATTAGAAAGCCTGCACACTTGTAGACATTATGTGTATGTGCCCCCTCCAGAGCTACTATAGATCCCAAGCATGCAGGTATTTTCTACTCTGTGAGCCTGAAACTGGATTTTTTTCCATGTTCTTTAAATTGTAAAGTGTCAGTCCTTTTCAACAGCAGGAATCTTGGCACAAACTGACAAAAAAGCAAAAAAAAAACCAAAAAAAAAAGCTGACCTGTGCTGCTTTGGCTGAGGAACTGATTCATTTCAATCGAGCACGTGCATGTCTGTCCCTACCAGCCTGGAGCTGGAGCAGTCTCCAGAGTATGGGCACATCCTGGTGGTGACAGGAGCATGTCCAGAGTGAGCTGTTCCCTGGCTGAACACGACTCCTGCTGCTGAGCCCAATCTCAGAAGCCTTCCTGTGAGTTAGATTCCCACCAGGCCATTCCTGAGCTTTTCAGCAGCAGTGAGAATGGGTTGGGATTTATTTATGTAGGAATTGAGCACAGCCCTGTCCTTTCATTGTTGGCATTTGCCTGATTTTTGACTGGTGCCAAATTGGCCAGTCCTGGGCATTGAGCAGGGAGTAGTTCAGGTAGTTCAGTTCAGTTCCAGGGGTAGTACAGGTGGGGAATGTGTTATCAGGGGCAGGAAAGATCAGTCCTGGCACAGAAACCAGACCTTACCAGCAGCAAGAAGAGCAGAGCCTGGACATTGCATCTGCCGCAATAGATGTGGCTGTTAATTATAAATTAATATTATAGATTAAAATCATAAATAATGTTACAGACGTGCAGAATTAGCCAAACAGAGGCACTGGGCCAGGAGCCATCAGCATTTAAGGGTGGTTCAGTGTCCAGTATCAGAGGGAAAAGAAGTAACCCGAGGTGTCACTGGCCAGCACTGCAATGCTCTCATGTGGTGGGGAACAGGAGCAGGAGGAGGAGGAGGAGGAGGAGGAGGAGGAGGAGGAGGAGCAGGAGGAGGAGGAGCAGGAGGAGGAGGAGGAGGATGGGACTCCAGCTGGAAATCAATCCAGATGTGGCATCCATCAGGCTGCTGGGAAAGCAGGCTCCAAATGGAGTGCTTGTCATGGGGAGAGGCATGGAGGAGACAGAGATGGGGAAATAGTCCATGGGGGGCTGTTTGTGAGGCAGCCCCATCAGGCAAACAGGATTATTGGGAATGATGAGATAATTCACCAGGAAGTCATGTCAGGTTTAAGTGACCCTCCCAGACAAGGGAAGAGGGGAGTGAGAGCTCCCACCTGGGTCTTGGCCTTCATTCAGAGCCCAGCACAGCCTCTGCCCTGGGAAACTGGGTGAACTGGGAGTGGTGACTGAAATCTTTCAGAGTGAAATTATCTCTTTTCTCTTGAGAGGACCCCTACATTTTGCAAGCAACGTTTCACACTGAAACCAAGTTTACCTCCAACGGAGAGTTTGTCTGTGTTTCTAAGCCTTCTGTCGTGCCACAGCCCATCTGTAATGCCTTCATCCTCAGAGAAAAATCCATCCCAGGGGAACCAACACAAAACACAGCCAAGTTCCACAGGCAGCACTGGGAGGAAAAGGATCTAAATCCAAATCACTGCCTGCCACAGTCACTACGTGACCAGGCAGCCTCTCCAAAATTCAGGAAGCTTGCCATGGAGATAAGCCAGCAAAACCTGCCCTCTTCAAATCCCCAGCAGAAAAGTTGTGCTCATAGCCAGGCTGGCCTAAAATAAGAGTCACTCCAGTTCCTTCACTAGTGTGTAAAGGACTTATATGTTAAGTCCTTTAAAACTCTGACAGCACTTGGATAAATCTCCTGCTCTCCTCCCCAGGAATGTGTCAGCAAATAAACTGACTGTGGCTCTTTGAAAAGGAAAATACTTATATTTTAGAGAAAACAAAGCTAAAAACTTTTTTAACAATGGAGTTATTTAATTATTATTTAATTCCCTACATTTTTAGGGCAGTTCTCACTGGATGGATGCACAAGTAGGAATGAGAAAGCATCTGTCTCTCCAGTCACACCAGCAGAACCCAGAACAGGTTTTTTTGGGTTTTTTTGTTTTGTTTTTTTTTATGACAGCCCTTTCAAATGCTTAGGGATGTCTGCAGGAGAGAGGACAATAATTAGATTCATAACACATTAATGATGGCTGTGGCAGGGTGGGCTGACTGGAGCAGGAAAATGAAGTGACACCCAAGCCTTTGGAACTGCAGTTGTCCTGCTCCCAGCTCTGCCCCTCCCTAGGGGAACCCACTGCAGACAAAGAGCTGGTGGACAGAGACAGCTGACATGAACCAAACCACCCTCACCTTGCAAAGAACTGACAGAATTCGTCAAGATTCGAGCAATCTGCTCTAGGGGAAGGTGTCTATGACAAGGGGTTGGAACTGGGTGATCTTTAATGTCAGTTCCAACCCAAACCATCCTTTGATTCTATGACAATTAAGCAAACTCACAGTTTTCTCTGTATTTTGCAGATTTCTTGGCCTTTCATTGTACCAGGTCATGTACAGACCTAATGCAAAAGTGATGGTTTGTGCCCCATAATAAAATAAAAAGAGGTAAAATCATGCACAACTCGAATTTCCAAGCCCATCTCTTCCCCAGGATCTTATTCATAGGGAGAAATCTCATGCTGAGTTTATTTTTCTTCTTCACCAGACAAGTTGTTCTAGGAGCAGACACTGTCTTTCAGAAGAAGAAAACAAATTGATCCCATTTAAAATTCTTCTTCATCCATGACCAACCCAATTTAAAATGCTATCAATCTGCATGGTGGCTTCCCCAGTGGAAAAGGTGCAAACCAAAGGCTTGGTGCTTTTGTTTTGGCTTGTGTTGGATTTCTTCACTCATGTTGTTTGCATTCTGATGTGTTTTTAATAACACACAGACACAACTGCATCTTCTGGGTGAAGGCAGCTCACCAGCTGCCACTGTTTATTGATTTGTTTATCTTCATTTACCTTTTCAGGACAAAAATAGGGAGCACAGTTTGTGTCCTTGCTGTGGTCAGAGTCAGCAGCAGGGATTCCAGGCATGTGCCTCTTGATGGAGAGAAAGACCTTGAAGAACAGGAGCACAACAGCTTTTGGACACCTGGTGACCAAATTATTTCAACTGCAAAAGTGCAACTGGAATAGAAATTGCTGTGGAGGCATCACAAGCAGCAGAGAAGTGGGAAAAGTCACCTCATTGCCAGGTGGGGTGGGTTTGACCTTCCCCCTGGGACTAGAGAGGGGTGACAGCTCTGCCTCTGACCTGGGGGAAGGTGGGGAAGGTCCAGTGCAGATGAGAACACTCAATGTACATCATTTTTAGGATGCTGTGGGCAAAAAGGCTGTTGCCTTTTAGTGAAAACTTGAGAAAAAAATTACCCAAAGGAGGAAAAGTGAGGCTCTTTAGACTTCAGGAGCTATAATGGGATAGTGACTCATAAACCAGGGGAGGGGCTAAACTTGGAGAATGGTGACTCTGATGTGGCCTGTGCTTGTATTTACCCCTGCTGGCCATGATCCTGGGGGGAAAAAGTTCATCATTCCAAGCTATTGGCCATTCCTGTGCTGTTCTGGAGAGTTCAAATCTCCTGGAAACAGCTGATAACAGCCACATCTGAATGCCAGCAGCTATTCCCATTCCCTGAAGGAGGGAGAGGACTCGCCTCACTGATCCAGGCACCTGAATTGGGTCTCTGCTTACAAGTTTCTCCCTGTGAGTCAAATGTCTTTCTCATCTGTGACACTCAGAAATGTCCCATTTACCTTCAGCCTTTGTTTCTGAAGGGCTCAGGTCACCAGTGGGTCCAGTGCTTTGTCTGCTGGTCCTGTGGGATGAGCTGGGTACCACGGGGCGTCTCAAATGGCAGAGTGATTATCCCTAAGAAAAGCCAGCCCAGCCAGTGGAGGCTGTCTGGGCTCTCCTTGCTAAATCAGGGAGCACTCCAGTACCAGCTGGTGTCAGGGAACCTGAGTTTTCCTAGTGAGGACCCAACCAAGATTGTTTCTTTGTCCTCTCCCCAGGCAAAATCCCCAAAATCTGGTGGACTTCTCTGTCAGAGGCTTTGCAATATCTGGGAAGCAGTACTGAGCCAGAGAACATCCTGCTCAAAACTGATCAGAATTTTACATGGCCATGGTCAGACTTTGGTATGAATTGCTGAAGGGGAATTGGATTGTAAAGGGAAAACAAGAATTTGTGTGTTTAAGACAAGTCTGAGGAAAGCCCGCTGTAAATTCATGTCTGTGCTGATTTGTACACTCTCCCCTGACTCTTAACCATTTCTTCTTTGTTTCTGAGCAGTTCCTGCTGCTAGCAAAGGGAAGTGGAGCTCTGGCAAGTTTGGAAGTGACTGGCAGTAAAGGACACAAGTCAACCTTTGCTCTGAGAGAACTTTTGCAATATGAGCTTTACCCCTCTCAAGCCACCTGGGAATCCTCACTGGGATGAGTGCATTCCGGCTATCCCAAACCCAAGTGTCTCCATGGGTTTCTCATGTCATTTTACCCCCCAGACTGAGTTCCAGGAGACTCCCAGTGCAACCCTTGAAGGTGGAAAACCTGAGGAGTGCCTAATTCCCAGCTGACCTTTCTGTGGCCCCAGCCATGAGTTTCTCTTGGGGCTGGACCAAGAGGTCTCTGCTGGAGGGAGAAACCCCCTGTGAGTCAAGAGGAAATCTGTCAATAATGGGAAACCACAGCCATTTAGCATCAATCATAATGATTGATTCTGCCAGGGAGGAGGGGAAGGGGAGGGAGCTGTTGGCTGGGGGACCTGGGACACATCACAAGTCCCTGGGACCGTGGCTGTTCCCGCACTTTAACACGGCTGGAGCGGAATGAGGAGCCATTAATTGACTTTTTGCTCCAGCTGTAATCCTGATGTCTCTTGGATGTCAATTAACTGCCAGTAATAGGTGGCTAATTGCATGAGAGGGCCTTTCAAAGGAGATGTAAGACACAGACCCAGCCAGGGTGGTCATTAAGGGTCCTTGTGCACATTGCACAGGAGCAGGGGATGCACAGGGCACTCTTCTTTGGCTCTTTTCCTGTGTCTCTCATTACATCATACCCTATGTCTGGGCTGGATAATATTTTACTTGGGTTGTACCTTCATTATAGCTCTTTTCTTGTGCTTTTTTCCATCCAGGGGGGTACAAAGCTGTTTTATTGCCATTATATTTAAAGGTCAAGGCCTCACAGGTGCATGTTAAGGGGTCTCACAAAAACACTGCCTTTCAATACAGGGCAGGGTGACAAAAACATCTCACAGCTCCTCCCATGAGCTGAACAGTCAATGACATCAATTTTGTACAGAGAAACTTCTCCTGCTTGGGTGTCCCAAAGTCTAAACAAGTCCAAGTATCCATCTCCCCACGTGGGGAGAGCAAGGGCAGGTTAGAACATCAGCAGAGGGAGAGAGAAGGTAAATCCTGACCTGGTAAATCCAGGGGATTGTTGCTAGGAGCTGTGGTTGGAGAAGGATATCAAGGTCTGAGCTTCTGTCCTCCCATACCCCTGGCAAGTGCAAACCACAGACTGGACATTCAGCAGCACCATTTACCCCTAAAACCACGCTTTTGTAAGAGTTGACAGAAATATTTGCCTTCAGCAACGTCAATATTTTCTCTTTTTTTAAATCTGTATTTCCCCAAAGTCCTGAAGGTCAACCAATCCAGTTTTTGTCACTAGAGCTTCTATGGCCGAGCAGAGTACAAAGTTTTCCCTTTTTCTGCTGTTGTAACTGGAGATGGATGGAACTTTCCTTCCCAGAAGCAGACAAATTCCAGAGGTAGGGACTAAACTGTGCTAAGCCCAGCAGAAAGCAAGATGTGCTGTCACTGCAGCTGGATTCCTGTGGCTCTGAAATGCAAATCTGATGCAGTCACTGGAAGCTGCAGCTCACAGAATCATCCAGCTGCATCAAGAGCAGAGACGTGCTCAAAAAAACCCTCCAGACATCTACCAGAGCAGACAGACTGAAACCCCATCATTGAAACATTTAATGTGATTTTCCAGTGCCAGAACATCACCACAAAGCCAGGCTACAGCCACAGCTGAGGTTTATGATTGCCTGGCATCTGACTCAGCTCACCTGACAATTCCATCAATCCAGGGCCTTCCACCTTCTGCTTCAGTGCCTCCTTGTCTTCTGACAGCAGCACAGATCAGGACAGGTGACATCAACACTCAAGTGTGAGACTGATAAGAAAATCACTCAGGATGTCACTCTAGGAAAAAATTACTCTTGTGTTTAAGGAGCACTTTCCCAGAGTGGGGGGTGCATTGCTCTGCAGGAAGGGAAAAGAGAAATCCAAAACTGTTTGCTGAATGGAGCTTATTGTCCAAGGAATTGCCATTCTCCACAGTTATCCGAAATTTTGCACCTGCAGGTGATGGAGATCGGGTGCAAAGTTGACACTGGGTGTCGAGATGAAGAACGAGGGATGGGACCACCTTGCTTTGAGATGATTTATTGCTCAAGTAGCCAGATAAGATATCAGTCTCAAGGGGTGAGATTTAGAGGAGCAACAAGTCAGCCATAGCTCAGGGAAGTCCCGAGTTTCTTCTTTGCACATCAATATATAACATTTTAGCCCAATAAGCAGTTGACACAAAGTTGGTTTTCAGTTTTTAACCTCTCACCTTTGCTTGATTTTGCTGCACTGTGTCTCTCTCTTAGCCACTAAGCTGACAGGTCACATACTCATGCACACCTCTGTTATAGTTTCTAGATCTCTTACCTACTCTGTAACTCACACCATTACAGCTCAAACCTCAAATTATTCTACCCAATATAATTTCTTACCTACTCTAGGCATATTCTTACTTATAATTATAGGAACATAAGTTTATAATTTCTCTACTCAGTGTCTGTGTGCCTTCATCATTACATCAATCCAGGCTCTTTCCAAGGCTGCAGATCAAGCCCTTCAGCACCTGTGGAATTTTCTATTTTTTGGTTTCCAGCAACTGGGGGTGCAGGGTGGTCCCTGGTGCTCCAAAATCCTCAGCTCCCCAGCAGGAAATGCCTGGTTGAAATTGGTATGACCATGTCTCCCTCTAGAGACTGCACCCTCCAACAGTTGGGATTTGCATTCTGCTGATGTTCCAGCAGTTCAAAGAGCAGGGATGGGGCTTTATATCCAGCAGGCTGGAGGCTGTGACCCTGTGGATATGTGTTAGCATGGTGCTGCAGCTGGGAGAGGCCACGGGAGGTGTATCAGGAGCTCACAGACAGCATCCACATCCCAGGCAGAAGCCTCATCATTTGGAGCTCTCCAGAGGAAAAAAAAAAAATGGAAAAATTATAATTTTCAGGACAATAAATAGGAGGCTGAATTGTATGGCTGGATCACCCAGCTACACTTGCTAGACTGGTTTTAATGTGGGATAGAAAAACATCCAAGAATCAGAGAATGGTTTGGGTTGGAAGGGACCTTAAACACCATTCAGCTCCCCCCTGCCAAAGCAGTGACACCTTCCTCTAGGCCAGGTTCCTGAAATATGTGTCTGTATCTAAACTCACGTGCCCAGGGGGCTGGATCTCGCCTGCAGGATCTGTTTTCCCTCTGTTCAAGCCCCTGGACACTCTGCTGGAGTATACCCATGCCAGGGGAAGCTCAGAGCCTGGTGAGCAGACACAGGGGGAAAGCTGGGAGCACAGAGGTTCATTGAGGGGAAACTGAGGTACTAGCAGAAACCAAACTCAAACCTGAAAAGCTCTGTGGGATCTGATGGCACCTGGGATTCCCATATGGGACTGACCTGTGACGTGAGACCAACTGGAAATCCCTGATTCTCTGCAGGGGCATTGGGGATGCTCTAGGAAAAGTCAAATTGGAGTCTGTGTTTGAGGAGCTGAACTTCACCCTCTGATTTACAGGAGGCTGCACAGAGCAGCCACACTGGCAGGAGCACTCAGCCCAAGATGAAGGTGATGTGCTCTCAGGGGATGGCAAAGCTTTTCCCCACAGTTTGGTTTTGCACCAGAAAACACCAATTCATGGGAGCCAAAAGTATTCATGGCTCCAGAGGGCTTCCAATGAATGTGACATTAAAATGGTTTCTCACATCCTTCCTGGGCCAGGGCAGCCTATGTCACATCCCAGCTGAGTTCTGGGATGTCCAGAGTAGAAAATATCTCCTTTGCCTTCTCTGGGGAGCACATCAATGGCTTAGTGTTTTCACAATGCAAAATAAAAGTTTGTTTTATGTTAGAATTATTTTCCTGCACAGAAAAATTGTACATTTCTGTTTCCCTGATGTTTAAGTTCTTTCCTAGAACCTGTGTTTGGAGCAACAGGTTTAATCTGTCATGGGCCAGGGGGTCTGAGGGAGGAGAACAAGCTGTGAAAGAGCATTGGGAAACTGAGAAGAAAAGTGGAAGATATCCCACATTTAAAAGGGGTTTGTGAAATCCCAGGCTGGGATTGATAAGACACAAGGGGATGGTCTTTCTGAGGCTCTCTGAGCTGCACACAGTCCCTGGTTTAATCACAGGATTAAACCCAGCAGCAGGGTGATGTTGATCTCCCCATGAACTGTTTGCAATGAGCACTGGGAGAACAAACAGAATTCAAGAGAATTCAACAGAACTCAACAGAATTCAACAGAATTTTGTTTGCAATGAGGGACAACAATTCTCAGTGTGCAATTCTGTCTGCACAGGGACAACAAACAGGCACTTCACTGTCGCCCTGAGAATCAGGCCTTTTGATATTGTTTTCGTAATTTCTATCCACTTTCCCAGGAAAGTAACTATAAACACAGGTGTTTATACAGTCCATTAAAGATTTGCCTTTTGATGGACGTCTCTCATGGCCAGTGTGGTTGGGAAGGTGGTGACCTGACTATCCAATCCCTGGTCGTTGTCAAAAACCTATAAATACTGAAAGAACAAATAAACTTCCTTCTTCTTTCATCACACTTGGAGCTGCGTCTGTGTGAATCATTTTGTGTCCAGCAGTGACATTTCACCTGCTCCCTCCCTCTCCTGAGTGAGGCCAGCACAGCTGGACACACCAAACTGCAGTGGTGACCCTCAGCCAGCTGTTTCCCCATCCCAGGCCTCAGCTGAGCTGGAAACGAGGGGCTGGCTTTGCTCTGAGGCACTTGGTGCTGGAGGCACTGTCAGCATCCAGAGTGACATCCCCAGCGTGCTGCAGACAGCGAGGGCAGCACAGGGCAGGAGGGGCACGGTCCCTTGTGCCTCTGAGACCTCTGAAGCCTCTCTAGCCAAAAAGCAGGGCCACAGATGAAACCAGAGTGGGAGTTTTCACAGGGACTGGCTCCTGCCTTAAACACTTCTGAAGTTTCTCCCTAAACAAGGATGAAAACAATAAAAATAATGACGCAGGAAGAAAGAGTGTGCGTGTGTAGGAGCTAAAACAAGAAGCCCAAAAAATAAAGAGACAGCAAAAGTTTCCCTTTTCCCTGCAAAAGTGCAGCTGCCTGAGCTGGCATTAGTGCTTTGGGGGGCTTGGAATATCTGCTTTGCACACATAGAAACATGCAGCCCTATAAGCAGTGATAGTATTTTGTAATTAAAGGTGCCCCACAGCAAGGCTGTTCTCAACAGAATAATACCATAATCTTTACAAATGCCTTTGCTTCGTTGAAAAGATGCAGCTAAGTCAAAGACGGAGACATAGGGAAGAAAAAAATAATAGCACCAAAGGCACTCAGGATGCAATAAAACAGAGGATTAGATCTACATTACTTTCATTACATTATATTGTATTTTTATTATTAGGTCCACAGTTATCATTTAATCTTATAGCTGCTGTGTCTGATAGAGTGGAACAAAAACAAATGGAATTCATCCCCCACACACACACCAAGGAATTGGAGATTAAGGAAAGATTAACATCACGTGTAAATGAATGAAAAATGTAAATGGGGAAAGAAAAAGGGAAGAAAACGAGGGGTGTTGGGGCTGGGGAAGCCGCCCTGGTGTGAGGTTAACTCTCCTTCATCTCTGCCACTTCTCCAGGAGGGAGAACCTTGGCCACTCCTGGGCATTTAGGACATATGGACTACAGGAATGAATTTCACTTGCACTCAGGATCCATCCCCTCGTGAGGGAACCAGGCCCCACAGAGCAGGACCCAAACACCAGGCAGACCTCAGCACCCTGGTGCTGATACTGGTGGTGTGACAAAACCTGGGTTCGCCTCTCTTCGCCCTTACCTGGTTTACAGTGGGATTTATTTTAGCTTGGGAGGTTTAAATCTCATTCTTCTCTACCTTTTCCCTTCTCAGGGCAGGAGCCAGGGAGGTCTTTCCAAGAGCAGTGACCAGGCAGCAGCTCTGCTGCTCCATCCTCCTGCTCCCAGTGTGGGGCTCAGCACAGCCAAGCCAACACTTGCTCTCCTGCAGGATTAATTTCTGGAGGAGAGAAATGGCTGACACGATCCAGGTATTTCTTGGCGGCAATCCTATTTACTGAGAGCATTCACAAAGGATTTACAAACCTAAAGGGGGATTTAAAGGGAATTTGGGCACCTAACTCTGAAGCAGCGAACCTGAAAATCCCCACTCATCCATCACCTGATCCCAGAGGTTCCTGAGCTACACAGGTACCATTTTTTCCCCTGTACTGGCATGTTCAGAGGAGCTTTGGTCATGGCAAAGCTGAGCAGTTCCTAACCAGAAATCCCCCTGCTCTTTATTTTACCTACCCCGAGCATCCCTTTATCCCTCAGCAGTTCCCAGGCAGCCTGAGGCTCTCTGCAGCCACAAAGGCAGAGCTGCTGCTGGATTGTTTTAAAATGTAGCAGCTCCTTCTTCCCTCCATCCATAAAATAGCTTGTGAGAGTCTCTTGGGCTGTGGAGGCCCAAATCTTGGTTTTTTCCTCCACCTGAATCAAACTCTTCTCTCCTGTTGCACACAGAGTATCAATGAAGTTGAATTGTTGAAGTGGAGGCTTTTCCCCATTTTTCCACAGCAATGAGGAGCATCCTCCTGCTTCACCATGAGTCCTCTAAAGCTGATGTTTGTGAGGGTTTAAGGTGTCATTTTGGGACACGACAGAGGTGGACAGAAATGTTGCCAGGCAAGAGGAGAACACAAGCTATGCCTTTGAGCATCACAGGAAAATTACCTGGGGACCAGGAAGGAGAGAGAAAGTGGTGGGAAGAGGGGGATGATTTTATCCTGGGGTCACCCGTGAGGGAGGAGGAGGAAACCTCAGCTTAAGGTGTGAGGAGTAAACTACCACATTTCCCTTCTTTGACTGCAGAAGGAGTTGAGAAAGATGAGAAGATGAGAAAAATGGATATTTAATCCCTGGATAACTAAATTGAGGAAAGAATGTGTTCTCAGATCACACAGCCCATCTGCTGGGTGGGCCAGGGCTTTGGGCAGTGGATTCTGTTCCTCCCAGTTCCGGCACTATAAAATGTTTCAATTGCTGTTTTCACCTTGTTTGAAGTCAGAGTGATGATCATTCATCTGTGCATACAAATGTCTCTCTGCCAGACCTGCTTGGTGCTGGCCACCGACCCTTTCCAGATCATTGGTGCAGCCAGCTCCAGCTGTTCCTGCCTGGAAGCACAACTTGATGGAGCTTTTTTATTTAATTGAGGTCTCTCTTCACATTCTTTCTCCAAGGGGTTCCCCTCCATCCTTCCCACCTGAGGCTGCCTCTCAGCACATTGAAATCCACACTCCCCAGAGCAATCTGAACTTCATCTGAAGCCACACCAACAGCAAGATTATATTTTGCCCTTCCATTAGTAGTGCAAATCTTGACATTGCCCACACACGTGTGCTGTGTCCCGTGTGTGGAGTTACAATCAGCAGGGGCAGAGCAAGGAAAATTAGTTGTCAAATAAGAAGGATGTTAATGACATTGATATTTCTGCAGCTGGATTATTCTGGTGGGTTGTAGGATTTTCACAGAAGATCCTAAAAGTTCCTTCCAGGCACAGGTTAGTCCATTCCTTGTGATCTATCATTTTTCCTTTCAGTAGAAAACCCCCAACTCTCAAGCCTTCAGACAACGTTTCAGAGGAATTCAAAACCAATTCCAGACAGTTTGTATGGCACATTTCATGAACGTCATAAAACTTCAAGTGACCAGACTGAGAGCAGCTTACAGCTGGAAAATCAGTCGTGTCCCCTATTTTGATCTGTGATTATTCCCCGTCTTTCAGCAGTGCCCAAGGTTGCATGCAGGATCAGAATCCCATCGGATCACACTCAGACTCTGAGATGTGTTCACTAACGTGGCAAACATTTTCATCTTACATATAAAATACCTAGCAGGGAGCTAAAAGGGAAGGACAACACTCAGTCAGGCAAGGTGACAGAGTTTCTTCAATTCCTCAGCAAGCTGAGAACCAGGAAACTTTAGAGCAGTCGGCCACTGCATGGGGTAAAGAAGGATGTCTGAAGTTTTAGCTCACTTGAAGTCATCTAAAAGTTCGGTGAGGATCTGGTCAAAACCCCACAGAAATCAGCAAGAGCCTTTCGACAGGTTTCCATCCCCTGAAGGATTGTGCAGCAAAGACAAGACTGCAAGTTCCAACTACAGAGAGTTGCAAATCACAGGGCATCAAAGTTTGGGAAGCCTCTGAACGTCCCTCCCTGCAGCAATTTGGGTCTCTGCCAGTTTTTGTGCTGGGGGGAGGTACAGCTACCTGCAGTTCTGTTTGCAAACACATCTCTCTGTGTGACTTGCCAGGAGACAGGCAGGAACAGAAAAGCAGCAGTCCAGGAGTGGGTAGAGCTTGCTGGTGAATGTAAATTCCTGCTGAGCAGGGTTCCTGCAGTGGTTCCTGGAGTTTGGAAGAAGCTGTGAGTCCCTACAGGTGTGGTGGGATGGGAAAGGGAGGGGTGAAAATACCCCTGGGGGGGACCCAAGAGCGAGGAGGTGAAAACACCACCACGAACATCACAAATCATCCAGGAAAAATCTCAGGGTGGTGACAACTCTCCATAACCCTCCTCTGATTGTGCTGAAGGGGCCAGAATCTGTCAGTTCTTGGATGCAGAGGGATGTTGGCAGGACCAGGGAAGAAGGGCAGATGCTGGGCACCTTCCTTGTATAACAGTTTTAATGTTATTATAACCAAGTTCCATCTGTATCAGCGTGGATTATGAGTGTGAGTTAATTAACTTTCACATTATACCTAGATGGGCTAATAATAATATATTTTTGCTGTGGGGTCTGCTCCCTTTCACACACAACAAAACTCTGAGTGTAATACCAGGACCATTTCAGACCATTTTTGAAGGAATATGGTGTCAGGTGACCCAAAAACCCCCAAAAATTGAATTCCACAGTGCAGTTTCTGCGTAGGGAAAAGAGGGAGCCACAGCTGAAGGAGAGAACAAGACCATGTAAATCCCAGAGGATGTGAATATTTATTGGAGAAGAAATGCAGCATCATATGACCTAGGGAGAGCTGAAATTTTCAATCTCTTTTTTTTTTCTTTTTTTTTTTTTTTTTTTTAATATTTCAGAAGGGAAAAAATACAGGGGGAAAAAATATGCTAAAAATCTAAAGGTGAAAGTTAACTTCTTCCAGGAAATATCAGTGGCAGTAACTGTCACTTTATTAAAGAAGTAGAGTAGAAACAGCAAAATAGGAACAGGCTTGACAAAGTGGGCAACAAATGTGAAATAATGCTGCTTCCTTGGTAAAAAGGCTCAGCAGCAATGAAATAAATATTGGCTTTTGCTGAAAGAGTCCATCAAATCCATATCAGCAAGCCTCAGTGTCACAGGGAAAAAAGGTAGGCAGGACACCAAGATGGTTGTACCAGGAATGCTTTAAAAGCCTGAATATTTGGGCAAGGAAAAACAAAAATTACACAAAAAGTGGGAAGAAGGCTACAAATTTAATGAAAAAAAATAAAGGAAAAGCATAACTACAGACAGGAAGTTTAATGTAGAGAATGAATAAAAGCGAGTTAACAGCAACAAAAGAAAGATCTGTAAATCATTCAAAATAAGGGGATGAAAAAAAGATCAAGTCTGTTATTTTATGGGGAAGGAAAATATATACATCCTGTGATGCAGAGATGGCATGAAGTAGACCATATCTTCACAAGGTTGGCAAGACATTTCTATCTTCTTGTGAAAAGAAAAAAAGAAAGGTTAATTGTGATCTGATAGACAACACAATTAATTATAAAATTGATGGAGAAGAGCCCTGTGAGAGAAACAGAGGTGGTGTGGAGGTAACACAGGTGGATCTGAGCCATCAGGACCTCGTGGAACCATCTGGAAGGCTTAAGGAGGTGGCTCTGAGCAGATTGCTCCTTTTGCTCAGTAATTCAGGGATGGCAGGTGAGGCCCCAGAGGACAGGAGAGCAGTGAGCAAGTGTCTCAGAAGGGAAAGAGAGAACCAAAAGGCTGGGCAGCCTTATCTCAGTCCCTAGGATGATCTTGGAGGAAATTTCAAAATTATTATTGGTGGTTACATTGAGACTCTGCCCCAAATATCTGTATGATTTATACTGTGAGATAAACTGATTTATACTGTGATATAAATCATATGTAACGTGCAGCCCACAGGCACCATGAAGAATATTTTATAGCACAGCTTTCCCCTGGATCAGAGAAAGCAGGAGGTGTGATGGACAACACCTGAAATCCCATCCCGAAGGGTTTTCTGGCACCTTCCACAGAGTGAGGTTTGTGTGAAATCATGGTCCAGCAGGTAACCACTGTTAAATGCCAGGCTCAGTGAGAAAATTGTTTATTGTATATCAGCAGGGGATCCCACTCCTCGTGGGATCAGGCCTTATGTGGGATCAAATGTTCAGTATTTCCTGATGACTTCCACAAGGGTGTTGACACCTCAGAAAACACTCAAAGGCTGGTGAGTAGGGAAAATTTCTTCACTGAAAGGGTGGTCAGGCAGCCCAAGGAATTGGTGGAGTCAACAATCTTTGGAAATTCTGAAAAGACTTGTGGATATGACATTTGGAAATAAAATCATTTGATAGTGCTGGGCTCATGGTTAGACTTGATGACTTCAAAGTTGTTTTCCAATCTTGACAATCCTATGATTCTATCTACAAAAATAAATCTTTTCCCTTCAGAAGTGTTTTGCCATCTCACCAGTCTGCCTCAGCACCCACACATTGATATATTTTGACCTTCCACACTCCAAGAAGCAAACCCAGCTCTGTATAAGAGGGAGTAACAAGTTCCAAGGGTCACATGAACATTCTGCCTGAGATCCCATAACTGATGTCACTCATGATTTTGTCAGGTGAAGGCTTCTATTTTTACAGCAATATAGGTTGTCACAGACATCAGTTTTCCCTGCTCTCATGTCCCAGAAGAGATCTCAAGAGGAAAAAGGCAGTGGGGAGAAGTGAGAGGTTTGTAATTATAATGTAAAATACCCATTTTTTAGGTCATCTTGCTAAGTGGACAGATTTATCTTGTCTCTAAGGACTGTTGGCAGGATTACAGAATTCCTGTCCTCTGGTTCCAGCAGACACAAAACTCACCTTTTTCCCCTCTTACACCAGGAACTAATCCCAACAGATCAACGCAATGCATCCTTTAACAAGTCAGGTCTGGAAGCCTTCTTTGTTTTATTGATTTAATACATTCCTGTTACATCTTTGAAAGGAAAAATGACATCAAGATGGCCCCATCACACCAAAGAAAGCAGCTCCCATCTCTGTGGCCACTTCCAAGGGGCACAGCAGGAGTTTGGGACTGGTGTGGTGCCCCAGGGGGTTCTTTGTCCTCTCCTCCCTTGTCATGAGTCCAGACATGATTTGATTCTGAGGCTAAAGAAAACAAAGCTACCCCAGGGTTCTTCTTCCTTGGCTCTGATGACTGGATTTTTTTCTCTCTTAAATTCCCAAGGAATTCTGTGTTTGTTTTTTTTTTTAGCAGGTAAAAAAGCAACTGAGCAACCTTCTTGACGCAGTCTGGGCCCACCACTGGTTTGCATGATGAACACGGGCAATTTTGGAGGTGAAGATCTACCTATCTCACCAAGTTCAACCTGCCCACAAATCCCATCTGTCCATGAAGCAGAGACAGCAGACCCTCTTGGAAATCCCACCACAAAGTCAGATAGGGTGGGTGGCACCTGCTCTGGGTAACATTAGATGCTGGAAGGACACTGGGTTCCCAAGCAGGCCCCCTGGTACCATTCCAGACTGTAAATCATGTCAAAAAAGAAAGAAATCACCTTTATATCCAACCTTGAGCTACTCCTGTACAGCCACAGTCCATGAGGAACAGGAGTCACAGAGTTATGGAATCATGGAATGGCTTGGATTGGAAGGAACCTTAAAGATTATCCAGTTCCACACCCTGCCATGGGTAGGGACACCTTCCACTATCCCAGGTTGCTCAAAACTCCATCCAGCCTGGCCTTGAACTTCCAGGAGGAACTTCCAGGAGCTTCCACCATTTCTGGGCAATCTATTCCAGTGCCTTGCTACATTTATAGTAAATATATTCTCCCTAACATCTAATCTAAACATACCCTCCTTCAGCTGAAATTGCCTCAGAGTCATTTCTCCTCCTCGAGATGCCCCCAGCAAAGCAAACCCCCTTCACCCACAGTCCTGTCACCCCAAAGCAGACCTGGCCCAAAAGAACCAGGATTTATGGTCAGCTCCCCTGTCTCTGGAAGAGTCCGAGGGCAACCGGCTCAGCTATCGTTGGCTACGCTTAATCATCCAAATCCCATCAGGAGTGACAGTGTGGCTCTGCTTCCCTCACAGTTTAAAAGGTCCCTGTAATCTCCAGGAATAGCAGCAATAGTTGTTGGCTTTTGCTGATAACCCAGACATGTATTATTTTCTCTCCACACCAGTACGGTTTGTTTGGTTTCCCGCGTACAGGACTCTTTAATCTTTGTTTTGACCTTAAAAGACCTGCCAGTGTTAGTCCATGAAATCAGCTTAACAACTTTCCCATCCTTTCGCTCCTGCTTTACGAAAATGATTTCCCCATTGGTTCCACTTTCCTCCTTCATCCCCTCAATTTCGCGTTTGTTGTTGTTGTTATTGGTTATTTCTCTTTCTCACCCTGGTCCCCTGCAAATCCAGTTCCCTGCAGAGAAATTACAGATTGCAGTAATAATTAGTTGGTAGTGTTATCTGCTTCTGTCCCTCTGATAGCTCTCAGAATAAAGCTGTCACCCAGCACTGACCGTCTCATGTAATCAGAATAATATAAAAATAACCTTCCTCAGCACTGCCAGAGGTTTTCTTGCTTTGTTGCCTTAATTGTGTGTGTTAATCAGAAAACACAATTAATTTCCCTGTTTTTTCTCTGCATCTACAGGTTTGTTTTTTTTTTTTTTTTTCCCCTTCCAAGGTGAGTTTAAGATTGTGATCCTATTTTTTTTGGCTATTTCCTACCACTTTTCTACTAAAGAAACCATCATCAGTCTGGGGGCGGGGAACTCCATGATTTTGTTTGAGTGGATTTTTTTTCTCATTTTTACCAGCTTTTGCCAAGTTTCACCAGTTATCCTGGTCTCATTCTGACTTTGATTTAAACCAATTTTGAAACCTGTGTGGGATTGCACCATTTAAAAAATCATCCCTTGGAACCTTGGTCCATCACTCACATCTGCCTGTGTCACCTGCAGCCTTGGTGTCCCCAGCTGCACCCCTGACCCTGACTGGCGCTTGGTGACATCCCCTGAGTTCTCCAAACTCTCCTGCAGTGACCACTTGGGAGCCTTGGTCAGGCTTTTCAAGCAGCTGCTGACTCCAGTGGGAAGCAATTTGAGGAAATTCTGGGCCTTTTGAGTGAAAAATAGGTTCCTGTGAGGACAAAATGGGCTTCCTGTGGATGCTGGGTAATGCAAGGTTCTGTGAGCATCAATCCTTCCAGGAGAGGTAGCCTGAAAGCCAAAGAGCTGTGTCTGCTTGGAGGAAATTTGGATCAAGGGGCAAATCCTCCTGTGAGCAAAGGAAACGTCCCAGTCTCAGTATGGAAGAGCCATGGAGATGGTCCATGAGCATTCCAGCAGAAAAAGAGCCAAAAATCCTCTGCTGCAAGACCATCACAGAGGGAACAATTCAGAGGAGCGGAGCAGCAGCTCCTCATCACACCCAGAGTGGTGGGAGCACATCCCAGGGGTACCCACAAAGCCCTTGCTTAAAATTGACTCCAGCAGAGATTGATGCTTGGAAAACACCTGAATCCAGGGACATTCTGGGAGCAGGACTCTGGGAATTTCTTCCTTTAAAATAGCTGGGCTGCACAGCTCAGCTGTCAAACGTGAGACATATTCCAGGAAAGCACTTCTGAACAATCCACTGAGAGAAACATCAGCAGGGATTGCTTCAAATTCAAAGGAGCTGCAATCTACCCATAGGCAAACTATTATTCCATGCCACAATTATCCACCTGGTTTCTGTCACAACCCCTGCCAGCTTTAAAAGTCAACATCCCTCTTTCCTGGTGCTAAACTTGGTAGGAAAAAGAGAGATCAGGGAGCAGAGAAAACAGACTGAAAAAGAAAATAGGAACAATTTGAATAGGGACAGAACATCTGTTGAGCCAGTGTGTTGTGTGTAGGGCAGGGCAGCAGCGTTCCAAAATGATGTTTGAAAGCTGTCACAGACCACAGGATAAATTTCTGGGAGATACAGGATGAAATCCTTGGGATAAAGCTGTTACTCTTGAGACAGCACATGACAGCTTTCAGCAAAAGCTGTGCTCCTCCCAAAAAATGTGGGGTGATTGGAGAGTCTGGAAAGGCCACAATAGGGCCCAGCAAATAAATCCTGCTGTGAAAGTCAGTGCTGCTCAGCAGAAAGAAAATGGGACTGAGAGGTTGAGACTGATCTTCAACTGGCAAAAACCCCCTCATTATCAAAGCAACACTGCTCCCTGTGCCTGCTGGTGATGGGGATCTCCATGGAGGACAAAATAATGAGCTTACATGGCACAGAGACATGCAGGGCAGAAATTGGGAGAATGTTTAATGCTCAAGGAAATGACTTTGAGAGGTGTAGAGATCTCCTCAGTGAAGGTTAATGAAAGCAGGTACAGAAACCAGGATAGGATGGCCTTGGTCCTGGGACAGAGGTATAGACAAAATGAAAAAAACTCTGCTTTTTTTTGGTTGTCTTCAGGCTTCTTAGGGCCCATAACCACCATCAGGTGACATGACCTTCCAGATCAGCTTGTGGGAGTCATCAGTGAACAAGGAAAAATATTTCAGGAGCCACAACATGATCCAAAAGTCCAAAAGATTGGAAGCATTGAACTGATGGAACAGTAAAATCCAAGTAGTAGATGTGTAAAGCTCCTGGTCAGCAACAGCCTTACCCAGAGTTCCTGCTTAACCCGTGAGAGGGAAGCCAAGTCCATACTTTAGGATGATGTTTGCCTGTACCCAAAGGTTGTCACCCTGTGATAATTCTCCCAGTTTCTCCTGGAAACCATCCTAACTCACCTTCTATGCTCATTATTTTCCAGCCTCACAGTCCAATGGCAAAGATAACATCCCGGAAATCAGCTTCAGGTTGTAATTACAATATATATTGGTTTACAAATTCAATTGTTTAGCAGTGCAGGCTGCAGTCAGCATTCATGGGAAGAGGAGGAAAGGAATCAGATTAGAAATCAGGTGGAACAAAGGAGGCTTGGAATGAGAACATGAGGGGAAAAGAGGAGGTCAGCACAGAAACAGAGATGCCAGGCATTGGTCACTTAATACTAAGGTCAAATTTAGTCTGGACTACACTTCTCTGACTGAAATCTGAGTGGGTGTTTAAAAGTTGGTTTAAAAAAAATAAAAATTAAAAAGAAAGATCAAACAAAAGATTACAGGACTTAGATACATATTTTTCCCATAAAACTGAGGGACAAGGCCTTTATTCCTATCAGCTTTAATCTGGAGACCAGAGCAGAACAGGGACCGAAAAAGAAAATAGGACCAAACATAGTGTACCAGTGAAAGGAGATGGTCTTATAGAAAAGCAGCCCAGATTCTGTTGGATCTCTTCCTCTTTTTTTCAGGATTAAGGGATTTTCTAGAGCTGGGCTGGGATCATCTAAACTGAATGGACATCTGCTTTCTCTTCTGGGCTGTCAGTAACTCAGCAGACGAGTCAATCTGAGGTTGACCAGCCTCAGTCCCCTGATGAGGAAGCACAAATTGCTGTTAAAGGTAACATGAACAGCCTCTCAGGCTGGGTGTGTCTGTAACAGCTGGATTTTGGCAGCTGGCTTGTTAAACCACTCCAAATACAGGGGGAGAAATGCTAGTGAGCAGCTGCATCCACTGGAAGACGCTGTGCAAATCCACAGGAAGCGCTGGTAAGCAGCTGGAACACGCCAGATTTCCCATTTTTGTGTCTGGTTGATGAGGTGGTTTGTACCAGTCCTGTCGTCCTGCTCAGCAGTCAGTTTGACAGACAGAAAAACACATCTTCATCTTATCAGCTCCATCACCTGCCTGCATGGAGCTTTCACCATTCCTTGTGTCTGTGCCACAGAGCAGTCCTGAGAACAGGTGTTAGCGCTCATCTTAGGCCAGCACACCTCGCATGGTGAGGCACAGATTAAATTCCTCTCTTCTTAAGGACCTGTGGAAGAAAGTTTGATCTAAATAGATAAAATTTGCCATTTGCAAACTGCTGGAGGATGGAGGAACCTCTGGAGGTCATCTGGCCAAATCCCAGTGTTCAAGTCGGAACTGTTCAGCCAAGGTCAGAGGTGTGTCCAATTGGGTTTTGAATATTTCCATGGATGGAGAGTCCACAACCTGTCCAGAAAACCTGTAGCAGTGTTGGATCACCCTCTCAATAAAAAAAAAAAAAAAAAGTTTTCTTTTTATCTTTAAACAGAATTTCTCATGTCACATGGGAGCTTGACCACTCCCCAAAATCCTTTGCTGTGGAACACTCAGAGAAAAGAGCCTGTAAAACATCTCAGGCTGAGCTGCAGAAATGTCTTATCTCAGAAGGACCAGATTTGTGGCCCAAGAACAAGCAAAAGTTCATTAAATATTACATTCAAAAACATTACAAGTCCCAGCCCCACATGAGGCTTTTCTCTCCTGCCTACATAGCTGCAAAAGTCACCTTTTTATTTTTCTTTGTCCAGGGACATTGAGAAATAAACTGGCTGATAGAAGGTGGAGATTTCTGATTGCTCCAAGCATTTTACGAGACATTATTGCTATCCTGCCTTAAATACTGCATTTGAGTCTATTCCATAAATGACCTTTTCAAGGGACAGGCTAAAAGAGATGGCATGCAGCTGATTTTAAGTTTTCTCTTTGATGCTTCTAACCAAGACACAACCACAGTAGGAGCCACATGAAAATGTGTCTGAATTTTCACCTGCCAGACCCAGGAAAAGCCTCACCCTGATGCCAAAAGCACTAATCCTGCAGTAATTTGCATGCAGGGCCTCTCTCAGACTTTCTGTGAGCTGTGTGTGTGTTCAGTCTCACGCTGGTGCCCCAGCCAGCAGGCGTGGATGCCTCTGCCCTTTGGCAGATGGCACTGGAACCTCCCAGTCCCGTGGCAGGAGCCAGGATGTTGGAGTCAACAGCAGGTCTTTCCTTCGGGACTGCAGATCCAGACTCGTCTGCTTTCACAAATTTCACACAGCTAAAACCAAAGCAAATTAACTCCCAGTTCTAATCTGCTCCCTCACACATCGGCACAGGGTTGGATTTTACCCAGACACTCCGAGTTGGAAACCTTCAAGTGACCCAGTTACAAGGTGCTTTACAACCCCGTGCAGGGGCCGAGAGAATGAACTCTCCCAGCTCATCTGCAGCACAGAGGGAGGGAGGAATCATCTGCAACATCAACTCAGGCACCTGGAAGGAATGGATGAACTTCAGGGTGCACAAACCCTCCGCCAGATTTTGTCTGAGCAATTGAAACCACCAGACAGGGAGCAGAACTCCCATGGTGAGAGCATGGCTGGGAGAGTCCTCCATCCCTCTTTACCAGCTGAGGGAGGCTGGTGAAGTGAAAGACCAGGCAGAGGAAAAAGGAACTCTCTTGTCTTGGATAACGACATGTCCTCAGAGGCAGAAGGGACGGTAGGATTGGTGGTTGACAGCTGATGGCTGCTGAGCATCCTGTGAAATGATGAGGGTCTGGCACAGGATGTCCAGAGAAGCTGTGGCAGCCCCTGGATCCCTGGAAGTGTCCAAGGCCAGGCTGGATGGGGCTTGGAGCACTCTGGGATAGTGGGAAGTGTCCCTGATCATGGCAGGGTGGTGGGACTGGATGACCATTAAGGTTCCTTCCAACCCAAAGCAGTCTGTGATCCTATGATTTTAAGAACCTATTAAATTATTTTTTTTCTCCAACCTGTTTTCATCACTCTGCTGAGCATCTGAGAGCACCAGAGTGGCAGCTGGCACCTATATGGACACTCTTCCAGTGTCTTGGGAAAGTTCAAGAGCTGAAAAGTTTTTAGATGATAAACTGGAGAGAGCAGGTGGCAGTTCTGGGCAGCCTGATCAGGGTATTGCTGCTATGGTGCACAAACCTGAGCCTCTTTCTGCACAAACACTGACCTGGCACCTTTCACTGGCCCTAAATGATTTACAACAAACAGTTCTGCCTGGGAAATCTACAAACCTGAGCAAGTCATATGCATTATTTATAGCAATTTCCTTGAATTCCAGATGCTCATCACAATTCATTTGCATCTCATTCAGCACAACTCAAGATAGCCAAAGGCTGTACAAGGGCTCCAATTCCAGCCATATGCCAGGGCATCATGACCAACATGACTCTGCAAACACCTGGAAAGGTCAGTGATGGTTTGCTCTCCCTGCATGTTCCTGCACCTCTCATGAGCCTTGTCTGACCTCTCCCGTACAAACACACGCCAGGAAAATGCTGATTTCTCTGGAAGATCTCCACCTCATTTATCCCAGGAGGGAGAAGAGAAGAAGCAAAGCCACAGCACCTCAGCCATGCTGCAGCTTCTCTGCAGCTTCAAGATGCTGCATCAAAGACTTTCAGAGGTGTCTGTCAGGGTGGGGGATGATCTTACTCCAGATCTGTTGCAGCTACATGGGTTGTAGTCTGGTTCAAGTCACTTCAAATCCTGCAGCAGATGAAGGCAGCTCAGCTCCCCATCAGTTCAGGTTTGAGCTTTAGTTGGAGCCTGTTAACAGCCACAACATGGAGAGAAAGGTTTGTTTCTCTGTATAATCCCGTTACTCTGAGCGGCCACAGCTCAGTCAGTGAGTTCATACAATCACAGAGTCACAGAATGGCTTGTGTTGAAAGAGACCTTGGAAATCATCCAGTTCCAACATCTCCTGGCCCCTGCCGTGGGCAGAGTTGCTCTGTCTCAGTTTCTCTTAAATGAAGCTGATGCCATTTATTTTCCTCAAACCAGTGCCTTGCAGGGTTTAACTGTGGTCTGAGGTGCTCAGCCCTCTGTCAGCTGTGGAGTAAAGAGCAGAGCAGGACTCTTGGTGTTTACTCTCAAGCAGGGTAAAGTGGAGTAATTTCCTCTCATAATCTCATAATAATCTCTGGATTTTCCCTGATTTGCATGGCTGCATCTCCCAAATGGCTCCCAGCATGGTCCAGACCCCCTCAAGACTGGTAGGCAGCACCTGCCCATGGCACAGCCCTTTGGACAGTACATTCCTCTCCTGGCACTTCCCAGCCTCCCAGATCATGTTTTTTCATGCTTTGGATTTGACCTCTTTCAGATTTACACAGACAGACCAGGGAAATGGGTTCTGTGTATCCCTTGTGCACGAATTTGCTGTTTTCCTAACAACTCTGAGATGCCACCTGATGCACACACCTTTCCCCCAGCAGCCATCCACGTGCCTCCCCCCAAAAAATAAACACTGAATCACTGCTAATTGAAAATAAATTGAGTTTGAAAAAGACAGGAGACACCTGCATATGATGTTTTATTATTACAATTAGGCAAATGAGGTTTTCAAGCAAACTTGAAATAAATTTGGGAGAATTCATGCCAGCATTAAGTCAAACATAATAAAAAGCCATTAGCAGAGTTGGGTTGTTGTTTTTTGGGATTTTTTTTTTTTTTTGCAGAAAAGCAAACCCATTTAGTGTTTTATTGGGACAGGAATGGTTGAGTGAGGTGATGTTTTTAAGCATCCAAAGAATTCAAAGCCCCTTCACAAAGCTGGGGGTGGGTGGGGATAATGATGAGCATTTTGCTGGGCTCGTGGCTCTTTGGGAAAGAAAGCCCAGATGTAGGAAGCTTAAACTTCCTCCCTAAATTCCCGTTGTTTGAGACTCAGCCAGCTTAAGGAAAGTGCTACAGAGGGAGCTGTGGAGAGCCAGTCCATACGGAATACCGGGAAAGAAGATTTGTTAGGAATTGAGTTGGGCTGAATGACGGCTTCAGTGTTTGCAGGGAACAGGAGTTATTCTGTGAAATTGTCCCTGAAGGGCTGGGAACTTGCAAATGCTGGTAGAAATTTAAAGCAACAGCATCTCCCAGCCAGAACTTGTGCCTGAACACACACACACACACACAGAAACTCCAAATAGAATTGGAGACAGACTCCAGATATTTGGCAGATCTCTGTGTAAATGACTATAAAGCATTCTAAATTTTATTATAAATTATCTCCCTGCAGCAGCATCTGTACTTTCCCATGCTGCATTACAGCCAGGGCCACACACAGCCCCAGCATTGCACTGAAGACCCCCGGGGAGCTGCTGAGATTCCCAGGACAGATCAGGTCTGTTTTCCACACAAAAACCGCCAGGACCACTCAAAAAGCAGGTGCCAGGGGTTAACAGGAGCCAGGCACTCTGCCCTGTGTCTGCTGCACGTCAGCAAAGAGGCCTTTGCTTTGTCAGAGCCTGGATCTTTATTGGTGTTGATATCCCCATGACCTCGTGCGTGGAGAGACTTGGTGAAGGAGGGGGAATACTGGGAGTGTCCATGTCCCAGCCTGACAGCTCTGCATGTTCCAGAGTGCCAAACAGAATCAGAAATCATAGGAAATTGGGTTGGAAAGGACCTTAATGATCACCCAGTGCCATCCCCTGCCATGGGCAGGGACATCTCCCACTGTCCCAGGCTGCTCTAAGCCCTGTCCAACCTGGCCTTGGACACTGCCAGGGATCCAGGGGCAGCCACAGCTTCTCAGGGCACCCTGTGCCAGGGCCTCACCACCCTCATGGTAAAGAATTTCTTTCCAATATGTAATCTGAACCTGCCTTTCATCAGTGGGAACCCATTCCTCATGTCCTGTCCCTCCAGGCCTTGCCCCCAGTCCCTCTCCTTCTCTCCTGGAGCCCCTTTAGGCCCTGGAAGGGGCTCTAAGTTCTCCCTGGAGTTTTTTCCATGTAAACACTCCCAGCTCTCCCAGCCTGGCTCCTGAGATGAGCTGCTCCAGCCCTTGGAACACCAACAGTCAGACTTTTGCTGCTCTTTTTACTCTTCATGCTACAAAAGGTTTCTGAGCGGAACCAAGATTCAGATTAGGTTTATACAATAAACTCTGGCCTGGAATGATTCACCCTGTGTTTTCACCTCAGACAACATCAAGCATTGTCTGAGACAGAGGTTTTTTCCTTCCCCCAGTGCCACAACCCTAAATGTGTAACTCCTAACACTACTTTCCTGCTCTACACCACTGCACGCGTCCAGTGGCAGGGGCAGAGACTCCCCTGTGGCTCTGGAGCTCGTGCTGGGTGGGAAAGATGGGGCACACAGGAGTTTTGACAGGAACCAGACCCACATTTGTGGCTAAGCTCAGATGTGCTTTGACATTAGCAAAGCCTTCAGTGTAGTTCCAGACCAGCATTCCTCATTTCAGAGATGCTTTGGGCCCAGGAAGTGGGAGCTATGTGAGGGAGACAGTTATCTGCAGACAGGAAACCTCATAAAAATGTTTTAAAATTAAAGAAAGGTGGAAACTTCTTTAAAACAACAAACAAGCCACAGCTGAACTTGCCAGGCTGCCTTTTTCCAGCTCACTCACACCTGTACCTCCAGCTACAATTTTCAGGTCAAACAAGCTAAAGATGCAGAGCAGGAGATAGTTCAGGATGCTCTGCCAGTGCTGTCTCTCCCAAAATCTGTCTTTTGAGGAGGTCACAGATACCCAGGCTGGATTTCATGCCACCCAACACAGTTTCCGTGATCTGTTTTAGATGTGGACTTGAACTAATCATTTCCCAAAGGTGCCTCCTTCCCTCCAGTGACGGTGAAAGGATCAGGGCATTGTTGGACACAGCTAAGTGTCCCTTCAAGCCAGATGAATGCTCAGGAGAAAAACCCTTGGGCTGTCTGAAAAAACAACAAAAACCCAACAAAAAAAGACAGAGCACAAACAGGGACAGGAAAGGTTCAGGAAGGAGAAGGGAGAGGGCACATTTTATTAGGTAGAAGAAAGGCAGAGTCAGAATGACACTGCAGAGACAAAGCATCAAAGCAGGAGAGATTTAAGTGTAGCTCTGCTGCTGCCAGAAAAACCTGAGCCACACTGGAAGGAGGTGTTGGAGCTCCTGAACAGCAAGTCCTGACATTCTCTATCCATTATTTCACTTCAGCTTTGTCCTGGAGAGCTCAGGTGCCTCTGAGTGTGTAAATATTGTAACCAAGGCATGATGCTCCTCATTAACAACTCCCCTGCTGTCCTCACTGCAAAAGTAGCCAGAAACAGGTTCAGATCTAAGACAAACATCACAGTTAAGCCATTGCTGGCCTAACTAAGCTCTGCCTGTACCTAACCAAGCACTTGACCCTCCACCACCCACACGCCTGGCAATGGCTCTGTGGCCAGACAGGACTTCCCTGAAGCCCACTGCAGCCCAGCTCAGGGGCTATCCCACACCAGGGCCATTCCCAACAGAAAAACACCGTGATGTGGTGTCACTGTAGGACACAAAATGATTTACACGGTTTAATGTATGACAGGGAAAAAAAAAGAGTTTTATTTTTGTGACTCTAGTATTTATAGATTCTCGACAATGACCAAGGATTGGGTAGTTAGGTTACTGCCTTCCCAATCACACTGGTCCTGAGAAACATCCATCAAAAGACGTTTCTCTGAAAGAATGTATAAACATCTGTGAGAAACGAGGTTCACTCGCTTAATAAATTATAAAAGGTTTAATATAGACAAAAAGACAATTAGGAGACAAAGATAATAAAGCAAAGGGTTAAAACGGCTGGGTGCCCTGGTGCGCTGCCAGGAACATACCTGATGTCTTTGGAACACTCCTTTTATCCCATTCTGCTGTGGGGTTTTAATGCATATTCATACTTTTCCAAGAAGTATTTTGCATGGCTATGCCCTGAATCAGCCTTTTTAGGGCATGTGTCTTAAAGATTTTATTTCCCTTTATCACATTTTTATTTGGGCTAGAGTTCCTTCTTCATCAGGCAGTTAGTGTTGATAGCAGCCTGGGCCTCATCATCTGTTTCCTGGAGGTTGTCTTGCTTTGCACAGACAGGACCTAGCCCTAACATCCAAAATTCTTCTTGACCTGTGCCTAAGACTTGCTAGCAGGAGAAAAAGACATAGCAAAAGTATATAACATATAACATTCATCTTAATACTTGTGAAAGCCAATATCACAATATGGATTTATAACACATCTATGTTTATGGTTACTTTCCTGGGAATGTGGCTAGAAACTATGAAAACAAGATCAGAAGCTTTAATTTTCAGGGTGACAATGTGGGGACGAGGGGAGCTCGGCAGTGCCGACACAAGGCGTGAAGGATCAGAGGACTGCCCCTGGACTGTTTGGATTTTGCCTCTGTGTGCTTGGCAGACCCAGAGCTACCCAATAGCCACCATCACTCCCTGCACCACATCCTCCTCCTTGGCCAAGGGCTCACAGGAGGCTGTGGCTGCTCCGTTTGCTCTGCAGCCTGGTATTTGCAGACTTTCCAGGAGGCAGATGTAATCCTTCTCCCGGCCTCCCAGGAGAGCGCCCAGCTAGCAGATCTCTGGCCAGGCCACAACACAGACCTTTTGCTACCTTTATCTACCCAAACAGAATTTATGAGCAGGGGAAAAAAGACAGAGACCACCTTATTCTTTAGTCCGAGGTCACAGGAGTTCCTGGTTTCTTGCAGCTTGCTCAGATGAGAGTGAAAATGTGGCAGCCTCATGGCTAACAGAGTTTTGCCACAACCTTAAAATAGAAAAAGAAGGAGGAGAAAAAAAAGCTGGATTGTTATTGTTTGGGGGGGAAAAAAAGAGAGCAACTTTCTGTCATTTTGACAAGCTCACGTGACAGAGGCCCCCTGAAAAACATTTGCAAAGTTGCAGTGAGCAAAGCTTCCAGATGACGAAGCCATAGCAACCTGTGCCAGAGACCAAAGGGGATGATCAATGTTTGCAATTAAAATCTCCTTTGTTTCGTGCTATTCACACACAGCAACCCTTACATTTTGGCCATCGGAGCATACTCCACGAGAGGTTGAGCCCAGGCTTTGTTCTGTGTCCTGTTCATTCTCTTCAGGCAGGAAACAAGAGCCGTCCAGGGCAGCCAATTGTCTGAACCCTGCTTGCTTTTGTTTGCAGCAACAGCGGCGAACACAAGGTCCCCCCCTTCGCCTTTATTTTTTAATTCCCCACAATACATCCTTCAAAACTAAATTAGCAATACTCTATATAGTCTAATTGTGTTTTCAGAGGTACAACAGTGCGGGCGCAGGGAGAGAACAATGCAGCGGCTCGTTATTAAAGGAAAAAAAAATAATTAATATTTCAACAGAGATGATACATGGGTTGGACAACCAAAAAAAAAGAAAAAAGGGAGTCTGAGCACATTTTTATTTCCCTGCCTGTCTTTTGTAACAGCTTCGCCTAATCACAGGTTGGTTTGATTTAAACACAAGCAAACAAGGAGTGGGTTTCCCAGAGCTTCTCCTGAGAAATTCTACCAGGCAGAGCCCCTCAGCTTTGGGGCCCCTCAGCCCACTTAGCTCTAGGATGGGGCAGCTAAAATCACTGCATCTTCATAGAATGATCTGCCCACATCCTGCGGGAAGAACCTTCAGTGCAGCAGAACAACCCTCTGTCAATTTGAACCTAAAGGTCTGGTAGAAATGTAAAGCTATTATCACCTAGCAAATACATCATCCTCCTGAAAGAGAGTAAAAGAAAGGAGAGTCTTGGGAATTAGGGACAAATCAACCTGGCTTCAGTGCTCAGAAAACTCTTGGAGTGAAGAGTCAAGCAATCTGTCTCTTAGCACCTAGAAAATGGCAAGGGGATAAGTAGCATCCGGCCTCAATTTCCAAGGAACAGATCACATCCAACCAACCTAATTTCCTCCTATGACAGCGTAATGACCCTCGTGGGTCAGGGGAGCAGCAGCAGATGTAAGACAGCTTAACCTCAGCAAAGCTCTTGACATGCTCACGCAACATCTTCTCCATCAATAAATGCCCCGGCTACTTGGTCACCCCAAACCAGCGATTGGTGTCATCAAAAACCAGCCAGATTATTTGGGGCAGTTGGCAGAGATCCCTTTGGGGGTCCCTCTCCACCACATTTCATCCTGCTGTGTCAAATACTCTGGGGAGCAGGAAGAGGATGAGACACAGCTGGAGACCTGGCCGGAGTCTGGAGCACAGCCAGCCTGAGGAAAGGTGGTTGGAGATGGTGACACCACTGCTCCTTTCCTATTTAACCATCCTGTGGTTCCCTGGAGGACATGAGAGCCACCACCTGAAACCAGTGGTCAGAAGCACTGACCGTTCAATGATCATTTCCCCAGAGTGCCGATGGTGAGATGCAAATGTGCAGGGGAGTCTCCAAAACGTAAAAAATACCCCCAAAACCATGCTCATGTGTCTCCTGACACCTGCAGGTCTTTCTGATGAAGTGATGGGGTGGATCTGCAGACATTGGCCATGATATAATCCCTTGGTGGGAGGCAGAACTGATCCTCACTTGCTACTTGGAAGGAAAACTCAAATAACTGACTAAAAATGCAATACAGGCTTTTCTGCAAGCTTCTCCAAACCCACACACTGGTCTTGGGACTGATGGAAAAACACCATTGCTGGATTGGAAAATTTAAACAAAAGTGGGGCAAAGAAAATATTTCACATCTGGCTTTGAGACACATTTAAAAATAAACTTTGAACCCCCAGACATGGAGATTGAAGTAAAATACCAACTCCCTTCCCTCCTGCACTCAAATTGGGAGATATTGATGGCTTAAAGACCTTGTCTTAATTTTCTCCATGACTAATCTATTCAGTTTGCACTTAAGGAACCCTCTGTGGTATAATGAGACAGCTGTTGCCTTCTATCCCTCCCCCAACTCCCCCAACTAGGAAATTAAATTTAAAACCACTGCTTTAAATAGGCCTGGCACTGTTTCATCTCCTCTTGAGCTGCTCTGGGAGCTTCTTATCCATAAGTGCAGGTGTCAGGTCAATCAAAATTCACCCAGCTCTTCAGGTCTGCCCAAGTCAGTGATTTGTAAGGAAATGGTGAGGTAAAACGTATAGATCTCACCCTTGTGGGCTGTGGGTTGAGTTTGGTTTATCGGTTGTTTATTTGTTTGTTTGTTTCTAAGTGGTAGATGGGTTTGCTTTGGGGTTTTAAGGTAAATTATAGGATTCTAGACTAGGTTATATCAGAATAGAGATAAGGAATGATTTTTGGTTTTTTCATTATAAGGGACCCTAAAGGTCATCTAATTCCAACCCCCTGCCATGGGCAAACTCCCACTGTCCCAGGTTGCTCCAAGCCCCATCCAGCTTGTCCTTGAACACTTCCAGGGCTGGAACAGCCACACCTGGGAGTCATGAAATTGCCTCTGTTTGGTTACTCCAAACTGCTGTGGACTAAAACCTCATGTCTGCTGTTGGCCTCCACCACGAGATCTGCTGGCCCAGAGTGGACACTCGGTGTGCCAGGGCCACCAGAGAGAGGGGCAGAGCCATCCTCACCCTGCAGGTTGGGAGATTTGGTCTCACAAAAACACTTCAGTCAAAGGTGCCTTGGCAATTGCTCCCCTAATGACTGAAATTAGTAGCTGCAGACAGAAAATGAGAGGCATTTTAATGGAACATGGGGAAGATATTCCTCTGCTTCTCTCTTCTACCCCCTGATTGGGATAAAATCACATGAGCAATAACAGAGTGTCTGCAGGCTTCCCTTTTATGTGCTCAATGTGGTTTAGACTCTCACCTGAGCCCCCTTTTCATGCTGCTCCCCTCTCCAGCATTTCCCTTCCCTCGCTCACTTTTAACTCCCTTTGATCTCTCTGCAGTGTCTCGTAGCCTGTTTAGCTCAATCCTCACCTTAAGCCAAATCAGCCCCACTAAAAGAAATCTTGCTCAAAGGAAAGAGATACAGAGCACACGGGAATGTCAGTGTCACAGCCTGGCCCTACATTTCTGAGGGGCTGCTTGGAGACTTTTTGGATCAAGGAGCCCTCCCTTTTCTGTACATATTTAACACCCATTTGCATCCCATATTCACCTCTCCTTACCCTAAGAAGTTCTGAGCATCTCCTACAGAGTTCCTCACCCATCAGGTTCTCCCAATAACTCTGGCAACACCAGGGGCTGCTTCAAATGGAAAATCTACTCTCCCAGAATAAAACATCATGGAAAAAAAATTAAAATAGGTTTTTCACTGGCTTTTTTGACCTCTCATTTAACTGTATTATACCAAGAAGGGACCCAGTCAGCTCAGCAGAAGCCCCAGATCCATGGACAACTGCATTCCAAAAATTAGCCAGATACTACATTGCATATTTTAGGCCATATTTTTACTGGCCAGGTCCCTCCCTATACCATATCCTTATGGTATTTCCTTATGGCACATGGAAAGAATTGGTGAACATTACAGAACATCTGGCATTGCAATCATATAAATCACTGCAACCATGATTTACCTGGAGGGTCACCACATCTGTAGAAGGACACAGGGGAGGTTTTGGGGAAAAATAAAAAAGGATTAACTTCCTGAGAAATGTCTTCTGCAAATAAAACCAACGAAATTACACTTTGGTATATTGGAAAGGGGGGGAAAGGGCTGACGAGAGGATGCACGTAAAATGAGGGAGGTAGGCTGAGAATGGCTCTCTCTGTCTCAGACGACAGGAATGAGACAGATATTCAATGCAAGGGAAATCTCTTGTCTTCCAAAGTGTAATTAGACTGAGGGACTCATTTCCATAAGATGTCAATGAGGCCAGGAACTCAGCCAGACACAAGGATGGCTCGGACATTTATGAGGATAACCCGAACATCTGAAGTTGTAACAGCTGATGTAAAATAAAAAACTCTCAGGAGGGATCTAACATCCTATGTTTCAGACTTTAAATTAATCTCTTAGTTATTAGGAAGATACCTTGTTATGGGGGAACAAATTATTTTCCCTCTGTCTTGGAGTGTACCAACACTTTTCTTTGAACCTTCTGCCAATGACCTCAGCCAGGAGCAGTGTCCTTCTCTGACAAATCCCTGGGTGCTGGCAGAACCCCTGTGTGGCAGGGGAGAAGATATCCCTTAATTATGTGTATTTGGTGATCTAGCTCAGATGCCAGAGTAAGAGCAGAAGGCAAATTCTGTGCAGGAAGGCAAAATCTTGCTGGTCCCAGCTCATGTTTTTTTGTTCTCTGGGGTTCCTCATCCTGAATTCTCTGTGTGGGCTAGAAGAGCAGGGATGTATCTGTGCCCCCAGCCCATGGGGAACACATCACTTCACCTTGGTTATCCTGTTGTATCCCCCACTCTGGACACCCAGGAGCCCTCACTCCCTCAGTCCTTCCAGCCACGAGGAAACACCAACCCTCTTCGCCTTTATTCTGCTTCTGCTTTGCCACCACCTGTGCTCCCTTTCCAATTCTAAAGGTTTCTGGCATGAGACAGAGCATTACTGGTGTGAATTCTGTAGATAAATCAGCCAGAGAGTTTGCACTACGCAGAGGAATTTTACAGGCCAGGAATTTGGGTCTCATCATGAAAATCTGTGCTGTGGTATGGAAACCAGCCCCATCGTTAGAATGTGTTCATCAGTTCATTCCTTCAAGCCTGGAGCAGGCCTTTTACCCTGTGACTGAGCTGGGTTGGTCTATGGCATCACTTCCTTGGCAGGAGGGAGCAGGAATGTTCGTGGGCTGGGGTTTGGTGATGTTCCTCAGGTGATTTTGAACAGCAAAATATCCCCTGGGATGAGAGCCATCCGTGGTGAGGCTGCTGTAGGTCCAAACATCTCCCACTCCAGGTATCTGCATCCATCAAACCTTGGGATTTCATCTCCCACATTTCCTCTGTCCAAGCTCTCTCTCCCCTTTGTGTCCCTGAGAGCCCTACACCACCAAGGAGCAATTTTTGATTAACTGCCCATTTCCCAGTGGAAAAGGCCAGGAGCCCACATCTTTGGTTAGATGATGGGAACCTTTAGATGTATTCCAGCTACAGAAAAATGAAAATGTCCTTTAGATCAGGGTAACTAATCCTGCTTATGCTGTAAAGCCCTGGATGAACAGTCGATTCTACTTTCTTGTCAGATCCTAATCTGACATGCTGATAATGAAGAAAAGGAGGAGAAATCACAGGGAGGAAATCAGGAAGAAAGCTGTGTCATTGGGGAGGGGTGAGGGATTTGCAGGTCAGGAGGGGAAGGGGGAAAGGGAGGGAGCATGGACAAGCTTTAAAATTAAATTGAATATTAGGAGCTGGAAAATCTAATGGAGACAGGCTGCCCTGAAAGCGATACAGGCTGGAGATGGAGAGAGACAAAGGATGACAGCAGATCAGTTTAAGCATGAAAGAATGGAAAGGAAAAGAATAATAATGTTGGCTTGTAAGGCTGAAATCAGATTATAGTTTCCTCCAATGAATTAACTCTTCCCTAATGTAGTGCAGGGGGCTTTGCAGAGCTGGTGAGATTGCCCTGTTGGGTGGCACTGGGACATTAAACTGAGACGTGTGTGTATGTGTGTGTCTCGTTATAACCCTGCCCACGCTAAATCTCTCAGAGGGCACCCATGAATGAGGCATGTTCTGGGTATTCCTGTGGGGAGGGAGATGTTGGAGGTGTTTGGGGTTTGGAGGAGGCCACACAGTGAGATGTACACCTGTGTTTGAGTGAGGGTGTGACATTAAATTTTGCTGTGTGCTTGTGTCAGCCAGAGCCACCCTAAAATTCCAGGCTGTCTCCTCAGGATGGGGCTGCCACCTGAGGGGGGTCCCACGGTCTCCAGAAGCTGCTGGCCCATCCCCAGCAGGGGAGATGACCCAGCACTGGGATGGAGGAGGAGGGTGTGGGATCTCACACTTCTGGTTCCTCAATGGACTGAGCAGAGTTGGGGATGTTGCGGGGGCACTGGGGAATCGAGCTAACAGCAACAGCACCCTTTCCTTCATGGCTGGCAAAGAGGAGCCTGGATGGGAGCCAAAATGATTTCTTTTCTCAACCATATTCATGAGTGTCAGAGCCAGCAGAGCCCAGCCTTTATCTTGTTGTTTCTCCAGCTCTCTAGGATCTTAGATCAGGATGACAGTGGGATGAAGTCCAGCTCAATAGGCAGCCTTCCCTCTCTCCCTCCTGCCAAATCTTCTCATTTGTTTTCTTGTGGCTGTAGCCTGTTAATCCTGCCCAAGCAGGATTAGCTTAATTTGAGATTATCAGTGCAAACACCTGAGCTCTCCCAGTGGTTTTTGTTACAGGGGGACATGTAGAAGCTTTCATCTTCATGAGACCTGCGAGGATCCCTCTCCTTACTGCTCCCAGACCATCAGGTGTGAATGGAAAACTTTTAATCAAAGAGGATAAAAGGAGAGGGAGTCACGGGATTCAGGGAAAGACAAATGCAGGGGTGCTCAAAGAGCTGGAATGAGCTCTCCATAAGGAGTGAGAGTATAATCTAGGATGCTGCAGAGGTGACTAGGAAGGCATGAGATGGAATACATAAAATCAAGAGTGTCGAGGAAAGGATGAATGGATAATGGTTGCTCGAGGACTTTTCCAGAGCAGGAACTTGGGGGTCCCAGAGAAAGTGTAATCAAGTTGTGGAGTTTCTCCCCACAGATATATAGTTGGTGCTCAAAGTTAACGAGGGTTCAGGGAAGAGCAGAGAAGTTCAAAGAAAAATCCAGACAGTGTTATTAAATTCAAGGAGAACACAGGGAAGTCGCTGAGTCTCAAATGGCTGGAGGCAAGGAAAGTCCCAGGGAGGAAACTCCACAAACCCTGACTTGTCCTTATGCGTTATTCATATGCCTGTAGCTGCTTTTGGAAAGAGCCAGTTGGGAGGAACAACCTGTGAAGCTGCTCTGCCATGGGCAGGGACACCTTCCACTATCCCAGGCTGCTCAGAGCTCCATCCAGCCTGCACTTGGACATTTCCCAGGGGCAGCCACAACTTCTCTGGATATCCTGTGCCAGGCCCTCACCACTCTCACAGGGAAGAATTTATTCCTAATATCCAAATCTAAATCTCTCCCCTTTCAGTTGAAAACCATTCCCCTTTGCCCTATCACTGCCTGCTCATGTAGGAAGTCTCCCTCACTTTTTGATAAGCCCCCTTTAAGTACTGAAAGGATAAACTTTGGATATCTGAGAAGAGTTAAAGTCAATTTTATTTCTTTAGGTCAAACCTGACTAAGCCTGACTGGTGTGACAGCACCTGAAACCAGAGCAAGGCTTGGCTTTTCCCCACGGTAACACAGATTCTGGATGGTAAAGAGAAGATGTGACCCTTGCAGTGGGGCTTTTTGTGCCTTCCTTGTGGCCCTTGTCTCCTCTGTATTCCAAACACAACACAACCCCCAGATAAGGGCAGGCCCATCCCTGCCTCAGTGACCCCGGGTTGTGAGAGCGACACACCCAATCCAACTTTGTCCAGCAGCCGCTGGACAGAGTGCCCGAGAAAGGCATTATCCTCTGCAGCAGCCTTGGATAATTAACCCTGCCATTTGTGCTTATATGGAGTGCTTTGTTCCACTTGCCTGAGGTTCCAGCCTTTAGGATCGCTTCTCTCTGGTCATTCCCTCCCAGATCCCTCTGTCTGCTGGGAAAGGAGGTGATAAATGACTCCCTGCTAACCACCCTCTCTGCATTTCTGCAGCTCCTTGCGGAAAAGTTATCACTGGAGGAGCTGCAGATGATGCTGAACTTCAATTAGGTCTCAAATTAGTTGTGCAGGGTGACATTTTCCAATCATGCAACATTAGCATCCTCCCTAATTATGAAAATGTAAAGCCAACTTCTGTTTCATAATAAATTAGGCTTGTTCTCTCTATCCAAAACACACAGGGCCTCACACAGCACAATCTCCAGCAGGTCTCTTCCCATTTTGCTGATGCTCAGGGGCAGACTGAACCACAGTGACCTCCTTGTCCTCTAAAGGTGTCTGGTCAGTGGACAGGGGAAGGGAAATCAGCAAAAAATTGGGAAAAGACACTGAAGGAATGGGGCTGAATCAGTGCTGGGCACAGCCTTGGGTGTTCTCACACCAACCGCGTCTTTCTTCAAGGAGAAGGGGCAGGAGGAAAAATCCTGTCCTCTCCCTTCTCCACTGAACTTTTGCACTCAGGTTTGCTCATCCCACTTATCCAACCCTGAGAGAGGTATTGGAGCCTCCCTTCCATCACAGTGCTGGAAAATCCATAAGGGAGTATGATTTCAGGTATGCTACCACACACCTGACCCCATTTGTTCCCAACAAAACCAGGCAGCAGAGCATGCAGGGGAAAGAACACAAAAAAAAAAAAAAAAGGAGCAACCAGCATGACTTTTTGTATCAGGAAACAGTTTGTGTAAACACCACAGCTGTTGAAGAATAGAAAAAAAAAGTCAGATACTTTTTTGTACAGTTGGATTAGAAGAAAGGTCTTTTTTGGAGCATTTCCACAATGGTTGGGGGAGTGTGTCTCTATCTAAGAGGCCACTTAGAGTTGCTTATTGTGGTTTATGCTAGAAAAGGGATCAGGAACTACCTGGCTCTTGCCAGAGGAGTTTTGCAGCAGTGCTGTGTGTTTCCTGTAGACCAGCAGACATTGTTGAAAGCAAGTGAAGTCACTTTTGTGCGGGGTCTGGGCCACAGATCTTTCACCCCTCCACACATCCCAAGCTATTCTGTGTCACTAAAAGTAATGGGGCCTCTACAAACAGCCTGGGAACTGCTGGGTTTTCAGCCTGGCTGAGTTTAGGAGGTTCAAGTAAAATGCTAAAGATGCCTGAAAAACAAAGCAGCCAATTATTGCATCTCTGCATCAGAAGGAACAGGGAGCTGCAGAGAGTGGCTGACAGGCAGCTAAGTAATGCACTAACGAGCAGGATGGCTGGAATCTGTCACAGCACTAATGAAGGTCAGGATAAGACACCTGCATATTTTAAGGAGTGAGATGTGTGCATCTGAAGATGCCCAGATGTGACATTTCAAGACAGAGATCATAAACCAAGTGCAATCACTGCTGAGAAATGGAGCCTGGGATTGCACAGGATACTCAGATAAAAGAATTAAAAACAGTTTAAGAACAGGAAGTGGAGAAGGCTTGGAGTCTGTGAAGAAGCTGGAGAACCAGGAGCTTCTGGAGTGAAACTAATCCAAAGGAGAAGCTGATTCTGCTGTGTAAAAGCCCCCACAAGGTGAATGAAATTTTCCAGAAACTGGAAAAAGAGAGAGAACACTCAGCTTCCCATGCAGGGAAAGGGGAGCAGCTGAAGCAGAGAAGGGGATTTGCAGTATCCTTTTCTACAGAGTAACCTAATTCACCATGAGAACGCTGCAGAGGCACTTAAATAGGGCAAGGGAAAGCACTGTGTAAGCAAACTCACTGCAAAGCCCAGGGAATGCTGGAAAGCACAAAGAGTGGGCTGCAAACTGCAGCTCCTCTGCTTTCAGCTGCAGTTTTCATTTGAAGACTCATTTATCGCTGCAAAAGCAAAAAAAAATATATATATATATAAAGAAAATCTAAAAATCTGGTTAGTTTGGTTCAGTAATCAGTTAAAAGCTAAGCCTCCCCTTTAGGAGCCCAGGATGTGAAAGGGCCATTGTCCTCCCCAAAACTACCTGCAAAAGTGCTGGAAGTGCTGTTGGGAAAATCCATTGGTCCTTGTGGTTTTGAATATCCCGTTCTCAGCACAGCCACAGCTCTGAGTGCTCCTACTCAATCTCACATGCTACACATAAGTAAAAACCCAACAATATCACCATATTGCAATAATAAAGCAAAAAATTATGGGGACTCGATGGAAGATATTCTCCCTTCAGACATCAGGATGTTTCCTTTGCCTGCTCCTTTCCCATGCTCTGAAATAATCTGATTTTTATCTGCCACAGTGGGCTTTTTTCTTTTTTTATTTTTTTCCCCCCCAATCAATTCAATTGCTGCAGCTAGCCCAACAAGCATTTTGAATAATGAGTTTGTTTTCAGGGTTGAAGGGTTTTGCTTGCTCATCCTGGCTTTGGAGAGAGCTGCCTTTGTGTTCGCAATGCCAAAAGGGAGCCGGAGCTGCAAAGCACGCGAGGAAGGATCAATACTTTAAATGCATTAACACTGGTGAGTTCCAAATGAAGTTAGTGGCTGCTGAGCATCGCTGATTTCACAGTAAGTCTCAGTTCAGTTGGTTAATTTTTCTGAAGGATCAATGCCACAGCTGATGGTTACTGAAGTTCCTTCCTTCGCCAAGCGCAAGGGGGTTTTGAAATGAGCTCTACGGGGGATCACAAGCCAACTCGCCCGTGTAAATAAGAGGAGCATGGGTAATTCTCTTAATCTGTCAAGACCAGCACGGCAAAGACAGGAATCATAAAACCTGAACTAAACCAGCTTCGAATTTTGGATCTAAATTTCACAGTTCCTCTCATTGTACAGGGTCAGTGAAAACCTCTGGCTCTGACCTCGCCAGAGCTCTCGGGGAAAATGGAATTGAAAGCCACGGCTTCCATCCAACCAGAATGCAAATTTTGTGTACAATTCTTGCAATATTGGGCATTTCAGGATCTTAAACTCTTTAGCAATCTCATGGAGATACTGTAAACTGATGCCTTTATACTGTCAATAAACTTTATATTGATCTCTTTCTTTCACTGGAGTTGGAGTCAAGTCTCTCTCACAGAATTAAGCTGTCCACAGGCAGAGTGCATGATTCCCACTCCAAGAAAGAGAGAAAGGGGATGGAAACATTTGTGGAAATGTGCAGGTGATGGTTTAAGAGGAGATTGTATGTCAGGAGGAGACAGAGACCCAAGGACTGGAGGGAAAGAAGAGCCAACAAAGCGACCACTGTGGAGAAACTTTGTCTAGTGGGACAGAAACTTGGGAAGCATCAGTAAGGGAAATGGAGAACAGAAAAATTCATCCCTTTTTAGGGGTATTTATGCACGCCAGCAAAACAAACTCACCAGTCAAGACTCAAAGAATGCAGGAACTCAGTGTGAGGAGTTGCATTTGGGGCTATGTGGTAATTAAGCTGATCAAGACTATCTGAAGGAGGGTTTAACTCCATTACTGCCAGTTTAGCCAGGAGAGCTCTGTTATAGCTCCACATTTATCATGGATTTGAGTCTCAAAGAACAGGAATCCTCAGCACAGAATTCCAGCTGAATTTAAGGCCTTAAACACTAAAGTTTGTACCCACCACAGCTCCCCTTTTAGGTATCTGAAGAACTTTTCATATCAGTTTTCACACCTAAAGAGAAGGAGATCTACCAAGGAACAGAGCAATGGAAATGTCCACCCACAGCTGACCTAGATACAAAGCCTTGTATTGTTTTGATTTGATTTCTTGCTTTATTCTTGCTGATTGTCACAACTTCAATCAGACAAAATTCCTACCTTCACCTGGAGGCAATTGCTACCTTGCTGCAACCTTCATATCGTTACCCTGTCATAAGAAATACCTTTGGCTCTTTCTTGTAACCCATGTTCTGGATTTCCCAGCCCTGGAAGTGCTCCAGGCCAGGCTGGGCAGGGCTTGGAGCAACCTGGGATAGTGGAAGGTGTCCCTGGCATGGCAGAACTGGATGATCTTTAAGGTCCCTTCCAACCCAAACCATTCCGTGATTCCATGACTTCCAAATCCAACACATACAAAAGTGATGGGGCAAACTCCAGCTAAAAAAAACCCCACCCATTATTTAAATAATAACTGAGCTTTCCATACTTTGCTTTGCTGGAAATGGCATTCCAAGCATTTTTTGTCCTACTGTATGAAGGCTTGGAACAGTCTTGCCTCCTTTCCCAAACAGAAGAATCACAAGTGATCTTGTGATCCCCATAAAGGTGGTGGATCTTTAAATAGAGTTGCTTGATGCATTTGAAATTTCTTGACTAAAACAAAAAGGAAAATAAAAAAAAAGTACTTTTTCATGCATATTTTCACAAAAATAAAAGCAATTAAAAAAAAACCAAACAAAATCAAATCAGAACAAACAACAAAAACCCCATCACATCTTTTATTTTGGGATGGGTGGCCTTAGCTTAAAAAAAAAGGATAATGAGACTTAAGCTAAAATTGGAGAGCTGTCAACACTGTGCATTCTTGCTATACGTTAAAAGTCACTTAGAAAGGAGCAGGAACTCAGGCTATTTTCATGTATGCACAGAACAGGTGGGGAATTTGCAAATTGCTGACAACATTTTCAAATTTGAAAAATTAAAAAAAAAAAGGCAACACAAAACTTTGCCCTACCCACCCCCCAAAAAAAAAGTTTGTGTTCGTCTTCATTTCCAGAAACTGGGGATTATATGTTAAATTATTGTTTTCTGGCACTGATATTAGAAGATTTTCAGTCTAAAAGGGAAAATATGTTATATTACCATCAGCAGCAGGGGTATTAAAGCCTTTATTGACAGACCCACAGGATCACAGAGTGGTTTGGATTGGAAAAGCTCTTTAGAGTCCACCCAGTTCCAACCCCTGCCTTGGGCAGGGACACCTTCCACTATCCCAAGTTGTTCCAAGTCCCGTGCAAACTGGCTCTGGACACTTCCAGGGATCCAAGGGCAGCCACAGCTTCTCTGGGAAACCTGTGCTTCCATTGTGTCCCCATGAGGGACACTCTTGACTGGATATTTCCTTCTGCGTGACAGGAAGACTTCAGAGTAGACGCTCATGAAATAATTTTCCCAGGCAGTAAAATCCTTCCCAAAGCTCGTTAGCTGGACATTGGCTGGCACTCTGAGGACAAAGACTGTGTCAGGTTGTTTAATCTCTTTCCTGGATGGCCTCGGTTCCCCACAGAGATGCACAAGGCTTTGGAGAAACCCACAGAGGTTCAGGCCTCGATGCTGATACCTCCTGGAAGCTGATAGCTCCTGGAAACAACAGCCACGGCCTGATTGTGTGGAGCTGTGTCTGCTTTCATCAGTTTGGAGTCTGGCACCTGGAGACCTCGGTGAATATCTCCCTTTTTTACTGCTATATTCTCTCTGCAATTGATGCAGGGGAATGAAAAGGAGCAGGTTTGCACTGGCAGGAAGAAAGCTGCAGGTGCTGGGAAGATAAGCACTGCAGGGTTTGAAAGGCTTTTAGGTGGCTTAACACTTGCTTAACCAGCTGTTAATTAAACAAAACATGCAGATAAGTTACAAAAGTGCCTCCAGTGCCCCCTAATGCTCTTCCTAACTATTGGTACAGCCTGAATTAGGGGACAGGACATTTTCAAAGGCCTCAGCGCCAGCTCTTTGATCCTCTGAGGTTCACCAGCCAAGTTCTCAACTTTGTCTGACCCCATTTAATTAATAGTATCCAACAGTATCATCGGGAAAAGTTGTTGGGGGATTTTTCTTCAAGAAAAGATCCTTGAGTTATTTTCTGAGAGGAAACAAGGAGTCCTACTTTCTCTGGGGTAATTACTGCAAGACAGGCTGAGGAAAAGCAGTTGAAGTACATTTATTTCATCACAGGCACAATGCTAATTCAAAAACCTATTAAAAATGACAGAGACAGGAGGAGTGTAGCCTCCTCCATCCCTTCACAGCTTTACACTTCCTTAAATTCTTTCCCATGTGTGTTGTATATTCTCCCTGAACTAGGTGGAATTTTGTATCCACAGTCTGACCAGAGCTGAAAAGTCTCTGTTCTTTATTTCCCAGGCCATCAGCAAGGGAACAGACATCCATCTATTTTCTGTGACAGGACAAGAGGAAACAGCCTCAAGCTGTGCCAGGGGAGGCTCAGGTTGGATATTAGGAAAAATTTCTTCACTGAAGTGTTACCAGGCATTGGAACAGACTGCCTGGGGAAGTGGTGGTGTCACCACCCCTGGAAGTGTTCAAAAAACCTGTGGATGTGGCCCTTGATCTTGTTTAATGGTGGATATGATGGTAGTGCTGGGTTGGACTTGATGATCTCAAAAGTTTTTCCCATCCTTGACAATTCCATAATTTAAACAATTGTTGAAATGAAGTAGTGCCACAAAGTTAAGACATTTAACTATTGCAGATTTTAAATTCTTGAATGCTCTGCATGTATTTTACAGCCCTGTCTCTACTTCTCTATCAGCAACAGCACTCCTGCTCCTGGGGTAGGCGTCCTCCACACAAAATGTGTTAATGTGTATAAGGAAAACCAACTGGTTCTACCCAGGATCAGCATCTGACAGAGAAACTAAATAGACCTCTTTAGCAACTGGATAGCCTTATATTTCAGTGGTATTGATCCACTGAACTGTTATTTTTGCCATATTTCTGCCTGCAAAAATCTTTGATGCCATGCAAAATTACTCAGCAGACAGGGTGTGAATTACAGCCTATAGCCATTAGCAGACTGCTAAAAAAGATTTGTTTTAATGCTCTAAAAATGGCACATGTGGTCCTGATTCTATTCATATTAATGTAAATTTGGGAGAAGAAAATTGGTCTCTTTGTAGAAGTTGTTTCTTCATAAGTTAGAATGACTTGGATCAGACCTTCAGTAAGAACTGCGTGACTGGAGTAGGTTGCTCAGGGAAATTATGGATGCCCCATCCCTGGAAATGTTCAAGGCCAGGCTGGATGGAGCTCTGAGCAACCTGGGGGAGTGGAAGGTGTCCATGAACTTGAAAAGAAAGAGAAAGCCAGGGATAGAGGGGTTAGGGAAATCTGTGGGAGGAACACAAGCACTTCCAAAAGAAAAAAGGAGTATAGCAGGGATAGGACAGGTGAGAAGATGGTGGGTTTGGCCCCACTATCTGGTTTTCATTCAGACTCAGGTCTGAATTTTCATTCAGACTTTCATTCAGACTCAGCCAGGCAAGAACTGAGCAGTTTTGGTTAGATGCCATCTCAAAAAGGGCACAAGGAAGAGCAAAATCCTAATTTCGTGAAGCCTCCACTTCACGCACTCTGCTCCATCCTCACTGTAGTGAAATGCTGTGGGATTTTGGCTGGATCAAGAACGGGGACACAACAAATGTCAGGCCAGTCTGGCCTCCAGAATGGGCCATCACAACCCTGCACTCTTTAAAAGAAGAAGGACAAGAAGGGGCATAAAAGCCCACACAGAAACACTCCAGCCTCTGGAAAAAGCCAAAGCTAGCGGCTCATTAAACAGGTCTGGGCTGTGGGGTGGAAAAACCTTTATGAAAAGCAGCAGCTCCTTTCCCACACCTGTGAACAGGGGCAGTGGCACTGACCTTCCTTTGGAAAAGCACACGGGGATTTAAGGATGGAAAGTGCTGCTTCAGCACTGTTATTTTTATTCAGAGGGAGTGCTTCAGAGGCAGAAGGGGTTTTAGTACTTTGTTTAATTCATTTTTTTTATGTCTGTTCATCCAGGAGCACAAAGGGAATTTGGCTCTCATCCTTTCTGGGCTGTGTGAGGCAGCACATGTCACACCTGTGCCTCTGTGTCTCACCTGGTAGCGCTCTGATTTGGGAGAGAACACACATAAGAAGGGTGGGAACAGATTAGGAAAGGTCCAGCAGAGCTGGTGAAGCTTTTGGCATGGTGCAATATTATTTTCCTCTCTTTGAAGGAAGGAGTGGTTTCCTTAAAAATGTTTAAAAAGCGAGCTGTTCCTGTGGCCCTCGGCGAGGTCTGCCCTGAGTCCTGGCCACTTCTCACCTGGAGTTCTCTTAGTTCTGTCCTTCCAGACAGGGTCAGGGACCAAAATCTTAGACTGAGAAATCACAGGAGAAGCTGCTCCCTTCAAGTTTCCAGCCTTTAAAAATCACCATTTTATGCTGATTCAAAGATATGAATATTTTGTTTGGATAATTAGCTGCAACTTTTATCTGAACTGTGCCTCAAGCACTCCAGGATTTTTCCCATTTCTGCTATGGAGTCGTGGGATTTATTTCTCCTGTGGCCTGTTAAAAATTCAGATCAGATAGCTGGGATTTATCTTGACCTGACCTGACCTGAGTTCATCCTGATTTTCCTCCTGCCAAAGCCAGGAAAGCATCTCACAGGTAGAGAACACTCAGGCTAAATATGCAAGGTGCATCCTGCAGACTGGGGAAGGAATCCACTCCTTTAGCCTGAAACTGCTTTCTCCTCCCTGCTTTAGGTGATAGCCAAAGCCTGGATTGCTCTTTAAAATATTTAACTGGGGGAAATATTTTGTTTCCTTCAATCTGTTTATAGACAGAGTATTTTATTTTTTTTTTAATATTAGAGAAATCAGCACATTTCTCCCTGCAGCAGCCACACTTTGGTTTATATTAGAGAGAGACTGATAACTTTACAGAGCAGCACTCAACACCCACTCACTCCAGAGCAAGGGAAGATTCCCTGCAGAACAAGGGAAGATTTACAAGGCTGGGGATGGCAAAGGAACACTTCTGGTTGTAACCTGAGCAGGGTTTCCCTTCTCTCACTTGTAGGGTAGCAGAAAAGGAGGTTGACCAGGGGATAAATAAAAATTAATTCAGTTTTCGGACAAACTTTGGGAGCATGACTTAACCCATTCAAACAGTCCTAAAATCTCAGGTCTTCTCTGACCACACAATCCCTCTAGCTTCAATTAAGAATGGTCCTCCAGTGCCACCCCACTGCAAAAGCATCCATGCCAAGCCCTCAGGCCAGAGAAGGGTCAGGATTTGGGCTGCCAGGCAATTTATCCTCCTCTTGCATGAGGACATTGTTTCATCAACCAACTCAAATGCATTAAGGGTGTCTTAAGGATAAGGATAAATCCAAGTGGAAGGGGAGGACAGGGTGAGCTCCCTCTTAAGCTCTGAGCAGGAACTAAGACTCTCTGCAGAACATGCAGATTTGGGGAATCCCTGAAAAAATAGAGGGGATGCAACAGTAGGCTGGTCTAGCATGGGAATGGGCACTGCTGGGGCTGTCCATGGATTTGTAGAGGGTAAGTGAGTGGTAGGGAGAAAGCTAGAGGGATTTTTGTGTCCAGAGCTGGTGATTCCAACTCATTCTGGGTCACCACACTGCACCACACCTCCAACACTGCAGTGTCACAGAGGGGAGGGGAGGAGGGGGAAGAGGGAGAAAATGGAAAGAGAAGCACAGCTCCCCAGGCTGGCATTTTAATATTGAAAGGCTGTGAAATCTAATAAGAGCTACAAGGGAGGGTGATGTATATTTTCCTTGTGCTAGGATGAAATTGGGATTCAATAACTAAATGTGACAAAATATGCAATTTCCCATAGATTTCATGCAGCAGGGCGCTTCCTGTGTAATAACCTTAAACCAGGATTTTTTTCCCTTAGCCCAACGAAGATCTCTTGCCTCCATCTTATCTGAGTAATAGTTCACCCCCATGAAGTGCAGGCTGCCACTTTAGCTGTGCCTTATCACTGCCTGTTGGCACATGGTGAACAAAAGTTGATTTTTTCCCCCTTTTCTTCCCCATAAAAGATATCTTCCTGCTTCTTCCCGTGAGAAATAAGCCTGAGCTGTGAATCATGGGGGAAGAGTAATTTTTAGTTGGCCTCGGTCTCTTTTATGGCCCTGAGGTGTAAAGAGCCTTTGAAATGTGTTTCATTAAGACCTTTTGGATATGCCTGTTGATTTCAAGGCTGTACTGACCATCACAGAAGTGGTGGGAAAACTGCAGCAAAGCTTCTCCCATCCCCTGGGGTGAAACCCTGCCCTAGATGTCATTTTCTAAGTGGGATGGCACATTGGACATGGACGTGGACATGACCTTGATCCACACGGTCTGACTTCAGAGTTGGATCTAATTCTGAGGTTGCCCTTGCTTTGAACAGGGAGGAGCTGGACCAAGTGACCTCCAGAGCTCAGTTGCCACCTCAATTATTTCATGGCTTTGTGCATAGCTGTGCTTTGAAACCCTTGGTGTGAAGGGTGACCTGGAGGTGTGTGTAAATGAAGGGCACAGGGACATAATCACAAGTGCTCCACTGCCTGCATTTTCACCTCTTATTGCCTGTCAGCATGAACCTGTAACCCTCCCCTTCCCCAGTTTTGCAGAGTGAGCTTCTCCCACGGGTTGTTCCCATGCCCTTAACTCCCCCTTCACTGAAAAAAACCCCAACAACTCTTGCTTAACCTCCTAACCGAGCTTTATTCCTACACGTGCATCCACCAGGACCTGCAACATGTTAGCTGGGATTGCTGCCCATTCCTAATCATCTGAAGCAGCCAAGTTAAAAGGATTATTAATCAATAAACAATCTGCCTTTAATCAAACACATTTTACTGTGCAGCCCAGGGAGGGGTGAGCACACAGACAGGAGGGCTCAGCAGTCCATGGGAACTTCTGGAGCTGCCCAACATTTTAATTGCATGGCGTGGCCGAAGTGAGAGCACCCTTCCTGCCTCCAACCCCAGGAGGCTCTGACTGCCAATCCAGGGGTGCCCTGGGTAGCTAAACATTCCCTCCTTCCCTCTCTGCTCCAGGTACAGCAGGCGTGGCAGGGAATCCAATCCCCATTGCCGCGAGGTTTGAGAACCGCAGTAATAAAATGCGCAAAATGACACGGTCCCTCTTTGCTCGCCATCAAAAGGCTCTGTCTTTGTTATTGCAGGCAGTTTGATTTTGTCTTATCACTTTCCAGCTAGACATGTGATGGTTTTATTGGTGTGCACTGTAACTCTGCCTGCCCTGGGGAGTCCGAGGTTTCACGGGAGATGCAGGTGAGCAGATTTTTTTTTTTGCTCTCCTCCAGCCACGCTCCATTAAAAAAGAAAACCCACAAAAGCAGTGAGCTAATAAAGCAGCTCCAAAGGAAACCCTGCGTAATTAAAACCTCTGGTAGCACCAGTCCAGCCTGAGGAGGGTCAGACTCGGAGCCGGCATCTCTCTCCTTCTAATGTTGGCTCAAATTTCAGCTCGGGGTTTGAGTGTCGAAATTTAATGGCCCATCTGATTCAATGGAACTTATTGTCATTGCCATTTAACTGGGGTTGATATCAAGATAACAGCTTATGAGCAGTTTCTGTGTGGTCCTGATCACTGGTATTGATTTCAATAAGGTGTGGGCTGGATCCTTGACACTCTAATTCTGAAATCAATGGAGCTGGGACGCCTCACTCCGCCTCAGTGCCAGGGAAATCAGGTACATGCCTTTAACAATAAACCAGCCATTTAAATTATTTGTGCAGTCCTTTAGGGAGCTCTGCCAGGCAGAGCAGAGGTCCTGCAGATGTAGAGAATATGTGAGACACGGGAAAATATTCAGGTGTCTTGAGCAGAGGGATGGAAGGAAGGGAATTTACTGATTCTTACCCAAAGCACTGTCTGGTGTGTTTATGGAAGAGCAGTGTGTGAGAGGCTCAAGTAAACCCATCCTGGGGGATGTGAGCACTCAGACAGATCAGCATCCCCATTCATTTGGGATGGGGATATAGGGTCAAAGTGGCTCCAAGTTGTGAGTCCTGCATTATTATTCACAGCAAATTGGACCTAAAACTGATCACAGCTTGCCAGCCCCAGCCTAAACTTCCCCCAGAGTGCAGGAAATAAAGCAAAGATGTTAAGGAGAGGGACAGCAGGTAAGGAAGGATCTGGAAACGCACCTGCATTCCTCTTGGAGCACGGTGGTGCAAACTGCAGCTGTGAGGGAAATACACAGCTCCTCATAGAAGTGGAGCCCTGGATGAATGGCACCGACCAAGGGTTCTCTCCAGAAAATCTAGAAATGCCCTTTTCCCTTTCATCTGAGTCAGGAGAAAGCGTGGTGCCTCCAAAGGTGAGTCTGAGAGCCTGCTCCACGGAAAAGATGGAATTAACCTCGTTGTGGTGTGATGCCTGGCTTAGGGCTGGTGCTTGTTACCAGAGGACATCCATCTAGAACTCCCTAGAAAAGAAACCTTGAGGAGAGTTGCAGCACAATAAAGAGAAAAAACCTCCTGCCCTGAAGTCTGGGAGAAGTTTCTTTTCTGACACCCCAGCATACAGGGATGGTTGCACACTGAGGAGGAAAAAAAACTCACTCTCTTGTACCCTCTAAAGAATTAAATCAAATATTTAATAATAAATATTAAATATTTATAAATATTTAAATATTTATTTAAATATTAATTAATATTAGGTAATTATTAGGTAATTATTAGGTAATTACCTAAATATTAGGTAAATATTAGCTAAAAGGCGAATCTTAAATGCTTTTTTCCCCCAATTTGAAGTTGATGCAGACTGATGGGCTGCTTGCTGCAAGTCTTGGATGCACTAAAGGAACTCCAGCAAGTGCAATGGCCTCAGCTGAGGTCTCCAAACTCTTTCCTCCTTGCCCTTAAGCACTGGGCTTTTCTTGCAAGCAGAGAAGCTGCACACAGATCCTGCAGGCAGTATCACTCCTTGACCCTCCTTAATTCCTTCTGGGCTTACAGAGACCAGATGTAAACCACCCCAGAGCAAAGTTCCCCTACGGGAACGCTGTAAACATTACCAGTTACAGGTACCCTGCCACATCTCTTGTTAGCAGAAGACTTATTTTACTCTACCACTCTTTCTCAACGTCAAGAACTTCATTAGATTTATCTGGGAGCTGAATTTAAGAACAACTGACACCAGATTTTCACAGGCTCAGCTGGTGCTGAATTACAAAGATTCCTCGGGGTTTGGTCTCTCGCCCCCAGCTCTGGACACGGATTTCCTCACATGGAGATCTTACTGCCATGCCTGTGGCAGTGCTGTAGCCTAATAAATAAAGGTGTATTTCTCTGATTTTTTGGTTTTTTCCCCTCTTTCTCTCAGGAGAACTTAAAATAGCTCAGACAATGTGGCTCACACTGGTGTTGAGGCCAGTATTGATTTATGCAGGTGGGAGATAATAATTATTTCTTAAGGTGATGGCAATAGTCCAGTAGCTGTGAGTATGTGGGAAGGAGAGACAGCCATGCTTGTTTGTTTATTTATTTACTCTCAGTAGCTTCCAGAGCAGCTCAGATCAGTGGGAAAAGCAAAAAAAAGGGGTTGATTCTCCCTTGCTCTCCACTCTGGGAATGGCACCTGGCATGCGAATAATCCATCTGTCCATCATTCAGCATCCACCAAGGGAAGAGGCTCTGCAGGAGGGCTTTCAGCTGCAGTTTGGAGGATAATGTTTAAGTTTTGCTCTTCTGCTGCTTTCCCAGCTGTGTGGAGGGCTCAGGGATGCAAGTGAAGACAAGGACTTGGAGGATGAGGGAAGAATAAATTCACAGCCCCCCGAGCGTGCCTGAGTCACTGGACCATTTGTCCCCTGAGGCTGCACTGCAGAAATGTTCACTGAGTTCTCTACCTGTGATCTCCAGCTGGACACAAGCACGGTACTGCAATCTCCCTCTTCCCCTCAGAGATTGGATGTGACTCCTTTATAAACTCCCAGTTTGTCTCTCCGTGCCTGCTCTTGCCCTGATAAATGTTCTCCTCTGCCGAGGAGCCTGCAGTGCTTAACCCACTCCATTACCATTCCCCTTGAAGGTTTACACATTGTTTACAAACAGAATTTCCCCTGTCACTGCCAAAGTGCTGCCTTTTTCCCCAAGCATCAGACAAGGTGATGCTCGGGGAGAGATGGAGTGACACAGTTATCCACCTTGCCTGGCTCTGTCTGTTCCCTATGGATACGGCAAGTGACACATTTCCAGCAGGTAATTACATGTTGTCATCTCACTGTGCACTGTGCAATGCTCTGTGAGAAACCCTGAAATCCCCTGAAACACATTTGAGAGGACCAAGCTGAGGTGAGAGCAGTGAAGGCAGTTTATTCCACTGTAACCCGGGAATAGCACTCCAAGTGTTACTTGGGGTGATCCGTAGAGTTTTCTTCAAGGTCCCTAAAAAGGTGCAATTTAGGAAAGCAGAGCAAGGAGCAAAACCTCTTTGAAATTGAAATTACAGAACTACTTGGGTTGGAAAAAAACCCTGAGATTATGAGGTCCAGCCTGTGACTGACCACCACCTTGACAACCAGACCACAGCACTGAGTGCCAAATCCAGTCATTTCTTGAATTCAAATTGATCCAACATAATAAACCTGATCCAACAGTTGCAGCCTAAGCCCCATACTTCATGGGACATGATGCAAATCCAGATGTTGACCTTGATTCTGAAGGAGTCCAGGCCATGCCTGAGCTGACCCTTGGCTCCAGATGTTTATCCTCACTTCCAAAGCTGTGTTCTGATCTCCACAGCCCCCTCCAGATTTTCCAGTGAGATAAAACAGAGTGTGGAGGGGAATGGCTGCTCTAAGAGGAGGAGCAGGAGATGAGGAGCCAGAAAGGTAAAGCAGTTTCAATGCGATTTGCCATTTTCACACACACTCCTCTGAATTCCAGACAGCTCTTCTGGCTGACAGTGTCCATATCCATTACCATTTGCTGTTTGGGAACATTCCCACAAAAGGATGCTACTTCAAAGGAATGCTCATTTTCCCAGCAAATACCCACATATGCATAATACGTGAAAAACAATTTAAAATTCCCTGTTTCTCCCTTGCTTCCCATCTTTCTTCCTCCCTCTCTGAACCTTCAGCCACCCACTTGGTACCAAAAACACTTTGCCACCACCAGCCCTGGGTGGAACATCAAGGAAGAATTTGGAAACAATGCCCTGGTTTGAAGCTGTTTCTCCAAACTAGAGGGAGAAGAGTTATGAAGAACAATAAGCATTCACCAAAAATCAGAATCCCTTCAGGGACACATGAAAAGAGCTCCATTCATCCCTCTGCCATGAATAATTCAGCCCTCCTGAACTTGGGAAAGAGAGTATTTAGTGTGCTTTGCAGAGGAGGAAGATGGAGATCAGAAGGGATGAGGAGTTTGGAGATGCCACTGGGAGGGTTTAGGAAGCCAAGCTAAAGAAAACTGAGAGATCTTTGGAAGGGTAGGAAATCTTGAGCAAGATCTGAATGTTCTCAGCTGGTCCATTCCAGGTGTAATAAAATAAAAATTTACCTGTGAACAGGTGTAATAAAACATAATAATAAAATAAAAATCCCCACCTCCACTAACCTGGCTCACACATGGAGAACTGGAGGGAGAAGGTTTTAGAGCTGGAGTTACTGCTCTGCAATCATTCCAGTAAAGATTGTGCTGGGGAAGACAAGGGAATTTTCTGGCTTTTAAGCTGAGGGGAAAGCACAACTCTGCAGAAGACACCTAAGACAGGCTTTTGAAGACAGAGCACAGGATGTTTTCCGCAGCTCTGCTGCTCACATCTTTAAGGATTTCAGCAGTCCCTGCCTTCATTAAACAGGGAGCATTATTTCCAGTGGTGACAGCTTCAGATTCCCTAATTTTTTCCTGGATATGGAATTCCCTCTCCTGCCCGAGCTAGATGCTGTTTCACAACGCTGGGCTCATCGCCTCAACTCTCCTGGGCTTTGACAGATGGAATTAGGATACAGCAGCACTGCAGCACGACTGCAGATGGTTTCAAACAACTGACTTCAGCACCAAAATGCTTGTAATTCCCATTTTAAATGGAGCTGGCTTCCCTGGGGAGAGTGCCTGGCTCTTCTAGGTGTTGCAATGTGTTGATAGAGAGAGACACACACTCCAACAGCCCAGTGCAAATAAAGAAAATCAGTAGCAACTTGCCCTTTCTGTTGGAGGAAAGCCACGATGGGGGAGAAAACACCGTGAGTTTTCTTCATCTGCAAGTTTCACTGAGCTGCACCCAAACCACTGGCTGTGAAAGTACCCTTATGTAAGTTTGTGAAAAAAAACAGCACTGTCAGAGATCTCCCTGCTGAAAGCCAGGTGGGTATAGCAGAAATAATAACACTAATAGAAAAATAAAAGTAGCAATTGTAGCAGCAATAATAACGCAATAACTCGGCTTCAAACTGCAGCCCTTGCTCAGGGAACTGCTCCAGATTGCAGGGGGAAGGGACAGGACTTTTCTTAAGGTGAATTTGGTTTTGATCAGACCCCTGTGGCTGCTGGAATGTTTATCCTGGCACAAGAAAGGGGCCAGGGCAGCAGGGGGAGCATCTGGGAAGAAGGTGAGATATGACCCTGCAATCACCTACTGTAGTAATGCTTTGTTTAAAAAAAAATACATAAATTAGATATTAGGAAGAAATTCTTTATTGTGAGGGTGGGGAGGCCCTGGCACAGGGTGCCCAGAGAAACTGTGGCTGCCCCTGGATCCCTGGAAGTGTCCAAGGCCAGACTGGACAGGGCTTGGAGCAGCCTGGGACAGTGGGAGGTGGCCCTGCCCATGGCAGGGGGTGGAATGAGGTGAGCTTTGGGTTCCCTTCCAAACCAAACCATTCCATGATTTCCTGTTCCCATGATAAATATAATACAAAAACAAGGGCAATAAGGAAAATCCCCCAAAGACTTCCCTCAACAAAACACAACACAAACCACCAGAACTATTTAAGGGACTCATGAATCAGAACTTTGAATTTTTTTTATTATTATTATTATTTTTATGACTTTCTTATTCTGTCATAAGTTTTACACACAGTTAAAGGGGGAGGATCTCCAGTGGTGGCTGTGGGGAGCTTCCAGCTGCCTGTAGGACCATGGAGGGATCTGGACTGGAGATGTTTCCTTATCCCTAGGTCAGTGTCCTTGTAGGAAGCTGGTGCCTCCTGTGACATGGCCACGGCATCACCAGCACTGCTGCATTCCTGTGACAGGAGAAGAAGCCAGATATTATTATTATTATAAATTTTTTCTCACCTTAATTTCAGGAACAAAACTTATAATTAAATTATAAATGCATTTGTTAATAATAATTTATAATTTAATAAATCATATAAAATAAATTTATAATTTAATAAATTATAAATACTAATTTATAAATTAAAATAAAAAGAAAAATATTTAAATAATAAATTAAAGTTATAATTTAAAAATATTAATAATAATAATAACAATGATAATAAAAACCAAAAACAACAGTAACATCAATAGCAATAACAACAAACAATCAAAATGTTGGGGAGAGAAATTAAGAAGCTGTAGCAGCAATTTCAAGAGCAGAAGCACAGCAGAGGTTAAAAGAGAATTTGAGGCAGCAGGTCCTACACGCTGCCCAGTTTCAAAGATTCATTCTGCTTCTTGTTGATGAGATTTGTGGGTTTCAAGGCTAAATTCTAGGGGAAAAAAAAAAGCTTTCCAAATTGACCCGAGGCAATATTTCACACCTTTGGAATTAAAGACATGTGTGGTGTCAAGCGCTGCATCCACAAACAGCTGACAGGGCTGAGGGCTTCTCAGTGTGAACTGCAAGGCGTGAGTCTCTCTTTCTCTGAAATGGCACAGGGAATGTGGAATATGTGGAATCTTTGGAATCTCCATCCCTGGAGATGATCAGGAAGTGTCTGGACATGGTTCTGTGCAGCTGGCACAGCTCCCTGAATGATCAGGGAGGTTGGACCAGGTGACTCCCAGAGGCCCCTTCCAACCTCTACAAGTCTGTGACTATTAAATCTGGCTGGGAAACGATTTTATATCCTGCAAGAATTCAAAATAATTCCTGTTTTCTGTAGGGATGAATTGAGAACCTTCAAGTTTTGTTCCTGAAATTCAGGTGAGAAAAAAACTCCCCTTCCCCCATCAGTGTTCGCCTGGCCTTTGCAAAGCCGAATGTTTGTCCCTGCTGTGCCAGTTACAGAACAAATAAACTTCTCCATCCTAGGAAAAATGTCCAGGGGATTGGTCTCCAGCTAAAACTCTTCATTTCTGTAGGAATTACCAGAGGGTTGTGCTGGTTCATGCCCTGAATCTCCACCATCACAGCAGAGCGAGTTTATGAGACTGTTTGCTTTCCTGGAGAAGAAATTCCCTGTTGGCACAACTGTGGATCCTTCCCTGCAAGGAAAAGTTGACATAAAATGAGTTTTTTTAAAGCAACATAATTTCCCTGACCCATCCTTTTGCAGCTCTTGTGCTCTGTGGTGACTGGGCAGAGAAAGAGGAGGGTTTAAACCCAGGTGGGAATGGGATTACAAGACTCTGGGAAAGGCAGGGCTTCCCTGGGCAGTAAACTGAGCAACAGATGCAGAGAAAAGACTTAAGGAGAAGCACCACTGCCTCAGGAGTTAGGGGCAGGCATCCTGGTGATTCCTGATGCATCCTGGTGATGCCATCCTGGTGATGCCACTGCTCCCTCTGCTCCTTCCCTCACCTCCAAACCCACAGCTGGCTTTGTTTCCTGTCCTCTGCACTGATATCAAAGCAGAGACATGATTTTATAACTCCAAATCTACACCTGGCCACCCCTGCCCAGGACACCAGATGCCTCCCAGAGATGGAGGATGCTGTAAATAACTTGGGGACATTGAAAATGTGGAATAAACCCCAGAGACCCCTCTTGAGGCTGGGAAGGCCTGAGTTTCTGCAGCAGCTCAAAACAGGGTAAAGCTCGAGAATCCAGAGCAGATGCTGTGCAAAGATACCAAAGTTATTGAGGCCACAAAACAGAGCAATAATTCACAGTGCATTACGGGCATGATTTTGTTATCTTTATGACATAAAACCCCTCCTCCTCCTCCTCCCAGCCAGCTCCTGTCCACAGGACTTGTGGCAGAAGCAGCCCACTGCATTTTTGGGAATGAAATCATCAGGGACAGAGGCAATTCAGCTCTCAAAGCAGATGGAGAGGGGAATCTTGTCTCTAGAGCGTGTGGGAATACCTCAGCTTTTGCTTCTGCAGGCACAAGGTGCTGCAACGTGCCCTTTCCTCCTTCTTCTGGCATTCAGCTTGTGCAACAAAATCAGTTCATGCCAAAAACCCATTTGGTCTGATTCTGTTATCTCTTTTTCCTGCCAGGAGGGCTCCCTCATGGGGCTGGAATGGATGTGAGCAATGCCTGCAAGGGTGGGTGCTCCCAAAAAACAGCTTCTGTCCTGCAAAGTGCCTCCCACAGCACTTTGAAGAGCCATCCCTTGCTCCAGAGTCCATCCAGTCTTCCCATCCTTTCCAGAGAGGTTTAGATCAGTGCTGAAAATAAATAATCACCAAGGAAGAAGTTTATGGAGGGAAGGCAACTCACCCCAGTGGGAGGATTGGCAGAGCAGATGCTGCAGACGGGACCATGGGCAAGCTGGTGAGGGAAAGGGCAAACCTGGGAATTGCATTTCCTGGAGCTGAATGAGATCTGGGCAATAAAACTAAATGTTCTTGAAATGTGAAGCACGCTTTCATTTCTTTTCTGCAGTCTGTGGTGAAACTGCCTTATGTTTGCAAATGTTCTTGAGGGGAAAGAGGCCGTTTTCAGCAGGGTAGGAGGGGTTTCAACAGCAGCAAAAACTTAAATAAGAGCAAAGAAAGAACAGGACCCCCAGCAGACTCCCTCCCACTTATTACACATTTGCAGCAGGAAGAAGTGAAAATACAAACACATTTCCCAGGAAAAATAATTCATTAAAAACAAAACAAAACAAAATGTCATTGTTGCATCCATGAGTTCTCCAGAATCAAACTGATAAAACTTCAGCGTAGCCAGAAGTTTCCAAAATGCATCTGTTACCCTATAAAATATGGCCAGGTTGTTTGACAGGGCCCCCCTCTTCACTCCTTCCCCAGAGAACAACTGGTGACAGCTGCAGTTGACATTATTTAAACATTCAGTATTACATTTCTGCTTTCATTTTTCATCACCTTTCAGCTGAAATTCTCCAGGCCTGGCCAGTTCAAAGTAAATGGCTGGAGGAAATGAGAATAAAAAAAATATTGTAAAAAGTCCCAAGCCTACTAATTTTTTAGAATGGTATGATTCCAAAATTAAATAAAAACTTGCATATCCTCTTCCAAATCAATGATTATGATTTAAACAAACAGATTGGGAGACTGAGAGGGAGACAAAATTAGACAGGGAATTACATTTTTCCAAGGAAAATGGGACTGACCTGAACAATGCTTTTGGTGTAAAGATCAAGACACAAAGACACAACAGCTGTCCCCATTTCCAAAAAGTGAAGAGGGCTAAAAATAAAGATATAATAAGAAGTAATAAAGATACAACTTATGTCCCAATGAAGCATGGCCAAATAATTACTCAGAAATGAGAAAGTCAAAGAGAGAAAGTCTCCCACATGGCTTCTTCCCTGATTTACTGTGGGAGCCTGCCTCATACTGGAGTTGTATTTTTAGGCATCAGATATGGGTGCAGCTTATGGATACAGCTCATGGAAACAGGATCAGAGGTCTTGTTGGAGATTAATCAGGAAAGATATCAGTAAACCTTATCCTTCCTTTTCTGAGAATCCTGGATGCTCAGCCACCTCCTTATTTATCTCCCTGTCCTCATAGCTTGGGAGTTCAGCCCTGGAAGTTCAACTTCTACCTCCAGCCCAGCCTCTTTCCACTCAGGTTTTGCCCACTCCTGACAGTGCTGCTCACTGTGGAACTGCATCCTCTGAAAAGGGCTCAGTGCCTTGAAGGAACAAACTGTGCTCTGCAAATTGCTCAAAATGACACTGAAAATCAAGATATTCAGCCTATGTTTCCATGCTGTTGAATGAGTTTAGAAATCACACAGCTCTTTCCTGAAACCCACCTGAAGATCCCATCTCACCTGGCAATTAACCACTCCCGTTTTCTTGGCACAACAAATGGCCACAGAGCGAAATGTGGGATTACATCTGGCTCTGCTGGAGGAGTGCAGGATGGCAGAACGGGCTGCTTTTAGCTGGGGCAGAGTCCATTTTTTTTCCAAGGTGATTTGGGCACATCCCAATCTTTGAGGTGCCACTCACAAAGCTCAGGGAGGTGTGCACTTCAATTTAATTTTAACATGGAATCACAGAATGGTTTGGCTTGGGAGGGACCTTAAAGCCCATCCAGTTCCATCCCCTACCACAGGCAGGGACACTTTCCAGTATCCCATGCTCCATGCCCCGTCCAACCTGGCCTTGGGCACTTCCAGGGATGGGGCAGCTTTTAAGTTGTCTCCTCTAGGAAGCAGGACAGCAGAGTTAAAGGAGATTTGTGGGGATTAACCTCTCCAGCTGCCACAACCACCATTCTCCGCTTCTCCTTCTTCCAAGAAGAGCCACAGCTCTGCAGGGAAACACATTCCAGCTCCTCCAGGCCCCAGCTGTAGGCACAGATGGGACAAGGCTGTGCAAGATATTAAATCTGCCACGTGAGAACTTCGTGCTCAAGGCTGTGCTGGCTCCCAGAACCCTCAGACCTTCACCAGCAGATCCCTCCCTGTGTGCCAGAGTGGAGCATCAGCATCCCAGGAGATGCCAGGAGGTGAAGCAGCTTTGCCAACACAGCCTGACAAACCAAGTGGCAGCTTTGGGAACGAATTCTGGTTTCTTCTCTTGGCTTTCGAGGCAGAACAGCCCGTTGGAAATGTGGTGTCCCCTCCTCTCACCAACAGATTTGCCTCCCGAAATAGAGGCATTTAGACTCTCACAGGCAAAACTGGCTCAAAAATGCAATGATTTAGTTCTCAGATGAGCCAGCAGAGCAGGCGAAAACAGGAAAGCAAAGAGAGCCCAGCTGTTTCAGCCTTCTTTGGTGGGGAGAAATAAATTTATACAACAAATGGGGTGAGGAGAAGGCATTGAGGCATGGGCTGGGCTGTCAGAAGGAACCCATTTCCCTCACAAATCCCAGGCTGAAGGTTTTGAGATTGCTTCAGGGCAAGAGCTCTGGTGAAATGGCCTTTTTTTTTTTTTTTTTTCACAGCTACCAAAGCATTTTTGCTGGGCCCATAATTTAGCTCCCCAAATTAAGAAAAGGGGAAGTGTGGAAGTGCCCTGGGGGAGTGTGTGGTTTGTGTCTGTGCTCAATTTTGGTGCAGACAAACCCCAAGGAGCCCAGCTAACCTTGGAGCCACCCCAGGAGGAGCACGGATCTGTCAGCTGGACATGACTCACACCCGTCCCCTGCACACGGGGCTTTGATGGATGAGATGATTTGATGTTTTTGACAACAGCTTTTTGCAGTGGGGGGAAAAAGATGTGGGTTTTTTTTCAGCAAGTTGCAGATAAATGAGCGGAGTTTGTTCGAGTGCAGGGAATGCAGAAGGCAACAGTCAGGAATTCGTGAGAGGAATGGAAAATGCAAGGGACAAGTTTTGAAATTAAGGTGTACAGACAGAGAGAAAATCTGGTCTTCAAATCCTTTAGGGAGAGGAGAGGAGACTCGAGGAGAGGAGAGGAGACTCGAGGAGAGGAGAGGAGACTCGAGGAGACTCGAGGAGAGGAGAGGAGACTCGAGGAGACTCGAGGAGAGGAGAGGAGAGGAGAGGAGAGGAGAGGAGAGGAGAGGAGAGGAGAGGAGAGGAGAGGAGAGAGGTTCGGAGAGGTTCGGAGAGGTTCGGAGAGGTTCGGAGAGGTTCGGAGAGGAGAGGAGAGGAGAGGAGAGAAGAGGAGAGGAGAGGAGAGGAGAGGAGAGGAGAGGAGAGGAGAGGAGAGGAGAGGAGAGGAGAGGAGAGGAGAGGAGAGGAGAGGAGAGGAGATCATTGCATCCTTCCAGTACTTTAGGGAGGCTTATAAAACAGAGGTAGAGTAACTTTTTTCTCAGTGATAGGAGAAGGTGAAATGGTTTTAAACTAAAAAAGGAGAGATTTAGATTAGATAATAAGAAGAAATTCTTTCCTGGGAGGGTGGGCGGGCCCTGGCACAGGTTTTCCAGAAAAGCTGTGGCTGCCCTTGGATCCCTGGAAGTGTCCAAGGCCAGGCTGGACAGGGATTGGAGCAATCTGGAAAGTGGAATGTGTCTCTGCCCATGACAGAGGTGGCATGGACAGCACTGGATTGGGCTTTAATCCCCTCCCAACCCAAACCATTCCATGACTCCATGATTCCATGACTCCATGAGTGTAGCACTGCCCACATTCACAGCTGCAGGAGACCCCCACAGCAGGATTTGTTCCCAGAGCAAGAATCCCCTGCTCCTCTCCTCTCCTGTCCCGTGGGGTGCTGGGGTTGACATGGAGCAGGACCTGGTGAAGCAAATCTGGTTTTCAGTGGAACGCAGAGGACTGCAAGAGGCTGTGAGGGTCCTGGCCAGCTGATGGTCACTGAGGACACGTAAATCAGACAGAAAAATCAGCATCTTTACGCAGCGTGGGCTGGAGCCAGGAGCTTCTCATGGAAGCAGTCGGATTTCTCATCCAGAGGTGTGTCCAAGAGTGACATTTAGGGTGAAAGAAGCCCATCAGTGAAACCTCTAGCACAGAAATTGTTGTGCATCACAGGAGGACAATGAGGAAAGGACACAAAAGAGGAGATAATACAGTGACTTCATATAAGTATTCCAGAGGTGATGCAAGGAACATATTAATGTCATCAAAGTATTGGCACTGGCTTGAAAATCTAAAAACCAACGTTAAGATGTTTCATGGTCTGTTAAATCACATGATGAAAGGTATTTTGAACAACAAAAAGAAAAGATTTTATGTGAATGAGCGTTGTTCTCCAAGAAAACAGACCAATACCAAATGGAATTAGTACAACAGGGTGGAAAGTAGCTAATAATAATAAAAATAATAAATCCTGCCATTAGATTTTCACAGCCTAATTATTCAGAGGGTTAGTCACTAATGGCCTGAGACATCCCCATCACAGAGAACACAAGGAGTCAGGAGAAATATGATTGCAGATAACTGGCCTGAATTACAAATAATGATAAATAAGAAATATATTTTACAGTCATTTCATACCCCCAGTCTGTGACTCTCAAAGAACTTAATGAATCCATGTGACCCTTTTGGTAGCAGAAGATTTTGGCCACTTTAATACACTGCATTTGTGAATTAATTAGGCAAAATGTCCATTGATCCCTCAATTTCTGGCTATTAAGCACTTTGCCCTCCATAATCTTCATTCCACTGTTCTCTGACCTTGGACTTGAGAATTCTGGAAGGACCTGACAAAACTTCAGGTTCTGACAGGTTTTCACAGCAGTGGTTGAAATATTTTCATGGTGTTTATGAGAGTCTGGGAAGTTGTTTAGAATTTCCTGCTTGACTCAGAGAAGAAGAGAATGAGAAGTTTGTCACCATCCTGGAGGGACCAGGGTCAGATCCCTACACCTGACTCAAGCCTAGAAAATGATTCTATATTTTCCTTTTTGGAAGCTGGACAACTTCAGCCTTTGCTGCTTCACATTTTCCAGATTATTCTTGGCTTGTTGTTGAGAGTCTCAGAAACAGCTGACACCAGATGTCACAATGTTGATTGATTTGATACATTAATTTTCTTGATAACCCAGGTGTTTTCCTTGGAAAGGTGAAAAAAAAAAGATCTCTGACCTAAAGTAATAAGCTAATAGAGTTCGTGTTCTGACTTTAGAGAAAGGGGGAAAAGGGATGAGAAATTCATAAATATATTTATGCTTCCAACCCACTCCAAATGATTAAACTTCCCCAGGTTTGTGTAAAAGAAAAAAAAAATAAGACAGTGCAAAGGAATTCTTGGATTTCCTGGTAAGCAAATCATTCATTAATAAAGAACACTTCATTGTGGATAGAAACACCTTCTGTTTGATTCTTTACAACACAGAAGCATCATCAACTGCCTGGCATGGAACTTTGGAAAGGTCAAGATTAGCATTAATCATATTTTGGAATGTTGATAAAGGGTATTTTAGCTGCTAGCCAAAAAACAAAAAAAAAAAGAAAGAAAGAAACAAGACTTCTTACATATTCTCATCACATTATTCAAAGCAAGAGAAAAACAATTTCCAGCTGATTTGGAAACAGCAAACCTGATCCTGTGCTGATTGGCAACCAGTTATTATTGCTCTTCATTATTTGTACGCCGGTAGCCTGAGGATGCCAGCGTGATAAACACTGGCTGCACACTCTGGAATGGAAAGTTTCTTCCCTAACTAATCTGAGCAAAGCTGGGAGGAGAGGGAAGGAGTGGAGGGGTGGAGAGATTTGCTCAAGGGAACTCCACAGGCCAGCAGCAGATGTGGCACCGCTGTCCCAGCCTGTACCAAACACATCCAACAGGCACATCCTGGGATTCCAGGTGGAGGAGTTGAGCTCTCCTCTGGACACACCCCCTCACCTGACATTGAACTGTGCTGTTTGTAAATTTATGTCTCTGCCCTGTCCTCCTGCTTTGTCCCTGGCAAAGAGACCACACTGTGCCAGAAGAAGAATTATTCTGGGAGAATTGGGATTGTTCAGCCTGGAAAAGAGGAACGAGTTGACAAGAAATATGGAGAGAGACTATTTATAAGAGCCTGGAGTGACAGAACAAGGTGGGGGGAGCTTCAAACTTAACCAGAGTAGGTTTAGATTGGATATTAGGGGAAAAAAATCTTTACTGTGAGGGTGGTGAAGTTCTGGCACAGGTTGCCCAGTGAAGATGTGAATTTCCCATCCATGGAAGCCTTCAAGGACAGGTTGGATTTGGATTTGGATCAACTTGGGATAGCAGAAGGTGTCCCTGCTCATGGCAGGGGTGGAACTGGATGCTCTTTAAGGTCCCTTCCAACCCAGGCCATCCTGTGGAGGTGTGGGTCAGATTCTTCCTGTCCCATGATGGATTCAGCCAGGCACTTTGTTTCCCTCTTATTTTCGTGCTGACTAACCCAGGGAGCACGATAACCATATGTTTTAATTCTGGATAAATTACTCCTTTCTGCAAGAACTGCTAAAAAAAAAAAAAAAAAAAAAAAGCCTGGATGGGGGCAAAACACGGCACAGCTTGTTCAGTGCTGCTTCAAGGAAAGCTGGAATTCTGGGTAATGGTTTTCTGGGAAGGACTGCAGGCATGAGGGGGCTGGGGGGGACCCTAAACAACCTCTCTGCTCTGCTGAACAGAAGGAGAATAAGAGAGAGCAGCAACCAAGATGCTGAAGTGATGATAATGTGTAGGGCTGCTCAGCAAGAGGCGAGTGCTGTGACTCATGTAGTGTCAAGGTAAATACAGGAGGTGCTCTGTGTGTGTATTTGTTGCCTGTGGGACTCTTTTACAAGGGAAATTAGACAGCTCTGTGGCTGGAATCACAGTGGGGGGGTGTCCAGCTCTGATGTATTGACAGGTGGTTCAGGAGGACGCCGAGGTTCCGCAGTTTTGCTGCCCGTTTCCATTTTTCAGAGGGGCTGGTGTTACCTGGGCTAGCACAGCCGGTCAGTGAGAGCATCCCTGTCCCTGAAAGGGACTCCAAGTGTCTCCTGTCGCTGCTCCATGGGTGTGTAAATCCCTCCCTGCTGAGCCTGACCTGTGCAGGATGGAGGATGGCCACCGAGCCGGGAGCTGGGAACCGCAGGAGATGATGCTCTTGCTCCTGGGAGCTTGGGGTTCACCTCCCAGCAAACAGAGAGACGGCAACACCTGAAAAATTAAGAATATTCCTCTTACTCAACATTGTGGGAGGCATCAGCCCTGGAGCAAAGCCCTGCCTTTGGAACGTGACTGGAATGCCTGAATCAGCAGTGCTGGTGTCCTGTTAATGCTCAGTAAAGGCAGGGGACGCTTCCAGAGGTGGTTGAAACATCTGCTCAGAGCGTTTTGCTCTCTCCAATGTCACCGGAGCGTCTCAGGGCAGGGTTTCTGCTCATGCCAGGCTGATAGACTGGTTGTTAGAGCAGCACTGAATATGTTTCATGACCTCCATCCTGGATCCCCAGGAAAGGAGGCTGTTAGGCTGTCCACACCGGCATTGCTCTTTGGGAAGAACGTAATTTGCTGCAGAGCAGTAATGGGAAACAGATGAGCTATATAACCCAGTAGGCCATTTATGCTTCATTTCTGCAAATGCAGGCTGGAACATACGGTTGTATTTATGTTTTGGGTGTGCAGAAGGGAAAAAAAAAACCAGAACCTAAACCCCTGTTCTTTATCATTTGATTGGCCTGGACACCCTGAGTATAAACATTACACCGTGGAGACAAGAGGGCAAAATTTCTTAATGTCCTGTAGTGTCTAGACCAAAAGCAATAAAGGCTCATGCTGTCCTGTGCACCTCATCATAATGACATTATTCAGGGGAGAACCTGTCAGACGGACTGAAAAATGGAATTTTCACCTTTTTAAAACTAATTTGATAACTTCATTACCCCATGAGACAGGGAAGTGATTGGAGCCAAGGCATACACTAATGTCTTGTTGAATGCTCTTTGATTTTATTTTTTTTTTACAACCACAGGAATCAGTCAGGAGTTCTGCATTATCTCATTATAATTGTCCCAGGAGAGGTACTTTGATAATTTTTATTACCAATGGGAATGAAAATGTATGTTTTATTTGGTAATTTCATAATAATGGCTCCAACTCTGTAACAAACTCTCAATGAGCTGAACCCTGGTCCATCATTATATTCTCACTCTGAAAACAGAGGATTCAGGGATAAGACAGCACTCACACTGGGAACAGGAGCTGGCAAATCTCTCTCCATGCATTTTAAACAGCAACAGAGGGAAAAAAATGTTGAGAGGAATAACCACAACTGTGGCAGTGGCCTGCTCTACTGCAGTGAAGTCAGGTTCAGCCTCCAAGACCTCTTGCAGCCTGGCCTTCCCTATTTTTCTCTCCCTGGGGGTATCTTAACTCCAGAAGTGCTGATGCCAGCCCAAATTTGGGTAACTCTTGACAGTCCTTCCACTTGTTCCCTCCATGATTTACAGTTTTTTCTCAGCCCCCAGGCTGTTCCATAGCTCAAAATGGGGTTGAGGGGACCTTCCAGCCTCCTGGCTGAGGTCAGGAGCAACCTCAGGTGGACCCTCATGAGCCATGGAACCTTCATGAGCCCTCATGAACATCCATGCTCCATCCCTGGAAGTGTCCAAGGCCAGGCTGGACAGGGCTTGAGGCAGCCTGGGATAGTGGAAAGGGTCCCTTGGGATTCGAATTGGAACGAGATGATCTCTAAGGTCCCTTCCAACCCAAACCATTCTGTGATTCCACAACCTCCAGTTTGGTGCTCAGATCAAACTCCATTCAACCTCCTGAGTATTGCTGGACCAGCATGAAGAGAAGGTAAAGGTTCATGAGCTCCTAATACCAAACCCAGAGTTTGTCCTGTGGCATTTTGGGGCTTGTCAGAAGCAAAGGGCATCCACATGGCCTATAGCAAAGCCCAGGCACTCCCAGGAACTGCAAAAAAACACTCACAGAGGAGAAGCCAAATCAAGGGCTTCTAAAGACAAAGATAACAGCAATTCTCAACCCCCTTAGCCACCTGCTGGAGACAGGCAGAACATATTGGAGAAGCATCACTCTGTGCTGCCACGTGCTTGCACTGCTCCCCAGGCATCTGCTGTTAGCCATTTCTGGAGGCACAAAGCTTTGTCTGACCCTCTAGAGCCCATCTTATGCTCACGTCTCCCTTGGAACAACACAGTTCTCAATCTGATAGCTCAGTGTCTGTCTGCTCCTTCTGCGGTACCAGGCTGCCGCAAGCTCACACACCCCGCTCGAAGCCTGGGAGCCGCGGACTCAAAATCTCCCTGCCTCCAGTCACTGCCTTTATTATCATTCTGTGTGTTCCCCGTGGCAGAAATTCCATGCTGTGGTTGCCCCCAAAGCAATTTGTATGCTACGACTCGGAAAGAGCCCCAGGCAAGAGCTGGCCTGATTTAAGAGAGTGAGAAAAAATTAAATATCTGAGTCTGTCGAGAGCAGTCGTCTTCTAGATCCAGAGATCACTTCCCCCAGATTTTCTTTATTCACACTCTGCTGAAGGTTGCAACCTCTCCAGGAAGAATCAATTCTCTCATTTCTTGGCTTGTTGCAGACAAAAATACATTTTTTTAGTAAAGATGTACTGATTAAGTCCATTCAATTTCACTGATGCAGGTTAGGATAACCTCACCGGAGAGCTCTATCAGCTGATAAAAGGAGAAAACTGCTACATGAGACAGCAATTTTAGAGAATATGATATGATGTGATATGTTATAACATAACATAACATAACATAACATAACATAACATAACATAACATAACATAACATAACATAACATAACATAACATAATATAATATGGCTGGAAAAGAGCCCATGCTCAAGCAGGGCCAAATGGATCAAAGCTCAGGGCTTGTCTACCCAAGTTTTGAATGTCTCCAAGGATGGAGGGCCAGCAACCCCTCTGGGAAGCCCATTCCAGTGTTTCACAGGTCACACAGGGTGCCTTTGTTTTGCCATTATATCCAATAAGAATTTCCCATTTCACATCACCTCTGCATTCTCCCCTGTGTCCTGGACAGGCTCCCCCTTCTCTGCAGGTCCACCCTGGATATTGCAGATGGCAACAAGATGTCACCAAGCCTTCTCTGGGGCATGCTGAGCACAGCCAGCTCTCAGCCACTCCCACGCCGTGTGCTCCAGGATCCTGAGCTCTTGGTGGCATCCCACACTGTGTGCTCCAGGATCCTGAGCTCTTGGTGGCATCCCACACTGTGTGCTCCAGGATCCTGAGCTCTTGGTGGCATCCCACACTGTGTGCTCCAGGATCCTGAGCTCTTGGTGGCACTTTGCAGGGCTCTCCCCTGAATGCTCCAGGCTTTGTTGTTTTGGGACGTGCAGAACAGGACACGGCTTTGCAGAAGTGGCATCAGGAGTGCTGCTCAGAGGTGGAGAATCCTTCCACTGGAGTTCCTGGTGAACACTTCCCTGAGCACAGCTTGCCATGAGGCTGCACTGCTGACTCATGAGCTTCCAAAAACCCCCAGCTCCTCCTCCACAGCGCTGCTTCCCAGCCAGCTGGCACCAACCCACCTCATTGCACGGGGTTATGGAGTTCAAGATGCAGCATTTTAATCATGGCTTGAGTGGTAAGAGCAGTTAAGAGCTCTTACACTTCTTTAAGTTCTCTTAATTAAGGGCTAATTGAGCTTCCAAAGCTTTGCATCATCTCTTGAGAGTACCTAATGAGCCCCGTGGCTTGAAGCACAGCGATGCCACCAGGCCCCACTTCAGACCCACAGAGCTCACATGAAGTGTTGAGGGAGCTGCTCATGCACTTCAGGGCAGGTTTTCCCACCCAGATTCCAGGAATGAGGTCCCTGAGAGGGGACATGATTCCCATCCATTCCAAGCCACGAAGAGGCGCCGATGTTCTCCCAAATCATCTTCCAAAAAGTAGCAGTTTTTCACGTGGTTTCTGTCCAGCAGACTGGGTTCCAGCAAACAGATGTATTGCTGGCTCAAACAGCCAGAAGTGTCAGGGCTGGAGTTAATTGCAAATGGATTGAATGAAAGGTCCATAAAAAAAGAGAGAAGATTCCAAAAGTTACAGATTCATTAGCTGGGTCAAGAAAATGCTTTGTGCTTTTTCAGTCTCTGCCATCCAAGCTCTCTGTAAATGTTTATGAGCCAACAACTGATGCTGTCCATGTTCTGAGGCGTTCCACATTACCATTATTTACCAAGGGAAAAATCTAAGCCACAGGAAAACATGAAACTGTAATAAATCCCCCAAAATGTTAACATATGGTACCTTGTTTCACCTTGAGAACTAAGTACTCACTACCTGCAGAAAGGTTCTCTGTCATAATTACAGGTTTGCCTTTCTTCAACAATTTATTAATGCAGCCTGTGAAGAATCAGGGTCAGTGTCTGTGGATTTTACTGGATAGCAAACAAACCTGAAAATCCAGAGGACTCTTAACCCAAGTATGGAGGAGGTTTTGAGTTATTAGAAATTCACTGCTTATATCTTCTTCCCTTTGCCTGATGTGGCACATCTCCCAAATAATCTCAGCTTTAAATTATATCCTGAGTTTATTAACCATGACATCAGAGAGAAAACTACCCACTATCATCTTTTTTCTTCCTAAGGCTGAAGATTTCTGCCAAGTCATCTCAAAGTCTCTTCTTTTCTATTAAAAATAAACTCCACTGCATTAACTCTACTCCATTAACCTTTCCTCTTGGTTAAAGGTTTCTAAACCACTCCAGGGGCTGCTGCTTCCTCTGGTTTCATCCTGCATTTATTTGAAGTAAGAATCAGAAACAAGAGGACAGGGATTGACAGGCTTTTCAAAATTCATCAGGAAATGCAAAATTTTACAACTGCTCAGGCAAATTCTCAGAGCTAGACCAGGATTCTTCCTCACTGGGAAAATAATTTGAAACTGCACTAGAAGAACACAATAAATGGAAATAAAGACAGGCTGCCACCAGGCAAATCATCACAGCCCTGCAAATCAACAAGGTTCAACCCCAAACACCCATCATGGGCTGAGATTCAGTTTACACCAGTCTCGTACAACTCTGATATTCTAAGCCTTTTCCCAGTTTTAAAGGGAAAATCTGGTCATTGTTCTTCGTGGGCAGTGAAGCTTTAATGCCAGGGTTGGTGTTAGTGCAGGGTGTAGGAAGAGCAGCTGCTTTTCTCTGGCTGGATTCAGTCCCTTAATGAGCTGTTAATTACAGAACATCACATTTCCAGATCTTGCCTGACCAGTTCATCTGGAGAGGGACCAGATTCTAAGGACACTTAGGTTTGCAAGGAACTGGTAGATTTAACAATTGTAAATTAGCAATCCCAATGCCTGTGTGCAGTTCTGGCGCTGATGATGATAATGGGAAATATCATGGAATTCTCCTTTGCTTTATGGACAGAACTAAGGAGTAGGACTCACCTCACTTGTGAATCCTTTCACTTCAGTGAGGAAATAAAAGATCTGACAAGATCTAATGCTGCACAAATATCACTGTCCCTGAACAAATCACCCGAGGAATTTTCTTCAAATTACTCCATATTTATGGGTGGGAAGTTTGTTTTGCAGATGCTGTGGACTGAACTGCTTTGAGAACCCAACTTCAGGTTTCTTCAAGGGCTTAAGATAGCTGGACCTCAGCTCTCATCAACACAAAAAAGCAAAGTCATTTTCCTTTCCTCCTCATCCATAAACCTTTTTCCCCACATTGAGTTGAACGTTCAGTCTCAGGTGTGTACCCCACTTTCACTTTGTGTGTCAAGAGCAGCTCCCACAGCCTCAACCAGGACTTTTCTCCACATTTGGTCCAGTGGTTTCAAACACACCTGAACTTGCAGAACCTCTCACACATGCAACGTTTGAGATTTGATTTCACATCAGAACAGCCACTTTTCAGTTTTGACCACTGAATGCAACAGAAGCTCATTTCACCTCTCTTTGCAGAAAGCAGAAGGAAAAACCCTTAATTTCCTCTCTGATGTGCAAGATTTCTGCCACACACCAACACCTGCCAGTGCCTTTCAGCTTTGCAGCAGGGCTCAGAGCCATTACCATGCAATGTCTTGCTGCATCACTAATGGGTGCTCACTGTGAGACTGCCTGTGCCCACCCAGGAGACAAAAATCCTTTCTCCTGGAGTCTCTGTGAATCCCTTCTCCATGATTAGCTCAACCCCCAGCTCTCCACAGCTGCAGCCCTGCTGACAGAGGCCGGCTATGGAAGCTCATTTTGGAAACATTACTGAGGTTTAAGATCAAGACCCAGCAGTTTGCTGTCCAAAGCCATTGAGAGACTTCATTTGATTTAATGGTAATTTGTTATATTCATTTCAGCAGCACGGGCTCCCTAAAGTGATGATCTCCATTCTGCCAACAAAGAGGAAGACGTCAATAGACATTTGGGTCAGGAGCTCTCCTCTGACACAAAGAAAGTTCTGCTGGAAAGTTAATCTTTTTCTCAGTTCTTTGGAAAACGAAAGTAACGTGTTTTGACTTGCATTGTGATTGATATTTCTTTTCTTCATTAGTTCCTCATCTCTTTGTTAAGTGCTGGGATTCTTCTGTGATAACTCTTGCAGAAATCAATGGCTTGTGCTTTGGGTTATGGCGTGGTTCTCTCTTGCTTTTAAGTTTGTGGCTTGAGAGCATCTCCCCCTGGTAATGACTGGAAGATAATTTTAGTTTTAGAGATCCTCTAGAAATGAAACAGCAACTGGAACAGGCAGGAATTTGCAGGAATAAAAGGCATCAGCAGAGGCAGCTCTTTACCTGACACAGCAGGAAGGCTCATGGCCCACAATGGTTAAAATTTCTTCTCTCCATTCTGAATCAGGAGGAATGGTGTAGTGGCTGGGAATCTTCTTCTATTCCCTTAAGTTCTTGTGTGAAATAATTTACCCCCACCAAATCCAGTGGCCACATTTCTCCCAAGTAGCCTGAAGGAGTAGATTTCACCTCTTCTTCCAGTGCCCTTTGTTGGTATTACCTTTTTTATTAACAGCTGGGAAACAAAAAGTCTTTCTGATTCATTAGCAGAAGCCTGACCTAAATATTCATTTGAGCACAGAGCAATGAATCCTCATGTAAAGAACCCTTCAGAAAGCAGCCCCTGTGATACGTGGCTGGGACAGAGGCAGAGAGGACAGGCAGCATCCTCATTTCCCTGGGAAAAGTGCCACCTACAGATATTTCCTCTCATCACTGCTGAAAACCAGGCCATGGCATTTAAGCTGTTGCCAGTGATTAACTAAAGCTGCAAACTCCTCAGCAAGGCTCCCACTTTTAAGGTCAGCTGCTGTGAAGATGACTCTGCCTCCAGTTGAAGCATTAAGGAGAGTGATCCCAGACAAGGCCTGCGAAGCTCATCTGCTCGTGCTTGGTTTCCAGCCCATCCCTCACCAGAATGGCTCAATGTGAAAAAGTCAATGATCCCACTGATTTAGCTGGCTAAATGTTGTGCAATTTCCCAGGTAGATTAAAGTGACTCAGTGACCTGGGAATGGGATTGATGGTGGCAATGTGCCCTGGGCACCTGCTTCCCACACTCTGGGAGTCCGAAGGTAATGGGACTGAGCTGCTCCTCTATCCAAAAAATAAGAAGGTCAAAGGTTGGAAGTTATATCCTGGCCTTTCTATCCATCCCTGCACCCCAAGCAAACTTCTCTACCTTTCCTAGCTCTGATCCTGACTGAGAATCATGGAATTACTGAATATTTTAGGTTGAAAAGGACCTTAAAGATCATCCAGTGCCACCCCCTGCCATGGGACACCTTCCACTATCCCAGATTGCTCCAAGGCCTTGGACACTGGCAGGGATGGACCATCCACAGCCTCTCTGGGAAACAACTTCCTCAGGCAAAGGATTGCATCTTGAGATTGGACGTGCCAGTAAAGGGTTTGAAGCTGTTGTTGCCTCTTGGAAAGAAAAGATTTCAAGGATGTTCTGCAGCAGTCTGACAGAACACTGCGGGGACGACTCGCTCGCAGCTATAGCGCGTTGGTGATCTATATTTCATGCTTCTGATACTCTCTTCTAACAACTGACACACTCATTTTCCAGCTCCCACAAAAAATTATTTCAGTTTGGATTCAGCCATTTTCTCCCCCTCTAGCTTACAACAGTTCTAGAATCATGTTGAATTCACAGAGATCTGTAAATTATAAATTACAGGGTTGTAAAAGTGCACGTCCATCAACGCCAGTGGGCTCCTTCTTTTGTTTTACTTGGTTTTCTTAACTTTTCTAAGAGATTCTTTGCCATCTTTACAGACACATTCACAGGAGTTCAGGAAACAGAAGGATGAAAGTCTTGCCCAGTGGAAAGTTGGTCCCTCCAGATTGTATTGGGAAGGTTTGGTGAATTCAGACAACTTGCTGGAGTTTAAGGTGAGGAAATGTTTCCCATTATAGACCAGGAAGGAGATGCCAGAGCATTTATCAGTGCCCCACATTGATGATAGGAATGTAATTACCAGAAGTTCAGAAATCTTTCCATTGTTTTCAGTGTTGATAGTGGGAAATATTTGATCTTAAGAAACACTTCAAACAATTTAAACATTTTGTTTACTTTAGCTTTTTGTCACGTTTTGCAACAATTTAAATATTAATTTAATTTTGCAACAATTAAAAATTTTTAATATCTCCATTTTTACAGATGTTCTTGATTAGAAAACTTCAATTTCACTTTCTTGTTTTTTTATTTTTTTTTATTTCTTTTTTTTTTTTATTTAACACCAGAAAGTTTGAGGGAAGACTTGGAAAGGAAAAACCTAATACAATAATTTATTTTTTTAAAAAAGGTGTGTAAAGTTGAGACAACATTACTGCTTGTGCTGAGCAGGAAGCAGAAGATTGAGGAAGGAAAAAACAGTCCTTATTGGAAAGCTGAAATAATTTTGAAAAGTGAAAGCTTTCTGTAATAGGTTTCAGAAGTCTTTGATTTGAAAGGTCATTCTTGTTTCACCAAAAACAGTGGAAAGCTGTTAATGGATAGGCAGACAGAGTTCATTTGGACTTTACACATGCAGTGTCATACAGATTTTGCTGAGGCAAATAATTCTCTGCCCTTGGGAAAACCAGGCTTTCCAATATAAGACAGGAAAAAAAAACATGGAATCACAATGAGCCAAACTCTCCTTTTGGGTTTCCTTACTGATTTATTTCACAATGAGCTGACTCCTGACTCCAGTATTTTACTAAGCAAAACAATAGGGTGGCACCACTTTTCCTGTGCCTGAAATCCCAGATTATAGCAGAGAAATATGATGGCATTTCGCTTTAGCCAGAGCTGTGTGATCCCCGAGGAAACTTAGCCTTTCTTCCTAAAGAGCAGCCTCACTAAGTCAAGGAAGACACAGCCAAGAGACCAATCTAAGGCTGAAAAACCTTTTCTTCTGGGTCTGAGAGCTCCAGAAGGCAAAATAAAGAAGCTGTTCTTGTTCTCCATTCTGCAGTACTGCTGGAAATCAGACCCTGTGGGCAGCACACACTCCTCCAGGCCTGGTCCTAATTTCCCACACAGGGCAATGCTGCAGCTTCAGAGGGACCAAGGAAATGCCCAGTGCCTTAATGTGAGAGACCTGGGTTTGAGGCTGTTGCCTTTCATCCCTCCTGGAAGACAACCAATATTCCTAAACTCCCCTAAACCCCTGTTTCCAAACCCCTTTAAAGGGAGGGGTTGAAAAAGAAGCTGGGCAGCCTTAAAGCTCTGATTTCTTGAGGAAGAATTTCTCTGTTGTCTCTGCATCTTCCTTTCAAAGAGCTGTGAAACACCCTGGCTGAATTTAACCAAATATCACAAAGCATCTTACAGGTTTTAAGGAGAAGGAGCAATCAGGGAGAGGAGAGACTGATAAAGAAGTGTTTGGTTCACCCCAAATGAAGTCACCGGGTTCTTCTGGAAACCAAACCCCCGTTCTGCTGTCATGGGACTGCTTGTTTTTGATGAGAAAAGTGTGATTCATCCACAGGGTACTGCTCACACTTTTGTGTTGGGCTGAATGCCCACCCCTCCTCCCACCTCACTTTTATTTTGCAAGCTCTTCCCTTCTAAGTACCCTGGTAGATTTATGGATGAATATTATTGCAATACACTGCTGCTTCTTATCTATTCATCATCCCTTTTCTGAGACTTATCTGGGGATTTAAAGTCTCCTTGATTGTAATGATCTTCAGGAATTAAGGGTATAAAGGAGATCCTAAAGTCCCGTATGCCTTCTAGGCATTTTTGTATCTCAAACTGAAAAAGGAATAAACATCAATTACGCCGAAGAAAAGTGTATCATTAACTCGTCAAATGTCCACCTGGGTGCTGTTCATGTGGAGGAGAGATTTATAATAATAATTTATATCGTTTACAATACAGGGAGCTTGCAGGAAATTTTGGTGGTGTGTGACTAGGATAATGAAGGATTAAAAGGGGGCAGTTGGAGCCTTTGTGGAAGTGAGAAGATGGAGTTTGGCCACACATCTGTGGGAGGCAAAAATGCACGGCCATGACTTCTGGTTGACCTTTCAAGAGCCAATTTTCATGACTGCAGCTCTGCACGTCCCCCTGACAGGTGCCACATCCCTGATTTCTGGATTTCAGACTGCCACTTTCACCATCATCATCATCACCCAAGCACTGGGCTGGGAGATGAAGAGCATCATGTCCTGTGCTCACCATCCTGATGGAAAGGAAAAGGATCTGCTTGTTCAGGTTTGAGAACCACGAGTGATTCCTGCCCTGCCAAGACCTGCAGCCCCTAATTTAGACACACAAAGGTTCCCTTGCCCCATACATTTGACAGCATCTCAGCATCCAAGACAACCAAACAACATCAGCATTTTCCCTTCCTGGTTCCAGCACAGATGTTCTGCCTCTGTGTGCAGAACAAGGGCACATCTGGGCTGCACTTGTGGAAAGGGAAACAAGCAGACCCACAGCTGCTGGAGCTGGTTTTGGAGACAGGGGTGGAAGGAACTTTTGCCCTGATTAAATCAGTGGGGAAGGTCCATCTGAGCAAAGCTTAAGCTGGAATGGAAATACCAAACATCTGGTTATAACTTCTTTTAGTTATATCCCTGCTCCTTTTTGCCCCCTAGGGAAAACCAAATAATAACAGAACTAAACCAACCAGTAACCTCAGGTTTAACACAAGGAGACAGAGAGTTCATAATTCCTGCCAGATGCCTCAGTGACAGGGTCAGAGAGGAGCAGACTCACTCTCAGCCCAAGCAGAGAGGGAAGATTTGCTTTCTGAGTTGACAGGGCCTGGAATCCCATAAAAGACCATATGCTCAGGCAGCCACAGTACCAAGACACACGACTGATTTTTGGGGGTGTTTCTAATTCCTCTCTCTCATACTTTATTCCCCTCTTGCTTAATCCAGAAAAATAACATCACCAAAGACTTTTTTTTCCCTACTAGCAGACCGAGTCGGCCAGTTTGCATTAAGACAATATTTAGTAAACTCTGTACATTAGTAATTCATGTCTAGATGTGCTGGGAGGGCTTTCCCCTGGAAAACTCTCCAAAAATACTGGGAATGCAAACACTTCAATGCAAAGGAGAAGTTTTGTGACAGTCCCATGCACAAAAGGAAAGTTTTACTGGAGAAGGGGATGATGGCCCTCCAAAGAGGGCTGGTTACAGGTGGGCACTCACAGGGGGTTAATTATTCTGCAGGTGCTGGGGCTGAGTGAGAGATGAGCTTGGCACAGACCAAGCTGCCTGAATGCCATGCAGCTCCCAGTCCTGTTTCTAAGAGATTTCTATGAGAGGTGCCAATCTGGAAACAAGATGTTTTGTAGAGTAAATGTAGGTCCTCTCATGCTTTGCAATCCTTACAAGATTGCACCTGGGAAGACACGAGGCAGAGTGCATCATTCCCATAAATAAACCCATCCCAATTTAAACAAGCATTTTCACATGCCTCTCTTTCCAGTCCCCCCAGAACTGTGAAGAAGCCAACACTTCCCTTGAAATCCTGGAGGCACCATTATTTCGAACTTCAGTTTATGGAGGACCAGGTCCTCACCAGGAAAACTAATTCTGAGCCCTCCAAAGATGTAATGACCACCAATGGGATCAGACTGTGAAGGTGCAGGAATCTCTGGTCACTTCCCCACATGGCTTCAGTTTCTCAGTGTTCTTCTTGAACAGGCTTGAAGAAAAAGGTGATGAAAGTCCCCCTGTACCTGCTTTATTTATTTGGGCATCTGTCTCCAGGTGTCTCTTCCTGGAGGGACAAGCACCTTTCACACTGCTCCCAGACCCAGCCAAGCCTCAGTCCACCACCAAAACATTGGGTAAACAGGAGTGAAAGATGAGGCTGCTACCAGTGTGGACTATGAGACTGCAGCTCATCACATCTAATCCTCACTAAAAGCTTCCAGGTTTGCCTTTAGGCTGGATTTTTCTTTTTCCTCAGGGGCACCTCGTTACACTTCTTTTTTTTCCTCCCTGCACTGCTAAAGGTTTCTTTACAATAAGGTCAGGAAAGAAGAGGATTTTTAGCTATTGCTTACTTTACAGACCATTTCTCAACCTTCCTAGTGCTCCTGGTAATACTTACTGAGAGACAAAGCCATTCATCTTCGCACATTCTCAGCCAAGTGTGGTTTGAAGCAGTTCACTTGCACTGTCAGAAGAGATATTACCTGCTATAAAAAGCTGCCTTATTCCCTCAAGTTGCCGTACTCAACGCGTGACCCTTTTTTGCTGAAAGATTGGCACGATGATTGCTTACTTCTAGTCACCTGGAACTCTTCTGTCTGCAAGACATTTTATTGAAAATCACATTGTACCAGTCAATCACCCTCCCACCACCATATGTTGCTGTAGCAGGAGGGAGCCCAGCGAGCCTGCTCATCGTGCCTGTGAAACTGCAGCTTGGGTGACCTTACGAGAAACATCACCTGGCTCTGCAGAGGGGTGGTGGGAGCAGCTGGGACAACTTGTCTTGGATGCTTTTCCCCATAAACTTCATGCCTGTTCCTCTCCATCCTGTCCCCAGGCAGATCCTTTCTGGCTCACGCTTGTTCTCTGAAATGGGGAAGGTTTTTGTGGGCATTTCCACTTGGGAAATTTGGGAGGTGGTGGGGCAGCAAACTGATGGGGTGTGCTGGCCCCGAAGCTGAGTGAGCAAACAGAGCACCTCAACCCAGTGTGGAGCAGCAAAGGGAAAAGCAGGAAGTGGGATGTCCACGAGCTGCCCATGGAACATCTCCCACAGGCCAGGATAGGGCTGGAGCTCTGGGAAGACCTGTGGCAGGCCTGAGGCCCTGGAGAGGAGCACTGCCACACCAAGTTTTGTGTGCCTGTTCCTCAGAGAGGAGAGACACTTTCGACAGTATTTCTGGGAGGTTTATAATAAACCACTCAGTTTATCTCCAAGACAGCTTGAACATGACAGCAATTTTCCTTGCCTTGACGCAGATTGCAAGGGTGTTGGTGGGGCCCTCCTGCTTCAGATATCAATCCCTGAAACCAGGACAGCTTCCCCATCACACCCTGCAGGGATGGGGTCCTGCAGGGATGGGGTCCTGCAGGGCTGGCTGGAGGGAAGGCTCTTGGTTTGCTGTGGTCACTGCAATCTGTGAGAAAGCCCATGGTCTTTACAAAGTGAATAGCAATTGTAATTTTTCTCAGAGAGCAACATGTCAGCATATAGTTTAGGTAAACACACACACCTGTATAATTTGTTATTTAGTCTAGCTTAGGTTTAAGAAACTATGAATATCCACTAACTGGAGTTCTAGATGTGGCAATATGTAAAAATCCTGCCTGAATCCTGCCACAGCCTCAGCTGAATAAATCTTGTTGTTCCCCATGCTTTTTCATCTGCTTTTTCCTCTGAGATCCCCCCTTCCCATTTAAATTCCTGCAGATGCTTTTACATATTGCCTGGGGATCACCAGCTCAGTCCTGCCCTCTTGCCCTGAGGCTGTTCCTGAGCCTTGACAGAGAGCAGCTACCTCTGGAGAAGCTGGAACCCAGCCTGGTGACAGCCACAGCCAGTGTTTCCCTGCTGGTTTTACCTGCACAGTCACAGGAAGGACTGACAGCCTTGGCCACATGCAAATCCCAACTGCACATGCATGTACAAGGAGCCTGAGCAGGCAAATAATTACCTGCTGGAGGGAGCAGGGGTTTATTTCTGTGCCCAGAGAAGGTGGATCTGAGCACCCATGGGCTTCGGGAGGATTTAATAACTCCTCCTTGCTCTAGGAATGCATGTCCTGGACAACCAGCAGTCATTTGAGCTGAGCAGTCACGCAGGCAGAGTGACTTGATTGCTGACTTGCCAGGCCTGGTGCACAGACATTTAGGGCTCTGCTCCCAAATAAAACAGGCCAGGGATCATCTCCTGGGCCAGGGAGCACAGCTCTCATCCATATAACTAAACTGCTTTTCCCCACACCAGAACCAGGCAGCCTCGATGGGATGCTCTTAGCCTGTGTTATCCCTCAAGACATGGAATGTGACCGTGCTCAGCAGATTTTGGTCAAAACAGTGCTGTAAACAGAGCAGTGCTCTGGCCCTGCTTGGTTGGCTGCTTCAGGAGCAGCTCCAGGTAACTCTGCCCTGTTCTCCTGCCTGTCCACATCTGGCTGCCCCAGCCCTGGGCTGTCCTAGGCTACAGAGCTCCAGCTGTGCCCCCAGATGTGCCTGGAGCCACACCTCTCATTTCAGCACCACCGCCTTTGGGGGATTGAGCACACTTGGAGGGAGCAGTCTCAAATCTGAGCAAACTTTATTTTTTACTGATCTCTAGACAGGTCAGACCTCTGAAAAGGTCATCAGGGAGTCAGCAGCCGAGTCCTGATACACTGCAGTCAAAAGGAGTGACCCTTTCCTGCCTTGCAAGAGCACAAGTTCCCCAAAAACCTTTTCCTGGTCAATTTGATACGGGAGAACACAGCGTCTTTACCACATCCTTCCCTCTAAATTCCACTGAGCCCCTTATTTGTAATGTCTGGAGTTGGGACACCTGCCACCACCCCTCCTGCTCCCTAGGGAGGTGTGTCCAGTGTCCTGCTGCCAGCAGGAAGCACAGCTCACAGCTCTGTTCTGCTATTGAGTCTCTGACAAAGCTTGGGAAAACAAATCCTTCCGTCCTGCTTTGCTCACCTTAGTTCCTAGGAAAACCCTTTCTTTGAGGCACTCACAGCCCTTGGTTACTCTGCACACCAGTTTTGGTGTTGGAGACTCCCCCACTGGATTTTTTGCCTAAGGGTCTGTCCTCTGTCACCTTTCTGTTATCAGCTTTTCTGACTGACATTATTGGGGAGTTGGCTAATTTTGGGGAAGGTTTTGTTGCTTTTCTCCCCATATGTTTGCAATTAATTTTATTTCCTGATTCTGAAACCCACATAGCAATTAGCAATCCCAATTCTTATTCTCCAGTATCCCTCTCGTTCCAGTTTTGTTCTTACTTCTAGACTTTCCAAAGGGAAAAAAGGAAAATGTTTCCATGATAACAAAAGCAGCTGCATCATCCTCACATTTGTTGGTAGGAAAGTGCAAACAGACCCAAATAACAATGCTTAGAGGCAGGTCTGGGTCTGAAGTCCCTCAAGGACAAGGGAAGATGTCTCAGGTGTGTTCCCTCACATCTGCTACAGAAAAATTGAGCCAAAGCCTGAGCCTGGCCACTCTCTGCATTTACTGATCGAATACTGCAGTGAAAATGCACAAATGGGTCCATCAGGTGGATTTTGTGCTTGCACCCTAAATCTGTGCTCTTTGTGAGTCTCTAAGTTACAGACCAGCTTTGGGGCTGGACATGGGAAGGTCAGGGAAGGGAGAGAGCAGCATTATCAGAGGGTGGCAGCACAAAGAGCCTCTAACCCAGCAGTGTGACTCCATCCCACCGCTCTGACCTTCCAGCCCGGGAGACGCCAGAGCCTGGCCCCGAGCAGGGCAGGAACTGCAGAGGCACATTTACTATTTTATAGCTTTCCCAAGAAATGAAAATATTATTAATGAGTGCAATTTATAAGCAGGGGGAGCAGACAAAACCAGGCTTACACAGAGCTGCTGTGCACTGCCTGGGGAGGGCCAGGGAGGAAGCGATGGGTAGATACCAGCTATTGTGTCTGGCTTGCAAGGTTACTTGTTCTGATGGATGTGAAATGAAGCTCTATCTTGGAAAACAAATTCCCTTTCAGGCCTTTTCATAATGAAGAATAAAGAGGCTATTGTTGCAGAAAGTTAATTGTGCTTTTAAGCCATTTTCTGCAGCCTCTCCACGTCAGTTTGGAGCAGCCAGTGAGCTCAGGCTGCTGGAGAAGGGGTCCAGCCTCCCCTGTACTCCTGTGGCTACCAACACACAGATCTGTTTGCCCAGCACTGAACTGTGGCAACTCTTAGTGTTGCTTCAGCAAACTGCCTTGATTATTTCCCCCAGGATTAAAGGTGGGGATTCTGTTATTGCCACAGCACAGGGGGTCACACTCTCCATGGATCCACAGAGACACAGTCTGCAGGGAGCCTCAGCACTGCTGCAAACAGGTGAACTTCCACTCCAGTGGACACCAAAAAATGTGGTTTTCTCCTTTATTTACCCCAATTCATGCACCATTTAGCCTGCCCTGAAAGACATGTAATGGTTAAAAAACTTACTGTGCTTGATTTTCTTTCCTGAAATTCCATTATATTCTTCAGCATTAGTTGAGCTGAATTATATTTAGAAATGTTTCAGCCACGTTAGAGTGGTTTTAAGACAATTTAGTCTCAGGAAATGTTACCCAGAGGGAATACAGGAAGAGCAATCATTAAGGATGCTTGTCATTAGACTTTTAACCTTCGTGCTTTCCCCATCTCTCCCTACCAGGCAGCTCCAGCAAGGATCATTCCTTCTACAGCTTGTTCATTTATCTCTATCTTTCTGCTCTCACTGAAGTCAAACATCAATTAATGCTGTTAAAGCAGAGCTGCTATGTAGGTATCTCCAACAGAAGCATCTTCTCCCTGCTGTCTTTATCCTTTTTCTCTATCTCTTAAAACCCCAGCAGGCAAACTGCATTTTCCCAAACCACACCAGGCAGCCTGGGAGTGCTCTGCTCTCCCTGACCTGGTGTGAGAGGTCAGTGTGCTGCCAGCAGAGCCAGCAGGCCATCTGCCAACTCCACCTCCAACAGCCTGGCCAGCAGCCCAAACTAAGGGCCAGGTTCCTCAACATCAAGAGACTGGCTCTAAAATTGACTAAATAAAGATTAAATGTGATAACATGGGCTTCTTTTATTTGCATCCTGGATTTTCACCATTAAGTTACCCTAGGACAAATATTTTCTGGCTCCTAGAGACAGGGCAGGGCAGACCATGAATCATGGATAAAGCCTAAAAATTTCTGTCAATTTGAAAAAAAAAACAACAAAAAAATCCCCAAAAAAATCCCACCTTTTTTTTTTTTTTCCTTTTAATGCAAGGATTATCCCTGAATCACAGGGAACTTCAGGACAAAAGAACAAGTCTTGAAATACTCACAAGAAAGCCAGTGATGACAATAACAGCCATGTACTGATAGATACATGCGCTTGATTTTTCTCCTTGCCTCATCTGCCTCTCCTGCACCATTGCCATCAGTAAGTTATGAGGAGGGTGTGAGCACTCCCCACATCATCCCCTGGCAGCACAGATGCTTCTTCCCCCTCATGTGTGAGACAAAGAACACTTTGGCTTCCAAGAAGTGTATTTCAGGTCTGGCAGGTCAGGTTGAATGTCAATTGGACCCCTGGTGTCATAGCAGAGCTTTTCCACGTGTTTTGGAAAAGCCCAACTGAGACCTTCAGGCCCTTCCAATCGCTCCTGGCTCTGAGTGGTGGTCAAGCCCACAAACATGACTCAGCTGGAGCTGTCACCTCAAAACTGGCATTCATTTAATGCTCAAAGGTGGGGTTTTCCTGTGCTCTGGTTCCTCTGTCATGTCCAGAGAGTGTCAGGAATTATTCTGACACCTCTGTGCTCTGGTTTTGTCTCACATCTTCTCCAGCCTGCAGCCGGTCCACATGGGGACACGTGACAGAGGAACCTCCCTTGATCCAGGCACTGCAGTCCCTGAGCATCACCTTCCCAGGACATCTCTGTGCCAGGCTCCTCATCCCAACAGATATCTATTCCTACCAAGCCCTTGCCCCAGCAGCTTTCCATTCCTCTTCCCAAATCCCATTTGTGGAGCAATGAAAAGCAAGTTGAGTACAGGTCTTCAATATTTTTATTTACTCTGGGAGCTGCAGCAGGAAGAGAAACAAGAACTGGAAAAAATTTCCCTGCTGAGATTTAGTTTGGATTTAACCAGCTCTGCCAGAGAAAGGTCTCCATTATAGGAGGGGATAGATCTGTCTCAAGATGAGAAGAACTACAGTTATAAATTATGTTTATTCCCTGCAGTTCTGCAGGTGGATGACTTTGGAGCTAAGGCATGGGCCCTGTGTGATTCCCATCTCTTCTATCAATATGGAAAAGTCCTTTATGGCCTTTTCAACACAGAGTTTTGTGGCGGGGGGAGGTTAAAGGGTCATCAGAAACACTGCTGGACCTCCTTGGAACTTCATTTCTTCATCAATACCTCTCACAGAGTATCTTATTCCTTATTCCAGGGAAGCAATATTATATCATCAGAGAGATGGCACGAGCAAAGGCCAGAGTCATCATGCTCGTAGAGGTGCCATTAACAAGCGCAGACACAAAAATCAATGCCCTGCACTTCATGCCTCTGACTCCAGATCCGCAGTGACCCCGTTATCTGACTCACCCTTTGCAGCCCTCCCTGCAGTCCCCTGGAGACAGACACCTCCCAGCACACTGTATACCCCTTCCCACAGCCCCATTCCTGAAAAAAAATAAAGCTCAAAAAGAAAAGAAACCAAGTTTGTAAACAGCAATTTGTCTGTGAGGTGAGAGGCAAGGAGACAGAGGCTTATTTAAAATTAATGTCAGCCCCAAAGGATGTTTCTCCTGTCTCTGTGGTCCAGGGTTGTAGAGGCAATGCTGTGGCTCCTGTGGCCTCGTGGAGTCAAAGGGGACAGAACTTGTTCATGTTTAGAGCAAATCACCATCTCTCCCCTGTTTTGTTGTTCTTCCTTGCCCTTTCTGATTTCAGGAAAAAGAGGTAACACTTCATCTTTCCTTCCCAGCTTGCATTTTTGCTCAAGAGTGGAGGGTTCTTCAGATTTCTCTCTCAATGTTTTGTAGCTGGCCTCTTCTGCCTGGGCTATCTGCAAACCATTAAAAGTCTCAAACAATTCACAACCAGCAATTGACAGAGATAGAGTCACCTCCCGGCTTCCATTTTCATTTTCAATGGAATGCCTTCATTTCCATTTGCATTTTGTAGCAAACATAGCTGAAGTATTTCTTGATATGTCTGTCTCCCTCCTTCATTTTCCAAGAGTTTTGATTCTAGTGGATCTCTCAAATGTCCCACTCTACACCTACAAAGCATTTATCTCTTTTGCTTTGCTCCAAGTATGGTGAGCTGCTCAGAAAGCTGCCAAATGGGAATAGCTTGGCAGAGGTTTCACTCCTCCTTTGGTGTCCAAACTCTCAGTGCTGCAAAGCAAAGGGATAATGTGGATTAACAAACCCATCCCAGATCTGTGGAGGGGGCAGAGATGCCCACAGTTAATGAGGAAGCACAGGAAGAGTGAGGGCAGATGGGAAAGGGGTCATGAGGGCTTGTTTTGGGAAGCTGAGCTGTGTTTCAGCAGGGGTGGGAAAGCAGATGGTCATGCCTTCTTCTTAAGAGTCACAGCTCCTTTCCCGCACACCAGGTTTGGCTGCCCAGTGCATCCCCAGATATCCTGGTGTGGAGGTCCTGGAGTGGGCAAGCTGCAGGTAAAGGCAACTTCCCTGGCCACAAGCACTTCAGAGACCCTCGCTCACAGCAGGAAATATGACAGATTCTGTTGATGTGGCATTCAGACTCTCTCTGGAGATGTTCCTCAGTGCTGGTTTAGGAGAAGAAATTTGGGTGCGTTATGGAAATCGACAGGGAGGGGTTCTGGCTCATTTTAAACTCATGGTGGGGCAACAGCCCATTATGTGAGCTGATTATGAGAGCTGATTATTATCTCACCTCTGTGAAATGAGCCACAGGGATCAGGATTACCACTAGAGCCTTGGTAGGCAAAAAAAAAAGGCTGCAGTGTGGTCACTGCCCAGCCAGGAAGACAAATGTCCCCAGTAATTCCCTCAGGTCAAAACCAGGAGCCTCACACTGGGCATCCAGACCAGCTTCACACCCACACCCAGTAACTTCTTGGGGAAGCCAAGTCAAATCACAACTCTACCAAAAAAAACCTATAAAAAATAAATAAAATAGAAATTTCATTATCTCACCTCAGCCTAAAGGTATATGCTGGCCAGCAAGTGTAGGACAGAAATATAGAACGACTCACCAGGACATCTGCTGCCATTCCCTCCAGGTCTCCAGCCCAGCCCTCATCCAGCTGCCTCCACGCCTCCCTGCTTCCCAAACCCACCTTTTGTAATGCAAAATAATAACAGGCCTTGTTCCCTGCCTTGCCTGCTTTTCATCTAAATTAAAACTCGGCTAATCTTATTAATGAGCTCACCCTGGTGCCACCGTGTTCTTTGGATGCCCCCTAACATCATTAGGGGTTTATCCAGGGAAACAAAAGGGCATTACTCCATGCAGGGAATGAAGAATTAGTGCAAGGCTGGGGTGTGCTTTGCAATTGTCCCCCTAATCACTTGTTTGTGTGCAATTAGTGGCTGTAATCTCCATCTCATTGCCACCACAGCAGCGTGCACGTGTGGCAGGGGGGATACAGGGATGGGCAGGGGACAGCAGCACGAAGGGCAGAAGAGCACCCAGAGATGTGAAGTGTGTCCAGGTGGCAGGAAAATGGAGTGAAGAGGTCTCAGAGTGAGCAAAACCCAAAATATTCAGGCATTTCATCAGCTGAGGTGTCAATTGGTGGCAGAGCAAGGCTGAGAAGGAAATTGCTGGGGTGGGAAGACACCTTGGGAGGGACAGCAGAGATTCAGAGCACCCTCCCAAAGGATACACCTGGGAACAGGTGTGCAGGGCCACACAGCATTGAAAGACAGGAGAAGATGAGATGTAGTTTTGTCCCTGCCCTCTTAAAAATAAAATAAATTTATGGCTATCAAATACCAAGGAAAAGGAGGAAAAACATAGTCAAAGGAAAACACTTCCCCCAAATTCACCTGGGTAAATCACTTTCTGGACACGTCATTGAGCTTCCAACCCTAATCCTGTTTGACAAACACTTCCATTTCTTTCAGATAAAACTTGAGAGAGGAAGTTTCTTCATGTCTCCACAGATTTGGGACAATGCAGATGAAAATACTTTTCTCTTTCAGGCTCTCCTTCCTGAGGGTCATTATAATCATTCACCTCCAAGCTCCTGGCTGTGTGTCCTCGGGGTAAAGAAGAGGGAGGAGGTCACATCTGCTGCTGTTGGGATCCAGGCTGCAGAAGTGAGGCATCCGAGCATGGATCCATTGCAAACCAAATCCTTGTTTCCAATCTGATCTTCCCAGCTTCCCACATACTGGATTTTTATTATTATTATTATTTTTATTATTATTTTTAGGGCCTGCCCTCTGGACAGGGAGTGTATTTGTTGCTCAGTGGGGCTGCCACCATCAAACACTTCAGCATTAATGTTGTTTTGTCTTTGCAGTGCTGGAGTGGGTTTTCCATTGAACTCTGGGTTTGATCAGGCAGGGCTCTGTGGTGAGGGGAGCGTGTGATGCCTTGCCTGAGATCAGAACCTCAGCAGCACTTTGTGTATTGATTAACTGAGGGAATTGCCATGGTTTGGCTTCACAGCCCATTGCAGGACAGTTTCTACTCTGCAGTCTCATGCAGGTTTGCAGTTTTGGGGTAGCAGTGATGAAAGTAAGCTTGTTTCAGCCAGAATTTCAAATGGAAGATACCCAACATCTCCTTCCTTAAAATAAAACTCATGGCTTTATCATTCTGAGGTGTTTTATTTCTGTGATGTTCTTGATACCATAATCAACCTTCAGAGGCTTTCAGTGCAGTTATTTTTGTGGCTACACCTTGCAGTAGTTGGTTAGTCAATGCTCAGATCTTCAGGTGGTTTTCTTTATACTTTAAACCAATGTGGAGACGAAAACTTTTTGTTTCTTCAGTACAATGTTTGAGAGGCTTTTTTTTTTTTTTCTGAGAGTTCACACTGCCCTGTGAATCCAACTGAGAACAGATGTGAAAAAATCAATAAAACCCCTAAAATCACCACCTTCTTCCTCAGGTTTCCACCCATTCAGGGAGATTCACAAAAAAACAAACCAGAATTTGGCAAAAACAAATGATCTGGCAGAGATTTTGGAGGGGAAAGGCAGGAGGGAAGAGGACAGGGAGAAAGATGGGCCTGTCTGCAGTGGGGTGGGATGGACACAGCAGCATCTGAGTAAATGATGAGTACTTAAACCATCAAAACCAGGCTGGAAGTTGTAGATAGCTCTGTTAATGTCAAACCTGCTCTATGTGGAGAGCTGTGAGGGATTCCTGGGAGTTATGGAATGTGAGGGAGCACTCTAGGGTGTGTTTACAGGGCTGAGGATCAGTAGGGTGTGTGTGTGTGATTGTACAGAGCACAGCTCAGACACTGTACACAGACAAGCTGGAGAATGGTTTGGGGTTTTTTTCCCAAGCTAAATTATGCTGTCCTTTCCCAGCTCCTCTCCAAATGCCCCCTCCTTCCTGAGACAACGCATTAAAGCATGAGAAAAGTGATACTTAACATTGAAATTCATCATTAATTCCTCTGTCTTTTATTGTCGTAACATTAGCCATAATGAACTCCTCTTGCACTGATGTCGATTTGGTGTGTCACTTTCCCTAGAAGTGCTTCATAACTTAGCATTAATTAATGGTGACTTCTTGCAAATTGTGTTACAGAGCTGAGAGCACTTCTGGGTAACTGAGTGTCACCAACTGCAGCCATCAAACCTGCTGTGGTAGCCAGGCATCAGGCAGGATTAATTGCTGTATCACACCAAGACATCACCCCTGGATCTTCCAGGGCAAGGAGGGGAAGTCCCATGGCTTGGGAATTTAACTTGGTTCAGTTCTCAGCTTCGCAACTGACCTGCAAATCAATGGAGATGCCAGCAGGGCAAATCAGTGGAGATGTTTGCACCATTCTGCTGCCACAGCTGGGGCTGTGTGAGGATGGGGCAGGTGGAAATCCCAGGGGTTGGGATTTGATCGCTTCATGGTGTCTGCAAAGTTCTTCCCAGGTGGAAAAACACTCTTCAAGGTGTCTCTACTTCATGGAGCTTCGAATTCCAAAGGATCTGCCCACCTTGGCTCTCCCAGGCTTTGTTATGTCACTTCTTGCTCCCAAATCCAACTGGGTGCAAGCCCTCCACTGGCAGCTTGGTCAGGGGGGTTTGCCCTGACATTACACAACAGAACCAATAGGATTTTACCCCAAAAGGCAGAAAGTCTAAGTGGTTATTGAGTGTGTACTGAGTGGTTATTGAAGGTGCCTGAAGGGGAAAGCTTATTTGTAAACATCTACAGGTTTACTATCAAGGGCTAGGGCTGGGGTCACAGAGACCCCCACATTTAGTGCCTCCCTGAGGCTGTCCCTGTGTGAGCTGCCTGTTTGAACCTGTGGTATGGAGATTTGGATGATGCAGTGTACAAACTGACCATGCAATCACTTGCCTAAGACTAAAAGATAAAATAAGAGACCAACTTTCATCAGCAAGAAGAAAGACAATAAGAGGGGAAAAAAGTTTAGTTCATCACAAGTCATTGTTTATCAGATTGAACTGTGCCTTTTGGCTCAACAGGTCTGTGACTTCAGTCCCAATTTCAGCACTGCTTTAAATATAATACTAAACAGATTTGTTTTCCTTGGAGAGGAGACTCAACCACCTTCTTCACAGATATTAAAAATGCAGAGAGAGGCTGGTGTTTAATGAGTTCACTTGCAAGGTACTAAAGCCAGCTACCACCTGTCAGGATCTTCAGATGTGCTCCTAGGCCTTAATTAAGAGCTGTTCTTGGTTTAATTTCATTCCTTCTCTTCCCAGCCCCACCTACCTCCTTCCACCCTTTTTGGTTTGCCTTGTTTTAGAAGACAGAAACCAGCCCCAGAGAGACGCCTTCCAAAGTCAATCAAAAATTAATTTCAGGTGGCAGCCGAGTCACAACTTCTCATTTATTCATCAAACTCCAGTGACTTCCCAATCTCCTAATCACAGATTCATTGAATCATTCAGCTTGGAAAAGACCTCTAGGATCATCAAGTCCAACTATCAAATTCCTGCTGAACAATCCCAGCTCTTCCAGCTCCTCCTGTTTGTTGCCTAGTGGTGGGACAAAAGCAGCCAGCCAAGCATGCAAATCAGATTAACAATTTGCACCTCTGTGAAAGGGATTAGCTGCTCTGCCTGGTGTGGATGCTCTAAGAAATCAGTCTGCATCTGTCAAAATCTGTAACCTTACTTGTGTCCCTGACTCCATACTTGGGTTGGTTAAGATAATAATAATAATAATTAATTAACAGGCTGCTTTAGATTGCATCTTCTCCCGTATGGGATTAATCTTGTATTTCCTTAGGGAGCTGATTTTCCAGGCTGGCTGTGAATTTATTCTTTGCTGCTCTAATACATGATGGTGTTTGCATGCTTTCAGGGTCACAGCTACAGCAGGGAAAGCATAGGAGTTAAAGCAGTGGAGCCAGTTTAGGATTGTGTCCAAATCCCATAAATGCCACATGTGACTTCAGATAAGTCACTTAATCACCCTTTCTCACACCCTATATTTACCAGATCAGCCAAGGCAAGCGGATTTACGAGGATGATTCATCCCAAAAAGGGCCAAGGGACATGGCTTCTATTCCTGACTCTGCTCTGAAACTTCACTAAAGTCACTTTTCTCACACCATCCCAACTTCCCAGCTGCAGAGGGAGGGTGGCATCTGCTTGGCTCTAAAACTGGAGTGACAGCCCTCAGCCAAGACACTCACCGACATTCCCAGCCTTCAGCATCCTTTGGGAGAAGGTGACCCTGTGGATGGTGGCTTTTCAGTGGATACCATGCTTCTGATCTCAAATGGGGACATGTCACCTGAGGTAACAACCCCAAATCATCATCTCCCCGAGCTGATTAGGTCTGAATTAAATCTTTTGGACTAAACGTAGTGATAAGTCTGAACTTCCTCTACAAATTGGAACAAATTCTTGTCTGAGAAACTGTCCCCTGCACAAGGTAAGGAGGAAGGGATGAGAATAAAACTCACAGTAACATTTGCAGTGCAGTCTGGGGATGCTGCAAACCTCCCCAAGCTCCTTCTCCAAACAAAACAACACAACGACCTCACTAACTGAAGTATAAGGGCAAAACAGTAACCAATGAGTTCTCCCAATTTTTGCTTCACTGTGGACCTTGGCACACCAATCTCCCTAAAGGGTAGAGAGCAGCCCTGCTTGGAAGGTACAATCTCCTTTCTCTTGGTGTGAGAGCCAGTTTAAGGCCAGCAAATGCAGTATTCCATATTACAGTATTCCATACCTTGCAAAGCTTTCCCCTGTGGAACTTCTGAGTTTCCATTCCACCCAGTGCAGAGTGGGGTGGCAGAGAGAAGCTGAGCAGCCTCTTTGGACATATTTTGGGCATCAGGATTGGTTGTGATGGTGCAGTCTGGAGCCCATCACCATCAAATTTACCCCAAGCCTGCTCTAGAGGCACTTTGGATGAGGGAACTGCGTCCCATTGGATGGGCACAGCCTTGGCCACAAAGCAAGTTTTCCTTTCCAGTGTGTACAGAACACTTCCATTTAAAGTTAATTTTCTGTGTATTTGATTTTTCACCCTGTCCAGTCAAGGTCTGAGTTCCTAAAATGATTTGAACACTCCCAAGTCTTAGTTTCTTTTTTTCCCATCCTTTCCAGCCTCCCCCAGAGGAAGATCTGTTCCCAGCATTTCTCACACCATGGACAGGGAAGTTCAGCTCCATGATGCTGCTCTGCCATGCAAGAACACCCACCTGTCTCAGTCAGACCTTTGGTGACTTTGTGTCCTCTATTTCCTCTCAGAAGGCTCCAGGCAGTGCTGCAATTCAAGCAGTTGCTCCATCATCACAACCCTGGCTTGTCTGGCCTTCAGCTTGTGTGCATGAAAAGGACAAGAACATTGTCTTCACACCACAGGCTGGTCATGTCAGCCAGGGAACAGAAAGAATCTGCTTCTTGGTACACACATAGAGCTCCTAAAGTGGGTGTTCCCCTTCATCTGCAGTCTTAGAGTGATCCTGTGAGAAGAAGCAGTGAGAAAGGCTTGGGAAGGGGTGGGAATGCTGCAGGAAAAGGAGCAAAGCAGGATTTGTGATGAACTTCTCAGACAAAATTGTAACTTGGATCAGGCATCAGGGAAGAGCAAAAGCCTGAGAGAAGTCCCGGGTGTGCTCACACACCAGGACCAGCAGCCCCTGGGACAATTTAGGTCTTGTCAAGCAAGGAATGACATCTCTCTTTGAGCAAATATCCATCCCTGGAGCTCTGGTGATGGCCCGTCCCTGTCCATCCATTAAGGATCACATTTGTTTTTGTGACAGCTGGCACAGTGATTGCTCGGTATGGATTGCAATTACAGCCCAAGCACAGTGAATCTGAATTTATCAAACAGGAGGCTTTAACTAACCAACAATTCTGCTCAGAGGGATGGGCCTCCTCCTGGGAGGAAAAGGGGCTCCTGAGGATCTAAAAGCTCTCTTCCAAAAGGGATGTGTGCCCAGACAACAGCAGGGCTGGGCTTTGTAGGGGAAGATGCTCAGGTGTTAGGCAGAGAGGAAATTTTGACTTGTTCCTTTGCCAGTCACTGAGAGAAGCAGGAGGACTCCTGGAGTGGTGCCATGCCACTCAATAACCCCATAGGTAAACAAGGAAGGTCTCCCCCATAGTGAGGGAATCAAATGCTAAAATCTAATGGGAGCTGGAAGAAATTCAGATTTTTAAAAAAAAAAAAAAAAAAATTATTATATAATATACATTATGTATATACATATATTTATAATTTTTTTTATTATATGGGAGGGGTTTATGTGTGTGAAATCTCACACATTTTGAATGTGTACCTTTTGGGTTTTAATCCTACAAGATCTCCAGTCTTAAACATATACAAGAGTCACCCTTCAGCCCCCTCCCTGCCAGCTTTCACTGCAGGCCACAGGAGGGAGGGAATTGCAACCCTGCAAAGCCAAGAGCCCAAGGATGCCCCATGGAGACACACCAGAAGGTTCCCATATGGTCAGATAAGCTGCTGGAGCTGATTTCCTGGCAGCAGCCAGGGTGCACAGTTGGAACAAACCTGTCCCAAGACATCCCACCTCCCTTGTGCATGCCAAACACAGCTGAGCCACGGTGGATGCCAGAGCTGGAGCTCATCAGGAGACCTGGAGCTGAGCTGGGAGCTGGTCTGGCTGCACACAGGTCACTTCCCAGCAGACAGAAAGGCTTCTTTGATGGAGAAGACTTTTCAGAGCACAGAGAGAGAGTGTGGACGTTGTAAGGTTTTTCCTTGAGCAAACCAATGAAAGGGAGATGCACCCAAGTTGCCAAATGCACTTGCAGACACAAACTGTGCTTTGGGCAGCACTTTCTGCTGTCCCAGACCTCAAGGCCTGAGTTTGCATCCCTTGTAGGATTGGTGAATGTCTACTCCTTGAACAGGACCAGAGTGGGAGGTCATTGCCCCTGCTCCCCTCCATCCTGGTGTAGCCCTGTATCACACACAGGCTGGTGCTGAAGGGTGGCAGAAGCACTGAACATGGAGAACACATGAGTTTACATCAGTTTGTAAACTCTGAGTAGTCTCACCATGCTTACTTACCACTTTGTAAGGCCACTGCCCTTAATCTGTTTGTATTGTCTCAAAGAGCCACCTGCAGCTCCGTCCCTGCCCTCGGATGCTGTTGATGGCCACAGTGGAGATGGGAAGTGCCCGACCTTTTTGGATCCTCTGCGCTGCCTCCAGCATTCCTGGCTCTGCTTCCCCCTCTTCCTCAGCTTCCCTGCCTTCTTTGCTGAAAATACATTTCCTGGGGCAATAATTGCCGGACAACAGGTACACAAGAAGCTTTTGTTCTTTGGCCACATCTCTTTAAATTCACCTCCCTCAACACCTCTTTAGTGGCTTTACCTGGCCAGGCAGAAAATTCTAACAATTCTAACTTCTTTCCTGAAGCGTGCCAAGTCCACTGCTTTGATTTGTCTCTCGGGGTGGGATTGGTCTCACCTGGTGTTTGATGTGCACCACGTTGGTCGTCTGCAGCCACACTGGTCACCTTCAGACGCTTTAGAGTCCGCAGAGAGAAATAAGCCCTGCCAGGACATGAGTCATCTGACCTATTTGAGATGTCTGCTTCAGAATGAGATTAATCACACCCTGGAAGCACCTGTTTTGCTCCAGCTAAAGCAGGAGTCTAGACAACCAGCTCATGAATTCAACCTCACTGTCTTTTTAGGTGCTCATCTCCCCAGGATCGTCGGCTCTAATGAACCCTCCAGCAATTTTGTCAGTCCTGCTTTAGCTGAGCTGTACTTTGGCCCATGCTGTGTGATGACAGCTAATGATGAGCAGTCTGACCTGATGAGAGCAAGGGCTGCTGTTGTCTCCTGAAAAGAGAATTCTGCCCTTCAGAGAAGGTGGGAGAAGGTGTGTGAAGGTACCAGACTAGGCAGCCACACTCGGGATCTGGATGTGGGTGGATCTGGGGGTATTTTTGTACTGCCCAGATGGTGAGGATCCTGCTCAAACAGTGCAGAAGAGATATCAGAGAGCATAAGTAACTTAAGGATATGTTCGAACTGCGAAATGCTGAGCGTTTACTTGTGCTCTGTCTGCTTTTCCTGACAGTGCTGGCTCTCAGCCTTGCCAAAGTCAGGGCACAAACTGGGAAAAAGGAGCAAATCCGGAGTCCCAGAGCTGGGGAGCATCTCCTTAGAGAATTCAGTGTCCCCTCCATGCAGCATCACAGACCACAAACACCTACACAAACAACCTTTGGAAAGAGCTTCAGGTGTGAAAGGGGCAGGTGAAGAACTGCAGCCAACACACGTGCCCACAAACTGGACAGAGACCTGCCCACTCTGCCCACACCTGAAAATACATCCAGGGCTCAAAATGAAGGGCTGGGACCCACACAAAAGCTCGTGTGCACTCATTTCTTGCTGTGCTTCCAGAACTCAGGCACCACTTGTGTCTAAGTGAGTCCTTAATGGTGCTGAGCCTGAGCTTGCAGAAGGGCTTTGACCTCAACTTAATTAATAGAAAAGACATAATCTTGATGTATGGATTGCTGGTTTGATACCAGTTAATTTAACTACAGCAGGATCTGTGCTGGAAACAGGATCATGGGATTTGGCTCTGGGGGCACTTCCATGTTTCATTCTGCCACTGATTAATGACCATCACAAAATCATGGAATGGGTTGGATTTAACGGGGACTTCAAGCTCATCCAGTTCCATCCCCTGCCATGGGCAGGGACACCTTCCACCATCCCAGGTTGCTCCAAAACCCATCCAACCTGGCCTTGAGCACTTCCAGGGATCCAGGAGCAGCCACAGCTTCTCTGGGCAACCTGTGCCAGGCCTCACCACCCTCATAGTAAAAAAATTCTTCCTAATATCCCATCCAACCCTGCTCTCTGTCAGTTGTAACCATTTCCCCTTGTTCTATCCCTCCCTCCATTGTCCCAAGTTCCTCTCCAGATTTTCTGGAGCCTCTTTAGGCACTGGAAGTGTTTCTGAGGTCTCCCCAGACCCTTCTCTTCTCCAAGCTGAACCATCTGCATCTCAACCTTCCCCAACTTAAAATCACAGGGAGAATCTGAGCCCAGCTGAGTCTTTACTTGGTGGGTTTGACAGCCAAAAACTTCCACCCATTCCCATCCCTGTCACAAAGGTGAGATCCTTATCATGTCAGTGGAGCAAAACCCTGTAAAATATCCACCTTTTACCACCCTTGGAACCAGCCACAACCAGGACAGCGCAGGAAACACGCAGGGAGAAGTGGACTGCCTCTCTCCTGGTACTCGAGGCTGTTGCTTCATGGAGAGGAAAGGAATTTCCCTGAAGTGCCTCACAGAGGGTTTGTTCTCGGCTTGTGAAAGCCAAGCAGTGTTTAACATCAGATGAAATCAGGGAGAAGGAGCACAGGAGTGGGGCCAAGGGTGAGATGATGTTTTGTGATACAGTTAAGGCTCGCAGCAATATCAGTGTTTTGGGAGCAGATAATACAAGGTAGGAAGTCTCCCCATACATTTTTCTTTCAAGCATTGCTGTTCTTAGAGGAGCCACTAATCCATTATGATAAAAGAAAAATTATTTACATGGCAGGAAATGAAGAAGGGCTTGAGTCCCTCTGTCCCAGAACTTGGCTAAAGTTCCAGTGCAGCCCTCAATGAAAGCAAACCAATGCTGGGGACTGCATGAGTCACTCTCAGGAGCAATAAAATCAAAGCTAAATCAGCCAGCTTGCTGATATGACCATTCTCTATTTTTTTGTCTCTTGTTTCAGGCAGGAGGGGGAACATGAATGTGAAAGTGCAGGGAAAATATGGAAGAAAAGGAGGAAGAGGGTTCACATTGGAAGACAGCCAGTAAATATTTTGACCACAGGCAAGATCTGAACCAGAATACTCTGTACTGAGCAGGAGGCATATAGCAGAGGAGAATACTCTGTACCCTGTCCATCCAAGTGCTGCAGTGATTTAATCCAGTCCTCAGGAAGCTACAGAGGGTAGGAAGGAGGGAAGGATATTTACTTTATCACAAGAACACAATCCAGGACCAACCAACTATTTCTGAGAGACTTTTCTTCATCCAAAAAAGCCCTCTAGTACATATGCTCTCTGCTTTATCATTCCCACATTTATCAGAGGACTCCAAGCAAGACACCCCGGGGACTGTGACAGAGCAAAGGTATGTAAAGGAGGAAGCATTTGAAGCTATTTTTCCAATCTGCACTGGCCAGCATTCTGATCTCTGGAGACTCCTTCATCCACACCCACATTTTCACAAGAAGGTGTAAATTCCCTCTGCTGTGCTGACATGCAGGATGCTGTGTGTCTGACACCAGCCTCTGCAGGCAGTTCCCCCCAGAGCCCATCAAAGTGAATTGCCTGAACACCAGAGAAATTGGGCAGTGAGTCATTTCACCTCTATCCTGTTTCTCCAACATCCAATATCACCCCATGGATTGATCCCTACATTTCTCTGCTTTTCCTGCTAGGTGAGGTGTTGCTCCTGCCTTGGTGATTCCTGGGAGGGTTCTTTGAGCTCCCTCCAGACCAGGCTGCAGAGGATGTTTGCCAGCTCTGAGTGTCTGCAGAAGCTGTGAATCCGTGGCTGTGCCCAGCAGCATCCAGGTACACAAAAACCTGTCTTCCAGCACCATCCTCCTCCTCCTCCACAGCCACCCTGGGCAGGAATTATAACTGCATTAATTAGTTGCTGTTTGAGCTCCCCAGGTCTGACATTATCACTGGAATACTCATCTAAATCTGGTGGCCAAACAAATTAGAACTAATGAGGCCATCAGGGTGATATTAACATAGGAGGAAGATGGGAGAACTTCTGGAGGAGGTTTCACTGCCAGACTGGGCACAGCTTGATTTCCAAACAGTCCTGGAGAGAGCAGGAGCAGATGAAGTGTATGCAGGGATGATCCAACACCAAATCTGGGATGTGGCAGGATGTGGCAGCAGTTCCTTACTGCCTCCTGAGGAGTTTGGTAATGGCAAACAGGGTGGGAGCAGCAGGCTTGGGTGAAGAATGAGAGACAGAGTGGATGGATAGAATTTGGCACAAAATTCCAGGGATTCTTGTCTCAGCTCCCTACACTTGACTTCTGCTGGTAAACGAGCCTGGTGCTTCAAGAGAGGCTTCAGAAAGATCATCTGAGTAACTCTCCCACAGGTGGCTACCCAGCCATGAAGACAAGGAAGCAGAGGGGATGGGATGTGACCCAGGTGCATCCTCTCTCTCCCACACCTTTGGCTACAGACAGGCTTCCATGGCATTTCCACTGGCCCTGGAGCCCACCTGGGTGGAGACTGTTGGAAGAGGCAAATTTGAAGGGAAGATGAACAGTTCTAGAAGAAATACAGCTGGCACAGACATGAGGATGGCTCCTCTGAGGGGTAACAGGTCCAAATGGAAAGTCCATCCATACTGAGATCCACCCTGTCCTGCAGGCACGCCCCTGTGGGAAGTGCCAACCCAGATGTCTCCTTGAAAAGGGTGGAGAAAATTCCATACCAGCCCTCTGAGAGAAGAACCAGAGCATTCCTGCTCCCCCTCTGCCTTTGAAACACCGACAGTGGGTATCATGAGGGCAGATGGTGCTTAAAGGGTCACAAACCGAGGTTATCTGGGTGGAAGAGTCATCTCAGGACACACAGAAGTGCTTCAGAGCTTTGATAACACCCTCCAGACATCTCCTCTCTAGGTACTCTTTCTTCCTCAGGCACCAGAGAGGCAACTGCTTGGGAGAGGCACAACAAAGGCTTTTGGGAGAAGTTGAAATCTTCAGCAAGGCTCAGAGAACAAGACAGATGTTTTGGTTAATATCTGTAAACTTGGCTGCTGCTTGCTGAGATTTATTTATTTTATATTTTTATTTTGAAATTAGTTTCTTTCCTGCTGCAGAGGTAGCACTGAGAAGAGATTATTTGCTGTTCAAGCTGGTGATATACCCAATGCCGTGGTGTCATTTCTGTTTTCGTGGATGGATGAGGGTCACTTTTAGAACCCCTTTTTTTAGGAACAAACTCTTAAACTAGACATTTTAAAATATATTTCCCATAAGCATTTATGGTAATGAAGAGAGCATTTACAGAAATCTCCAAAAAGGGGCACTGAATCATCCCTGCTTGTCTTGTTCCTGGAGATTGTCCAAGACTGAGATAATCCTTGCTTTCCTTTGCAGGGTTAGAAGGTCTTAGAAGCATCTCCAGAGGTTCTTCTGCTTTTATAACAGCACTTGAAATCTATGTAACAGCCAATAAATAGCACAGATACCTTCTGATCGTAAAATCACAGAAAAATGAGGTGTCTGGTGGTGGTACCTTGGTCACAAAACTTCACCTTGTGCTACCAGCCCAAACGTGGCCCCAGGTGGCATCAAGAGAATGCCATTGTCATCTCATGTTACAGGAATGCCATTTTATGGGACACTAACCAGCTCTCAGTGAAGAAGTCAATGACAGAATTCACAATTAGGAATGAAACCTCATCTCTCTACCAGAGGTAGTTAAATGAACATTGAGGCTTAAAGATGAGCTGATAATGAGGGAAGAGTTTGTGATGTTCTTTCCAGAGATGCAGCAGGGAACACAGGATATACAGAACCTGTGTCCTTCACACAATCATGGAATGGTTTGGGTTGGAAGAGATCATTTAAAAATGATCCAGCTCAAATCCTCTTCCACGAACAGGGATGCCACCAAGGAGAGCAGCTCTTGAGAGGACCCAAGCCAGCTTCCCCCAGCCATCCCCAGAAAACAGCTTTCCAGTGCTTTAATTGGCAAAAAAGCAACAAAGAGTTTATGGAATCTGTGAGTGACACCAAGCCCTCCATCAGCTCCTCCACCACACGTGGCAGCCCCCTCCACATGCCCTCAGCCTGGTGCACGGTAGGGCTGTGGGGAGGGTTTCACCCCTGCCCAATCACCCTGCCCCAGCTCCCTGGCCACTCTGAGCAAAAAGGAGGAAAAACAAAGAAACGCCGTGACAGGAGAGTTAACTTTTAGGCTGGGTAAGGAATAAGGGAGCTGGATGTCATTGTGCTGCAGAAGTGACCTACTTTCGCTTTATCTGGCTTATCTCTGTTTGCATTGGTTTATTGATGGCAGGAGATACTGCTAAGTGAGTGGTGCTTCCAGAATACAAATGAAGGTTGAGTGCAGCCCTTCTGCCCAGGGAAAACTCTGGCAGGGACCAGGAGCAGCTCCTCCACCCAGCTCCTGGCAATTAGCAGGCAGATCTAATGCAAGGAGGTGATGGGCTCTGAGGCAGTGACCAGAGCAGTGTTAGTGCTGTGCCTTCTAATGAGCCCTGCAGCAGATTGTGATGGGGGAAATCCTGGTTTAGTCCCACAGAAAGCCTGGTCCAGCTGGGGTAGACTTTTCCTTGGTCATTCCTTGAATTTCATTGGGCTGGGAGAGCACGGGGAGGAAAGACAACTGCTGGAAAAGAGCAGCTCCAAGTGAGGGAGGGGACAGTGAGCTGCGTGTTTCTGTCTCCCATTTTCTGGCCACAGCTGTGTTAGCCCAGGGTTCTCATGGCTCTCCATGTGGGCAGGGGGTTGTGCTCCTGGTGTGCTCTTCATCCCTCTGCAAAAACCTCCACCTCTGAGGCTAAGCCTGTAGAAACACAGAGTGCAGGGCCAGGAAAACAGCTGCTGGCACAGCCTTGGCCAGTGCCACCCTCCTCCTGACAGCAGTGCCCTGGCAGGGTTGAGGAGATGGCATGGACACCACCTGAGCCCATCAGGCCACGTGGTGGAAGAAAGGAAAAGATGTGTGCACATAAATTACTGTGCTACGTGCCCTCAGCCTTGGAGCACGTGCCCTGCTATGTTTCACTACATACTTTACAACACCCATGGAAAGCTTTAGCCACACAAAAACTTTCTTTAGCCCTCATGGAAAGTGCATGGACAGTAACACCCTTGGAGCCACAACTCTCAGCATCCTTTTGCCTTTCCACAGGGGCTGAATCCCCTTTCCAAGTCAAATCTGCCTGGCTGGCAACCACTGAGATCAGGAGTCTCCACTTTCCCCCCTCTCCACACCTTCCCTCAGCTCTCCCAAGTCCCAGGCTGGTTCCACACCTTGTTTCCAGGATCCTGTGTCCCTCCTGCAGAGGGCTGGTGCCAGACTTGGGAAAATCTCCTCATCCTCTCCTCTCCTCATCCTCTCCTCTCCTCCTCCCTTTTCCCTTGCCTGCCACACCTGTATTTGCTAATCAGCTCACAGCATGCTCAGTAATTGCCCACGAGAAAACACGGGTGCAGATGTGGTGGGGAGACGGGCACACACAAAATGAGATTCTTGTTTTCCAAACAGACACCAAAATTTAATTACAGCCTCAATAAACGGTTATTAAAACCCTCTTCACTTTGTTGTTGTCCTTCCCCCCATTGTCTCCTGGCTCTGCATTATTGAATCATCAGCTCCTGTTGTCTTGTTTGGCTGCTTTGAGGAAAAGACACAATGCAGGAAACTGCAGAGTTTGGACCCACACAGTGTCTTCCCCCTCTCTCCTCCTTTTCTTTTACCATATATATTCCTTCTCCTTCTGATAAAACCATGTAACAGAGAGTTTTCACCCATATTTTATGTCTGTTTTCAGGCAGGAATTCCCAATCCCTGGCACGGGGAAGAGAGAGAAGGAAGGAAAAGGGGAATTTGCTGCTGTCTGTAGGGCATTGTGTCCCAGTGAGGTGTGTTGGAGCCCAAAAAGGGGGCACTGCCTGCTGCAGCTCTCCGTGATGGGATGATCTCCTCATCCCCTGCCAAGACTGACATTCCCCAGGTGTCTTCATCCTAAGGGAATGTCTTCTTGCCTAAAGACAGAGGAGCTCTGTGTTTCCAGCCCAAAAGGATCTTCCTGCCTTGGGCTTGTGCAGTGTCTGGTCTCATGTTATCCTGGTCTTTGAGGTGACCATAATGACCTCCTCAACCATGGCAGATATCCCATGGAAAGGCCTGGATGTCCCTTTTCCTGCAGCCCTGTAATCCTGAGCTAGTTGAACACTCCTGGCTATTTGCAGGAACACCTTACAGCTTCCCTAGGAAACTGTGCTTGTTTTACCCTCAGGGCATGAGTGAGGACTGACATCCCCACTGCCCTCCTTCAGGGAAAGAAGGAGATAAAGTTTTCCCAGAAGCTGGTGCCTTGTGTTGGTCCTTGGGAAGATTCTTTGCTGACTCCACCACCCCACTTCCCAAGGACATGGAGAGGCTGTAGGCTGTATCACCACAAGGTCCCTGTCAAAGGGCCCAAAGCTGTGCTTAAAAAGTCAGGAATTAAATCCTGTCCATGTCCAGCTTCCCTGTGAGGCTGTTCAGGGCAGAGGGCACTAAGAAAGCTTTGCTACTACACCAGGATTCATTAGCACACCATGTTAGCCCTGGGCATGCACCAGAAATGTTAATCAGACGTTTCCCCCCTTCCCTCCTCCCGGCTTTAATCCCTCTATCAGGATCCCTAAAGGTTTGACATATGCACCCCAAGCCTGCTCACAGGGCTTGGTGCTATCTCTGCCTCCATCAGGAGGAACCAGCCGGTGTCTAAGCTCCCCTCCTGCCTGCTGGGTTTTCATACTTGATTCCATCTCATTCCTGCATAATCCCTGCTTGTAATTACAAATATCAGGCGTGGGGGGCCAGGGGGGCCATCTGTGGAGATAACAACTGCCCTGTTTGCTGACCTGAGCAACCAGAGATGGCTCCAGCTACTTGCCAGCTCTGTTGCATAAATCCAAAGGGCCTAAGATTGTGTATTTACATGGCTCCTTAACTCTCTTTTTGTCAAGGGCAGCCTTCCCACCCCAGATGGAAATAAAAAGGTGTTTATTTGCACAAGCCCTGAAGCCTGGCTTGCCTGTCACATGGGTGGCAGATTTATCTACATCCTGTTCATCCCTTAGAGCCAGACTAGGACACATGGAGATGAGTCCTGAGTGTGGGCAAGGAGACCAGGACTCAGGTACACCATCCAGAGACCAGTTTCCCATACAGAAATAGAGGGCAAGTGCTAGAGAAGATTTAATCTGGCTGAGAAGATCCTGGGTGAGTGGGAGGGAAAGGCATTGGCACAATAAGAGGATGGTCCCTGAAAGTACAGCTATGATGTGAGGCACGACCACTCCAATGAGATGCTCCAGCTCCCCAAAGCCTTGGCTACAATTCACCCCCAGGAAGAGGTGCCCTCTCCCCTTGCCTGGCCTTTTAAAATCATGGCAGATTTGGCCCCAGAGGTTGTCCCAGTCACAAATCCACCAGCCAGGACATTTCCCATCCCAGTTACCCTCACAGACCACGACGGGCCCCGTTTTTTGGCCACTTTGCATGGAGATAGACCAGAACCCATTCTGCCATCACACACCTCCCATGCTCCCAGCCCTTCCTCACTGTCCTCACACCCTCACCCTGAGCTCCCAGATGCATGCTGGCACCTTCTTTCCCCACCCCAACACCAGACACCCCTTAAGGTGTTTCACTGGTGGACCACAGCACCTTCCCGTCCCTGTCTCCCCAGATGTGCCTTCACTTAGCTCTGCCTTGGCACCCGAACAGAAAAGAATCATGGAATCATTTAGGTTGGAAAAGCTCTCCAAGATCATCAAATCCAACCATTAACCCAGCACTGCCAAGGCCCCCAAGTGCCACATTTACATGCCTTTTAAATCCCTGCAGGGATGGGGACCCCACCACTGCCCTGAGCAGCTGTGCCACTGCTGGACAGCTCTGGTGGTGAAGATCATTTGACAGGAGGGGAAAGATTCACCTGAGTGCCCTCAGTGAGGACAGCAGTGTTTGGGCAGTGCTTTCTCTGCCCTAGGAACCAAAAAGGGACTGGGTGTGGTACCAAGCACCAGCCACAGCTTTATTTTGTTGTTAAAGATCCTGCCGCAGGTGAAGGGACCTGCTGGAGCTCTCACACACAATGCCAAGTGTGAGTCAGACTGCTCTGTTTGCCCTCAAGGCTGAAGAGGGCAAATCCCTGGCCCATTTTATTTATCAGCACAAACAAAGCCTTTGATCCCTCAGAGTCCCTGGAGAAGCCTCCTGTGCAGAACTCACAGTGCAAGTTGTGTCATCCTAAAACAAACACCCACTCCTGGCCCCAGGACTCACACCCCCAGTCTGATGATGGTGTTAATTAGATCCCTCTTATCTACAGTGGGAACACAGCTCAAAAGCCACCAACATTTGAGACACTCCAAGAGGTGAATCCCACCTGACTCTCAGTTCAGAGGGGCCCAGTTCTGCACCAGGGGTCAAGGAGATGCACCAGGATCCACCCTTCCATCACCCAACTCCCCTTCTTGGCACAGTAAGTGGATGAGCTCTGAAAAAGCAGATGTGAAGGACAACAGGATCAGCTTAAGGGGATGCTCCAATTCCCCAACAGGCTCTCTTTAACATGTCACAACTGGGCCCTGGCTTTTGCTCCTGAGGGCAGGATGGGTAAAAAAAAAAACCCAAATAGCCCCAAATTGTCACCTCCATCTGCTCTGGAGACTGTGAGTTCACAGCTCCTACTCATGGTTTTCAGACAGGGTCCTACATCAGAGTTTCTTCTCTTTGCAAGGATCTTTAATTCCTGACCTTCCCCACATCCTTCCCTCCCCGCTGCCCTCCCTGGCCTCTCAGATCTTTTCTTCTGCCTGTGCTGAAGGAAAATTCCACTTGCTTTTGGAAGGGTCACTGTGTGAGCAGCAGGGAGATGACAGCAGCACTCTGAGCAGTCACCAGAGATGTTCCCCAAGCATTCCAATCCCCTTTCCCCCTCCCTTTCTCCAGAAGTTCCAGTCCTTTATCACACTCATTTCCACCCAACTATTTATTGTGCAATAACTCATTACCATTCCTCCTAGGACACCTTTAATAAAAGCCTATGCTTGCATATTAAATATTAAATTTATAAGATGTATAATCCTTCTAATTAAGTTGAATTTAATCTAGAGCTCTAAATTAGAAGGAAAAGAGTGGGGAGAAAATAAGAAGGGGAGGAAAAAAAGAAATCAGAAAAGCCGAGTGTGGCACAGAATATCTGTGTGTGCCAACCACCCCGTGGTGTCATTGTCTGAGAGCAAAGACCGAGGGGCTGCCCCCACTGAGATGAGAGAGGGCAGGGGATCCACAGAGCCCTTTGAAGATTCATTTCATGCCACTCACAGGCAGCACAGCCAGAGGCAAGGTGTCCACCTATCACAGACCCATCCTGGAGTCTGACAGACCCGGTTCCCTCTCCTGCTCCACCATGGACTCCCTGCCTGAGCCTGAGTGGGAAAAAGGTCTCGATGCACAAAGGGGCTTAGGAGCTGTGTCGTTTTTGAGACAGGGCTTAGCTGCCAGCAAAATGATTCTGAAAGCCCCTGACTTTGGGGAGTTTTGGTCCACATGGCTTTCCAGCCTTTGGATTTCATGCAATGCTTGGCTTCCTTTTAAAAGTCAGAGAACCTAATCCCAAATAATTTGTCTTTTGTGTTGGTCCTGAGCTGCAGTTCCTGCACACAAGGGTAATTCCAATTCCTCCTGCAGAAGTCCTGTGTATCTGCTAAGATCCTACAGCTTGGAAAGCAATGGGATTATGCCAGGATTCTTCAGGAGTGGGACCTCATGGAATCAAAGAATGGTTTGAGTTGGAAGGGACCCTAAGGCCCATCCAGTGTCATCCCCTGCCATGGGCAGGGACAGTTTCCACTATCCCAGGGTGCTTCAAGCCCTGTCCAACCTGGCCTTGGACACTTCCAGGGATCCAGGGGCAACCACAGCTTCTCTGGGCACCCTGTGCCAGGGCCTCCCCACCCTCCCAGGGAAGAATTTCTTCTGTAAACTCCAACTCCTGCTCCTTGGTTTTGATGCCCACATGAGACAGCAGGTCTATGGGGACTGCCACTGATTTATGACCTTTTTAGGTGTGAAATATCTTATTTTGTTCTTAAAACATCTGGATTTCCCATCTTACCAACCCCATAGCTTTATGACTGCCTTTGGTAAATACAGTTATGGGTTTAACAGTTATGGCTAAATACAGTTATGGGTTTAACAGTTATGGCTAAATACAGTTATGGGTTTTTACTTGTGAAATATCTTATTCTGTTCTTAAAACATCTGGATTTCCCATCTTACCAACCCCACAACTTTATGACTGTCTTTGGTAAATACAGGTATGAATTCAGTCCTTGAACCCCACCCAGCCTTTTTCCATGGGAGTGGAAACATGAGATATTTTTTAAAGCAAGAATAAGGTAAGCATCATGCCTGGCCAGAAGGTGGAGAGTGGGGGAATTCTGATGTTTTAAGTAGAGTGTGTAAGTGCCAGGGCAACTCTGCCAAACAAAAGCATTTTTAAAAAAAAAGTTGTACCAGGTTGAGGACAAGAGAAGGGAAATATTTGGCAAACTGAGCACTGCACTCACTGGGTTGTTGGACAAGTAGGAAGAAAATTCTCCAGGGATGTTCCCAGCACAGCTGGAAGAGAACTTCCTTGGGATATCTCCAGAAAATAGGATATCCCTTGGGATATCATCCAGAAAAAAGCTTCCAAAGGCTGTCACCAACAGAACAGAAAGGAGGTCACCAGAACTCTATCAGCACACCAGAAAGAAAAGGTGATTGTGATATTCCCATCATAACCTATCAGACAATCTCACCAGGACACACTGGCACATCTGGTGCCACATTCTACCAAGATGCCCATCTAGAAGCACTAGAAGAGTTAAAAAGCACAAGAACTGGAGTGCTGAGGAACAGAAATGTGAATTATCTCTCCTAAAAACTTAATCTTCCTTCCTACCCACTGGGTGAACAAGACCCACGGCCTGCAAAGCATGGAAAACCCTCTCCTTGTTGCCTCTATTACACCCAAGTTGTGCTCCTGCCTTTTTTCTGTCAGTAGGAGACTCTTGCAGGGCCATAAAGAAAATAACTCACTTACTGGCATTTTCTTCAAAGTCCATATTGTATGCATTGCTTTTCACAGGGAATTGGATTTTCAAATTCACAGGCTCTAAAGGTCAAGGATAACAGGCTATCAGCATTTAATATGCATTCCAGGGAAAAGAAAAAAACTATAAAATTTGAAATAAAGGCTGCATGAAAATTCATTTCCAAAAAACCCAGATCAAAACATCTCCCTTCCCTCCCTATGAACTGGCATCTGCTCTTTGTTGTTGTATCTGAAATGTATTAAAAGCCTCCTGCTAGCACCATGGCTTAAGTCAACATCTGCAGCATTGATTCCTGAAGGTGATCCAGTAGGGAGGGGGGTTGGAGCCGGGACTTTTGTTCAGCATCAAAACAACAGCAACAGCAACAAAGACCATTGTAGCTTTTGTGCCTGTGTGTGCACGTGCCTCTTAGAGATGCTGAGGTGGGTGAAGGTGTTGAAAGAGATTCAGCACGGATTTCAAACAACTCCCTGCTGCTGGAGGGATGGGGAGGAGCAGAGAGGAAGAAGAATGTGAAGCCCTAAAGCTGTCTCTGTTCTCATTTCAGCCACACCAGCCATTCTCAGGAAGGGCAAACAGCTACTCTGAGTTTTGCTGCATACCCCGATAGGAATGAGATTGAAAAGGAAAGATGAAAGAAATTGGTTCAAAATCTCCTATTATGACCAATTGGATGACTGTCTTCTCCCTTAGTGGACTCCACAGGTAACACCCAAAAGTTTCCACATTGTCTTGCACATCTCCAGCCCTGGAACAACTCCCTCCTCACTGGAGAATTCCCTTTCTCTTAGGATCCACCTAATTCTAGAATTTAGCAAGGCAAGTCTCTAGATTGAACAGTCACTTTGATAGCAGTTGGATAGAGACAGACACTTCCAGAAGCTTGTTAGCCCAGCTGGAGAGAGGCAGGACAAAAACTTTCCCTGAAAATGCATTTGTCTCTCGGCCACCTCCTCCAAGAAGTTTAGACAATTGCTTATACAAGAAATTTGACTTTTCAACAGCTGAGAAGCTGAGAAGGGCCTCTGCCTTTGAGAACTTCCCAAATCCTGCACTCCCAAATCCTGCTTTCAACAGAAAAATCACTCCCTGCCTTTCCATCAACCCCCCGCCCTGTGACAGACCTCTCAGCACCAGTTTCCACCTCATTCCCTGGATAAGGGCAGCAGGGACACAGGGACTCACACCCACACACAGACTGATTCCAGGAGTGGAGCAGGGCCAGAGCCCAAACCTCATCAAAGTTATCATGACTCATGGGGTCCCTCAGATGTGGAATCATCTCGAGTTAAGGCAGGAACAGAGACACAAAGAAAAGAATTCCCAAACTCCCCTACCTCCCCACTCACAGCCTTATCTGTTGTGCCACACGTCCCACAAAGCCTTCAGCTGGAGGAAAACCCATCGAAAATGTGCTGAGTGACTCCAACACCACCAAGTGCTAAATGATTCACCACAACTCAGTACTTGGTGCAGAGAAGGAGAGGGAGGAAAATCCATGGGAAAAATTTTGCAATCACTCTTCCCAGTCAGCTGCAGGGTGGGATCAGTCTGCCCATGCTCCCCTTGCCTGAGCAAGGATGTGCTTGGCAATCACTTCAGCACAGGAGCTGCTGTCCCAGCTGTCCTTGGCTCCTAGAACAGGTATTTCACATTCCTCCCTGGAGTCCCTCAGGATTTCCTCTCCATCAGGTTTCTCCAAAGGCCCCAGCACCAAACCAGCACATCTCATGGGCTGGTGCTGTGCAGGGCATGAGAACAAGCTCTCCTGCACAAATTGCCTCTACAGATTCTGGGAAGTCTCTAGGGACATCCAGCTTCCAGGAGGTGACGGAGTTTGTGAGGGGATTTTGAACCTGTGGATGCTCCCTGGTCCCACTCATTTGGGGCTTGGCAGGGACCCCTCTCTAGGGCATCTTGCAGTGATTTCTTACGGTGTACAGAGAAAAGAGGCCCAGATCCTTCTTGAGAGAGCCCAGAGTTTGCTTACATAAGAAACAATTTGATCTGAACCAGTCTGAGTCCAGCAATTTGATCTGAACTAGTCTGAGTCCAGCTTGCTTCATAGAATCAGAGAATATTCTGAGCTGGACACGCCCAAAATCTCACCGTGTTCCTGAGAGCATTTTCCAAATTGTTTCTTGAACTCTCTAAGACTTGGTGCCGTTTCCACTTTGCTGGGGGGGCTGTCCCAGTACCCAGACACCTGCTGGGTAAATACACAATATTGTGTATTTGTATATGTATTTATATATTTACTTTTCCTAATACACAGTATTACCTGGTGTGGTGGTGCGTCCCTCCCTGCCCAGCCCTGGGACACACCCATATCAGGAGCTGCACCAAGGAACCCATCATCCAGGTGTAACCAACGTGCAGGAACATCTCCTGGTGTCCCTCCAGGGTAGCTGGCTGCCAGTCCTCATGGGCCAGGGCATCCTGGGTGGCTTGGGCACCACAGGGACCTTGTGCTTCACTTCTCCTCTTGTCCACATGGATCTTCAGGAGGAGGCCAAGGCACTCTGCAGACCATTCACAACTGCAAACCAGGTTGGCTTTGCCAGCCCATCATCTCCAGCAGCCTGTACTGATTCCTTGGACAGGCTACCTGGGGCAGAGCTGGGCAGAGTTAAAGCAGGTATTGATTAAAGACCTTTAACAAATCCAGATCCACCCTGGGCAGTGCAGGAGCCTGGCAGAGGCTACACCCGACAGGGATGACTGTCACGAGTTTTTCTGCAGATCTAAGTTTGGTCCATCTGCATATCAGGGGTTAATTGTCCAGTTACAGCTTCAGGTAATGAAGTCACGTTCCCCCAGTTTGCTCCTCCCCAATTCATTTTTGTTTATACTTTTCGGGCCTGAGGCTGTGAGGTGTCCTTGGTTCTCAGGCCTGGCAGGATTGTTTTGTCTGCCCAAGCTGTGAAGAGAGCTTGCTAACACTCTGTGAGAGTTCAGAGTTATGCACTAATGCACTACAGGCTCTGAAACATAGAAAAGCTAAATCTTAAGGCATCAGTACCCCCTTGCCATGGAAAACAGCCCCTCTCCCTTGCAATGCCTCCCAGCACGCCTGTGGCAGGGTTCTTGGGAGTCTCCACAGAAAAGGGGTTAACCTGCCCCTCTCTGGGACAGAGCCAGACACCCAAAATCAATCCCTCAGCAGCCAACATGAATTAAGCCAATTTCTGCATCAAAGCCTAGGAAAAGCTGGTTGCTGTTAAGGGAGCATTTATGAGAGGTCTGGAGGTGTTGTTACATTGGGAAGGTTTCTCCTGCCCCAAGATCAAGGACTCCTGGACAGCAAATCTACAGCCCAAAGCAACACCTTGTTGTGAGGAAAACAAAACTGCTGGAAACGGGTTAAAAATTGGCTACAGCTGCACAGAGAGAAGGTCTGGGGGGTGAATCGGTTTGGGGTGTGCAGCACAGGGATCTCCAGTGGAGGAAAGAAACACCTGAGGGTTTCCAAAGGTTTGTCTGCTGGGGTGGACTGAATTAATATGACCCCACCAGGCAAAGGTGGTTCCCAGTGGAAAAGTCAGACTATCGCAACTGAAGCCAAGGGAGTCTTCTTTTTTTCACAAAGTTCCTGGTCCATCAGAAGAACTTTTTGCCCCAGGAAATCAGGTATCAGTAAATGTGCAAGAGAGAGAGCTGTTTGCATCATCCATCTGTAATTCTGACACACATCCTGCCCACTGCTCCATCTCCAGTCAGGCAGATCTAGGTGGACCCAGAGTCAACATTTGCAGACACTTGAAGATGTTTGGGTGAAGAAAACACCGTTTATTTAGGAAAAAGCATTTCCCTCCTCACACTTACCTGCTTTGAATTCTGCCCAGTGAGATAAGGAATGAAATCAAGAGTAAAAAACACCAGCAGTGCAGGAATGGTCCTGAGTGTGTCCTTTCCTCATCCAGGAAAACAGCTCACTGAATTTTTGCCCCTCATTGCCAGTGCAAATGGCTGAACTTATGAAAGAGAACTGAAAAAGGGACATGGTGGGATAGGCAGAAATTTGGAACAGAGAATGAGGAGCATTAATGGAGAACACTCAGAGATTGAAAAAAAAAATCATTTTGGGAGGTACAAAGGAGAACATTCAGGATTTCTGTACTTCATGCAGATAGGAGGACAATTCCTTTCATTTGTCCCTGGAGCTCTCCAAGACAGCCAAGTTGCTTAGTTTGCTTAATTTCTAGCAAGGGTTGCTGACATGAGGAAAATTGTCTTCACACTCAGGCTGTGAAACACTGGAAGAGGCTCCTGGGGAGGGAAAGTAGCATCATCATTTGTACTGGGGCAGGTTATTCTACCTGCTCACATCTGCACAGACACCAGTTCCATGGATCTCACGGGTGCAGGCAATCCCATGGAGTGACAGTGACATTCCCTGGGATTTCTGGACACTGGCCAGATGCTCTGCCTGGTCTGGCAGACAGCCACAAAAATGTAGGGCTACCCAAAATGGCAAAAGATCCTGAGCAGCGACATTTTCACCACAGAAACAGGGCCAGGAGGTTGTTTGGGTACAGCTCTGGTGGGTGCAGGATAGAGGGAGGTGGGATAAGGTCTTTTCCCAGCCTGTGTCATCTGGAAGCTGTTTCTTGACAATAAAAAGGAACCCTGAGATCTCACAGCTAGCTCATGGGCCAAGGTGATCACTGATCTCCTCTGACCCTCAGCTCCTTCCCTGGGAAACAGAAAGGAGAATGTCTCTTTTTCCATTCTCCTCCCTTGCTTCCACATGGAATTTACAGGTGGATGATACTTCCTGCTGCCTTTGTGTGCAGGTGCTGGACTCCAGTAATGCCTGAGACTCTGAGGCATTGCTGCAATCTCTGCTGTTACAATTACTGCCTTGTTCTTGTGGTTTAGATGAAGGAAGAAGTTTAACCCTTCCACCTCCACCTGAAAAGCCACCAGTTCTAGTGGAAAGCTGCAGGGTTTATGGTGGAGTGCCTGATGGGAATAGGGGAGCACCTTGGGCATTGCAAACTGAAGGTTGGTGGCAGGCAGGTGTTAATTGCTCTGTGCTGACCAAGCATCAGGTCTCTGTTCCATTCCCTTCCCAAAAACAACCTCCTGCTTTCCATCTGCTGTGGAAATGCCCCCAGATCAGTGGCCTCTCCTGCTTTCTGCCCTTTCACCATGGAGCAGACTGAACCAGAGGTGATTTCCCTTGTTAGCTCCTGAAGAAGAATGAGGCCCTTGGTAGAAAATTCCCCCTCAAGCTCCCCTGGGGCTGGGTATGGATTCTGCTCCAGCTCTTCCCACACCAGGAACATCCAAGCTGGCTCCCACCATGTGTAGGATGAAGGACACCAAGAGGACATCATGTCTGCATTGCACAACTGGCCCTAAACATACAAACCTGGAGCATCTCAGCTCCATCAGACCCCAGTTCAGCCCTGGCTGTTGACAGGAGCACAGAACCTGCCCCCTGCTCCATCTCAGGCTTCTCCATGGCAGGAGAGGAACAGAGCAGCCATCAGCACACACACCTCAAAGTATTGCCAGGTTCTGGGGCAAAAAAATGGAAATCCCTGCACAGACATCCTCTCATGGCAGCCTCTGTGCAGAGGTTTGGCTTTCCTGGGGAAGCAGAGAAACAAGTGGTAAAAGTGTTTTTCTTTAGCTTGGGCAAATGGGCTATTTTTCAGTTGCTTTTTTCCCCCCTTTCTTTTTCTTTTTTATTTTTTTTTTCCCTTTCTCCAGCAATAGCACAGCCGTTGCCTGCATACTAAGCACCCTGCAGCACTCTAATTATCCTGGCAGCACACACGGCCCCTGCTTCTGCTGATGGCTGCAGGGAACCACTGGGAAGGCAGGAGGAGATTAGGGAGAGACTGTGGGCAGAGGGAGTGGGATGCAGGACCCAGCCCAGCAGGTCAAGCCTAAAATCAAGGAAAAAGGGACTGGAGTCATGCTGGGAACAGGAGGGATGCCCCAGCTGTGCTACAATCTGCCTGGAGGTCCTGATTGCTCACTAAAGGGTGGTGAGTTCCTCCCATGGCGTGCTGGGTGATGATTTGATGGTGGCTGCAGGGTTGTGGGTCAGTCCCACATCCCACCGATCATTCACCACTAAATGGAGGCTTTCAAATGCTCAAGACTGGGAGCATTGTGGCCCCACCTCAAATTCTGAGTTCAGTTTTGGGCCCCTCATGAAAAGAAGGACATGGAAGGGCTGGAGGGTGTCCAGGGAAGGGAAAAAAGCTGGGGAAGGGTCTGGAGCCCCAGGAGAGGCTGAGGGAGCTGGGGAAGGGGCTCAGCCTGGAGAAAAGGAGGCTCAGAGGGGACCTTGTGGCTCTGCACAACTCCCTGACAGGAGGGGACAGCCGGGGGGGAAAAGGGTGAGGATGAGAGGAATATAATCATTAAGGTTGGAAAAGCCTTTTAAGATCAACCATAACTGAAAAAATGACCTCAAATTGTGAGGAGGTTTAGATGGAATATTCAGAAAACTTTATTTAGTAAAAGGGGTGTCCAGCCCTGGCACAGCTGCACGAGGCAGGAGTGGAGTCCCCATCCCTGGAGAGGTTTTAAAGCCATGGGGATGTGGCACTTGGGGTCGTGGGGCACTGATGGCCTTGGCAGGGCTGGGAATGGTTGGGATTGATCACCTCAGAGTCTTTTCTAACTAAATCTCTCTATGGATCTATGTGGAGCTAGGAGGACTGAGCTGAGCAATGGGACACCATTTTTATAGTCTCCTGTGAGAACTTTCTTATGGAAATTAGTCTGTTTTCAGGAACAGCATGGACCTCCAAAACACCCAGGGGCACATGTACTGTGGAGCACTGGGAGAAACAGCCAGGATCTTCTCTTGGGCAATTGTCTTCTGACAGGTTAAAAGCAAGAAAAAACAAAACCACAAAATAAAACAACAGCAAAAAACACAATCAAACAAATAAAAGAATCAAAGAAAACCCCAACAAAAAAACAAAAATAAAATCACTAAGGAAAAAAAACAACCAAAACCTGGGCTATTTTCTTCCCTCTTTCCTATTACTCAGCAAAACTAAACTGGATTTCTGCAGTGATTGTTTCTCCTTTAATCTGTCCTGGTTCCTAAAGCTTTAATTAAAACCCTACTGGAGCCTCATAGGATGCTCACAGTTACTTCAGAAGAGTCCTAATGCATTTCCAGACTCAGACCAAAAAAAAAAATGCTGAAGTGAGGGAACTTGGGCTGAAACCTGATGGGATTTCAGCTCTCAGGACCAGGGAAGGGAATCCTTCTTTGAAAGAGACTCTTTACTGTTATGGGTGTCAAGTCCTTCCTGCAAAAAGGGCATGGCCAGAGTCCAGTTCTGTGTGATGGATGTCTTCAAAATGAAGAGAGGCCCAGGCTGAGGGGACACAAGAGCTGATAGTGGAACAGGGAATAACTCAAGGCTAAAAAGGACCTCTCAGATAACTCTGAGCTCCAACAATGCCCATAGTAAGAAATCAGTCAGTGCTTGTTGAATAAACCATGTTGATCTCCCCAAAACTTACTTCCAATTTTGACTAGGAGGCAATCCACTGTCCCTTTGGGGTGAGAACTCCAGTGGCTCTTTTGGCAGGTTATTCCAATAGTTAATCTCAAAATGAGTTTTTAAGATAATTTACCTCTATTTCTCACTTGTATTTATTTTTCACTTTCCAGGGAGCAGCAACTTTGCTTTGCTGTAAGAGAGGCCTAAGCACTGTTGTATCCTGTTCATTAGTCCATTTAAAAGCAAGGTTTTTCCACATTTTATGCCATCCACATCTTTGATTTTGATAGGGAAATCTTGGAGGAGCCTTGAGCTGTGTTCCCATGCAGTGCCAAGCCTGGGCACTTCCAGGCTGATGTGCCTCTAACCTGCTGTGAGATTCCTCCAGTCCCTCCCAGACCATCTCCAGGGTCCCCTTAGGAAATGACTCACGGGACACTATTTGTGCCTTCCCTGATTTTGCTGTAGAGCTGTAGATCTTCCTGACTTATCCCATGGAGAAGAGCACGTTCCTTTCCCTCTGTGCTGGTCTTCTGCAGACTGAGAAGTTTCAGTGGATGAAACATTCCTCATCCTCCCACCTTTCCCCATGGACAGGGAGCCCTAGGATCACTCTCCTCTTGATCTTTCCTAACGGGTCCATCTAAATGTCATAACCGAGCTGAAGGCCTCGCATTGATCCATCAAGTAGAAGAATTGCACCAAGATTAAGTAACCACAAACAAGGCCATTGCAGTCAATCTTCCCTCCACAGAGGCATCAGCAGGGGGAACTGTCAGCTGAAATGCCTCCAAGCATTTTAAAACCCAAAGAGCTGCGTGTTTTCATCTTCATAACCAGCCTTGCATGATGCATCTGAGCTCCTGTTTATTACCCTGGCAAGAGCAATCTACTGCAGTCCCACCAAATGTAAAACAGACTGGCTTTTCCTTCTTTCTTTTTTTTTTTTTTGTTATCTTTTTTTTTTCCTTTTTTTCCCCTTTTCATAAAAGCAATAAACGCTGAATAATCTCAACATCACCATTGGCTTTATTGGTTAATCAAAAGCCTTTTTTTTCCCCTTCTGAGCCTAAGCCAAGCTCTTAACTCCATATTTAATGGGCAGATATTTTCTCCAAATGCTCTTTTTTCATTCTCATAAGCTAACTATACAATGGATAATGGCTTCTTTTTCCTGTTGAAGTGGGCTCTTTATCTACCTATTGGTTCCAGCTGAAGTAAATCCCTCCTTTTCAAGATGTGTAGACAGTATTCCTAACTGGGAGACTGTTTGCATCTGTCCTCAAAACCTCTCCACTCTCTGTTCTTCTTTCTTTTTTTCCACAAGCCATATGAAAATATTGGAATTGTTGCCCATAAATGATTTTTAATAGAATTAATATTATTTTTATATGTGTTTACTTACTTTTGTAACTTTTTCTTGTTTATTTTAGTTCTAGTGAATATCCATTACCAAGCCTGAAAAGACCAAGCTCCAACCTTTTTGGTGAGGTGAGGACACCTCAAATGACCCATCTTCCACTTGAACATCACCAGCCCCACAGTGGGTGAGTTCAGAGTGGGTGCCAACACCACAGGGTGGGCTCTGGGTGCAACATTTTAGAGCAGAGAAGGATGAAACAGGGAGAAGCTCTTCTAGACAGACATTCCTAATAAACTCTATTCTCTGCTGGACATGGATTTTTTTGGATGAAGGAGTTGGATAAGGACTTTTCCTGCTGCTCCAAGTGCTGGGTCCTCACTCAGCTCCTTGCACCAGTTCCTTTTACTCTCTTCCCCCACTGTCCAGCTAAAGCTACCCATGCAATTGTGAAATAAACTCAAGAAAAAACACTGGGACATGCTAAAAAAGAGAATCCCAGTGATGGATCCCGCAGCCTGGAGAGCTGTGTCACTGCTCTGCCGTCTGCAGTGAGCACATCAGCCCCCAAACCTCCTTCCAGCTTCTAGCCTGAGCCACATCCTGGGAATTCTAGGCTCCAAACTGTCTGACTCAGGCTTCCAGAGGCAATGAGAATATCTGCACTTTAGGTGGCTTCAGAAGCACTCGCCTTCTGCAAAAGAGCACTTCATAAATGGATGTTTTTCACTCACAGATTATTTTTTTTTCATCTCCCATGCTTATGGGTTTTTTTCTGAGCTCATTACTGGCTTGGCTGTTAATCCCTTCCACGACTCTATCCCTCATCTTCAGGGGCAGTTTAACAGTCCCTCTGTCTGTGAAAGGGCCTTCAGATCTGGGATCACAAAGCATTAATTATGGATCTGCAGTATCAACTCCGTGCCACTTGCTACATTTGCGAGCTGCCAGAAATCAATGGGAAGTTTGTGAGAACTGCAGGCTGTGATTTAAGGCTCCTTCACAAGGAGGAGTTGGGAAACCTCTGCATGACTTTTGGGGGAGAGGTCTGGTGCGTGGGAGGTCACTGATGGATTGTGACACCATTATTTCTAGGGGAAAAGCTGGCTTTCCACTGACCAGCTCACTTGTGGGGTTGTCTTTGCACTTGAACATCCAGGGACGAGCAAATCCTTGGATCTGACCCCAGGCAGCAGCATCCTGGCCCTGTGAAAGTGTGGCTTCACTACACCAGCAGGACTGACCTAAGGATCCTCTGACTTTTCCCCTTCCTCACTCAGATTGTCCTTGGTGACCCTCTGGCTCTTGCACAGCACCTCAGTGTGACAGCCCTCTAAAGAGGAATAAAATAAACCCAACTGAAAAAATATTGGATTTCTGGCAGATTAATGTCTTGAATTGCTCCAGCACAAGCCCAGGTAAGCATCCACACCAGATCAGAAGGAAGTAAATATGTTGACACTTTTTAAAAATTATTTATTGTTCTGTCCCAGTGCTGCCTGGAGTCCTCACACAGCCCCTCCTGCCTTGTGCAAAATCCTGCCTGAGCACTTCCCAAACTCCAATCCCAGCTCCCAGAGGGGGCTCATGGCCCTCCAGGTCACACTGGCAAAGGTTTTACAGCCCATGCATGGCCAGGTAAAAATGGTAATGGTAAATGTAGGACCAGAAAAGAAATGTCCTGCATCCCCACCATCCTTGTTCTCCTCCCAAGAGCAGGAGGAGTGGAGGAAGGTGCAGGAGGATGGTGGAGGTAGGTGCTCAATGCTGGCAGGAGATGCTCAGGCCCCAAGCTGCTGCCCAAGAGAGAGCAGGGAGTGACCCACGGGTTCTACAAGGCACAAACCTTTGCACCTGTGCCAAACTGGGCACAAAATGCAGTTACACCTAACACAGAGGGTGTTTCTGCCCTCTCCTGCCGGACCACGCACCCATCTTCCTCCTCAGCAAAGCCAGGGTGGAGCAGGGTCTCGGTCACAGACACCCTTTGCTGTAAAACTCTCAAAAGTGACATTTCTCCAAGGTCTGTGCCACACAAAGCCACCACTGCCTTAGTTTAGCAGCTGGGAAAAAGCAGGGGCCGAGCAACAGGAGCCCCTTTGGTCCATCCCAAAAAGGGAAGGATTCAGCTGCAAAAAGCTGAATTTTTGCTCCTTCTGATGGAGGTTTTGCTTGCGGCAAGGAAGCAAGGTCTCAGCTTCTGTCCAGCCTGGCTTTCTCCTCACCCCAGGGCGTAGGGACAAGTTCAGCTGCCCTCGGAGTGTTTCCAGCCCTGGGGAAGGGCCAGGATGTTCCAGGAGAAGGCTGAATTCCTGGGTGGGGGAAGCCAGCACCTCCTGCCTGGCTGTGCCACAGTGCACTGCTGCCATCGTGAGCCCAGAGGCTCACGCTCCCTGGACTGCTGGCAGGGAACAGAGGCACCAGGACAGCTGTGGAAACTTCAAAAGAACTCCCCGGAGCAGAACTCCTTTCACTTCACTCCTGGGGTGAAGGGCTGCAAGAAAAGCCTTGCTCTAAATCCAGAGGATGCAAGAAGGTTTTTGCTTGTGCGTCAGCTTTGCCTGCTGTCCTCCTAAGGCAGGATCTGAACCCTGACCTGGTTTAAATGCCCCAAGCACCCACAGAGGCTGTCCCACCATCCAGAACAAACCTCTAGGGAGACACTGCTGGTATCCCAGAGTGTCTCCAAGGAGTTTTGCCCTGTTCTGGAGGAGGGAGAAATTCCTGTGAGGAAGAGCTGTCCCAGATTTCCCTGTCCTTGCTGTGCTCTGTCCGATCTCAGCTCCTAAACCAGCTCCTCCAGGCCATTGTCTTCTCCCCTGACCCCTCCTGTTCATCATCATCCCTCTCTCTGGGGACACAGTCTGTGGTGGAGCTCAGGGGTCCAGCCACTGAGGTGGAATCCAGAGTGTCTGAAAAGCCAGCACACCCTGAATTCCCCTGATTTAAAAGGCTTTTGGAACAGCAACAGCAGTTTTCCCTCTGTGACAGGGAGCTGGAAAGGGAATCAGAAAAGCCTGGAATATTTGTTTCTGCTTTTAGCAACATTATTTCAATATATGTGAGTTCTTTTCCTTGCTTCTTCAATCCTGAGGAAGAGCAGCGTGGCTAGAAGATTTTCCGTCTTTGGGGTAATGTTCTTCTGGGAGGTCAAAGGCAGAAGCTCCTGATTCCTGCACAGCCCTTAACAAGGAGCCAGGGTGTTTGGTTTTTAGCAAAAGTGCTTTTCCTCTCAAGCATCCCACAGGCATTTCAGCTACATGCAGGTAAATGAAGAGCGCAAATTAAACCAGGGCTAGGAAAAAAATTCTCCATCCCTAAATATTGGTCCCTTCACACTTCTCAGTGTTCAATATTGCAGCCCCATCAGTTTTCCAGTCACTCATGGTATATCTTTCAGGAGAGTGAGGCACATACAAACAGGACAGGAGAGACCAAATTATTCCTAATGCTGAAATAAAATGGGGAGAAAATAATAACCTTTCACATCAGTCTCAGACAGCATAAGAAAGGAGCAAAAAAAGGATTTAATTCAGTTCTGCTTTTCCTTCAGGAGCAGCCCTTAAACATAAGCACTACCTGTGCTGATTTACCTGGGAACATCAATTAAACACACTGATTTGCTGTTTGCCTATTAATCCAATTACTTCATTAGACAGAAGGGGTTTAGTGAGGGAGCCTTGGAGGTTCAGTACAGATAAGTCTGGAAAAGCTCACATGCATTAATGACATGCAACCCCTGTTCAGGAGGCAGCTGCTGAGGAAAAGTCTCAAACCAAAGAGCAGATCCTGGCCCCAGCACAGAAGTGGGGCTGGTACCATCCCCTGGCTCTGCAGGGAAGTGAACATTCCCTGCTGAGCTGTGAAAGGACTCAGGAAGTCTTTTTTTCATATTCTCACTTGAATATTTACCCATGGAAACCTCCAAGTAAAGCACCACTCTGGCTCCAACCAGAGAATCATGTCTGGGGTCACATTTCCTGAGGCACTTGAGCTTAAAGACAAAGCCACCAGTCTGATGGCTGATGACTCTTGAGGCTTTCTGGAAGCCTCTGGAGTTATGTGAATATTTTCAGACTTTCAGATTTTTATTTTTTTTTTTAATTTTCTTCAGGTTTTTCCTCTTGTGGTTATAGAATCTTAGAATGGGTTGGGTTGGAAGAGTTCTTAAAGACAATCTTGTTCCAACCCCCTGCCAGGGGCAGGGACACCATCCACTATCCCAGGTTGCTCCAAGGCCTGTCCAACCTGGCCTTGGGCACTCCCAGGGATCCAGGGGCAGCCACAGCTCCTCTGGGCAACCCATGACAGTGCTTCCCCATCCTCTGAGCAAAGAGTTTATTCCAAATATGTAACTTAAATGTGCCTTCCTTCAGTTTAAACCATTGCCCCTTGTCCTATCCTTGTCTGCCCATTATACAAACTCCCTCTCCCTCCATTCCATACATCCCTTTAAGCTAGGGTGAAAGGTTGGGAATTTCAATATTTATATAGGCAAAGGTGAAGTTATTGAGAATTGATAGTTTTTGGGTTCCAGAGGAGAGGATGCTGCTCTCCTTTAGCCAGAAATCCTGCTGAGTGGCTGCTCCCACCAAAATCCCAGTGTGACACTTGGTTCCTTCCCTCCCATACATGAGACTGGAAGTTCCTTGCCACAAAAGGGGTTCCTGGCCAAGACATTCCCTCAGGCCCCATGACAAGGAATTTGCCTGCCTGGAAGCATTAGGACTTCTTTAATCACAGCAGCCCAGCAACCTTCTCCCCCCTTAGAAAACACCTGGCAAAATATCCCTGTTAGTACAACATGGATCTGCTCCCCCAGCTGTCCCACACAGTCCCAGAGCAGGAAAAGGGCCCTAAATGTAGGTGGGAAGAGCAGGGAGGGAACATCAGGGGGTGTCCCCTGCAGGGCATGAGACACAACTGCCTTTGAAAGTCAACCTGAGCAGCTGTTTAGCTCCAGCAGCCAATTTTCCCTCTTGCTTGCACTTTCCTGGAGTGTTTGGTCTGTCTCGGCAGAGAGCTTTTATTGCTGAGATGGTTACTTCAGCCTTGTCTCAATTTGCTTTTAGACTAACAAGCAATGTAGCTGCAAATTAAAAAGATGGAAAACAACAATAACCAAAGCTCTGCCTCTCTCCCCATCCCTCCTCCCCTCCAAGAGGACGCTGAAAGATTGAAAAGTGAGTCACTGTGAGATCTTTCTAGGTCACAGAGACCTTTTCTTAATGCACTGTGAATAGAGGAAGGAAGGGTTTGTGATTGCTGGGCAGGGACCTGTACCCCTCACCTGGCTACAGGCTCGCAGTGTGTTTTACATCTATTAATTACAGAACTCCAAGGGATTAATTTATACAAAATGGTTAAACTACTCCCCTTTTTCAGGTCTGGCTCAATTTAGAAGGTCACGTCTTTGGGGCACAGATTGCTTTTTCTGGGAAGAGAACAGCCCCAGGTACCCATCAACAGGCTGTAAATCACAGCCACAATGAACAGCATGAACTACAAGTGCACAAAACACCATTCCCTGGCCCCAAACCCAACATTTTTTATCATTTCAGCCAAAAGAAATTTCACTTTTTGGCATTGTGATCACACTGTTTGTAGCTGAAATGGTTGAAGTATTTGTAGGAAGGGCTCTTTTCTGAGGGGGCACAATCCTGGTATCTAAAGGATTTAGAGCACAGATTCTGTTCTTCAAGTCTGACACAGAAATTATGAGCACAAGAAAAGATTCAGAGGGATCCATTTTTGGTAGAAAAGGGAGAGAGTGTGAAGCTTCAAATCTTGACTTCAGCTTTCCATCCTGGCAGAACCAAACAATTTTGGCCAAATGGAAATGACCAAAGGAACATCAGCTGAGCATGAGATGGGTGTGGGTTGGACAGAGGAAGTCGAATTACTTAGGAAAACACGAAAGGCATTAACAGGTTAATGGGCAGGACTGTGGAGTTAAAACATCAGACGGCTGGGAAAAACTCCCTAAAGAGTCTCTTGGATATTTGACTGTTTTCAAAGGGAAATGCTGGAAGCAGCTGTTCCTGGAGATATTTTCAACCTTGGGGAGGCCAAATGCTGTAGGACATGGTGAAGGGAATATTTGCATTAGCTGGGAGGGACAGCTGTTTTCCAAGTGTTATTTATCTGCTCTGCTCCTCTCCCAGGCACATCTTCTCCCTCCTTGGCTTTGCTGTGATGCAGCAGACACCCCACTGTGCAGAGAAATGTCCCCAGGGAGGTTCCCAACCCTCCACATCCCTCAGAAGTGGAATTTGCAGCATGCTGGGGCTCAGGATGGCATGGCTCTTGGGCTGGGCCTTGGAGATTGTTGATGGATCTACAGCCTCTGTTCTCTGTGTGGTAGGAGAGGCCAGAGAAGTTGAAGACCAGGAACCACAGAATGGTTTGGGTTGGAGGGACCTTAAAGCCCATCCAGGTCCAACCCCCTGCCGTGGGGTTCCACCATCCCAGGGTTGCTCCAGGCCCTGTCCAGCCTGGCCTTGGACACTTCCAGGATCCAGGGGCAGCCACAGCTTCTCTGGGCAGCCTCTGCCAGGGCCTCACCTCCCTCACAGGGAGGAATTTCTACCCAATATCTAACCCAAACCTACCCTCAGTCAGTTTAAAGCCATTCCCATTTGTCCTGTGCCTCCAGGGCTTTGTCCACAGTCTGTCCTCAGCTCTCCTGGAGCCGCTTTAGATACTGGAAGAGGCTCTAAATTCTCCTGGAGCCTTCTCTTCTCCAGGTTGAAATCTCCAAATCTCTCGGCCTGTTTTATAACAAAGATTCTCCAGCCCTGGGATCAACCTAATGCTTTTCTCTGGAGTTGTTCCTTCCTGTACTGAGGCCCAAGAGCTGGAGGCAGGATTCTGATGGCAATGTTAGAGAGAAAGGGAAACCTGGGAAAACAGAAAGCATTTGCAAATCTTCATCTCTTCTTATGCACATTCACTGCACAGCCAGTGCTGTGTTAACACACCCACTTCAGCATCTCCTCTCAGGAGGAGGGCTCAGGGTTTTGAACTCTCACTAACTGCCTGTGTCACAAAGAAGAACTTTTATTTTTCTGGTGGCTTGACTGAGACAGAGCACTGAGCTCGTGTTCTGAAACAGCTTCTCTCCGAATCTCAACATCAAATGGGGTCAGCAAACAGAGCTTAAAGCGTCTTGGAGATTACCTAAACCCTCTGCTCAAAGCTAAGACCCTCTTTGCCTCTGCTATTCCCAGCTATTCCTAATATCAGTTGTTTATTGCTTTTAGAAGATCCAGTATTAAAAGCCTCCAATTCATCTGCATTTTTCCCTTACTCCTGGATTTTAATTAAGTTAAATGAGCAGCAGGTGCATTTCCTCTCACTTCAGTATTTCTCCATTCTTATGAAGGATAGAAAAAACCCAAGGAGAGACACAAGGTTTCTTAATTGTCCAAAGATGCCACTGACAAATTGGTTAGTTTTTACTGACTCTCAGTTTCACTGCCGTGGGCTTTTTTTCCTTCCTACAGAAGAAAAGGCCATGCCAGAGGAATATTTATGAGCCTGCACAATGGGGAAATGGCTTGTAAAAGTATCTACAGCAAAGCACAGCACAGACATGTCTATTTGCTAAGGAGCAGGACCAAGTTACTGAATCTGGGGAGCCACTGATGTATGCAGTAATAGAGTGAAATCAAGCTCCAGAATAAAATGTGCAGTCAGGCAGAGACCCAAATGAAATGCCATTGCGGGATACAAATGAAAAATTATCAAAGGATAAAATGAAACCCATCAAAACACAATGTCCTTCCCTTTGTTGTTTTTATTCTAATTCAGAAACATTCGGGTTTCATCTCCAGCCAGGCCCTAAACAGAGGCAGACTTGCATGTTGTATTTCAGGCGTTCTTTCCTCACTCTTTTGTTCCTCTATTTCTCTTTTTAATTCAATTTTTTTAAGCGAATCCTAAGAAGGAAAAAAAAAAATCTGCCTTTGTTTCTAATCTGAGCAGCTTGCCCTTTGCCTGCAGGCTCTGCCCTCAAACCCCAACCCATATTCTGACCTTGCTCCCTGACCTCCCACATCCCCATGGCTTTGCCTTGAGCATCCTGGTGTTAAATCCACACCCTGGGTTGGGACAACAGCGTCTGTGAAAAAGAGATATCCAGGGTTTTTTTCCTTAGAGGACAACCCACCTGGTCCCTATTATCTCCCTCTCCTCCTCCCTCCATCAGTACAATGTTTTAAAAGTGTAATTGTCCCAGTTTTAAACACTCACAAATTATTTTCCCCTTGCCATGGATTCCAGCTGCATGGATCTTTTACTTGCTGAATTGTCAAGCTCTCTGCTCTAAGAAATCACCCCCTGCACCCTCACAAGGACTTACAGCGAGGAGTGCAGTGGCTTTTTACACCATTCTGCAGTGATTAGGCTGAATCCTTTACTGAAGCACAGGATTTCCAGGTCTGGGCACCAGCCTTGTAGCACTGACAGACATTGCTGCTGCCTCCCTGGGGCAAGGAGAAGAAAATTGGCTGTGTTGTACTAACAGAGAAGGCAAATTATTTCCTAGAGGTGATTTAACTAATCAAGCACAGTCAGAAGGTGCAGATGTCCTTTCCTCTGTCTGTGCATCAACAGGGATGCAGGCTGGGTGCAAGACATGCTTGAAGTGATGGCGAACAGCTCCGCTTTGGGTATTTTTCACAGGTATTTAGGTCTGTTTTACAAGTGTTACCTGCTGCACTTCAACATGCTGTTCCTGAGATCATTTGGGCAGAGCCCTGGTGGGGCATACCTTGAAACTCTGGTGTTGGTGAGCAAAACCAAAGAGATTTTATGGATTTAGAGGGCAGATTTAGATTGGATATCAGGAAGAAATTTTTCTCTGTGAGGGTGATGAGGCCCTGGCACAGGGTGCCCAGAGAAGCTGTGGCTGCCCCTGGATCCTGGAAGTGTCCAAGGCCAGATTGGACAGGGCTTGGAGAAGCCTGGGATAGTGGGAGGTGTCCCTGCCCATGGCAGGGGGTAGGACTGGATGGGCTTTAAGGTCCTTCCAACCCAAACTATTCTGTGATTCTCTGTTTCTATGGTTTGGGGTAAAAACCCCTCTGCTGCAGAACATGGGGAGGTTTCCCAGTCTGAATGCTGAGGAAAGCCCAGAAGTTGATGTCCATCAGACACAAGGAAACATTAAAAGGAACTGATCAGCGCATCTTGTTCCAGCTCAGACCAATCATGCTTCAATTCACCGCAGAAAATCTCTGTTGAAATCCAGGCTTAGAATACGTGGAGTTATTATCCATCAAGGTTTTATCCTCGGGGCATTCAGAAACATCACCCCAGAAAGTTCCCCAACAGCCACCTCTCTTTAAACATGCTTCTTCAAATCTTATTTTTCCATACTCGTTTCCTAGCCCTTCTAGCTGAGACATTCAGATATTCTGCTCTTTTTGACCACACGGATCATTTCAAGCACATATTATTGCGTTGCTATGGTTATATTAGGATTGCAGTTTCCCTTTGTATTTGATTCAAACCCAAAATGAGTTCTTCCTACATAACCAGTTTTCTAATATAGAGATATCACAATTGTGGGTTTTTTGTTGGTTTTTTTTTTTCCAGCCAATATCAAACATCATTTCTACATTTCAATGTAATGGAAGGGCTGATGCGCCCCAGTCAATGCAAAATTCAATCCACCCACGGAAGGAAATTTTGTAATCAGTTAAAATTTGGCTGCTTAACTTTTAGATGAGTAAAATTAGAGAAGATGGATGCTAGCTGAAGCACTGAAAATATGGTATTTCCAAGAGAACACACTTTTGCAAGACTACAGAAGATGAGTCATGAACAGTCATTGCAAAAAGGGGGAAAGATATTTAAACCCCTTTCATTTGGGTTGATTTCTTAATTAGCACAAGTCCCAGCATTAGATTTGGAAGAAAGACCAATTTTTGCCGGAGATTCAAAATCCTATTCCTTCCTGCTAAGGTGAAAATACTCACAGAAAGTAGCTATGAGACTCCTGCAAACTTTCTGAAACAAAGCTGAAGGAAAATGTGGATTGGTAAAGCAATTTTGAAGACAAAAGATTTATCTGAGAGAAATATACTGATAAAAACACAAAATGCTTTAATAGTCAGGCTTAAAATTAAAGATACAAGAGCAAATGTTAAACATCTTTCTTGTACATCATCTTGGGAATGGAAAGGAATGAAGGACCACTACCGACAGTTGCTCCCATCATAAAACCTTTACTAATTTCCTGGCCAGCATCCCTCCATTGGGAATAGGAGATGCAAGGATACCATGTTCCATCTGCCTGCCTGGAACTCATTATCCACCAGTTGCCGGGGTGGGATAGTCCCAGCACCAGCCTGAGTCCCCAGGCAGGGCTGCTCCATCCCAGGGTCTTTGGACAGTGACCCCTGAGGCTCTTGGGGACTCCTCGTTGTGCTTGAGGGTGGGGAGGACCTGGCACAGGGTGCCCAGAGAAGCTGTGGCTGCCCCTGGACCCCTGGAAAGTGTCCAAGGCCAGGTTGGAGCAACCTGGGATAGTGGGAGGTGTCCCTGCCCATGGCAGGGGAGTGGAATGAGATGATCTTTAATGTCCCTTCTAACCCAAACCATTCCATTTTTCCACAATGACTGTGCAGTGCAGAACCCCAGCGCTCCTTCTCTTCCATCATTCCAGCTCTGAAGTGTTCAACACCACCATCTCCCATCCCAGACTCTCTCCAGGCTCTCTTTTGGGACCAGCCCAAAGAGGGGGAGATATAAAACAGGGCCTATCAGTGCAGGGACACACTGAAAGCAAGGATGCTTTATTCCTTCCCCATCTCCCCCTCCTCAGTCAGACTGTGTGAACACCCAGCACCGATGCACGGGCTTCTCCTGCCCTCAGCTGGCTGCTCTCAGCAGCGCAAAGTGCTCGGTTCCCAAAATCCCAGCCGCCTGCAAGTCAGGAAGAAGAGGAGAATTCACCTCAGCATCATTCAAGCACCTTTTTTGATGCCGCCCTTCTCTCCAGCAGAGACACAACCAGAGCTGGGAGCACCAGAGCAGAGAAGAGCTGAGCTTTCCATGATGCTCTGTGTTAAATCTTAATTCCAGTGTCACAGCTAGCAGGGAAAGCGCTGGAAATGTAGGAAGAGCTCGTAAGGCAGAGGTCTGATTTGCAAAGTGTTGATGGTAAACAGGGAAAGAGGGGTTTAACCTTGATAAGGGGGTGAGTAGTGTGGGCTCCCAGAACACAGCGCTAAACAGGGTGGGATCAACTCCTGAGCAAGAGGAAGGGGGAAAAATTCCTTCCACAAAACAAGATATTTAATGAGTAATTAATAATTAATTAATAATTATTAATTAATAAGTAATGAGTACGCCGTTAATGAGGTGAGTTACTTTGGCATTGCAACTATAAAATCACAGAGTATCCTGAGCTGGAGATGTACAAACATTATCCAGTCCAGCTCCTGGCCCTGCTCAGACACCCCAGCAATCCCACCGTGTGCATCCCTGGCAGCGATGTCCAAGCACTCCTGGAGCAGCCTCGGGGCTGTGCCCATTCCTTGGGAAGCCTGGACAATGCCCCACCACCTTGTGGGGGCAGAAACTTTTCCTGACATCCAGTCTAAACCTCCTCTGGCACAGCTCCAGCCGTTCCCTCATGTAGCATCACTCAGACCATGACTGAATTAACAGCAATGCTCTTATTTAATGTCACTGTGATGTCATGGGACTGAGAGGACATGGTGTACCCTCCTGGCTGCTTGTGGGTCCACATGTAAATTAGTTAAATGATTTAAAAGTGTCCTAAAGATGTTTTTTTTTAGAGCAGATTGCCAGGAAAATGGAAGTGCCTTTCAGGTGGGTTTTGCCACATTGGGCTGTTTAGGAAACTTGCCAACTTACATTTCTGCCAATAAAGCTTTGCATGGGATGTGTAGTGGAAGGAACACCATGAACTCAACCCAGTCAAAAATCCATAATTACATCTTCGGACAAGCTCCTCAGGGATAATTTGTTTTCCTCCCAGATCATGGTGCAAGCCTTTCCCCCGTGCCTCAGTTTCCCTCAGCTGTGAAATGAAGATGTTCTGCTTCTCTTGCCAGCACAATGGGGTAACCAGTGGAGACATGGACTGGCTCTGCCATTTCTAAAGACTTCCATACTTTCTGCAGATGTGCAATGGATAGAGACTCATCCCTGGCTGATTCCTCATTTCTGCAGAGGAGAACTGATGCTTTTTCCTCCTACAAAGACCTCTGGATCAGCCACAGCCAAGTCTGACACAGAAGGGTCCCTGCACTCAGCTGTGTTGTTTCTCCATCCCATCTACCCCCACCATGTCTGCAAATGAACAGGAACGTTGCTGTGTAAGAAGCAGCTGAGATCCCTCCCTAGAGCTTCCCAGGATCCAGGATTGTCACTGAGGAGAGGACAATGTCCATCAGTGCACAAGGAGCCAGGGGTTATAGGCTGGAGTGGCTGCCACCGCTTCCTACAGCTGTGTCCCTGCTCCCCTCTGACAGCACCTCCTGCTCTTCTGGAGATCTCACAGCTGGAAGTGAAGGGAGAAAACATGAAGATGTCCTCAGGGAAAGCAGACCAGGAGAGGGGTGCTCAGGAGGGGAGAAAAACTGCTCCACCTTGATAAGCAAAAATACTGCCTGGGGATGCCGTGAGCATCTTCCTGCTGGGGACACAGCTGAATTTTCTCCAAACAAAGGCTCTTCAGGAGCATTTTCTACCCTGTGAGGGTGGTGAAGCCCTGGTATAAGTTGCCCAGAGATGCTGTGGCTGCCTCTGTGTCTCACTTTATTAGGAACAGTGAAAGTATGACGCAGACTCTCACAGCTTGGTTGATCAAGAGAACAAGATCTATTATTCCCGATCTTCATTTATAGACAGGTCCAAGAAGGTCCAAGAGGTAAAACTCTCATTGGTAACTAAACCAACACATCACCATCATTGGACAATTGGGGAACACCACCCCTTGACTGTTTCTTGCAAGTAAACAACAAGGATCCAAACAATACCTGCAAAGGTTGTTGTCCTTCTCCAAGGACTGTTTGGATTCCTCCTTATGCTTTCTCAGGCCAGAGTGAGAACCTTGTGTGACTTCATTTCACACAGGCTCTGTGCTCCTGCCTGCTCTCAGCATCCGTACCCCTGGATCCTTGGAAGTGTCCAAGGCCAGGTTGGACAGGGCTTCAAGATGGAGTTTTGAAGGTGTCCCTGTCCATGGCAGGAACGTGGAACTAGATTTTTGAAGGTCCCACCCAACCCTAAGTGTTCTGTGGTTCTGTGGGTTGTGGAGATTTTTCCCATGTCTGTTTTCGAGGGTACAGCAGGACACAGCAAGGTAACAGCACAGGCAGAGGTTGCACAGAAGTTGCAATTCCTTTGGGGAAAAAACCTGTGACATGAGCGAGTTTCTCCATCACAGGCATCTGCTGAGATGTGATCTTACTTTGCTTTGGGAAATTTCCTTAATATTTTTGTGTGTGGTTTGGGGGGTTTGTGTGTTGGATTTTTCTTTGGTTTTAACTTGACCAAGACGAATTCAGAGTGTTTCTTTCCTAGATTAACTTCGGGACAGGGCTGTTCCTTTGCTCACCTCTTGAATCCCCGGTGTCTCTGGCTGGAATGCAGATGTGTGACCCAGGGAATGCCCCTCCAGAGTTTCTCTTTCCCAGGGAATCCCCGAAACCTGGGAAAGCCAGATGTTAGATTTTGCGAATTCTACCACGCGAGGGCAGTCTCTTCCACCTTCCCGTGTTAAAAATCTTCCCAAATCCAGGATAAAAGGCTCTTTAGTTTGTGTGAAGTCCCTTGATGATAATATTGCTGTGGTGACACCAGCTGCTGGCTGATTTTCAACGAGAGATGTACAAACTGTTGGACTTGATGATCTTAAGGATGCCTTCCAACCTAAATGATTCTATTATTCTATGAAATATCGTTCTATTATATTAAAAAAAATAAATAAAAAATCATCACAGGTCTTCCCAAAAGGATACCTGGAGCTACAGGAACATTGCTTAAAGACAGAGTTGAAAGTACTCCCACACCTCAAACTGTGAGCACTGAAAGCCCGGGGTTAAAACAAACACAAGGACTGTAATGACTGATGAGTCCTGTGTGAGTAACCCTGAATTCCTGGCCAAGTCATCTCCAACAGGCACAAACCTCATTCTTCTGGCTCTTACATCAAGAGCCACCACGTACAGCAGATAAATAAAAGCTGATTTTTGCAACCCAGAGGCAGCAGCAGATTTATCAGCTGCTGTTTGATGGAGTCACTGCTGCGTGGGGAGAGAGAATCCCACCGAAGGCGCTGAATTACACACACACTTCACCCTGGGTTGTGTCCTCTTCTTGATTTGTGCATTCACAACCCAGTGGAGGTAAAGGACCTGCTTTCCCAGAGCAGAGGGCAGCAGGAAGAGCCAGAGTGGTTTGTTCCAGTGGCTGCAGCACTGTTAAAACACTGTTTTTTAACACTGTTAAAACTGCTGTCTCCAAGCTGGCAGCCCTGGGTGTGGAGCCTCACAGCCAGAATCTCTGGAGAGGAGTAATAGTGGTGACTATCATGAAGTGAACTTGTTTCACTGTGATCTCTCCTTAAGGACTAGTCCCAGATTTCTCCCTGAGGTCCCTTGAAAGAATTTTATTATGTGTTATGCTTTAACTCTGTGTATAGGATTAACCTCTGGAAGAATTCTTCCTTCCCCTCTCCAGACAGAAATGGTTTTCCCATGGACTGAGCCTCCATCCAGCAAAGCACTCAGCATCCTCCTGGGCTTGCCACAACCCAAACACAGCAGATTGGCCAAAAAGACCAGAGCCCAGGCTGATGAACAACCACAGCATTGCTTAACAGCCTGTGGAATCTGAATTTGTGCAGAAATTCAAGCCTTGAGCTTGATTCCCCAACGCCTCAGCTCTGCAGACTGTCCCAGCAAGTTAATCAGGAAGATTATCAATTTACACCCACTTTGCTTGAACATGAGCAATTGACTATCAGAGCAGGAGTGAATTTGGCACCAGCCTTAACATATTAAGCAAATTAAGAGCTGGGATAAAAATCATTATATCTGACAGAGCAATTTGTGCATCAGAAGATGGTGTGCTTTTAATTCGTTGACAAGAAAGAGGGGGAAAGGGGGAGTATCCATTCTCTGCAAACCCAAAGATAACTGGGTGTGGTTTATTCTGGTGCCAACCCTTCCAAATAAGAAATAAATTATCAGGCAACTGGCTCAAAAAGATAAACATGTAAAAGACAAATTGGCCGTTTATTGCAGAGAAATTTGTCCTCTTATCCTGGCACACTGAGGGAATATGTGGGATGGGATAAAAGCAGGTTAGCTCAGGACACCCCAGGAAATGTTTGTTCAGGCTGAAAGAAGAGCTCTGAAAACCTCTCCTACCTGACACCCTCATGGCTCAACCAGAGGGGACCAGGGCATGGAGAGATTTCCAGAGTGGGAGTAAAGGCTAAGTGGTGGAAAGCTGAATACTGGCATTGCCTTCAAGCCAGTCTGGGACCTCAAATGAGAGAGATGACACCTTGATTTCCACCTTACCTGCCCTTCATCTGTGTGGGAGGACATTTATCAGCCTGAGATCACAGGATTTTAGAATCCCAGAATGGTTTGGGCTCGAAAGGGCCTTAAAGATCATCCAGTTCCACCCCCTGTCACGGGCAGGGACACTTTCCACTATCCCAGGGTGCTCCAAGCCCTGTCCAACCTGGCCTTGGACACTGCCAGGGATCCAGGAACTGCACAGCTTCTCTGATCAACCTGTGCCAGGGCCTCCCCACCCTCACAGGGAAGAATATTTTCCCAATATCTAATCTAAATCTCCTGTTTGAAACTGTTCCCCCATGTCCTATCACTATCTGCCTGTACAAAATCAGTCTTCCTCTTTTCATAAAACCCCTTTAAGTACAGGAAGGCCACACTGAGGTCTCCCCAAAGCCCTCTTCTCTCAACCTATCAAGATAAACATTGTACCTTTGTTTATATTAAAAAAAATAAATCCTTCTACGTAAGAAAAATTTTCTACTTAAGACTTATCTGCGTTCAGAGGTGCTTCATGACATTTGAGTGGGTTCTGCAAGCTGGGATAGAGCAGGTAAATTTGGACTGAGAGGGTAAAAAAGCAAATTGATGGGTTATTGTATCACAGCCATGAAGGACGTGGAGGACAATCCATCAGCCTGCCCAGCAGAGCAGCTTCTAGATATCTTTATTCATCTGCCCTTTTTTTATGATGTCCCTTCAAGCCTGAGACCCCACTGAGGACGGCTTTGAACCTGCAGTGCCATGATAGGAAATTTCTGTGAGGGTCAATGCAGAAGTGTCCTCTGACAAAGAGGAGACAGGACTCTGCTGTAGCAGATCTCTGTGCTACCATTTTGATTTAGGAGATAAAATAACCCAAAGCTGGTTTAGAGGTTGATGTTCTTTCTGCAGGGAGGGATTTGATGAAAGGTGTCTCAGAGCCTCCACAGCACCAGGTGCTTTGAAAGAGCAGAGCTGAGTTGGACAAGACACCGAAGTTCAAACCAAGCTGCCCTGAGAGTTGGGGACAGGCAGGGATGGCCAGGTATAGAGCAGCTGATGAGATGTGATGCCTTGGAAAGCAGAGGGCATGGCAGGGGAGACTGGCAACCAGCTGGTTTGGTTTGGTTTTCCCAGTTCTGGAAAATGGTCTTGAAAAAATTCCATCCAGCTTTCTCAGACAAGCTGAGTTGGGAGTGTTCAACCTGGAGAAGACTCCAGGGAAACCTTAGAGCCCCTTCCAGTGCTTAAAGGGGCTCCAGGAGAGCTGGAGAGGGATTTTGGACGAGGGTCTGGATGGACAGGATAAGGGGGAATGGCTCAGTGCTCTCAGAGGCCTTTTCCAGCCTTGGTGACTCTATGGCACGTGTGGCGTGGCCATTCCCCAGACACTCCCCTGCCGGAGAAGGGATATGGATATCTGGAGGATGCTGCTGCTGTTGGCATGGTGGGACAGGGTCGTGAAGGGTCACACTCTGCTCTCTGGTGGACTGCAGCTGTTCCCAGATCTGCCTTCTCATGCCTCTGCATGCTGAAGGATGGAGACCCAAACATCTCCATGGATTCTATAGATTCACAGAACGGTTTGGGTTGGAAGGAGCCTAAAGATCACCCAGTGCCACTCCTGCCATGTCAGGCACACATTCCACTGTCCCAGGGTGTTCCAAACCCCGTCCAAACTGGCCTTGAACACTTTCAAGGATGAGAATCCAGAACTTCTCTGGGCAGCAAGCAAGACAAGATTTCTATTTTCCTTCATGTCCTGACACCAAAGGAGAGATGTTCATTTTTTCTGCTTCTGCAGCCAACATCCTTCCCCATACTGGCTCCTTGGCCAAATGAAGGCTGCGAACAGAAGGCCTCTGGAGCTGTAATGCTTTAGGAAGCATCTAAAGCCCCTTCAAATAATCTCAAAGACACTTTGAAGCCACGCAGGCCTCAAGAGAGATCTCCTCCTTTTAGGAGAAGCTGGCTCACACTCAATGCCAAAGGAGGTGGCAAATGAAGAAAGAAAAAAGCTGTAACTCTGTAAACTCATAAATCACCAAAGTCCTAAAAGAGAAGGGAAGAAAAAAAAAAAAAAAAAAAAGGCAAGAACCCAACATGGCCTTTTTGGTTTGCAGATAAGCACAAAGTTTGGCAGGAAGGAGATTAGAGCTTTTTCCAGTGCACCTCACAGTCGATAATTCCCACAGCAACAGAGCTCTGGGCTGCAAACAGCCACATGTGCTCCCCTGCAGAAAATGGGAGAGAGCAGAGGGGCAGAGGGGCAGAGGGGCAGGGGACAGCTCATGATTAATTCTGCTGACAGAAAGGGAAGGCCCCAACTGATCCTCTCCACACACCTTCCTCTGGAGAAGCATTTTTGCTGTCTTTGTTAATTCAGAGTTTTTGGAAGCCCCGTGATGCTTCCAGGGAAACTCCAGCCTGACTCTATCAGCCCTTGCCAGCAGCCAAGGGTCATTATGATTAATGACAGTAGAAAACCGTCAATGCAGACACAAAGAATTAAGTTGTCACCAACATTTAAAAATCAACGTTAGACCATGGGAAGGATGGGGGAAGAAGACAACAGTTGTATGATATCTGCAGCTTCTCACTCTCTCCACAGTTCCTCCTGGGATGGCCTAAATCCATCTTGAAAATAAATTTAAAAAAAAATCATTAGAAAGTATAATTTTAATACCAGAACAATTTTATAAATAATTTAAATTATTAACTTTTTAAGTCATGCTTCACGTCACCAGAGATCCCCAGAGTCCTGCCAGACACCAAAGTCCCACTCAAAGGACACAGGTCTCCCCTGGTCTTGTGCCACATCTGCCACTCCTGTGTGGACACTGAAGGTGCTCTGGGACATCTCCAGTGACATCAGTTGTGTTCAGGTAGCTTGGTCAAGTCCCTGCAGTTCTTCCTGGGACAAAAGCACTGGAGAACCAAGTGAGGGACAGCAAATGTCACCCAGTTACCAACTGATAGGATGAGAGGAAATGGCCTCAAGGTGCACCAGGGAAGGTTTAGGTTAGATATTGGAAAAAAAAATTTAAATCATGGAAAGGTTTGTAAAGGGCTGGAAAAGCCTGCCCAAGGATGTGGTGGTGTCACCATCCCTGGAAGTGTTACAAAACCATGTGGATGGAGCACTTGAGGTTTAGTAGTGAACATGGTGGTGGTGCTGTGTCGATGGTTGGACTTGATCTTAAAGATCTTTTCCAACCTAAATGATTGTATGAAAGGGAAAGGACCAGGGATGGTGGATAAACACAGCAATGAATTCAAGCAGAGTTAACTGGAAGGAGATCCAGAGCAGAGTCCCCTGCTCCATGAAGCATCTGCCCACTGTCCACCAGGGTTGAGCCTGGGGATGCAGGAGGCTGAGGGAGAAGTAGCAAAAATTCTCTAAAATCAAGCATCTCTCTCCAGGCTGTGAGATCAGGGCTGGGGGAGGGGAAAGAAAAGACCTCATGACTCCATTGTGCAAATCAAAGGTGAGAAGTGCAGGTGGGATTGCAGTTCCTTATGAAGGTGTTTCTCCCAGCTCTGCATCTCTTTGTGCCCCCCACTGCCACAGTGAGCACAGGAGGATGGAGCCCCCAAAGCCCCTCCTGTCCACTCCTACATGCCCTGGCCATGGCAGAATTCCCACCCCTCCAGCCCAGTGGCCCGAGGAAGTTTCATTCCATCATTCCTCACCTCCCTGACTCCCACAGGTGACAGATGAAGCAGAGACAGGGAAGGGGACTGTGGACAGGCCCTCCCCTTCCATAGTGGGGGGTATTTCCCTATCAGGAGCTGATTAGATTTGGGCAGAGCACTGCTTCCCACGGCATTCCTTGCAGGAGGGAGCTGCATGATGGCAGCCAGAACGGAGTGGTGGCCTGGGTGACAGCGACAGGCTGTGGGATGTCAGGCCACACTCCATCCCTGCAGCAACCCCAGCCCTCCACAAGGCACAGATGGCTCCTTTCCGTCATCTGACCTCATTGTTTAATCTGACCCGATCCGGTGCTCTAATCTAACGTCCAGTTTAATCACCACTACGGAGCTGGGATTGTTTCCCTGGGCTCCACCCTGAGTTCCTTCCCTCCGAGGGCACACGCACAGCCTGGATCCATTGTCCCTCTGAGGGGACATCCTCAGCTGGCTCCTATGCGGGGTCTGAGGGTTGCTCCCTCATTCTCACGTAGAGGAGACGCCGCTGCTCACAGTCAGAACTGCAATAAATGGATATTTCCATTTCATGAAGTCAGCAGAAGTTTCTCCTATGGCTGCTACAGGTCCCAGGGGCTCCTGAGACCCTTGGCAATTTTTGATCAGGGTTTTTGTAGTGTTTGGGGGCTCCTAAAAAAAGGTCTGTTTGATCACAAGGCTATAATTACAGAATCACAGAATGATTTGGGTTGGAAGGGACCTTAAAGATTATCCTATTCCAACCCCTCACATAGACAGGGACACCTTCCCCTACCCCAGGTTGCTCCAAGCCCTGTCCAGCCTGGCCTTGGACAGTTCCAAGGATCCAGGGGCAGCCACAGCTTTTCCAGGTTTGCATCATGACTCAGCATGACCTTGGTCAAGTCACTTAGCCTAAACTTTTCCCAGTTTCCTGCTCTGCTTTGTGTCCTGGTCCTGCTTTGGCTGTCAGCTCACACAAAGTCTTCCAGAGGTGATTCCCAACCCATCCTTGGGAGGTAGCAGAGAGCACAACCCAGGGAAGCTGCAGTGGTCTCCAGTTGCCTGTTTGCACACTAAGACATCCTCACCTCAGTTCTCCCTCCTTGAAACACCCAGCCCAACCTCCCCAGGTCGAAATCCATGGACAGTGCAGCAAAGAAGCACAAAATGCAGCTGAGCAGGGCTACAGACACCAATGCGTCCCAAATTTCTTCACCCAAATCAGGTCTCAGCCAACTGTGGGACTCGTGATGGTGCTGCCTGTACCTGGGGAAGGACTGCCACACACACATCCTTCCCTAAGCCAGGAAGGGTTTATTGTACACATCCCCCTGCCCACAGCCTCGGAGGGTGGGAAGGGGCCTGGAAAGGTCACGCAGTCCATGACATCCCCCAAGGCAGGATCAGCTCTCCTCTGGCCCCGCTGACAGATATTTGTGTAACCTGCCCTCGGAGACCTCCTGTAAAGGAAGGCCACGTCCTGCCCCCAGCCACCTCCTCCTCCTCTCTCCGGGGTAACTCTGAGGATTTTCCCACGCTGTCCGAATTACACTGCTCCCCCCCGAGCTGCAGAGAGCCCCTCTGCTCCCAGCTGCAGCTCTTTTCCCAGACTGAACGAGCAGAAACAATTTGCTGATACCTTTACAGTGTGGAAAAAATAAATCCATCCCAGGCTGTCTGCCTCACATCAACACAGAGCCCCTAATTCACAGCCCTGCCAGCATCTGGGAGAGGATGTGGCTCTGCCAGGATCTGCCTGGCAGCAGAGGTGCTCCCAGCTCTTGCTCTCTCACAGGGCTGGGGGAGATTCCCTGCAATCTGATGGTAAGAAGTGAGAATAAAATGCTGCTCCTTTTCTGTCCCTACCCCAGGCTATTCTGGGATGATGCTTTCTCAGGTGCCTTGTTCTGTGCACTTTGTCCCACTGTGGTCTCCCAGAATCTTCTGTTTCAATGAATTTTGCCTCCACCTCTCTCTACCAGCCCTTATGCAAGGCCACTGACAGCTCTGCTCTGTGCTTCTGCAGGGAACAGCCCTCAGGTGAAGGTGGGCTTTGCACAGGGAAGGTTCCACTTCCAAAACACCTCAGAGTGTTCCATTTTCTCTCCTTCCATCATGGATATTTTTTTCCTCTGAGATTAAAGAAGCTGGCAGGTGGAAAGCAAATATTTATGCCCAGCCTGATGGCTGGTGGAAAACTTCTGTCCAAGGTTAGAGATGACCCTTTGGTATCTCAGTGTTAATCCCCATGTGCTGTTCAGGGGCAGCATCTCCCCTTCCCCCTGTTTAAGTTTTGTCACTGCCTATTTTAAAGACACTGCTGAAACCCTGCCCAAGACATTTATTTGCCTTCTGATGGGAAGTTGTCCTATTTTTCCATTTTTCTCTGCAGTCAAATAATTTCTCTGCATTGTAATTCTAGGAACTCTAAGACACACCATTACTGCAGGAGCTGGGGCTTTACATCCAAAACACACATGTGATCAAATTGAAAGGCTTAGCAACACCAATTCTTCTATTTCCTCTGGTATTACATTGACTTTCTCGCTGAAACAATTTTCACTGCAATATCCTACCAGCGAAACTGCTCCCAGATGCTTCAGCTTAGGCTGCAGATTTGGCTCTGAAGCCAGGTTTCACAAAATGCTCCTGGTGATTTTCTACAGAGCTTGGAAATCCTGGAGGATTTGGGTTTTTTTTTTCCCTGTGTCAAGTTCACTTTATTTGATTTGATAGGCTGAAAAGCAAAAACTAGATCTCTCAGCAGCCCTATTTAAATGTTATTTAAATGTGCTGTCACGTTGGCCTCAGAACTGCTTGAGAAATATTCACTCATCTGCCCCCTTGGAATGCTGTGGCTTCCAGGGATTGCAGACAGGAGAATGATTTCTTGGTGCAATGCACCAAGGGATTTAAATGCTATGTGCTCTTTTAGTTCTGAGGCACCTCTTAATTAAGAACTGATTAAAGTTTGGGGATTATTTTGTAGCATAATCACTGTTTCACTGGGACTGCCAGGGCTGGCAGCACAGGTTACACCCTGGGCATTCAGGGATCTCAGGCATCTGGGGCCAGGTTCTTTTAAAGGTATTTTATTTGCAGAAGGGGTTTCATACCACTTCTTCATCTCTCAGCCCTGTGGCACAGTTTGTATCCCAGATGTGGCAGGAAAGCTGGAAGCTTTGCTTAGTTAAATCAGAGGATTCTGGAGCAGTTTGGGTTGGAAGGGACCTCCCAAAGCCCTCCAGTCCAACCCCCTGCAATGGGCAGGGAAATCTCCCACTAGGCCAGGTTGTTCCAAGCCCTGCCCAATCTGTCCATAAATCTTTCCAGTTATGGGGCATCCACCACCTTTCTGGGCAACCTGTGCCAGTGTTTTACTGTTCTCATAGTAAAAAATGTCTTACTTTTCTCTAAATGGAGTCTCTTTTAGCTTGAAACCGTCACCCCCTGTCCTATCACTACAGACCCTGCTAAAAGATCTGTTCCCCTTGCTCTTATAGGGCCTTTTGAGGCCCTGGAAGGGGCTCTGAGGTCATCCCAGAGCTTTTTCTTCACCAGGTGATCACCCCCACCTCTCCCAGCCTGGCTCCATGGCAGAGAGGCTCCAGCCCTTGGAGGGATTGGGTCACGACTGCAGGTGGGGTCTCACCTGAGCAGAACAGAGGTGGAAATTCCCCTCCCTGCACCTGCTGCCAGGTGTGATGCAACAGTGTTCCCTGGGTGGAGTGAGCAAACCCAGCCCTGCTCCCAGAAACCACAGGAACAGCTCCTTCCTTTCCCAGCCTTCTCCCATCTGATCCCAGGTCAGCCTGCCACTGCCACGCTATCCAGGTGTGTTCCCCACACCTGGGCTTGTCCATGGGGGATGGACAGCAGCCACAGGGCTCTTTCTCCTCCCTCTGAGCCTCCTTCGTGGCCTCAAATCATCTCCTAACCCGCAGCAAATGTTTTTCTCTGCTCAGCCTCCTCCATCTCATCGTATCTGCTCTCCCATCGTGGTGTTTATGCTCTTCAAAGAACTGAAAGCCGTTATCCTATCTTCGCCTTAGTCATAATTTGGCCAGGACTTTCACATTTCTTGCTCCTTTTATTTTCTAATCTGCCCTCTCAGGTCTCTCCCGTCAGGAGACTGCTCTCACAGGCTGCTTGGGCTTCTCTGTTTATCTTGGAGCAGGAACAGCATAGATTTTGCAAAGCTAGCTGTGAAGCAAGAGACTTTCACACTCAACAAGCTCACGGGTGGCAAAGTGCCATGGGACAGCTGTGGAATGAAAAGGGATTAGAGGAGCTGAGTGGATGCCCCTGGGACATAACCCCCAGTCCCTCAAGTCCCTTCTCCAGCAGAGGGACTGATGTGGGCTGTGCTGTCCCAGCCTGACACAACTCGGCCGGCAGGATCAGAGCAGGGATCTTGGCAAGAAACGCCTGTGAAAACTTCATGAAATTCACATCATGGGGCTGTAATGGGAGGGCAGTGTCTGCTCTGCAAACCCCGGGCTGCAGGATCAGCTTGGGCCTGAGAAATGTGTCTTTTCCTGAGGCTTTCCTCTGCCTTTTCCTGAGCCTGGCATATCAGCTGATGGGGTGCTTTAGTCTCACCCTTCTCAGTCAGATGTGGGATCTGTCAGAGCAGATCCAGAGGAGGTCACCAGGATGATTCCAGGGCTGGAGCACCTCTGCTGTGGAGACAGAATGAGGAAGTTGGGGTTGTTTAACCCAAAGAAGAGAAGGGTCGAGGGAGATTTTACTGTGGACTTACAGTACTTGAAAGGAGTTTATAAAAGAGGTGGAGAGGGACTTTTACAGAGTGGATAGTGATAGCATGAGGGGGAACAATTTTAAACTAAAAGAGCTGAAATTTAGTTGTTAGGAAAAGATTTTTCACTTGAAGAATGGTGAGGTCCTGGCACAGGCTGCCCAGAGAAGCTGTGGCTGTCCCATCCCTGGAAGTGTCCAAGGCCAGCTTGGACAAAGTTTGGAACAACCTGGGATAATGGGAGGTGTCCCTACCCATGGCAGGGCAGGTTGGAGTTGGATGATCTTTAGGTTCTTTCCAACCCAAACAGTTCCATGATTCCATGATGTCAACGTGCAAACAGGCTGGAAGGCACAGCTCACCCTGGCTGGTGGGGATTTTGGAGGAAAAGATGAGCAGTTACAGCAGGAGAGAAGGAGGGAATCAGTTCTGCAAGGCCACCACTCCACGTGTTAGAGAACATGGAACTGTAGAATCATTTAGGTTGGAAAAGAGCCCCAAGAATCCCTGAGTCCAACCATTAACACAACACTGCCAAGTCACCACAAAACCATGTCCCTGAGCACCACATCCCGTCTTTTGGCAGGTCTGATCATTGACTGATGGGAATAACATGGAGAAAAGGCTTTTCCCATTCTAAGAGAGTCAAACCCCAGAGGAGTTAATGAAATAAAACTTCTGCCGGAAAACAATGAACCATCACAGCCCTTGGGGCTTGGATTAAAGTTTTAGGCTGCCTGTGTCATTATTAGTGCCTTCTGTCCATGCAAACTGAAACCTCTCAGAGTTCACAGCAAACTCCTTCAGGTTTGGAATGGATGGGGAAGTGAAATGAGAGTGAATGGTGTGTGGAGGTGCCCTCTCTTCCCCTGCAGAGCAGTGACTTCTGGTGGCATCAGCACCTGTGCAGCCTTGGCGTGGCTGTGCCATCCTGACAGGCCACCAAGAGTGGCAAAAATTGCATAGAGCTGGGTGAGGGGAGGGTTAGGCTGGATATTGGGAAAGATTCTTCCCCCACAGGGTGGTGGTTCCCCAGGAAATGGTCCCGGCCCCAAGGCTGGGAAAGCTCCAGGAGCATTCAGACAATGCTCCCAGGGATGCACAGGGTGGGATTTTGGGGTGTCTGGGCAGGGCCAGGAGCTGGACTGATGATGCTTGGGGGTCCCTCCCAGCTCAGGATATTCCCTGATTCTATAAAACATCATTCCTGTAGACATTATTTGTGTCCTAATCCTTGTAAAAATAAAGGCAGGCAGGAGAGCAATGTGATCCCAAGGGAAGAGCCAGCACAGGGTCATGGGATACCAGAAATCCCTCTCTTGGCTCACCACAGGCTTGTGTAGAGACTTTGGCCAACTCCACCACTCTTTTCCACTTTTCCCCCCTTTCTTTTGTGTTGTGGCACTGGAAGTTCACAGAAGGGTTTCTCTGTGGGCGTGTGTGGGTGCCCACATGTGTGTACAACATTCTGAGGTCTCTCAGTACAAAGGCAACATAAATTATATCGTGTCAAATTCTTGGAGTGGTGGTATTGGCAGTTTCCTCCCTCAGAGACTTTGCAAAATAGCTACCTGTGAAATTAAATTAAACATTTCTTCTCCTGGGGTTTAAACAATACACTCCCTCTAAGCTGGGCTAAGGATTTCTTTGTGCTGTATTACCTTATAGATTAATACAGTGCAGAAAATTAATTACCTTTTATTCACTAAGACATTTATTTTTTTTTTTTCCCCTTGCAGATTTCAGATTTTCACTTTGCAAAGAAAACTGAGGGGGGACTGCAGGCAATCCCACGTATGTGAGGAATGTAACCTTAAGATCTGGTTCCTGGTACCTGGTCTGCTCTGCTCCTGGGATCTGCTCTGCCTCCCCCAGCTGATAAGAGCACTGCTGGTTCTGCCTGCCACGCTCATTCCATTACTCCTGACACTGTCTTTTGTCTCTGGGGGGCTCTGGACAGACACAAATCAAAGCTGTCACATCCTGCACAGCCCTGGTTTGGCCTGGAGTGCAGAGATCTCTGAACTCTGCCTTGTGCAACCATTTATTACAGGCAGAAAATGTGCAGGGTAGAAATTTGGATGCCTTTATTTTCTCTTTCCCCAGCTTCAAACTCTGATCTTGAAGGGTAAGGTTTTGCAGCACCGCATTGAGCAGAGCTCTTTTGGTGGTCCAGGCAGTGCAGCTGGGAGGGGAAGGGCAAAGCACCGCTAAGATCTTATCATAGCAGGGATTTGAAGGGCAGTAAAACATTTGTGAACACCCTTTTTGTCTTCCAGATCATCAGGTAGAGACCCCAAAGGAGTGTGTGCATGTGCACGCACACACAGATGCACAAATTCCCAACATTTCCCCTTCAAGGATAAATAAAAATCCCTCTGCCTCACTTTGCCAGGAATTTTTTTGTTTGTTTGTTTCTACTCCTGCTCCTATAACTTGAAATACTTTTAGGAGCAGTTGATGCCCACCTCCACTGCCACCACAACACCTCTGCCCACGAAGCCTCTGACCGAGGAAGATGCCAGAGCTGGCAGAAGACACCCAGCTGGAAATCTGAGCAGGCATGGGTTTGGCCAGCAGGTACCACCACGTTCCAGAGGTCACTCAGCCACTGACAATGTTTTCCATGCAGAGCTGGCTCAGGGAGGACCTTTCTGAAGTGCAGAGGGCAGCAGTTTTATCTGTTGCAGCTGGCTATCTTTAGACAATTTTAATAAATCAGTGGGATTAAAAACATTCCAGCCTCCTCCGAGGTGTTTAACCCCGTCGGGCTGGGTGATGAGGAGGAGAGCTTTTGAAAACTGATTGCATTAAGAAGGGAGATCTGGAGGAGTTTGTGGTTATATCCTCTTGAGCAAGTGCTAAAGGGATGGTGCCAGCTTCCAAACCATCCTCTGGGGATATTCATGCTTGTTTCAGCCCTGATAAAGGTGTCAGAAGCCATGCAGAGAAGGAAACCTCTGGATCTGTCCTGCCCTGGCTCCGTGGAACAGTATCTCCATTGCACAGTGGCAGAAGCCTTCCTGTCATCTATTAAATGGTGTGAAACATTTCCACAGTTCTCCTCTGGAAGACAAGACATTTGGTCCTTGATTTTGGCAGTTTGGGAAGTTTGTCTGGGGGCCTGGAGAGGAAAAGGAGGCCTTGAACTTCTGGTGACCAAAGTAGAGGCAGAAGCTGTCCCAGAGGGGGCCTCTGACACCCATCCAAGGAAGTCCCCGATTATCCAGCTCCTGTGATTCTGCACCTCTGACTGGCCAAACAGGGCTCTGAATAACCTGGTGCAGTGGAAGATGTCTCTTCTCATTGCAAGAGGTTGGACTAAGTGACCTCTAAGGGTCCCTTTTTAACCCAAACCATTCCATGACCCTACAATTCCATGACCCAGAGGGTCCTGCACAGTGTGGGAGCAATTTCTTCAAAATGATCTGCAGGGGAAAATCCACATTAATTGCCTTTTCAGGGATAGTCCTCAAGCCTCACAAGTCCAAGCCTTTGCATCTAGTAGACATGACAAAGGTCCTGAGCTTGACATTCCACATTTTTCCCCAGGGAATGCTGCCACTGGAGTGACTCTGCCATCAGGGCATTTGCAGCCTGGTTCCATGCTGAGGACCTTCACAAACCATCACCCTGGGCTTGGCTTTCCATCATTAGGCATTATCTAATCATCCTTTGAGATTGTTCCCTAGGGAAATGGGCTTCCCTTCCCAGCAAAGCCTTTTCCACCAGCAGAGATGGTGAATTGAGAGGTGTAGGGGTGGCTACAGAGACCTCTCACCTTCCTTCCTGGGTCTTCATGGTGGAAGCAGCTCCTTTTCCACCGTTACTCTGCAACAGGGAAAAGTCCAGCTGTTTCTGAAACAATTGAAAGTTGAAAAGTCACCAGTGTTTTATGCTCAGAATAGTCAGCATATAAAATAAGGAAAACTTTGACTTCAGTGGGATTTAGAATCTAATGTTACATTTGCTTCAATATTGTTTTTCCTAGAAATTCTCAGTTCTTTACAGAAAAAGCCCAAGAATCTCATACAGCAGTCCCAGTGGCTGAGGATGAACAATAAATACTGACAAAACATAGTAAAATTTGCTGAAAACATGGGATTGCTATCTCATTTCTCCCTTTCCCAGCTCTCAGGATACATGAAGTTCCTGACCTGTAACTATCCGGTGATGTGGAGCAGGTTCAGTCTCTGTTTCCCCCAATAAGCAACACCAGGTGAGTTTTTCATGATCTCAGGGTACATTTTGAATTCAAAATATGGTCCAGACATTGCCTCTGCAGCAGCCCTGTGCTGGTATTTTCCAATTAGCTGAGAAAGTGGATACAGCCTTGAAGGGATGGCTTTCCTACAGCCTTGAAGGGGTGACAAACAGAGCCCTGAGCTCTGGAGAGCTGCAGCACCACAGTCACTAAGGCAGAGGAGAATAAGAGGAGTTTCCATAAATTTAAAATGGAGACAGAATTTCATTTCATAGCTTTATTTGTCTGTTCTTACTGCCCATTGCTCCTGGTTCATGCTCAGCTGTTGATCAAGCCCATGAGGGTGGCCAGATCCAGCTCTTGGTTTGGATGCCCCCTCCAAGTTTGGTAAATGCCAAAGACGAGGTGGCAGCCACCTCTGGGAATGCAGAAAAACTGTCAAAAACACATCTCTGTGTGTAACAAACTGCTACAGATCCAACAAACATTAGCTGGCAGCACCATGCAAACCCTGACTGTGAGCAGGGCCTGAGCATCACCTTCCCTTGTGGAACTCTAACTCAGATGACTCCTCAACAAGAAGCCCAATCTGGTTTCTGATTGTAGAAGCAGCTTACATCCTAATTAAGTGAAGGAATGAGAAAAAACAGCTGCCTTCCTGAAAAGAGACCCTCCTTACAAATCTTGTGTTAACAGGAGGAGCAGGAAGATGCCGACAGCTGCACGGAGTCACTATAATTAAAAAAGGGAAAAAAGAAAACTTTCCAGTAAGCAGAGATCTGTGGGCGTCCTGCAGTGGGGAAAGGTTAATTCCAGCCTCATCTGCCAGCTGGCTCCACGAGGACAGAGGTTAAAGATGAAGCTGTAACACACACATGTCAACACAGCTCAGATCCCTGCCTAGCAGTCACCCTCCCGGAGTCCTCTCCCTGTTTGGTGAAGAGAATCCACCTCCCAGCATGTTTTAATGGAGTTAAAAAATAAGTGTTATTAAATATGAATGCTTAAGAGGCTGTGTCTCCAATTGAGACGTCTGGTCTCAGACAAGTATTGAAAAGAGAGATCCCTGGGGGGCTCCCAGCAAGACAAACTTCTGAAAATAACTGGAAGCTGGAAAATATCTGAAGGGGCTTGCCCTGCTTGGACCTCTCCCCTGGGGTCTACTTGCAGCCACACTTCTGTTGCCTTTCCTGTTACAGACAGGGTTAGCCTGTCCTACCAAAGCCAAACACACCTCTCTAAGAAGAGAAAAAAACTAAAGGGAGACAGGGAATATCTGAAAAAAAAAGTAATGTTTAAAGCCCAGGAGCTGCCAAATGGTGCTCTGGGGGGAGTCCTGGCTGGACAAGGGAACAGAAACTGTCCCTGCTGCCTCTGTCCCACCCTGGTTTGCTCCCTTGCCAAGGTTGCCCACAAGGAGATCCTGTTGTTTGCTGAGGCCTTGGAGGAGGAAGGCATAAATACAAAGATGAAGGAAAAGAGCAACCAGGACCTCAACAAGAAGCTGTGGAAGGATGGCTGCTCATTTCTGCACTGCAGAAAGGACACAGGCCAGAGGATGCTGCAAACCATTTTGTGACAACACTCCCATGCCCTGCAGGAATTTTTTTCCCCAGAGAAGCATCCTCAAGGTTGTTCTGTGGCTGGCTGTGGTTAGTAGAGATAGGTGATGGAATATAGCTGGGATTTCGCTCACACAGCTCAGTGGTAACAAATGCAGACAGTCATGGAACCGTGGGGTGGTTTGGATTGGGAGGAACCTAAAGAACATCCAGTTCCAGCCCCTGCCACAAGTAGGGACACCTTCCACTATCCCAGGCTGCTCCAAGCCCCTCCAACCTTGGACATTTCCAGGGATGGGGCAGCCACAGCTTCTCTGGGCAACCTGTGCCAGGGCCTCCCCACCCTTACAGGGAAGAATTCCTTCCTAATATCTCATCTAAATCTCTCCTCTTTTAGTTTTAAACTGTTCCACCTCTTCCTGTCACTATCTGTCCCTGTAAAAACCCACTCTTCCTCTTTTTCACAGCCATCTTTAAGTACTGGAAGCCTAGAAGTCTGAAATGGTTTTACTTCCTGGCTTTGAGGGTACCCTCAAAACCATTTTGGAAAGATGCATCACTCTCCCCTATTTTGACAGCAATTCCTTCTCTCATCCCCTGTCCTCAGCTTGCTCCTCAAAAGCCTTGTGCCTCAGCAGCACCCCAGGATCTACCCTCACCCATATTTTTCTCCATGCAGCCCTTACTAAACTTGTTCTTCTGCCACACCTCAGCATGCCAGCATGCTGATGTGTTAAAAAAGTGATGTATTGAAGCAGCCTTGCTCTTTCTCAGGTATCAGAAAGTCTCTGCTACTCCCTTGGAAATCAGAAAGCTGTCCTTGAAATGACTGGAAGGAAAACAAATTAAGCCGCCCTTATACTTGTGTTTCCATGAGTTTAACTGGTGTGACTTGCTGCTGGAGTGTCCATAAGCAATTCCCGTTCTCATCCCCTGCAGAAGTATTTTTACCAGGAAAATTAAACTATTCCTTCACTACCAATCCCAAGAAGTGCAATTTAAGTTTAGAGTTTGAAAATGGGATGGGAATATAGGATATAAAAACATGGATAGTCCGAGGAGAAGTGTGTAAGCTGCAGAGCAAACTGAGAAGGACATAAACTAAATCCTTGGAAGATTGCAGAGCAACATAAATCTTACCCCTACCTGAAATGTGATTCCCTGCATGGGGGGTCTGGGTGACCTTTACCTCTGGAGGTTTCCTGTTGGAAATCTCTTGTACTTTGAGCTTTGGACAGCACAAGTCAGGGAGTGGATTTTAAGTTCCTTCTAAAATTTCGTGGAAAACAAACCAAGAGTTTTGAGTGGATGCTTTTTCTTTTTCAAGTGACTAAATTTTTGTTTGTTTTGTGGGTGGAAGTGTTTTCTTATAGTGGCTTTTCCACTTTTGGTTTGTTTGCTTGTTTGTTTTGTGAAAGCCCCAGAAGTGGGAAAAACTAACCAACAAAACATGTTTTTCTCCAAAAAGGCTGAATTCTCTATTTGAAAGATTTAAAGAGTTTTTTTCTTTTGAGGGGGGAAGGTGGCACATTTGAAAAATTAGAAATTAAAAAGTTAGAAAGCTGTGGTCAGGTGTTTGCCTGCAAAGACAAGGACAGTTTTACAAGAACCTGTAGTGATAGGACAAGGAGAAATGGTTTCAAACTAAATGAGTGTAGATTCAAATTAATTCAAACACATAAAGAAGAGATTTTTTTAATGGTAAGAGTGCTGAAACACTGGCATGGGTTGTCTAGAAAGGCAGTAGATGTCCCATCCCTGGAAGTGTCCAAGGCCAGGTTGGACAGGGCTTGGAGCAAACTGGTCGAGTGAGAGGTGTCCCTGCCAATGGCAGGAGGTGGAACGAGATGAACTTTGAAGTTCCCTTCCACCCCAAACCATTTTAGGATTCCATGATTCTGTGAATGAAACTCAAAGAATGTTCTTGGACGATCCCCTTCTCTGTCCTCTGGGCCTGTTTGAAACTGGAAGAAATTGGATTGAGGACTTCCATGGGGGAGTTCTGGGACTCAGTTCTGTGGCTGGGCCCTCTCTTTCATCCCCAAAATGTAGGGCTGAAGACTGACATGATGTAAAGTGTTGTGGGGTGATAATATTCCTGCAACTCCTCCCTTGCAACACAGCAGAGACATTGAATCGACACAGCTCCCCTCCTCCATCTCCTACCCTGTGATATCACAGCCATTCTCCTTTTTCCCCTCAATTCTGAGTCATTTCTGTTGCTTTTCTTCAAAATAGGAAATAGAAGGGGTGGGTTTGCTTTTTAAAAATTATTTATTATCAAGTACTCATTTGCAGCAAGGAAAGAAATGAGAATTTGCACCAGACAAGCAGAGTAGTGCTGAAAAATAGCAAAAGAAATACTTCAGTCCTTTCTGAGAAAACAAGTCTGAGGCAACCTCTGGGAATCAAATAAAGTGCACATACACACGAACAGCAGAAACCAAACATGCTGTGTATTCATTCAAGCCAACTTATTTTTCAGAGTAGGACTTGGAAAACATAAACAAGTTACTACAGAAACAGAGGAAATTGGCTGGCATTTCCCAGTCTTCCTTTCACAGTTTTTGAAGATGTTTGATAAGAGATCCTCTCAGTCTTTTGAAGTCAGGGATGGTACATTTCCAATGCCAACCGAAAGGCAGAGTCATCACTTTCAAAGGAAATAATGGATTCCATCCCCGCTGCATAAAGGCCAAACTCCATCCTATGGATCACAGCTCCTCCTCCAGTGGGACAAAGCAGATCAGAAGGTGCCTGAGAGCTGCCAGACAGTCTTTCTGATCAGGGAGACTTGTTAAAGGACAAATACCCAGAGGAAATGGACTCAGGCTCTGAGAAAGTGGCCCCTTCTGAAGACAGAATTTTTGTCATGACACATTCAATACTTAAAGCCTTTTTTTCAGCCTCAAGTCCCGGTGGCAAAACTCCATTTTAAGTCAGAGCTCTGTCTCCACCACTTGTCTCTTTTCCATTGATTTTCCTTGGCAGCTGCATGGATATTCCGAGGACTGGGGCCACTGGAAGGGCTTAGCTCAGCAGTTCCCAAGTTGTCCAAGACCTTAAGGTTATTCAGAGTGGTCTGCACACACACAAACACTCACAGGAGCTGAACCCATGTGTGCAAATGGGCAGATTTTTAAACCTGCCTTGGCAAATTTTCCTGGGGCAGCTGTTTGGGCAGCAGGCACAGCTGGAATGTCTCAGCTCCTTCTGCCCCTGCTCACAACCCCTGCGGTGCTGACTCAGGTGTCATTGCCAGCATGCCACATCTTCCTCCTCCTGAAAGTTGTTGTCCCTGAAAACCACTTTGGCTGGCAGATAAGATTACTTGTGGTTTGGATAGAAACCCTCCTAAAACATCCTCTGTGGCTCATGGGTGTACAAAAGAGCCCAGCGCAGATATTAACACTCTGTAAGGAGCACATTGCTCTCCTCAGTGTGAGGAGGGTGTTTGTGCTCCTGCCCGGACCGAGCTGAGTGACCTCCACTCTGACCCATTAAATTTCACATGTTCAAGCCTTTTATCATGGCTGTGTAGACAAAGTCTATTTTTCCAAGTGTAGGCAAAGCTGTCAGCACCTCCTCTTGAAGAGCATCTGTGCTTGGCTAACTGACCAGGAGCTCCTGGCGAAATCCAGAGAGGGAACTCAGAAATTTTCCAAACTCTTCCCAGGGACATCAGCTCTTAGTTCCCATTGGCTCTAATAAGAATATTCCTCAGAAAATGTTGGATAAAACACATCAGTGGACCTCCTTTTTATCTTCTGAGTAGGTGATGTGTTGTTCTGTGTTGGTGGTGCTGGGTTAACTCTTGGACTCGATGATCTTAGAGATTTATTAAATCTTATTAATTCTATAATTCTGCTAAAGTCAGACGCTCCTGGTGATGGGAGTGTTTCTCTTGCTGGTCATTGATAAGTATCAAGGTAACCTTCAAACAAAGTGGTGGCCTTGCATGCCAATCTTTGCTGTCTTTGTACTTAGAACACTAATTCCAGCTGTTCCTTTTCCAGGAAGTTCAGCCCATTTGCAGTGCTTCTATTTTATAAGGAACATCTAAAGCTGATAATGGCACAAGGAACAGACAGACTCCCTGAGATCCCTTTCAACCCTTAGGGTTTCTGGGAGCTGGCTCCTGCCAAAACTTGAGCCAGGAGCAAACTGTCTTGCACCTGACAGATCTGCTTCTCCCAATGTTGTCCTAACACAGATTTTAGGGATTTTACCTGGACAATAAGGCAATCCTCTAAGCTGCCAGTACAGAGCAAAACAGGCAACTCCAGGATGCAATTCATCGCCTTCTACATGGACAGCCAAGCTTGTGTGGGTGAGCAAATCCCTACAGGTGTTTTTTCCTCACCTTTAAATATCCAGGCAGAGATGAGCAGGTCAGGTGGAGGAATCTGAATTTACTGAAAGTAAACCCTTTACCTTTATCCTGCCCAAACTAAAAGCTCTTTTGCCTCCCAGGACATGCAAGTGTCTTGTGGTGCAGCCCCTGGAGATACCTGTCAGAACATTTTTTCAGGTTTGGTGGGGTTTTTTAAGAACAAGCAACTTTATGCCAGTTGCTGTTACAAATGTGCTTTTTTCAGCAGTTGGGGAGGTCAAGCCACAAGTCCCTTGGCATAAATTGCTCTCACTCTCAGCTGACATCTTGTCAGGAGCTGGTTAAAAGCACTTTTAGGGCTCAGAAAGAACCCTGCAGAGGACAAAAAAGCCTTCACTGGGGTGAATCACCATCTGCTCTAACAGGGACACATCCTTCCCAGGGCTGCTGGGAGGACCTGTGTTCAGGAATGCTTTATTCTTGGAGGAAGCCATTAAAAAAAAAAAGAAAATATGAGGAAGGGTGGGATCACAATATCTGATGTTATAAATGAGTAAAAACTTTTTCATTAACCCATCACCTGATCTGTAGTAACTAAATACCCATATTTGTGATCTTGAAACTTAGGGATTGCCAGAGTGAAGGGCTGGCTCAGTCCCCTCCTACATTCCTCCAGGTGGGAAAGCCCACCTGGGATTTGCTGATGCTGATCAATAATCCTTCAGCACCATGGGTTTGTGGGCTTAGAAGAGACAGAGGGGAGTCCAAGGCTGGCAATTTTTCTGTCACTGCTGAGTGGAGAAAGGGCTGCTGAGCTCTGACTTACAGAAACCAGTGATCCTCTGCATCGTCCAGGAACACAGGAGGTGAAAAGGAGGCTCTGGGAAAAGGAGATTTAGGTTTCAGACTGAGCAAGTCTGAGGAAAAAAACCTCTGGGAACCATCTGACCTGGGCTTTGCTATTTACTGTGCATTTCTTGTCTAACTAACACAACTCATAAGGCTGGAATGTGTAGTAGCCCGAGAGAGAGTCTGTTTTGATTGTATATGAAAGCATAACAAAAGCAAAGCTTGCTCCCAGAGAGCTTCAGAGACTTAGAAAAAAAATGTTGTTCGTATTTGAGAAGACAGAAGAAGGATGAAAAAGAAAACAGTGACACACCCAGGAGTAAACAGAAGGTAGAAGTAGGGAGGAGATGAACCCAGGTACCCTGGCAGCCTGCTGCTTCATCCTCTTGCCCTCTCTGACTGACAGAATCAAAAACTGGAGGAAGAAAAGGACCAACACAGGGCAAAAACAGGCAAAAACAGGCAGATGTGAATTTTAGGAAGGATACCTGTTTGCAGGGCTAGCAGATTTCCTTATCTCATTGATGCTTCTGTTCTCTGAGCATAATTATTCACTGTCCCCTTCTACCACCAATATCAAAAGCAGCAGAAAGCCACTGATCCTCTTTTCTTCTTCTCCTTTTCTTTCTCTTCCCATCTCCATCCATTTTCCCGTGACATTTGCTGTGGGCACGGAGTGTGCAGCCCAGTCTCAGAGCAATGGCCCTCTGTGATGAACTGCATCTCCTTGTGTGACGTGTTTGTTCTGCCAAAGAGACAGCCCTGAATCGGGAAAGGACCAACAAAGAGCCCATAAAGGAGATAATTTATCCCTTTCCCAGACACATCCATGAAAGCAACTTATCTTCCCCTTCATCCACCCAGAGCCAGGATGTGGCTCTTATCTGCTTGTAAACCAGACAGAGTGGAGCATGTTGCCCTTTAAGGTCAACCTGTTGAAAAAGAAGGAAAAAAAAAAAGGGGGGAAGAAGCAGCATTTTTAAGCTTTGTTTTTTCCCTAGCAGCTTGGGTGTGTTGGACATGCCTGTCATCACAGCAATCCCTGGGGAATGGGACCTGTGCCTGCTTTTTGTGTTCCTCTTGGAGCTCTTATCTCTGATGTTTGAGCTCCATTTGCTCAGAGCAAGCCCAGAGGAGGCCACAAAGATGCTTAGAGGGCAGCAGCACCTCTGCTATGAATAAATCTGGAGAAGAGAAGGTTTTGCGGAGACCTTATTGCAGCCTTTCAATACATGAAGGGGGTTAAGAGATGGAATAAGATTTTTACAAGGACATGTAGTGACAAGACAAGAGTTTTAAACTAAAAAAGGTAGATTTTGATTGAATATAAGGAAGAAATTCCTGGCTGAGGGTGCTGAGGCCCTGGCACAGGTTTCCTACTGTGGCTCCCCCATCCCTGGAAGTCTCCAAGGCCAGGTTGGATGGGGCTTGGAGCAACCTGGGACAGTGGGAGCTGTCCCTGCCCATGGCAGGGGTGGCACTGGATGATCTTTTAGGTCCCTTCCAAGCCAATCATGCTCTGATTCCATGGTTTTGTGTACAGAGAGCTGGACAACGCGGTCTGTGGACAATGAGGTGTTACACAACCTCTGCTAACAGAAAGCTCTGTAGTGGCTGGGGTGAACCACATTCCTACCACTCCTGGCTCTCTGTGGAGCCTCAGTCCCCAGCTCAGGAGTGGCCTCTGGCACAAAAGATGCCCAGTTCAAACAGGGTGAATCCACTCTTAAAGCTCAGTCAGATGAATCCCACCCTGGTGACTCAGAGAGAAGGAATTGCAGTAATACAGGCATGTGTGATGAAGTATTTCCTTTCATTTCTCTTCCAGTCTGACTCCTGGTCATTTTACTGGATGCTTCTTGGTTCCTGTGTTATGAATAATAGTGAGTAACCACTTCCTACTCACCTTCTCCATTCTTCCCCACTGTTCATAGTTCTAAAACGTGATTTTAGAAAAGAAACTACAATGATTCCACACAAAAGACAAGGTAACTCTGCAGATTTAAGCAGCTCCATGCTGTTATTCTGTTTTGTTCATTATTCCCTTCTAGTAATTCCTAACATTCAGTTCCCCTGGGCTCTGATGCCAAGATCTCTTTTCTGAGTGGAAATAGCTGCCCCAGAGACCATCACTATGTATAAATATTTAGGGCTGCATTTCCCACGTGTGCATTACTTTGCATTTACTAACACTCAGCTTCACCTGTCTCTTTGTTGCCCGGTGTTGAGATGATCCTACAGCTCCTGATGGGAATGCTAGTTTCAATTACCATGAATAATTCTGTGTCATCAGCACATTTCATCACTCTTTTATTGTCAGTCTTATCCAAATCATTTACAAGTGCGTTCAAGAGCACAGTTCCCAGTGGAAAACCCTGCAGCACTCTCGTGGCAACGTTTTCCATCATCAAAACAAATCAATTATTTGTTTCTTAACTTTTAATAAATTAATAATCTACAAGAATAATTAATCCCATAACTTCATTTTTTGACTGCTCTGTTGAAAGACCCATAATGACAACTCCCCCATTTCCACTGCACCAGATGGGTGATCTGATCACATGTTCACAAACTCCTTTAAAACAGTTGGATTTGTGGGGATTCATTCCTCTAAAAGAAGTGTTACCTTTTCCCCAATGAGTTGCATTTAGCCCTGGGACTGTGGATGCTGTTCCTCCTTGCAGACCCCACCAGTGAATTTAATTCAGACATCAGCATTAATTTCCCAGGTCCTTATGGTGCCCTTCTCAAGAATTGCCAGCACAATTGCTGTTTTATATTCCCCTGCAGCTAAGTCTGATTGAAGTGACAAGCTTCACACCATGATTAATAATACAGTAGTTTTGTATCTCCATTCCCTCTCGAATCATGTTTCCTTTCTTTTAATTGATTTTTTATAATTTATTTTATTAACCCTTCTGTTAGGGATCATTCCTGTGATTGACTCTCTCCCTCTTCTTCCCCAAGATAAATGTTGGTGTAGGAACCATCTGAAACTGCTCCACATTTAACAGGATTGGAAGAAGTCATCAAACCTTTCTGCTGTGACCATCCCTTCCTTGCACATCTTCTTTCCTCCCCTTAAAAGTCCCATAGAGTCCCTGACAGATTCTTGTACCAATAAATTAGAGCAAGGTTTTATTGATATTTCATTCCTTTAGTAAAATGTTTCTTCAAATCTTGTTGGCATAACTTATTGATGTTTTATGTTAAACTTCCAGGTATTGAGTTTCTTCTATGCCTCATTTCTCATTTAGATCTTTTTAAGGATTTTGTTTTGCTTCAATACTTTTAGTCTTTTATTAACCACTTATTTATCTAGATTTAGTCTTTTTTTCAAATTCTTTTTAATACATGATATATATTTATCCTCTGGACATCCAGTTTGTTGCCTGTGAAGTATCTATTTTACCATATATAAGAACTTTGCAATTTTTGCCATTTCTTATAGTTTCTTTTTGAAAGTTTCCCCCTTTTTTATTAAGTTTAACCCCTTTTAGGGGCATAAAGTTTCATTAGTGGCCTTATTTATCTTTTCCTTCCTTGCAAATGTTTGAGTTTATGTTCACTGTCACAGTACAGCACAGGTTGCCTTTGGAAGCTGCTGGAATTCCCAGGCTTCAGGAACAAGGAAATAAAATCCGGTGATTCCTCCCGTATCATGTCATTCTTTGCATAGTTTTTTTTTTTTAACCATTTTTATACCTCTGGCAGAGAGCTGAAAAAGCTGGCCTCTGAGAGGTGAGAGTACACTGAGGATGACCCATCATTTAATCATAGCCTGATTATAATCAGAGTTAATTTCAGAGTTGGATTTTGTTGTACCAGATCTCATCTAGTCAAATTTTTAACCTCCCTAAGGATATTCTGAAGCTGTTTCAATAATCAGTCATGCCCATGGTGAAGAATTGCACCTTAAAACTAGACAGAATTTCTTTTTCTGCATTTTATTTTTTACTTTTCTCTTGCTATCTCACTGTTCCCCTTTGTCTTCACTGAGCCAAGTCCATCTCCTGCTGCAGCCTCATAGTCTGCCCATCCAGTCCCCATCTCTCCAATCTGTATACAGACATGTGAGACCGTGTCAGAAGTCCTGCTTAAGTACAGGTAGGAGACACCAGCTGCTCTTGCCTGTCAGCTCATCCCAGGAGTCAAAGAAGTTGTCCAAACTCAGCCTGTTCTCAGTAAATCATGCTCATAATCCTCTTTTTATTAACTCCCATTCCTGTAAACAGCTCAAAAGGGGACTTGTCCCATTGTTTTCCAAAGGTCTGAAGAAAAGTCAACCACATTTAACTTCCTTGGATCCTTTTACCTCCCTCTTTGAATCTGAATGGGATATTTGCCTTTTTCCATCAGGAAACCCCAGGAGTTGCCACAGTCATTCAGACATTGGCCAGCGCCCTCCATCTCCTTGTCCTCTGCTGTCTTGTGGACTTGTAATTGCCTACAAATGTTCCTGACTGAATCCTCCTCTACTCTGAGCAGCATCTTTCTTCCCCTGCCACAAGGCAGGTAGATCTGGGAAGTTTGGAGAAGTCTCCAGTAAATATTGAAGCTAAGAAAGGACTTGGGTATTTCCTTATAAAGCATCCTACAGAGTTCTGCTGCAACAGAGAAAACAGCTGCCTCTGGGAGCTTTTCCTGGAGCACTTTCAATCAGAGGCACACTCCTAGGGGTGGCTTTTCTGTGCAATGTCATCATCACCAGAACAGAGCTATGGGATACCTGATGATGATATCAGCTGCTTGTTTTGGAGCTAAAGCCGTTTTTCTCCACATGCACAAGGTTCAGTAAATGCTAACCCTTCCCACAGATGCTGGATTTCTGCAGAGCTGTGATTAGAGAGCCCTACCAACAGGTCTGATACTGCTGAGGAGGGGGCAGGAGGAAGAGTATCCTCTTCATCACTGCTGCAGGACAAGGAGTCATCCATAAGTTACCACTAGCCCACAGCTCAGGATTAAAATCTGGGTTTTAATCCACACGCTGCCTGCAAAGCTGGGCTGCAAGAGAGGAGAGAGGAGTGCTGCTGTAGTCCATCCAGTTACTTGTTTTTTAGGATCAGGTTCAGCCTCTGGTGTAGCTCAGTCTTTGGTCCTGGTTTGTCTTGAGCCCCAAAGCAGAGTCCAGCTCTGGGTTTGCTCAGGCTGAGTTGGAGGAGGTTGGGCTGACACCTCCTTGTTCAGAGAGCCATGTCTGGAGCTCCTGGGCTCCACTACTAACTGGAACACGGGTACATTTTTAATCTGTTCCTCTCTCCACACTGCCAAGCTCTTGCCTTTCCCTCTGCCCCACTCTTCCTTCCTTAAATCCAGCCCTCTCTTGTTGTGGCTCTGGTCTGAATTCACACTGAAACCTGCTTTTCGTTTCTCTGCCTTTTCCACATGCCAGTTTCCCTCCCCTCCCTCTGCTGCCTATAATTTACTTTCTGCCCTTCACTGACACAGATGGGATTTCACATTTAAACAATGTTCCATCGTGTACCATTTCCCCCTGATAAAGAGACTCAGTCCCAGAGTGACTCAGCCCCGTGGCACGCAGGTAATTTCTCCAGCTCCCTCTCATGGCATTCCTCCCTGGTGCCTGCCTGTGAGAGATTCTCACATTCTGGATGTCTGTGTGTGCCTTAGGTGACTGGATAACCTGTTGGAAGTGCACAAAGATGTAATGTACAGATTTAATCAAAATATTCATAGCAGCTCTGTCTTGAAAACTTCAAATTGTCCCCATTAGGAGAAAAAGTGCTGAACACTGCAGGGATGGGGCAGCCACAGCTTCTCAGGGCAACCTGTTCCAGTATTTCACCACTCTCACAGGGAAGAATTTATTCCTAATATCCCACCCAAATCTCTCCTTTTTCTGCTTAAAACCATTCCCCCTTTTCTGTCACTACATGTCCTTGTAAACCACATCACAAAGTTCCACATCTTGTTTTGTGAACAAGGATTCTGCCACATCCCTTGTTACAATGCTTAATCAATTTTCCAGCGAAGAAACTTTTCAAAACATCCAACCTGAACCATCCCTGGTGCAACTTGAGGCTGTTCCATCCTCTCTGCCCCATAACTACACATCCATTTTTGCTGATGGATTTTGCAGGTTTTTCTCTGTGACTGTTTCTGAGCTGCCTCATCTCACAAGTGCGAGGTTGGGATGGGTCGGAATAACGCCGTGAGGGACCTTGCCAATTCAACCCTGCCAACACAGAGAGGCATCACCGTAGGGACAACCACAGCTTTGTTCCCCCCAAACATATGTTCCTCTTGTTGCCATAACTGGGATCAGCTTGTTGGAGAGCCAGGCGAAGTGTCCCAAAATAAGTCATAATTCACTCCGCGGATCTGAGGGGTTTGCGTCAGGATTACGAAGGCAAAATCCGAGAGAGTTACAAATCTACAGAGTAGTGGTGAGCTGATAAAGGGAATGAGGGAGGAGGATTGCATTCCTCCCAGCCCAGCAGGCTGACAGTGCAAGAGGAATAAGAACATTTAGTGCTCTGTACAGCAAGTCCTCAGTCCGGCAAAGGGCGTTATCAGCTGGACAGGGACTTCGTGCCTCCCGAGCGCCTCTCTGAGCCAGCTCACACCTCTGAGGTGTGACCCCCTTCTCTGGTTTGCTTCTGCTTTGCATTTCTCAGCTGGGCACTTCTCCATCCCCAAAAACCCCACTGGATGGGCTAAATTCACCCTTTTTTGCTTCCAAAAGCAATACTTTGGGGTTCGCCCACAAGCGAGAGGAGGTTTAATCGTTTGTTTTTCTCCACCTTTTTTATTCTGCTACAACATCCAAAAATGGATCTTGCCTTCTTTTTTCCACCTATTTTTTTTTTGAGCTTTGAGTACTGTCAGATTCCTTTTTTTCCAGTTGCCCAAGCGAGGATTAGAGGGGTCAAAAATGTGCTTATTATAGGTTTTTCTCAGGGCTGGCAGGTCAAGATGATCCAATCTAATAATGGAGAAACATCCTCCTCCAGACTGAGTTGTGCTGGTGAGGGTCCTGCTGGAGGGTACCCACAGGTCTGCCTATGAACTGCCCAGAGAAACACTGTCAAATAGGAAAAAAAACTATAAATGAACAAATAAATAAGCCAGAGATATTGAAAAAACACTTTTTTTACCCATTTTCAAACCGAAATGTTGAAGTGTTAAATTGCAAACCTGGCTGTGATTTAAGCTGACCTTTCCTAAGAGCTTGCAGGGATAAGCAGAAAAAGCCACCTGATTTGAAATGTTTCATTTTAAGACAAACCCAAAGTGATGACTCAACCTGATACGATTTTTGCCTGCCTTTCTATTTTTGTGAAGGAAAAAAAAAGGAAAAAAAAAAAAGAAAAAAGAAGAATTTTGGTTCAACCAGTATCCATATTTTGATTTTTGACTGTATTTTCTGAGAAAAGCTTCTGAGCCAAAAAAATCTTTCAGATGAAGATGTAGCACTTGTTCTGACTATGAAGCAGCTGAGAACCACCAGATACTTCCTCTGTTTTTATGGAGGTCACCTACATTTAGATAGGTATTTCTGGCAAATATATGTGAAAACGGGATGCTTCAATTCCCTGTATGAAGAGCAAAATCAGAAATCCCTCCTAAGCTCCTGGAACATCACCCCCTGCTCAGTCTGCTGTAAATGACCCTCCTTGGACACACCTGCACCCAGGGAAAGACTTTGAAAATGAAGATGAGCCTTGGACCCAACTTTAGAGCCTGACTGAACACCCAAAGAGCACATATCCTCCTTTCTTTCAAATTTATTTCCCATCTGACTCTACTTACTTATTTCTAACCAGCAAATCTCCTAAGCTGACTCCCTTCAAGCCCTGAAGATGCACTGAGAATTGTGCAAGTGCTTAAAAGCTGTTTTCCCTGTCTGCTCTGCCTCCCAAGAGGAAAGTTGGACCAATTATCACATTCCAACTCAGCTGCAAAGGTCAAGTGGTTTTCAGGAAATGCTTCAGGTTCACCAAAATAAGTTTGTTCCTGGCCTTGTTACCTCCACATACGTTTTTAAGCAGCCAAGCCAGAGCTCTGGGATCAAAGTTAGGAATCTAAATTTTACATTGCAAATCTATCTGGAGAGCAGGAAAGTCATGGTGGTGTCACCAACCCATGTCCCAAATCCCTGAATGATAATAAATCATGGTCAATTCTCCCCTTGGTGCCTTTTGAAAACAGAATAGTCTGAATGAATACTTTAAAATATTTACCCCTTGTGGGGGAAAAACTTAAGTGTGCAGCACTACAGGGGGAAGATATAATTAGATACCTGGGAAAAGATTATTAGATGATATTTAAGATCTACAAGGTGATTTTTAAGGTCCCTTCCAACCCGAAACATACTCTGGTTCTATGAAAAGGTGGTGTCTGCTCTCATTTTCACTCCCTAGACTGGTGCAGAGGAGAGGCACAGAGACATCGTGCTATTTGCCTGCAGGAAGCACAACACCAGTGACTATTTGCTTTACCTTTTTGCAAACAGAAATGTAGATTCTTGCTCTGAAGCTGACTCTCGGACACTTTTCGCATCCACCTTGCACACAGTGCAGACCCAGTCCCTGCCTCATGAATTAGCACAGAGATAACAAGGTGGGATGAGCTTTGGGAGGGTCACAAAGAAACACCGAGGCCCATGGGCTCAGCTTTCCCCATCTGATGGCTCACTGTTCGTTCCAGCAAACAGCCAGGTCTCTGCAGTGCTTGCCAACAATGCTTGGCACAGGAATGTGGTGCTGATCACACCCTCTGAGCTTCCTGCAGCTGCTGGCACGAACTCAACTTCCCTGTGCCAGGGCAGCACAGCAGCTCCTTCAGCCAGGCCTGAATTTTTGCCCCCAAATCCTCCATTTCCCTCGGTTAGAACCATGGGCTGATTTGGGCTGGAAGGAAAATCAAAGACTATCTTGTTCCAAGCCCCCTGGAATGGGCAGGGATGCCATGGCAGTTTTGCTGTGCTTCTCCAACTCCAGTTCAGCAAATTGGGAAGGATTCCAGTTACCTGAAGACTAAATGTCACCATTGCAAATTTACAGAAAAAGCAGGGCCTTGCCCCAACCCCACCACAGCAGGAGAGCTGAACATATGGAGCTCCTCAGCTCCACATCAACCAACAATATTCCTTGTAAGACTTCCCACCTTCACCTTCTGGGATAAAGAAATCTTTGTGGATCACTCTGGATGTTTCCCTCAACCATTAATGCACAGTGTGGTATCATGGGAATGTGTGGAATACATTTTGCCTTGATTCCTCTGAATTTTGAACTCACTTGGCTTTATTTGCCATGCTGCTGTGATTATTATTTCATCAGCCTACCCCAAAACTCTTCTTTTGGCCCCCACCTTTCAGCCACATTGGCTGTGCAAGGTTCATTCTGGCTTTGTCTCCTTGCTTCTAAATATCCCAAGAGGTTCTCCATGCAAAGAGTGCTTTGCATAAGTAGCTATCAATCATTTCCTTCTCATGAAGTGAATTTTCTTTAATTTCTTGAACAGGAATTTGTGGAAGTGTAGACCCAGTCTCAGTGATCAGTGTGTCCCTTTAATTTTCACATACTCTTGTCCTAGGAATGACAATTTTTCAATTTATTAAAAAAGAAAACTCCAGCGACTGCCTCTTAGTTTGAAACTTCTTTCAAGTAGCTCCACTAAAACAAAGGTTTCACTTAACAATGCATTTCCTTATGTTCTTAAATTCTCAAGAGCATGGGAGCACAGAATCAAAATCCTGGCTAAACAGAAGTTTATTTTAAATGGAAATATCTATAGAAATTTTCAAGAAGGATGTTCCGTCAAACGTCACTGCTCCTGCCAAAAATACATCTCAACCGGCTTTGTACGACGGCCTCAAACCCACGGAAAGCTCCTTGAGGATAAACAATTGTGCACTCCACTGCACTTCCAGGCTGCAGGACAGATGGTGACACAGGAGTTGTTAGCTGTGGCTGAAGGAAAAAAAATCAAAGGTCCCAACAGCCCAAGATAACTGACGTGCTGGAACTTACTACGAGATGAAATATCTCAATTCCAGCGCTATTTCAGAATTATGCCTGGGCACTCTCCCCATTGCAGGTTCGGGAGGCCGCCTGCTGTAACGCTTTGTACTGACTTCTGTGTGCACAGCAGGACCTTTGGAGGATGAATGCTCAGGGAGGTGTCCCCGGTGATCTCTGCAGTCCCCCTGCACAAACAGTGCTGCCTCAATTCTAACCTGGGCAATTCTTCCTAGCCAGGAAGAATTTACTGAAATATGAAATTTCATATGAAATATGAAATTCTCATATGAAATATGAAATAGAAATGTGGAATTTACTACCCAAACTCTTTGGTTTATAATTCCAAAGGTCGGCTGGATGAGTTTTGATAGGTTTGAAGCTTTGGGGTTGGTAGTTTTGCTTGCAAGCAGTTCAGAATCCAGAATGTGATGTTCTGTTTGGCTGTGAAAACCAAACGTGGTGTCATTTAGGTGCTCAGATGGACTGGAATGTGACCCTTGAGCAGCTGATGGCAGCCTAGAAAAAAGAAGGAAAAGGACTTTTACGAAAGCATCGAGCAACAGGACAAGGGGGAATGACTTCAAACTGAAAGAGAATGGGTTCAGATTATAAATTAAGAAAAAGATCTTTACTGTGAGGGTGGTGAGACCGTAGAACAGGCTGTCCAGGGAAATTTTGTATTCTCCATCCCTGAAAGTGTCCAAGGCCAGGTTGGCTGGGGCTTGGGGCAACTTGATCCAGTGGAAGGTGTCCCTGCCCATGGCAGGGAGTGGAACTGGATGATCTTTCCAACTCAAGCCATTCCATGATTTTTGTGATTCCATTAAAATAAGTTCCAGTGCAAGTGGGCACATAGTTATGTAGATACATGTGGCAAAACATGGAATTTTTTCCCTCATGGGAAATTCACTGGAATTTTCTTTCTGTGAATAAATATATATGATATCAATAACAGGTATCACACCCTCATTGCACCAAACACACACTGAATGACTTTTGAAGCACATTGCAGCTCTCACCTAATCAGCAGTGACCAACTTCCTGACCCAACAGCCTTTTGGTTTAGGATCCACAATGACAAAACTAACTGTGAGGCATTAACTTTCCTCAGCAGGAGGCTTTGAAAATTAACCTTATTTGCCATAGTTCATCTCCATCACTCAAGATGACTTTCAGTGCCATAGATACTCTAGGAATATCAAGATTTCCTTGTCTGGTGTCCATTAATTTCAGTGATGTTTCTAATTTAAGCCTGGAGAGAAAGTCCTCAATGACAGTGAGTTACCTAGCCACAAGGAGATGATTTAAGAGCAGATGCAATGATCTAGTTCTCAGAAGTTTCCTCTCTCTCTGACTGGCTGGTGAGTTCAAGATATCCGACAGGACGCCAGTAAATAAGTGCTTCCTGTGACTGGAATCAAAATGTGCCCTAAAATTCTGCTCATGACACAAAATATGTTTGGGGTGATGTCTTTAAACAGACAGAGGACAGGTTTAGGTTGGATATTAAGAAGAAATTCTTCCCTGTGAGGGTGGGCAGGTCCTGGCACAGGGTGCCCAGAGAAGCTGTGGCTGCCCCTGGATCCCTGGAACTGTCCAAGGCCAGGATGGATGGAGTTGGAAGCAATCTGGGGTACTGGAAGGTGTCCCTGCCTGTGGCAGGGGGTTGGAATTGGGTGGTGTTAAGGCTCCCTTCCAACCCAAACCACTCTGTGATTCATTCTGTGATTCCATCCTTTTGAGCTGGGTGTTTAAACTCCCATGGAAGTAAATGGAGACCGAGGGCTCAACCCATCCGAGCTCTGACAGCAGCTGAGGTGCTCTAGGACGTCATAAAATATCCTGAGATGGAGGGGATCCCCTAGGATCATCCAAGTCCAACTCCTGGCCCTGCACAGGACACCCTAGGAGCCCCACCCTATGCCTGAGAGTCCTCCCTGTGGGATATAGAAAGCTTACAGATCTATCAGACACCTCACAGAGACAACCCAGATGATCCAATAAATCCATGACCAGGCAGCTGAATCCCACCTATGCACAGGAGACCAAAGCAAAGCTCAGCTTGAGGATCAAGTGTCATGGAAGGTGGAGGATACCTGCACTGGGTAAGAGCTTCCTCACTGAGGGAGCAGAGACAGGTCAGGAATACCAGACATTATATGGGATTAGTTTGCACAGCCAGAGACAGTTCCCAAAACAAAACTGGTCTGGATCTCATGGCTCTGTGGTCCAAAGCAGTGGCTAGTGGCACTACCAGCTGTGTCCTGCCAGTGTTCCCATCCCTCAAACCCCATCTCCTGCCCCCAGAGAGGCAGCTCCTAAGCCTTAGGGTCTGGAAACCCACCAGAGGTGTTTTGCTGCTGTTTGTTAAGCACCAGCAGACCCCTGCCAGCGATGGTGGAAACTAAATATAAACTGGCTCGGGCTCACAGATTTCATTATCGAGCTCAGAAGAGGAAACACCTGGAGCGAGAGGAGGAGGGGCTGAGCACAGCCTGCTCTGGAGCTTGCAGGGAATACCCGCCCAGAGGCACCGGCGTTCCCATCACAGCCTCCTAACAAATAACAGATACTGTTTTCCACTCCAGTAGCATGTCCCTTCGGAGTCACTGTCCAACCTCGGGCTGTAATTACTGCACCAGGCTGCTGCAGATTCCTTACAGAGCTCTGCAGCTCCATCGCTCATCGGGGCATTGGGGAGGATGAGCGAAAAACATCCTGTCCACCTGCTAGCCCTTCATCTTCTGCTGGCCAGGATTTCCCTCACAGGGGACAGTGATGCCTTGCACAGGTTGGATCCCCATCCCACTGTCCCTACCACCACCACCTAACTCCTGGCATTTGCCTTTTCTCCCTTCCCAGCCTCCAGCTCAATCCACCTCCTCCATCCCTGGCCTGGACTCATCAAAGGGCTCTGTGTTGTGCCTCCCTCTCCCACTGAGGTCGGCACTACAAATTATCCTTTCATTCCTGCTGTCGTCCCCTCCTCACAGCACTGAAGTCCCTGTCCCCCCCGCTACACTTTCCAAGTTCAAAGCTGAAAACAGAAATTATATTCTGTTTTTCCCCACGAAACACAGCCCACCTGCTCTGACTTTCGTCCCCATCCCTTTTTCTGCCCTTCCTTGCCTGTTCTTACAGGAGAACATGCACAATGGAAAGGGATCAGAGGCGGTGGGGAGGATCACACAGGAGCCAGCATCCATCCAGACAGCTGCTCCGGCTCCACCAGCCAGCAATAAAGATTTTGTTTTCCTCTCTCCCTTCACATGCTAATCACCCAGCAGTGATTAGAGCTGCAGCCTGATTCCAAGGGAAAGAAACAGAGGCGAGGGGCCGAGAGGAATTTTTTCAGCCCTGAGTAGAAAGGGGGGAGAAATTGGGGAAAGGAAAAAGCAACAAAAGCAGCAAAATCACGAAATGGGACTTGAAGAAGCTTCATTCCTTATGGTTCGTCACGTCCATCCCTTTCAGCATTCAATCTCAAAGCGACCAGGCAAAGGCCTATTAAATATCCCCACTTTGTTATTAGTATTCCTCCCTCCCAGCCGGAGGAGGTGGCGAGAGGGGGAAAGGGAGATGGGAGCAGGTCTGGGGAGGGCGCTGGGAAATTCCTGGCATTTTTCTGCCTTTGTGTCTGGGGGCTGAACTGAAAGGGAGGGATGCCGGGCTGCATTAAGCCTCCTGCCCCCTCCAGCAGAGAAGGGTTTGCGCTCTCAGAACTGAGAGCCTCTTTATCCCCTTCCTTAGAAGGTTTCCAAGAAAAAAACCCTACAAATTTGTTGGGGTTTTGAGGGAGAAATCGTTCTCTAGGGAACTCTGGGTTCTCCCTGCCATCTCACTGGGTATCCCTGAATCCTTTGATCCCTGTAGGAAAGCAGATCTCTCTGTACACCCCTGGGGGCTCAAGCCCTTCGTTTTTTTGGCTGGTTTCACTTCATAATTGCTGTTTGATGGGGCTCCCCTGGCTCTTCTTTTGACACAATTCTACAGTGCTTCTTTTCACTGTCAGATCCCAGCTGGTCACATTCCTCAGGGAATAACAGCCACCACACAGCAAAGCCTGGTCTGAGCCACCACCAGGTTCCCAAAATAACTGGGGGTGGATAAAGGGGAAGAGTGGGAATGGAGGAACATTCTTAGAGAGCAGAATGAGAATTGCAGCAACAGGTGATCTCCCCAGCACGAGGGTGGTGGCCCAGAGCACCACGTTCACCAGCCGCCAGTAGACTTGTCCTCTGTGAAACTTTTTCAGCTTTTTTCCTGCTTCTGGTCTCCACAGCATGCTGAGGCACACCTGAGCCCTTCCTGGCTCTTGCTTGGCTGAGGGATGCTGCCCAGATGCTGGAGTTAGGGGAAGGAGCAAATGCTGTGACCCGGGGGCTGCTCTCCTGCTCACACAATGGGGACCCAGCCTATTCTGACATAGAAGCCATTCAGGGCCTAGAATTGTTCCTGGTGCTTTTCCAGCACTGTTGTATCCTCCTGAGGTGGGGGATCAGCATTGTACCCACCACTCAAGGAGTCAGAGCCCAGGTGATTTACTCCAGGCCACAGTGGGGTTTTTTAACAATATTCTTCTCATACAAACTCTAAGCTCCTATTTGACCTTTTTGGGTCTGGCTGAGTGCAGTGATGACATTTCACTCTTTCCAGGGACCCAAAGATGACACCCTGGAAATGACTAATCTGGGGTCCATCTATGCTCAGACTGCTTTTTTTCCCATGTGCAATCTTTTTCACTTTTCAGCATCAAACATAGGCTGTTCCTTTTCCTGCTCACTTCCTGCAGACTAGGAAAAATATCCTTCAGCAAGTTTTCCTGGTGAGTTTTCAGTAGCATAAATCTCTGCTGGTTTCACTATTCACCTCCTTTGCCAGATCACTCCTGAACGGTCTGAGCAGAGCAGGACCAGCATCACAAATCCTCTGGGAAAATCAGCCACGCATTCCTGTCCTTTGTTCCCCAGCTTTAAACATTTAATTAATCCACTGCAGCCTCTGAATAAGGACAGTCTCTCCAGGAATTGTATCAGTCACATCAGATTGTATTCTGCCCATGTGCCAACTCACCCATGTTTTTGACAGTGTCCAGCAAAAGAGGCCAGAAAGTCCCCAGTGGCAGGATGGCCTCACTCCTGAGGTTCAAACTGCTGATTTTTGGTGGCTGTCAGGAAGAATTCCCCCAAGAGGCTTTCCTGTAGTCTACATCATCCCATGAGAAGATGAATCTGCCTAATAATATGAGGTTCAAGCATTAAGTCATAGAATCAGAGAATAGTTTGGGTTGGAAAGGATCTTTGGAAGTCCCCTGCAATGAGCAGGACACCTTCCACTAGACCAGACTCCTCCAAGCCTGACCCTGAATGTTTCCAGGAATGGGGCACCTGCCACCTCTCGAGGAAACCTGTGCCAGTATTTTTCCACCCTTATTGTAAAAAATTTCTTCCTTTGAGCTAATCTGAATTGATCCTTTTTGTTTAAAGCCATCACCCATCGTCTTACCAAAGAAGGCTCTGCGAAAAAGTTTGTCCCCATCTTTTTTCTGTATTGAAAGGACACAACAAGGTCTCCCCAGAGCCTTCTGTTCTCACTGAGCCTTCAGAGCTCTGCCTGGATTGATTTTCCCTGAGGGAATCATCTCACCTTATCCCAGCCAGCCCACCTGTGGGACACATCTCCAATCCTTCTCTCCTCCTCCACCCCGCTGGCACCAGGAGGAGAAAGTGTGCAGGATTTTACATCATGGGGAGCTATAAACTATGTCCAGATCTGTTTCCTGGAAAGAATTACGAGGAGCTGACACACATCCACACATCATCTGATAGCTAAAAATAGGGAGTGTCCCCACCAGGAATCACCAAGCCCCACCTTGGGCGTGCCCATGGAGCAGTGGTGGGATGTGTTTGCAGCTACACAATGGGAGATGGGGAATGCTAAATATAGGGAGAGCTGCTCTTTAGCACAGGGAGGTGTGGTGGGACATGTGCAGTGCCAGGAGAGCAGCTTTTGGCCAGTAAATAAGAGATGACAACAGTCAAGGAGGAAGAAGTTCATTTATTCCTGAATACGTGTTGTCTTGTGCCTCTGTGTCCTGCCGGGAGTGACCTCAGGGAAACAGGAGCTCTGCACCACCTTCTCCTCCTCTCCTTCCCTACTCCTCTTTCTGCTCTGGATTCCTCTGTTTACCATTTCCATTACATGCACAAGCACCCTGTAGTGAGAATCTCTCTCATTCATTGACAAATAAATGTTTCATATCAAACCCACTGGAGAGGGAACTCTTCATGACTAATACACCAGATGAGATTTCAGGCTTCCATTTTCTTTCTCACTATTTCCTGTGATTATCCTGTGCTTTTTAATGAAGATTGAGCAGCCCAACCCTGCCTGGAGCCGTAGAAGCTGGGGAAGCAAATCAGGCAAACTCAGTGATGTCACATAAAAATAGGAAAAGAGAGATCCCAGCCTGGGCTGGTCACTGCAGTTTGACTCTCTGGTTCTCACTCATCTGAGGTTCAATCCTCAAAAAGGACAGCTAAGTTGGGAACCCCCCCACTCAGGTGAGGTCAGGCCTACCATATTTTGGTTTGTTATCTGTAGCAAATGGCCATAATATTTCCTGTTTTCCATGTTGGCCCTCCTATGTGCAGGACTAAATGCTATTCTGTAATCCCATCATATGCAGACACGTGAAAGAGAAAACTGTTTGAAGAGGATAAACAGACTCTTTTTGGAGAAAATGGATTTTTTTTTTTGTAATTCAGGGTGTGAACTACAAAGTTACAACATCAACCTGTTCTTTAACCCAGCATCTTGAAAAGCAACATTAGGAGTCAACATCTGGGTTTGTCATCTACTCTGTGAATTCAGTGGCTTTGAAGGAGGTGAGGCTCTTCCTGCAGGGAAGATTCTCACGGGACAGCAGTTGTGTTTGCAGTCCTTGCTTCAGAGAGGTTTTTCAATGTTCTGAAGCGAGAAGCTTGCATGGATCCTTATGCATTAAGGATATATTATGCATATATCCATTAAGATGAAGCCTTATATGTTAACTAACCATATTCCTTCAGTCTGGGTAGGAATTAATTTTGTTCTCAAGATCTTGGAGACAAAAGGGCTGGGAGTTCTTCCAAGGTAGCCTGACTCTTCCCGGTGCTGCAGCTCCCTGATCCCTTGTGAGCCCCCTGCTCCTTCCACCCTCGTGCTCCAGGGTATCATCAGCGTGGCTGCTGCCCATGGATGGCCATGACTGGTCATCTCAATGCTTGAGCCCACTGTCCAGAGGCTTGTAAATGCAGAAATATTACAGATTTCACATTTTCCTTCTTGACTTAGGAACCTAAATATTTCCAAGTATGAGGGAAGTTAGTATGGCACTGCCTTCTGGGTCGTGAGGGGGTAACTGTACCTCATCTCCCATTTCCCAGAGGAAAAAGTGAATATCCGTGTTAATCTCTCTCTGTTCACCCCACCCAGGGCAATGGAGGAAAACATCTCCATCCTCTCCAGTGACTGGAGAGACCCTAAATGGAGAGACACACTTGAAAAAGTCCAGCTGCTGGTGACCCAGGAGCCACAGGAACTTCACAGTGGACACGGAGCATTTAATAATTGGGTATGGACTGAGACTAAACCTTCCCTCTGATTCAGACCAAGATACATTAGATAGAGATCAAGTGTACAGACAGAGATCAATAATATAAATTCCAGTTCCACCCTGTTCTTGACAGGTTTGAGATCCAGCTCTGATCCTGGAGTAGGTCCATCAGACAGAGCATGGAAAGCACACCTTCCTCATCCCCCTCTGCCTGATTTGCCAAACCCATAAGCCTGATCCATCATCAGAGCCATGATGCCTCTCCAGCATGGTCACTGCTGGTGGTGTGTTGAGGTCAAGCTGTTTGCAAGCCTGGTGGGGAAGGAATATTGCAGGTTTTCTCTGAGTGGATTTGCCATTTGCTAGCAGGAAAACCGATCAGGTTCAACCTGGAGAGAGAGGTCAAAGCCTTGTAGGATCCTTTTGCATCTTTTGCAGATGTTCTCTTCAGTTCTTTCTCACACACAGGATGCAGCGACATAATGACAACTTCCTTCAGTCCCAGAAATTCAGCAAAGCTCTCCCCAAAACAGGGGCCTTCCCACCATGTTTCTTACAGGAGCAGGTCCAGCCCAGCCCCCTGTTCTTCCCAGAATTTCCTTTTATTGTTAATCTCAGCTAAGTGAAACGCAGACCACATCTGGGGTGTTCTCCTGGACACTCAGTTTTCCCACCGGCCACCCTGGAGAGAGGAGACCAGGTCACAAACCACAGATTTCTGGGGATTTGTTTATTAATTTTCTTCTTTTTCTTTCCACTCTGGCTTTTAGCTCTTTTTATTATCTTGGTAGAGTTGCAGCCCATCACATGGCAGAGCAGGGGCAAGTGGGGGTGTGCATCTGACTGGTGCAGGTGTCAGAGCGCCCTTGCAGATCTCCCTCCTTCAGGATGCTCAACCTGAGAGCCAAAACTGACATTTTTAGGACAAAGCAACTCCCCTGCCACCACCTCCTGCATCAGTGAACTGAATCCCTCCTCTTGCAGGTAGCAGAGAGCTGAGGCACGAAGCAGGGATGTATCTGATGTAAAATACCAAGGTGGAAGGTTGTGAATGCTGCTAATTGTCCTTCACAAAATGTCAGCTCCCCAGGTGCCTCATTAACATCCTTAACACAGCCAAGAGGATGTGGCTTTATGCTGTGCTGGGACAGGAATGCTCTCCATGCCTGTTTGCACAGCTCTGAGCAAAAGGCAGCTTTTGAATCCATTTGAGCTTTCTTAGATCAGTCTGAACCACAAGAATGAACGGTAATATTCATTAGCTCTAATAAATCCCATCTCATTCCAGTGTCCCAGGCTAAAAGGAGAATTTCTTTTCACTGGTAGGGGCTGCAAGCGTTCTCCTCCAGGCTGGTTTGATCTCAAGGAGGTGAAGCGTTTGCACAAGGTCTCATGGCAACAATTTCCCAGTGCCTGGGCAGTAGGTTTGGCTTAAGCTGAATCAACAGGGACTCCACATTTGGGGTGATTTGGGTTAATAACTCCTTCCCACCTTATCCTAGCTCTGAGTGCCAGAGAAGAAGTTTAAGCCATCACAGATCACCAATACCCAACTGCAGCAGGGAAACCACCAGAAACCTTCCCCAAGGTCAGCACTTTGCTGGGAGTCCCAGCACCAGCAGAGGGGAGATGATGGCAGGATCTCACACCTTCACAGTCTTTCCTTTCCCAGCTGCTTGGAAAGCTCTGAGCTGACTTTTTCTTTTCAAACACCACGCAAAACTTGTCATGCTGGGGGTGCTGCTGGTGTGGGCACCTGCAAAGAACTGCAGGAAGGGTGAGGAACTGGCTGGAAGGAGATTTCCCCTACTACATCACCCCATTTTCTTTATCCCCTGCCTATTTATTGCTGTTCTTTCACAGCTGGAGGGGGAGAGAGCGTTGGCTGTCCTCTCCTGAAGAGTACTTTGTCCACAGGTTTCCATGCAAGCAGGAATTCTCCTATGTCTGAGCTTGCCCAGCAAGGAAATTTAGCTCCATCATTGTCAACCTTGCAACCAATGTCCCTCTGTAATTCCCATTACTGCTGATGAGAGTGACGCATTTCCACTGACTGGGTGAATGTCCCTTAAATTAGTCTTCACTGAAACATGGAAGCAGGGAAATAAAAGGGAGGCAGTGTTTCAATTAACTCCCAGTTTGTTTTCAGCCTTATCTTTAAATAGGAGGGCTCCACATAAAGTGTTTAAAAACCCCTCACTGTTAAGGAAGAAAAAGAGAAAATGTGTTTATCTGTACAAAGGTTTAGTTCATGGAAATAATAACATTTATTATTTCCACTGCATGTTCTTTCTGTAAATGTCAAAACCTTTCATAGACCCAGCCCAAGACCATCATGTTAATCCTGTTGAGATGCGGGATGTGACTTGGAGCTTGAGTTGGGAAACTGAGGAACTGGAAGGGAAAGTCACATTTTAAAATCTAAACCAACAGGAGCATTAGAAATGAGACTTAGGAGTGGGGTTCACCTCAGCTGACTGCAGGAAGTGACTCATCTGGCCTAGCTTGGGTTCCCACTACAGAAACGAATTCCCCTTTCCAAAAGCACCTTTCTCACCTTAATTTACCACAAACAAACACCAGCATAAGGACTGGGGGCTCTGGGGTGACACAGGATTCACACCAGCTCTGCCCAGGGAGGGGTTTGGGGGTGGAAGGAAGCCTCCTGAGCTGGTTCATGTCTCAGCACCCCATGGCTTGCACCAGGCATGAAGGAAACTGCTCACAAGGCAAACTGGGAGCACCAGTCCCACAGTGCACCTTGGAGTGGGGAAGAGGGAATAAGGTTTTTATAGTGCTGGAGGAACTGGAGGGGTCAACCACTGCTCTGGGACATGAGGCTTTCATTTAACCCCTTCTTTCCTCTTCGATTTTTATCCATGTCTAGAAATGCACAATGACAGCAACTGAAACATAGTCCAGGACAGGGACAGAGACACAAACAAACAGGGGTTTGCTCAAGGCTGCCTGACCCAACCCAACCCTCTGGCCCTCAGTCCCAGCCCTCACTGTCCCCCAGGTGCCCTCACAAAGCCCAAATCCTAAATGCTCCATGGAGGGGGATCCACAAAGACAAACCATAAGCTCCCTCCCATCCCCTTCCCCACTCCAGGCTCCGAAAAATTCCCCTCATCTTTAATAATTCAACGAGCTTTGTTATGACAGGGCAATGCACTTAATGGAGAGTGAAATTGAAGAAGAATGTGTGGAAGTTGCAGCTTTTATCTCTAAAACAAATAGTGAATTCCTCAGGGCTGCTGCAGCCCTAAACAAAGATCCGAGCTGCCGGACTTTTGCAGGTTGCCCTGGTAACTTCCAGGCTTTTTTGGGGCAGATCCTTGTCAGAGGGAAGAGGCGGTGGCAAAGCCACTCCAAAGAGATGTGGAGTTGGTGTTTGGAGAGCAGTGTGTGCCCAAGTGGCAGAAGATATTTATTTAGGTTGTAGAGGTGTGCTGCACTCAAGGGTCATCTTGGGAAATTCCCACTGAATCCAGCCAGGACTTCAAGGAGTTTCCCTGCTCCATCCAGAAGGAAGTACTGCTGATCCCTTGTCCAGAAAAATGGTGCAATCCATCCCAAATTTCTTTTAGAGGTCTTCCACTGGTCCTTCACAGCCCACAGAGCTCTGCCGGGGTTTGTGGGGAGGATGAACACAAGGGATTTTGGAGCAGGAGTCATCCACTCACTGTGGCCTTGGAAAAAGAGTTGTCTGTACTGCTCTCTACGCCTTCCTGAGGATGGGAAGTGGAGAGGAAGGTGCTGAGCTCTGTTCCCTGATATCCAGTGACAGGACATGTTGGAATGGTTCAAAACTGTGTCAGGAGAGGTTCAGACTGGACATGAGGAAGCATTTCTTTACCAAGAGGGTGGCTAAACACTGCAGCAGGCACCAGCAGGAACTCTGGCAGCTTGCTGAAAATGAGGTTCCTCACTTTTTCTCTTGGAAAGTTAAACCCGAGAGAATCAGAAATTGCACCTGTTTGAGGGGTCAAGTGCAGAGAAAAGTGGAAGAACAGAAGTCTTCAAAATAAGATCACATTTGAGATCGGGAGATTATTTCACAACTGAGGGCTGAAACTGAAGTTTATAAGTCTTTGTCTAATACCAATAGGATTTTTTCCTCTTCACTCACAGAAGCTCAGGAAAATCAGCTGGCATTGTGAGCAGTATCCCAGGCTCCTCTTGGCTTCCTCAAGACAATTCCTGCTCCTGAGGCAAGCTACATTTTGTTTCCTTCTTCTGGGTCAGGTCCAGGCTAAGGAACAGACTCCCACGTGACACTTCTGACTCCCCGTCTTCTGAAATACAAATACAAACATCAGACCTCAGGTATTTTTGTCCCTTGATGAAAGGAGGGTAGTTTGGCTTTGGTGGTTTTTTTTTATTTTTGCTTTCCTTCCTGAAATAGCCTCTAGTGATCTTCAGGCCAGGAGTCCACGGGCTGCTGCTCACACTGTCGCTCACGTCAGAGGTATCAGCCCTTCATGTTCCCCACCTTAACCCCAAATCTGAATTCCAAACATTATTACTTTGTGCCCAGTTGCACAAGGAGATAGGTGACGACATTCAGTAAAATCGGATTACTGGCCAGTTAAATGATCCCAAGCTGGATCCCAGCCCGAGGATTTTCAAGCTACGCAGACTTCCCTTGTTCATTTTCTGTGAGAAGAGGTAAATATTGCCAGGCTGCCTAGAGACGTCAGTCAAATGTTGTGACAAATCTGAGTGCAGCCAAGAAGGAATTACAAGGTGCAGAGAAGATAAAACTGCCTTGGGGAATTTATCCCAGCACTGTGAAGCACAAAAGCAACTCCTACTTTATGTTTTCTTCTCCTTTTCCCAGTTTACTTATAAATTGCAGAAGAAATGGGGTGTCTGTACCCTTTGGGGAATCACAAAATTATTTTGAGATTTCCTCAACAAGGAAATCTTGTGTCATGTGGAGTCTTCCTCCTCCTGAGAGGAGCCCAGCTGACTTGCATACCTTGAAACCACTGACTCCCTGTGCTGTTCTTTCACAGCCTTGCATAAATATTTGGCTGGAACACACAGACCCAGGTAAATGTGAACCCACATCAATGTCAGGATTAAAAAACACACTTGACTCGCTTAAGCCCAGGAGGTTTTAAAAAATCATAATGTCAATAATAAATTTTAAAGTAAATTCTTATTTTTGGCTCCCACTTCTCAGACAGATGTGCAGGCCATTCTCCAAAGGGTTTCCCTTCACCTCTGGGACATTCATGTTTGGAGTTGAAAGCAAAAGCCTCTACATAATTTCCTGGTCTTGTGATTTTGGTTGCCCAGAGCTGGGAAACTCATGATAAATTAGCACTGCTGCATGTCTTGGGGTGTCAAAGCCTGTTTCCATCTTTCTGGGAAACATCGATGCCTTTTTGACACCCACAGAAAATTCCCAGTTTCCCCAAATTAGCGTTTTCTCCTGACCTTTCCCTCAGCTGATGGTTGGGATATACTTTACCAGACACCCAGCTTTTGAAGCAGTCATGTTAAATATCCCTTTCTTTTTGCCATCAGCTGCTCATGATTCATAGCCTTGATCTGACACCCTCAGTAATTATCCCCTCTGCAGCAGAGGCAGATTTGGAGCTGGCACAAGCGGGAAGGCGCCCGTTACCCTGCAAAGCAGCGGGAATACTGGGAGACCTTCCTGCTGCCCTCCTGGAAATGGAGGCTTAGCTCCATGTTTCTGGATGAATCCCTTTTTCCAAGAAGTAGAGGCCATGCTGTTGTTTTAGCCACCGTGGTAACTGCCAGCAGCCAAGGTTTGAGGTAACAAAAGAGAGTTACATCCAACAAGTCTGTTTAGAACTCACAAAACTGCCTGTGCAAGTGCCAGGGTGCCTTTCGTGATAATTAGGAGAAAACCTACATCCCACATCAGCAATCTAGAAGGATTTAGATGCTCAGGGGGTGAGGCTTCCTCCTCTTTGCCCAAGGCCAAAGGACCAGCATATCCCACATCTGCTGATGGGACCAACCAGACAGAATTCTTCTCCTGTCTCTTGTTAGTTACAAACACCACACAGTGAAACCAAATCCAGACTGACTTTTAAGTGGATTTCAGACTGTTCTGTTTTTCTTAGGTTGCTGCCAAGGGAGCTCTGTTCTTATCTGTTATCCCCACAGCCCTCAGTTAGAGAGGAGACCCAGCATACCGTGGGGAAACCCCCATTTCCCAGGCAATGAGCCACAGGATATTTTTGCAGTTTTTTATAGGCACTGGTGACATAAACAGAGAGTTTGATGAGCTCAGTATCACCTCCCTCTTCTCTGTGTGTGTGGTGTGTATGGGTATATGTGATCCCAAGGTGATCCCAAATTAATCCCACCTCCAGATGAAAATTCCAAATAAACCCCAGCCCTGATGAAAATTCCAAAATAAACCAAATCTGGATAAAAATCCTCAAGTAACCCACACCTGGATGCAAATCCAAAATCAAACTCTAAACCCCCATCCAGATGAAAATCCCAAATCCACCTCCAAATGTTCATCCTGATAGAACCCACACATTTTTGCCATGCAGGTAGGAATCCCAAAGAGACCCCCAAGTCCTCATCCAAACAAAGACCCTAAATCCTTGTTCATCTGGGTGGGAATCCAAATTCAATTTACAAACCACCATCCAGATTAAAACTCCCAATCCACCACAAGTGTTCACCATGATAAAAACCCCAAATCCATCCTCAGATCCAGTGAAACCCCCCAAATCACTCCTAAGTAGGTTGAAATGCCAAGTCATCCTCACTCCTCTTGTTCCAATAAAAAGGCAAAATCCTCCCCAACATCCCAAATCCAATGAAAACCCAAACTTCCCCACACAGATGGGAATAACAAATCCCCTCTCAAATGGCCCACACTGTCAAAAAACCCAAATCTTTCCAAAGTCTTCGTCCTGATGAATATTCTGAACTCCCTCCATACAGTCAGGAATCCCACCACCCCCCAAGGCCACATCCCAATGGAAATCCCAAATCCACTCCTAAATAGAATGTAACCCCCAAATCTCCCCAAGTAGTTGAGAATCCCAAATCCCCTCCACAGATTTCCACAAAACCCCAATGAAAGCCCAAAATCATCCCCAGCCCTCCAACTCTAACAAAACCCCTGAATGTCCCCATGCGGTTGACAACACAAATCCCAATCCAAACAAAACCCCTAAACCCTCTCCAGCCTCCTAACTCCAAACAACCAAATCCCCCTAAACCTGCTCTCCAATGAACCCCTAAACCCCTTTCCAACTCAAACAAAATCCCCAAATCCCTCCATGCAGTTGAGAACCCCAAATACTAGTAAAATCCCTAAATCTTCTCCAACCTTCCAACCCAACAAAACTCTCAAATCCCTCCATGCAGCTGAGACCCCCAAATCCCTCCACACCCCTATACTAACAAACCCCTAAGCCCTCTCCAACCTCCCAATTCCAGTGAAACCCCTAAACTCTCTCCAACCTCCCAACTCCAACAAAACATCCAAATCCCTCCAGGAAGTTGAGAACCCCAAATCCCCTCTCCCATATTTCCATCCTAATGAACCCCTTAAACCCTCTCCATCCTCACACCTCCAGTGAAACCCCCCAAGCCCCTCCATGAAGCTGAGAAGCCAAAATCTCCCCCAGACCCCCCATCCCAAGTAACCACCCATCCCCTCTACAGGTGCATCCCTCGCTCCTTGCTGCCCTCTCTATCCCCATCCCCATATCCCCATCCTCATCCCCATCCCCATCCCCATCTCTATCCCATCTCCATCGTCCCCCTCACAACCCCATCATCCTCATCCCATCTCCATCATCCTCATCCCCATCCCATCTCCATATCCCCATCCCTATATCCCCATCCCCATCTCTATCCCATCTCCATATCCCCACCCCATTCCCATCTCCATCCCATCCCCATCCCATCCCTGTCCTCATCCTCATCCCCATTCCCATCCCCATCCCCATCATCCCCATATCCCCATATCCCCATATCCCCATATCCCCATATCCCCATATCCCCATATCCCCATATCCCCTTATCCCCATCTCCATCCCATCCCCATCATCCTCATCCCTATCCCATCCCATCTCCATATCTCCATTCCCATATCCCCATCCTCATCCCCATCCCCATCTCCATCATCCCCATCCCATCCCCATCATCCCCATCCCATCCCCATCATCCCCATCCCATCCCCACATCCCATTCCATCCCCATCCATGCGCTCTCTCCCCCCGCTCCGGGGGCGGAGGCGGGGGCGGTCCGGGGCCGTTCCGCGCCTCCCCCGGCAGCGGGAGAAGGGGGGGCCGGTGGCCGGGGCCGTGGCCGGGCCGGGGCCGGGGGAGGGAGGGCATCGCCCGCCCGCCCCGCCGGGAGAGAGCGCCGGGAGCCGCGCCGGGAGCCGCTCCGAGGCACCATGCGGGCTGCGGGGCTGCTGCCGCTGCTGCCGCTGCTGCTGCTGCCGCTCGGTGAGTGCCGCCCCTCCGCTTTCCGTGCCCTCTTGCCCGCTTCGAGCATCCCTCTCCTTCCCGCCGCTCTCCGCTTTCCCCGCTTCTATCGGCGAGTTTGGCGGAAAAGCAGCCGGGGGACGCCGGGCGCTCTCCCGGAGCCTGAGCGCGGCTTTACCGAGGCTCTGTCGGAGCCCCGGGCACGTCCAGCCCTGTGCGGCAGCGCAACTTGGGGCTCGGGAGCCGCAGTGCTGCTTCGTTCTGCGGAGGGACGAGCCCGAGCCTCCGGCTCTTCCCTCCCGCATCCCGCTCCCCAAACCCCCGCGCGGGGGTTCGGGCTCCTGGGAGAGCGCCGAGCTCCTCACCCCGCTTTTGGGGTCCCTTCGGGAGAGGGGGAACTTTGGGTTCGGCGTGGTGGGGCTGTTCTTGCAGTGGTCCAGGTGCTGCACCCACGGAACGGGAGGCAGAGGTGCGTGAGCAGAGTGGGGAATACTGCTGGAGACAGCAATTCCCTGGTGGAAGTTGATGGTGGAGTTGGGAAAAGGTTAAGCTGGAGACTCTTGGGGATGTGTCGTGCTGGGGAGGTTTGGGAGTGGAAACACTTCCTGGGGTCCTGCGGTAGTGTTGGGGTTCAGGGTGATGGAGTGGGAGTTGTGGTTCTCTGGTGGGGTGTTCTGTGGAGAGGTGGCCATAAACCACACGGAAAAGTAGCAGGGAAAGGAAATGCACTGATGCTTTCCAGAGTGAATAAAGGTAGGGAGGAGTGGGGCATTTCTTCCTTGTAATCAGGGAAGGCAAGGGAGGTACAAAATGAAAATGAAATGAAAATGAAATGAAATGAAATAAAATAAAATAAAATAAAATAAAATAAAATAAAATAAAATAAAATAAAATAAAATAAAATAAAATAAAATAAAATAAAATAAAATAAAATAATAAAATCTTGTTCCAGCTCATGGCTCCCAGAAGAGCCTCTGTGGAGCTGAATGTGCTTGTATTCAAGGTAACAAAAGCTGGGGGATGCTCCGGAGGTAAAAGCACAAGTGGAGGCAGGGCCCTGGGGATTTAACTCTGGGGTGAATTCCCAGAAGTCTGGCTGAAATCCCTGCCTGCTCCTTTTTTTTCCTGTTCCTCTTGGGACTCACGGGGTTTGGTGGGCGAGCAGGTGTAAACATCTGCTCCTGATGCCAACATGGGCGTTAAAAGAGATTTCTCTTCCCATTAAAACGCAGGAAGCCCTGAGCATCATTAACACTGGCATAAAGTAGGAGCTGTTAATGCAATTTTTCTTGTGCTGGCCAGAATTTAGCTGAGTTTAGCTGACTTTGCCTTCTCATGAGGTTCTGTTCTGTTTTCCAAAATGAGGTGGTAAATACACTGGGGTTGGGACAAAATGGGTTCTCAGTGGGAGGATGGTGTGGGGACCTGGTTCTGTAACACTCTGAAGTGATCCTGTTACATCTTTCTCAAAAATTAATTTATTAAATCCTTCAAAACAATGTTTTCTAACATTTGTTTCTGCTCTTAAATTTTGAAATAAGCTCCTTAGAGATGCTTTTATGTTGCTCCCTGGGTATTGGAGCCAGGATTTTGATCCTTAGGGGCCAAGATAGGCATCCCTATTTGCTGAGTGTTTGGGCTCAGAGTCCCAGCACTGCTTAACTCCAAGACTGGTATCTGCTTTGATCCTCTGAGTTTCTCAAAGCCTAAAATTTGTCTTTTTATTTCCCTTCCTCCCTAAATGGGAAGAAGTTTGGTTTGTAAGTGAAGCTGTAATATTTTGGGTATCTTAGGAAATAATGGTTGGGATGGAGCCTGCATGATTTGCTGTGTTTAAACTGGATGTGAAATGAGAGTTAAGGATTTCAGAGCTCATTTTTGGAAGGTGACAACTTCTGTGTGTAGGACAGAGCAGAACCAGCCTAAGGTCGCTGAAGTTTTTAAAAGCAGCTCTCTGGGGTAGAGCAATTTCCTTAGAAATACTGACTTCCAGGCTTGTGCTTCCCAATCCCCTGGTTCTGCAGAGATTCCCCTTTATATCCTTGCTTAAATCAGAAGGAAATGAGCCTCAGACAAGGCACAGCCAGCGTGTACAAGAGATGCAGCAAGTATAGCATTAGGCAAAAAAACATCTTTAAATTCCACCAGCCGGGGAGGGGCTCAGAGTTACCCATTACAGCATCTTCATGGGATATTTTATTTTATTTATTCTTTCTCCACATTGCATCTTGTATTCCCACAGGCGGTCTGATAGCAAAATTACATCAGGAAGAGACAAACAATACTTTTTATTCTCAGGGGATTCAAAAGAGCCACAGCTCAAACCTGTCCTGGGGGCAAAAAAGGGCAGGAAGGGCTTTTACCGGAGATCAAGCACCGGGCTCAAAGCAAACCACAGACTGATGGGTTTGAAATCCTTGTTGCCAAAACACCGCTTCTCATTCCCTAAACTGCATTCCCAGGCTACCTCCCCGGTACTGAGAGCTCCCTGGTACTGGCAGTTTGTGTTTGTCGACGAGCTGTCAAAGATGTGCACTTTAAAAAAAAAACATTTTATCCATTTGAATACTAATCCTGACACGGGCAGGAGGAGGCAACTGGGGCCATGTCCCCAGGAGGAGAAGAAAAATGTTTAACCAGAGGGTTTTAGAATCAGCATCAAAACAGATGGGATTCTTGTTAGATATTTCATCTCTGAGGAACTTTGATAAGATTTTTGCAACCTTTTTGCCGTTTTAGCAGTGCAAATCCTTCGATTCCCCGCATGGACACAATAATACTACCCTGGGGGCTGTTTGGGAGGCTTAATTAAAGGATTGTTTGTAAATCATTTGAAGATTCCTGGAAGAAAGGAACTGGAACCATGCAATATACTGATTTAATTCCAGGGAGTTGCTCTAGAGGTTTGTGAGGAGGGTGATCATTCATGCCGGTGATGGGAGACTGGCTGGAAAAATCTGCTCTCAGCATTTACAGGGAGGCTGGGGTAGCACTTTGGTTATTATTTTCCCTCTAAACCATGTGTTTTGTCTCCCCATCTGCACTTCTCAAAGGCCTAAACCCAGCAGCGTGAGTTCTGGGGTGTTTCTGGGGACTGAGGGAGGTAATTTACGGTGAGGATCCCCCTGGCTGTGCTGTGCCCCCATTATCCTGGGGGTTTTATCGCTCTGTGAGAGCAGAGGAACTGTTGGGGTTTAGGTACCCTAAATTTTGCCCCTTTATCTGTGATGCTGCTCTGGGTGGCCCCTTTGCCATGTCCCCAAGGACCCACCACAGCACCCAGAGGCCCCTGAGGGGAGGATGGGGTGAGTGGGGTTTTATCCTTACAGAGTGATGCTCTGTGGAGGAGAGGTCCCACTGTAACATCTGCCTCAGCTGCTCTGTGCTACAGGGGCTCAACCCCCAAGCTCAGGTGCCTCCAGCAGCTTCATCTCCAGGTGGTCCAGGCAGGATGATGCCTGTAGCAAACCCACCTGTGGATGTGCAGGAATTCCTCCCTCTCCACTGCTGAGCTGATGGCGAGTGACAGAAAAGTGCAGGTTGTGATCCTGAGTGTGCACCTGACCTCCGGCGTTGTTCCCAGCCTGACACCACTCCTGCATGACCAAGAGCCACCCTCAGCTCTGCCCAGAGCAGCACGAGAGGGTTTGGGCCCTGCAGGAATCCGGGTGGCCCAGTTGGGTCCATTCCCCATGTGCAGGCATGTGAAATCTCACCAGCCCTCTCCAGAGCTTTCACACGCTCCTGCCAGCTTCCTGCTCCAGAGCCTGTTTACGTGCTCAGCTCCTTCCACAACTGGCCCATCTCCACCTAAGGATGTTGTTTCTGAATTCTTGCAATGCCTGCCCTTTCCTTCTCAGAGAGACCCTGAGCAAACCTTGCTTTTTTTTTTTTTTTTTTGGCTTTTTTTTCCCACTCTCTAAGCAATGCACGCAGTCATCTGGCATTTGTTGTTCTCCAGCTACCTGTGCTCCGTCCACTGCCACCCCCAGGGCTTTCCCAAATATTCCACATTGCAGAGAGCAGTTCCTTTAGGCTTGGAGCTGCCAAACAAACCCATGAATTCTTTCACTTGCAGTTTGTGAGGCCACCCTGATTCCCCATTGCAGCTCCTTTGGGGATGTGCCACCCATCTCCCCCTAAAACCTCTCTGTTTGACACTGGAGCCTAATGAAAAACATATCCTCATTTTTATCCTGAACTGCCTGGTGGGATGGTGTCCCTCACCCAGAGTGAGGGTGCTTCCTCCTGTGCTTCGTAATTTGGGAGGTTTGGGGACAGTTTGTCTGAGCTTCGTTGGGTTTGAAGTGCTCTACTTAAATATTTGTTGTAGTGCTGGGCTGAAGCCTTGCAGTGTTTTATTCTGGAGATCCTCGAGGAATACACAGATCCACAGCAAACAGGCAGGAGGGATGTGCTCTGCAGAGGTGTTCAGCCACTGGAGCTATCCAAAAACATGCTAATTTTTCTGCTAAGAAACCCTGTCTGGGAAGGTAGACAGATCTGGGGAGAAACAGATAATCTTCCTTGTCACTGTACAAAAATCATATAAGATTTTTTTTCTCAGCTCTAAATGGAAGAGGTGAAATGCTGTTTAAAGGACTGGCTCTGGTGGAGTTCCTCTCTATTTTTCCAATGTTTGGTGGCAAGACTGTGCAGTGAGTGGGCAGGGATGGGGGGATCCTCTCAGCTGGGGCTGCTGTGGTACAAATAGCATCAAGAAGTGTTCAAAGTGTAGATGTGGTGCTTAGGGACATGGTTTAGTGGTGGACCTGGACTTAATGTTCCTAGAGGTATTTTCCTACTAATGATTCCATGATTCCATGGGCAGGGACAACTTCCACTATCCCAGGGTGCTCCAATCCCTGGCCTTGGACACTTCCAGGGATCCAGGGGCAGCCACATCTGCTCTGGACACCCTGTGCCAGGGCCTCCCCACCCTCACAGTAAACCTGAAGTTCCTTCAAAGGTGACTAAACCTGTTTCAAGTTACCTGCTGGCTTTGAATTGCAAATAATGCCTGAAATAGTGATTTTTGGTGGGAATCTTGGAAAATGACAGCAGTAACTTCCATGCCTTTGAGGAGTGCAGAACTCTGTGGTGGCTTATTTGAGGTGACTTTTGAGAGTTCCATGCCCATATGCACTTTCTTTGAGCTGTTGTGTGTCTTAGAGCCAGCCTTTGGCACTGAATATTGCTGAAATCCATTGGGAACCCAAAAATGCCAGGATACCCTAAAGAGGAAAAACTCCCTTTTTCATTCAAGAGGTGAAGCAAAGCTGCTCAAACTCCATAAGCACCAACATCCTTCATTTCTCATTTGCCTGTTGGGTCCCAGGTCTTGCTGATGGAAGTTTTCTCACCACCAGATGTGCCTGTTTAGCAAATCTTTGCATCCCTGCAGCTCTGCATGTTGCAGTTCCTTTTTCTGCCCGGTAAATAACGCGCGTCTCACGACTCGCTTGGCCGCGGGCCAGGCGCTCTCAGCGGACACCGGTGACAGTTTGGTGACAAAGCATTGCAAGGACACAAGGAGAATTCAAACAACTTATTAAAATCTACTCAGCGTGATGTCTCAGTGCCCAACAGAGAGCGGGAGGGGGAGGGAATGGGAGTGAACCTTTATTTTGGGCAATGGGAATTCCAGCGCTGCTGGAACATCTACTTTTAGATGTGCATCCAAAATGAAGAGCAGAGGGAAGGGAACAGGCCAGGCTGAGATTTGGCTTCCATAAAGACTCCACTTGAGAATAACACCCAGGGTTCTGTGTCTTGGGGCTGGGTGGCAGCAGGAAGGGGATGGGTTCCAGTTTGGACAAACTGGGATGACTGGACTTGAGGAGGAAGGAAAAAATTGGAAGTCACAGTGTGACTCTTCTGCTTTTTCCTCCCATTGAGGTACCCAAGGTAAGGCCAGATATTTTACTAAGGTGTTTAAAGTTGAAGCTGCATTATCCTTGAATCCAGCTGTGCCTTCTGAAGGCAATTCAGGTGTGTCTCAGGATGATTTGTCCACCAGAGATGCTTGTTTCCATAAAAGCTCCCCAACATGGTCTTTTGTTGCATCAAATATATCCAGGACCTGCCCCTGGAAACACTTACGTTGTGTAACACTGTCTGTATGTGCTCAAAAATGTGAAAAAAAAAATTGGCTTTGGGATTTGGACAAACGTCTTGCTGGTGGGTCAGGAGTGCACCCTAAAGGCTGCAAAATGAACAGGCAAATAAGAACACGGTCCTTGGGTTTAAAAAATGTGCTTGTTGTCAGGTGCAGGGCAGATCCTGAGAAATAGGCAGAGATGGGATCTGTGTTAAAAGCTACTCTAAAACTGAAAAGGTAATTTTTTTCTTTCTGAATTTTCTTTCTGAATTCTGAACATTTTAGATGTTGCCTTGAGGTCTGGTTCATATCCTTATCATCCTGAATAAAAAATTGGATTAATCCAGTGGCTTTTTCACAGGCTCTGTGTGCAGGGAGCTTTGGTCTTAGGCCACATGGCTGATGAGGGTGGCGAAAGGGGAAGGAAGGTCATTTTGCAGTGGAAGAATAAGGCCTCAGTTATTAATGGCAAAGGCTGAAATTTTCTCTCTCAGCCTTAATTGATTTTGGCAAATTTAACTGGAGGAGGAGGTAGAAATTGGCTTAGAAATTAAGCTCTAATACTTAAATATATATTAGATCTATTGTAGAGAGATGAGGAGACAGCCTTGTTAGACATTTATTCTAAGTGGCTTCTGCTGAATACAGACAAAGAGAAAAATACCCAATTCCTAACTTGGACAAAGGGGACTTGAAAGGCTCTTCAGAAAGGCTTGGAGAAACTCTGTTTGAGAAAGTCCTTCTTTGAAAGCTAATAGCAAAGACCACTTTTTTTTTCTCCCCTGCTCCCTGGAGTCTAAAGGCAGGAGGGCAAGATAAGGCATTCCACCACGTAGGCAAATGGGGAAAAAAAAGCGAAAAGTTTAAATGATACTGCTGCAGGCTGTGGAAAGTGGAGAGCTCTCAGGGTGACTATTATGTGCTGCTTATCAAAATACTGAGCTCTGACTGTGAGAAAAAGCAGAGTAGTTAAAGAGATGCTCTGTGCCAGCACAGATCTGGTTAGCAGTGGTTATACTGGAGCAACATCAATTAACCAAGGTCCTCGAGATTATATCTATAGCTACCCATATCTATATCTATCTATATATCTATCTATATCTGTATTTAAATCTAGATTTAGATCTAATATATCTATATCTGTATCTATATCTATATATCTATATCTATATAGATCTGCATTTGAATCTAGATCTGCATTTAAATCTAGATCTAGATCTATCTATATCTAATCTATATCTATATATCTATATATCTGTATATCATTATATCTGTATATCTATATATCTATATATTATATCTATCTCTATCTCTATCTCTATCTCTATCTCTATCTCTATCTCTATCTCTATCTATATCTATAACTATATCTATCTATCTAATCTATCTATATATTTATTAATATCCACATTAAATAAGCAATAAAGTTGTCCTCATTGGACATTTCTACCTTATCAAGCAGCAGAATAAATGTTTGAAGCACAGGTAAGGGAAGAGAGTTTTCTGCTGCTTACGGAGTCAAGTTAATAAGGAGCCTCAAAGCAGGCTGTGATTGCAGAACTCTAAATCAGTATTCTCATCATGCATTTTTTTACAGCCATCACTCTCTGCTGGCAACCTGGTTCGGTTTTGGAGCCTGAAGGAATAAAAACAACAAATAAATAAGAATTTGTTCCTGTGGGTTTCTCTTGGCAAAGCGGAGAAAGTAGCAACACACAGTAAAAGCAGAAAACAGCCTCCTCCTGTTTTATTTTCTTTTTTGTTGGCTTTTGCCTTCTAATATTGGTCTCATTTTCAGATGGATCAGCACTTTGATCTGGTTTGACACAATGCTAAGAAATGTTTGTTCTCTCCACTGCCTCATTCTAAGGGTGCATAAGTTTGTACCAAATCACAGCATTGCCATAAAAACCTGAAAATCCTGTGTGGCAAGGAAAATCTGTGATACCTGTGCTGCAAATGGGATGAACCAGCAATTCTGGGGCTCCCAGAAATCCTGATCCAACTGAGAGACAACCAGGACAAAATATAAGCAAAATGGGACAGAGCATCATGTCAGCTGTGAAGACAAAGGAAAATTCACAGCCCTGAGCCCAAATTTTGAGCTTGCAGGAGTTAATCTCCCCATCACCTCCACTCTCCCAAGCCCCAGGGTCATTCCCATACCAAAAAGCCAAGGAGAGATGCTGGTCTCTTTGACAAAAAGAATAAATTTTCCTGTCCTGTTCAGTACACGGAATGCTGCGGATAAAGAAAGTTTAGAGATTAATGCAACACCCTACTATAGACAATTATTTTGTTTCCTTAAAATTTTCCCAGATGGCTAAAAAAAGCCCTCAAGGCTCTCAGTCCATGTGATTTTGTGGGCTTCTAAGACAGTTCCTACCCACGAATGGCACCAATAAATCCCCATTAACCGCATTCAACTGGAGAATGATCTTTTTTTCTCATTAAAGCCTCACAAAGGGTTCAAAACCTCATTTTATGGCAGGGTGCTTTGATTTAAATTGATGTGGCTTAAATTATGAATTTTAATCATGACTTAAAATACAGAAGGAGAAAGTCATAACTTGAATGATTTGATTTTTATCATGGTTTTCATTTACAATTCATAGCTATATCCCTTAACCAGGCCTGATTCTCCTCACTGTAAAACTTAGAGATTTACAGCCCACTCTTGCCTTTCAACTGTGTTTTCTAACCAGGCTGGCACACTCTGAACATATTTGTTGAAGGAATTTTATAGCCTGAGACCTCTCTATTTTGATTTCTAATTTATGCATCTCTGGAGTCGTCCTTGGTAATGATGAATAAAACTAATTTAGTGTTTAATGGTGGAAATCACTCTTTGCTTGTAGAGGAAATTTCTGTTAAACTGACAAATGCAAAAGAGCATTTACAATTCCTTTAAGATACATTAAATAACCGAGGACCTGGCTACCTAATGCAATAAACCTTGCTGAAAAGTTTTCAGTTTAGTGCTAAGCAACTCACTGAGCAAATCTCCAGCGTCAATCTGCGATGGAGTTAGTGACTGAAATGAATTGTTCTGCGTCCCTCGAGGGTTTCAAATAAACAGGATTCATTCTCTTAAAATTCACTTTTACCGTTTAAAATGGGAGAGGAAACAATTTTATTTTTCGTCTGCTGGTTTCCAGTTGTTTTTGCAGCTTGGAATTAACTGTTGAATTAATTCTGAATGTGTCTCTCCTTAATCTGCGAAGGGAATTTCAATGGATAGCTGAGGTTTATGCACATAATGTTTGACTATCTAACTGACTATCCCATGCTGAATGTCTGGATACTCTGGACATCTGCCCATAGCATAGGCAGAAAGCAACTAAAGAGGAGCAAAAATTAACAAGACTTACTTTAATTGACTGCCCTGTTTTTGTCTCACATCCAAATCCAGCCCCACTTAGTGTTGGAAAAGCCGAGTTCCCCAAGAGCCGTGGGTGTCCTGGCTGGGTTTAGTCTCACTGCAATCATCTTTTTGGTGTTAGATGATAAAATCTGGTCTCCCAAAAATTAGGAAGAGATTTGTCCTTCATGGATTGTGGCTCATTCCCCTCATCCAGCCTGTTCTGATGTGTCCCTTTGCTGATCCAACATGAGGGCATTTTCCCCAGCAAGCTTGGCAAACAAAACTTTGCTGTTTAAAGCAACAGTCTAAGAGGGGAGAAAAAGAAGGGAAATAAAATAATTCTGAGGTGATTGTGATTACCACTCTTTCCATCACTGTACAAAGCCATTCCAGTGGGAGGACGCATCTGCCTCTGCTGCAACACATCAGTTTAGGCTCTGATAAGCTGCAGCTTGTCCCAGCTCAAGGTGGAGGATGCCCTAACAGACCCTGGGCAGGTTCCTGCAGCCCTCACTCTGCATTTCCTTAGTCCAAATCCCTCTCAGGCTCTTGGCAGGAGCAGCATCCCACAGTGGCCACTCTCCTGAGATGTTAGTGGTTAGCAAAGCCTGGCCTGTAATTCACCATCTCACCCCCAAACATTATTTTCTGGGGAGTTTTCCAGCCAGGAGAAGGTCAGTAGAGGATGGGGTGGTGTTAAGCAATTCCTAAAGAGGACAAGGATGGGCAACACAAACCCCACTGTCGGCTGCCCATCACTGCCCAACCTGCCACCCATCACTGTCCACGCTCCCCATTCCAGGTTTCTCCAAATCACAGCTTCAGTTGCTGGGGGTGATTTAGGTCAGTCAGTTTGGGGAGGAAAAAAAAACTTTTATTCTGGCAAAGGAAATGGCTCAAGCAGGGTGGAGTGGCAAGAGGGTGGTGAAAAGTAGAAATGTGAGGTTGAGTCAGTGGCAAGAAAAGTGGGGATGTCATGATCAGTGTGTGCATTTATGAGTGCCCTTTACAGAGGGTTGGGGTGGGAAACACAGGAGTCCAAGCTGATGGGCTGAGAAAGAAAAAAGATGGTTTTCTGCTTTAAAAATATCCACCTGTTTGTGTGTTCCTGTTGCTGCATCTGGCCATGGGTACTTGATAGCTGCAGTGGGTAAAATTTTGGGCCTTTAAAGGAGTTTGGGTGTCACAGGAAAACACCAAGGGAGCTCTTTTCCCTGATCATGTTAGGAATGAAAATTCCAGCATTTTGTCAGCGTCCTTGATGGAAGCAAAGTGACCTGGCCCCACCAGCAGCTCCTGCTCCTTCAGGAGTCTCCACATTTAATCCCTGGCCAGCGCAGAGGCTTCCAGCATTGTAGGACATGCCATGGACAAATGAATAGGCCTCTGGATGGGTGCAGAGCCCCAGCACGATGGTTACTGGTGACAAATTCATGGGGGTACTGTGGAGAGTGGGTTGTTTTGGCCCAAAGCCCAGCTCTGGAGTGCTCCCACTGCATACAACTCTCCGTATCTCCACTGTGCTCTCACACAGCAAAATCCCACTGCCAATCCTGATAAAATACTGCAAGGGGAAAGGGAAAAAAAAATGAAAAAATAAATTAAAGAAGTCAGGAAGTCACCAAAAGAAGCTACATGTGCCTTGGGGGTTTGATGGGGAACACTGGGGGGGGACAGCCACGCCAAAGGAGGAGGAGGAGGAGGAGAAGGAGGAGGAGGAGAAGGAGGAGGAGGGCGAGGGTTGCAGCTCCATGCTTTGTCTGCCGTGAGAGCCTTTTGCATGTCTGGCAGGACGGCTCCAATCTGATTAGGAGGAGGCTTGATTAGGAGGGGGCTCTCTGTGGGGGCAGCAGCAGCAGCGATGTGGGGATGGATGTAAAGCTGCTTTCCCTGGGAGCAGCGGTCGGGGGATGCCCTGAACCAGCTGGCCTTTCAGGGAGGGTTCCCTTCTAATCCAGCTCAGAAGCAGTTTTGGGGCAGGAGTTTATCTCTGACTTGGCTAGCCAGATTGGTACCCTGAGGTGCTGGAAGAGGATTGTTGATAAAGTGGATGGGTGAGGAGGAGCGGCACTGTAGGGGAGCTGCCTTTGAAGCTGGATTTTGGAGAGTGCTTTGGGGATCACTTTATCTATTTACTTATTTATTTACTCTCATCCTGAAGGCTGTCACTCATCACAGTGAGGGGAAGGGTAAGAAAAGTGCAGCCCATGAGCTGTTCCTGCAAGGATTTCAACTCAGTCTGAGCAGAGGCACTCACCACACAGAGGGACAGGAGAGAAGGGGCAGTAAGATTTCATCTCCACTAAAATCTGACAAGATCAGATGCTCACAGCCTATGTCTGAAGAAGTTGGAAGCATTCCTGCCTCAGGAACTGATTTTTAGAGGAATTTTTTGAGAAAGGAAATAGAAGAGGAATTGGAGGAATAATTGGAGGAAATATTTATTGGAGTTTATTTCTGAGACCCTCAGATCTCTCAGTCCCCACTTTAAGCACCAAGACTATTCTTTGCTGAAATGGACAGTTGTGCCTGTGGGCAGATTTCCTATTTTTCTCCTCACGAAAGGCAAGAAATGGCTTGTTACAGGAACCTGTTGCCACCTGCATCTCTCAGGACTCCCCAGAACCAAAAAGCTGCAAATTTCCCCAATCTGTTCAAGGCATGAAACTGCCACGAGTGGGGAAAGGAGGAGCCCTCTGCTTGATAATCTAGGTTAGGAATAAGGAATTTGTTCTGTAGTAATAAGAACCAGCTTTTGGATCTGCTTGGATTTGGATTTGAGCCATCTTCCCAGGGGTGAGGGCCTAGCATCCAAACATCCTGATGCTGTAACTCATCTCCATCACAGGTTTGGGCTGCCCTCCAAGCATCAGGGGTGTTTGCAAGAAGGGGATTTGCTCCACATCTTGCTTTTCTCTAACAGTGTTTCTGCTCCTGTTTGGGAGAGCTAATTTGAGTCCTGCAGCAGCACGGGACTTGGCCATCTGCTGCATCATCCTTAGTCCCAAAATGTAGTGCCTGGATTCCAGCACGTGTCCTATTTATTTGGCTGCTCTGCTGCGCAGAAACTTCCTGGGCAAAGGACCTGGTGCTGTTGGCTTGCATCATTTGAGCATTTCAGCCACCCCTCAGTGACACTGTGGCCCACATTGAGAGCTCTGGGTACTGGTGGAGAAGCAGAGCAATTCCAGGCCAGGCTGAGTGCAGCTCTGTCTGGTGGGAGGTGTCCCTGCCCATGGCAGGAGGGCTGAAAGGAGATGATTTTCAAGGTCCCTTCCAACCCAAACCATCCTGTGATTCTGTGATGGTTCAGCCACCAGGAGTAGGAGCATGCCTGCACCACAGAGCAGTGTCTGCAGTACATAGGCTTGCAAGTTATTAATTATTTAAAGCAATTAGTTGCTAAGAATTTAAAGCAAACAACAATCAATTACTGAGAATTACCAAGGAGCATTGCTAAAAGTTGTCATTTGCTTTTGATGGCTCAGCTCTTTCTTGCCTCCATGGTCAGCAGGCTCAGGGCTTGATTTCTGAGTGGTGTCCAGCAGCATTTTATCCAGTTAAAACTTCCAGAGATGTCAGGATGAGATGGGGCTCAGGGCAGTGAGAGGGTATATTTGCACAGCTGATTGTGCTTTTCCAAATGAGCATTTGAAATCTGCGTGCGGATTTTTCAGCTGTCTCTTCTGCCTAGCTGTAATCAGGGATGCTGTTTTCAGGTAGTTTTGGCAGCAAAGCCGTGCTTTGATTTGGCCAGAGATCACTTGCAAACCTGCCAGGAATGTTCATGTGGCTGCAGCCTTCACCAGTGCAGGGGCTCCATCTCCACTGCCAGCTCCAGGATTACAACCAGCAGCACCCACTGAATCCCAGTTCAGTTCCTTCTCTCTCCTCTGCTCTGCTGGTGGCTTTCTGTGGGTCCCATCATGTCCCTGCCCTCTCTTCCCACCTCCAGCCCCAGCATGACTCCAGCTCAGTTTCCTAAAGGAAATGCCCAAGCTGACATGCCAGCGTTTCCCAAAGCAGGACCCGGTGTCTGTCACCCCAGGAGCAGAGGAATTGGGATATTACCATCAAACCCAGCCCCAACAGCTCCCTCCTGCACCCAGAGCTGCCCCTCACATCTGTGGATCCCCTCCAAGGTGGAATCTCAACCTGGTACTTGCAGACCTGATGGTGTCTCTCAGGAGAGAGGATGATTAGCAGCAGGGAGGGGGTGCAGATCCTTCTTCCTTCCTTCTTCCTTTGCTGCCTTCCCTCGCCCTGCCATGGCTTTCCCTGTGGCACAGCCTCCAGGCACTGTCCTGGGGAGAAGGATTTGATGGCAGGGAGATGTTTTGGTGGCAGGGAGATGTCAGTAAAGCTCTAAGATCAAAAGGTGACATGGACAGGGTCTGTTCCATCCAGACCACCCTGGGTGTAGGTGCTGTAAGCTTTGCTTTCTTCTAGATACCATTTCAATTTGTCCTCCCTGACCAGTAAATCTCTTTGTGCTCAAAACTCACTACCTGTCCAGGGAGTTTTTGGGGAGCTGACTATGACCCTTGTTGTGTGCTGTATTTTTGTTTCTTATATTACATTTTTTTTTTGCTGGAGTCTCTCAGCACGCAACCACGCCATTGAAACCTACTGAGGGCAGAGCGCTGCATCCCCAACCCGGTGACATCCCACAGCTTCCCATGCTCTTCTGCTCAGCTGCAACCACGCAGGAATCTCACTCCTTGCTGGGCTGCTGGGTGGACAACATTGTTCCCCTATTGAGTCATTAACAATGAGGTCATTGGGCTGGAAAGACAATGTCATTCAGCAGCCAAGAACCCAGCTGGCTGATCCCGGTTGTGTCTCATCTCCTATGACAAAGCCACTTTTAATTGACTAATTAAAGCTTTTGCAGGCTCCATCTTGGAAGGGATGACCAAAATAGACATCGTTCTTTGTCAGCATTAAGTCAGGCCAGTTGGCTGATTAAGAAGCAAGACCTTTCTTCCTTCTCCACTTTGCCACTTGCTGTGCAGGCCTTAATTCCTGGTCCTGGCAAGGGGAAAACCTCCTCAGAGATATTGCAGCATGTGTTGCAGAGCAAGCTGTGTGAATGAGGCCCCAAGGACCTCAAGAAAGCTTACCCAAAGCCCACTCACGCCAATTTGGGATGGCCTCTCTGTGTTACCATCAGACCTTTTGTTGGACACTTGATATCTTGGGTTCCCAGCTCCTGTAGGAGTTTGATATTGCACCTAAACCTACGGCATTGAGGTGCTCCCATACTCTGTAGGCCTTACAAGGACAATTTGATCTGCTGGCTGCAGGCCAAAGATGTTTTTCTTCCCATTTCTGGGCCATCTTTCCTTAAATCTACTTTTTGGGTGGTGCGGTGCAGGTGGGAAGCAGGAACATGTCCAAGCACTGGCAAGAAATGTGCCTACAGTAAATCCCTGCTTCCCTCAGCTGAGTGCTCCTGCACTGCCAGGACCCTCACCACTCTCTGAACAAAGACATTTTGAGCCCTGAGACCAGTGGGCCCTTCTCCTCACAACATCTCTTGCTCTCACTGCCACCCTGAGTAATATCATCCCAAAAACAGTGAATAAATGTGCCCTGAGGGACTCCACGGGACAAACGCTGTTTAGGGCAGCTACTTTGCCATTTCCATTAAGCCCTCAGGGTTTTTTCTGCCTGCAGGGTGATTGTCTCAAATCAGATTTATCTCCTTTTTGCTGCCCAGGCCCAGCCGAGCAGGAACGCTGGGTGTGTGTTTACCAGGGCTGGTGTCCCAGCCCTAAAGCACAGCAGCCGCTTCTTTTGAAGAACACACAAAGCAAGGAAGAGGAGCAATTGTTTGGGAGGAAGTTGAACCATAATGTAATAGACTCCCATGGGATTTACTATTAGTAATTATTCGTATTGCTCTGGCACCTAACCAAGGCTGGGGCCCCGGTTAGAAAGGTGCTGGATCAGCCTGTGAATGAAGACAGCTCCTCTGTCCAAAATCTGTCCCCTCTTGCGAGTAAAGATGGGGAAACTGAGTCAGGGAGAGGTTGACAAGTGTAATGAGGGTTGTTTTAGAGAGTTGTGGCTGAGCAAGGAGGTGAGCCAGCACACAGTGCTTACAGGAACATCCTTCCTCTCTGGGGGTAAATCCTAGAACATGGAATTGCAAAATGTTTTGGGTGGGAAGGGACTTTAAAGACCATCTCGTTCCACCCCCCTACCATGGACAGGGATACCTTCCTCTGGACCAGGTTGCTCAAATCCCATCCAACCTGGCCCTGGACATTTCCTCTACTTGTGCTGTTCCATTGGGTAACAACTATGCTCTGCTGGAGGGTCCTGCCCTGGGATAACACTGGAAAAGGTAGTTTCTCACTGTTTGTGCCTATAATAAGTTATTTCTGTGATCATTATTTTATTATTAATTTTAATATTAAAATATTAAAATTATTATTTTAAGGAGGGGAGGAGCAGGAGCTATCGAAGAACACAAGTGCTTCAAATGGAAACTGAGTCCCACTGCTCCTGAAAAACAAAATAAAACAAACAAACAAACAAACAACAGAACAGAAAGCTAAAATGGATTTCTTTTTCTGTAAAATGAACTGTTTCAGGAGAGTTAAATAATGAGGCAATTACGAATTTGCCAACAATAGAAGCTGATCAGATTACACAGGGCCTGTAAAGCCAGATTGTCACTGGAGCCATTTGGTGGGAAAGAAACTCAGTGCCAGACAGTCTTTAAATAGTTTTGAATAAGAGGGAGGGCTGGCTGTGTCCTTCCCTTCCGAGGCTCTCCCCATCTAAAGAATAGCACCGAGCCTCCTGCCAAGTCCAGCGTGTCCAGTCCATGCCCGAAGGCTCCACTATATAAATATATGTAGATGCTCAAGCAGGCACATGTGTATATATAGAGCTTCCCAATTATCTGGGAAGACCCCACCCTGAGGGAGGTGTGGGTGTGGAACTGGAGGGAAAAAAAAATAAATAAGGTGGGACCCAAAATAGCACCGACACACAAAGGATCCCAAGGAAATGTGGAGCTCTCCTCACGGCATTGACAGGAAATCTCCGGGCTGCTGGCTCGGTAACCCCAGCTAGCCAAGGTCATGGGGGACTGATCGTGGTGGAGGGATGGATCCTGACATCCATCTTTGGCAAAAATCTTGGGATGAGGGGTGTGAGGTGGAAGCTTTTTTGTCAGTGATGATTTGCAGGTGTCCCAGGTGTGCCTGCAGAGGAATCTGTCTCCAGCACAGCCTGAAAGAGAAGCAAAGCAGACAGAACTGGGGATGATATTTAACCAGGAATCACTCAAAATTTTACTTGGGATAGCTGGCATGTTTGAGGGGGTCACCAGTGCCTCTCAGAGGGGGCTTCTATGTCACTTGGCATCACCTATATCTTTCACATCACCTTAGAGTGTCAATAAACCAAAGATCTCAGAATCACAGAGTATCTCCAGATGGAAGGGACCCACAAGGATTATCCAGTTCAAGATATTTCAGTCATTCTCTTTGGGCTCACCCTGGCCCGGTGGTGAGTGGTGTGTGAGATGGGCTGGGGAAGACAACGAGACTCAGGACCCCTAAAAGGTTAAAAGAAAATTTGCTGGCTGGAGGGCGTAAATTTGGGCTGATTTGTGACTCATCAGAGGTTCTGGGTGCACAAAGGAGGGTGAGGCTCTGGGCCTTATCGTGTCCCCACCATCTCTTTTCTGCTGGTCCGTTCTGTCCTGGGATAGGCAGGCAATGTCCGAGCCCTGCACTGAGCACAGCCCCAGGGGACTGGCAACCTCCCCACACAACCAGCAGTGCTGACAGGAGCAGGCAGGGGCTGTTGTCTGAGGGTGATTGTTGCTGTAAGTGTTCAGGGGAGTGGAGAGGAAAGGGAGGTGCAAGAAGCAGGGACAAGGTGTTGCAGCACCACAGCAGCGCGGTGTGCCAGCACAAACTGACCTCCCACTCACCCGTCTCCATATTTTCCCTTGTACCAGGGCAGCCTGTCACCAAACCGAGGTCTCCTTATTCTTTTGGGTTTAGGGTCTCTCCTCTTGTTTTCTGCCCCTTAGGGCTGTGGCTTGGACCTCCTGTGTGCTGGGCCTGCAGCTTCAGCCTCCAGCTGAGGATGGCATCCTTGGTTTTGATGGCACAAGTTTGGGCATTAGTTCCCTGCTGCTAATACCAGCTTTAATGCCTCTCTGTGGTCTGGCTTTGTCAGGCTGAGGTCCCAGAGAAGCCAGTAGTCTGTCCTTGTGCTTGGGGTTGATCCTTTTCCTTTAGGAAGAGCCCCCTCCACAAGAAAGGGAATATTTCCTCCCTTCCTCTTCCTCACTGCAAAAATTAGAGTGACACTCACAAAAAGTGAGGGGAGTTTTGGCTGCACAACCAACCCACAGGAGCTCTGCTCCATGAGATCCTTGCAGCCCTCATTGCCCATGGATAAAGTCTAGACACGTCGCTGATGCACAGCACCCAACTTGAGTGACATTGGATGTGACAACTCTTCCCCGGTGCTGGCCAGCTGGCAGAGGTTCAGCTGGCAGGATGAGTAGCTCAGGGCCAGCTCCATCCCTGCCTTGCTCAGCATGAACCCAAATGTGGACCCAGCCAGCTGGAGAGGAGAGCAAGGCGAGGAATTTCATCCCCCATGCCACCCAAAAACTTGTAGGGTGCTCTCTCCACTGCCTTCTCATGGTCCTGCCTTTCTCCATGGAAAAAAAAAGAGAAAAACTGAGTTCCAGAGAGACCTGATTGGGGCCTTTCTGTAGTTAAGGTGGCTTAAAAGAAAGATAGGGACAAACTTTTTAACAGGGTCTATTGCAATAGGATGAGGGATGATGGTTTTAAACTGAACAAGGTTCAATTTAGATTTTGTTGAGATGCTGGCACATTTTGTCCAGTGAAGCTGTGGATATGTTCAAAACCAAGTTGGACAGGACTCTGAGAAACCTGATCTAGTTGAAGATGTCCCTGCTCATTGAAGGGGAGTTGGACAAGATTTTAAACATCTGTTCCAACCCAAACTAATCTATGATTCTACGATGTGGCATCAAATCTGACATCAGTCAGAGTTTTCCATGCCCAGGAATTAGGAAAGGCCAACCTCAACTGGGGAGGAAGGTGTGCCCCATCCCTGTTTGGTCAGTGCAACATCTAAGAGCTTGTTTTGTGGGGACCATCACCAAGTTTCTCCTGAATTAACTTTCCTAAAGTGCATCAGCTCCCCCTCATCAGGTTTAAAAGCTGAGGAGACTTTGATTTGATTTAACTTACTTAATTTGGGCTATATTAAGTAAAGACTGATTTAAAGCTGAACAGGAGTGGCCACCTGGTGGGTTGCGTGCACTTTGACTAATCCACTCTGAAATCATACCTCCTTTTAATTTTAGATTAATTTTTTCTGAGTACCCCTGTGTAGACAAGCCGTCAGGCTGTATAAATATCAGTTCCTGTCTCGCGGGCTCACGTCCTCACTCCTTCCCAAGCTGTCTGAAGTCCTCCAGGAAAAGCCAGCAAGGGATGATTCATCTTTCTGGGGTGAAAAGCACAGGGAGGAACTTATTGTCTGTCTTAGTGAATAAATCTGTGTGTCCCCAGATGCTGGTGAGAGGCAGGGCTGGAGAAAGGAGGTCAGGTCCCCAGGAGGGGCTGCTGGGATGTGACAGTTCAGCCCTCAAGAGCAAAGCTGATGCTTTGGCCAAGCAGTTCATAGGGTTGGCTTCTCCAAAGGTCTCCTTCCCACCACTTTGCCCACAGCTCCACAGCTCCTTAGTGCTGAAATCAACTCATGGCTCAGCCCCAACCCTGGAGAGAGGTGGTGAGGTTTCTCCAACGCTTCTTCCATCCCAGGGAGAAATGGGGAAGATAGGTGGGATCCTCATGTGATCAAGGTGGAATTCCCAATCTGGCAGCCCCAGTCTTTAGGTTCTTCTCATGGACCTGAGATTCCTGTCCAAATTCAGAAAAATCTAGACTTTTGACCTATTTGCCTTTTCTTAAAAAAAAAAAAAGGCTTTTAAAGTGCTCATGATCACAGAAAAAAACCCTGAAAGACTGTCTTAAAGACTTACAGCATTGAAGAAAATTCAGTGTATAACAGATATTCAGGGTATAACAAAGTTCCATATTCTTACAGCTTTCCTGTGGTTTTCAGTGTTGTCAACTCACAACCACTGCTTTGGGACAAAAGCACCTGCTCTTTACCTTGATCCAGAGAGATTTTCTGGCCCATCACTCCATGTAAACCTTGAGTTTCTTCCAAAGTCCTGTGTGGCTTTTGCAGAAATAGAGGGGTCTCAGGGCTAAATGTACCAGACACTGTGTCCTTCAGCGATGGGTGATTGATGCTCTCGTGATCAGCCCACAAATCCTCCTTCAAAGCAGTAAGGTCATCATGGATAGCTCCACTCCAGTGGTATAAAGAATTCAGGAGAGGACAGGAGCATGGGACCACTCTGTGTTTTGGAGGGCCTGGTCAGGCTGGGACATGAGGCATTTTTGGCTCGTGCTTCCCACGTTTCCGCTCCAGCAGCTCCGGTGCCATTTCCTACACACTGAGGTGTGCAGAGATCCTCATTCTGCAGCCTGGAAAGGGTGCAGGGCTGGAGCCAGGTCCCTTAAAAATCCCATCATGGATTGGATGGAAATATCCTCTTTCTCCTGATGGAAAGAGGATTATTTCCAGGCTTAGTGGTGAAAAATGCCTGTGGGTTGCGTGGATAGAGGTGGGCAGGTGTGTTTGTGTTGACTCCTTGACAACCTCTTGTGAAGGATTTTGGAGCCTTCGTTTTCCACAGTGGTCTTCCTGTCTCTTTCTGCACCCCACCACTTTTTAGATAGCCACATGTTTTCCATGAGAAGAGTCATGGAGACAATCCTAAATAGGATGTCCTATGTTTATCCATAAGAGAGGCTGGACTTCCCACTGCTGGCATTCCTCACCTCTGGCTGGAGTTGGTCCTGGGATGCAGAACAGCCTGGGATGGACCAGCTGGGTCCACTTGAGTGAAAAATGCCACTGATCACAAATTTCTGGCAAACCCCAGACTCGGAGGAGAAATTCAGAAGAGGTCCAAGCTTTGTGTGACAGTGCTTTTGTGAAGGTGGGAGTGAGGAACGCTGAGATATTCCTGCTCCCTCAAATCCACTGTCTGGTCATTAATTAGTGCAGCAAATTAACCCGTTTCTCTCTCCCCAAATGTGGTGTTTAGAGGGACCAAGGGGGTGAAGAGGAGACAAGTCAGGGCTGCAGGGAAAGAGGAGTGTGGGGAGGTGTGCCTTGGGATGATTATTTTTAATATTTGTCGTACTTCCAAATGAAACAGCAGATGAGCTGAGCTGGCTCGAACACTTACAGAAAGAGCTGATGGGGAATTTGTTAATGAAGCAAGTTTATAGTCAGAAAATGCTGGTTCATCAAAACCTGGGTTCTGGGGACATGTGTTGCAGTCCTGGCAGGAAAAGTGTATCAGTCTGCAGGTGGGTTTCTTGGTTGAAACCAAGGAGGTTTAAAGGCTGTTGTGTGAATAAAATAAAGCCAGGCAGATCTAACAGAGAGAACAGAGCAGCCAAAGCTCATGTGAGGTCTGCTCATTGGGATTCAGGGTTGCTTGTACTTGGTAAAAATAGGGAAAACTTGATTTTTTCCCACTTCTGGAAGCAGAATGGCCTTTTGGCTACTGTAGGGATGTGACTCACTGCAAAATGCTGCAGACTTAGAGTCCTCAAGATGATGCTAAAATGCTGTGAGGATATGTCCCAGATCTCCTGCAGAGGGGTGTCTCCAGGCTGGCAGTGGAGTAGGAGGCCCCGGATGCTCCTCTCTGTCTGGAGAGGAGGCAAAACTGCTTGGAGCTTGAAGCACATCCATTTCCTCCCCCTGCCCTGCTCCACATCCAGGCAGAAAGGGTTTATTGGGAAGGGTTTCCAGGGCAGAGGCTGTGGCTGCAGATTCCTTCAATTTGACAGCAAAGAGGGCACTTGTCAGCATTATTGCCTTGCTCTCACTGTCACTTCCACACACAATCTAAATTTCAAGAGTTTTTTCAATAGAGTCTTTTCACAGTGGGGAAAAGGAGGTTCCCTGCTGGCAATAAACCCAGTGGCTTTAAATCAGAGTCCAGACACACTCATTTCATAGAACTATAGGATGGTTTGGTTTAGAAAGAACCTTAAAGATCACCTTGTTCTAACACCTCTGCCATGGGCACGGACAGCTTCCACTATCCCAGGCTGCTCCAAGACCCATCCAATCTGGCCTGGGATACTTCCAGGGATCCAGGGGCAGCCACAGCTTCTCTGGGCACCCTGTGCCAGGGTTTCACCCCCCTCACAGTCAAGAATCCCCTCCCCTGACCTGCCCACACTTCTTTGATGCAACCCCTCCCCAAGTGTTATTAAAGCACTAATTAGATGCAGGCATTAGGTCTCGTCTTTAACATTTTGCAGAGCAATTCTATCAAAATGGTTCTGCAGCAGTTTTTATTCTGGCAGGGGTTTGGAGAGGATATGTCTGCACTGGGTGATTGGACTGATGGATTAGAGGCGAATGCTCTGGCAGCTGCTGTTGGACCTTTCCCCATTCTCTAACCCAGGAAGCCAAATTGATCTTTGGCCTGGGTGAAGCCATTTCATAAAGCTGATGGTGAGGCTGGCAGGGAAGAGGCTGGGTAATGCTCATTAGGAAAGCATCTTCAGACATGGAGAGTGCCAGGGTGGTGTGTAAACCATCCTTGTACCACATCCCTCACTAAAATCTCCTCAGGCAGCTCAGGAAGTTTGGATCCCATCTATCCCCAGGCCGATGGAAGGGAAAGCCTCTGCAGAGGCAAAATTAAAAACCCTGTGAAGCAAGCACTTGCTCTGATAGCCCAGCTTAATTCCAGGATAAATAACACTGCTCTGTGATATTCTTCCAATCTGATCCCTTTCCCAGTTTCAAAAGGAGGTGGCAGATTTCCTGTCCTCTGCAGTGACTGGGCTCTCCTGCACCTCAGACATGGCCACATTGCAGAGGGTGGATAAAACCCTCCTTGCTCCCAGGAGCTTCTTGCAATGCAAAGAAAGTCCAAGAGCTTCCTCAGTCACTTTGGCAAATGCTGTCCCCTACAAAGGGCCACCCCCAGAGCCTCAGCCCCTGCTTTGCCTTTGATGAACTCAACCCGCTGCTCCTGTTCAATCAGGAAAGGCTGCAAAAAAAGGGGAGGAAAATAGGAACTTCCTCAGGGCCTGGCTCACATCCCTTCCCCTTCCCTGACTTGCTCAGGCTGCTTAGCTTTCTCATCCCGCCTTGGGAGGAGCAGGAGCTGCCTGGTATAAGGCTCCAAGCCGGGCTCAGCCCGCCGGCGTGGGGTGTGTCACCCACCATTTCCTAAGTTATTCTTTTGAGTTTCCTTTTCTCACTATTAATAGAATTTCAGCCAATATCTGAGCTGTTTCAACAAGGTGGATGGGGGGGAGGCAGGGGGAGGCGTTACCAAAATAGGAAGCAGGAAGCTGTTGGGCAGGGAATTAATCAGAGGAGCTGCGTGGAGAGGGAATTAATCGCTGGCTTTGGGTGGGCTGTGGGAGGATGGACGGGACATGTCCTTTCACTTTGCATTTTGAGCCTGTTTGGTTCTCTTTTTGCGCTCCAAGCCTTGACCTTTCCAAAATGCTTCTCCTCTGAGGGCCTTCCCCAACCTGCAAAATTCCACGTACTCACTGCACTGAGGTTACAGAGCATCACGCCGTGGCATGGCTAAACTGGGAGACACTTCAGATTAGATATCAGTTAGAAATTAGATTAGATATTAGTAGGAAATATCTCCCTGTGACGGTGGTGAATCCCTTAGAGAAGCTGTGTCTACTCCATCCCTGGAAGTGTTCAAGGCCAAGGGTTGGAGCATCCTGGGAGAGTGGAAGGTGTCCCTGCCCATGGCAGTGTTGGACTAGAGGGTCTTTAAGGTCTCATTCAGCCCAAACCTTTCTGTGGTTCCACGAGTCTGTGGTTGGAGGTGGTGCACAGCAGCTCAAAGCTGTGTCTGTAACTGCAGTTGTGAGGAGCTGTGCTGGCACAAAGCAGCTCACCTTTCCTTTTACATTTTGGGTGACTTTTCACATCCCACCAGCCCTAGACCAGAGACCTCTCACACCATCCCCATCCATGAGAGCCCACAGGGGCACTTCCAGCCTCCCAAATGGGCCATCTGGGTAATTAGCAATAAGGGAAAGTTGTCTCCCATCCTGGCTGTCCCCATCCCACACACACTGTATCGCAGGCCCGGTCATGGGATACACGTATCCGGACATGAAATCATGTTTTTGCAGCGGACTCATTTCCTCCTGTTTGGCCGCCGAGCTCGCGGATGCGTGGCGGGCTCGCGCCCTCCTCCCACAGATCCACCCCACACCCAGCACCAGAGGTTTGGGTCTTCTGAGGGATGCATGCAGGAAGAGAAGAGCAGACCAACCTTTAGTCTCAGTGCTGCTGAGTGCTGTCAAAATACCCCTGGTAGCTGCTAAATTGCTCTCATCTTCCCTCAAATGTAGAATTGGTGATGGTCCAGAAAAGTGAAAGCAAAAAAGAGTTCTTGGCGTGCCAAAATGCAGCCAGGAAAGTCAGGGGCAGATGGTTTTTTTCTGACTTCTGGAAAACAGGTTGAGGGACTCTGGTTGAAATTCAAGTGGGCTTTCTTTAGGGAAGGGTCTCCTCTGGGTAAGGGGAGTGATAACTTGGAGGTTCTCTCCTCCATCCTCCTCCTCCTCTCTCACTGATGTCTTAAATCCTTTTATCTCCGGGGCTCACGGCGTGAAGGGATCACTTGTTCCCCACAAAAGGACTTACTGTATCTTTTGTGAGTGATTTTCATGCTGAAACAGGCCCCAGACATAATCCTGTCCTGTCTGGCTGTTCTTAACAGAGGTTTTCTCCTCCTTCAGCCAGATCCTTTTCGTTTCTTGTGTTGGGGATAGTTGTCAGGCAATACTGGCCCCCAGCCCAGGCAAACAGGGGCTTGTTACCAGTCATTACCCCTGGGTCTACCACTGAAATTTGGCACAGGTGGCCAGCAAGGGAGGAAGAGATTAAAAAAAAACATTTTCTGGCATTTGAAAGAGGTACAGTACATGTGGAAGGAAAACAGTGACTCCTGGGACTGTGGTGCTTGTTCTGCAGTTGTTTCTGCTTTGGAGTTAAGTTTGCAATGGGTTTGCCTAAGACAGGTCTTTTGTGGGTGGTGATCCTGCAAGACATCAAAAAAAATATGTAATTTTTCTAAATGAAATGCATTTTTTCCCAAAGCTGCAGTGAGACAGAGTCCCTGGACAAACAACATTAAGCTCAGAGCAATAAAACTGCAGGAAGGTATTGAGCCCCGTGACTGCAGCAGCACCTTGTGCTGAGAAAACAGTTTCATTTAATGCAGCAGGATAGAAAAGGTAAATTTTGCTGACAGAAAGGTGCCCAAAAGCCTGCAGGAGGGGTGTGGGGATGAATATTGTTGCTCCTCTGTGGGAAGGGATCTCTCCCAGCTGTACCCACAGCTCCTCTCCAGTGGTGTGGTGCAGGTCCAGCTCGTGATGCTTGATCCTACTTAAATCACTGATCCTTGCATAATGAGGAAGAATAAATGGATTTTTTAACATCTCTTGACCTTAGTGAAGAGGAACACTAGGAGTGGGTGCAGAGATACAGAAAGATAAAATACTAATGAGATTTTTGGGCACCAACTTGAGTCTTGATTCTTCTCCCTTCTCAAAGAAATGAAAAAAGTAATTTCTTTTTGGGGCTGTGTCACTCTGTGTGCCCCAAAAAAGACCCTGCTACCACCCCAGCCAGGACAAGCCTGGAGGATCTCACCAGATCTCTCCATCAGCAGAACAGCCCCTTCCTTTGGACTTCTGCCCTCAGTTTTTTACTAAAAGTGGTAACATCCTATCTGTATCTCCCCAGGGTGGGACAGAGAAGTACTGGGCCGGGGATCCTGGTTCCTTGGATCACAGGGTGATCCCAGCTGGCCACCAAGACTGGCCTAGAGCCAAAGCATGGTCCTGTCCCCTTCCCTTGGACCGAGTTGAATTGAATTGTCTTTTTGACCTCTCCTTGGAGCCTTTAATTTCTGCCCCTCTGGGATGAGGCTGGGGCATGAAGAGGAAACAAGAGCAGTGGGGGATTTCCTCCTTCCTTCCTTCTAACCCTTTCTTTTTTTATGTCTCTGTTGTATTGTTTCTACCTTTGGGGACATTTTTTGTACTTCTTTTGTTGTCAGGCCCCCTGTCAAATTTTCACACCCTATTTATGGGACAGACCCGTTCTGTGGCTCACTGGATGCCTGGTCTCTCCCCAGCTTGGTGCAACCATCGCTGACAATTCAAGCCACACAGATTGATAACACAGCTAAGGAGGTGATAGATCAAAACTCCCTCCTATCTTCAGCACCTGGCGCTTTCCTGTCAGGACCTTGTGATGGTGTTTTACTTCTTTACCTCTTCTTATCCCACAGACAGTGTTCAGCCTATAGGAAATATGATTTATCTCCACAAAAGCCCTTTTCCTGCAGATGTAATGGAAATGTTTTCTCACAAGCCAAGTGTTTCCTAAAATAATTCATGCTGTTACTTTCAGTTACACTCACATCTTGATTGTGTTTCCAAGAGTGGCTGCTCCTGGTGGCTGGTGGGGAAACCATGTTTTGGGAGGAGATCTGAACTTTCACAAAGGCATGGAGTGACACGACAAGGGGTCATGGCTTTAAAGTGACAGAGAGCAGGGTTAGATGGGACATTAGGAAGAAATTCTTGGCTGGGAGGGCGGTGAGGCCCTGAAACAGGTTGCTTAGAGAAGCTGTGGTTGCCCCATGTTTGGAAACATTCAAGGGACTTGGATGGGACTTGGACCTGGGATAGTGGAAGGTGTCCCTGCCCATGACAGGAGGGGTTGGAATGAGATGATCTTTGAGGTCCTTTCCAATGCAAATCAGTCTGTGGTACTGTGATTCCCCTGAAATGGTCAGGCAGATGTATGACCTGATCAGTGTAGGTCCATTCCAACTGAAATATTCTCTATCCTCTATCTTCTATTCTATTCTATTCTATTCTATTCTATTCTATTCTATTCTATTCTATTCTATTCTATTCTATTCTATTCTATTCTATTCTATTCTATTCTATTCTATTCTATTCCATTCCATTCCATTCCATTCCAATCCATTCCCTGTTTGGATGCCTATGCAAGGCCCAGCTGTAGCTCCTCTGCCTCCTCCAAACCCACTCTGTCCCCAGGCAGTTCCCACAGGAACTCAAACTTGTTGCAGCCTCCCCATCCCAAATCCCACCTCCTGAGTCCTTCTCAAGCCAGATCCTGACATGGAGGAGCTAAATTTTCCCACCAGAAACTTGAGCTTCATCAGATCTTTGATGCACAATCAATGTCAACAGACAGGCTGTATAAGAGAAGATACTCTGCCTGTGTGCCAGCACAGAGAAGCAAAGCAGATCTCTGGAGAGCAGCATTAGGCTAAAAATCAATCCTTGGATGTGTGACTCCTGTTTTGGAGGGTTGGAAGTAATGTATGAGTGCTTCATGGGGAAAAAAAATTATAGCAGTTCTTCTGCACAGTCCCCAAATGGAAGAACCTTCTCCCCAGATCAGGTCGTTGCCTTGACCCCGGAGGGATCCATGGATAAAGTGGCTCAGCCCATGTTTTCTGAAAAGTGAAAAATTGGTCAATCTTTCCAGGGGTGAATTTGAGCAAGAGCCCAGAACTGGTGGTCACCATGTGAGGAAATTGTGGCCACTGATGGAGCTCCTGCAGTGATTACAAACACTGGATAGACAGTGGAACAAACACAAGAATAGAGCCAGGTTTTTGTATTGGTTTAGCAGTGAAAATACCCCATTTTGGCATTTCAGCACATTGCAGAGCTCTCTGCTGTGGGAGAGTTCTCCCTTGTCAGCTGAGTTGTCCTTCAGCTGCATCTCCCACTGAAGAACAGCTTCAAAATTTGAAAATTTAAAGTATTCTTCAGAAACCAAACACAGATATCTTTGCATGTGATAATGTGAGATAATTGTTTAGGCTTAATGACCTTGGAGGTCTTTTCCAGCCTTGATGATTCTGTGATTGTGTGTCACCTTATCCCTTCAGAGATGTGGGAGACACTCATAACAGGGCTGGACAATTGCAGTCAGTGCATCCCTCGGCTGTCCCTTTACAAGGGCTGGATCTACTTTATTTTGGGGACAACTTGCAGGCTGTGCATGGAAGCTGGTGGACCTCCCATCTGAGGGAGACTTCCCATGCTGTCCTGAGACCCAGCAGGTCTTGTCCTCCTGCTCTCGCTCTGAAGTCCTGTGAGTTTGATTATATTTGGAGGTTCCTCTTGAACTCCTCTGCTCTACTTCCTGCTGGACACAATGGGACCAGAACGTGGAATTTGATATGACTTTGGAGAGCATGAGGCAAGCCCTGAGTGAATGACTTGTGGCTTATGCCAGTGTTTACTTCTACAAATACATGTTCTGAGGGGAAACCAAAGGCAGATTCTTTAGTTCAGCGTTTACCTTGGCATTTTTACTTTTCCCAGGTGTCAACTCTCAGGAAAATGCAGATTCTGCAAGCCCAGGAACAAGCCCGTCCACCATGACCACAGCAACCACCGCAGTGGCCACACCTGCAAGCGCTGCAGAGACCTCACCAACCACTGCTGCATTATCACCTACCACAGACCAAATCACCACCGCCACCACCACTAAGACTAAGGAAGCAGCCACTCAGCCAGCTGTGGCAGATTCCACCACTGCTCAAAGCAGCCCCACCACTACCAACCTGTTAGAGTCATTGTCCCCCTCTGCACCGTCACCGAGCACAGCGGTCGCAACATCGGGGACAGCATCGCCTACCACCATGACCCTGTCCCACACGTCAGGGCAGGACAGCCCCTCACAGAGCACCACCATCCCCACAACCACCCCTGCTGCACAGCCCACTGCTTCCCAGCAGCCCAGTGGTGCTACAGCCACTTCAGGAAGCTCGGAGACCACCGCTGCTGCAGATCTTGTCACTAATGCAACCAGTCCTCCGGGAGCTGTAGGGGCTGTTGGCACATCCTCTCCCAGCACACAGCCTCAGGGAAACCAGCCATTGGGTCATTTGCCTAACACCACTGTGAGCACCACAGTGCCGAGGACTGACCCTTCCCAAAGCTCCAAGGACTGTCCTGTCTCTCCTTCCCCGTGTGACACCAAGCAGCCTCCTTCTTCTTCCAGTTCTCCAGTCCAGGGACCAACCCCTTCCACCAGTTCTGGAAGCGCTGGCACTTCTGTTACCCCTCTGACTGGATCCCCGTCCCTCGCCACCACCCCAACATTGCAAAATGGCAGCAAAGACACGGTCCCAGACACAGCCGCCACGACAACTCCTGGGGCAGGTAACAGAAGACAGGAACCTTGGTTTCTTGTGCTGGGGAAGCCTTTTTGTGTTTTCCTCTGGCTGCCCTAAACTCCTGCCATTATGGGCTGTCACCACCTTGTCTCATTTTAGGATTTCCAGGGCAGCTGTCTGCGTGACAAGCACATGTTTAGGTCCCTGTTGTCCTTGGTGGAGGTCGAGTCAATGCAGTCAGTGAAATTCAAGAAATGAATCAGCTGGCAAAGTGCAGGCATTGGCTTCTGAATGGACCAAATGGTGCCTGAAGCACCATCAACTGCAGTGACTCGATCTTCAGTGACGGCAAACGGGAGCAGCGGCGATGGGTTGGGGACGGAGGCGGGAGAGCTGGGGAATCAGTGTGACAGCCCCCGGAATGCTGCCCCTGGAAGATCCCTGGTGCAGCTGACAGCTTAGGGAAGGCTGTCTGGGCATGCACAGAAAATGAGCTTTAGATGACTAAGGAGATTTTGTGGCTCAACTCTGAGTTTACAACCCCTGAGGAGTCTGACTTTGGTAGGACGTTCATCAGCTGCGGGAGGGCTTTGGCTGCTGACTGCTGTCTAAGCACCATTAGGAGTGTCCACGTGCTGTTTAGGACTTTGCTGAACACCAGTAAGGTGTTTTCTCTGACCTCTGGAGTTTTACTGTTGTGTTAGTTCCTAGATGTCCTGGTGAAGCACAGTTCAAACTCCCAAACTGGAATTTTGTCTGGTAGCATTTACAGGGAAATCATCACCCTGTGGGACTGTGAGGGCTCCAGGGAGTCTTCCAGACTTGGCTGGGATTTTGGGTTCAGCTCACATCTGGCTCTGAATTAAAGCTGTGATCACACTGGAGCCCTTCATTCTCTTCCCCTGGAAAATGCTCTTCTTGACCTGATTTCTAGTTACCTGGAATACAGAAGCCACTCAAAAACCATCTCCATCCCCTTCAGCCCCCCAGCTAGTGCATCACTAAATGAGCCAAGGTTTTATTGCAAGGCCATCTCCACTGGCTTTCACCACATCATGTTTTCATGTATGGGCAGGAACGAAGTGAAATGGATATTTTCATGAAGGATGTTTCTTTTTCTTTTCTTTCCCCTCCTGCTCCACAGAACTGCTCTCCACTGGAGGATGATATATGAAATTATGTTAATTCAAATTTGGCCTCAAGCATTAAGCCTGAAGAGGTCTAAAAAACCCTTTATATTTAATAAATAGCTGGCAGAATGCATGAGAAACAGATGGCTTTGGAATTAATTCTCTCCTGGAGCCTTCAGAATGTGTCTGGGAGAGAAATATTCCTCATCTTTTCTGTGGAAGAGGCAGGAGTCCTGAGAGCAAACAGGCTGTGAGCATCCCGTGGCATTTTAATTCTCTTTGTCACCACTTAAGGATGAATTAGGAAGCCAGGGATGAAGATCCATGTCTTCAAAGGGGTCTGGGGAGGCAGGAGGCTGCTGTGCTCCTTGCACTACTCCCAGTGCACAAACAATTCTAAGATGCTACAGAACTTAACCAAGTCCTCAGAGGCGACCTCAGTTTTCAGAGACACCTGAATGAGGCTGGTAGATCTGGGACTTGTGCCCTTCTGGAATACCAGGAAGGACACCACAGGCTGTCTCCTGTAGAACCAGGCACTACTTCTAAGCTTGTCATCCTGGAATGTTTCCATGGAGGTGCAGTCAGCAGAGGTTATGGCATTACATCCCCTCCCAACAGAGGTGAGTGGCAGATCCTGGGTAGCCAGGTCTGCGTCTGTTGAGGAAACCTCCATGGAAGGTACCCCAGATAAAGTGAAACCAGATAAAGTCACCCCATACTTCTAAGTGATTACCCAGCTACCCACACGCAGCCATGCAATGGCCTTTGGTTCCTCTCTCCAGAACATTCTGATGAGTTTCAGCAGCAGAAAAGAAAATTAGTAATCAGCTCCTTTCCATATCAAAGTTAATTTAAAAGAGATATAAAATTAAAGAAGCAATCTAAAGCAGCATTTGACACAATGAGCTTCAAGGCAGGGCTAGAGATGAAAACTGATTTTGAGGTGATCCCTAACAGAGCTGTGCCAGCTGTATCCTCTATATTGTGTCAGTGTCTCTCTGCTTGTTTTTTGGTGCATATTGGGGAGCCAGACCAGAGTACCCACGATGCTGGATCTGCACCAACCAAACCCACCAGTGCCTCCCAGAGCCCTGACGGTGCCCAGCCACCAGTTCCAGCCTCGGGGGACCAGACAGAGAGCTGCAGTTCTGGCCACCAGCACCCCAACATTTCTTACCCAAATGAGGTAATGGCACCAAATGGGAAGGTGGGCTCCTCTCAGTGGTGTTAATTTAGCTGCCATCCCACGTACACCTGGAGTCTGTGGTTCTTCTCACTGTTTCTGTGTCAGGGAGAGAAAGATCTGCCAGCAAAGTAATTCCAGGTTGTAGAATCACTGAACTATTTGGGCTGGAAAGTATCTTTAGAGGTCATTTACTCACATCCATTTCTCCTGGAGCTTTCCAGAGAAGAGACGATGAGGATGGAGGTGAAGGGGAGTGTGAAAGGGGAGGGACCTGAAGCACCAGGAGCAGCTGAGGGAGCTGGGAGGGCTCAGGCTGGAGAAAAGGAGTCTCAGGGGGGACCTTCTGGCTCTCTACAACTCCAAGGAGGGTACAGCCTGGAGGGGGTCAGGCTGTGAATGATGAAATGATTGAAGAAACAAATGATGGGCTGTTGGATTGGTGACAACTGTCCTTCCAACTTTTGTCCACCACTGAGAGTTGCTTTTCTTTTGCCTTTCCAGCTCATCTGTGATGACCAGGCGCAACATACCAGGCCCACCATTCAGCTGAAAGAACCCAGAACCTGTGTAAGTACCACCTTTTTGACTTCCATGGAGAATTAACAGCTGTTGGAGGTTCAGATTTTAACCCTTAAGATTGAGTATGTGAGAAAATGCTCAGAAATAAGGGAATTTCATCAAAGATGCAACCAATGTAAACTGGTGAATGCAAACCCATGTTCAGCAGTGTCACCAGTGGGGGATGTGGCAGGAGAAGAAGAGGACAGTGTTGTCTTCTCCAAGTAGAAAACCAGCTAAGCCCACCCAGATCTTACAGAAAGACCATTTTATAATAGAAATTTTTAAAATGTAAATCTTTCTGCTAGCAGGAAAGCTTTTCGCCTAAATTGAGGGGCTGGAATTTTGTCCCAAAGCCCAAGAAAAAAATGAGATGTTCCTCCACAGTTATTGTGCACTTGTGAGATCTTGTACCTCACACTGGGGTAGGGTGGCATCCCACTGCAGAGCAGCTGGGAAGCAGAGGAGTTTAGGACTCCCTGTGCTCCTCAATGATCTCATAGAACCCTAAAGTGAGAGGAAAAATACTTTATTTTGCTTGCTTCAGACCCTCTACAAGACCAGGGAGCAGTGAAATGTGGTGGGAAGGCTGGGGGCAGGCAAGCCCAGCCCAGGACCACACACCAAGACCCTTTCTGGTGGGTGGGCACTGCCTGCTGGTGTTCCTGAGGGATATCTGCCTTCAGAATGGTTCTGGTGGAAACTGAACTTCCTGCAATAGGGCAGATGCACTATACTGATGAGTTCCAAATAGAAAGAAGTTTTAAGTTGGTGATAATGAGGCAGAGCCACCAGTAAATGACTGGTGAGGTCCTGACACAGCGACTGTAGGTCGGGCTCGGGGTGGGTTTTGGCATGATAATGTTCTGGCTTCTGGCAGTGTAAGCAGTGGAAAACTGGCACTTCATGGACCTTCTCACAGCCTGTGCCATGGGCAGGGACACCTTCCACTAGACCAGATTGCCCCAAGCTCTGTCCAGCCTGGCCTTGGACATGTCCAGGGATGGGGCAGCCACAGCTTCTCTGGACATCCTGCTCCATGATGTCTCACCATCCTCACAGTAAATAATTTCTTCCTAATATCTAATCTAAATCTCTCCTCTTTTAATTTAAAACTGTTCCCCTTTGTCCTGTCACTCCCTGTCCTAAGTGAATCACAGAATCAGCCAAGCTAGAAGGGACTCTCCAAGTGAAGCCACACTGTGTTCATAAAACCCCTTCGACACATTGTGAACACAGCTACTGACCACAGCAGCTCTTGAAATTCCCTGTGCCTGGGTGATGGCCCTGCCTGGCAGCCCTGGAAAGGGCTTGGACCTCCCAGCATCATCCCCTGTGCTCCTGGAGGAGGGAAAGCACCTGACTGCTGTCTGTTGTCACCTTCCTAGTCCGGCTACTGCGGGGTGTGAATGTTCCTTGCCCACACACCTGCAGTAGAGGTGATGTCCTTAGTGATGCTGCTCTGGACACTGAGGGTCATTCCAAGGAGAGAACCTTATTTCCTTAAAGCCCCACAGGATCCCTTTCCCCATTTGATGTCTGGACATGGCTGCAGGTTCATGCTGGAAAAGCTTCTCATCAAATTTTGTATCGAATATATTAAAATACTCAATCAAATTGACAAAATCCATTTTTGGAGCCTAAAAAAACTTAGGACAGTGATGGTATTTAAAGATTCCCCCCTCCTTTTGGGCACAGTGATGTTCCAGAGCTGCTGTTCTTCCCGTGGAGTTGTACTGGGAGGCTTTGGAAGCAGGGATGGTGAGGCTGGGCAGCACCAGCGAGCTGAGGGATGGGCAGACACCACATCTTGGCATCATGGCCTGCTCCAGGGCCACGGAGCATTGAAGCTGGCAAGCCAGGGAGCCTCCCACCCTGCTTCCCTTTGATTCTTTTGGGTGTAATAACAAGCCAGAGCATTGTTAGCACAAAATGCCAATTACACCCCAAAACAGCCACAGAAAGGCTGCAGGGCTGCAAGGGTCCATCCTCCCATCCCATCGCCCTCCTCGGCTGCCAAAGCGCCTCCCCCCTGCACTCACCCTTAACTTTCCACTCATTTTATTCCTGAATATTGCAGCCCATTTTGTGCCTCCCAAGCTGAGCAGATAACAGAGAAATGGCACTATCTGGTTTCCCTGCTTTGTAGGCCCGGTAAACACGTCTGTAGCCAAATCCTGACAGCAAAGTGAAAAAATCCTTTGCGTTTCACAACCCGTGGGAAAACAGGAAAGTGTGTGCTATAAGAAGTGTTCCAGAAACAGCTCTGATCCTGCTCCGAGAACAAGCCAGAGTCAGGGTGGCATTGTACTAAAAATTTAGATCCAGCAAGAAGCCAGGGCAGTGTGGGGGGACCAGTGGTGGGGGACGTGTCTGGATGACACAGGGCAGGGGACACTGCAGAGCCACCCACCCCATTCACACTGGGCTGGTGGGGCAGCACCAGTGATGGGGGCACCCCAGCAAACAGCTGGGACTGAACCCAGGAACTGCAGACCTTTCACCCCACCACACCTCAGCTTCTCCAGAAAACTAGGAACTCAAATTATAAATCCTTCAAAAAAAGCCAAATATATAACTGGTACCATTTGGTGGACTATAGGTGTTTCAGAGGCTGGTTGGTGCCCTGCATCTTTCCTCTTCAGGTGATGCTTTAAACAATGCTGAACAGTTTGGTCCATGTCCCCCCACCTGCTCCTTCTCATTCCTTTGATTACAGTAGGATCTTAATGAGTGTTTTAATAAGTCTTATTAGCTCAATGTCTCACATTCTATAGGATGACTTCTTCCAAGGTCTGGCTCACAAATGTATTTTCAGCTGTGTTTTCCCTGTCTTGGAAGGGATGGATGGATGGATGGATGGATGGATGGATGGATGGATGGATGGATGCTCCTCATCCTAACCCCAAAATGAGTTAGGTGAAGCAAGAAGTGATGATGACAGAAGTGGTTGGTGTAGCCTGAGCTGTGATTCAGCCACACAACCCCATGTCCATCTCCCAGGGGTTCCTCCTCCACAGTGTCCCCCACCTGGACACAGATGTGCCCAAAGAGCTGGGTCAGTGGATGCTGGGGAGTACCAGAACCTGCTGCAGTGGGGGATGCAAAAACCACAGCAGGTCCACTCGAACCCACTGGAATTGCTGTGTGACACCCACGGGTCTGGGGACACAGGACAGTCCCCGGAGCAGACACAGGGACTCCCTCACCGAGCAGGGTCGCGGTGCCCCCTCACCCCGTGCAGCTGGCGGGGGTGGTTTGTTGACTCAAGTGCTGTTACCTCATTCGGGGATGTTGGTTTTAGGTCCCCGCCAGTGTGGGAACCGGATCCGAGCTGCTCGGCAGCGCCTGTCAACTCCGGCCAAGGAATGCGAGCGGCGGCGGAGCAGGGGGAGCTGCCAGGGGCATCCCTGCCGGCCCAGCGGCCTCACCCTGCCCCTCTCCAGCCCTGGAAAGGGCCAATCCCTCCAGCTCACCCTCTGAAGGGCTTTAAGCACTGCTCACCAGCTACCACTGAGATGGTCTCAGCGAAGTTTTAGCCTCGGATCCCGTTTCCCTCCCCATCCAAAATAGGGGTCTCTCCCCCCACCATGGGGTGGCAGGGGAAGAAACAGGTTATTGAGGGCTGGGGGAAAGCAGAGCTGCGGCAAAAGCAGGGGAAGGAGGATGCAGGGAGACAGGCTTTCCCTTCCCCTGCCAAGCAGAAAGTGCTGCACAGACAGGGACAGGCAAATCACAGGACATTCCAAGCGTAGGAGCACAACCCAGCGTCCAGACGTGATAAAACCACCGCCACCACCAAGCTACAGCCCCCTCCTGCCTGTCCTGCTGGGAACCAGCTTTCCAGGGAATGCTGCCCTCGGGCTGGGGCCGATTTCCCACCCAGCTCTTTTCCCAGGGACGGTAGAACCCCGCAGAGGGGCCCCGGGGAAGTTGCCCCGCTGCAAAGCGAAAGGACAGGCGAGGGACAGTGGCCATTCCCAGGGACAGCCAGGGCCCCACCATGCTGAGCTCACCCTCGCACTGTATCCGGGGCCAGCCTTCCGCCCCGGCAAGTGCATCCTGTCTCCAATGCTGCTTCCCAAATATTTAGATAAGATGGGGTGAGATTAGGTTCGTCCCCGAGCTGGGCAGCTCCCATCCCTACAATGCGGCAAGCAGGGGGCTGCCAGCCACCGGTGGTGCTGGGATGGGAGGGGAAGGTTTGGGTGATGTACAGGCAGGAGCAGAGCCTTTCCCAGCCAGGCACCTCATTTCAGCAGGGATTAAGGGCTTCTACACAGGATCACCTGCACAGGAAAGACGTGCACACAGGAACTGTATATACAGCTCCTCTCATATAGCACCTGTGAGGACCAGGTCTGTGCACAGAATCATGGAATGATTTAGGTTGGAAAAGCCTGCTAAGATCATCAGGTTCAACCATTAACCCAGCACTGTCAAATCCACCACTAACCCATGTCCCTGTGTGCCACATCCACACGTCAGGATCTGTGTGGGCAGGAGGGTGATCCCCTCTACCTTAGTGAGCTCCCAGATGCTACAAAGCATTGAGCAAAAAGCCTCAGGAACACCACAGAGGGAACATGGGCTCCATCCACCCCTCTCCCACCTCTCCAGGGATGCTTCGGTTTGCCCAGAGAAGCTGTGGCTTTCCCATCCCTGGAAGTGTTGAAGGCCAGTTTGGATACGGCTTAGAGCGATCTGGTTTAGGGAAGTTGTCCCTGCCCATGGCAGGGAGTGGAACTGGATGATGTTTTGGGTCCCTTCTAACCCAAACCACCCTTTGATTCATTCTGTGATTCTATCCAAAAGCAAGGCACGCTCTCTTGCTCTTCCCTGCAGAGCTGTGGGGAAGTTTTAAGCAGGACAGGGACCTGTGTTGGTGGGGACAGGGGGTGGAAAGGCTGGAGATGCCCGTGGGGGAACTGTGGGGCTGCACAGCCCTGCCCTGATCCTGCTGTGGCCCCCTGGCCTCCCCAGCCCCCCCGCCCCACTTCCCTCAGGGACCTGCAATTCCTGGAAGACCGAAAGCTGCAGCTCACAGATAAGGCTGGTGCAGGGCCCCGGTGAGGAACGGCAGCCAAGAGCTCGGCTTCTTGTAAAGAAACTACTTTTAAACTTTTCCTGTTCCCTGGGAGGGCCGGCGGCAGCCGGGCAGTGCACAGGGATGAGGGAAGATCACAGAATGCATTTGGTTGGAAAAGACCTCTGAGATCACCGAGTCCAACCTATGACCCAACACTACCTTGTCAACCAAACCATGGCACAGAGAGGCACATCCAGTCTCAAAGCGGTCATTCTATAAGGATGGGACACCCTGCACCCCTGGCAATGGGGTGGGATGTTCCCGGGCAGTCCCTGCATGGGGGAGCAGTGCTGACCCTCGCTGTTACTGCAGGATGAGTGGAGGACTGCCAGCAAAAACAACTCCTTCTTTGAGAGTTTCTGCTCCACGGCCCAGCACATGTTTGACGCCAGCAGGGACCGGTGCACGGTGACACTGATGGCCTGCAAGCCCCGCTCCCACCACTGGGCCGTGTGGGTGGTCCTGCACCGTGAGTATGATCCCACCCTTCTGCTGCACTGGGACAGGGTGGCACTGGGGACCCTGGAGGTGGAGGCTTGGCAGAGCCCTCAGGTCTACTAGAGCTTGGCCAAAGGGCTCTGTTCCCACGGCTGCCCCATCCCAGTGGTTTGGGAGAGCTACAGTGAGCCCAGAAATGAGCTTTGTGCCCCAAGGGATACACCAGATTCCTCTGCCATGCTGAGTCAAGGCATTTACCAGACTCCAGGAGGAAGAATTCCTCACAGGTGCTTAAAACTGGGTGCCCAGTTCAAATCCTTCCCCAAAGAAAACAGAGAGGAGCTTCCTGCCCATGTCAGAGCCCTGCTGGGATACCCAGCTCAGCCTGGGTGTGCCCAAACATTGCTTTAGGATCAGGGTGCCTGGGAGGTGGAGACATCCTGCTGCCCTAGAATGAGGAGGAGGAAAGACTGAGCTCCATCCTGCTCTTACTCATCACCGAGCAGTGGTTGGGTGGGTGATCCAGACTCCACATCTGACCTCAGAGAAGGCACCCAGCACTGGGCACTGCTCCTTGAGGAGCCAGGTACAGCCCCTCACTGGGCTTGCTCGTAAATCACCCACTGGAGATGGCTGGTAGGGCCTGGTGTCTCTGGGGCTGTCCCCCTTCCAGAAGGGATCCTGGCTCCGTGTCTGGCTGTGAAGCCCCTACAAGGCTTGGCTTCATCCCCACACATCTTCATCCACCTCCTCCAGAAACTGAGTCACCCCTATGACCAGGGGATGATGGCACAATCTGTCCCCACCTCCACACCTTGTGCTCACTGAAGCCTTTTTCTTCCCCCAGATCCCTTGGACTCTGAAGAAGTCCTCAAGGAGCTGAAGGAGAAGAAGGACAAGTTAGAGGAGGTAAGTGGGTCCCTGGTCATGGCACAGCTGCCCCATGGGTGTCCCCCAATGGTGGGTGGCACACAGCCTGACCTGTCCCTCCTGTGGCAGCTCGGCATCGTCAACATCACCTCTGACAAAATGGTGGAGGACGTGACCATCAACGATGAGTTCAGCACCCCCCTGATCATCACCATCATCACCCTGGCCGGGTCCCTGCTGCTCGTCGCGGCCATCTACGGCTGCCACCAGCGCTTCTCCCAAAAGAAGGACCAGGTAACGTGACAGGAGGGTGGGACAGGTATCCCAAGACCTTTTCCATTCCAGAGGCATCTTCAGGAGATGAGGATCACCAGTGTTGCTGTCTCTGCTGGTGGAGACATCCTGGCTTGCTCAGTGGGCACCACCCCAGGTCAAAATTTTGAGAAGAAAGGATTTCTCAGTCTGAAACTCCATTCCAAAACACAAGCTGTACCCCTCAAACATTTTCTTGAAATACTTTTACAAGTAGTGGAGTTGGGTTGGGTGCCAGGGAGCTCCAGGCTGAGTGCAGGGAAGAAGGAGTGTCAGCAGGAGGGGCATTGACACTGCAAGGCTCAGCCTTTGCAAGAGCTGGGCCAGGGCCAAATTTCAGAGTAGCAGCAGCAGCAGGATTTAAGGAAGAACCAACACAGAAAGAGAAAATAATGTGATTTTTATCTCAGGAAGCAATCCTAGGTGATTTTAGTGTAGCATCCCCCAGCAAGGACTGGCCATTCCCACATAAGGGGTACTGAGGTTTGCAGTGGTCCCAGCTGCTGATCCTGAAGATTTAGCTCTAGGACAAGAAGCAGAAAAGGAAAATAATTATGAAATCAGATTATGCAATCAGGGTAAACCATCCCCCTGATAGAGAAGCAAACCTATTTCACTCCTACTTGAAGTCATTTTCCCCTGCACCAGCTCATCCTTTCTCAGCAATCCCAACCTCTGCCCCGTGGGAAAATGAGGGATAAAGTTTTAAATATTTGCAGTGCAAGGTAGGTGAACACAGGAGGGAGGAAGAGCAAACAAATGCCCCTGTCAGACTTGTTTGTACTTATCAGGTTTGATTTTTTTGGGAAGAAATAGGGGAAGAGGCAAGACCTCAATAAATATTTGACCTGCATTGTGGTGATCCCCTTGGATCTTCCAGGGTTTCATCATCTCTTGCATGAAACCTCCCTAGCTGGGGTGAAAAACATCCCACCAGGGACGGATAACAACATAACACGCCCCATGTTGTTCAGAAAATGCGTAGGAATAGGGTATTTTTAGCGATGGGAACATGTCTCCCTAAAATAACCTGGTGCAGAGGAATAGATACTAGTCCAACTTGGATGTTCCAGAGGTAAATTCCCACCAGGCATAGGGAAAAATAGCAAAACTAAAGCAAGGGATGGCATTTCCAAAAACCAAACACATTCCTCCTTCCTGGCTTTGTTTTTGGGTGGTTTCTTTTGTTCTTCTTCTGTTTAGTTTCCAAAAATGACTTGAAAGTTTGTTTTTTTTTTTCTATTTTATTTTTTTTTCCCTCCAATCCTCCTCGCCCCCCCTCTCCCTCCCTGTTGTTTTATCTTGGAAATACCCAGAACATCCACCCTGATGTCCCCGGGTTTGATGATGGACATGTGGCCCTGATCTTTAATGTGAGTTCCAACACAGGGATCGGAGGGGCGGGCGCCGCATCCGTAACACCCCCGGCTCTCACCTCCGGCGCTTGGTAGGGCCCAGTAGCTTTTAACAGGACTAAAGCCCAGCTTTACAGCCCCTTTCCCCTCGCTGCATGGCTGGAGGGTGCCTTGCCATGGTGGGAGAGCAGCAATCCCAGAGGGAAGCAGCCCTTGGGAGAGCCCAAGGTGTGTCCTCTGCTTTGGAGCATCCCACAATCCCCACCCTGCCAAGAGTGACACAGGGGACTCCCAGCAGCGCCTTTGTACCCCCTCTGCCAGCACCAAGCCCTGCGGTTTTGCTTCTCCATCCCTCTCCTTCTCCATGTATTCCCTCCCATGCCTGTCTCCTGCCATTTACTGGGAGCACTGTAATAGAGCAAGCTGTGAATACAGGCAGATTTTAACAGGGCTTCCCAAAAAGGGCTGAGCAAGGACTGCAGTTCCCCACCGAATCCTTCCAGGGAAGGATAGGGATGAAGGACCCACTGAGAGCCCTGTGCTTCTCAAAAAGGGCTGACCAAGGACTGCAGCTCCCCACTCAGTCCCTCTAGGGAAGGATGGGGATGCAGGAGCCCAAGTGGATGCAAAATTAGGATGGGCTAGGGTTCTGCCAAGAGGTGAAGGGCTGAGTTGGAGCCTGAAGCATATCACACCAAAAGACCAAGGTGATAAAATTTCTGATTCCATCTTTCCCTGCCTGGTTTCCACTGAGAGTTCCAGAATGAGGAGGGATAATGCTCAAGATCTGGCAGGTGGGAGCTGCCCCTGAGTAAAGAATAATAAAGCAACTAAAGAAAGACAGAGATGGAGAGAAAGGGGAGGGGAAGAGCAGATTTGAGGTAGGGAGGCAGGAGTTGGGATGCAGTGGTGCTCAACCTCTTCCCAAGGCCCTGGGTGGAACAAACTGAAGCTGGCAGCTGCTCCTGGAGGTTTTCCACATCTCTGGCTGTTCTTTCCTCCTTCCCATCATCAGCAGAGTCTTCCTCTTGCCAGCTCCATGCTATCCCCTTGCTCCCCCTGCCTCAACCTCACCATAAAAGTCTCTATATATAGTTATATAAACCTATACAGGGCAGCTGTCACAGCTGGCTGGGAGGTGACAGCCCTGAGGTGACACTCACAGCATGGCCAAGGTGTTGTTCAGTGGGGTTTATGGTTTTCTTTCCTCATAGCAGCGCCTGACCGAGGAGATGCAGACCATGGAGAACGGCTACCATGACAACCCCACGCTGGAGGTGATGGAGACCTCCTCCGAAATGCAGGAGAAGAAGGTGAACCTCAACGGTGAGCTGGGGGACAGCTGGATCGTTCCTCTGGACACCCTCATGAAGGAGGACCTGGAGGAAGAGGAGGACACGCATCTATAGGATGCAGAACTTGATCAAGAAAAGAACAACCACCCCCCCCAAAAAAATCCCACAGACCCTAAACACACGCACACAGAGCTCCAAAATAAGGCAAAATTCCCCCAAAAAAGAAGAAAATCCTTTAATAAACTAATCATGGCCACTTGTGCCACCACATGGGGTGCAGGATGGAAGAGGAAAGGACATGAGAACACCTCTGGAGCACATCAACACAAGCCACTTTGGTGGCCACATCTGGCTAAGCATTCTCCATCCCCCATCCACCTCCCAAGGCAGAACTGACCAGCCATGGGCAAACAGGGTGGCTTTGCTCCTGAAGAGCTGCTGCTGTCTCCTCCAAGCATGTCCCCTCCCATCCCACATCTGACCACACCAGCCGCATCCTCCAGCTACTGAGCGACTCAAAAATCAAGAGAAAGAAAGTAAATAGGACTGGAGATGGAGTGTGTCTGACAGCAAAGCAGCACCTGGCAATTAACAGCTTGACAAATCCTCTGGCCCATGCTGTTTAGTCATCACCCTGCCCTCCCTGACACCCAGGTAGTGAATGAAAAAAGCTGGAACAGCTTGTTCCTTTTTAATCTGGTTTCCATCCACTCCTCAGAGCTAAAACGCACAAGAGGCCCTCGTTGTGCCACAGGCAAATGGATGCATCTGGACCCAGCCGGATGGCAGGGATGCAGCAGTGCCAAGTGATGCTCAGCCCCGCTGCCAAGGGCTGTGGAACAGATCCTGCACCCACGTGGAGACTGGGAGAGGTGCAGCATCTTCTTGTTTTGAAAGGATGAGATGGAGGGAGAGGAAAAGGAGGAATTCCTGGAGTTCATCCCTCTTAGGAAGGGTGTGGAGAGCAAGAGCAATGCCTGGTCTCTAGCCCAGGTGTGATGTTGGGGGTTTTGTGGTGCAGGAGCCCAGCTCTGGTGCTGCATTTCCCCACAGAAGGATCACTTGCCTTCCAGGAGTTACACAGCAGCATCTCACAGCCCTCATCCATCCTCCACAGGACTGTGGGACACACGCACCACGACGGTTTGTGATTTTTGAGGGCACATTTTCCTGTGTGAGCTGCAGAAGAGGTAAAAGAGCAGCAGAACGTGAGCCAGGGAGCTTGGTGGCATTCAGGTGGCCCTTGGTGTTTCATTCCCTCGAGGTTTAAAAGCTCAGCCCATGTTCTCAAACTCTTCTTCACAAGCCACTAAAATAACAGAGACCTGCAAAGCAACTGCCAGCTCAGCAGTGAAGCTGGGACTGAGCTTTCTCCTGCAGCCCTTGGTCTGCCACCCAGGTCTCCCTTTGCTGAAGCCTTTAAAGGGGAGAAGAAAAACATGGCTGGACTGAGGCCATTTCTGGGATTTTGATTCCCCACCACATCCCCTAAATAGCTCTAAAAGGTCGGGGAGAGTTTTATGCCTTTGCTCTGGTGAAGCAGCTCTGGCACAGGCAGGGATCATCCTCCTGCTGGGGTCCATCCTCCAGGACATGAGGCCCTGAAGGTCATGTGGCTGAGTCCCTCTCCCAACGTGAGGATGGTGCTTGTCCCAAACCCTCTGCAAGCCAGAGGAGCTGCAGATAAGAGTGATGCCCAAACATGGCCCTTTTCCTCTGCTTGCCATAAACCAAGGCACGACGGGGAGATTTCCTTTGGGCTCTGCCACCAAGCCAACCCAACTGGGATCTGCTCCCACAGCTGCCCTGAACGAGGGGAAAAGCAGGGCCAAGCAATGGGAAGCTTGGAGAAACCCTGGTGGAGTTGGGAGTTCTCAGGAAGGAGGGGATCGGGGTGTTTCGCTCAGCCCCAGGACAGGCACTGGCAGAAGATACAAGTGGCTCTTCCCCCCTTCTGTCCTGCACCGAAGGGCAGAGTCTGAAGTGTTCAAACCTTTATATTTTTGTATATAAATATTCCTGCTACTCATTAGCAATGTATTCCGCACACTTCACTTACCTGTGCACTGCACTATGGGGAAGTAATTTTGGAGGGGAGGGGAAATAACAAAATAAATTATAAAAAAAAAAAATTAAAAATCTTAAAAATAAGAAAAAAAAAAAAAAAGAAAGAAAAAGCTAAAGGCCAGCCTGATAGGGGATTAAAATTTGACATGAAGCAGAAAAACACCTCTTGCCCAGATAACTTTTTGCCACGGCTTTGTCCCTGTTCAAGTTCAGCTCCTTAACGTGGACACGAGTCTCAGAACATCCACAATTACTCTTGTGAGCATTGTGGCCTCCCAGCTGCCCTGACAGACAAGCAGAGGGTCCATGGCCTCACATTTCTGTCCTTCCCAGAAAACAAACACAGAGAGAACACAGGGCAGCAGCAACACTGGCCACTGGGGCTGGAGCTGCCACAAGGACACCCCTGGCAGGGCATCTCCAGGCGGTCGGGCTTTGGCACGTGCCTCAAGACTCCCCCTTCCCAGCAAAGAGATGCCAAAGTGCTTTAATGAGTCAGGTCCAAAGACTTTCCAAGAAAACCCTACAGAGGCTTGAGATCAAGTAACCTTAAATCTTTCCGAGCAGAGACCAGTGAGGATATTAACTGCTCAGCAAGTGCTTATAGTGATTTATATTTGAATAGGAATTGTACATTTATTTATTTTTCCAGACACCATATTTTTAAACCACTAATATTTTATAGTAGATTTTCCTTCCCCTATTTAAAAGAACTATTTCCACAGGAAAAGAAAACAGTACTTTTTTCTTTTTTTTTTTAATGTTGAGAACATTCTTTTTTTGGAAAAAAAAAAAAATCAGGTAGGAAATGCAGCAATGAGCATCTTTGGCCTTAACCCTTCCCTTTGTAGACTGTAGCCATAATTGTTAGACCAAAAAGAATTAAAAAAAAAAATAAATTACTGAGGCATTTCCTTCCTCCCTGCCCCTCCTCCCTTCCCTGCACTCCTCTTCTCTCCCCCAAAACAGCTTTAACATCCCACACATTGTACAAAGAGATTCCTGCTCTTACCTTTTGGCGAGAACTTTACGATCAGCTCTGATGTCCTTGCAAGAGACTTTTCTATTTTCAGATTCACGAGGAAATGTGTAAATACTTTAGGAGCATTTTATCTCCCGCTCACAGTGCCATGACCCAGCTGATGAGGTTGATACTGTGACTGCTGCCTACAGAAGACACACAGGTCAGAATCCATGAGGGACTGGAGAAGGAAAACCTAATTCCCCAGGTGGTTACCTGTTGAACCTTGCACATGTAGTAGGGCTCTTACTGTGTAGCAGCATCCCTCATGGGGACAGGAGTCTGATTTACACTGGAATTTATTGAGGAACTGGATTGTAAGAGATTATTCTTGCATTTTCCTACAAATATATTTTGAGAGCATCATGTATTTCTGTCAATAAACATTCTTACTTAAAAGACTCGTGTCTTTGGATGAGTGAGGAGGAGGTGGGCAGGGCAGAGGACAAGTTCCAGGGCCACAACTTCCTGCTCTGGAGATGGGAAAACACTGGACCATCTGGAACAAAACCAGCCCAGACCTTCAAGGTAGCCAGCTACAGAAGAGCCTGATTTTTCCAAAGCGGAAGGAAGTATTATAGTGGTGGAAAACCTCTTAAATTTAAAAACCAGAGGACTCAGGGGTGGGCAGCTGGGGTGATGTGAGGGCACCAGAGCCTAAACACTTACTTGAGCTCTTGGTGCCTTCAAGCTGTCAGAGGGAAAGGCAGCTCACCCTGATTTCTGCATTACATCCTTTTTTCTGCATTTCACCCTTATTTATTTCCCCATTTCATCCTAACTCACTCAGGTCTGCAGCCCCTCCTTGCACTCAGGCCAGGCTGTGGAGGAGGGAATCAAACCTCTCATCCATGAAGCAGGAGAGGCATCACCCAAGGGCAGCACAGGGGCAGCAGCAGCGTGGGCAGATCAGCAACTCCATTGGCCTTCAAGTGCCCAAAATAAAACATTTTGTTCCAGGTTAAGTTTCTGCTTATGTAAAGGGAAAAAAAAAAAAAAAGTAATTTGGTTGAAGTCAGATATTAAAAATCAGCTGTTTGGCACAGCCTGTGTTCTAACTCTGTGTTCTTCCCCAGAAAACGTTCCTGTGAATGTTGGGAATACACTGGATTTATGGGATACTGACTGAGCTTATCAGTGACGTCAGGAAACAGGGCCAGACATAATGCACCGCTAGTTTCACAATTTCTCCAGCACTAAAAGACCTTCACAGGCATTTTTCCACTCTCCGAAATAATGTGAGAATAAACAGATCTTAAATCAACACCCTTGCTAGCATATACTTTTTTATTAAGAAAAAAATGAACAAAATACATTCTCTCCTTATGTACATTACATACAACATAACTACATTTGTAGTTATTCCTCGTGTCACTCATTCATTTATGTACAGCATGGGGCTCACACGCCAACCCAGAAATCATCAAAGATGATTTATGCCAAGGAAGAAAATTAACACTCCAGGCTGAACAAAGATCATCCATAAAGAAAAGGGGAGGGAAGGAGAATCACAAGAGTCCAGGGAAGATGCCTGTAACCACCATGGGCTCAGCACAGAAGCAGTATTTGACCTGCCTATTAAAACACATGAGCAGTTCACAGCTTTCATCACCCCATGGATGCTTCTTTCCAGCCCAGGGCTGTCCGCACCTCTCAGCTCAGCTCTCCTGTGCTCAGGTGTCCCAGACAACAGCTGCAGGACAGACACCAAAGGGAATCCAGACGGACACCAGAGCCTGCAGGATTGCTAGGGAGGTGCAAACGCTTCAAGCTGGGTGCCAAAACAGAACAGAGAAGCCAAATTGTGGACAGGGGGTGGACACTCACACTTCCAGCACTAGGGAGGGAGAACCAGCTTTTGGGGACCACACGGGGGTGTGGAGGACAAGATAATGAACACTGAAAGTCCAGACAAACAAACCATCACACACCACAGTGATACCATCAGAGCAGAGGCAACAGCTCAACAACCAGCTCGAAACCCCACCCCAATCAGGTGATGGTGCCCAGCCAGCTCACTGGTGTTTGACCCCAAGCCACCCAGGTCCTGTCTATGCCACCAACTCCCCTTAGAGGGGCAATTACAGCAGTTTCAAAGGGCAAACATTTAACAAAGCTCAATACTCCCAAAAATGACACACACTGCATCTCAGCACCTAAATGCACATGTACAACACCACCAGCCCACAAGGATGGGAATGTCACCTCCAGCTAACTGGGAATGAGCCCACAGACTTTCCATCTGCCCCTCAGCAAAGTGGTCTGTGTGGTTTGGGGCCTCCAATTCCCAAGACTCCCATGAACATATTTGTTTGTATAATTAAACTCTTTTCTCTGGCTTAAGGTCTCCCCGGCACCCCCTCATTTCCTGCTGTGGAGGAGGGAGTGCTGGAGGACACAGCAGAAAATACAGCTTTAGCAAATGGCAACAGCTACTAATAATGAGGGGTTTGTTTTCCTTTCCACTACCCTGCACAGCAGCTTCTGAAGTGAAGAGTGTTTTGCACATCAAAACATCAACAGGAGGGGACAGGAATGAGGAGGGAGAGATGAAGGCAATATTCACCCTCCACTGCTAGTTTGCATTCCCGATGACCACAGCAGACAGGAGAGGAAAACAAGTCAGCAGCACAGTAGTTCTCCTCCATTTTCCCCTTTTAAGAGCTGAGTTTTTGTCAAAACCTCAAAAAAACAAAAACAACAAAAAACCCACTTTTCAACCTCAGCTTTTATTTTAATGAACAGACCCTGTTCACACACCGCAGTACTTCTCTTTTTAGTGACACACTGAGTAATTGATTGAATCCCTTGGTTACTAAATCAGGATATTTAAAGTATATTTTCCTATCACTGGGGAGTAAAACCTATCCATTGCTATTTGGGATGTGGAGATGACTGCAACCTCTGGAGCCACTGTTATGGTCTAGCCTCCCCACCATCATATTAATTCAAAAGAACCTAATCTCCTTTAATTGAACTGGCAGCTTTCATCAGAAAGCTCAGAACGTTTTCAGGTTTTAACAATCCCTTAAGGCAGGCAGACCTGATCCAAAAGCCAATGGTGCTGCACCACCTCCAGTCTGTTTGAGCAGGGTTAAGCCCAACTGGCTTCCTTGCAATTGCTGTGGAGAGAAAAAATTTTGTATTATTGTCTCTGGTATCTTTAGGGTGGATAGAGGCCAAAGCTCGAGGTGAAGCTCCAGGATTGGGAGACCCTGATATTGTATCGGTTCTCTCTGAAAAAGAGCCAGAGAATCCACATTGTAAAATCAGCTCTGATTTTAGAATTATTTTAGCTTTTTTATATTATTTTAGCTTATTTTATAAGCTACTGTTAGGAATTCTTCGAAGCCCTTCCACAAAGACAGACCACACCTTACACACCTACTCACATCTGGCATCCCTGTAATTAACCCCAAAACTATTTCTCTTCTCACTCCCTCTGCCCTGCTACGCTGCAGAAATAAACCAAACACCACAATACCTGTGAAAGTTCTGGATGATTAGAGCAGGTGCAGGAACCTAGGACAACTTGAGGGTAGATATCATCACCTTTTTCTTCTTGGGGCCACACAAAATAAACCTTGAGATGGGAGGGAAGAAGAATCACAGCACTGAATATGATTCCATACAGCACAAGTAAGTAAGTGTGTGCTGCAGTGGGAAATCATCTCCCATGTTTCCCTGTCCTTACCTGGGATCAGAAACAGCCCTGGAGAGAACAATGTAAATCACAAGGAACCTTCCTGACTGATTCAGAGGCAGCACAATGGAGTTTTGCAAAGGAAGCAACTGGAGTACAATGTGGAGAAACTGATGCCTCAATAACCACTATGCAGCTCCAACCTTTAATACCTCTGTAATGTAATATAAGTACCCATTAAACTCAGGGAAGTCTGAAGCATTTTAATAGCAATGAACAGCCACACAGGGAAAGAAAATTCAGAATAAATAGGGGAATAACCAAGGGGTTGTGCTTTAGCCATCACACCTGCTAGTGGTAAGACTTTCCTTTCAAATTAGCAGCGAACCCAAAAATCTTATCTGACTGAGCCAGTTTTGAGCTGTTCACTCACATCCCTGTTTCCAGGAATGAACTGTGACTCCACGCTGGAGCTGAAGAGTCAAGTGAGTTCTGACAGCACTCACACTCTCCAGGTCATCAATAAAAGCTGTGCTGACTTACAGCAAACAGCTGGAAGCCAAGGCAATGTGGAGCTGCGTCTGCACCAAGTGTAAATTGAGATTTCAGGGTACTGAGGTGATGCACTGACAGCAGCTCCATTGGAAGCAGAGTATTGAATTTGGGTCACAGCAGTATCTGGAGTTCACCCCTGTCAAACTGAGCCCATGAAAGCAAAGCAGACAGCAGCAATGTGTTACCCTCAGGATCTGTGCTTGAGGAAGGTGCTGCCCTGCAGAGCTCCACACCTCAGCCATGCAGCTGGGATTACACACAACCCACACAGCATCCTCCTCGGAGGTTTACGGATATCACCAAAGCACACGTGGATAATCCCAAACTCCAGGCAGCTCCGTGACCTCCGCCCGGAATGCCGAGGGGACACCTGCTGGCGTCCCTGGGAGGCTCTCCTGTAGGACTCTCCAGCAGCAATAAGCAGGTCATTAACTGCCTTCCACTCCAAAGCTGCGTTTGGATCCACTGCCTACAGACAAAAGCATCTGGAGTCAATTTATCCAAGCACTGAGCCATGGACTCTTATCCTCGTTCCGGTACAGTTAACCTACTTTCTCCACTCCAACTTTTCATTATACTAGAAGCTTTCAGTAAAAGAGGGGTTTTGCCTATAAGCCATTACCACAACTTGAATAATCTCCAGGATAACCTTTTCCATGACAGGATATGGTCAGGTCTCCCAGTCCCACAGGCATTTAGATACACTAACAAGCTTCTGACAGCACATTTACATTTCAACAGTATTTACAGCTTATATACTATGAGCAATCTATAGCAAGAACAAGTCATACAGTTGTTCTTAAACTCTCCTCTCACAAAATAAGACCCATCTCCAAATTAACACATGTACTTATTAAAATAGGCCAAGCTCAGAGTTTCTGTAATCTTCCCCCTAAATCAAAACACCAATAATTTTAATTTTTCAACTGGGTCCACCTCTGTTTCTGTAATAAGTACAGCTATAAAACAACACAAGCACTTCCAGAGACGTACATGAACTGCTTTTACTGTCAGGACTTCACTTGACAATAGCCAAACATTCCTTAACTCTGAGCCAACTAATAATCTAAAATTCAAAGCATACACGGGGACTCAAGGTTTCACAAGACATTTTTCCACTTTTAAAAACAACAGGACCAAATGGAAATATATCTATTTTTTGCCATTCTCCCCAGAAGTGGCACAGGATTACATCAGCAGAACTACTGCCTGTACAGAGATGGAGGCTGTACTCACGTCATTCAAACTTAAAGTTCACTCAATAAGCTCTACAAAAGTATTTATTTCTTGATTCTGAAATGCAGGAGGCAGCAAGAGAGCTGATAGTATTTGTGTTACAGCTACCTACCACCCTCCTGAGTTTGACACAAGCAGCATTAATGCTCATCTTTCTCACAGTAAGAGCAGCAAACAAGTTTGAAGCATTCCTCAGGACCCTGCTCCGAATCCATCATTCACCAGCGCAGGCTGGCACAGCACAAAACTTTGGGACAGAGAAAACTCCCCTGGAAGAATCTGCACACATCAGGAAAATGGCTCAGCAAACAGCTGTTCCACAAAGCCCTATGGAAAACATTCTTCCAGAGTCATTACTCGGCTTTGGAAGGAGTTTCTTCTGGAAGAAGGAATAGCTCATGGAGCCCTGGACACTCGTGGCTTCCAATTAAAGAAACACACAGATGAGCAGTGGCAATCCCTGGCCACCACTCCCACACCTCTGCCACCCTCCTGCAAATAGGTGGGTCCAGTTAATTTGCTTACTGACTCCTCAGTCTTTAAACTGTAATCATTAAATCACTCAATTTTCAGGCTGGGTAATTAATTATAATCAATAACCAAAAAGTTTCAGCAATTTCATTTAACTTTGTGGCTCCACAAAGGGAAGCTTTTCTATGCTCTTTAGGAAAATTCCTAATTTCACTCCAGTTGCCACTGCACAAGGCAATGCCTTAGAAAAGCTTTTCCAACTGGGTGTTCCCAGACTGATTTTTCAAAATAAGATTTTGCTAACTGAAGTTCTGATAGGAAGCTCCAGCGTGATCCCTGAGCCAGCGTGTACCTGTGTACACCCAGAGCCATTCCAGGCAAACAAAAACCAAATTCCAGAGGTTTATTTACACAATTGGGTACAACTACTTTAATTACCCATGCAAGATGCCACCCAGGGGAAAGGCAAACCGAACTTTTCCAACACAAAGTTCGCCTTCCTCATTATGCTCAGCAAAAGGAAGAGATGGTAAGAATAAACACATCACAAATATCTTTAAAAGAGCCAGAAGATAACAACTACAATTCATTTCAATGAACATTTTGCATCACCCTTCAGGCCTTCCCAGGACCAATACTAACTAATGAGATCCTCAAAAGAAAAGAGGCAAAAAGGTAGCTAAAGTGGTTATAATCTCATTTAACAACATGTAACAAAGTCCTTCTGCCACATGACAACATTTTGGGTCACACTGCAAGAGCAGAACATGCTTGGAGAAGTCATTTTGGGAGAACTCTTAACAATGTCTACCTCCTGACTATGAGGGGTTGTGTAAAACAAACATTAACAAACTCACTTAATTCTACCTAATCCAAGTGACCAAAAAAATTAATTCCAAAGGGCTTTATTTCTCAAAGAAAATGTGTCACTTGACAGGAACAACATAAAGAATAATTTCTTGTTTTGCAAGGAGATCATCCAATGAAGGGTATTATAAGGGTCAGAGACAGTAAAGAACCAAACACAGGGATTTCAAAGGATATTTAAAAAAAAAAAGCTAAACCAAGAGTGAAGTCTGGATATCTGTATCAAGTTTACCCCACCCTGACTTCCTCTAGCCTTAAAAGACATACCATAACCTTGAACTTTGGCTTTAAAGACCCAAAACATGACGAATGAGTCCCTCTCTGACAAGGAAAGATGCTTTCCTTCGCAATACCTTATTTACAAGTTAACACAGAGTTTACAGATAAAACTACTCACTGTAGTGCAAAGATTATGTGGTGTCAAGATCATACACAAAGTCACCTTATAATCTAAAGTAAAGGCAAATAGAGTATGTTTGTCTTGTCTAAGCTAAAGAGCAGCCTCAGACACAGCCTACAAGCAACGATGGTGAGGTTCCAAGACTTTTCAAGCACAGCTCAGATTATTTATGACCTCGCATGCACTGGGCTGTGAAACATTTTCAGGTGGCTGTTTTCAGATCCAATGGGTTTCTTTACTGTTTGTATTTTGGGCTTTCTGTAATGAGCACATCAGATGCTTTCCTGGAATATCACCAGTGTCTTTAAAGATCAGCATGCAATGAAATGCAAACTACCTGTGTTGCTGCCTGACAACAAGTGGCTGGTTTTGAAAGGAAATTTATACTTCAGTCAGAATTTTTGGTTAAAAATTTAAAGCAGGTAATGTAGCATACACCAATGCAAAGAGATCATTTGACTCCTAGCCTTAAGGACAAAAAGAAGGAAAGACTCTTGGCAAAGCCACAGAAAGCTTTCCCTTTGGATTAACCTCTCTGGCCACACGGTGCCTCTGCTGCTCAACAAATACTGCAGAGCTGGGCAAAGTTTCTGCTGGTTAATCACCAGCTGCAATCCATGAACTGTGCTGGTGCGAGCGGCATCGATCTGCTCGGGACAAAGGCAGGTCAATATTTGATCATCCTGAAGTGCTCTCGTTAGCTGGGACTGTCAGTCCTGCAGAATCAACGTTCCCCTCGCTCAAACAAATCATTGATTTGCACGACGCTACAGAACACAGAGACGAGGCTGCCGGGCTCCGCGCGCACCCCCGGCGCAGAGGACAATGAGTTTGGATCGAATTCCTGTCACACAGATCAGACCTGACACGATGTACTGCTCACCAGCAACACCATTCACAGCTCTGGACGTTCCTGAACTTCCCCTGCCTGCTCACCAGGGCTCCTCCACCTAGGTGTATCTTTTGGGTTCTTTTAGCCATCCAAGGTGGACACACAACAGCTTATGAAGAGCTTGGTTAATTACAGAACCACCACAAAGAGCATTTAATCATCTGACTGAAGCTGAGGATACACAAGCAATGAGATCAGGTGATAAAGGAGCACAGCACCACTAAATTTAAGTACTAAAAGGTTGCAGAATTTTGGCTGGTTGCATTAAAAGTGCTCATTTTGATCTCAATGAAAGCAACAACTCAGCTGGAATATTGCCCCAGTATCTGCATCTGTACTGTATAAACTCTACATTAGTTAACAAAGCCTCAGCACAGGTAGAACACCACGAAGCCCAACAGTGATGTAAAACTTTCCACATCAACAGGAAAAAAACCTGCCAGGTTCCAAAGAAACAATTTCATCAGATTTCATTTCCCACACTGAGTGGATTATTCCATAGACATCTGATTTGCCATCCACTGAAGTACAGTGTCTGAACAGTCTCAAGTGACAGGTTAAAAACACTTCACTTGTACAGTCCTCCCTGAAGACAAGCCTGGCCTCTGACATACTGTTCCTTTCTAAGTGATTAAACACCAGTGTGAGGTTTTGAAATTTATTTCTAATGCACCAGGACTACAAAAGTCACACAAAGAACATGACAAAGAGGCAATACAATCAAAGCAAGCAGACACTCAAACTCTGAAAAAGACACTTGACTAACTCTTTATTTCAAGAGTCCAAATCATCTTTGCATACACGGGACTTCCACCAAGTTCAACAGGAGCCACAGCGGGTGCAGCAACAATACCCGACTGGCATGAGCACTGCTGGACAGAGAGTTTTGCAGTTTCATATAAATATTTACATCTGCCAGTGTGTACTGAATGCTCACGGAGACCGAATGCGGAGTTTCTAATGCTGGGTATGCATGTCCTTCATTCCACCTCACAGTGCAGCACCAAGCCCTTACAGTGTTTATAAAGAAGGCTTTCAGCATAAGGAAGAATACATTTTCTATATATATATATATATGCATCAGCTCATTTTCAGAGATTTATGCTAAGAAGGCCTCCCTCACATTCAGATCTAGGTCTAAAATGCATTGACAAGGAAGCTGCATTACATGGGAAGGAGACAAGCTGTTGGGAGCAATGCCCTGTACACATACACACGGACAAACGCACACAGAAGCACATGGAAACGAAGACAACCTGCTTCAGAAATCCTACACCCAACCTGAGGTCAGGTTGCAGAGGTTGGGGGTGTGTGTGTTGGAAGACCCAGTTCTGCCAGGCTCGCCGAGGACCCACAGGGTTTCTCAGTGGATGAGCACAGCAGCAAAGAGAACAATCTCTGAAAAGGGATCCATGCGGGCAGCGACCGCACTCCTGTTTTCTGGTTGTATCTCGGAGGTTCCCTCTTGCCTGCCAGGTTTAAGTGGAAGGCTCCAGAGAACAGGAGATAGGGATGTAGGTAGTCAGTTTAGATGGAGTCTCAGAAGCAATTAGACACGACTGTCAGCACAAGTCCGGGAAGGGGAGACAGACGGTTTGGAACACACGCTTGCCTTCCCGCGACACACCGTGAGTACAAAACTCAGGACATAAATTACATCATCTCAACATGTGCCAGTGTCCTACCATCAAGTTATTCAGCTGCTGAGGATGGAGTTGTAGAATAAAGCAATACATCATGACTAGCTACAAATGAGGAAAGAAAAACCTCTTCCCCCTCTTCCTCAGGAAATGCAAAATAAAACCCATCATCTTTAATCCCAGACAACTCACAAATCTCAATTTTTCCCCCATAGGCAAAAAGATCACTGCATGACTGGGTTTTATTTCTTTTTCTTTTTCCCCCACCTTTTCATCTTATATTTGCTAACTCAAAATTCAAAGTCAGAAAAAATATATATATTTAGTCAGAAGTATGTCAGTTACATTTTATTAACCTACTCCAAGGGAAAAGCTCCAGGGATTCACCATACAAGTATAAAACCCCTTTCAAACACCTAGGGGTTACTATATTAACTTCATCCCAGCAGTCAATCAATGCAGTAAAAAAATTAAAATACTGAAAATGGATGCTTTTCCCCTCTTCCGTGTGTCCAGTGATTGCTCCGTTACAGCGTGATGAGGTCCACCAGGTTGCCTTTAGGAGGGGTCATGTTGTCTGGGAAGAAGTTGACTAACGTGTCAAACAGCTGAGTTCTCTGGGCATACGTGTGGTCAACATCTGAAAATCCTGGGGGAGGAAGGAAAGGGGAAAGTAAGTGACACTTCCCAATCCCAAACACTCACTTTAGCTGTGGAACTGTCCATTTGGGATAAATGTTAACAGCTCCCTCTGCCTCCACTAATAAGGCTGCCAGCTCTCCGTCCCACTCCTGTGAGCACATATACAGAGATTATGTCACCCCAAGCCATCACTGCCATCAAAATACCATAAAAAGTAATAAACAAATGCCTGTCAAGCTCACTGACAGCCCTGAAGAAACAGGGGAAGGAGGAGTTCTCAGGGGACTGCTCTGATGTCCCAGAAAATAAAATCCATGTAGCTATTTTTATTTGGTGCCTCATTTCTTCTGTCCTCAGGCTTTCTTCATTATCGTCACTGCCATAACCAGAACTGTTCCTTGGATTGCTTGGAGTTTTCCTTGAGATAAGCTCTGCTGACAGCAGGAGTTCCAACTCAGAGTTGGTATTTACTCACTGGACTTGCACCTGGCTGCATCCTGGCACACGGGAGCTTTGCAAACTGTTTGCTGGAGTGCTGCCTCCAACGCCGCAGGGTTTGGTTTGTATTGTTTATCCAAATCCTACACTAAAACCATCACCAAGAACAACAGGGCAGGCACACAATGATCTCCTCCGCTTTGGATTACTTCCATTGCTGCTATCTCAAAGGAATGCTTTTTAATTCAGTGAACTCACTCTTCAGTTAATCAAAGTCAACCAAGTTAATCAAAACAAGGAGGGCTAGGTTTTTTACTTTCAAAGCCTTTCCTGATGTACATATCCTCCTATCTGTAAACCCAGAATCTGGATAAAGTATTGTACTGAGTCAAGAACGAATTCATCTTTTAAAATGCTTAAAAGTAGGGAAAAGTTTTGAGGGTGGTGAAGCACGGACACAGGTTGCCTAGGGAAGCTGCAGATTCCCACAGCTGAAGTGTTCAAGGCCAGGTTGGATGGGGCTTGGAGCAACTTGGGATAGTGGAAGGTGTCCCTGCCCATGGCAGAGGAGGTTGGAATGAGATAATTTTTGAAGGTCCCTTCTAGCCCAAACCATGAGTTTTCACCAGTCTACGGAAAACCCAACTTTTCTGCAACTTGGGTTTTCTTTCTTTAAAAAAAGTTCATCTTACAGGGTCAACTTGATGTCTTCCAAACCACAGGAACTCAGCAGAGCTTCCTCATCCAGCAGGGCAGAACTGCAGTAGGCTTTAACTTTCCCTCAGTTTCTTAGACTGGGAATTATACCTCCATCAAAAACTGAATTCATCCATTCTCTTAGCAAGAGCTCAGTGACTTGAGGATACTCCAGCAGTACAAGGATGTAATTTCTGCCTGTAGCTCTCCTAAAGCTTGCCCAGGATGGGGCTCAGACCACTCAAAGAGTTAACTGGACACAGCAGCGAAACAAATCATGGCTTTGGCTCAGCCCTCCTGTTTCCAGCCCTTCACGCCACTGCTTTCTCCGCTCTTGACACTCTGCCCAAAGAACTCGTTCTGCAGAGAACAGAGCGAACCAAACTACTCCAGGAATTGCAGTTATCACAGCAAACAGAGCCGTAGCCATGCTGTGAGATTCCAAAGTGACATGACAGGAGGTGCTTTATTCTGACCAAAGCTTCTGTTTACTTGGGTAACAGCAAAGGATCAGATGTAATAAGAGACACAAAATGATCCCAGGAGGCATTGGTTTAAAACCACTGATGTTGACAGATGTTTTAAATATGGGTTTGAGGCACTGGACACTGGTCATTATAAATAACCTCTCAAATGTCTGGGTAGTGGCATTTTGCATATTGAAAAGAGCCTGAAACATTGATAGGAACTATAACATTTGATATAAAAACCAGTAGAAGCTAAGAGTAATTATTAAAGGGAACATCATGTAATTCCTCCGACACACAATACTCACCAAGAGTCGTGAAATCTGAGCCAGACTTAAATAATGCTGAGGCAAGAAGCTGAAACTACAGAAGAGGTAAAGGGACAAAGAAAGAAAAAAAGTGTTATTAACCACACAGGCAAAAACCCCAAAGGAGTCATAGAAGTACAAGTAGCTTTAGAAGTACACAGCTTTAGAGTTTCTGTGTTTTCTCTACACAACCCTTGTAACTCCTGTGTCATACACATGAATAACAGCAGCAGGCACTTCCACACGAGCATTACAACTTGTCATCCTGGCACAAGTTAGATGGTTTTTCCTAGAATTAGAGCAGTGTTGATGCAATGAAAGGTATTTGACTAAGAGCTCTAAAAATCTATTTTTTTTCACATATAATTTTTTGCCTCTTTGGCAGAAGGTAGAGTCTCTTCCACACAATAACATTCCCAGAGATTAACATGGTACAGGCTCAGCAGCCAAGGATTAGATGGCACAAAAACAGGGTAATTGCTGGAGTGAGCATGAATCTCTTGAACACAGAGTAAGCTCTGCCCTGACGAGCTGTGGATAACCAACCCTGCCAGTGTTCAAGGCCAGGTTGGACTGAGCAATCTGATCTAACGGGTGGCATCCCTGCCTATGGCCTTAAGGTCCCATCCAACCCAAACCACTCTAGGGTTCTAATGACAACAACCCTTTGCAGTGCCAGAGATCTCATATCACAAATTTAAGGCAATATCTTCTTAACTAAAAATAAAAATGCTTTGTTTGGGAACATCAAGGCCATGAATAAAAACATTTTAATTAACACATTCATGGCTTTATTCTCCCTTCATGTTTCACTGATAGATGGTGACTACAGTGTCTTCCTCTGCCCCTTGAATGCTCTTTTCAAGTTACCCAAGGAACAGCAAAGCTTAGTGCTTTGTCATGCTCCTGCAAAGAAAGAGTTGATTCCTTAAAGCCTTGGAATCTTGTGTCTCCTACCCTTGTGTCTTTTCAGCACCCAGCCTGAAGGAAATGAAGGGAGGAAAAAGCCAGAAGAGAAGCAAATATGTTCAGGGAAGGAGTGGAAAGAACAGCCAGGCATTACATATCCATCAGTTTAATTTCAATTTCAAGAAAAAATGGGAACACAGACAATTTGTAGGCATGTAGGAGTGGAGAAGGTGATGAGTAGCAGCCAACGTGAATTTGGCAACAACAAGTTGTCGCACATCAATCTGATTTCTCTTACGACGCAGAAGGCCCTAGGGATGGGACTTGGCAATAGACCTTGTCCATTCTGACATTCATAGGAATTCTAACACTTTTATATGATATTTAAGGCACGTTGTCAAGGCATCACTTAGATTAAGCCAACGGGGAAAGGCAAACAGGTCAAGTAACTTTACTGTGGGTGGCCATCAATGGTTTGACATCAAAATGGAGCCTCGAATCAGGAATGATTCATCTGTGCCCCAGGGTCAGCATCACCCTGGATTTTCAGTGATAACCTGCTTGGCAGAACAGGGCAGGATCACCAGACCTTACACCACACTCAGACTGACTGCCAGCATGGAACAGCTTTCCAACTGTTTTTCCACTTAATCCAAATTATGATGATGGATTGAGGTGCATTTCACCAAGGCCAAGTGCAAGTCAACATAAACAGGAAAAATCAGCAATACGGAACAGGTGCAGAGGCTCTGTGAAAATGCACTTAGGAGCTACAACAGATCAGTATCACTTTATTATTAAACTGACAAATGCATGAAAAGGAGCAGAATCATCAAATAAAATACTCTTGCTGCTTTAAAGTCTCCTCTACAATAAGGCACCCATTTTGGGATGCCCTGTATCAGTTAGCAACATATGAGGAAAGCACTAGAAAAAAAAATTAAGTGTTCTGAAAAACAAGTTCTATGAAGAAAGCTCAAAGGAGTCAGGGCTGCAGAACAATGGCCAAGCACAAAACTGCCAGAAGTCACAGATGCAAAAGGCTGCTACAAGAAGTAGATCTACAACCAAATGCAAGAAGCTACAAAAACACTTCAGTAAGATCAATTTCAATGTGACATCAAGGGAAAAAACAGGCTAAAATAAGGACTGTAGTGTTCTAGGGTAAGTCTGCATCCTTTGAGGAGGGTATGGCGGGAAGGATACAAGATTGACAAACTGGAGATGAGGGGGAAGGGGGTGTAAAGTGCCCTCCTGTGTGTAAGGCCTGGTTACACAAAATCACTGCAATGCCACACGTGGATTCCACCGTGAGCCTCATTTGTGAGGGCAGCTTGGCTTCCCAGCAGCACCGTACTTAAACAGCTGCCCAGCATAAATAGCTCCAAAAGTTCCAATAAAACCCGTGGCTAAATCCGTGCAGCTTCTGAGAGCAAATGCCAGGCTCTGGCCATCCCTCCCTCCCACACAATTGCCTCGTGGGCCTGCTGCCAGCTGCCTGGTGCCACACAAAGCTGGGACAAAGCACACGCCACGAGCTTCCAGGGGTTCTTGTGCTCCTGCAGCAGTGCCCTGCTGGGAGCACAAAGCCACACTGGGGCTCAGGTGCCCAACTAAGAGGCCAGATGAGCAGGGTTCCGCCAGGAACTCGCTGACCTGAGACCAAAACACTGCTGAAAACGGCCTCTGCCAAGTATTCCAGCCTCATCTGCACCACACATGATAGATTTTCATGGCTATGAGCTTCTTTGCAGATCTGCAGGGAAGGAGGATCTTGTTTCCTTCTCTGCTGATGGTACCACACTTGAGTTAACCTTGAGGGCTGTTGTTTGTTTGGTTTGAAATTAAATTTGTGTATCAGCTCACACTTGAAAAGCACTTTCTGATAGAAAAGTCAAGCATGTGAGTTAAGAACATCAGTTAAGGACAGTGCTGAGCCTAAGCTGGTTCACTCTGCTTTTGTATTACAATCCCAAACCCTACAATGTTCTCCCAAAGATTCCCTATATTTTTTTCCCCAAAGCATAGGACAGTTACTGTTCACTCAATACCAGGTCTCCTACTGTTCCCAGCAGATATCCAATGTACTATTTTCTTCACGAAGTTCAAGCTCTGCTCTAAAGAAGGAATTAATTTCTTCATTGACTTTCTTATCATATTAATTGTTATTCTAACAGATGGCACTTCAAACTCTGATTAATTTTGGGTTTATTTGAAACTAACAGTATCTGATCTTTCAAAATATGTAGTGTTATGCAACACAGAAAAAGCAAAGCCCTAAAGCAAATCACACCTCAGATCTCTCCCATCAGGCACCAGAATGAAACACCCAATTAATGACCATCTAGGAAAAACAATTTGCTTAATATCACATAGCAACTCTGTTATGGAGGCAAGAGCAGAATTCAATTATCCAGCAGAAGCATCCAACTGCTTTAATCACACCACCACCCATTTTCTTCTGACAATCCCTCTGGCTCACTGGCTTCATCCATTCCAAATTAAGCCTCAAAAGACAGCAGTTCCCTTTGTTACACAATTAACTTCTCTCTCAGAGATCCAACCAACCTTCTGAACAGGGGCAGGGGTTCCTTGGAGATAAATACGTCTGGTTAATTAATAAAAGGTTATACTATGCTATTTTTATATATTTGCTGCACACCTCTGCCTTTGCACAAACAAAATGATTAAGGGGGAATGAGTAACTCTTGTTTGGGATACCTGGCAGGTTGTATGAATCAGACACAATTCCTCCTCTGTAATGCCTGCATGTGAGTTCCCAGATCACAGCATAAACCAGTTCCTCAGCTTTAACCAGTTCTCTGGGGCTGGTGACTCCCAGCACAGGCTCAAAGAGGCAAAAAGAGGCTCAAACCCTTTGAGGATGGAGCTGTTGCTGAAATTGGGAAGGCTGAACACTGTTTCTGTAAAGGCTCCTTGGCTCCAAAGCCTCTGCTCCTGCAGCACTCGGCCTCTGAGGCTTTACAAAGAATCACAGCAGGACACAAGAGAAAGAAGAGAAACAGCCTTTTCTTAGCTCCTTCCTAGAATTATTTTTCCCATTTGGGCTTCAATTTTCCCAGAAATATCAGTCTAATGCATATTCAAACAATACTTTTGGGCCCTGCTGGCTTTATCTGTCAAATTTATTAAAGGCAAGGTCTTAAGAATGGAAACTATGAAGCAGCCTTGAACAGGCTCAGTCTACAAGCAAGTCAGGCCTCGGACTGGCCTCCAGGTCCTTGCTCTTTCTCCTACCATGCTCCAAGAAAAACATACTGTGAGTTTTCCTTGTGCTTTGAATGTTTTACAACAATCATGGGATTGAGCTTCATCAGTTGCTGAATCTCCATGTACAAAATCAAAATCATCCTGCTTTCCCATACTTGGAAAGCACTGGACATTTTCTGTGTCATCTTGATTTCTACTGCAGCCCACTTAAACAGCAGCAAAGTTCTGGGTATGATTACTGTAATATTCAAGGAGCATCTTTAGCTTTTATACATAAACTACTGATGCTTCTATGCTCTAACAACACCTGTTTTTCTCTAAGTACAAAATTTGGAATTCAATTTGATATTTATTTTGACCATCCTTTTATCTTTAAAAGCCTGCTGTTGTAATCTTCCACCAAATTCACATATGTGTGACAGAGAAGCCACACCAACAGAAAATTTTACACCAGCAAATGACACTTTTATACAAGTTTTAATCTGTTAAATCACAGGAAAAATTCCCCATTTTCTAGGGACTTACCCTCCTTTTCCTACAGTGTCAGGGCTATTAACCCACAGCCAGTAAAAAAGATCCACTAATTTGGGAACACTGAACTGACTGAAGAGGTTTAAGTGATGCCAAGCAGAATCACAGTTAAAAGGGACTGGATCTGCATTTGTGGGCAGAGAAATTGCTGGCACACAGCCTGTGGCTACTAAACCAAGCACTCGTGCAATACCTGCTACGTGCAGGCATCTACTTAATTTCAGAGTAATAAAAAATATAGTCCTCAGCATCTCTAAAATTCACAGCAACAGAATGAAAATCTTGGGGTATGGTCCTACTATCAATCATTCATGCTACTTTAAACAAAATCAGTTACTAATGCCAAAGTAAGTTTCAAGAACAGTCTGTTTGTTTTCCTTGGCATCCAACTGCAAACAGCTGAACAGACTTGCCTAAGTAAGTTAGAAGGAATTACTTCTATTACAAAGCAAGCAAGCCTCACCACAAGGGGAAATTCTGCTTGTAATGGTATATAACACCACCCAGATCTCCATCCATAAAACATGAAGCCATACAGGCCAGTCTCCAGAACTATTACACAAAGTTGGGGATAAAACTATTCAGCCAAGGCCTTCCCAAATTTAAGTTGCCCTGAAAAGAGAGAAAACAGATAGGAATTGATTCCCTAAAGTTCTAAGAAGCCTTACAGCATTCAGTGTCTGCAGCCAATCACATCTATTGCCTTTGCTATTAATCAAGATACAAATCAAATAAAGGCAGGGTATGGAGGTGCTTGGGCTGAGAGACAATCAAACTGGTGCTTGAAATTCGATATGGAATCCAAAATGCCTGCGTCAGTCCTTTGGAAAGCACAGGAGCTATTTGAAGATGCAATGCCAGAGCAAAAAGCCAACTCGATGTGATAACCGGAAGGTAAATTGACGTCAACTGGAAATGCACCCAGTCAGTACCAGCCCAGCAGCTGGCTCTGTGCCACAGCCCTGGCAGATCTGTCCCAGGGTAAAAAAGCTTTGCAAGTTAAAGCTTTATAACCAGCATAATGAATAATAATTAAAAACAAAACAGAACAACCAAAAACCCAAACAAAAAAGCATCCCAGAAACTGTTAAATGATTTTGGAGATGGCTGAAATGGCTGGAAGCTTTAATTGTGCTGAATGGTGCGTGCTGATCCGACGGCCCAGCACGACAGACAGAAGCTATTGGATTTTGTTTGGATCAGACATTAGGCCTGCAGAGAAAGAGCCCACAATATATTCACTCAGCTGGATTGAGCTATGTAAGCTCATTTGCTGGATCATTAATGTTCAGAACACCAGTGTGCTCTCTGAAAAGGGGTAGTTATTTTTTTTCAAACATTTTATTCTATTTCTACCTGATATGATACAGCTTCTACATTCCCCCAAAATCTCAGAGGAGCCCATGCAGTCATGTAAGTTCTCCATTCCTACAAGGTGGACAAGAAGAACACTGAACTGGGAAAAGGAAAAGAGGGATATTAAAGGCTTTCCTGTGCCAGATGTGCCCATCGTGCAGCTTCTGCAGCAGCTCCTTTGGTCTGTGGGCGACAGGAGGAAGCAGGAACTAGGAGAGGAGCTTGCTCATCACACCACAGATGTTTGCTGTTCAGGGTATAATAAAAAGGCCCAGCCAGCCATGAGATGCAAGATCTCCTTAGGAATAACCAGCTGAGGAGAGACAAGCTACCAGCACACAGGTGTGACATGGAGAAAAAAGGAGTTCAGGGAATACAGGACACATCTTACAGGAGTGGGAGGGAGCAGAAGGGGAAAAGAGAGCATCAGAATGGGGGCTTATACTGTATGGGTTAGTACAGGCTCAAACAGGAAGAAGAAACCTTGAATTTTGGGTTCAGTTTTGGGCTCCTCATAACAAGAAAGACACTGAGGGGGATGGAGTGTGTCCAGGGAGGGGAACTGAGCTGGGGAAGGGAGAGGCTGAGGGAGCTGGAAAGGGTCTCAGCCTGGAGAAAAGGAGGCTCAGGGGGGACCTTGTGGCTCTGCACAGCTCCCTGACAGGAGGGGACAGCCGGGGTGGGGGTGTCACTGCCAAGTAATAAAACACAGGACAAGAGGAAGTGGCTTCAAGTTAAGACTGGGTATCAGGAAAAAATTCACAAGAAGGGTTGTCCAGCTCTGGCAAAGGCTGCCTGGGGAAGTGCAATCCCCATCCCTGGAGGGATTTAAAAGCCATACAGATGTGGCACCTGGGGACATGGTTTAGTGGTGGCCGTGGCAGTGCTGGGGCAATGGCTGCACCTGACAACCTTAAATGGCTTTTCCAACCTCCAAGACTCTGGAAGTGTTACCACACTGGGAAGATGGCACTTATTGGAAAAAAAAAAATATATCTCCTTTTCTACCTTTTGAAAAGCATGATCATCTGTTGTCTTTCCTATGCAAGAAATGACTAGAAAGGATGTGAAACTACTTGGTATGGAACAATCTGAACAAGAAACCATTTACAGAGAACAGAGAGTCACAGCACTTAAATGTTTTGTTGAATCACATGTTTATAAAGGCTGATTAGAATTTATGACAAATGTGATCACTTCCAAGATCCTGATAAAATTAAACTTTTTTCCTAATTCTAACCCTACAATTCCATCCTGTGCACACACAAGAAGCATATTCTCCAAGACCTTTCAGTGTCTGTATAATCTTCTCTTTAGCTAAAGTAGCAAGTTAAAGCCACCAGATTAAGAGATTTAATCCAGGGACTCAGCATGGAACAGAACTGCTCCTGTTCCTATCACAATTTTATAGAAGGAGCTGTCGAATCCCTTCCCGAGTCGTTAAGGAAAGAAGACAGGAACCACAGACTTTTCTTTATCTACCCATCAGGAGCTAAACGCTGGCACATCTCAGCTGCCTGCCCCAAATGCCATGTGGAAATAAACACCAGAGTCAAATCAACCACCTTATCTGACACTTCTCACTATTTCTTTAATCCGTTTTGTAAAGTGACACGCACTGTGGTACTGGAATCAAAACAGGAAATGGGAACAAATTCCTGGAATAAATAAAGAACATGCCAACTGGATAATATTCAAAAGGCAAAGGAAATAAGATTTTAAGGGTAGCAAACAATGAATAGGTATAAACTACTTCCAGAAGTATTGATCATCTTTGGAAAAGCTCTCCCTCCCCAGAGATGCTGAATATTGAGAGGCCTGAGCACAAGTAAGTTTGTACTCCCTTTCTACTGCACAACCAACTACAGACTGGTGACATTTCCGAGAGTTTACATTTCAATTAAAGCTCCCAAAATATACACCAGCACACTGGAATTAAAACAAAGGCTTAGTCTTCACTCTTAGGAGTACAAAAGTTATTTTATCTGGACCTGCAGTTGTTAAATGACTGTTTCCAAAACAGTGTGACTGAAGTGCAGAGAAATACATGACACAGCAAAGTGCCTGGCACATGCAAAGCTTTTACAAACTGAATAAAGCCCAGGTTTAAGAGGCTCAAAACTTTCAGTTAGTTAGGACAAGGATCATTGATCCTCACCTCCTTTGTCTCCTCAGGGTCCGAGTGATCCACAGTTACATATAAATCATTCTGCAGGTACTTCAGTGCACTAAGAGGGTCAGTCTGAGCTTTCTCTTCAAACCTGCAGAGAAGAGACAGAAAACTTAAGCACAGCCATTTCCTTCAGGACTAAACACTACTGGTTCAACAAAGAGCAACACCCATTTAACAAACCCAGTATTTCCAAAGAAAACCACCTTAATGGCAGCTGAGCCTCATGTTCACTGGAATTTCAAGCCAGACTGAAACATGGAAGAGGGTCTTTTTGGGGTGCAAAGGAGGTAAAAGGGCAAAATATTACATTAGTACTAAAAATATTTGAAAGTATATGCACAGAAAGCTTTTAATATATAAATATAAAATATTGAGTACAGCTTGTTTTCCACAAATGAAGTAAGGTGTGAGTAGCACTTCACAGATCAGACACAGGCAAGCCTTGAGCACTTCAGTCCCTAGGATATTAACATCCAACCTTTGGAAAGAGCACAGCTCCATAAAAATCCTCTGCACCACCACCATTATTTCCTCATTTTCTTTTAATGAACAGGAACTGCAACTTCTGTGAATTCCCTCAAGAAGTGAACAGAGCCCTCAGGAAATAATTCTGGGCTCAGCATCCTCAGTGAGCAGAGCTACTTCCCTGCAGCACTGAGTTGGTTGCGTAAGCCTAGAAAGGATGAGGTTTAAAATCATCTCTTTCCTCCTCTCACCTATCCAGTGAGTGCAGCATGACACTGTCATCTTCTCATATTATTAGTTTTTCATTTGGGCCATCTAGCTGGCTATTTATACCACATTGGACATGTGTAGCCTGAATTTTGAAACTGCCTAAAGATGTCAGTGATTGAGCAGCACAGGGAGCACAAGGACCTTGTCTGCCACCTGATGCATCTGACACTTTGGTCACTACACATGGTTTCAAACACTGCCATAGATTTTCTCAGATGACAGCACCATGGTCCAGAGAGCTGAAGTGCTTTAAATGAGTGGAACCACAGCCACTGTGCTCTTTTCCACCTGCCCAGCTTTGTTGGCTGGTACTAAGTAAGTTCATAGGAAAAACAGGACCCCAGCTGATGCTGTGGATCCAAGGCCAGCACCTGTTCTGGTACCTAGAACTTGGGGGAGTGCAGGAAAAGGGCAGCCAGTGACTCCACAGCAATTCAGCTCCAGCCAGTCACCCATCCCACCATCCCTGCTGCTCAGGTTTGGCACCCTCACGCAGACCCAAAAACTGGGAGCACAGTGCATAAACCCCAAAATTCTGCCAGATAACATACAGCAACATCTCCTTCAAGAGCAACTTAAACAAGTAGAAACAAATAATCCAGAGCTGTCACTGGAGGAAATGCACAGCTGCGTTTCCATACCACCGCATCTGGGTTTAATAAGCCTCCCAAGATAACTGGGCAAGGCCTTTATTCATTCTTGTAGGTGCTCACATCTACTGTGTGGCTAATCTCAGTGTCTCACCCAGCCACAGTGCTGCAAGTTGAGTACAGCAATTTGCTTGCTGCCTCAGAAATAAAATACCATCAGGAAAACCTGACCTTCCAACTCTTGGCACAGCCTGATAACAAAGTATTCTCCCCCAGAATGCAGGGAGAGCTATTTACTGCCTTCAAATGATTTGCTGGGTCCTGAAAGGCTCTCTCACTGCTGCAATTTCTTGACTAAGGCAACACCATAGGTTTGATTTTGAAAAGCTGCTGCCCTAAATGGCAAATATAAAGCAGCTCTGAAGCATCCAGAGTGCAGGAAGCACTGCAGAGTAGCTGAATTCTGCCTAAGTGAGCTCTTTCAGGAGTTTCTGAATGAGAAACTCTGATGACCTCACCACGGTTGAGTCTCAGATGTGCAAAGGCATCCAGCCCCCAGACTTCATTAGCATCCTTGCAGGCTGTTACTATCTCCAAGAACAGTGTTTCCAAAACATACTCCATTTCCTTGGGAGGTGACAGCACCAAAACACATGTTGATGAGCAGCAGAGTGAAAAGGGAATCTAAAAATTCCCCATGACTCCCCACACAATAACCAGATTTTTCTACTTTTAGAATAGCATAGGCAAAATAAATCAAGTTAATTTTGTAGTTTAGCCCTGGCCCACTGCTTTTTATGACAATAATTTTTAAAAATAATAAGAAACCTGCAGAAGGTTTAGAAGGGACCTTGAAGATCATCTAGTTCCATATAACCAACAAAATGACATTTCACAAAATGGTTTTTGAGAGATTTGAGTCTCAGCAACTTGAAAAAAAAAGAGACACCTGGAAAAGAAAATTGCAAACCACCTTTGTTTCTATACCTGTGCTTTCTGATGAGGTATTTGCAGTGTCTTAGCAGGTATTCCTTTGAAGGTCGACACAGCTTCAGAGACCAGAAATCATCTAATCTCATCTTTGGAGAGCAGGATTTACCAGGATTCCCTCCAAATAAGTAATGAACCTAAGGAAATGAGAGGCAGATCAAAAACTGATTGTTTGTGTAAATCCACTGAACAAAGGCAATTTACTATGTCAGCAGCTTTGCAGAGGTTTATTCTGGTGGGAGAAACTCTGCCTTTTAGACAAGTTGCTCCATCTTATTGTTATCTTCACTTTGTCCGCTTGGAGATTAGGGAAGTTCTCTTGAACCATTTACATTTTAAGATAGTAAGAGTTGTACTGTCAGAACATCCCTCTAGCAGATACCTGAGATATCTATAAATAAACATGCAACATTCATGCAAACTCTTTCTTTAGGAAAAACCCATGAGCGTGATAAATCCTTAAGCACTGACAAAGTGAGTTGGAAGTCCTCAAGATGTCCAAAATGACACCAAGCTCAGTCCAGCATACTCTAGACTTACAGAGAGAGGCAGATTTCCAGAAGAGTGGAAGTATCACAAAAGGGCTGTTTATTTCTTCGCTACGTTTTTCTTCCCATCGTGTGGTAATTTCAGACTCTGAACTGTTGATATTAGACATGCTACAAAGGACCTTCAAATACTGAAGTTTAACAAGTCCAACAAGCTACCTTTCCCCACAGCTTTAAAAATAATCAGTCAAAACAATGTATTCTGCATCCCACTGCTGTAGGCTCTCCTTATTTATATCAGAGGAGTTTAGAAAGGTCATTGGAACAGAGGTTTCTAAAAATAAGACTCTTCAAAACAAGCACATCAAACAGCTCCTCAGATAAAGCTGGGCAACTGAGATGATTTATTCAGAGGAACTCAGAAAATACTACTCTGTCTCATGGTGCCTTACACTTAGCAGTAAAGGCAGAACAGTATTTATTTATTTACTGTATCATTACAGTGAAGACAACAAGCAATGCAATTTCTCCATACAGAATCTGCATCCACTCCTCCTTAAAATCCCTCTTATTGTCAAGTTTTGGGCTAGTTGGGTTTCCCAAACTTGATTAACATCCCTCAGAATGCAAGACTAAAATATGTTTTTCTTTAACTCAGTCTGTTTCAGACTAGGGAAAATTATAGAAAAATCTGTGAAAGGATCAGTAAATGTGTCACAGTAATTTAAATTCATGAGTTAATGAATTTATGAACCTGATCTGTGAGTTTGTGCTTTACTGGTTAATATGCACAAAGCCCTAAGTTCACTGAGCTGTCATATACACTAAAGCAAATTTTAAGTCTATTTAAGTATGAATGTGTCCATTGGAGGCTGACAGTGCTAAAGAATGACAGTTGCTTCTGACATGCAGGGCAAAGTCAGGCACCCCTGGTTCTGAAGATTCGTAACTGAGATTAGTTCATTCAAACACGTATTTTCCTAGAAATTTTGGTAACCATCTTTTCTCATTTAGCCACCAACAGGTGACATTAAATCCCTGATGATATAAAAATAGTTTAGCACCTTATTTCAAAATATGGGAAGTTAAGTGAGAGTTACCATATTAATCCAAACATTCAAAAAGCATATTTATTGTACTATCTTTAAGGAAAGAGCTACATCTTAAGAGCAAGAAGATTTAAAAAAAAAATTCATACCTTGTGCAACTCATCATACACCAGCTGATGGGCAAACCTTGGGCAGGGCTCCTCTTCCTGAAGGCTTTTACCTGGATTCTCTTTTGCTGCTTGGTCGTTCTTATAGACACAAGACCTGAAATTCAAAGCAATAAGGAATTATTAGCTGTACCTACAGGAAGCACAAAAAGTTGCTAAAAGGCTGGAAGGTACAAATGATGTAAAACACCAAAGATTTTCTTACTTCTCTCTATGTTGTCCTCTATTATCCCATCCCATTCTTAGATCTATAAAGAACCCAGCCAGCAATCAGAGGTCACCTTGGCTGAAAAGAGTCATCAAGCACAAGCCAAAGAAGAAAAAATTCTAGAAAATTATTTGTCACAAGCTTTGGAGATCTCTTCAGATGTTACATTATTTGTCTACGGATACATCAGCATGAGGTGTTTTTTTATTATGGAAAAAAACATCTTGGACCCAGCAGAGCTTTAGACCACAGATTATAGCAGAGGTGGCATTTCAGTCAGCGATTTCCAAGCAGACTTAAGTTATAACTGAGAATTCACTTTTAAAAAACAACACTCACACCTTTTGAAGTGATTGACCCCACTTTAGAAGAAGCCTTGAACACAAAATCTCTGCCAGCTCTGGAAAGGAACAGTGGCAATGGGCTACTAAGTACAACTCAGTGAACAAACCAGTGGATATTTTCTCAGAATATCAGATCTGGCATGGAGACTTCTCCCATCACCCTTCATCGGTTTCCTCAGTTTCTAAGAACTAGAGCCATGTACACTGCTATTAACAACTTACACTGGACTGAGTTTGCTGCACTGGTGCTGAATGCTGGCCTTGAACCCTTCCTACAGAAAAAGCCTTTTGTAACTGCTCACTGCCCCTCATCCCCTCCACCTGGCTCCAATAAAGATGTTCACATGATCTGTCTCTCTCATTTGGATTATTGCCACGGTACCTCTAAAGACAATGGGAAAAAGAGGTACCTTAAGGGAACTCAGCTGTCTTCCACAACTTTCAACAATTTCAATTTTAACAGAGGTTGCATAGTTACCTTAGGGAGACAGGATTGCTTTCTAAATAAAGTCAGTGTGGAAGTCAGAACTTAGGACTTACCAGCTGTTCCTCACAATGTCATAAATCCAGAAGGAATTCCTTACGTTCTCTTCCCGCTTCTCCTTGTCTTTACTAAGTCCTGACAAGACATGGATTTCATTCAGTTCGGGATCAATGGTGGCCCTTTGTGTGAAACCTGTCATTGGAACTGAAAAAAGAAAATAAAAGTTACATGCTGGAAACAACGGAGTATGATGCAGGAAGGATCCAAACATCAGGCAAATGAGCTTCCTGCCCCCTGCAATTCAGCAGATCATCATCCAGAGGCCAACTTCTTCCCTGTTAAAGCCAAGTCCAATGAAAATTCTTCTCTTGCTATCTCTGACTCTTGGAAGAAAAAACAAACCATTCTAAGAGCTGTTGTTTCCTAGGAAAAGATATGGATAGAGCCATTTGGGAGACTACCAGCTCAGAAATGAGGATTAAGCTCCCTAAAAGAGCTAAATGACCAGATGACCCTAAAAAAAATGAATGGAGTGATTTTGCTATTATCTCATCTGTACAAGGAAACATTGATTCCAGAAAGCTTAATTGCAAAAGCTGGGAAACTCCAAAAAATTCAAGATGACCTCACAATTCTATAGCTCACAATCTTGCAAGACAAAGATGTCAAAGAAGCTTTTTGTATTTTCTGAATACTTGTGGCATAATTACCAAGCTATTCTTCTGTCCCACCTTCGGATTTAGAAATATGGCGAAATCCTGCAGATTCCAATAGTTTTCATCATAATTCCCCGAAAAAAAGGTCAGCAAATTTGTTTGGCAGTCCTTTTTGTTTGTTGTGTAATTCCCCGTTTCCTGTTTCCCTAGGCAACCATCCTTCCAAAATGTATTTGTGAAGGGCACGTGATCTTTGTTTACAGATCCTGTTTGTCTCCTTTCTCTTTCTGGGTCAGTTTACAAAGGCTGGTAAAGGTTCCTGGCCTTCGGTCAAGATTTTGGCACGAAAAATTCTCAGAACTCTTGTATTTTGCAAATTCTTCCTTCCAATTAACTGAATTGCACCCACGGCCTAGAAAACGAGCCCTACGTTAATAAAACATTTAATATTGCCGTTGCGGAATACACAAAATGGTATTTTGGAAATCCATTCTGTAACTGGTTTAATTCTCACACTTCACTCTATTCATTTGTTAGGCCAGGAAAGCAATAAAGGAATTTAAAAATTCTGAGTAGAATTTGGTCTTCCACAATTTTAACTCCTACTAAAGAACTCAGGAATACCACAAAACTAAGCATTTCTTTAAAAAAAAATTCAATGCTTAATTCTCATATAAATTTAAATAGAAACTGGAATATACGTGGATAACTCATTATCAGACTCCCTTTGACAAAATCCTTCCTTATGATTTCACAGGAGGAAGAGGCTTTGGAGCCTTCATCAGCATAAACCTGTCTAGTTTGACCTCCAATTTTGCCATGAAGTTTTAAAGGAAAATTATTTCAGTTTATAAGCAAATGGATGGTAGAAAAGAGAGAAAAATAAGGGACTAACACTGACACAACAATGACTACACACTTTGTTTTAGTTGCAAACCACAAAGAACTTAGTTTTTAAATAAGGCAAATGAAGACTGTAAAAGTCGCCTCATAAGGAAACTGAGACAGAAAGACGACTATAGATGAAAAATGGCTAATTTTTGAAAAGTATCGTGCAATGTGTTTGTTTGCATAGTCAGGGACTAAGTTGCTGACCCAAAAGGATTAAATTCAAGGCCTGTTTGAGACATTTCTGGCAGGAGAGACATCTAAATTTGATCAGCAATGCTAATGCACATGGAAAATGTCTTTGCAACCCTATCTGCTGCTTTGAACATTTGAGACCACACCGGGAATATTACAAAAAAAGAAACCCTGTGCAAATCTTCAGAGCACTAATACCTCATTGAAATGAAAATTATTATAATCATGAGGAACATAGCTGCTCTATTACCATTGATACTCAAAGCATCTGAAACTTGTCTGTGGAAGTCCCATCCCTCCTCCTGAAATGTTGTTAAATAAATTAATTTTGTATCTCGTTTATGCTCGATTTCCCGAAGCTGAAATTATTATTTAAATAATGAAAGAGGGAAAAGCTGCCAAAGTTCAGTGCTGGTGGCTTTTTCCTCTTGATGTTAAGAATAGAATTCATCTGCAGCAACTGCAATCAAACCCAGATTCAAGTCAAGTAATTTCAGGCTTCCCTCAATTGTAAATCAATCTCTTCTTGAGACTGTTTGAAATGCAGAATGCCTAGAAAAGTATCAGAAATATAAATCCCCAGATTTACTAAGGGCCGAAGACAAGGAGTAACTTACATAAACTCTGTGACCTATCTAAGCAACTGTGTAGAAGCTGCATTTCAGTAGTGCCTTAGGCAAGAAAGAGTTGACATCTGGTCTTTTGCAGAGGAGGACAAAATGAGGAAGTTGGATGCAGTGTCATTAAAAAAAACCCCATAACACAAATTTGATAAACACGTCCATGAAAATAAATAGACAGTAAGACAAGATACTACACAGTGAGCAGGAGAGGCTGTGATGTTTTAAACCCAACAGAAACATCAAAAAGATGTTTTCCAAGGAAGTCTGATCCTTGACAGAGCAAAAAGGCTCCATAAAAACCTCAGCACTTAAATACTTCCACTAGGGGGTAAGAGAGGTTCATCATCTGCAAGTGCAGCAGACTGGCAAGAAATGCTGGACAGAATTCAAACGAGAATGGTCAGAGTATTAGAGAGGGACACAGGCTGGAATCATCGGAAAAATACTTGTGACATTTAGGTAACAAAATAACGTTGGGAAGGAAATCTAATTCTGCATTGGCAACAAAATTGAACCTGTAAAAATGGGTCTATAACAGTGACAATAATTGATTGCTAAGGACATGTCTATTTAAATTTTAGGACTTGGGAGAAAAAAGTCAAATAACAAGGGGTGAGAACCAGAGCACTTCCAGATCTGTTATTTGCAATGTACTAGATCCAAGGGGTGAAAGAAGTGGGAAGAAAGGCTCCATACAAATTCCCTCACTTGTGCTTCTTCACGGAGATGCAAGATCAGCTTTGGAGCAAACACCCACCAATTCCACAACTTTCAGGGCACCTGTTGGGTCAGCTGTGGGCAAACAGCTCCAAGGACAAAGCAGTGACTGAGGACTTAGCCCTGGGTGTTTTGAACACTGGTCTGTGGCTACGTGGCATTAACTCGGCTCCTATGGCAATACATCACTTATTGAAGAGGAAAAGCTGTTCAGAGAAATCACTGAACACAACACAATCCCTAAAAGTCTAGAAGACTGTTTTCTTCCTATCTAGTCTAGAATTTCTTCCCCCTTAATCTCATTGACCAGCCCAGGGTAGAAAGGCAGTAATTACCTGAAAATAAGAAGTCTGAATCCTTGCTCAGGAACTTAGTATTTCCATTCATTTACACAGCAAAAATTAAAAGCTTATGGCCTCAGTATTTAAAAACAATATTCAGCCACACAGGCCTGGAGTTTGCAGCCAGTTCCATAAACAAGCAATAATTCCTGAGCAAGCTCTGAGGAGATGCTGTGGAGCTCTGTACAGTGTAATTTCCATTTAAATACAACACATGGGAAAAGGTTTTCTCCAAAGAGACATGGAACAGGTAGTTCCCACTACCACAGTCCCTGCTTACAGGAGTTTATGGGATAACAGTGATCATTTCAGCCAGCTAAATATTTTTGGCTTGTGCGTGCAAACAGCTACAGTTGTTTCAAGCACAGCCCTGGCTGCTGCCAGTATTGAAGGAAGAAAACAGCTTGTGCAGAGACAGAGCTTGCAAAGCAGAAAATGTAAATTCATGGAATTCTAGGGTGGTTTGGGTTGGAAGGCACCTTGAAGATCATCCAGTCCCACCCCCTGACACAGATAGGGACACCTTCCACTGCCCCAGATTGCTCCAAGCCCCGTCCAACCTGGCCTTGGACATTTCCAGGGATCCAGGGATAGCCACGGCTTCTCTGGGTAACGTGAAGTCAACTTTATGGTTACACAGATGTGGTTCTCATCGTACTGGACAGCATTTTGGAAATTAAATCTTGTCTCTTACATCTGAGGGGATACTACAGCAAATTTTTCAACTCGCTTTGAAACACAACAATGGCAAAACAATTCTATAAATTTATAGTCTACGGACCATGCCCGAAGAATTCATGAAGGATAAATAAGGGACCAAGTTCACTGACAGGGTTTTAGTGCTACCTGAGTTATGAAACCCTCAGAACATGTGACTGCCAGTCTCACTGCAAGCAATTCACAAGTATCCTCCCTCCTTCTGATACCTCGTGATTATAAAATTGGGAGAGAACTGCATCACATGGATACTGCTGCTCACCAGAACCTGGCACCTCCCAGTGGATTAATATTTAAAAAGTGGTAGGTCTGCAAATTATTCCATGCTACTCCTTGTAGCTCCTATAAAGCGGAAGCAGCACCTCCCCCAGACTGTAATGGAGCAAGTCGTGGTGAGTGATAGCACCAGGCCAGCTGTTGACACAGCAAGATAATGATTATCCTCTTGGATTTTTCCTGATGAGACTGCATCTGGCAGTCTGCCAAGGAGCAGCTAAGGAGACCATCTGAACAGTTTGGTTGTCATGTTGACAAAGCAACAATCCAATGCCCAACACGCAGGTCTCTCTGAGATTTTGGAAAAAAAATGACCAGTCAGTAAATGTGAATGGAATTCTGAGCTATGGCAGCTCTGCAAGGCATCCCTAGGATCTGGTGACTACCTGTCCCCCTCCTCACCTCCACAGGTAGGGGAAAGGATTTGGGGATTAGTTCTGAGAAGCAGATCACAAGATAAAAAGCACATAAGGTCCCTCACAAAACAAAAATGCTTCCATGGCAAGGGAATGTGCTGGCCACTGAGCAAGACCTTACCTGAACACAGGCACAACATGCCAGGTGTCACTAAGAGGTGATGAAAATAGCATCTTGAGACTGCCTGTCTGAGCTGGATGCCAGCCATGCTGAGCCAGCTGTACTATCTATTTTGATTCATGTTTTTCTGACTTTGCCTTGTTTCCTGGGCTGGGCTGTGTTGCCTCTGTCCGTGGTACTTATCCATGAAATTCCCCATCCATCAGGTGCACAGTTCTGTGTGTGAAATGGGCACCTGCCCAACAAGAGACCTGGGAGCTTCACTGGGAGCTTCAAAAACCATCTGTAGGCTGCCCTTAAGAACCACCTGACCACTACAACAAACCACAAGAACTTTTAGGGCTTGCTCACGTTTGACTTTGGAAGTTACTCAGTGCCAAGGGATCTAAGATGCTCTGCACATCCTCTTGCACAAGGAATTCTCCCTCTCAGCAGCTCTGACACACCACCTGAGTCAGGGCCAGAGGGGATTATCACAGGAACCTTGACCACAAGTGTTGCCACAAGCTCCCTCAGAGCTGGAATGACTCCCCATGATTAGTCATGGATTGTGCACTAAGGGACTCAGGAAAGCTCCCAGTCCAACCCTGGGGACACCTGGGACTGGTGGCATCTCCAGACCACCTGTATGCTTCAGATACACAGTATTTTTTTCTGCTTGGGGGTGGGGTTTGTTGCTTGAGTGTTGTTTATGTGCTTCTTTAAAGCAATTAAAATATAAAACTGCTCTAGAAGTGTGTCCATCAACATAAACATTTCTGCCTCTCCTCCAAATACAAACTCTGTTCAATAGAACTAAAATTCCTCTAATTTGCACCTCTGTTGTCCTCCTTCACATCCAACACATCACCACAGTTGCATGTCTAAATTTGCTAAAATTATGTCTTTTACTTCAAGTTAAGAAAATTTAAGTGATACTTATCACCCATCATTCCCAAACACATCAGCCATCCAAGGAGTTGGTCATAGGATCAACATCAGAGGCAAAAACAAAAGCAAAGAAATGCTGAACAGCACAAATATCTCAGAAGATGAGAGCAGCAAAACCAACATATCATTACCATGGTTTTAAAGCAGTGCAACAACTCTGTGTTACTGATAATCCTTATTATCCACTTCACTACTTTTTAAAAAAATCTCCCTACTCCACAAGATATTTAAACAAATGCACAATTAAGTTCTTTTAGAAAGGGTAAAAATCAAAATAGCTCAACTAAGAATAGAACTGAATGCCACATGCGAGCCAGGAACAAAATGTAATCATGGGACTTTATAGGAACATTTAGGTCAGGCATCCTCAACTTGACTCATCACACTGAGCAGCTTAAAACTTCAAGCGACCAGGCAGGCAATCACTTTGTTCAGACAGATCAAAATGGTGTATCACTACCTAACAAGAGCACAATAAAGACTTGCTTTTTTGGGGTGAAAATAGTGCTGTCAACATTTGCTGTCTGAATGTAATAAGCATTTTGTTCTCTTCCTGTTAAAATGCAAATTATCCCAGCATTTTCTTTAAAAAGCAATGGAAACGTTCAAATCTGTTTGTTTACTTTCCACACACAGGAGAACAGTAAACCAAAAAAATCTACTTGTGAATTATTTCCAGTGAGTCATTTTCTTATTAAAAAAAAATAAAAATTTCTTCTATTCATCACTTCAGGGCCCGTGGGAATGGGGAGAAGGGCTAAAAATTTACTTAATTTCTCATTTACTTCACTGAACAGTTCATGTATGAAAAGCAGAGTTCAGTGTCCTGACAAACTCAGTACCTTTAAATCTAAAGCAGACAAAGGTGTCAGCTTAAAGCCACATGTTTTCAAGCTTCTGGCTATGAAGACACGATCTTTGAAAAGATCAAAATGGCAGAATGTTACTAATTTCCTGGAGGAAAAAAAAAATCAATTCTTTAAAAGCTCTAAGGACAACAAAGGGAGAGTGGGTGTGTGCAGAGCAGCATCAGGCACTGCACACCTGAAAAAAGGAGACTGTCAACAGTACGAGCTGGTTCTTTCTTGGAAGCACTTGAGTAAATAAATGACCCCAGAGAATTAGAGCTTGGGTACTTTTCTCTCTTATTGGCATAACTAAATTAATGAGCAAACAATAACTCATCACCACAAATAATTCACTTCAAAAGTTTAGCAAAATTACTTGCTAAAAGCTAAGCCTGATCAAGAGGAGGAGGGCAGCCTAAATTCAAGATTAATTACCTTCCTGAGGTTTTTAGTAACTGGAAGGAGAGATCAGGACTGAATATACAAAACCTGAGAAATTCCTGTAACTTCTGTCCCATAGTGGTACACAGTGCAACTCAAATTTCAAATTCTGACTTGTTGGATGAAGAGCAGGGTATTTTAACAGGCAATTGATGTGCTTATACATGCAGAAATGCTTTTCAGGAAGAAAGGAACATTTTTCTCTGTCATCTGAGGAGAAAAGGCATGAAATCAGTTCTTTATGGTTGTGTCATAGGCCTTCTGGGTGTTTTTAAAGACTTCTGTCATACAGAACTACACACAGGATATGTAGCTCTAGTGCTCTGAATTACACAGAACTGAAGCCCTCTCCCTCCTCTTCCATTTTTTTTGCTCCTTTCTGATATTTATTACAAATATAACAGGACAACAGCTTGGTCTCATCTTTCTGGTCAAATAACTTCTGTCCCTGTACTCCCATTCTCTACCTCTGAGCACCCTACCTGCCTTTCTGCAGATTATCTCATGGTAATTTTCACTTGGTAAAAATCAGAAAAATAAGAATTTACTTTCTCCTTTCCAGGTTTGAAGGCTTTTTTTCAGCTTTTTTTTTTCATCTTTGATAGAGTTTCCAGAAGAAGTATTCTTAGTTCTTATTTTGCTGTTCGGTTTTTTTCTTTTGAGGTGCTGTGTGGTTTCATGCATCAATTATTTGTATTGTGCTCAAGATGGAGAGTGTCAGATGACAGAAAGGACAGAAGAGCTGGTATAAGATTAATCTGTTTAGTGTGGAGTTTACCTGGGTATGGAGGGTTAGTTAAAGATGCCAACCTGATCCCACAGGTTGAACCAGGCCTTTCACCTACACATTTCCCCTTTCACAGTATTTCATGGTGTATTTCTCATTTGTACCAAAGAAATGAAAAATTATGAAATTATTATGTAGTTATCCTCTTACCCATCCCTGAATCTTTCTTTGTGCCATCTGAGATAATGTCCACGTGGTCACTGTCCACATCATAACTGAAGAAGTCATTCAAATAAGTCTTTGATCTCTGGCCACCAAATACATATAAGCAGCGATTTTTCTGGAATGAGGGAGAGAAAAAGTCTTTACAAGTTCAAGACAGTATGTTGATCAACTGTGATCATTAACAGAAATATTTATCATAGAATCTTAAGTAGTTTGGGTTGGAAGGGACATTAAAGCCCATCCAGTTCCTATCCCCTTCCACTATCCCAGGTTGCTCTGAGTCCCATCCAACCTGGCCTGGAACACTTCCAGGGATCCAGGGGCAGCCATTAATGGACTCAAAGAGGAACAGAGATGTCTCTACTAAGTTTAACATAATTGTGCACAGGTAACTGATGCAGCCCTGCCTCATCCAGCTTTAACTTCAGAACATTAAAGCAGCAGCTCATCTTTCAAGTTTATTATTAAAGAATTAACAGGCCCCATCTCCAAAATCCATCATAAAATCACAGTTAAAAACACAACAGGAACAAAAGACAGATTATAGGAGAAATACAGGTACCAGCATACTAATAAATTCAGTAAAGGCAAATGGCAAGGAGCAAGCCAAGAATAACAGGTTTATTGCTTCTTTCAAGTCTGCCAAGTGGAAAGTCCGTAAGAGGCAGATTATTTTTCTTTCAAATGGTTGAGAAAACAGAGAAGGACTTAAACTTCCATGACCTGTGCTTACAGAAACCCGTATTCTTCCATTTATCACGGACACCTACTTGAAAGATCCTCAAGACCTCATGCAGAATTTTGTGTGGCAATATGTTTTTCCACCAGATTTTAAAGAACCATTCAAAACAAAATGGAAAGTTCAGAAAGCCCAGTATTCACTGTAAAAATTCTGATCTTTCACTTGAAAGGGTAGGAGAAATAAAATCAGCAATTTCTTCAAATTGGTGGGTTTTGAGTTTATGGTATCAGTAAATATTTAAATGTCGCAACATTAATTTTAATTCTCTTTAGCTCTCTTAAATACACATGTGGTTGATGAACACAACTGGAAAGGCAATGGAAGGTGGTTTCTAATACCCAACATAAAGTAAAATGCTATATACACTTCACCCCCACCTTTCTGCTTCTCCATGAGGCTCTGGATGGAGTGCTCATAATCCCAGCTGTTTACAGCTGTTTGCAGCTGCTCAGGACAACAAAGAGCAGCTGGATGCTCCAGCACCAAAGGCTCTGAGGCCTGTGCAACTCAATACACACCCATTAAATCCCATTCCAGTAACAACACAGTATCTACCACACCAGAAGCTTCTAAATTGCTCTACTAACTTAAAAATAATTATTTTTTAGGTCAAAATGAACCAGTCTTTGGGTCTATTTACTATTATTCCATTAAGACCAACTCTTAAATTCACCTTGATTTTTACTTGAAATTTTATTCATCTGGAAAAGCTCCACGAAATGAAAGCTCCAAAACTTGAATTAGCACCTCCTGCATTTACCAAAGCAGCATCAAAATGTCAGCAAACATTGAATTAACTGAGACAACACATCACTAAGGAGATTAAAGAGCACAAAATTTGCAAGAAAAAACAAAACCAGATGTTCTCATTAAAGTCAGCCATCATAAATCAAAGTAGGGTGTGGATACTTACAGAATGGAACAACATGCAGTGTCCTATCCGGGACTGGATATCCTCGGGTCCGGCATTGCAGGAATCCTCCCTCAGAAGTTTCCACGTCTGGCACTGGCAGTCGAAAGCAAACAAGCCACTGAACTGGGGCTCACTGGCTCTGCTGTCGTCCACGCTGCCATTGCAGGTCAGAATTCGGCCTCCAAATGTGTAAATCATGTGTTTTTCAGAATCCATGCACATCTGCAAGAAGCAGGGAAGCAGTTTTAAGCCAGCAAGATAAGCAAGATAAGACCTGAACACTCTGAGATCTAACATTAAACACCCCTCTCCTAAAAGCAAGAGAGCCTCCACTAAGCTGAGACAGTGCTCTGCCCAGCTCCTGAGCTTCCAACAAACAGAAAAAGACACACATCTTCATGGTTGTCAGATCTTAATCTCATAAAAGAAATTTAAAACACAAGTTTAATTTCTATATGCCATTTAATATGCAAAAGAATAGAATAAATGTACCCTTCATCACCTAAAAAACCCATTGGGAAAAGTACTTGAGGGTTTTTCACGAGGATTCACAGGGTTCTTCTCCACAGATTCCACAGAAAAAAATCAATGAGGATCTTTTCAAGCTACATCCTCACAGCCAGAGTTAATAGAGTATCACCTCTGGCAATGGCTGTGCAAGGGAGAAATTCAAAATCACTGCTAATTCACCGCCCACCAATCAACTGATGCAAAAATCAGCCTGTGATTTGTCACTGAGATTCCATCCCCAGCACACATTTACTGCTACCCCCATTGCTGGAACACAGAGTGGGGGCATAACTCGGCCAAAGATTCCTCATGGGAGTGCAGCAGAAATATGTTTAATCTCCAAACCTAAACTGAGGTTATGGCACATGTGAGAAGCACTGCAGCACAAATCAAACCAAACCCCCTGACTCCAGGTGATGTTTTCAGACAAAGTGCAAAGCAGAGGGTTACAAAATACCAGAGAGGGTGAAAAAAAAAACCAAACCAACAAACAGACAAGATTACAGTAAGACAGAGATGCTACTCAGCAAAGCCTACACAAAACACTTCTAGTGCAGCACATTTCTGAAGGTTAAATAAAAACCTGAGGGAGGTGCTGAGGGAGAGAAGAGGGAGAGCTGCAGATTGACAGAAGTCAGTGAGGCCCTTCTTCCCTGAGACAGAACTTGGGAAAAAGGAATCATTTCAAGAGGCAAGCAAGGTACCCAGAGTAGCCTTGCCAGCTGACAATTTCCTTGTGCCTCTTTCCCAACACCTGGGAGACTGGCATTGGTTATTAATAGAACAGAAAGACTGATTGGCTTTTGTTCTGCAGACATGGCATATCTTTAATTTTCGGTGTCAGCAGAAAGGCACATTGTGCTGGCAAACAACAGCTTTGGTTACAAAACAGCCAGTACCAATAAAAGCTGATCTTGGGCTGCTTTAAAAATTAGTCCTGATGTGCTGTTTCTTGGCGATGCTTCATAAAAAGAAAATCAATTGAGAACAAAATACCTTTTTCAAGTAAACAAAAGCCACTGAACACAACGTAAGTAAAGTTGTTTTCAATTTGAACACATGGAGAGATGTGACTTTTTAAAGGATTAGTAGCCATTCCTCTAAGGTGTTTCAAGCTCTCCAAAGAAAGCACATTCTACAATTTTTAAAGGTAACCGATTTGGAAAGAATCCTGCTCCTGTGTTGGTCTCATTCCAGCAGCTTGCTTGGAGTATTCTTCCAAAGGTACCACACACAGCTTTGCAAGTTGCTCCCCAAGGCCCTCCAGGCAAGGCAGATCTGCAAACCCAGCTCAAGGAGACTGATTAAAACCAGATGAACTGTGCTTTGAGCTTTAATAAAATGTGTCTTAATAAAATGCATTTCTTTGCAAAGGTTCTTATGATTCTTCTGACTTGGTTTGATTGGAGAACCAGCAGCCAGTGGCATTGAGCAGCAATGCTATTAGGATTTAACTGAGTACAGATCATATCCTCTTCACCCCTGCTCTGTTACCTGGTACAGCACCTCAAAATCACAGAGACTACAATCAAAACTGACTTTTAAACACAGAGAATTTGCAGGAGGAGGATGAGTGTGGCTGACCTGATGATCAAACACCAGCTTGGGGCCTCCATCTGCTGCGGTGTCCTCGCTCAGCAGCATCCAGGTGTTGGTGTCGATGTCGTAGCGGTAGAAATCACTTTTCAGGGACTTGCTGTTCCTCACGGAGGAATCCAGGTACCGCCCCAGGGTGTAGATCTGCCGTCGCTGGATGTCAATGCACATCTTGTGACAGGACCTGGCACTGGGACCACTCTGAGAAAGCAAAAGACCACAAAAATTAAGAGAATAGTGGATTTAATATTGCTCCAGGTAGGTCGCTAAGGGAAAGTATTAGCAGCAACTAGAAATCCTTGGGGAATTCAGGAAAATCTGCTTGTAATCAAATACGGGATTAATATAGAAATAACTACAAGAGCACATCCCATAACTTCTGTCCTTTAGAAAGACACCAGCAAAAACCTTAATGCACTTGTCACAACAAACTTATGATTGGAACCCTTTTTGTCAGATTCCTTAGAAAACAGACAGTTTCTCCCAGAAGTGATTCTCAGAGGCGTGTGAAAACTACTTGATCTTTTAAAATAACAGAAGTCGATGCACATGAGAAGCAAATTAAGATGTCACAACCTATAAATAACTACACAGGAAGAAGATTAAGAAGTGCTCTATTACAAGAGCCTCTGTTTTATTAATAGGCTGTTTTCTAACAGATCATAAGCAGACACTCCCCCAAGCAATCATATCCCGTAATGGCTCTGGGAAGGTAACAAAAGCACTCTCTGTCCTTCACAAATAGATATGGCCCTCCCAGCCTCCATCTGAAAGAAAGTTTCCCACGGTAAACAAAACTGCCCTGAGTTATGATCTTCAAGAGAAACACAGAGAGTGCCCCATGTCAAATTATTATGGGCTTAAGCCATCCAGGAGTGCTCAAATTAAATCATGGAGTAATTTATTTAATGACATTACAATGATGACTGCAGTCATCTAGGCAGTTTCCTTTCTGCTTCCCAAATCTCATTTTAAGATGAGATACACTTCATACACTTTTTCTTGAAGCATGAGAGTGATATTCTGGTACACCAAAACACTAGAAATCACAGTCTGCAAAGTCTTATGTCCAAAATATCAGACAAAAGAAAAACATAACATCAAGAGTGTAGATCAATATTGTAGTTTATTTTGTAGTCACAGCTAGGTGACAGGACACAGAGAATGACATCCCACTGACAGAGCACAGATTTAAATTAGATATTGGGGAGAAATTCTTCCCTGTGAGGGTGGTGAGGCCCTGGCACAGGTTACCCAGAGAAGCTGTGGCTGCCCCTGGATCCCTGGAAGTGTCCAAGGCCAGGCTGGACAGGGCCTGGAGCAACCCTGGGACAGTGGAAGGTGTCCCTGCCCATGACAGGGTGCTGGAATGGGATGATCTTTAAGGTCCTGTCCAACCCAAACCATTCTAGGATTCTATACCAAAAAATCCATTAAAAAATATTCAAAAGTAAGTAACAGGCAAGTAGGCAAGGATATAGCAAATCTTTAAAACTGTTATTGAAGAATTAAAGAAGAGTAGACATATCATACCAAATAATCACAGTTTAATAATAAACAGTTGCTCTGTGTGCTACCAAGTATTGCCTTATGAAAAGATCTTCATAATTGTACCCTTTCACTTAAATTCTACTGAAATTTAAAGTGGAATTTTAAAAAACACTAATGGAATGCACATCACTAAATTGAATAAAACAAGAAAGGAAGCATTACATCTTTGTTGTCAAAAGCCTTTACTATTCATGTTACAGAATTCAATTTCTTGATTAAGCAATGGTTCCAGGAAACTGTTTACAGTAACTCAAAAGACCACATGAAGAGGTGAACTGAATTGTTCGTATTTTGTAAATATGAAGCATTATGTTGACAATGATTACAGCTTTGAGGATTAGTTACTTCAGGGTAATTAAGATAATTTTATTTTCCGAAAAATAAAATAAAAAAAAGTACTGATAGCAGTGAAACATTAGCATAAAATCCTGAAATGCAGCAAAAGCTCATTGATTGCCTTTGGTCACATGAAGGAAGATGACACAGAAGGCAACAACACAATTTATTTTGTTCCTAGAAAAATACAAAACCAGTACCTTGCAGAGGACCCTGTTCCAAACACATGGGGGAGTTCCTTTGCAGGAGAAGCACCAATCTGTGCTCTCACAAAGGCAGCCCCTGGATGACAAATAAATCACCCCAGTGTGCAAAGTCCATCCCAAGCCATGGAACTGGGACACAGACGGATATGGCACAAGTCCCCTACCAATGAGCACCTATTTGCCTTGGCACAGCCCCCATGTAGGTGAGATGTGAAGACCCACCTGTGCTTCCTGACCCTCCCCTCTGGCAGGTCACTGCACCTTTTTAATGGATTGGACAATTTAAGAATCATCCCCTCAATCTCTCACCACTATGTGTACTAAATTTAATCTTCCCAAATTTGTTCATATAATGTCTTTGGCACTTCCAGGAGTAAATCTATTTGGCAATTTCCAGATCTGCCTTGTCACGAAAAGCTACATAATCAACCAAAATTTGTCTGAGCACAGATACAAGGCTGAGACACTTCACAACTCAATACCCATTTCAAGGCACTGGCACCAACAACACAGTTGTTACACTAAATATGCAACATACAGATTTCCTAAGACTATTTTAAAATGAGAAAAGAATTCAGGAAAAATGCCTTTTTTCTTTAACTACGTCCTGGCCACATCTCACAAAGTAATATCTGCTTTCTTAAAGAGCAGTTAAGGCTAACATTTCATTTCTACAGAGGATCTTCTTCACCTCAAGTTCACTCCAAAACTTCAGCTCCACCAAACTGCAGAGCCTGCCACAGCATGAACTATCTCTTGTAATACAGGAAACTTCATCCAATTTGAAATCTGTTCTCAAAGAAAACTGGAGTTCTGCCTGCACACCACTCACACGATCACAAGGAACCTGCCAAAGTTTCTTCCTTAGCCTATATGTTTACCAAAATCAGTAACTCCATTAACAGTGATACACACTGGTTTGACATTTAAGGAAGAAAAGGGGAAATGCTTAAATCTGTGTTCACCTCTGAGTTCAGCTTGACCATGGCAGCTCTTGCAGTTCATAAGTACTTCAAAGAGGGACACAAAGTCCATTTACAAAGACACTACAAAAGAGTAAAACGCTTTGAGGCACATGTGATGAATCAAGTGCCCGTGGGTGGCTGCGAATGTTCATCCAAAGCCGTGTGCTCCATGTGGTTACAACAGCAGCCTGTTGTTCACACAAAAAACATAGTGCCACAACTTGTCATGGACATAGCAATCCAGCAGATTCAAATGGGAAAATTTGTTGATTCCACAAGTGTTCAAAGAATCTGACCCTTTAAAAGCAATGAGTGAGAAAAACCAACCATGACAGAGAAGACTCTCTAACCCAGAGTTGAAGGTTGAAGATCAAGCATGGCTAGAGGGCAAAAGAATAACCTTTTGTCTCTCTGCCAGAATATAGGCTGGTCACGATCCATTAATTAATGTCCCAGGCTGAGTGGATCTTACTAGAGATTCCTATGCCCTTCTTCCAATTCAGACCTTATCACCAAGTCACAGTTTTGACAAATTGTTTCTGTGATCGTCTGTGATCATCTGAACTCATAACAAATCCGTGCAAAACTCTTCATCTCTGGAAGTGTTCAAGACGGGGCCAGGCTGCATGGGGCTCTCAGCAACCTGGCTTAGTGGAAGGTGTCCTTGTCCATGGTAGGGGGGTGAGACAAGAGGGTCTTCAAGGTCCATCCCAACCAAACAATTCTGTGATTTTATAATTAATAAAAATTATATAAACTTTAGATCTGGTTTCTTCTAAGCTGTTACACGTGGAATCCACATTTTTGCAGATGAAGCTTCATCACCTGACTGACTGAGGTAGTAGAGGTGCCACTTCTCAGACAGAGCCTATCTTCCATATGACTCTCAAAGTCACATCCAGCAACAGCACCCAAATGACCTGAACAAACACTGGCTCTGGGGACTCCTTCCAATTCTCATCAGAAAGCTCCTGGCACACACACTGCAGAAACCACACGTGAAAGGGGCTTGTGACTGGACTAAGTCCTTATTCAGATGGCAAGCAGTGTGTCAGGCTGCTTTGGCCAGTGCCTCAGCTGCTGCCGAGGCTGTGATGGCAAGAGGAAAGCATTAGCATATCACATTTCTAACCTACAGGACACCAAACAATACTAAAAACTGCTAAGCACAGGCACTGTTGAGTTTGTGTGGGACTCAGTAAGAGCCCACACAGAGCCAGGACTGACCTGAACAAAATGGCTCTGTGCCACCCAGCCCCACCAGACAATCAGCACAGCACAGTAAACAGCTAAAACAGATTAAACAGCATGTGCAGGGTCCTGTTTGGAAGCGATACAAAACACCAAGCTTTATGCCCAGCTCCAAGACTCTTCCTCAAACAGGTTGGTGTTGACGCAACTCCTCCAGTCTCTACAACACAGATAAACGCCCTGGTCAGGGTGGGATGGTGGGGAAAGGAAGAGAGGCTGTATGGCCAGGAGCACTTAAGGCAGGCTTTCAATCCTTTAAGCACCCAGGGCCAAATAGGATTTTTAGGTTTCGTCAGTGCTACACGAAATTCAATTGTGCAACGCCATGTGAATACACAGTATACTTTATGAAAAGCCTTCTCAACATGCTAAGCCACTTTATAAAATCTAATTAGAGCTTTCTTCATTTAACTTGCAAATGCTGAAAGCAATTATCCCACTTAAGGACTAACTTACAAAACGTTTTCAAAAAGCAACACAACAGCACCGAGAGACAACACCGCCTCCTTAGAATAATTGATTTGTTCCTATACAAGGGAGAAAGGATTGGGACTCAACTCCTTAGGGCAGGGCCTGCTCAAATCACTATTTATGCCAGAATCAGCAGGCATCATCTTAGCAACAGCATCCTGGCATGCTACACTAAGGCACAAACATGACAGCTTTCGCTTTTTTGATTTTAAATAAGTGTCCTATGAACTTCCTTTATTGTGAACATGACCGCAGGAAGCCGGTTCCACTGCCCATCCCAAACAAAAACTGGGGGAGCTTGGCTTCTTCTGGTTATCATAACCTTTTGCAAATAAAGGGGTTTCAGTTGCAAGAAAAATCTGTTTTATTCAGACCAATCCAGATGAAAAACCTCAGGAGCAAGCCTGGATCCTTTTCAAGAGTCAGGGAAATAAAAACAAAGAACAGCTGACTAATTCTCCCTTCTTGGTCCTGTAAAAGACTGAGTGGAATGTGAACGCTGCCTCCAGTATGAAGTTCAAAAATAAGCGTCATGAGGTAAATGCTCTTGTCCTAAAGCAAACTAGGACGAGGACATAAAAAGACACAAACAACCTACTTTGTTTCCAGTCCTGAGAATGGCCTGTCAGGCAACAAATAGTCCCTCCTGCCTGCACACAACTGCAGAGATTAATTGCTCTCATTTCCCAGTTTCGGATTGTAATTCATTTCCTCCTCCACCCCCTACCACCCTCCCCAAAAAAAGGGGAAAGTTATCCACAAACTTGAAAACGAAAGGAAATGCATATTATTCCTGGCATTAATTCAAGTCCATGTGCTTTAAGATTAGAGCTTGTTAGTGCTTTATCAATGCCAGTTTACAGCTAATGCGCTCCCAAAATGTTTAATCTGAGCTGCAGCAAAGATTTGCTTTGCTCTAGATGATCACTAAATTCAGTAAGAGAAACAACTGCAGCCATACAACAAAATAAATCACTTTCATCCCATACAAGTTACTCACAGAAGGCATTTTAAGTTTAGCATAACCTAAAGGTGCCAGGAAACATAATAATTTATCTATTCCTTTTATTTTATGGTAGCATGGAGGATTTGTACGGTCCCTCAACACAGAACAGAAGGAGCTGGGGGCTGATGTATCGTTCCTATCACCCACAAAATCATCGATGATGTGCAAGGAGCACCAGACCACCAGAGGGAGGGTCCTGCACATTCAGTCACACAACAGGAGCATCACAACCATGCTCAAGGCCAGAGCAGCACAGCACAGGCACATGGCAGAGGCTCAGAGCCCTCAGTAAGGGCTTCTTCAGCATGAAAGACTCTCCCTGAAACAGCAAATCCCAACTTCCTACTCTGTATGACGGCAGAAATCAGTGCCACCCATGTCATTTGATGCCCAACACTTGACAGCTCCAGCACTAGAATTAAAAACCTTTGCATGCCACACAGGGTAGATAAGAGCAAATGACTGAATATTTCTAGGACTATAAGATGGGAGTTTAGCTCCAAAAAACATATTTTGGATACTCCATGTATACTCCATTCTTTAAATTACTCTGCAAATAATCCCTGGAAGAGTTCAAAGGCCAGGCTGGACGGAGCTCAGAGCACTTGGGTCTAATGGAAGGTGTCCCTGCCCATGGCAGGGGTTTCGGACTAGATGATCTCTAGGTCCCTTACAACCTTTAACATTCCATGATTCTTGCTAGTATTTATAAAAGTAATTGATATTCCAACTTAATTTTAAGGCTGCTTTCCCAGTTATAAAGAATATTTCTGAGAACATGCAAGTTCATCAGTCATAGAATGGTTTGAGTTGGAAGGGACCTTAAAACTCATCTAGTCCCACTCCCCTGCCTTCCACTATCCCAGGCTGCTCCAAGCCCCATGCAGCCTGGTCTTGGACACTTCCAAGGACAGGGCAGCCACAGCTTCTCTAGAAAACTGTTACATATAAATTAAATATATTCTGCCAATAAATATTTTGGGAGGCCTAAGAAATAGACCAGCATCTATCTAAGAGTCATGATGCTGAAAACTCCTCAGGACCAGTAGTGGAAAGACATGAATTGACACAATTTTTCATACAAGAGAGTTAAATGTCTTATGATAAATATTAGGTTTGGATATTAAAAAGTTATAATTAACTATTAATAAGTCCAGGCACAGCCAAGACCTGGAAGGCACCCTCAGTCAGGCAGTTGACACAGAATTTGAGCTATGGCTAATCTGCTTACCAGTGCCCTCCTACAGCGATGCCACGGGATAGATTTACCAGCAAAGTCCTTTCTGGGCATCTGACTCAGACATGATGGAGCAGATTAAAGACAGAGGCAGCTTTTAGCACACAGTTTTGTGTGCACATCTCTTCAAGGTGGGAAAACAACAAAATTAAACAGGATGAAGCGTTCCTTTTCCCCTTCCTAAAAGCACGCTCGCATTTGGAACAGTCCTAATTTCCCACTGTTGATGCTGCGTGGCCTTGAGCTGAGCCTGCCACAAAGAGACTTTCCCTGCTTAAATTAGAATTAAAAAAATAAATGGCCTGATGTTCTATTTTTGACAGACGGTTCAATGAGCTTATAAGTCAAATGATCAGGCTCAGAGATCATACGACACGCTCCTTATGACAGTGGCGGGCTGGATTTGATGACCCTTGACAGCCCAGCCCTTCCATTCTGACATGAACTTGACTCCAAGTCTCTGCTCTGTCCTTCAGGGATCAGCACAGGTTTATCACAGCACAGACTGGGTGCAGCACATGAACATTTTTACAGTAACAGATAATACTCTATTCTCATGAAATTATTGTTTATTAGCCTTCCTGCCAGCCTGCTTGCAGAAGTAACTAATTTGAGAGTATTTTCATAAAGGAATTAATTAACACGTGTTTTTCTGGCTGCTGATGTGCTCTGATCAAGGCACCTGTAAAGACCAAGTGTGTCCTCTCAGCTGAACTTTCCAAAGCACCAACATTGTGCTTTGACAGCTGTGCTGCTGAGTTTTCCTACAGTGCAGAAACAGCTTTGGCAGCCAATGCCAGAGGAATTGCCAGTGGAGGAGACACATTCCTGGATCTCCTGAGCACCCTGCTCTCACACCAAGGTATCATCAAAGCCTTCTAGCAATGCATAACGCCATGGATATCATGCTGCAGTAAAACAAGACATCTTACAAGCCAGTGGACAGTAGAAAGGGGAAAAAGCTTCCACATCTTCAAGCATTCAAATAGTGGGAAATAATTTGTAGCCGCTCAGTATTTAAAATGAGGTTATAAAAAAGATGAAGTGGGACTTTTACACAGGCAGATAGTGATAGGACAAGGCTGAACACTTTTAAACTGGAAGAAGAGGTATTTAGATTGGCTGTTAGAAGGAAATTCTCTGCTCAGGAGGGTGGGGAGGCCCTGGCACAGGTTGCCCAGAGAAGCTGTGGCTGTTCCATCCCTGCAAGGGCCCAAGGCCAGGTTGAATGGGGCTTGGAGCAACCTGCAATAGCAGAAGGTGTCCCAGTGGCAGGGGGTGGAAAGGGTTGATCTTTAAGGTCCCTTCCAACCCAAACCACTGTGATTCTTGAATTTATGTGAAGGAGGTTGTAGGAATGTGTATGAAGGTCTTGTGCAGGCTCTAGTTTACAATCAAAAATAAAAGTCATCCAACCTTTGTGATTCAGCTTACAAACACAAAAAAGAGAAGTACTGAAGGAATACCCCAGTACAGAGTGACCTTGCAGCAAAAGAACATCAATTCTTTGCTATTTCTAACAAAAGGCACAATTCACCTGCAAACAAAGCGCTGCTCACACTGGTGAAATGTGAAAAAAATTGTAACTTCTTAAATTTTACCAAGTAAATTGTCAGTTTGTTCAACATCCACTGCTCAGCTTTGCTTTCGGCAACACTGGTGAAATGTAACAGACAACCCACCAGAGAACCAGAGCTTTCACCAGCTCCGAGATGGGCCCTCAGGACAACATCCCTCGTGTGCCGAATTTAAGTAACCCCTTTAACAATTGCAGGATGTTGAATGAGGTCATTTTTGCATGCATCACAAGTTCACGCTGTCCTCTCATTACCAGTAACAATGGCCAGCGAAGGTCCAGCCAAGAGAGATTTTTCCATAGACACAAACTACTCGGCTGAGCTACAGCCCCACTTGCAGACCAGAAAGCTGAAAAAATTTAACTGGTTGCTTATAAACTGTTCAGCCACAAAGGCTGTAGCAAGGCTACACTTTCAGAAGTTGATTTTTTTTTTGTAATTAACTGTCCTTGAGATGCCAGTGACAGACAAACGTGAAATTCTAAGTCTAAATCCTTTGACAGCCACAGGCTCTCAGATGTTTCTGAGAAAGTGAAGACAGTTTTGAACAGGTGACAAAAGAGTAGTTTGCGCCTGAAGGTGTTGGCAAGTTGTAAAAGCGGCTGCTTAATTTCCTAGAGCCCAGTATCAGTAACATCTCCATCACATGCATGGCCTGGAAAATTCATGGATTAAGTCCTATGGAACACACTAAGCTCTTTCAGGTAGGTATGAATTCCACACATCATTGCACCAGCCATTGTGCCAGTAAGTTCTCTTGAGACGCTCCAGAAAGCTCAATTCTCAATTACCTCCAAAACCCAGCTGCTGAAATACCTCCGCAGCAAGGTCCACAAAAACTTACTACATTTTCAAGCACGTAATTATCCAGACAATTTAGCTACAGATTTGTCTGTGATACCACTTGAGACTGCTTCCCCTATGTTACCACCTTGGGATAACTGATATTTCTTTAGGGATTTCTGTATTTGTAGAGATTGAGGAACGTTAATGTAACATTAATGTAACAAATCTCTCAGTGTAGCTGAAATAAGAAATTACTCTACTCCCAAGGCAAAGTTAACTGGTGTGTGAAGCTATTTTCACTCCCAGGCAAAAGAGTATTTTTTCCTTCCACCTCTACATATTCTCCTATTTCTTTAAAATCCTTTTCTTTTAATACCTTCAGTGTGAAATGCTGGGGTCCTGGTATTCCTGCAGGCTCATTTATGCTCAGGTGCATATTTCCGTGTCTTTAAAAGCCAAAAGGATATAAATCAGAATTCCTTGTACCAACATCAACCTCTTCACTAAATCTTTACCTGAAAATCCTGTAATCCCCTAGGATGCATCCACAGCCACCCAAGAATGACTCTACACTGCCTCATCTACAATTTACAGGGAATTGCAAAATGCATTAGGATGATGCAATAATGTCCTAATAAAGCCATGTAAGTAAAATAAAGTTCCATTCCAGACCAGAGATCAGAGCATTAAACTCATCATAAGCTGCAGTTGAAGTGGTGATTTTTATCAGAACATAAACGCCACAAATCAACTCTGCCTGATGCATTACTTCAAGGACTAAAAGTAGTTTTACTTTGCAACTGAAAGCTTTATGATGACTTGGAAATTCAACATAACCTGAAGACTGGCACGCACAAGCTCCAGGGCTGCCAGAGTTGTGCAGCCTCCAGAACATTGGGCACAAGGCATTTATTTAATGTGCCTTTTTCCACGAGACTGACTTGAACAGCAGCGTGTGGGGGAAAGGGACCTCCACACATTCAAACATCTGGTATGAGGAATAACTGAAGTTTGGCTGTTTGTCTGGGCTGTTTTTCATTCTGGAAGCAAGAAACACAGGCACCTAGTGAGGGATCTGAATAACTTAAGACCCGAAGCTGTTTTCAAATATGGATGATCTTTTCCTTAAAAAAATGTCAAAGTTAAAAAAAGACAAATAAATCAGGCTTAAGAGGACAGAACTCTTGAGGCACACAAGGTACTATAAGCGCACAATCTAGCTTGAAAAGCAGAAAACCTCTTCCAAAATGTTTATTTAAAAATAAATTATTTTTAAAAGCTGAGGTGCTACTCCCTTAACAGGGTCTTTTTGCCTTAGGCTGCCTAAGTGGAAATCACTGGGGATGTCAGTCAGACATATGTTAAAGTCTCTCTCTAACATTATGGTGAAAGAATGCTGGTTTAGAACATTTAAAATCATTATGCTACTAAATAGGGAGGAAAATAAACCATTAGCCTGTGATATTTAGGATCAGCCTAGGATACTTTTCATTTGGTTCACTCCAGCATCTGCCGTCTTTGTCCCTACTTTTGTAGGCATTTGCACTATTTAGGAAGTTGGCTCCGAGGTACGTCTGCAGTATCCAAGTTTCTTTCAGGGACATCTGCCTTCTCCCTATGTGCTTTTGTGGCACCAGGCATCTCGTATAACTGAGCATCTGTACCACTGGAACTGCTCAGCAGTAGGACGTGGCACAATCACTGTATTAGATCTCAAGTCCGTAAACATCGCAATATTTGCAACAAAAAGCCCCTCAAGTCACTTGAAGTGTCTTCCAAACTGTATCACCATCTGTGGGAAGAAGTCAATATTTGAGACTAGTTCAATTCCTGCACTTCAAACAGCATAGGGTAAAAGCTTTACATTGCTAAGCTCATGTACTGCTCCATCACACCCAAAAAAACAGTCAGAGGTGTCAAAAACTCCTACAAAAAATGCTTCTGTGGTAATATGACACTGAAAGCTTTGGGTAAATTCATCCACATCAACAAATGCAAAGCAATGCATGCAGAGACAGGAGAAAATTTAACTGGAAATACAATAGCAGCTGAAATTCCCCCTGGCTCTCACCATTAGGAGATCTTTCTACACTTGTCAGCTTTTACTTTTAGCATCCTGGAAAAGCAGTTGGTGTTCACAGCAAACTGTCACCTCACAATATACCCATTTTCTACATCATTTTGAACCTACTGAACAGGAGGCACTTGTTGACCTACACTTGTCTTCATTGTGAGCAAAGATTTATCCTCTCAAGCAGTTAAACCATGACAAGACCTTCACTTCTACCTTTGGTAAGGAAACACTTCAACAATTTTTTAGAGAAACACAGTGTCACCTAAACCTAACCCATTTACACAATTTCCACATCCTTCACACAGCTGATTTGTGAGCAGGGTTTTCCTCTGAAGAAGCTAGAATGAGGATGAGTCAATGTATTTTCCAAGAAGCATCTCACAGAAGGTACCAATCAGTGCAATGACATTGTTTGAAGGGAGAGTCCCCCCATCTCTTGTCTCTAGGAAATGCTAAAACAAGGTACAGGAATACCAGAGACACACAAAATATGCCAACTATAACACTGCTTTAGTCTCATTTATCTGATCTCCAGAGGCATTAACATCCCTCAGCATTTTGATCCTATTTCAAAATCCCCTGACTATCAATTTACACCAGAAAAAGTCTTTCCTACACTTAAAACTGTCCTCCTGCACTGAATTTCACTAAATTATCCTTCCAAAGAGAAAGTTGCTGCTTGGAAACTAGAAATAGACATCAAAACACACACATTAAATTTCTCTATTAACTGACACTGGCCTAGAATAAAATTGTCCAAGGAATGACAAGGTTTAGTTTTTTTAAATTATTTATTCTCTAATCCTGAAGAGGTCTGCTGATCTACACACTCCAAAAATCCCTGAAGACAACAGCATTTATCAGAACACTCCACTTGACTCAGGGTAGAAACTCTTAAAGGCTCTTAAATGGAACACATTTTGGCTGTGCCATGTGCCAGCTGATTCACAGGGCTGTCACACACTCCAGAGACAGAAGCTGTGGGTAAGCTGAGGGGTCCAGAGCTGCTCCATGGAGCAGCTCCCTGGAAGGATTCAGGCTTGAGGAAAAGGATTTGACAAGCACAGCAGGAGTCTTGCTGGATCCATACACTGAAGGGATGGTGGGGTCTGTCTGTCCATCAGCAGTGGTGGTGTGCTCCAGACCCTGTTTTTCATGCTGTAAGTGATCAGCTTCTCCAGCAGTGCCCTGAGTATTTTGTCCAGATGGACAAGACAGACATAAGGACCTGGAGCATATCCAGGAAAGAGCTGTGTGGGAAGGGGCTGGAGGCCCAGGAGCAGCTAAAGGAGCTGGAAAGGCGCTCAGCCTGAAGAAAAGGAGGTTCAGGGGGGACCTTGTGGCTCTGCACAACTCCCTGACAGGAGCGGACAGCCATGGGGGGTCAGGCTCTGCTCCCACGGAACAGGGACAGGAGGAGAGGAAATGGCCTCAAGTTACACCAGAGGAGGTTGAGCTTGGATATTTGGAAAAATTTCTTCACTGAAAGGGTTGTCCATCCCTGGAACAGGCTGCTGCCCAAGGCACTGGTGAAGTCCCTGTCCCTAGAGGGATTTAAAAGCCACACAGATGTGAGACTTGGGGACGTGGTTTAGTGGTGGCCTTGGCAGTGCAGGGAGAATGGCTGGAGTTGATCTTAGAGGGCTTTTCCAACTTAACTATTCAATGATTCTATGCAAAATTGCTACAGAAAATCAGCTTTAGTGGTCTAATTGTTAAAAAACACAAATGCAACTTCAGGTGACAAAGAGACACCTCACTGGAAAACTTTGAAAAACAGCAGCAAAAACATTTTCTAAGAAGATCACACGTTTTCCTAATGCACTGCAGCAGAAGCTCCCAGTACCCTTATCCCAAAAGCATTACTGTGCACTATCCCTACAATAACACTGGACAGGATGCAACTTTCACCATATTTCGTCCTTATCCAAGTTTAATTACTGACTGGCTAATTTAACCACTGTCACCAATTAATTAGAATAAAAAAGCCAGAAGCAGAACTAGCACAATACAACAAAACAAGATTAAGCTTTACTGGAATCTACTCTGAATATTTTTTAAAATTCCATGTCAACAGACATTTCCTTTTTGCAAACTGTTTGTGAGCAGTTGATGTCCCTATTAGAGAAACATCTGGAGTCTTTGTTTTTGAATTTACTTCTCAACATTTGAGATTGACCTTTCCATTTCTAAATCAGGTTTCATCCAGATCTTTTTGGAAAAAAAAAACAAACCACAACCCACTGCTGGTTTCCAAGTACTGCAGCTGCCAGCTCATTGTACCTCTGAAAGTCATCAAAACCCTGAACTATACTTCAGGAGGCCTCCTAAACACTGTGAATGTATCACAAAATCACAGAATGATTTGGTTTGGAAGGGACCTTAAAGACCATCCAGTGCAACCCCTGCCATGGGCAGGGACACTTACCACTAGCCCAGGGTGCTCCCAAGCCCTGTCCAACCTGGCCTTGGACACTTCCAGGGATCCAGGGGCAGCCACAGCTTCTCTGGGTAACCTGTGCCAGGGCCTCACCACCCTCCCAGCCAGGAATTCCTTCCCATTATCCTATCTAACATTCCTCTCTGGCACTGAGAAGCAATTCCCCCTTGTCCTGATACACCATGACTTTGTCCCAAGTCCCTCTCCAGCTCTTCAGCAGCTATTTTAGGCCCTTGAAGGGGCTCTGAGGTCTCCCTGGAACCTTCTCCAGGTGAACAGCCCCAGCCTGGCTCCAGAGCAGAAGTGCTCAAGTCCATATCATGTGGACCTTCAAGTTTCTCATGCACCAACACCCCAAGTCCTCCTCAGGGCTGCTCTTGGATCCATTCTCTGCTTGGCCTCTATCTATTCTTGCAATTGCCCCAATCCATGTGCAGCACCTGGCACTTGGCCTTACTGAAGCCCACGAGGCTCACAGGGGCCCCACCTCACAAGTTTGTCATGGAGAGTCCTTTCAGAATTCCCTTTCACAAACCACCCACGTTCCTCCACACTTTTCTCTAATTAAGCACATCCCTTCTTCAAAACTCATATATTCAACACGTCTCCACTTTTTAAAAATTCCTCTTTCTTCCTGTCCCAGCTAGACCCTTCCCATCTTAATTTCCTGAGCTTCCATAACACTCTGCTAACTTTTTTCCCTCCAAAATCCCTTTATAATCACTTAATCCCATCAACTCACAACTCTTCTACTGTGTCTCATCCACAGCTCTCCTTTTGTGCATCTGTACTTCCTCCCAGCCCAGTCTTACCCTGCTGGAGTCAGACACGAGGAACCTGGAGAGGAAACATCCCAGCCAGGCTTCCTAAGCTTTAGAGAAACTATTGGATGTGGCATGACCCCAGCAAGAAGGAAATGAATCCCTTAAACACCAGACATTGGTTTGTGCAGGAAGAAAACACAGCAGCCCCTTTTTGACTGAACAGTACATAAATATAACAATTTCACCTCCCCACAGCTCTGTTATGACAGAAACCAGAATATCACGTTCAGTTTTGTTATTGCCCATTTTGTAAAGGATGTTCCAACCAGCAAGTACACGACACAGAGATTTGAGAGCTACAGGAAATGCCTGTGAGATTTTACTCTTTTTTTTTTTTAAGCTCAGGCTATTTGTCCTACTTGATTACAACCTCTAAAAACCATTTGCCATGAAAAAAATGAGAATATTGAAGTGTTATTTAATCTGGTAAGGAAGCTCACAAAATTAGCCATGACAAGAAACTGAGAAATACAAATGAGAAACAAGATATTTTTATACCGTTTTCAAATAGCTGAGGAAATCAACGCCTGAATTTGTCAAAAAGCGGTGGGATCTCAAACTTTTCATACCTCCAAGAAGAGGTGGCATGAATTTTCCTCTGACAAATAAGTAATGAACTCAAAACACAATAACCACACAGAACTTGAGGATTTCGGTGTACAGTGAAATGATTTACACAAGCCAAAGGCCTTGGACTTTTTCTGTCTTGTCCTATAACCCAAGCTACATTCATTTCAGGTTTCATACGTCAAATACTGAGCAAAACAGGCCAAGGAAAATGGTTCAGGTGAATTCCACGAAAGCTCTCGGGGTTGTGTAGCCTTTGGCAGTAACCCCTGTCCTCTAGATTTCCATCTGGTAGTTGTCCATTTCTATTCACTTTTGACAGAAGCTAAAAAAATACACAATTTGTTTCTGAAGCTCTAACACCAGGATCAGGCCTGAAATGTTCATTAGCAAGTCCTTGGAACCTTCCAGTGAGAGATGTCCCTGTCCATGGCAGCAGGACTGGAACTGGATGATCTTTAAGGTCCCTTCCAACCCAAAACATTCCGTGATAAATCTGGTTGTTCAGCCACACAAAATTATTTAACTCGTGCTCTACTTGCTGAGCTGATTTTTTGGCTGATCATTCCTGCTTTTGAGAAATAAACCTTTCCCCTCCAGGAATCTTAACACTTCAAAGCCACCTCCAGCTCATATTTTCCCCATGTAAGCATTTCAAAAGTCCTCAGAACTTGAAGGTCTGAACTCTGTGGCTCTCACCTTATACTGCACTTCAACACAAGTACTTTAGTAGGGGCATTTTTGAGGGCAACCATTGATGTATTTTTAAAAATATGGATGTTTGCAGAACTTACCTCTTTCTCAGTATCCCTGGATATACAGGTCCATTGGTTTTCCTTCACACTGTATGCCCAGAAGTCAGCCAGATCCTGAGTTCCATCCCAGCCACCAAACAAATAAACAGTTTCTATTTAAAAAAAGAGTTAATTTTATTTTAAACAGAGAATGTGTTTAAACAGGCTAATGCCTACAAAATATCTGTGACAAACTATCAGAAGAGAAATTTAAACTCTTTTTTTACTTAAAACACCACTCCTTTTTGAATGGAACTAGTCATCAAGACAAAAATGTGGTTTGGTTTAGTAATGGAAGATTTTAGGATTGATAGGCAGCCAATTCTCAGAGTCATTTTCTATTTCTACATTTACATAAGAGGCAATCAAACCCACAGCCTTCTGATTAAAATTCCAGACAGACAAATGAACAATATTTAACATTTTGGATCCTGTGCATGTAGTCTATCAATGACATCTCAGCCTCTGCCCTGTTTGGTGCAGGATTTATGTATCAACGAGGTTTCAGAGATAGGAGCAGCAAAGTTTTTCTGTCTAGTCCATCCCTTAGAAAAATCAACTAAAAAATACACTTCAAGGGAAATGTCTTGCATGAAGTAACTTACCCAATGCCACAAAAGCCAGTGAGTAGAAGAGTCACAAATTTAAGTCAGTGTTTCAGGGCTGTCACCTCAAACCCACAACTGCTCTGTGTACAGCAAGTTCTAAAACTTCCTAGACTCTCTGATAAAACCAGATGAAGCCTTTGAAGAGGGGAAGTATTTAAGAAAGGAGTTTCTGCTCTGCCATGGGGAAATAACTAAACTGCTCCCATTATAAAAACAGCACTATCTGGTCTCAAATTCTAAAAATACTTCATTTTTAGAGTGCATTAAAACATAACACAAAGCCAAGTCCAAGAAGAACAAGTTCCTCAAGACGTGCAGAGCTTTGAAAAACTCCTTTAAAATCCACAAACCACTTCTATTATGGAGGTAATGGCCAATTTTTAATCCAACGCCAATTAAAGCGTGGAGTTAGTGCACGATTATAAAATGGGACTAGTCCCTGACCCTTACCTACCATCAGGATAGTGGTCATCACCATGGAAAGGTTACCCTGGTTCATTAACTTTAATTACCCTTCCTCCTGGACTCAGGGCTCCCTGTGTTCCCTGCAAAGAGCAGGTCCCTTTGTGCGCATAAATTCTCACAGCTCACAAAACCCACATTACCACAACAGCTTCATTGATAGCCGAGAAAAATAAAAGATTTGGCACCAGCTAAAAATCCTACTGGGGCCTTGCCAAAATGTCAGGCCTGCCTGGAAAGGCTTTGTTGGCTCACATGAAATTTAATAGCAAACCTGAATGACTCCGATGAAAACTCAGATTTTGGAAGTTACCTAACCCAGGCTGACAGAATTAAATGTGAGCACTGAGAGAGGAGCACAAGCACCCAGCTGATGCTGAGCATCCCCAGAGCAACACCCTGAACACAAGTGGACATGAACTCAGTGCCAGACCCATTTTTCATTATGAAGTAAAATGTAGCTCACATGAAAGAAGGGCTCCATCACTATCTAGAACCAATGAAAATAATTTTTTTAGTTCCATGCCTTATTGCAGAAGTATATGCATATTTTAGAGGAAGGTTCCATGTTTTAAGAGCAGTATTTCTTAATGTATAAATGCATCTGTTGCTGGTAATGTCAACTAAATAATTTTTTTATAGTTCTCCTAAAATTTGTAATTGTTTTCCCATGGCATAAAGCAAAAAAATAGTTGTTTGGTGGTTTGTGGGATTGTTCTTGTTTGGTTTGGGTTGGGTTTGATTGTTTTTGTTTGGCTGGCTTTGAGTTTTTTGAGGATTTTAGGTTTTTTTTGAAGTCAGACTTCACTCCATTTCCCAACCAGCATCATTGCTTGTATTCTAGCTGTTAATTCACATTTTATGTGAGGGAGGTTTTTTCACCCTGCATGCAGAGACCCAACCAGGACAGATGTGCAAGGCCAACATTGAAGGAAGAGGACAGAGGCAACAAATCCCAGGCAGCAGCAGTGGGGCAGCTCAAGGGGAGCCCAGTAGTCCCACACCAATATAACTCTGGTAGCACTGGGGAACTCAAGGAGGAAAGGATCCTCCCTCTGCATCCAAGCAATATGGAACACAGCAAAATTGATGCTGCTTTATTAAAGCAAGTCTCTATTCAGCTTTAGGGGCAGAGCAGGAGAATTTTCAAACCTAGCTGCAAGGCAACAAGAAAAAACATGAAAGCAATTATATTTACCCAAAGCTTTTACCAGATACATTTAGGAAGTCAAATTTCTCCTCCAGCATCCTCAGCTTATTTCCTCTACATTTATTTCTGAATACAAATTCAACACTCTGAATTAAATATGTTCTGTGAGTTTTTCTAAACTGCTTGCTCAGTCAAAAATTTTTCTGTAATGTCTGAGTTCTTTTCTTCCTTTACTCTCTAGATGATTAAGGTGCCAGAGAAGTTGTCAAATTAGAGGATGTACATTCCCAACAATCAATATATTTCCTGTCAACCTCTCCTTAATTTCTATCTCTCAGAAAAGCAGCAAAGCAGCCCTCTCCAACCCATTAAATATCGAAATTCCTGGAGTGGTTTCAGTCCAGGTTCACACACATTCTCAAGGATAGTTCTCTAACTCCTGTTAACTCAATTTTCTCCACATTATGAAATCCTTGGTGGGATTCTGGTACAGGAGGTCTTCCTCAGTGAATACATTCCAGTCTTGGTGACATATTTAACTACATTCTTTGGTCAAGTTGTATTTATTTCCATGTTTCTACTAGAACAGCTCTCCATGGAATATAAAAGAATTGTGGATCTCCAGCACTTCTGCAAGGTCCATCAGTCATCCCCCAAATCTCTCACAGGAGGGCTAACTTCAGCAGAGACCGTGTTGCCCAGGGAATTATTCAGTTATACTTTGAGTATCTCAGAGGATGGACATTTCAGACCAGATTCCTGCTGCAATGACTGATTAACTTCATTACAATCTTTTCCCCCTAATATCTAATAGGATTTTCCCTTCCTGTCCTTTATCCTACCCCTCTGCTGCCCCAAAAATGAGCCTGGCTTTCTCCATATTCTCACCAGTAGCTGAAGACAGCTCTAAGATCCTCCCGTGAACCTTCTTTCTACCAGATGAACAAAAGCTCCCTGAGCATCTCCTCACACATCACACGCTCCAGCCCTGATCACCTTGGTCAGCTCAGTTTGACACAATCCTTACTGTCCCAGAGAGCCCAAATCAGGCACAGCACTCCAGATGTGCCCCCGAGTACCCAAAAGAGGAACATCACCCTCCCCTCTCCCTGCTGGCCCTGGCACAGCCCAGCCAGGAGAGAGTGGCCTTCAATGCCACAAGGACACATTGTCAATGCACATTCTGCTTCCAGCACCAGGCAAATCCTTCCATGCAGTCAGTCTCCAGCCTGTCCTCCTGCACAGCTGTCACATCCCAGGGGCAGGATCAGAACCTCACAATGCTCTCCTGCAGCCCCGCAGGGTCCCCTGCACTCATGGTCCTGTTCCCCAGTTCATCAGCCACTGCCCTCCCAGTCAGCTGCCATCACACACTTGCTGGGGTTGTACTGGAGCATCACTGTCCCTAAAACTCTGAAGGATTCCTCTCGGAAATAAAAAAAACAATTAAGGTGTAAGACATCTCAAAAGCCTTCTACAAAAGGATGTCACTTCCCCAAGTAGCACCCACACCTTTAGTTACATGCCAGCAGTGCTGCCCACTTTGAGAAGAGCATTTAAGAGCACAAATATAAAACCAGCTCTAAATCTTCTTGAGGTATCACACCCCTTGGTTTCTGAGCCACAGTTCAGCTGGATAGAAGCTGGCTGAATACAGGGGTTTTTTTAAGGATAGGCATACAGTCTCAAATGTGAAAGCCCCATGAAGTTGAGTAACCTCCAGGATTCAGCAGCTGTTTGTGTTTCAGAGCTTAGAAGCCATCTGTGTTTTGTTTCTGAGATCCCTTCATCCTGTACACAAGTCTTGTCTTTAAATATCTTATGGATAGCAGTGTTTTCCTCAGGCAAAACAGAATCCTTCATGTCTGCTGCTCTCTCTTCATCTTTTTCATCTTTCCATGCTACTTTTGAACCAGCCTTGTCATTTCTGCTGTGCTGCCCACGTATACAATGGGCACGCTGGGCCCAGTGCTCTGAATCTCCCTCTGTTCCCAACCAACAGATCTGTCCTCATTTATCTAATGGAAGGAAGCAAACAGAATTCCTTCGGACGAAAGGAAAAGCAAAATGATGTACAACCAAAATTACACAACAGTTGCACTTCAGTGAGAGAACAGAGGTACCATATCAATAAAGACTATTTCACTAATGTTTTCCCTCAAAAAACTGTTTCACTTGCCAAAGAGAAGAGAAATGGAGACAGAAGAAAAATCATCCTGGTTGCTTTGCTGTTATTTCTAAAGCAGGCTCAAGGGAAAACTTCAACATTTAAGAAAGCCTCATATAACACCAAATATCTTTTTTTTTAATAGAATGATTTCTATATGGTCCATATTTCTATTGTTACCAAAACTATTACAAGGCTTTATGGACTGCACTGTCATTCACTGTGTCTGCCCTGTAAGAGCAGAAGAGATCAATTCCACCTTGCCTATGGAATTATAAACCACATCTCCGAACAACACATACTGTTCATAAGTACTGAAAATACTCCTTAAAACTTGCGCTTGGCAATTCACTTACCCATTCCCTCTTTCTTCCAGAATAAGCACTGGAATTTTGAAACATGTGGCATATCTGACCCATAAAGAGCCCAGGAAGGGTAGACTCAAAGAGCTGTTAATAAGGAACCAGTGCCAAATGCTGACACCCTCATCCAAAACTCCATTAGGGTTCAATTCTGTGGGAACACTCTTCTGCACTGGAGCCTGTGTGTTACTGTCCCAGTATTTCCCCAGGGCCTACAAAAACAGCTTCTCATGTCTGACATGCAGCACACAACACTGTGTACTTGTGTAGTTTTGAGGTTGGTTGGGGGATAATTTTGTTTTAATCTATGTACCTGGGTTGCAACTACTAAAATACTTCGTCTTCCTTGTAGAAAAGCAGAGAGAACTCTCCAGCCTCCCACACGGAGAGCTGCATGAGAAACGCACCTTGCAGGGAAAAGCAGGAATAACAGGAGCTGTCTGTTTTCATTTGCAGCCTAGAGCTTTAAAGTACCTAACAGTGGTTTCAGCTATAACTGTGAATTTCTCTTAGTTTATGTTTCTGCACATACATATCAAATTCAACTTCCTAATTCTGCCATTCAGAGTCATTCCAGTCTGAGTGTTAATGTGATTAAAATGATGGAGGATATTGTGGAAATCACTAACTTCCCATTTTTAATTTCTCTTTTTTTCTTATATATAGGAAGACATCAGGCTGCATTCTCAGTTCTACATCCCACAATGCCTACAGCTCCATTTCAAAGTGCTTCAAGAGCTTCCCAAAGCATCAGGAACACTGCACTTACTCAGTCAGCTGTGGCAGGTATTAAAAACAGGAGTGTCAGATGGAAATGAGCTCCAGCACAAGTTACTGGCTGCCAGCAGAGATGCTGAATTCTCTTTCAGTTACTTTCAGCCTACTCTAAGTGAAAGTTAAGCCATGCTAAAAGGCAGCTGAGACCAAGTTAATCCATGCTCTACCCGAAACTGATAAAAACAGTCTCAGTGACTCCATGCATTAGCAGCAACCTAAGATCTAGTTCAGCTACTCACCAATCCATATCCTCTATCTTAACACCAGCACGTGTATCCAGCAGGCTCAGTACTATTAAGTTAGAATTATTTTCCTAGTCAGCAATAAGTGGTTAAAATCTCCTTGAAGTTAATCAAAATGCCAAACCATTTATAGTTCATATATAGCTACAGCAGGTCTGGCCATCAGAGATTAAGATCTGCTTCCAACACTTAAATCTATGTGATATAAAACTTGAGAATCTCCTTGTAAGTATGATTTTGCTGTCTGTTTCACTTCACTTCCAAAAGATTTAAGTTGAAGAAAATACTCATTTTTGAGAAGGACCTCACTTCTCTAACAAGGAGTGCAAACTGAGACGATTTTTCTTCAGTTGCTAAAGTCTTCTTAAAAAAACCCACTCAGCAGGTGTGTAAGGCAGGAGAGGATGTCTTTGAAGGGAAGAGAACACCACTGCTCCCTTTTCATTAACACTGGATCTGTCCAAGGTTAGCCAGGGAGCTTTCCAGCCCCAGTCTGTAAAATGCATCCTGACATAACTGGCTCAATTCCCACCAGCTCATTAAACTCCACCTATATTCAAAAGGAAAACTCCAGCAATCAGCAATGGGAAACAGCCCCAAGAACTTCCCCTGGCCTGTCATGAGCCAAATTAAATGGCAAAACTGATCATCTCAAAAACATTTCAGCTATTACAAGTCTCAGTGGACCTGGATGCAAAACTGAAAGCAACTTCCCAAACAGCCCACAGGGAAACTTTGGGAAGGTATCCCACCACCTCTAAATACAGCTACAGCATGAAATGACCACCACGACAGAGGGAAGGAGATCCAGGACTCCACCTTGGTGGGTATTGTCCAGCCACTTGTGTGAAAGTAAAACAAATAAAATAAAATGTATATATTATACGTACTAAAATAAATTGTATATATTTGATAAATTTATAATATACATGCTATATACATATCCATAAATAAAATAAATATTAATATATATTAAATACACACGTATATCCAAAGTACATATAATATATACAAAATCTATCACGAAATATTACAAAATACATGGATGACTTTCACTGCCTTGTTAAAGCAGAGTGAAACTGCAGTCAAAAGCAGAGCTGACAACCTTACTGTTGCTGGAAAAGCAAGAGGAATGGAAAGGAAGGCTCACACTATCATGGATATTTTATTTTCAGGAGGTGTGCAGGACTATCATTTCCAAGTTGACATGGATCATGTTTCTTCCACGCTCTTGTGAAACACTACTAATTCCCGAGGCCACTAGGGAGCGTTCCCAGCCTCTGCACAAACACAGCAAATCCTCCAGCAGCGTTTTGTTCTAATCAATCTCAAACCTGTCCCACCAAATGAAAGAAGTTTACTCTCCTACACCAAATAGCTCAAGTGCTTCCTCCAGAGCAGTAACTACTCTGAGCAAAAGCCAGAGGCTGCAGCTACTGCTGGATTTTTGCTTGTTCACTATGACTTAGCAAATTACTCTGGAAGGTCCTATCCTGTCACATGCTCTGTCCCCGTCCTGTGACCACAACAGATATGGCCATGGGCATTTTTTTTGCCAACTCCTTCAGTGCCACTCTAGATTCCTATCCAATACCCACACCCTGATCTTGTTTCTCCCTTCCCAAGAAAAATCCTTTCCTTCATACAGCAAAGACTTGGGCAGATGCTTTCCTTATTTTAGTAACAACTGACGTAGCACAGAAATCTGATTAAATAACAGATGAAGATACAGAAAATTATGCAGAACAACAATCACTGGAACTGTTCCTGATACACCACCCCATTTTCTTTTCTCTGCAGGTTCTCTGAACAGAGGCTGAGCCATTCATTAAACTGCTTAAGGAAACAGTTTTGCAAGAGATGTCGAAAGAATGATATCTAACAGGAGTTTCTTGCACACTGTGGGAATTAGAAGCCACTCCTACCAAAATACAAGGAATGTTTCAACACATCAGATCTATTGCTTGAGCACAGCCTGTAGCAGATAAGGGAAATTATCCCTAATTTCTCTTCTCTTTTGAAATCCTGCTCCAAGATGGTAGGAGGAACAAAAAATTAAAATCAATTGTTCTTGGTTTCTTAGTTAAGACAAGACAATGGCTAAGGCATAACACAGAATTATTAGGGAAGAAAGGGAAAGGCAGCTGGAATATAGATCCAGAGAGGAAACAGAGCATTTAATCCAACTACAAGAAAGCGTGATTTTTTTTTTCCTCAAAACCTAACACAGTGTCTGAAGAAAAACACATTTGCATACTTATCTGGAAAACAACTGATTAAATAGTTTAGTTAAGAAATGTAATAACTACTTACCTGTCTGCACATCTATAACCATCTGATGGCCACCTCTCATGCCTGGCCGACTGTCTTCCCCGTCACCTTCAGAAAAAAAGGGAAGGGAGTTTTCCATTGTAAAATTTTTAAACCAAAGAAAGATACAGCCTCAACATGGAAGCAGAGGAATTGAGTAACTCACCCTTCTTTAAACACTAGCACATCACTTTTTCCAGGAAATATTATTTTTGTGTATTATAAAAACTGTACGAAGTTTTATACTGAATTATCTGGTGACTGACAGTACAGAGAGAAGTGAATAGTGCAACTCCCAGTGCCTTGGAAAGGAGCTTCAACGTTCCTGACGCACTTGGGGCACACAGAAGAGCTCTGAGTTGTCCTTGCAGCTCTCCAGCAGGAACAACACAGCCACCCTTTGGCTTCCCTTCCATCTCTCCCCACCTGAGAGCTGCCTGAGGGCTGAGCTGTGGGAACAGATACTCAAATGACAGGGAAATGAACCCCTGGGATGGCAGCAGGAGGTGATCTAGACATAGCACACCCGGCTTTGTACCAGCTATTCTCACATCTAAGGGAATTCCACCTGCCCAGTTAAAGCAGCTTTCCAACTACTTTATATATCTTAGGCATTCAGGACAGGTGACACAGATAACCTCTCCCAAGGGGCTTGGGGACTCTGCTCCACATTTGGCAATTGTCACCTTGGAGCCTACACTTGCTCTGTGACAGTGATTTTTGTACTATGCAGTTAAGGATGCTGCTACAAGTCTCCTCTCAAGGCAGACAGGAATGGAAAAGATTCTGCAGTTTGGATATACTGTGTAAGAGATCAAGACTTCAAAAGATCCACCTCATTTAAAATACTCCCTGTTAAGATAATGTACTTATTTGCCAACTCTCCACTTGAAGTTGAAGCTACATCAACTCCTTGTGCTAAATCCAGTAACACAGGTAACTGTTCTGATGTTTAACAAATATTCTGGGATTTCTTACTAAACTGATGATCTATCCTTAAAGTTACCACTTGTATTCCTGCAGTGTTCCTTACTCAACCAGAGAGCAGGCTGAATTTCACTGAATTTGCAGACAAATGCAACTTTTTCGGAGAAGAAACCATTCCCTAGAACTCTCCTAGAGGAGACTTTCTTGCATCATTTTCTTGCTCCACATTCTCAAAGGAACAAGACAGAACTGGCAGTACAGGAGCTCTATCTTAAGAAATGTCCTTACCTTTGGTGCTTTTGGGGATAATCTGCCCCCAGCGAGGTTTGTACTCTTGCTGACTGATATACTGATTGAACAAGCCATCTGCAAAACAAAAATTTTGCTGGATAAAAAATTCATCCTTCCATTATCGCAAAATCACTTTTAATGTGGATAACTTCAGCCTAACTCAATCCAGTATGCCAATCCAAAGCCTCCATTTTCAGTGAGCTCTCCATTATGTGTCAGTTAGTTTGCTAAACTTTTGTTAGTTGGTTAAACTTTTGTTAGTTTGTTAATGAACTAAATGTGCAAGCACTAAAATAAAAAGAATACTTGCTACTAGATCAATCAGGAATTATCCAGTTTGCCTGCCAGGTCGTGCCAAGTGTCTATAAATCTCCAGTGTGGTGAATTTAATTAAGAATAGAATTCCTCCCCCTTATTTAAGCAAAAGGAAAGTTGCCAGTGCATATAAAATTCAGCCATTTTAGTGCACATTAAGTTAAAACTAGGTCAGACAGCATCTCTAGAGCTTCATCTGAGAAGAGAAGGGAAGCAGAGCAGATTGTCTAAATGCTGTGATATGGGACAACCAAGCCCTGGATGAAAAACAAAACAATAGTTTACATTCTCTTCAGAGAGTTAAGCAAGAAGAGCAATAGAGGAGGTGTTAGATCCCAGGCCAGATGTGCTAAGTGCAGCGTTTCTGTGAGCAGCACCAGCTCCAGTACTTTATCCACACTCCCCTTGTGCCTTCCACCTCTTCAGCACCCAAAGACCAGTTCCTAGTCCTGTTCAGATGCTATCAATCTATCACATAAACACCAATTTTCTGTAAAAGAGACTTGTAACACCCACACTCCCTAGGACTGCCCTCCACTCTGGGTAAGGCTTGGCATGTGGGGAACTCGGTGCTGTTGTTCTCCAAATGTCTCCTCTGAAACACCTACCTCACCTTCTGTAGCACAACAAACTATGAGAGCACCTGAGCACTGCTTTCCTGGCTACAACTCACCCATCACCCACCATCTCAACACATAATCTCTTCCTGACTAATGTTTCTGCTGTATTCATGTATTATTGCATTACCTGGAAAAAAAACAATAGGAATTTAATAGACAATGAACGCCTCTGCTTATTTATACAAAAGCCCTTTGTAGATACATAGGCAAGAAAGAATGATCCTCACTGAACACATCCCTATTTATTTAGAAAAAGGTAAAAATCTTTGTTAAGCATGACAAAAGACTCAGAGAAAATTTCAAAGTGTTTCCTGGCATCCTGTAGTTTGTCGTGACTGAAATCCAGGTTTTAATTAAAACCCAAGCCAGCAGCAAGTATTTCCTTGGAGAAGATGAATGCTCTATTTAGAGACCATCTAACAGGAAAACAAGGGCACTCAAGAGCTCCTGAAAGGTGATGAGTTTGGTCTGAAAATATAAAATTTTATAAACTCAGCTGTGCAAGTTTTTCCAAATAAATACTCTGAAAACAGGGCAGATTTTACTTTCACCTCCGTGCCAAAACCAGCAGCTCTCCCCCCACATTAGGTAATCGAGGAAAGCCAGAAGTTTGCTCAATGTATGTAGAAAGAAAAGTGGTTTATTTTGGGTTTAATAGCAGGGTTCTTAACTCCCACTTCTTCAGCATTTATGAAGTTGGGACAACACATGAGAGGCTCGAAGCTTGAGATCTCATAAATTCTGATTCAGAAAAGCCAGGCCTAGTAGAACAAATGCATGTGCTGTAAGAAATCCCACAGTGACTCAGCCACAAACCCAGACAGAAATGCAGCTTTTTGGTTATCGTTACAGCCTTGGGTCTGCAAGACAGAAACCAAAACCATATTTATCCCGATGGCAGCCACTAGATAATTGGACATAAATAGCTCAAAAGGATGAATTACAGCACATAGGATCTGAAAGGGTGATTTAACCTCTCTCCCATGCTCTACACCCACAGGCTGCACTTGTCAAGATATGACACTTCTCCCCTACTGTGCCTTCAGCCTCTTTTAATAATGCTTCTTGTCTTCCGTGGGACATCGGTTTGGAAATACTCCAGCTTGCTTCCCAGAAATGTTTCCTTCTGCTGGAAGCAGTTCCACATTCACTCTACTTACATTGCAAACCAGCAGCAGCTTGTTTTGGAAGCTGAATCACCACCTGTCTGACACCACCAGGGAAAAAAAAGGAGGATTTCTAGGTGGATTCTGTACCCAACGCCAGACCTACGCCAGCGCACTCCTTATGTTCCTTGTCAGGAGAGCACTGCTGACCAAAAGGTCTCCAAAGCTCCTGTGAGGCACTGAGGATCAAATCTAGGCCTGCTCAGGTCTGTCAGCTGTTCCCAATGAATCAGGAGTTTAAAATAAATTTCGAGACTCTTGTCAAAAATAAAAAAAAAAAAAAAAAGTGTCGGGTGGAAGTTTTTAAATGAAGTGTTTTCTTTTGCTCCGGAGACCTCTCACTTCAATGTCCACGTTTACTAAAATTACAGCCAAAAAAACGACTTGTACTATTTTCAAGCCCTTTGCAGCATGTCATGACGCATTTTGGATGTAACAACACGAAGTTCACTGTGATTAAAGCTCGGTAAATTCTGCCTCCCTGATAACCCAAGTCTTTATTTTGCCAGCCAATTGCAGGTTACTCAGAAAGGATTAGGACAAACATTGCGGACAAAAATATTTAACTTTCTGAAGCCACTCAGGAGCAAGTTCTATCAAGTTTGCGGGTTTTTAGACAACACACATCTCCAGGCAGTGTTGCTGAAACCTATTCACTTCACTGCCAATGGCTCAAAAACCTTCAGTGACATTTAGCCCATAATTTCTGGGACCTAGGGTTTGAGGTTTTAAGATTTTTCTCAAACCAAAGAAAAGTAGCCAGAATACCTAAACAGTTTGAGGCTTTTTGAGTCACAAGCTACCTTCTGTAGAAAACCTGAAGGAGAGAGATGTTCTAGCAAATAAAAATCCAGCTGTTACTCGACAATTTCCTCAATATTTGGGAGAAACAAGGAAACACCATTTTTTTTCCAGCCTCAGACATGTAATATTTTCTGGCACTTTGTTCTTCATAAAAATGAAACAAGGTTTGCTCTCAAATCCATGTAAGTTATCCTTCTTCTACACAAACTCTACCATTTACTTCCCAGAGGCTTTGGATCCCTATCCAGCATCTCCCCTCCACATATCCCGGTATACATAACAGCTTTCTCAGAACCAAATCCAAACAATATTAGATGGTAAAATTCAGGTATACGTGTCTGTCTAGAGCTTCCAGGGGAATACAATTGCTCCTGTGCATCCTGTTCCTGTGAATCCTGAGTTCTGGGAGACACTGGGAGCCTGCAGGCTGAGCATCAAAACTTCTTGTTTGTCACACAGGATTGACTTGTCACCAGATAAACACATGTCACATACTGACACTAGCAGTGCCAGAAAGAACACCTCAGTCCTTGGAATACTAATAGGAAACAAGCAGTTCTTCCACCCATTCCAAGCAGCTTTCCACGTCTACAGGAGCTGCGAGTGGTTCAACCAAGCAATTTGCACTCCACATACTCTCTCTGTAGGAATATTAAGCAGATTTTTTCCTTCAATAATATAGGCCCAAAAGCTATAGGAATGGATCCAAATGTGAAGCATTTGAACCGAGTCTGTGAACCAGCTGAGATTTAGGGAACCTTTTCTTTTTGAGACGAAGTCAGGCAGCTGCCAGAGTTTCCATTTGCCCATTTTCTAAGTGTAACGCACAAGTCAAAAGAATCAGTGGGAAAAGTGTGGCTGCCTGCCACTGAGCTCTCAAAAGAAATCATCTGGTGATGTGAGGTGGAAGACAGCGTTCATCATTAGCAATGCAAAAGAACAAGAGTTAGCTCTGCCAGCACTAATTCTTGACCACCTACTCTTTTTCTACATGACTAAGCCTATGGAAATAGCCCGCGAGAGATGCAGAGCGTTGCACTTTGTCAATACCCACCACTGCAAATATCAAACTCTCCAGAAGACATTTTAGGCTGCACTGAGTGTGCAGTATCTCTGTCAACCTCACTGCACTTCTGTTTGTGCCTTTAAGGCAATGAACTCCCAGATCAGCAAGCGGTCAGGAGTTCACATATTCATGCCCAGTCTGCAACAGAACAGTTGCTCTTTGAACAATTTCAGGGATAATTTAAGGATCTGTATGTCTCAATTAACTCTACACTTCAGCTACACTACACAGACACAGGACTAAAGTTAATCCTCTTTTATTTGGAAAAACAACACATCAGACAGGAGTTCAGTGGTAAGAACACCCACACCTTAGAGACTAAGCAGCAAGCTACTAAGACTTCACAACAGAGCTGCTAGGAAAGTAAAATGATTAAAAAATCATCACAGAATGGCCTGGGTTGGAAGGGACCTTAAAGATCATCTAGTTCTAACCCCCATGTCACAGACAGGGACATCTTTCACCAGATCAGGCTGCTCAGAAAATGCTGGGGAGCTTGACAAATGCAGAACAGAGTAAGGACAGGTAACTGTGGAAGATCACAGGGAGCAAGTAGTAGGAATACTGCAGGAGAATGTGCTGAAGGCTGAAAACCACTATTCCCATCCTACCAAGAAGAATCCAGCTGTTAAACACCATTAATATTCAGCACTTGACTGCCACAACTTCAGACAAATTGTTCCAGCTTCAGTTTGAAGGGGTTTTGTGGATATCAGAAGAGGTTTGTCCTGTCCTCTCCCCCACCCCAGCCTGATCAGCTCCCAGTCTGGGTTGGCCATGTGGCAGCACGAGCACCAGTGCCAGGGACACACTGTCCTGAGCAAGGGCAGGATTGACCCAGTTAGTGAAAACCCGCAGTCTTGTCAGCTTAAAGCAAATATGGGATGCAGCCTCGGTGTCTCGGGATAGATAGCACTTCTCTCCAAAGGGTGCTGGGAGGCGACAGAGCTTTAAATGGGTTCATTTAAAGCTGAAGACAGCATAAAAAATGGCAGGAGGATGGGGGAAGGAAGGTTAATGTATTCCAAGGCAAGCAAAATCATTAAGGATGACCAACAGAGCGATGGGAGATGCGCACACTGACATTTCACTTCAGCTAGCCAGGTGCCGGATTAAAACGAAGTAAAATAAACATCCCCATGCATATTTTTCTGTCCCTCAGAAGCAGTGACAAAACCTAATGATGCTCTTTAAGACTCTCCTGCTAAATTATCCACCGTCTGTTACTACCAAGACTTGCTTCTTATACTTGCTGCAACAATAAAAAGGCTAATAAAACAAGCTACAGCATATTCCTCCAGCTCACCTAAGTGATGCTGAGCTCCTCAGCCTCCAAAAAGGGACATGATTAAAAAAAACAGGGAAGGAGGATTATCCACATCAAATCTGACAAGAAACAAGTGTCTGTCAGACAGGACAATACAAGACCTACAGTTTCCTACAAGGCTGGTCCTTTGACAGTACTTCCACACCTGGAAAAGCAAAGCACTGCTGACAGCAGTCCCACTCTCAGTAAAAGAAATTAAGAAATAACAGCTCAAAAAATGAGGCTACAAACATTCACTTCATTAGTGTCCAAGAAAAAAATTCCATTTTTGAGAGTATTTTTTCAGTACATTCTAAGACTTTGAGTGAAATTCCATTCAAGAAATCATTTCCACTCCAGCCTGCAATGAAGTGGAAAGAGGACAGCCTCCAGGCACTGAGATTAAGCCATGGCCAAGGCAGCAGAGCGAGGCAATGATAAAATCATCACCATCAGCACACAGCACTCCTCTGGCTGCTGCAACGTCATGGTGGGCTCATCAGCTCCCTCCAGGCACTCGTGTCTTTGAGACACAGACAGAAACAGCTCCCTGCTGCTTTTCCAGCCTGCAATCCTCCCCTGCCCTTACGGTTCAGGAGGAAGCTGCCAGTTGCAAAATACCCCTGCATTGCAGGAAGCTGCTCACGCTCCCAGACCAGCCAACACTCTCCTGTCTCGGGAGGATGACGATGAACATGGCAATTCTCAGTCCCAGTGCTTGTGTAGCTGCTCCTGGAGCTCAGCGCAGGGCAGGTCTGCACTGTTCTGTCGAAAGAGAAACCTTGAGCCAAACCCATAGAAAACTATTTACTGCAGTTTTGGAGGACCTGTTGTAATAACCTCCTAAAAACTGCTCAACTGAATGGCTTAATCACTAAAAGATTTTCACTAAAAGGTTTTCATGGAAGACAACCTTTGGTTTTCAAGCTATCATTTCCATCACATTCTGAGAACCACTTCTAGCTTCCGTGGTACAAACCACACTGATGGGAGTCAAGCAGGTACGCTGGCATCTTTCCAAACGTATTACAAAATGACTGATTAGCCCAGAACTAGAGAGTAACATCTCTGGTGCCAGTTATTCATGAAATTGGTTCACTAAGTCCCTAACTCTACTGGCATCAGACACAAAGTTTTCCTCTTACACCAGTACAAGTCTCCCATAATGAGCGACTGCACAGAGTCAAAAAGCTCTACACCCACAGCCAAGAGCGCCTCTGTTTTATCAGACTGCAATCCAAAACTGCTGCACAGGTCCTTAGAGTCACTTCAGTGCAACAGCCCCACTCTTTCTGTATCCTATTCAATCCAGAGAGAGTACATCTCCCTCTTAGGAGTTGAGAGCTGTTTATACACTGTGTTTTTAAGTAGAAAGCTTCCAAGTAAAAAATTAATAGCAGTTCCAATGAAACTGACTACCCTGCCAAGGTCCCACTCTGCAAAGGAAAACAGGTTCTGCCTCCAGTCACTGACTTCCACACAATTCTCCAAGGACTATTTTTCCCAAAAGCAAAGAGAGCTTCCTCATCTAAACACAGCAGAAAACTTTTGCCTGAACACCAACTTGGTGGTGAGCTCCAACCAGAAACCATGATCCAGATCACCACTGAGAACTCCAGTCTTCTGCTTCCCTGCTCACCATTCCAATGACTTTCCTGACAGTTTAAGCCCACCCTCAGCTTGCCAACGCTTACATGAAGAACTTGTCTTTACCCACTCAAGTGCACCTCCTAGTCATCTCTGGGAGAAAGAGACTCCAAAAGTAGCAGTGGTAAGAGATTTCATGAATTTTTATCCTTCAACACACACACACTAACAAGTCTAAAAGCTGACAGCACACCAGAAATGAAATAACACATGGACCTGCCAGTTCTACTACTAAGCACACTAACATTTAAAAGAAGGTAATATTTCACTGTGCTTTTTTTAAAATTCATGGATCAGATTCCTCTGATTCTCTTACCATTCACAGCTTTTTCTATCAGCTCTTCACAAGCATCGAAGTCCCCCTTCAACACCAGTTTGTCGTGCAGGTCTGTCAGCATGGGGTGCTCCAGAGCAATCTTAGTTTTCTTCTGCAGCGACTCGAAAGCCTCGGTGTAGTTGTGCTGCCGAAAATGCTTTAGGCAAAGGCGAATGGCTTCCTGTTCACGGTACTACTGGAACACAAGAAAACCTCTGAGACATGGAGATTTTTCCTTTGACCAGCACTGCTGGCAACTACCTGTGAACCTGCCCAGAGACAGGATGTCTTATCCACGCTGCACAAACAACTCGCAAGCTCACGGTGGAGTGCAGTATGAGAGGCATTACAGGCTGTGCAGGCATTTACTTTCCAACAGTATAGAAATTATACAATTTGGTACCATCCAATTTAATAAGCATACAAGAAGAGAGTGCACGGTGTCCCAGATCTCTGGGGTGACCATTATTTCCCCCCCATCTGCTTGGCCCTGCTGTTCAAGGCCTACACGAAGCACAGAGCAGGAAAAAGCCTTCGCTATCAGCGTTACATAATTTGATTGTATGACTCTTACATAACAAAATAATTTAGAAGAGTAAGTAGGTCACAGCTTTTCTAGGAGCAGAAGGAAAAAAAAAAGCTGTGAGAATGGAAATACTTGCAATGACCAGCACTCCTGCTACAGAAAGGCAGAAGGCTGACCCCAAATCCTGCGGGTTTGTCAGGGTTTGGGATCAGCAGCACCAAGGATTTACGTGCACGTCAAAGTTTTAACTTCTAAATATTCTCCTGCATCTTGAAGCAGAACCTCTGCTTTTGCACCACGGATGGAGCCACAGCTGCCCATCTCCCACTCGGCTGTGGGAAGGGGTGAGAAAGGTGAGAGAAAACCCACACTGGGTCAAACATCCTGGCACAGACACAAGAGGGAGTAGTAAACTCTGAGTAAGAGCTACAATTTTCAAAGCTGCTAACAAGATGCATAAGAAACACAGATTTTTAAGTTGGTAAGTAGCAGAACCACTTTTTTTAAATAGACTTCTCAAGCCTAAATTCTAAGGCATTAAAGAAAAAAGAAATCTCAATTTCCATCTTTAATACACAACTACTGTGGTAAAAAACAAATGTAACTTTAAGCATCTATAAGACTGATTAAATTACAGACAAAACATTTTAGACCTAAATGGACATTACTGTAAAAAGTGAAGTTTATAGTATTTAAATGAATAGAATCTCTCTAAAAACCTGGAACTAACACCAACATTCAACAAAAATTAGTGCTCTCAAAATAATGGCTCGATAGCAAGAATCTCATAAACTGAAGCAGCTAAAAAGAAACACGGCCATGCGCTGTATTTTTAGTTCTTAATCCATCAGTATTTCACAGCTGCAAATAGCCAGAACTATGCATTTTTAGAAAACCAGTTCCCAGCCCACACAAAGGCCAAGGACATGTACCGATAAGAATGCAAGGCTGTAGCAAAGGAATATTAAAGCTAAAATAGTTTTACAGCACAACTGGCAAAAAACAACTCCTTTTTTTTCTTTCCAAGAGATGCCTAAGACACTCTTTTTAAGCAAATCTTCACTTGCACGAGACAAGGCCAAAATCAAATTAGACTTTTTTGTACAAAGCGATAGCAAGCAAAAGGAGAACTGCACATCAGTAACTACCAGCTTGCAGATTTTTAGATCCCTCAGTTTAGAAATTAGACAAAATGCAGACCTGGGACAGAGGGTACCTCCTCCCTTCCACTGAGCCTCTTATGACTGATAAGATTTGGCTTAGAAAGCAGGGAACAACTTAGATGGAGTTTGGCCACTTGATGCAACAAAGAAGTTTATATTCAAGCGACTCCACAGTGGTACTTCAGAAGTTAAATGTAAAAACTTGCTTTAAGCAAAAAAAGTGGATAAAAACTATATAAAAGGCTCTTTTTAAAATGCTGTCATACAGGTTTAAAGAGATGACAACCCAAATAATAGCTTTGATCTGAAGCTGTAAATAATTCCTATGGTTAAAAACGTAACAAGAACATGAGACCAAGACATCAACACTGTCAAATAAACTCGTAGAATTAAAAATACTTATGTGCTCATTATCAGAAGTGGTATCCAATGATAAAGTACGCCTTCTCAGGTGCTGAATTATGTCCACTCCTCAAGAAAAAGGGGTAAGGCTTTTTGGAGGCAGTAAGCTGAGCTGGACAGCAAGGAGAGAGTGCTGAGGAATGTTTCAGTCCTTATCCATTATCCCCAGCTCCACTCCCCACAGGAGAGGAAGGTTTTGCTGGCACAAAACAAAAAGGAAGGGCAATGTGGTGTAGAACCTTCCTCTCATCTGATGTCGCAGGCAGTGAAGAATTATTATACTTCAAAGACTCTGAGATTTCCAAAAACACACATGAAAATATTCCCACCATCTCAAAGAACTGGAAAAAGCAGGTCAACCTTTCTGCCTTTCCCTAAATATGGGACAGCACATCCCTCTCTGTGGATCCAGCAACAGTGGCCTCTCCCCTGTGAGACAGTGACATCAGTGACACATGCACTCATCACCAAAAACTTGGCAGTGGATCCTAGCAGAGCCCACACCATCATGACTCAGTCTCTGTACTGCTGCTTTGGGGCTCCAAGCTTTAGGAGAACAATGCTGGCACCCCTTGAAGAAGCCATCCCTACACACAATGCTGACCAGGAAAAGTGCCGATTCCACAGGCTAAGATGGAACAAAAGAGATACAAACATCATCACTGCATGACTCCTGACCAAAAAAAAATAAAAAAATCAGAGCTTCCTGCTCATAGCAACTGGTCCAAACTGCCAGGCACACCACCGTGTGCAGAGCCAGCAAAAGGAAAACCATTAGCAGCTTCTGTCAACTGGACTTTTCAGAACTGGACATCCATCATCAGCTGACTCATGACCACAACACCACTTGGACCATAAAGCAGCTCCAGACAACTTCCACCGTGCTGGTTATTTAAATCCTCCACAAAGCAGCTCATGATGTTGGTGTAAATGAGCACGAGCCAGGCTCCACAGTCACACACGGCTTCTTCACCATTCTGACAGCATCATGATCTGGAAAGGGAGTCTCAGTACTCATCACACACAATATCTATCCCCTTCTAAGCTCTTCCTTCTGGAAGCAGAGATACACTGCTCCACTATTCAGTCTTACTCAGCTGGGAAGGATGTCTTCTCTGCAACACAATATGAGTTTCATTAATCGTTCCAGAAGATCCAATGCACAACATGTATCAATAAGATGAGTTCTGCTTGGTAGTGTGCACTTCCCTCCCACAGGAGAGGCGTATCTTATACTTAATTAAACACAGGTTAAAAAAAATAAAGTTTAGAACCCTTTGAACTTTCTGTCTATCAAATGACAAATGGCATAAATCATCTCATCCCACAGTCCAGTGGCACCAGCCCCACTGTGTTCTGAGGTAGTCAGCAAAAAGACAGTAAGAGGGAAACATCTAAAGTGTAAGACACCAACATGGATTCTCTTTTAAAAAAGGTCATTTTTATACCCTGTAACAAAAGCTGCATCTGTAACCCAAAAGGCTCTGGAGTCCAGGGACTTGAGTGAAAAGAATCAGAAGGCAAGAAGAAGGAGAAATGGAATCTGGTTTTGTTAAGATTAATTTCCTTTCCAATACAAATATTACTCTCCTAATATTGTCCTTTTCAGCTCAGTGCTCCCTTCTTTTATGTTCTTCTTGTGATGTCTACCTGGCAGGTTTTTTTGGGTGATGCTGGTGGGTTTGGGGTTTCTTGGGGCTGTTTTGTTGTTTTTTCAAAGAGAACAAGCAGATAAAATTCAGAAAGTTTCTCTTAGGGTCAAAGTCAGCCATGTGGTTTCAACTATGCATGTTTGCTGTTGTAATAGCTGCTGTTCAAGGAATTAAAAGGTCACATCACTCCAGTAAGAGAAGTTTCACAGGATTCTGAGACTGGGAATCTTCAAACAAACAGGCATCTAAAATGCAGGCCTACCTTGCTGTACCAGTTGAGGCACGGCTGGACCACATCTGGATCATCAATGCCATTTAGTTCAACATACCAGATACTAAAATTGAAGCTAGGTCCCCAGGATAAAAGTGGAACTGGAGAAGAAAGGAAAAGGAGAAAAAGTATGCATAAACATCAAACAATCACTATTGCAACAGAATGTTTTTAAAGTTTACACAAAATTCAGTTTCTGACTTAAGTTCTAGCTCATTTAACTTAACTTAGGAAAATTACCAAATGCATCATGTTCAAGTTTGTCATTTAAAGCAACCTGTGCTGAGCAACATTAACACAGCAGATCATTACAAAGCAGAAGCTTGCTTTAAGCAGAAGAGCAAAAACACTATCATTAAAAACAGCTCCAAGAGGCAACAAGCTTTGACAAGCATGGGAATCACGAGCATACTAGCGACAGTATTTGCTCCTCATAGTACATTTATTTCCCCATTTGTCAGCAACAATTATTTTCCCTAATGGTGAAGACAAGAAGCTTGGGTATTTTACATTTTACAAAATTAGTAACATCTGCAAGTTGTGGAGGAGGGAGGGAGGGATAACTGTCAATTTCCAATTTAAAAACTCTATTTTTTTTTAAGCTTTAATCTGCGCAGTTTCTTTGCTGATACTATTTTATCTGAGTATTAGAACAAATGGACTTGAAATACTAAAAGACCTATGAAACACATTACAGCCTCTTACCTACGGCTTCTCTACCACTCTGGGTTAACATCTGTGGCCTTGCACTGATTTTGTGGTTAATCTGCAGGTTAAGACCTGGTTCTGCTTTTTGAAGCAACTCCAGCTCCCAGAAAACTTGTGTGTGAACTCTGACTCCTTAAAACTGCAGTGAAATCAAGTGGTTTCATTTCAAATACTTTTGTTTCCTTTTTATTTGACTGTAACTGATAAACAGGAAAAGACAGTATTAAAGTTGAATGAGCAGTTACCAGCAACAGCAAGGAGTCCACTACCTCCTCCCTTCCACTATTTTTGCCACAGAGAAATTGCCTGTTGTCTTTCAAACCACCATGAAATACCACTGAGATTAACCTGTTGAACTCATGTTTTTCTGACCTACTCCTTGAGGAAATAAAAACCCCAACTCATCATAGAGTTGTTCTTGAGCTCTTACAGGAACTTAAGTATTTATACTTCAAACAAACTACATCTGTGATTGTCTGTAATGTGTTTGGGCACAAGGCACATGTTCAAACACATGATTTTCTAAGTTTTAGAGGGTGTATTTACAAACCTATTGCTAAAGACACACAATAACTTCTGGGAACAGTCAAGATCCAAAGAGACTTTGTATATGCAACTCTCAACAGATTTTAATATCCCTAAGAAGGTACTTTCTGTGTTACACCACTCAAACCATCTTTTGAAACAGTTTTTTAAAACTTGATCATTCAGCACACAGTGTGATGCTTTCAGAGTAGTTCCTTGTAGGTGCATGTTTGTGGAGACAAGAAAGAAGTGAAGTGGTCAGAAAAACCAAGAGTCACCTGTGTCCCACCCACATGCCACACTCTGCCCAGGAAACTTCCCTCTTGCTGACTTTCATCCTCTGCACAAGCTGAGTGCTGCCAATACGGTAACTTAACCCCATAAAACATGACTGCTGCTAAATTCAGATATCCTACCCGTTACTGCAGCAGCAGTCTGAAAAAACCACCACATCTAAGGGTAACATCCTTGGTCTGTCCTCAGACCTGAACACACAGACCAGACCGAACTGAGGTTAAATTTTGTATTTGGTCATCTATAAACATCAAAGTCTATCCACCACACCAGCTCACTGAACTGAAACACTCAACTAAACCACAGACCACCTCAAATAGGCCAAGACCATACATTTCCTGATGGTAAACCTGAGGCCAATTTCCAAACTAAAGTATTACCACCTTCTCTAGCCACCTCTGTTTCTTTTCAGCAAAGTTCTCCTCAGAACTTATAGGAGCTTCTCTCAGAAATAATTAACAATTCACCCTCTTAACTCTGAAGCCAACTACAACACCTAAGAAGTTATTGAGATGTACAGAAGAATCCAGGGCAGCTCTCACCACAAGAAAAAGCAAAGCTATCCACACTGACATTTGTCTTCCCCACAGTTAACTCAGAGCTTCCAACAGTCCTTTTTACCAAAATAAAGGAACATAACACCAGAAACTGTAATTTTTAACAGCAAGATTTTTATGGTGAAACCATCTTTTCTGAAGAAAACACATTAAGCTGTACAGGGAAGGAAAAGCAAACACTTCCCCAGCACTGCACAGGCAGAGAAAAGTGAACCTGAACTTTGTCAACTACTCCATAGGAGCAGGAAAAGAAACAAAGCTGGAGGTTGAGATTGGAATGTGATTTCTATTCCAGTTAGGCAAGTTGAAGTGTTCTGCTGGATCATCCCCTCATTTCTGAACTTCTTCTCTGGCTCCCAGGAGACAACTCTCACCCTTTCCTACCCTTTTTTCTGCCCTCTCTTTTTTGAGGCCTCCAAAGGAGAGCTCAGATCTTCAGAAAAATCTCCTTTAGAGCACCCACAATCTGACTTATACCTGGAAAGAGGAGGCACTAAGTGCAGCATGGAAGCACTTTCTTCTGCACACCTTTGAGATGGAAATGCACCACTGTCAAAGGTGTTGAAAGCCTAAAGCCATATAATTCCTCTACTTTTCATCATAAAGCCACCTCACCATGCTTTTTTTTCTGCAGGTACCAGAGCAATCCATCCTAAAAGTTGCAACTGTTCAGAACAGTTGAATTGTCACTCCACATTGCGAAAAGCTCAGCAGAGGAAAAATGATTTTTAAAAACATCAATATTCTTCTGAGAAACAGAAGGTATTTGAGTCACTTAACACTTCTTAATCCATACAAAGATGATTTTAGGGGATACTTCTCAATAATAGCTACACCTAGACAAGGACTGCAACTCTACAGTAGAGAAGAGAATAGCAAAGGCATTAAACACAGTAATTTTAAATACCTCTCTCAAGCTAATTTCTGTGTCCCTTATCTGTCTAGGCAGACATACAAACAGGCATGCTAGCAAAAAATAAAAAATACCCATTTAAAAAGTATCCCTCATTTTTGTTCTATCAAAGCCTAAAAATCTAGAAGCCTAGTTACCAAATCTCATGCTAGTAACAAACTGAAATGAAAATTACACCTGGCATTCTTCAAGTTCTTTCATGGCAATCAGTCTTTACACCTTCTGCTTTCAAGGACACAGCACAGAAAAATCTCTGCTTGGAGGAATCATGAGAACCAGAGCCAGAAACAAAGCCCACAGACATGAAAAAGATTATTCTTCGATATTTTGTCCAGATAAATATCTTCTTCCCTCTCTCCAGTTCATTAATGAGGTGCTACATGAAATGTAAAAATTACCTGTCAAGTAGGTCAAAAGCCTGCACAACTGGGCATTTCAGTGCTCAGGAACTGAAGGTGAAGTAATTAAACTAACAGAAGTGCAAGGCTTTTCTTGACAGAGGGAGAGAGGTTATTCTTCCTGTATTTTATGAGCCTGAAAATTCCTCTGATACACGAGAAATGGAGGATGGAGCAGGAACCTTCCCCTCTCCCAGACGTCCCCATGGTTCCTTCTGCCCCATGCCCCCATATAAACCCCACCATTGTGTTACTGACAGTGCTGTTGTAGGTCCCTGTGCTGAAATGTGGAATCATAAAGCCAATTCCTGATGCAAGTGCTGTGAACCCCCAAACCCAAACCTCACTGATAGCGCGATTTCACCGTGTCAGTCCCCGAGAGTCCAAAAGGGCAGATTTTGGTGTTGTTTCCTGGCACTGTTACAAGGAACACAGCACGGTGCTTGAAATTTTGAGTTACTTTGGCTAGCAGCTTGGAAATTTTAACAAACTCAAAACATTTTCAAGCTGTGAATCTGAAAAATAACAGAATTTCGTAACAGTGTTTTGCAGTTGTTTCACAGCAAAAAATGCTCTCACAACTTCAGCAAAATGACACCAGCCATCAACCAGAGGCTTTCATAGGTTTGGGTGAAAAGATCATTTCCAGTTCTGTTTTAGCACAGGAATTTCTTCATGGAAGGCAATTTCAGGAAATTAAAGGCTATAAAAGAAAACTCATCTCAAATCATAACCAGTGAGGAAGTGACAGCTCAATGCAAAGCTAATATTAATGTAGATAATAATGTTTATTCATGGGTTAGTTTGTGTTGGAAGGGACCATCCCTTCATCCCCCTGCTGTGGGCAGGGACACCTTCCACTATTCCCAGGGTGCTCCAAGCCCCGTCCAGCCTCATCCTGGAGACTTCCAGGGATCCAGGGGCAGGCACAGCTTCTCTGGGCAACCTGTGTCAGAGCCTCACCACCCTCAAGAATTTCCTCCTAGTATCTAATCTAAATCTACTCTCCTTCAGATACGGCCGTTTCCTCTTGTCCTATCACTACATGCCCCTGTGAAAAGTGCTACATAAAGATCCCATCCCAAGAAAATAAGGTGCTCATGTAATTACAGAGGAAAACATCCTGGTAATAGAAATTAATCAGCATTTCACTTTCATAACAAGTATCAGCTCACAGCTACACTTCTTTTCATCAGAACACACTTTCCTAGAATACAATTTACACATCCAAAGAAGCAGCCTGAAATCTTTCCACTGGCCACTTTAGCCCTCCAGGAACTACTTGCTGGTTTTCAGCCATTGAAAAATAATATTTTCCAAAAACTTAATGCTGGAAGCTTCAAAATAAATAATAAAAAATAAAGTTTTTAAAAATTCATTTAACTTCCCTGATGTAGTCAACCTTTAACTTGATTCCTCTGCGACTCTTGAGGTTTCCTAAAGCCAAGTGCTACAGTTGCTTCCAAAAGCAGCAGCCAGAAACCAGCCCAGTGAACAGTCAAATCCTCTGCCTCTCTAAGAACAGGAAACCCCACAAACGATTACTGGATTCCCAGCCTGAAGCTTTCAGTTCCTGACAAACATGAGGAGATTCAGAAAGAACACACTGGAGCAAAGGGCTCTGAGGGGAGCCCCTAAATAGCCACTATCATCAGAGTCTTGGCAAAAGAATTACCCAACACATAAAACAATTCTAAATTCATCTAAATTAGCCAATGGGATCTTATCTCCTTTTTCAGCAACTACCTCCCTGCTCTATTTTTACCCTTAAACAGCTAGCTTAAATCCAGTCATTCTTGTACTATCTCAGTAGGTAGGAAGGGAAAGATAAATTTACTGAGCAAGCTGAAAGGCTCCAAACCCTTGGATTAAATCCAACAACTGTAAGGCTCTTGTTCTCTCTGGCCTGCAGAAAGCAAGGAAGAGATATCCTCACCTGCTGCCATCACATGTCCCAGTATCTGGCCTTTGGAAGCACCCCCCAAACCCTGCCCCAACCAAACAAGACATGAGGGGGTACAACCCTCCCCTGGCCCTGGGGGTCATCCTTAGCCAAAGCTGAGTGAGACATCGTGATAAAAGCAGCAGGTAAAGAACAAGGGAAGCTTCTGCTGTTGCTTTATGTGTTGAGAGCATGTTTGAGAACAGAACTTTTCAAGCTTTTTCAGACTCGAGGAGTGTCAATGCTGAAACTTTTACTGGTATTTAGCTTAGTTATTTATTTAAAGCTCTATATAGCAATTCATAGGAGGACAGTAAGCAGCTTCTCCCGCAATTAGTTGACTCAACAGCTGTATTTCTGAAAATTGCTCTATTTTGCTTTCACTCTCCAGGATCTAAATTATGAACCTATTATTTCTTATTAACAGGACTTCAGTGTGTTCCAATCTAACCAGCCTAAAAGATGATGAAATGGAACAGCTATTGTGGATACTTTGCCTGAGTACAATGAAGTCACAAGTGCCAAGACAGGCACAAGTATCAGAAGAGATTATTTTCTACTCAGAATGCTGAAAAAATGCATTTACCTATCTTAATGAATCGACAGGGGAACATCTGTTCATCAATTTTATGCTTCAAGGTGAATGTTTCTTTGTTATAATCATTCTTTAAGCCACTGTGGGAAAAAATAAATAAGGTTACTAAATCTTACCTTGTATTTTAGGACTAGCTAATAAATGCAATCTAGGTCACGCCTGAAACGCGCAGCTTGTTTCACACCACTCTGAATCATCAGTACACGTGCTGGACCGAGGCCTGGGCTGCTCTCCACCTACCTGTGCCTGCCTGGGAGGCAGCACTGGGATCTGGGGAGGGAATTGGCTTTGGATCAGTGCTGCTCCTCTGCACCTGGAACCCTGAGACTTCAGCTCCTGATGCGCTGAACTGCACTCTTCCATTCTCAAGAGGGAGATGGATCAGATCTCAAAGTTATCACCCTGACAAAGTGCTTTGTGATTCATTTATGGGCATTGCTTTCTAAAAATATCAAATATTTAGTATAATTTATAAAAAATCTTAAGTCCATTTTTACTGAAAATACAAGTACAGGTCCCAAAATGAGGATTTTTATTAAACTTCAGCAGAAGTGAAATGATATTAAATGTCAGTAATTACTGTGATACTAAAAGACCTCTTCCCCCACAATTGTAACAGCAATAAAGGCAAATTTCAAGACTGATCTATCTAACAAGGGCAAAAGTGTGGGAAGGGTTGTGGATAGATTCTATATGGTCTTGAATGATACCTGCAACATAGAATTCCCTGTATGTCCATGGCTACCTGCTTGACTACAGATAATGTACCCCATACATTCCCTGGAGACGGATTTCTCTTCTGTAGGCCTCCCAAAATACACCGGTTCTTGCTATTCTATCTTCATGTACTTCTGAATTTTAACTCTCCTTTCCCTTTCTGAAACAGCACACTCCTTAAAAGGCCCTTGCAAATTTACATTACCAACTACTCAGAAGTTCTGGATAACCTAAACAGCCACAAGGCCCTTTTTTTAGTCCGTATCAGTACAACTCTACCAAATCAAACTCAACAAATGTAGGTTTCCATTTGCCCATTTGATTTATTTACCCATCTGTAAAAGGCAGAGAAGCTGACTAGCTCAGATCTTTAAGGCTGCAATGAGGGTTTTGATATGGGGAGGTTACTTGGGTTTTAAAAAGCTTTGAAGCCCCCTACACCTGGGAAAACATTTCTCCAGTGCCTCAAGCTCATGGAAGGAAGGAATTGCAATCCAGCAACGCTGCACCCAGTGCTCAGCTCTTCCAAATCCCCAAGAGCTCGCTCTCCACAAACCCTCTGTGGTCAGAGCAGGATAAGGGAGACTTCTGGAGAGAGCGTTGGGATTGATGCTCACTGTCCTGACCACAAATAGGACCAATGGCAGGGTCACAACCACAGCTCTGCCCCACTGCTGGCCATGTGTCTTCTGGGAAGAAGGGGAAAGAGCATTTTGGTCCAGCCTTTACAATTCCCAGAGCTGACAGAATCACATCTTACCTGGATAAGAGATCTGTCATATTCTCCTCATTCATCCCACCAAAGACTTTAAACTTCTTTAAATTGCAGACATGCGTTTTCTCATATTTGCCAAATGTGATGCTCTGGACTATGGCAGGTCTTTCAAGCTTCAGAATCAAATACTGTGGAAGAGAAAACAATGAGTTTGAATATTAAAGCCAAGGCTGCAAAACACGCTAAGGGAGAAACATTACAGCCTACAAATATTCAGTTTACAAAGCCAGAGAATTAAAGTGAAAATGAAACCTCCCCATTATTGTATTTTTTCATTTGGTCCTGGAATGAAGGATAGGTTTTTTTAAAATATTATTTTAAAACCAGCTTATCTAGGAAAAAGATTTGGTTGAACTGCTTATGCCTAGCAATTCTATTCAGAGCTTACATACATTCCTTTTAAGTTGGACGCAAGACTTCCTGAAATCTGGCAAATAGAATCAAACTACAGAGAGTGAAGATTCAAACGCCCACTAGAGCCTGAAATGAAACCTAAACTGAATACACAATTAGATAAATACAGTATGTTCCACATGCTAAGAGAACATCAAATTACTTTTCCTCTCTGGGCTGACACTGTGTAAGCACTGAACACAAAGTTTGGTGTGTGGCGAACACAGGAACCAACTGCTTATTAACCATCCCAGATAAAACTGAGCCACTTAATTACAGAAAAGGAGCTTTACACAGAAAATGATGAAAATGGTCTCCCTTGTGAGTATTTTCTCCCCTCTCACACTAGGTGGACACAATCTGTGTATGAGTAGTCAGATTATTCATACTCAGGCCACGCCTACCAGCTCTACCAGCACTGCTGGAGGAAGAGGTCTGCTCCCATGGAAAAGCAGGTGCAGGGAAGCACTTGCACCATTCATTAGGGGCCACGGAGTACCTTCCCCTACCAAACAGCTCTTGGGGGGAGGATGGAGACACCTTGTTTTGCAGAATGCATCGAGTTTTATATGTAAAAACATGTTTCACTCTCTTCCCTGATTTCTCAGAACTAAGCAGTGCACCACAGAGGCAAAGCACGGAATGACAATTACTCATGTTGCTGGATTTTGTTACAAAACCCTGTCATCAGGACTCCAGCACAGCAGATCAGCACGTTGTAGGCCACCTCCCACCGCAGGCTCTGCTGGTGGCCCTGTCCTCCGAGTAGCAGCACTGCCAAGCCAGACGTGATGCCTGAGTTCTGGTCTTTCATCGACATCAAGCAGTGTTATTTGCATGTGTGTGGCTGCTTTCTGTAGATCCTGAGTAGAGACTGAGTAGTATGTCCTATGCTAAACATCTTATCCACCATCCTAGACAGCTCCCTCAGTAGGGCAATCTTACCCCAGAAAGGTAACTTTTGCGAAAGCAGCAAAAAAAACCTTCCTCATCCATTTAGTTCTCAGTCTTTTTGTCTCTTTTTTGTCTCAGCCCTATAACATAAATAATTCTCAGTCTAGGAGCAGTACTCATATTGTTCTGGAGAGCACCAGGATAAAGGTACGATGAAAAAAGGTTTGACCTCAATGGCTCGTTCCTACTACATTTACAAAAAGCATAGATTAAGAGAAATACTTTTATACAGAGCAGTTACAGATGAGGATGAAGACTGGATAGGTATTAACAGCAGATTTACTGTCAGAGATGTTTCCAGCATCTCAAATTTTTTCAAAATTAAGAAAATAAATCAGTAGCAGCACTGTGAGGATAGAAAAGAAGAATACTTTGGTGCTTTTCCAAATACTTTCAATGAAAAACTACTTTTGTGAAGCACTCCGTCCATCCAAATGTCAGAACCCACCGTTTACGCAGCAGCAAGACATGTCGTTGTCTCATAAATACTTCCCAAACTTTAGGGGAAAAAAACCCACTAAAATTCTATAGAGAAAACTGATTTTCTAAAGCAGAAGAAAGGAAAGGATGAGCGAAAGAACGGTCCTTTAATGAGCAAGGCAGCACTTGATACATGGCACAGCCCGCTGCCAAAATTCCCATACAGAACAGACAGTACACAATGTCTAAGAACTCCTCCTACACCATCATATCTTCCCTGCAGATTTCTCCCAAAGCTGGAAAAGTGAAGCCAGCCCTACCAGCAATCGCAATTCCTAATCCTGCTGGAATCCCAAACCTAATGCCTGGGCCATGAACACATACTTTCTCAAGTACCACACAAGATTTGCAAAAACTTGGCACAAATGTCATCCTGCATTATTCAATTCTTACCCTAAATTAAAGGAGAGAAAACCAGGACTGCAGTTAAATCCTTTATGCCTGGAAGGGAGCAAGGCACAGCAATTACTCCACATGGACAGCAGTGATTTCTTAACCCTACAGATAGAGAGGGAACTCTGCCGCCCTCCTTCCCACTTCCACACATCCCACCACCTGCTGAGTCATGCAGACCTCACAGAAAATAGAAGCACAAAAGCTAAACTCAACCTTTTTTTGTGAATTATCTGCTGATTGATATGGAAACAAAGGATAGATTTGCTATAAAACCCTGTGCCTAGATATATGTTTTTCTGGTTTATAATGCATACACATATACATCAAACTGAAAGACTTTCAAACTAAAAGATAAATTTACATTAGCTGTTAGGAATAAATTCTTTATTTGTGAGGGTGGTGAGACCCTGGCACAGGTTACCCAAAAAGGTTGTGGATCCCCCATCCCTGGAAGGGTCCAAGACCAGGTTGGACAGGACTTGGAGCAACCTGGCCAAGTGGAAGGTGCCCCTGCCCATGGCAGGGGGGCTTGGAATGAGATGTTTAAGGACCTTTCTATCTCAAACTACTCTATAATTCTATGATATATGTAAAAATACAGAGATGTACTTTTTGGGTTTCTACACACACCGCTGCCACTGTGTGGGTACCAGCTATGAATCTCACCGATGTTGAAAAAACACACTGCCTCTAGAGCTGCTAACAGCTGGCTGCATGGATATTTTTGGACTCCTACCAGGATTTTAGCTATGACAGACTATTCTCCAGCTCTAAAAGTATCTGTAGGATCAAGTGATTTATTCAACCTGGAGACCAAGCCTATGATATTTCAGGCAAATACACCAAGAAATATGACACTTTTCCATTTTATTGCTGTGAGCAACATCAGTACATTTAATGTCTATGTATTCATGCATTATTCCAAAAATCCAAATTACAACTGAGGTGTTTGTCCATTAGAACATGGCACACAGATACTAACTGGCACAACTGAGCAAAAACCTCAGCCCAGTTGTTAGGCCTCAAATCACAACACTAACAAAAAAGATGCTACAAAACACGAGAAGAAGAAAACTTCTGGATTCTGATTAAACACATTTGTAAGTAAATATGTACAAAGAGCAGAGTAACTCACATATGACATTTCAGCACCCGAACAGCTGTTTACAATGCACTCTCAAAAAAGAGCAAGTCCAGTCTTGTGACACTGGGAGCTGAAGCAAATTCCCAAGTTTTTTGAAGCTCTGGTCTGTGCTACCATTTGATGATAACCATATGAAAGTTGCTACATCACACAACAGAGTGTAAATTTTATTAATGTACTTTAAATTAATTCCTGATACAATCTACACAGCAGGATGGGAGTCAGAGGAAAACTGGTCTTAAGATGCAAAACTGACACTGATTGTTCAGACAACACCACTAACGTTATGTGTATCATCTTCAACTGTTCAAAATTCACACCTCCACAACACCGGAATGCGCTGCCCAGGGAGCCGGTGGCCAAGTCACCATCCCTGGAGGTGTCCAAGAAACAACTGGATGTGGCATTTAACTGGACCCTGGCACTGAGAAGGTGGTGACTGGTCAAAGGTTGGACTCTGATCTCCGAGGTCTATCACAACTTAATTGATTCTCTGATCAAATATGCTGAACCAGATTCCAAACTGCACTACACAAGCTGCCTGTACAGTTAGAGTCACACCATAGTTTATCAATTTCTTTCTGTTTAACCAATTCTGCTCAGGCATTTTTTTTTAATTAGGGAACAGTGAATTGCATGTAAAAATAAAACCCACAAAATAGCAAAATAACAAGGGCTGCCCTTGTCCACAACACAAACATCTTGATTGCTTTTACAATTAAGTTGGTGGCTAAATAAAAATCTATGCTTCTGTTCTACATGTTATTAATCAAGCCACTCAGGGGAATTAAATGCTCTTCACAGTCTTCCACGTCAGACCATCACTGGAATCATCAGGATGAGCCTTTCTGACGGGGCCGTGGTCTTCAGCATCACCAACCTCATTGCTTCACACTTCCAATGTAAGCTGAGAACGGCATTAAAAATAGAACCATCAGCCCTCTCCTGCCTGAATAGGTTACTACGTAGCAGGTTTGTTATTAAATATATAATTTCTGGGTCATCTATTTCAAGACTCAAGAAAGATATCTAGTTTAATAAACAGAAAAACAGCTGTCAGATATATTTCCTTTCACTGGCACTCATTCATAACCAACTGGTGGCTTTCATGGCCACGAGAATTATTTAACTCTACCATACCCAAGACGCCAGGAAAACCCTTTACTAAATATAGTCACGTGGCAGTATTTCAACTGTCTACACTTCCACTTTCATTTTCTTTCTCTTTTTAAAAAGGTTTCATATGGACTTTAGCACATTTACTGCATTTTCATTGAGCTTTTGAACACTTTTTGATGTTTTTATCTAAGTTCCTCTGATTCCTGCTCTGAAAGAAAAGGTGCCTGGAAAGGTTTTGTTTCACTCATGAGGGAAGGGAATAAACTAATGTTTAGGGACTCACTCATATTTTTACCTCCAAGCCAGCACAGCATCATCACCTCAGCAGGGAATTACTAAAGCCCGGCATTAAGGTGAGGCACTGAGGAGACAAACACAAGCGATCAGGGCTGCAGAGCTTATTGAAGTATCTCACATTGAGCATGCTGGACATCAGTCCTAGTGTTGTGCCTTAGCCCTGCTTTCAGCTAATAAAGCTGGGAACAAGGAGAGCTTTATTTCCCTGAGTTTTAGTTTGCTTCCTGTCCAGACCATTATGGCCACCCACACACTTGAGCAAGTGCGTCACCGCATGAGTGACCAGTTTTGAACTGAAGAGCTGCCAACACAACACCTAGAAAATGCCTTCCAGTTTCATTTTCTATAGGATCCACTATGTTTATTCCAGAGATTAAAAGGCATGTGTATAAATCAACATTTTTTGGAATATGTACTATTCAACTTGATTTTTTTTTCCCCCAAATTCTCCCCTCACCACATTTATAATTCAGTCATCCACTGTTTCAACTGAAGTTTTCCGAGCTAAGATTTTGCCGTAAGAACTTCAGCCACTGGGAAAAAAACAAGGACGCAGAACACCTATATAATATAAATGTTTTTCCTGCATTTAATTTGGCAGTCTTTCAATGGACAAGGTGCAAGAACTATTTTGACCAAAATGCAACCAAATCTGGAGTTCTTTCATCTGTCAAGTATGAGACAACACAAATGGGAACTGCTTCTATATACACAGAAATAACAAAAACTGCACTCTTTGCACACAGGACTCTTTTGCAGATTTTAATTCCCCACTTCCTCTTTCCAACTAATTTTTCAACAGAGAAATTAAACCATAAAAAATGCTTTACATGAATAATTAAACACTCAGATTAGAAACGTGAGAATTTGCTGCAGTATATAGTACTTTATACAGTATAAAGGCACTGCAAATACTCAGTGCTCAGCATTGAGCTTGCTGAACATATGAGCAACCACACAATACTTTACATTCTCATTATTAGATACGAAGATTCAAGCAAGAGGATCCAGCAACATGGTCTTTTCCAGTCAGGCCACATTTTCTGTTAGTTTTGTCTTTAAGTAATAGAATAAAACTCAAATACTGTCTTGCCAATCTCAGTTACTATGTGAGGACTTTTTTTTTGCCAGCCAGGCCTTAATTTTGGATACTTAATATATGTTTTGATATGTGACACACAGGTAGATAATGCCAGGGTTAATTCATCTCTCTCTTACCAAAAAGTTTGGATTAAATACCTTGCTTAGCATGCAAAGCAGTGCCCAACTCTCCAGGGTTGGAGTGAAGTCACTCTGCAACAGTATCTCCATTCAGGTCACGACTCATACACATGAAATTTTTGGAAGACATCTCTTTAACAAGCTCCTGTGGTTTGTACAGAAGTCTGCCACTCTAATTAATCCCTGCTTAATCTACATGTCTGAGTATAACCTGCATCACTCCTTGTCAGCCTTAAGTATAAATTTGGAATATTCTAAAGCATCGACTTACAGGAGGTGCGTTTCCATTCCAGAATCAGATTTTCAAAAGGACTGAATGTTATTTCAAAGCATGGTTCAGAAAATCAAAGAGTGAATTTAAGCAACAACTAAGAGCACATCTCAGATGAAAAACCCAGTCCAAAGACACACCCTGAACCTACCCTTCTTTGGGAACAAAAGCACCCCAAGAAAAACATGTGCTTCCTGCATGAAAGAAAGTAAAGGATGGTAGAAGGCTGGGATACAATCCATGCTCAATACTCATTACTCTGCAATCCATAGTTCCTAGATAGACTAAACTGCTTCAGGCTATGGATTAAAAGTCTACATTGTTTATCAAAATATAAATAAGTAAAATAATCAAATTCCAACAGCAGTAGATGCACAGAGGCATCAAGAGAATCAATATCAGTCTTCACAATCAGGTTTAAGGAACATGTTAATGGAATACAAAGGATACCTTCTCCTCAAAAAAACCCAAAAATATAATTTTACAGACACAATGACAAAGAAGGATTGACCAGAAAATCCAGGTGAAATCTCTTCAACTGCAGCAGATGATCTGCTGCTCTAGGGAGCCACCAGTGCAGACTCTGGATTTTTAGCACAACTCCAAGACAAAGCAGCAAGATTTACCTGGAGAAAAATCCCATGAGATTTCACTCATGAGGAATATTTGGATTAAATAAGTAGATAAGTAGAACTTTGCATGAGAGAGACACTGTGCAAGTCACTCTACTGTGCATCAGTGCTTAAAAGAATTGAAAACAAGCAGCACGAGAGACATAGAAGTTGATCAAACTGTATCAGATTAATAAAGTACAGATCTAACACAGAGAGAAGGATAACATTCATTGGAGAAAAAAAAGGTGGAAAAAAAAATGTGGAAAAGCATATTTTGGATAATCTAACAGCCTTAATAATAGTGAGAAAGCAAATTAGATGCTAAAATCAATACAAATCTTATTTTAATAAGGTGCTTAACCAGCAGAAGAGGTGACACTCGTGTCTCTAACCAGAGGCCACATTTCTGAACGTGCTGTAAGGAGAAACAAACACCAGCTCTTAGATCTGGGATTCAAGGCCAAGAATCTACAACAGCCTCCAGTAGTGCTGACAAAGGGGGACCTGCACGCCTCATTAGCAGCTTAATCTCACCATAAGGTTTGATTATTTTCAGCATGACCACGATTGCCAAGGAGGAAACCTGAAACTTCCCCTGCAATGAAGCACTTCTAGAAGGATCAAAAATTGCTAGAAATGTAAATATCTCATGTACCAACAACCTGCATTTTACTCAGAGAAGGAAGCCTATAAATATGTCGATGTCAATAGCAGCAGCCCACATTTAAAATAAAAACCCCGGTATACATTAAATTGTACAACACAGCTATAGAGCAGCACAGATTCAGGAGCTTACCTGGGGGGGATAATTGCTTTCTGAAGACCATCTTGAGGATTGATCATTTGGCCTATCCACCAAGATATTCCTAAGAAAAGAGAAGCCAAAAGTAATTTAAATAACTCTTGCGTATTTTACATCTCCAATAAACATGTTGTACATTTAGATCGGTAACACTCTCACGCAACGACCTGTATCATTAGGTACACTCAAGTTCTCCCCATTCTTTATTAAAGATTTTCTACACTGCTATTTTACAGGACCCATCAAAATACACCTTTGAGCTTTGAGGCTGTGAAACAGAGCTCCAAGTTGAGAAATAAAAAAAATTCAAATTGTGAAATAAATGTAAAACAGATGAATCTACATAGGCTTGAGTCTGTAATGAAGTGAGGAAAAATGGGCTTATACATCTCAGTAGTGTAAGAACTTTTCCATAAGGTTAAAATGATGAGCAGTTGGAGGTTTAGCTAGCCAAAGACTCTCCTTTAGTAAACAGGCAATACTGGAAGGGAGAGAGAGGGCTGCTAACCTACTTAAGCTTTCCTGGAGCATAGAGAGATGACCATTCGAGTCATGCCAAATTTTAAAAAGTATTTTTCATGAGCTACAATCTCAGAACATCACACAAAAAAACAGTTCAACTCTTCAACCAGCAAAACTGAGTTGCTTTCTTCGCTTTGAAATAGTACAATACTTAGGTATTTAATAAATTCAAAACAGTTATTTTCTGGCTAAAATGAAACAGATTCACCATGACAGTTACATGACACATCTGCTTTCTCTTCTATAACCATGCAGTAAAGCTCCTATAACCATACAGTAAAGTGCCAGATTAAACTAAAAAAAACCCCTAAAAATCCCTAAAATATATATAATTATTGGCAAGGTGACAATGCACCACCTGCTGGACAGGGCTTGTGAGCTGCACCACTTCCAACTAACGAATTTGTCAGCTCATAAAACTTATGTAAAAAGAAGGAAACAGTCATCAAAAGGCTTCTGCCATCTCCATCTGCTGTGTAGGAGGAAAAGAACACGAGCATCTGGATTACTACAAAGGACTGGAGGAAAAAGCGCTCCAATGAAAGCTCCGAAGGGAAAGAGGTTAAGTCAGAGGTTGAGCATTACCAGACAGAAATTAGCTGGCTCTTTCCACACTGGACAGCCCAAAATCACTGCAGTAGCAACAGTATCCAGGCAGTCCCATGATGAGACAAGGGACACAGCCAGGAGTCACACCAGGGTGGCCTCTTAAATCTGAATACTTTTGAGAGCTGGCCAAGTGGCTGTGTCTATCCATAGGCTTGGAGAACACCTCCAGATTTTCACACAGTGTAGGAATAAAACTCAAGTTCCTCCTCCCTTTAGCTGATTCTCTTCATAGCACAGCATTTATTAACAGCAATACCAGCACCAATCCAGGTCTGTGGCTGCTTTATTCACCCATCCCCATCTGGGAAAATGCAATGGAACAGCACTGTCCTATGCTCCAACCCCATCAAACATAAAAAACACAACTCTACGTAATTCGACAGCCAGCTAAGAACATCATCTGCAGTTCAAAGAGGCTCAATTCCAAGACAAAACCTGGCCCTGTCTTTAATTACAACTGGGACAAAACAAACCAATCTAAGCAAAGGGAAGAATTTGAGAACTGAGACACAAATTTCTAATAAATGCTGCCAGTCTGAAGGCTAAGTCACCATTAGAAACCACAGGACATGCTTTGGAGAAGAATCACCTGCAGTCTCCCATACCATGCCATGCCACAGGCAAGACATGGTATCTAATATATTCTTAATACCTGTTAGTATCTGGAGAGAAAAAAAATGCTAAACTTAAAGATACGTATCTTATATTAAATACTTTAGGGATTCAAAGGCAGATAAAACTAGATAATGCTGCATGGCTTTTCTCCTTTATGGAACTTTATCCGAATCTTGGAACACAAGACGACAAGTAACCCTACAGAATAAATTTTATTTATGATTCCATTACATTTGTTTAAACATTAGACAATAAACTCTTCATACACTGAGCAACACTTGCAGGAATTGGCACTGCTGCATGGTCAGATAATGCCCAGCTAGAAAGAGGCATTTTGTACCTGGGACAGATCCCAAATATTGTATTTTTAGAAGTAGATTTGTTTGCTTCTCCAGGTCAAAGATCAGTTTGCCACAACCAAGGAAGATCTCAGTCAGTACAGCCAAACAAGTTAAAATTATTCCACAGAGAGAGAAAAGGGACAGGCAGCTCACACAAAGGCTAAAAAGAAAAGTGAAAAGATGAAGATAGCAGTATCAATGGAGTTAAAAATGTTTAAAATACATGGGTTATTAATTTATTAAGATTCAACAAACACTGAAGACAGCAGTCCATGTGTACAAAGCCAATTTAAAGTAACAGTTTAGGAAAATTTATGGACTAGTGTGAATTGAAGCACTACAGCAGCCGTGAGGCAATAAGAAACAAACAAATGCATGTCCTAACAGCTGATGCCTTTTTCCATGTAAAGCCCTTTTTCTGGACATCACAAAACTCCTACGCAGTACCCGGAGGGAGGCTTTGCAGATATGATACCTAGATTAAAATCTGAGAAACTTCAGAAGTGAAAATTCCATTAACACAACGACTTTCCATGTAATTTTCACAAGACGTTAAAGAAAAAAAAAAAGGTATTTGTAAGCCCTCGAGCTACCACAAGTACCAATGGTTTTACGCAAGCTTTTCCTGCAAAAAAAGCAACCCATTAAACATGATTTGAGATAACTTCTTTTCATCAGCTGTGGATACAAGATCAAGTCTAGCAGGAATCTACAACACTGCCAAAGGGACCACCCCACCCACTTGCAAAGGATCCTCCCCCTCACTACACCAGCAGCTATAATGAAGATTTGCATAAATAACTCCACATCAGTTCTCTAGTTCAGCTCATACCAGGGCCAGCACAGACTGAGACTAAAAGATGAGCAGCTGGACCAGGACAAAAGGTTCCCAGTGGAGTGAACTCCCAATCCCCCCTTCCCACTGGAAAGAAACTACTAAAAAAATGAGATGACGTGGCACCTCTGCTATGAGAAGAAGCAAGGCAGGAGGGAGCCATTTTATTAACACCACAAGCAACTCCAGAGGCAGCTCTGCTGTGCCTCATTTCCTAACCTGCCTGCCTGCACAGCTATCAGCAGCTAAGCCTTACTGTAAGCATTCCCAGCACTGAAGAGTGGATGGTTCCATGCAGAAAGCTCTTGGCAGAGTACAGTGCAAGTTTCTTTTTATTGCCCAGGCAGACACTGGTCTCACAACCGCTGGAAGGAAATAATTTTTCCATCATATCCTTGGTGCCAACTGTTGGCTGATCTCTGCTGGAATGACAGAGATGTCATCACATGTTGGGACTTCTCTGTGCAAAGAGCTCTGTGAGTTCAGGCATGACAATCACCAAGGGAGAGTTTTCCCTTGCTCCAGTGGGGAAGAGAGAAATAACATGACTTTGCAAAATACGCTGCAAATTAGGTTTAAGGCTGCTATAATTTGCATCTAACCTAAATATTTTCATGGAGCTGCTATTAGGGAAATCCATGACTTTAGGAAAGAGTCTTTAAGAATAAACAAATCCCAAACACTCTCTTTGCTTGGCACATTCACATGGCTCTTCAGAGAGCAGCTGTGCAGGAAAGGGCACAGGCTTTACTAAGAGAGGACTTGGAACTCAGACTCTCCTTCAAAACCACAGAGCTACCACGCCATTACACTGCAAAAATGCACTTGAAGTGCTTGGAAAACACAGACTGGCTGGAAATGGACTAAATACTTGCTCCAGGGTTGTCCACGTGATAATTCTTTCCGTTTTTCCTACAACCAACCCAAAAGAGATTGAGAAGAATACAGCAACTGGAATACACGTACCAGAATTTCCACTAAGTGCACTGTAAGATGTGGTGGACCAAACCATTCCAAACACGCAGAACCCTCACAGCAGCCAGCAGAGAGCATCCACAGAGATAATCCTACCTAGCCTAGACACTGGAATGTACACACAGCCTTAACCAAGAAAAACAAGGAAAAAAATTACTTACCAGCTAAATACCCAATGGATCTGGAAAGAACTACAGATTTATTTTTTTTCTCCTGAAACTCCCATAACTCAGTGCAAGCTGTGCTGGTTTAGAACCACCTGGCTGCAATGTTTGAAAACCTGCATGTACCTATGGCTGTCCCCTAAAGCAAGTCAAAAAACACTTTCTAGGTTCTGCTACAGTTTCTCTCCTTCTCACTGGAAAAGTTCTCTGCTCAGAATGGCAGAAGGATATAAAGACATGAAAACATCTTGACTTAAACACAGTAAATACGGGAAGTTATTATGCAGATCCATTCAGGAAAAAAGTGGGGGTTTGGGGGTTACTTTTACAACACATGATTTCTTAACCTCCTGCATAGCAAAACAAAGTTTGAGTAGAACATGTACAGGACTGCACAGTTTGAAATATAATAATGTCACAAGATTGGCCAACTTGCTGCTCAATTTTGCTTCATCTCCTCAGGAGTCTCACACTGTTTTCCAGTATATTACAAACCCATTTCTATCAAAAATAAAATAGCTTAGTAAATACAGCATTACAGAAATAAACTGAAGAATTTATAAATCTTATAGAAATATATATTCATCAGATCGCAGCTTACTATACTGGACAACAAACCTGGCATTACTTAGCTCTGGCCTAGAAACAGCCCAATTAAAATCAGGTTCTCGATTTTTTTCAACGAAAAGTTTACTTCTGTTTTAAAAGATGCCTATCATCACTGCCAGACCAACCAAACTGCTTCTGAAATGCTAAATGACGCTGTTGCAGACATTTCCAGTAAGGCAAGTTAGGAAGTATTTTTTTTTCATTCCCCTCATCTAGTTAAGACTTTTAAACAAGACTTTTTTGATTCAGCAGATCTTTCTCAAGACATGACAGGAATGAAATAGTATCAATAGTGACTAAAACTACAGCAGTGTAGAGCAGGAAGTTACAGAATCATGTGGGACTGGGAAAGCCCTAAAATCACCAAGTCCAAACATTAAACCAGCACTGCCAAGGCTACCACTAAACCATGTCCCCAGGTGCCACATCCACATGTCTTTAAAATCCCTCCAGGAATGGTGACTCCACCACTGCTCTGGGCAGCTGTGCCACGGACAATCCTTTTGCTCAAGAATCCCTTCCTGATATCCAATCTAACCCTCTCCTGGCACAACTTGAGGACATTTCCAAGTTATCAGAGCCCGGTAAATAACTTCTATTCCAGTGACACTCAACAACCCTAAATCACAGATTAAACTTTTGACTGTATCACTGAGAGATTCAAATCCTTGGTAACAAGAGCTCCCAGCTCCAGGCTGGGAATATCAGTATTAGCACAGAGGAAAAACGAACAGGAGAAAAAATGAAGACAGGCTTATTTACTTATGTTGGTACCCAGAGTAACTTCATGCATCGCAAATGATTACCAGCCTAATTGTCCCAGCATTTAGGGATTATAGTTTAGATGTAATTTCACTGCTAAGTGATGCTGAGAATCTTCTAAGCTTGAAAAATTACCAAAGTTTGTCCTCTCTCTGCACTAACTTTGGGTTTAAATTTAAGAATTGTTAGATCACTAAAACAGATCTTTCCTGTGAAGTTGAACTAATATCTATCTGATTTTTTATAAGAAAATAAAGTGCCAGCGGTATCAGTGAACTCAAGTGATTATAAGATCATCTGATGCAGTTTCTTTTATTCATTTCATACTCTGTGTTCACCTGTACATGTCCTCTTGTACATATTATCCTCAATAAGAATATTAGAGCAGACAAGGATATCTGAATTCCAGCTTTTAACCAAGCCTAGGTAAGATACCAGAAGATTGCCAGAGTAGGAAAAAATCCCTGGCTTAATAGAAAGACCAAGAATACCATGAATTCTGCCCTTCAAGACTCAAGGAAAAAGATAAAGAGATTACACTCTTCAGTTAACAGAATTTGTAGCTAAAAGATAAAATACTTGAGTAAAATCTTACAGAGTTTAAAACACCACCACCCACAACCACTGGATAACAACATTCAGTTTTCATTTTGAGAAAATTTCGTATCTAGCTTGAAAATAGTTTGGATGGTGTGTGAACATAGGGATTTCTACTGCCAGCAATCACTAGACGAGTCACTGAACTTTGACTTTCCAAATCTTCCACAGTTCTGGTGGAGCAGCCCACTTCAGCGCTGTTCACTTCTCATTTCCAGAAGCATTTTCTTGGGACAGGACAGATCCTTTTCAAGTAGATTAGGGGAAAGCAATGTCTAGCACACATCTATGTAAATTCCCTGTGCTGTATTTTGGAAGCATCACAACCTCAGTAGAGTATTTCTGTTTGACTAATGCACATATGGAAAAACTTAACGAAGGCCAGGAAGTAGATCAAGGCCTTCCACGATTTCAGAACAGTGCAAGGATGCTCTTCTATTCCATAAAATCTGTGATAATTCCACTCAGGGGAAGCCACAAAACCAGACTGAGTGATTACATGTAAAGATATACATTGCTAATGTAAGCCATAAACACATCTTTAATACTCATCAGCACCGTAACCTCACACCCAGTAAAAGTTCACCCAAAAAACTAATGCCTGTAAAAGAATTTAAAGCAGACTATGTTCAACAAAACAGACTGAAGCACCCACATGCCCAAACTGATGTCAGGTTTGGTTCTTTTCGACCAAAACTGGATGGAAAATGCCTCCTGGTTCCAGGTGGGAAAGTTTTCACAGCTTTCCTTTCAAAATTAAGCTTCTCTCACTGACAGTGCAACTCAGGGAATGGAGAAGACAAAACACTCATCTAGGAAGATAAGGAAGTATCAGCCTTTGAAGTGCTGGTTGTATGGAGACATACAGTACAGGTCAAACATTTTGACCCTGGATTACATTAAGGAATAATTCCTTATTTTGGATCAATATACATAATTCATGCTAAAGGATACACCAGTTCCCAGGCCAAAATTACTTTCATATTTGGCAGCTTCCAAATCCTGTAGCAGAAACCAGGATTCTTAGAAGACAAAACTGAAAGTTAGCAATAGTACACTGTCACATAAGAGTGGAGTGGGAATTCATTCATCAATTCCTTATTCACGGGTCAATTTACCTAACCCAAATTTTTATCTCAAATTTAACACTCTATGTTAAAAGCATCTCTTTACTAATAAAACTTTCAAGTATAAAACAGGCTAGGAAATTGCTGTTTAAATATAATTACCATAATAGCCAAATGCTGTTTAAACTATGTACTGAGAGAAAAGTATTCCAGAAAAATACAGGTCATGTCCTAAACAGAGTTTCAATGTTTTTTCAGGCACCTTCCCAGAGCTTGAGCATGACATGTGAACCCAGCCAGTCTCAGGAGGAAAGGCAGGGAAAACCAAGGAAAACACCACCAAATTCAAACTGACCAGAGCACAATTTTTCTCTATTATGAAGATCCTGTCCTTTTCCAGGAACAGCAGAAGGTGCCAGCAGAGGAAGAGCAAGTGCTTTCAGCCAGTCTGCTCATGCAGTTTAAATTCAGATGTGCAGGCTGCTGTCCTCAACTTAAATAGATGGTTATGCTCCTTGATTTAAATTGATACAGGAAATAATTTCTCAAGGATTATGCAAACTGAGTTGCAAGTAATGACTGAAATAGCAACTACCTAAAGCAACAAACCACTCTACACCTTCAGTGCTCCTCCTCCCCTTCCAGTAGCTGGTATATTATGGAATTTAGACCAAATGAACTTACAGCTCACCCTTCCCACAAAATTGAACAGGCAAAAAAAGCAAAACTGCATCTGGGTTTACAAGTTTATATTAGCATGCAATTAAAATCAAGCACTGGCTTGCTTTGGAACAAGACACCCTCTATGTAAGTGATGGAATCGGTGCTACCCACACTTCACCTCAGCAAAAAAATCAGGATCAGATCACAGAATTGATGGTGGTGATAAACCTGACCGTTCTACCAGCAATCTGATAAAAACATAATGAATGTACAGAATGAAAAACCATATTCTTTGCTATGAAAAAAAAATCAAGCAGACTGCATATGATGCCTGAGCAACATTTACCATAAGGAAAACTCTGTTTCAATAACTAGTCAGTCTTTAAACCAGTAATTAGTAATTAAAGGCTGGAAAACTTTCATTAAACTCACAGGCTATACAGCCACATGCACAGCAAATGATCCACAATCTGATGATGTTAACACCTCCCATGAAAATTTTACATTCTTAATGTTCCTGTAAAATGCCATCCCAGAATAGGCTGAACATCGGAGCACTACAGGTTCTGCCAGGTTGGGCACACCAGGGAACCTGAGCAATTAGCATTTCACCCTCCTCCTTCTGCCAGTGAATAAACCTGTCTAATCTCTTAAATAATGTCTATATTTTAACTGGAGCCTAAAGAGATTTCTCCTGATACTACAGCACTTGTGCTTTTACCTGGGGAGCAAGAGATATCGTAACTCGTAATTCCTCATAACTTCATAATTTTGTGATTTTTTTTTCACTCCCTCCACCTCTGACAATTTTCTTTCTCTCTAATTAATTTTATTAGACACCAAAGAAGCATTTTATAGTTATGTATTCAATCTGTAGGCAACTTTATTTTCTACAGAAATATTTTGCTCTTTAAGTACTGAATCTCAGCACTCACAGAAAAATCCTAGGCTATAGAAGCGATGTAAGCAAACAGGAAAACACATGTCAGAACATGAGGTTATCTAGAAACATCCAGAAAGTCCACACAAACAAGCAGAGGGGAAAAAATATTTGCCACTGGCCAGGACAAAAACCAAAAATGAGAGCATTTCTATACATAGGGTTCAGATGAGAAGAAAGGAGTGGGTCACTAGTTAGCTAGAGTTTGCATCCCCTGCTTATTTTAATAAATGTTGGAAGTATTGATCAATATTGAAAGTCATCAGCAGTTACAGAGCCAGCCCCTGTTTCTGCTCGCCTTCCTGTATCTAAAGGTAAAGCAATTACAGGAAGTCAATTTGCTACGTCAAAATACTGAAGCTAGAAATGCTGACAACCTAAGCTAAGAAAAAAATAATAAAAAAAATACACTAATACTTATTATTTTGCAAAAAAACTCCAAAGTCACAGTTCTACAACTCTTCCACCCATTTCGGTCTGGTTTAGATGGCTTTAAACTGCTTACACCTCAGCAGAAGGTATCCTCACCTTGTAAAGGGAAGAGAGCTTGGGCTCATGGAACTTAATATTAAAAATTAACCTTTTCATTAGTTATGACTGATCTCAGCTTGAACATGAGATTCTTCAAGACCTGTGTGCATCTGCAAGGAGATTTATGAACTTCTAAGGTACAAATTCGAGTCATCAGTTTCATGTGGTTGGAGGAGAAACTAAGAACCACATTTCACTGGCCACAAACATATGTTTTTTCCTGTTACAAAAATCTCAGCAAGCACAGGAGCTGGAATTCAGGTTATTTTCTACCTGAGGTTTTTTGTTTGTTTGTTTAGGTCTGTTGTTTTTAATCCTTATGGACTTTACCCCAAAAAGTTTGCTAGATGTGTTCTCTTCACCCTCTTGCTAAGGTTTTGCAAGATTTGAAAACATTTGAAAAAGAGTACACTTCTTTCAGAGTAGACCACTACAGCAGTACATTTTAGTCTGGCCAGAAACTTGCTGTTACACCCTCATAACTAGAAAGCAAAAATAAAATTTGCATTCTCACTTTAAAAGCCTATGAGTCACCCATATTTTACTATCAAAGTATCTTTTATTAAGTTTTCTTCCCCTAGTTCAATGGAAATCCAGAAAACCAATGAAAAAATAAAATTATTTTGAGTGTATTTCAACAAAACAACTGGATCCTTCCCTGCTCCAGGACAAGTCCTAGGAAGGGGACAACAGTTATTCAGCCTTCAGCATATGACACCACTCAAGGCATCAAACTGGAGAAGACTGGAATTCTCTGAACAATTGAAGTTGACCATCAAATAGATAAAAGTGAGTTGCAGTGAAAAAGTGACACCTTCTAAGAGGTTGTTAATGGTATTTAATTATCAGCTAGAGAAACCAACCTTAATTTATATTCTTAATAACAACCTTAGCACAAGAAATAAACAATATACTAATTAAAAATCCTGAAGTCAAATACAGGAAATATACTGATCTTCCTCTACAGAGATTCCATACAGGGAAGCTTGAAGGACTGAAAATTTGAGCAACAGAAACAGGATGAACATTCCTCACTAAAGTATGTGAACAGAGGAACACAGAAAAAAACTCTTGTTAGTCTCTGAAGTGGGATTTCAGCCACATAAAACAGTGACAGAAGTACCTGAGTGCATTACCAAATACAAAATGCCATCATGAGGCTGATGCAGCCACTAGAACCCTCAGCCCCAGGATACAGTAATCAGGCAATAAAAAAAGGGTACACGGCTGCCATCACACAGAGCACAGCACTTCAACTCTCATTCACCTCACGAGGAAATTCAAACTGGAGCAGGTACAAAAAAGACCACTAAAAAAGTCAGTAAATGAAATGCTTCTCCCAGTGTAGAGTGAGAGCTTCTGATTCTATTCTTTACCAAACAAACCCAAGTTGGAGCAAGGCCTGCATTACCTTCTATAACTGTTTATTCCCTCCTTGTGCAGAAAGAAATGAAGGGATTGAGCTCATCACTTCTTGCAGGAGGGAAGAGAAGGGAGAGGAATAAAGTCCATCTCCCCATCTCTGTGCATGTCTAAAGACACCAGCACTCACTTGTGTCACTGTAGTGAAGCCGCTGCCAGTGCTGGGACAATCCCTAGGCCAGTCCCATGTGAGGCATCAGGGAGCAGCCTCCCCTGAGGCTCCATACCTTTGGGGAAGAACCTCGGAGAGGTAAGGAATGGATCTGACAGAGCAGTCTCAGGCAATGGGCTGGGTTGATCATTTTCCAAGTTGGATAAGCTCAAGCCTCTCAATGCACCAGTGCCTCTGCACAACTAGAGCATCTCTGGAAACACCAGATGTTTCAATACCAAATTATCTCCTGGTCCAATTCTCTTCTCAAAGCCACAACCTCCCCTACAACACAGACTGAGGCAGCCACTATCACCAGACCAATATCCAAGTCAGTCTTCTTGCTGCTAAAAAACAATAGACAACAACTCCACTGATTTGAAAAAACAGGCAAACTATTTATTTTCATTAAGACAATCTTCACTTAATGTCTGGAAAGGTCCAGGCAAACCCACAGGTAGCTGCAGCACTGGTAAAACTGCCAGAAACTGGATCCAGTACCACCACCAAATGCAAGAGGAAAGACGCTGGCACTAGCACAGGAAGCTTCTCTGTCACTGGAAGAAAATGAGTGTTTTTCAATAGACTAGTGATCCTCAACTCGAGCATGACTAGAAAGACCTTTGAAAAACACTTTTCATTTTGCTTTGTTGAGGCTTTTTTTAATTAAAAGAGAGGTTATCAGATGATTTCACTGTTCTGAAAAGTTTCGATGTCAGTTCAGCACCACATAAGCAGGTGAGATGTCACTAGATATCTAATTTCTTCCCTGGTCAGCGATGATGGAAGTTTTACAGTCCATAACTTTGTTTTACATTTAAAACCATACAACTACTCAAGGCATGTGATTAAACCATGCTTAACTCCTTTGCTCCTCCCCAAGCACTTCGCCTGCAAGACCACAACTCCCAACAATAAGAAATAATATTTAATAAGCTGTATATTCATTCCTACATACATAAGGGCAGAGCCCCTTTTCTTCTTCAAGGTTAAAGTGGTTTCTTTCTAGCTATGCCAGCAAACTTATTTAAACTACAGTATAACCAGAATTCCCAGTGTCATAGAATCGTGTAGGTTGGAAAATATCCTCTAAGATCAAGTTCTTCCAGACAAGCATCATTTTGTTCTACATACTAAATTCTAAGAAAACTTTTAGTTCTACATGCATGTTCATCCCACAGGGTATCACGGGCTTGTCACAGCAATTTTCAGTATTTCCATCTTCAGTCCATCCCCAAAAACCAACCCTCCCGTATCCTTCTTATTAAACTTTGTCTTTTTGAGAGGCTGATCTTAAATCACAGGTCAAAGCCTCTCCTTTCCAATTCCGACTGTATTCCAGTTCTCTTCCAGACCATGGGAATAAAAGCAAGCAAAAACCAAAACTTCCATAGCAAGACAGCATTTAGGACCAAAATCACGCAGACGAAGGTCAGCACACCAGAGAACAACCCCACTGCTGGGATTACAGTGCTTAAAAGCAGATAAAATTGTTTTCACTGATGGCAAGCACTTTTAAACAACATCTTAAAAACAGCCATATGCAAGGTCACGCGTTTGTAAAATACCAGCCCAGCCACAGGAATGGGAATTTGTCTCAGGGAAGGCATTAAGGACTTCGGGCAGCACTGCAGATCCCACGTGAGCATTAATTCCTGACTGTCTGTAGCAAAAGGGACTAATGGGAGCCTTGGAAAGGAATATCAAGGAGAAAGACAATACTCTGTGTTTATATCACATCACTGAGATCAATAATGCACTGTCACCCCTCTCCTCAGGGACCAACACTTCAGCAAGACCTTAAAAGCCAGAAATGCCAGTAGGAAGAACTACAGGACCATCAGAGATCTGCAAGAGGCACCCTAAGGGCAAGCTGCTTTAACAGGAAAGGTAAAGGGATGGCTTAATTACCATCAAAGATTACCAGCTAGAAAAGAAACCAGTTCTTTTTCACATCTAACATAGAAAATATACAGAAAAACAAAAAAATTTGGAGTTCAGTTCAAAACGTGTTTTTAGAGGTTTGCTTCATTTTGGAAAGTGGAGATAATTGAGGATATTAATAATTAACATCTAAGGCAACTCTGCCACTTGTTGCTAGCGGGTGAGTTCAGGATACATCAATCAAAGGTCAGTAAATGCAGCACAATCGATGATCGGATGAGTCTCAACAGCCCATGATGACCTCGTTGTGCTGTGACCCCAGCAGTCCTCCTGAATTCCAGCACCACGGATGATCTATCCAAAAGGTGTACCAAAAACATCACACCTAAACCACGCTGAGGTCACTCCAGACTTGACTGTCACCAACTAGAGGAATTCCACAGGCTACAGCTGGATGCCATATGGCCAACAGAGGATGGGGTCAGCTGAAGCACAAACCTATGGCTGTAGCACCTTCTGCCAACCTTCAAATTCCTAAAAGCAGGTGATTATGGCAGCAATTGACCCCTTTCCCTTAAAACCACGCACAGCAGGTGACACAGCCCAGCATTCCAGAGGTCAAGGGCATGAGAGGATGCCCAGCTGCCAAAAAACACAGAGCCCACAGGCACCTGACAGGGGGAGGGCAGGGCAGGAGGGGCACTGACCCTTCTCCCCGTTTCACCCAGTAACTGACCAGCCTCTCTCACACCGGCACCTGTTCTTCCCCAAAATCTGGAGTCAGCTTCTCTTTAGCTGCAACTTTCCTTCGCCCATACCTAAAGCTACCCCAAAACCTGATTCTCAAGGCCCTCGCCATTTAACTCATCACCCCAAACCTGCAAGCCCAGATCCTCTGCCCCACGCAACTCCCCCCAAATCTCTTAATGAACCACTTCCCCAAACATAGCCCCAAATGATGGTGCCCTGTCCCTGAACCTCCAGCCCTGCCGAGAGCCCCCTCCCCCGCCAGGACCCCTAAGTCTCGCAGTACAGACCTCCGTCAAACGCAACCCCCCCCAAACCCTGCTGCAGAGAGCCCTCTCACACACAGCCGCCTCAAACTCTCCTATAGAGACCCTGCTCACACACACGCCCCCCCAAAATCTGCTGCACGAAGCCCTCTCACACACAGAACGCCGCTCACACACAGCTCTGGTCCCACTCCTCCCGCCGCGGCCTCCCCGCGCAGGCCTCAGCGCGGGGCACTCGCAGGCCCCACACAGGCCCAACCGCCCGGCCATCCCCAGACCCGAGCCCGGAGCGCGTTCCAGGCGCGGTGCCGAGCCCGGCACTCACTCGGGCAGGTAGGTGGAGGAGAAGCTGCTCCAGCGGTGCAGGCTGTAGCCCAACACGCGACTCTCAGCGCCCGCCGGCCCCGCCGCCGCCGCCATCTTGTTGTCAGCAGCGGCCCCGGCAGCGACCGCGGGGGGCGGGGCCAAGCTCTTAAAGGGGCCGCGCTCTTAAAGGGGCCGCGCCGGGGGCGGTGGGGACGGTCTGAGGGGGCTCGAGGGGCGCCCGAGGGTCTGCCCCGTGGGGCTGAGGGGTTCAGGGGGTTCCTCGTGGGGCTGAGGCGCCGTGAAGGGTTCAGGGGGTGCCCCGTGGGGCTGAGGTGCCGTGAAGGGTTCAGGGGGTGCCACGTGGGGCTGAGGTGCCGTGAGGGGTTCAGGGGGTTCCTCGTGGGGCTGAGGTGCCGTGAAGGGTTCAGGGGGTTCCTCGTGGGGCTGAGGTGCCGTGAAGGGTTCAGGGGGTGCCCCGTGGGGCTCAGACAAGCTGTGGATCTGAGGGGGTGCCCTGAGGGGCTCAAGGGATGCGTCAAAGGTTTGAGGTGAGAAGTTTGGGGGAGGGACTGTGGGTAGAGAGGGGCTCAGGGGTGTCCCATGGGGCTCAAGATGGATGCTTTGAGGGGCTCAGGTGGGCTGAGGAGTGTTAATTATCAAAGGAAATGCTCCTTCCCTGGCCCCACGCTGGTGGGTGATTGGGAAAGGGATCAAGAGAAACCTAATGAGGTTTTATCCTACACCAGCTCCTGGAATTATAAAATTGTTAAAGTTGGAAAAGACCTTTAAGACCATCAAGTCCAACCATCAACACAGCACTGACAGAATGAGCACATAAACTGGGGATTCTTTGACAAGCTTCTCTCTGGCTGAGGTTCTTGTAGGGTTTTTCCTGGAGAAGGGAGATGTTTTCATCCAGAGCTCCTACCAAAGGAAGGGGGAAATCTGGGACACCCCTGGGGGAGCTCTGGGCTACTTGAGAAAGAAGGGGAGATATTTCAAGACCAGGGGGAGGGAAAAGAAAAAGCCAAACCAGTAAACCACTGTATGTTGGAAATGACAGATTGGAGAGATATTATGAGGCAGGACAGCAGGATGCCTGGCTAGATTAAATTAGCACAAGGATTCTTTTATTTTTTTTCCCCTTTATTTTAGGAAAGTGAGTGAGAATGTGGCAGCAAATTCTGCCTGCGGATGAAAAACTCGCTCAGCAGCCTTGAAGGCTGAACATCAACTGAGTGTTTCAAAAGTGAGGGGGAGCAGAAAGCACTTCATCTCAAGACCCCTTCCCAGAGGGGGTTCGCTGTGTTTTCACTGGTATCAAAGCCACACGGCTCAGCAACAGCACAACAAAATCCATGGATGAGGCACAAACATTCACGTCTCCCTCTCCTGCTTTGCTAACGAGGTGTTTTGAAGTTTGTGGCCTTCCCGTGGCATTTCAGACTTCATTTATCCCAGCTCCAGCCTGCAGGCATCCCCCTCCCAAAATTACCACAGATGTAATAAAACACTTTGCTGATAATATATTCCCGACCCCAGAGTAAGAGACACAACCTCAGTGTTCGGAGCCTCACTAACAACCAGCCCAAGGGGAGCAGTGCCATGTGAAACCTGTGACCTCTGAATATGAAATTTAGGAGATTGAGAGTGGGGGCAACAGCCCTGCAGCAGCCAGGAAAAGGAGGAAGAACCAGCAGCTTGCTGCTGCACAGCTAAAACACCCCAGGATTTCTCTGCCCAATATTGTGTTACCACTTGAATCAAGACCTGGATGCCAAGACAGCATATTTTTAGCACATTTTGGACTTAAAGTTAAGGGAATGCTGGTGAAATACGCAGTACTGACAGCCCTGGAAAAATCTTTATTCATCTGCAGCAGAGGCAGCAGGGAAGACTGTGAGGAAGCAGAGCAATCCAAAGCTGCAAACTGAGCCCTCTGGTCCCTCTGGCACAGCCTGCCCAGTCCTGTGCAGTTACCACTGGCTGCTGGAGAAGAGGGTTTTTCCACACTCTGAGTGGACAGAGCATGATGGGGAGGAGCATGATGTGCAGGGCGGTGTTGTGCTGCAGATTGGGACAGCCTGCAGCCTCCAAATGAGCTCTCTGTATCCCAACAAGGGCAGCTGCTCGAGCCCAGCTGGTGACAGGGCCATAGAAGAGGGGGAGAAAACATGAATATCTGAACCCCACAGTGCTGGTCTAGGCCTGTACTGTGCTTGCTCTGCCAATGTAACACTGGATATGAGGAATGTGGGGAGCCCAATGGAACCAACATGCCCCATCCTGCCTCCAGCAGTGACTGAGACCCATTGCTCCAGGGAAGTGCCGCAAAAAGGGCACTTACACATAGAATCACAGAAACATTAAAGTTGGAAAAGACTGCTAAAATTATCAAGTCCAACCACTAACCCAGTAGTGTGAAACCCACTGCTAAACTATGTCCCCAAGTGCCACATCTGGAGGATTTTTGAACACTTACAGGGATGGTGATTCTACCACTACCCAGAGCAGCCTATTTCAGTGCTTGACAAAACTTCCAGTGAAGAAATTTTCCATAATGTCCAATGTAAAGCTCCCCCAGGACAACTTGAGGCCATTTCCTCTCATCCTGTTTCTGGGAGCAGACACTGACCTTCACCTGGCTGTACCCTCCTGTCAGGGAGCTGTAGAGAATGAAGAGTTCCCCCCTGAGCCTCCTTTTCTCCAGGCTGAGCTCCCCCAGCTGCTCCTCATCAGACTTGTGCTCCAGGCCTTTGACAAGCTTCCTTGTCCTTATGAAGCAAACCCCATGCAGAGTTTTCCTGCTTCTGCCCCCCTTACTTGGGATCTCACTGGAACCCTCCAGCACGTTTTGGTGCCTCCCAGCCCAGAGCTGGCTGGGTGAATCTCTGCTGCCTGTGGCTGGCTGCTCTCTGAGGATGGGGCCGCAGAAGGGAAGTGAGAGCTTTCCTAGCAGCAGAAGGTCCCTTTGGCATTCAGGGACAAGCCTGCCAGAGAGCTCGGAGGTCCCTGGATGTGTGCCTTGGACAGTAGCAGGAGTTGCTGGGAAAGGCCAAGGTGACCACAAGAGATGTTCCCCACATCTGTTTGCCAGGAGGATGCACACACAGTGTTCACATGCTTGTCATCAGCGAGCTGGAACCCCAACTGCAGGAAACTCAGGGATTTGACAATTGTTTGTGTCAGCCTCAAGACAAGTATCTCATCCCCCCCCATCAGAAACTCGCTCCTCTACTGTGCGTGTGTTTTGAGTTTCCTCATGCAAAACCTCGCGTGGGCGTTTGGATATGTAATGAGCACATAGTTCAGGATGAAAACAAGTTGCGTGGAAGAGCCAAGTAACGCCAGAAAAATGAAAGCAATACAAATAACAACATGGCACACAGCCATACCAGCCAGCTCATGGGCCAGCCGGATCTCACGTCCTCCCCGGAGCTGCGGGGCCGATCAGCTGTTGGAAAAAGAGACCTTTAAAGACAAGCGAGAGAGGAAATAGCATTGGCAGCACAGGCCACTGCATGTTTCCTTCCAAAGCAGGACAGAGCCAAGGACATTAGGCAGAGCTGTAACATTTGGGGTCTCATTGCTCAGCCATGAAGCAAGGCAGAAACCTCAAGTGGGCTGCAGTTGTGTAAACTCTTATTGTTTAGGGAGCGGAAGCAAAGTGCTGCCCCGGCGGGGTATTGTCCTACCAGATTTTGGCGGTGCTCACCTAACCGAGCTCCTCCTGCAAGCCAGGGCTTCGTTTAACTCAGACATGGTGCAAAGGGAACAAAACCTCCTGCCTGCACCAGACCCATGCTAAAAGCTGCCTCCCAAGCCAAATGCCTGCTGCCTCCCATAGCACTTTCAAAGAAAAATATTTCTAACCTGTGGACAAGGCTGGAGCAGGACCAGAAGGAATTCCAAAAACTCCTCAAACTGGCCTCAGTCGTCTTCATCTCTCATTTTGATGACATGATGGAAAAGTGGCGAAGCTCACTGAGACCCATTTCCTGTTGGGCTGCTGTGCATATCCACACCAAAATGGGATGAGAACAAGCCTCAAAACCAGATGATGTTTCATTTCTCCCCATAGAGAGGGGGATCATCTGTGCCTCCTTACAATGCAGTAAAACAGTGCCTCCTTCAGCATAATAAAATCCCTCTTCTGATCTAGGCCCTGATCCAAGCATCTGCTCCTGGGCTAAATACTCCAATACCTGCTTGAGTCCTCTTCACTGCCTCTTGCAGCATCCGTCCTTTGGTTGAAGGCTTAAATCAGTGAAAGACCTCGCTGACAATCCAGAAGATTGAAAGGGGCCAAAAATGCCAGTGCCTCCATGCACACATTGGCATAATTCTCTGCATAAAAGCCAGCTTTAAAAGGCTTGTTTTGCAAAACACAAGTGTGCATTTTTTTCGAATCAAGGTCAGTAACTCAGCTTCATTCACCAGTCTCCAGCTGCAAAACAACATGCCCCAGACAATGGAGGAGAGTGTAACTGAGTCAGAAGATGCCTTTTAAGGGATGCAAGTGGCTCTGAGCCACACTGGGGAAAGAAGATTTCCTTGGTACCCTTGCATGCTCAGCCCTGTCTGAACTGAAATAGGGCAGCTGAGGGCAGGGAAAGACAGTGAGATGGGATTGGCAGCACAAATCACTCACACTCTCCATCCTTTCATAAAATCTCAGAATGGTTTGGGTTGGAAGGGACCTTAAAGATCATCTAGTCCCAACCTCAGCTGCCATGAACAGGGATTCCTTCCACTAGATCACGTTGCTCAAGGCCTTATCCAGCCTGGCCTTGGACATTTACAGGGTTGAGTCATCCACATCCTCCTAATGGTGTTACAGTGCCTTACCACCCTCACAGTAAAGAATTTTTTCCTAATACCTAGCCTAAATTTCCCCTCTTTCACTTTGTACCCATTACTCCTTGTCCTATTACTACAGTTCCTGGTGAAGGACCTCTCCAATTTCCCTGTAGGCTCCATTTGGATACTGAAAGGTTGCTATGAGATCTCCATGCAGCCTTCTCTTCTCCAGGCTGAACAGCCCCAGCATCCTCAGCCTGTCTTCATAAGGGAGATGTTCCAGGCCTCTTGCCAACTTTGTGGCCCTCCTCTGGACTTCGCTCCAGCAATACTGTGTCCTTCTTTTTTGGAAAATACAGTTTTCCAACATCACCCCCGTGCCACTCTCTCTGTGCCCACTGATGTGATGCGCCACCACGCTCAGCTCAACTCCACAATTCAGCACTTGTAGGAAGCAGACGAGACACTCCCAGCTGTGCCTCAGGCTAAAAATATTTACTCATCTCTTTTCCCCCAGGCAGGTGTGTTCATCCCAGGCAGGACTGCTCCCACAGGGATGCTCTTGCACAGCAAGCACTCGCTGCTTATTGTACACTGTGCGCTGGGGTGTTGTGATGATTCCTCTGAATCACCCAAAGAGAGATCTGTCCCATGTTTCAGATGCAAAATGTGCCATGGAATTCAATAGTTGCTATAGTGCCTAATTACATATTTTATGGCGTACTTAGTCACAATGGCTAGAGCTCTTGTTACTAGACTTGGGCGCCTTCTGTTGCTAAAAAGCTCTTATTTTTGCTAAAACGTTTTCTCTCTGCATTAGAAATAACGTATTGCAGCATTTTTTCCCTACAAAAATATCCCAAATTCATAGAGCACTGGTCATCAAATTGATAGTAGAGAGCTTGCAGCCCACTTTCTGTCATGGTGCTCCACAATGCTCATCAAAGTCGGCTCAAATGACAGCAGCAAAACATTTCCCAGAATCCAGGAACTCTTGAGCACTGGTCCTGGCAACACTGCTGTCGTGTGGTTTGGAGACAAGTCACACTGTCTGCTTGGGGCATCCATTTCTTCCTCCAGCAGTAGGGAGAAGGTGGACTCCTCGGGTGCTCTTCCCAGAGGATGATTCAGCCCACCACAGTTGGACATGTCTTGCGTGAAGCTGAATCACTCTCCTGAGGTGCTGGTCTGTCTAAGCACATTCTAGAAGCGCTCAGGTTTATTGCAGATGGCTGAGATGGGTAAGAAAAGCCCCATGCTCTGCATTCCTCCTCTAAACGGGAAGAATTCAATTGGAATTCACTAGAAGGTCACATCCCATCTAAGGTACTGTGTTCATCTCTTGACCTCCAAAATAAGAAGAGCATGGAGCTGTTGGAGCAAGTCCAGAGGAGGCCATAAAGATGCTCCAAGGGCTGGAACAACTCTGGACACAGGCTGAGAGAGCTGGCAGTGTTCACCTGGAGAAGACAAGTCTCTGGAGAGACATTAGAGCTCCTTCCAGTGCCTAAAGCCACTAAAAGCCTAAAGGGGCTCCAGGAGAGCTGGAGAGGGACTTGGGACAAAAGCATGGGGTAACAAGAAAAAGGGGAATGGCTTCCCACTGCCAGAGGGCAGGGTTAGATGGAATATTAGGAATAAATTCTTCCTTATGAGGGTAGGGAGGCCCTGGCACAGGTTGCTCAGAGAAGCTGTGCCTACCCCATCCCTAGAAGTGTTCAAGAAGAGGCTGGATGGGGGCTTGGAGCAACCCAGTGGAAGATGTCCCTGCCCATGTCAGGGGAGTTGGAATGAAACGATCTTCAAGGTCTCTTCCAACCCAAACTGTTCTCTGATACAGGCACAGGGATGTTCTCCACCCTACAGAACAGGATTGGTCTTTCCCCCACTAGCCTCTTTCTTTTGTGCCTGGTTTTTTTCATAAGGAGAAAGAAGCTAAGTACTTAATTGCCTACTTTCTAAGTCAGGCAGGATAATTAACTAATGTTTGGGTAATATGTCATACCGGTAGAAGTGCTAAGTAGTGTCCTGTCAGCACAGTGGGAAAGTGAAGAACTCAAGTCTTGTTTATTAGCCGGGAATTTCACAGTCTTCCCTAAGTCCATTGTTCCTGTTAACTGGTTTGCTGAGGGCAGGGAACTTGGGTAAAGTGTTTAAAGAAAGAGGATGGGAGGGGACAACAAAAAGCTGTTTGTGGTCCAGAAGAACTGTCAGAAAAACTAGGTGAATTTCAGAAAGAGAACATGGCCAATGAAGCCAAAAGCAGGAAATATGCCCAAGACTGCACAGAAAGTCCGTACATTTTTAAGTGTGGTGTAAATATTCAACAGCAACATCCTCCGAGTAACAGAAGCACATCAGATAAACTTTTCTTGCACTGCACTTAATGCACACAGGCAACACAGTGGGAATCATGGTACAGGGACCCATCTAATTCACCCTGGGGACTGAAGGAGACTCAACCCAGCAGAGATTTCACATCTTTAATTTTTATTACTCTGCAAATTACGTTATGGTTGAACTTCAAGCCCTCGTCTGCTTAATTTAAATGAGTGGCCAAGAGTGGTGGAATTAAAAAGAAGGAATCTTGGGCTGAAGCTCTCGGTGCTTTCAAATGACCAGCAGACCCTTCAATGCCAGTTTGTTTTTTACTGTAGCTGGAACACCACTTTCCATGACTCCCTGCTAATTATGCTCTGGATTTGCAAACAAAGGTTTTTAACCTGTTCTGATTTCATATGAAAGTTATAAAATTGTGTGCTCCCTCAGTGGCCTCCTAGGATGTTCTGTCCCACCTCTACAAGCCCAACTCTTGCCAGGCCAATCCAGGGAGGAACATTCTCCCTCTGCCTCTCTTCTAAACAGCCCAAGGTTTCTCACTCTCTCTAGTTATTTTCTCCTCTTGAGGACAGTCTCATGCTTTGATCTGTGCCGAAGATGACTTTTCCAGTGAGGCTATTGGGCTCTCCCTGTTTCCTGTGGAGTGTCCAGACACAGGCCACATGGAGATGATGCCAGCTCCCATCGCTTTTCCCTGGAGCTGCTTAGCCAGTTGCAGACCATCTCAGCAGCTTCTGCCAACTGCTCTGCATCCTGTACAGACATCTGACTTGGGATCTCCACAGCCAGGAATAGGGAGAGGAAGAACCACAGATACCTGGAACTGATCCTCTCCACCACGGGTGTTCTCTGATCTTTCGCACAGAGATCCATAAGGAGCAGTAATACCTGACCTCTGGAAAAGGAAAGCATCCTTTCACTTCCCAGGCCTGACAAAATGCAATTATACAGCCACGCACATGAAACATCCACACACCAAACCCAACAACCCATCCTAGCACTTCCTGGGGAGAGATTGTGCCCAGTCTCCAAAGTCTCTGAAAAGCTGCTTTATTACAGAGTGCTGCTTCCTGTTGTGTCTGTTCCTGGTTTTGTAGGTGGAAATACTGGCAGCAGTTCTGGGAAGGGTAGGGCTTGGGGAAGGATATGCCTGTTCACCAAGTTCACCCTCCATGGCCAGAGATGCTCCACTTCAGACCCTCTTTAGCACTCAGGCACAAGTGAAAAATAAGGGGAACACACTGCTGCCATGAAGAGAGATCAATTTTTCTTCCACTTAAGAGAGAAATAATATTCTATGGAGGAATAAGCATTTTCACTCAGTACAAGTCATTCAGGGCTCTCAAGCTGCATTTTACTGTTGCCCCAGCAGCAAATCCACCCAAACAGACTCCTCTGTTCTGTCCAGAGCCCAACCTAACCACCACCAAAAGGCTTTTTGGGAGGGGCTGGGGTGACACATGGTCTGGGGCTGTTTTTATCTACAGATCCAGTTCTTAGTCCATTGCAGGACAGTGCTTTCATTTTTTTCGGGAAGAGAGGAGAGCCACACACCCAGCAGGAGGCTTGTTTCTTCCCAGGCTCAGCTTCTCCTGCCTCTTCAGAAACAATTTCGGAGGAGCCACAGATGGGCGTGGACTGACGCCTGAGCCCTCCGTGCTCTGCTGGTCCCTGCTGTCACATGGGTTTGCAATCTGCTTCCTGGGAAAAGGAGGCAGGCAACGGTCCTGTGACTGCTGGAGGTTGGGATGGACTGGTGCTTATAGGCAGTCATCTCTGTGGGCTTGGCAGGTGGAGCTCAGAGGTTTGTGGGGTGTGGGAGTGCCATCCCTTCTACTTTCCTGACCTGCCCCCACATCCATGGATTGACTGTGGGCCTCAGGGGTCTCCCCACATTGCTGAGAAGGAGGACTCCCTCTACAGAGGTGCCAGAAGAGAAGGATACACAACACAAAGTCAGAGAAGAGAGATAGGAGTATGACCCAAATCACCACATCCTTAAACATGAGCACCTGGATAAGCACAGACCAAAGAGTATCAGCCCAACATGTGTTGGAATAAAACAAGCTCCCTCCTCACTCCATCTGGCACAGGTTTTCCCTTGCTGGTTTAGACTGGGACACAGAACACCATTCAGGTTCTGTTCTGAAGTGGTGCTGCAAGCTTCAAGCCAGGCAGATGCCAGTTTCTCCTGGTTTGGTGTAACAGGAGTGAGACTGAACGGCAACTTTCCCTTCTCCAGTCTTGGCACTTAGCAAGGGACTTCTCTTCTTGCACAGGTCATCCCACATTACCTGCTGGTGTACTCCTGTTTGCCCAGAGTTAGGTGTGGAAATTCCAGTTCCTTGGTCACTGCAGGGCATGAAGGAGTTTGCTCTGCATAAGCCTCACGTTAAGAGCCTTTGTGCAGACACCTTGTTCCTGGGATTTGTCTCAATGGGGCCTAAGTCTGTCTGTGTCCTTCTGCAAGGTGGGGCTCTGATCCCATGGGAGCCCTCCAGTTCACCCTCTTTATCTTCTGTGAGACCCTTAGTTCTGCCCTTGGCCTTGAATCCAGTCATCTTTGGCAATTATGAGAAATTTGGCTCCATGCAAAACTGAAGGAAGCTCAAGAGTGTGTTCTAACCTCATGGAGTATGTCCCTATACATTCCCCAAAGCTACAGATTTGCTAATGATTCCCAGCTCCCTGTTTGTCCTGGATGTCTGGGGAGCACCCATGAGATCTGCAGAGTCCTAAAAATGAGCCCTGGAGAGGCAGAACAGCACTGCCTTCTCCAGCAGGACAGTAGCAGCAGACATGGCTCCCCCTGGGAATACACAGCTCCAAGGGTACAAATAACAGGTCTGGTAATGGAAAAGGGCAAAGCAAGCAGGTTTTCTTGAGAAAAGGGAAGGTGGGGGGATGAGCAACGACACAATTCTGAGCTGGGGGTTGATCCTACTGAGCAGTTAGGGGGCATTGAAGCTCAAGAAGTACCAGAGACACGGGTCTGCCTCTAGAGGACAAGGGCTGGCAAATGTGTCCCTGCTCTGTCACATTGCCTGGGCAATGCTGGAGGGAATGGCCATAAAAACCACATTCCCAGACATGCTCTGAGCCCAGTGCAAGGCTTTCCCCTCACAGCACCAGCCCTACCGAGCTCCTCCTCAGCTCCTACATGTGTCTTTCAGGGCTGCCCCATCCCGTGAAATGAAGATCTCAGCACTGGGCAGAATGGAGGAGCCAAACCTGCCCATGGTGGGTGCTGAAGTACTTTGTGTCAAGAGTCATTCAAGCCACCCACTGCTGCTGCCCGCTTAGACCTCGGCTTCCTCTGCTGCCAGCGAGCAGCAGTCACGGCTGTGTGGGCATCCAGAGTGTGTGGCTGAATGCGGAAGCAGCAAGTGGTTAAAAAGAAGGTAATTTCAAGAATATGGCTGTGTGTGGTAAGCAAGGACAAAGTGTACTCCAGGCTGCTGAGAGAGTGACCTTTTAGAAGTGATGGAAAACCAGGCAGATAGCTGGGAACGTGGAAAAGGAAATGGAAAGAGCAATCTTGGAAATTTTTACCTGGCAATTCTGACTTTGGTCTTGAACACAGCAAGGAGGAAGACAGGGAGTGACATCAATCTCTGACTGGCAAAAGGATGACGGGATAACAAAAATTAAGGAGTAGGGCAATCGAGAATGCAGAAATTGAGAGATTTCTTATCATTTTGTAAAATACGATGGGAACACCGTAAGACAATGAATCAACTCATCAGTAAAAAGTTTGATGTAGTGTCTAACAAAGGCTTTTTTTTTTTTTTTTTTTAATTAATTTAACTTGGCTTGGATCTGAACATTGTCACGCAGGCTGAGCATTGCAATCTAAAGGTCCTCTCAGATATGACCATGCGGAATCTTGATTCCTCCCAGATAAAGTTTGTGTGTTTCTGTTAATGACCCCACCCCTCCGCTGAGGCTGGTGCTCTGCAGACATGAAACCACTGCATTCATCTGCTTCCTCCAACCTCAGTGCAGATAAGACTCAACAAAACACCGCATCCTGCAGGATGGAGGCGTGAAGCGAGAAAGCCAGCGAGTGACTCATCGCAGCCTTACGGGCAGGAGTTGCCTGGGATCTGCACTGTGCAGGAGGCAAAGAGCGGTGCTAGGGGCTTGCAGGAAGCTGGTGCTGGTCTTGCAGGAATCCTGGACCCTTCCCAAGGATCACCCTGTGCTAGCATCATCATCATCATCATCATCATCATCATCATCATCATCATCATCATCATCGCCACCTTAATTATAGAATCACAGAATTATAGAGTGGCCTGGGTTGGAAGGGACCTTAATGATCATCCAGTTCCAACCCTGCTGTGATGGACAGGGACACCTTCCACTAGACCAGGTTGTTCACAACTCCATCCAACCTGGCCTTGAACACTTCCAGGGACTGAGCAGCCACAGCTTCTCTGGGCAACCTCTGCTGGAGCCTCCCCACTCTCAAAGGGAATATCTATTCCTAATATCAAATTTAAACCTACTCCCTGACAATTTTAATCCACTACCTCTTGTTCTGTCACTCCAAGCCCTTGTAAACAGTCTCTCTCCATCTTTCTTCTTGGCTCCTGGAAAAGGTACTGGAAAGACACAATTAGGTAACCCCAAAGTCTTCTCTTTTCCAGGCTGAACAATCCCAGCCCTCCCAGCCTTTCCTCACAGGAGAAGGCCTTCATCCCTCTTATCAGCTTAGTGTCCCTCCTCTGGACTTGCTCCAACAAATCCATGTCCATCCTGTGCTGCATGCAGAACTCAGCAAAACCATGTGCCAGTCACCACCATATCCTTGGCTCCCTCTCTTCTCCTGCGGGACCAGAAGCCATCTCTGCTGGTTTTCCATCAGGGAAGAAGTGTCTTCTGAGAGGTTGCAGCAGTGGTTTGTGGCCAAAATCCTACGGGGTGTAAATATAGGCCACACTGCAAGAGAAAGTGGCTTTCCAACTGTGTGGCAAGAATGGCCCCTCATTAAGGAACCAAAACACGATCCATCAAGGCTGTCTCTTGCAACATGCCCAAGTCCTGATTATGGTCATTTTCCTCCCTGCTTCCACTGCATGCCTGGGAAAGGGCCGCAGTAATTAAAGTCTGAATCTCATTAAAACCCAGAAAGTGCTTGGCTTTCTGAGAATCCAATTATCACAAACGCTACGTAACGCCAGTCAGGGCACGGCTTGTTTTTGGTGTTTGGAATTATTTTTGTTAAACATACAAATATGGTGTGAAATCAAATTTTCCAGAGGACATTGCAAATCCAAAGAGAGCACAGTTATAAAAGCAATTGAAGAAAAATGCTTTGGAGAGGGAGAGCCTGCAAGAAGGAGGAAGTGGGGGGAACATAGTGATGCTGCTGAAGAAGGACAGAACCAAAGTGCCAGGCAGAAGGGATGATGCATATCCTGTCCAAGGCCCTCCAGGGACAATCTGTCTGGGTGGATTTGGCATGTCCCAGCTCCTGGCTGGTGACTTTAGGCACAGAGCAGTGGTCTGCTGTGGCTCAGCTATGTCCCATACTCACCATACAGCTGCTTGGGTTTCACAGGGAAAGTCCTTGAGTCAATAGGTCCAGCATGTGTCCATGGGATGGGCAGGAGATGGGAAATTACATGAGCTGGGCAGCAGGAGATGAAGCTGCTCTTCCTCTCCCTCCTCAGTGTAGCAAGCCCTACAAAAATGCATTGTGGGAAGAAGAGCCCTGACACTTTCCAAGGAAACTGATCCTTCTCAGAAGAGCTTGACTGTGGAAAGGGAAGAAATGGGGTCTCCATCCTTTGCTAAGATGGGTGCCTTTCTGAGGACACAAACTGTTCGTGTCAGCACACGTACACCCTGTGGCTGTGCACCAAATCTACGGGCCTTTCCCCAAACTCTGGTGGGCTGCAGCATCTCCAGATCCCATCCAAAATATCCTTCTCCTCTGCTCCCAGCTGATCCCTGGGCTGTGACCCCAGGGTTTTGCTGACAGTGTGTGGCAGCATCCATGCTGCCAGGGGTTATGGAGTATCACCCCTAACTGGAACTAGCAGTGGAATTTGGGATGCCTGGCTTTGCTGCTAAGTCTCCAGGGGAAAGGGGACAAGGCACTTCACTGTTCTGTGCCTCAGTTTTCTTGGCTGTAAATGCATATTAAAACAATTTGCTAATTTATTGGGTGCTGACAACCTCTGTCAGCGACAGTGAGGAGCTCTGCCAACCTGGGGGAAAGGTGGTGGTTCAGTGCAGAACAGTGCCGTGGCTTTCATGGCACACTGGGTCTGCCATACATTGCACTTTATGTAACATTTCTTAGCACTCAGTCGGCACTTCACATCTTTAACTAATTACACACATTCAAACTATTTACCAGCATGAACAGAAAAACATCCAATAATGACTGATATGGAAGTGTTGTACTGATTTCCAGATTTCTTCAAGAGTGAGAATTTGCAGAAGATGGGAAATAGGGTTTTGAAAAAGAAAGGCCAAGCAAACAGATGCATTAAAAGAGAAAAAAAAGAAAGCACAAAAAGTGCGTGCATGGAAGGAATTGCAGGGTGAAACGACTGACTGCAATTCCTTGTGGAGACACTCAGCCAGAGCTCAAGCTGCAGCATCTCCAAAGTGCATTTAAAATTCACCTCCTCCTTCTTTTTGCAATTAAACACATATTCTTGTGCACCTCGACATTTAAAATAAATAATGACAATTTTTAGCACTGGCAATTAAAAACGACGCTGTTTACATTTTAATGAGCTCCTCGAATGTGACTAGCTCAGCTTCTTTCAATCAGAAAGGGATGGATTTAGAAACAAGACATCTTTAAATGTGCTTTGGATTTCTGTAAACAGTAGCCCAGCTCTGCTTTCAGGTTCTCAGGGTAGAGGGAACAGAGAGGCAATCTGCTGGATAGAGAACTCTGCACAGCTTTTCTTCCTGGTGGCGATTCTCTGTGGGAGTGCAGAAAAGGAAGTTTATTTTGGAAGTGAGAAAAATAAAGCAAGGTTTTGTTCCAGGAGAACACAAAAATAAGTAGCATCTGTGCAGCTGGAAGTGTCGTATGTGGCTGTGAAGCCCGTATTTACAGCTGCAAAATGCCAGGTACATTTTCACATTCTGGTAAGACTTCAGAAGGCATCAAAGTGCTACCAAGCTGGTTTCCAAGATGTATTTTCCACCCACCTTTGGCTTGCACTTGGAAAACCATTAATCATGTTGTGGCTCGGTGCCATCCAAGGGTCTTGATTCAGCGTAGTGAGAGGGATGAAAACTTTACTGCTGATTTCAGTACAAATAACTGTGTTGTTCCAGCCTGGGTAATACAGGTGGGGTAGACTGGGCCCTAGGGCTCTACAGATCCCACGCTGCTCCATCTGAATCTCCTGCAATTCCAGGACAGCAGGCAGCTGGTTGGAGCCAGCACATCTGCACCTCAGATACAAACCTCTTGGAGGATGTCAAAACACCACTAAGAAAGCTTTTGCTGCTAAATAATTCCTGCATAAACAGCAACTGTGAATAAGTTGGCAAAGGAGAAGGGCAAAGGAGAAGCAGGTTCAGAAATCCGGCAATAATAGGAGTGGGGTTGGATTTAGTGCTGCTGAGCAATATTCTCCCTCCTGCACCCTCACGCTGCTCAGTGACGAGGTGTCAGCATTTCTGACTCACAAAGAGACTCAGGCTTGCACAGGGCAGCAGGAAAGACTTTGGAGGTAGGATGAGGATTTAACGCTTTTTTTGGGAAAGTTGTCATAGAACCATAGAATGGCCTGGGTTGGAAGGGACTTTAAAGATAGTTTTGTTCCACACCCCTGCCATGGGCAGGGACACCTTCCACTATCCCAGGTTGCTCCAAACCCCATCCAACCAGGCCTTGAATACTTCCAGAGATGGGGCATCTACATCTTCTCTGGGAAATTTGTTCCAGGGCCTCACCAGCCTTATAGTAAATAATTTCTTCCTAATTTGTAATCTAAACTTACCCTCCTTCGTCTTAAATTCTGCCCAAAAATCCCTGTTTCCCAGTGATTTCAGCCCTGGCAGGCTGGCAAGGGAGAAGGTCAAGAGGCACTGCAGCTCCTGAGAGCTCTAGCTCTGAAAAATGCATTTTCTTTGTCTCTCTGCTTCAGTTTCCTTCTACAAACAGCACTCCTTGACATGGGGTTAATGTAGGGAAAATGCCCTGTAAAGACCAACTGTTGTTATGAAATTGGGAGAGAAAAGACAAATCACCGTGATTTGAAAGATAATAGAGCATCCCTGCCATGACTGAGTGTGTAAGGAGAAGGAATGGGGTATTTGGGGGTTGTATTCCCATGGGGAAATGACTTCTTTGCTCAGGAGAAAAAAGGCTGTAAAGATCCTTCCTTGGGCGATTCCTGGCGATTCTTCATGGGGGTGGCTTCTGGTGAGTGAATCTCCAGGCTGGTCCCTGCCAGCCCCAGGATCCCATAAACCTGTGTCCTGCCCTCGCTTCTCTGTCTCCTTCAGCCAATAAATAAACAGATAAAATAGTAAGACCTTCCTTCAAGGGTTAACTCGTAGATGCCATGGGCTGGGATCTGCTGGTGCACGCAGCCAGAATCACACCTGTGTACTGAGTCACTTTCAGAGAAATCCATTAACAGCCAGGCTCTGGGGAAGGAGAACAGCCTGTAGAGAACCATTCCATAGGGAAATGCAGTTTGCAGGCTGACATCACCGCTCCTGTTTGCCCAGTGAGGCGATGACCACTGAGTCCGTGTGATTTAGCAATTATTCCCCATGGCAGGGCTGAAATCTGATACTGAAATATCAATTTAATCATGATTGTGATTACAGTGGGATATTTTTTCCCTTTTTTGGCGCTTTCTATGTAACAGAAATGGTATTTCAGGCAGAGATGGGCATTCCCTGAAATGATTCTGCCTTGAAACTCTCATCCTTTCCCCTTAGACAGAAGCCTTGTGTGGTGAGTGTAGAAACACTGGTGTAAAGCATGTCCCCCCACCAAGGCAAACAGAGTTTGACGCAAAGCCAGGAGCCTTCCTGCTATTTTGGGAGCAGCCCTTGCCAGTGTCTCTCCTCAGGGCCCCATGCTCCTGGCAGCCCAAGGTGAGGAAGCTGCCAGCAAGGACCGATTCCTGGGGTGATGGGGCAGAGCCTGGAGGCAGCCTGACAAGTACAGGAGAAACCAAAGCTGCCACAGCTGGTTACGGCTGCCTGCCCTGAGCTTGAGTTGCTTTGAATGTTCCTTGGATGCTTTGAAAAGGAGCCCGTGGCTCATTGGCTCCTGTTATAAGGCTGAAGGATCATTCCAACCTCCCAAAAACTGGGTTGCTCTGTCTTGCTGCTTCAAGGCTGCACTTTGCTCTTACATTTTTCCAGCCAATCCTCCACCCAGTCCCTTCTTCTCTCCAACTCAGCTGCTCACTGCAATGTAAGGATCCAATGCAAGGGTCCAAAGCATGAACTCATGTGATGAGTTACACTTCAGAAAACCTTCCTAACCCTGCTTCTTCCAGGCTGGAAATGGATGGGAAACCTTGGACATGCAGCTTGTGAAAGTTCAGCTGGGCCACAGTGAGGATTGCATAGAGAAAGAAATAAAATAAAAGAGGGATTTGGGGAGTTTTAAGTCTCTGCTTGAAGGGACAGCAAAAGCCAGAGGTGAGGGCGAAGGCTGGAAAATCCTTAAGAAGGCTTTACCTAGGGCTGAAGTCCAAGAGTTTTTCCAACATAAAAGTTTTCCAAGGCTGAGTCTCAAGAGGCTCCTCAGGGATGGGGAGCCCTGGACAGATGTGTGCTCCTGGATCCAGCTGTGCCGCTGGACACGCTCCTCCTCCAACCTCTCCTCCCCACCCCTCAGCTGCTCCAGCCCTTTCACAGAGCAGCATCACTCCTTGGAGAAGATTTGGGGTCAGAATGATACTTCCATGGACACCGTGGCACAGACTGTCCTGTGCTGCTGGGGATTGTAATAATTAGCTGGGGCACAGTGACATTTCCAGCTGGCACAGCCCTCCGCAGGGTGGACATCTGCCTGTGGATGGAAAATATAGGGAGGTAACCATGTGGGAGCCTTTTGAGACAGCTAAGAATTGCTGGGAGGAGGACAGTGAGCCAGGCAGGAAGACAGGTTGGTCATCACTGAATGATTAAGAGAGGATTTACACACAAAGAGGAAGTAGGAAGGTAAGTGAGAAAGAAAAAGATGCTACTGACAAGCCGAAAGAGCCAATATTCTGAGTGATCCTTAAAATCCTGTTCTTCAAGTGCAGGGAGAAAGAGAAAAAAGGCATTCTTGAGAAACTTTATATTTAAGGAACCAATCTGTGTGGGTTGCAGACATCCAGTATTCATTCTCAGTTGCTAACAAGAGGTTTCTTTAATGAACATATTGATCCTTGGGTGGTTGCATTTTAAAATCCTTGGACAATGTGATCCTGAAAGGCAGAAGAAAGAAAAGGAGGTGGTGATTTAAAACAAAGAAGGGGAGAATATAATTCTGGCAATCACCAGCCTATAAAAGTAGCAGAACAAATATTCTCTAAAAAATCATGATGAAATATTTAGAGCTTGGTTCTGTCCACACAATAGTGTCAATGGGGAGAAAATTTGCAGAAGCCAGATGCTGAATAAAATTACCATGAGACAACAGACAGACTCAAGAGATGATGGGCACAGAAAACTGCCAGTTTTCTTCTTTTCCAACTTTTTTTGGTGCAAAGAGAAATGCTGTTAGAGAACAGCATGGCCAGAGGATGAAAGCAGTGCAGCCTTTTATGAACATATGTTTTTATTTTGACTAATGTATTTTGCTTCTTTGTCTTAGGAAATACAAAAATTAGGGGAAAAAAAGCCTTGGTCTGAAATGTGGTTTATACAAACTGAAAACACATTGGGATGCAGTCAGTAATCCTGAACAGGAGTGGGCTACATGGAGCAAAGCACACATACAGGGGCAGAACTAGTAAGAGTCAGGACTAAAGATCAAGTTTCTTTAACACCTTTGCTAATGATCTGGAAGGGCAATGCATAAAATGAGATACACGGAGGATGGGCAATTTGCAGCAGTTTGGTAAATTATAAGTTGTCTCTGGTTTTCTCGAAAACACCTGGAAATTTCCATCTAATATCAAGGGGTGTTGAACACACTGAAACATCTCCTCTCGCTGAATGACATCTCCATTACTCACCACTTAGCCCACTCAGTGTCTCTTTTTAACCCTTCCAATTTACTTCCAGACAGCTTTCCCAGGCCTTGCTGCAGACCCAGCCCTGGGTTGATATTTAGAGAGACATTTCGGGAGCAGGCACAGCAGCCCAGCACACGCAGCCACCTTCTCCAGGTTCATTCTCCTTTCCCCACCTGCAATGAATACTGCTGGAAAGGATGATGATGCTGAACACTGTGCATTCAAATGTGTGTCCCACCCTGCTTCTCCTCCAGTGCTCTGACACAGCATGCTTAAACTGGTCCCCCCAGCAGGCTCTGAGGTCTGTGCTGGCCTCGTGTTCCTCTGGCTGCCTCCTCTTTGCACTATTTGGGTGATTCACGGCTGTTGCTCAAGACCTTTCCATCCGTGAGGGCTTGAGCAACAGCCGTGAGTGGCTGGGGTAGCCTGATCCAGGTCCTTGGAGCGCTGAGCTGAGCTCCCTGGGCCATCAGGAGACAGGGAGCAGCAGGGGACAGGGACCTGGGAGCATCTATGTCCTCTCTAAGCAGGCTAGAAGGACACAGGATGTTTCTGGGCAGGATTTAATGGCTTTTTGTCTTTTCTCACAGAACAAACTCAGTGGTGAAAGGGAATAAGAAAAACTGTTACCCTCAGTAAGGGGATCAGGAGTCACTATGGGGACTCCTTCATCTGACAGTCTTCTCAGGACCTGCTGGGAAAGAAGGAAGAGAGGGAAGAGGTGAGGATTGCAGGAAAAGTGGTTTTTACCTACATTTTCTGTGATCCCAAAACCTCCTTCTCTCTCCTGGCTGTGTTTGCCTGTGGCAGATGCCCTGGTCAGAGCATGACCAGTTGTCCTTGGAGCTGCAGCACCGTGGCCTCAGACACCAGCACCACACAAGGAGCAGAAGGCCTGAAGAGGGGAGGCACATAAAACATTGACACCCTCAGGTCAACAGAGGCACATAAAACATTGACACCTTCAGGTCAACAGGTGTGGGATCTGGTGCTCAGGAGGTGCGTTTTGCAATTCCAGGCCTTTAATAAAACTTTAAATGGGAGGTAGGGGTTGGAAACTCTATTATCACCCACTGGAATTCTTGAGCGCCTCTGAGGTGGAGGAGGAAGAAACTTGAAGAGAGCAGAAATAATGGGTACAATGACTGATGAGGGGACCATGAGCAAAATTACCAGAGATGGGGTCTGGTTGGGTCAGCTGTGGAGGCTGTACCCTGCACAGGGCAGGAGCAGGCAGTGTGGGGTAAAACCTTCTGGAGACACAGTATTTATTCAGTTTGGTTTGAGACTGTTTGAGACCGCTGGATAATTTGCTCCCAAACAACCAAACAAACAGAGGAAAAAGAAATGCATGTGAATGGATCCAAATGTCTCCTTATGGTGTGGGGTTTCTTCCCTTTTTTTTTTTATTTCTTAATGAAATATGTGGATTTTATGTTTGCAACACATCAGGGCTAATTTTAGGAATGATTTTCTTTTAAAAAACATAGCCGGGGGGGGGTTGCAAAAAGCCTGCAGAAGATAATACATGGGCTTCAGCCCCAAAGGCTGAACCTTTGGCTTTCCTGCCAGGGAAGCAGTAAGGTGGGAGGGCAGGCTGTCAGCAAGACTCTCCAACCAAGCCATGATCCTCGAGCAGGGCAGGAGACCAAACAAAACTGCTGCCTCTGAGTACGGGAAGCAGGGTGGCCTTCCCAGGGAAAGCAGCTCCGGGATTGCCAGAAGCTGGTGGGACTTGCTGTCTGGTACCTCCTTGTCCCTCCCAGCCTCCAAGGGACCTCCTGGCTCAGCAGGGACAACACAAACCACAGCTGACCCTGTCTCCTCCCTTCACGCTGCTTTCCTGGGCCATGCTGGAATTGGCCGCAGGCACGTTGTTCTCTGACTCAGCTGTTATATCTGGGGAATTTATGGCTTTTCCTTCCTGCCAGCCTTAGTAAATAACCCTGTCATCTGACTGGCTTTTGGGAACTGACCAGGAACAGGAGCCTTGCTGGCAGGCAGAGAAAAGGACCTGCACCCAAGCAGGAAGCAGCACTTCCAGAGCTGGAGGGTCCCCAGCAGGACCCTCAGTGGTGGCATCACTGTCCCCTCCACTGTGGAACTGTCACCTGCAGCATCACCATCCCCAGTGAGACCCTTACCCATGGCACCACCATTCCTGCTGGCATCTATGGCATCAACATCCCCAGCAGAATGCAGAGCCAGGACCAGGGGTTCTAACCCAAAATGTTTCCCCACTCAGGAAGGGGAGCACTGGGCACAGCTGTGCTCCCACACCTGTGACACCTGGCTGGGATTTGGCTTTTATTTTCCTTTTTCTTGGAACATCATCCATGAAACTAGAAGGAGGACAGGAGGGAGCGGGGGAATTAAGGCTATGGAATAAACAGATCTGCACCAGCCACATGCTTTCAGCACTGCTGGTACCTCCTCTGCTTCCTTATTCACCCAGTGGGAGCTGTGCAGGTGGAGAGATGCTTTCACCCAGGGCATCCCAATGAGCCAGGGGCTCCAGTGAGCTGAGCAGAGCAGGGAGACCCGGCTTCTCCCTGGTGGACACCTCATTGCTCCAGGACAGACCAAAGTCACCTCCACAGATTCCCTATAGCAAATTTGGGCATCCTGGTTTGCCCCCTGGAGGCGGCCCCAAGCACTTGGATGGAGGCAATGAAAACGATGCTGGCAGCAACAAGTATGAGGATGAGCTGATGGAGAAGTTTGAGCACCTTTGAAGGGCTGTAGGCAGAAATATACACTTTTGGCGTGTTGAAGCAGCTCTTTCGGATAGATGGGACCATGCTGGACGGGGGATGGGATGAGCCAGGACTTAAATCCAGTGTCTAAGCCAAGGCGTGTCCCAGGATAGATGCTCATCCATCCCAGAGCACTTTCTCCCATTAGGCACCTCAAAGTTAATGGGAATTTCGAGCAGGAAGATCAGAGAGGTATTTTAACTCCCTGTGGTGAGGGAGGTCAGGCTGAGCCTCGGGGACTGCTGTGAAAACCACCATCCCTGTGGCAGGGATTATGTGCTGCATCCTCTTGGCATGAGCACAGGGAAGTGCCTCTTCCTTCCTGGCTTTCCTCTTCCCTGTCATCACCTCGGCAGGCTTTGAGGACTGCTCCAACACAGGGTCTCTGCTCCCTGTGTCATTGCTGGAGCCCAGATGCCAATGAAATACCATCAGGCAATGAGTGCCATCTCTCCACTCCCCTTTCCAGGAGTTTGCCCTTTCGAGGGTCTTCTAAGCAGCTCCTCCTCACAAGACTTTTCCCTGTTGTCTCCTGCACCAGCCAGCACCATCCTCAGCTGGAGGATGGTGTCCCCAGCACCATCCTCACATTACCTGTCACTAAGGCTGCCATTCCCTAGTTAACAGCCCCCAAATCCCTCTCCTCCCTGCCATGGGGCTGCACAACGATCTCAGTTGGGGAACTGATCCAGCACAGAATAACCTTGCAAAAAAACCCTCTCCCCAGGCCCTGCTTGGACAGCATGGCTGTGAGAGAAATGTTCCAGGATACATTGAGTGAGGCTGGCACATCCCTGCATCCAATGAATAACAGAATAGTTTAAGTTTGAAAACACTTTAAAGATCATCTGCTTCCAACCCCTCTGCCATGGGCAGGGGCACCTTCCATGAGAAGCAGCCCTGTGTTACTCCTGGAAGGCTTCAGCACACAGTGAATTGGAGGAATAACATGGAACAAGAGCTGACCTCCAGAGCCTGGAGTACCTGTGTGTACTCTTGGGAGCTGGGCTGCATAAGGTGTAAAATATCCTCTGTCTCCTGGCTGAGCACTGTTTTACCCTCTTGTGGATGTCGAGCAGTTGATAGTATGTAATTAGCTTCCTGTCCAGTGTGCACTTATTGTGTCTGTGTGTTCTCTGCATTGGGTGGAGAGTTCATAAATCAAAGGCTCTCACGAACTCTTCTGTCCCAAAGTGCTTTCGTGGGCAAGCAATCCCCAAGAGGCCCCAGAGCAGTGATTAATAGCACCCATCTCTCTGAGCTGGTTTAGGGCAGCCTGAGTTACTGTTCTCGCTGAGAAATTTGCAGGTTGGCACAACTTCTCACCCCCAGAAAGCTCAAGGCAGCAAATCCCAGTGAAACACCAGAGTCAAAAATAAATGAATAAGTAAAAAGTGCTGCTGGGAACCTGGTGGAGACCCCACAAGACAAAAATTGTAAAGACAATCTGCAAATTGCCACTCTGGACAAAGCTGCGGAGGCAGCCTCTAATCACTATCCTGATGTAGGGCTGCCTTAGTCATCCTTTATTGATTCTCTTTTCTGTGAATCATCAGCTCCTCGTGGGGAAGGGCTCTCCAGCTCCCCGGCTCAGAGAGACACAAATTACCAGGGAGCAGCTCGTAAACAGGAGCAGGAGAGCGGAGATGCCGACGGAGATGCCCTCGGTCATGTGCCCGGCAATTTGGGAAGACGATTAGAGCTGCTAACCAGGAAAAAAAAATAAATTGAATTTTCTGTGGGAAAATGAGCCGGGTGAAAGGTAGCAAGCACGCAGAGGAGGCTGCTGGTCTTCTCCAAGAGAGAAAGTCACCTCCTGTTCACTTTCCAGGGGGCAACGGGGATGGGGTTTCTCCCTCTGATCAAGCACCCTCAGTGCTCTTATTTATTTAATCAGGCGAGAGGCTCCTCAAGTCTGATGCAGCGGGAACACGTCGGGAGCAGTGATTTGAAGTCACCTACATCTCTCCAACCTGCTCTGAACCCCTTTGAGTCATCCACGCCCTATCACACCTGAGCCATCCCCTCCCCTGCTCTTCCTAGGAGATTGCTCAATCGCAAGAGCCGCAATTTCCTCTGCTTGCCCGGTGGCCACCCTTGCTCTCACTTGCACGGAGCAAGGGGGGCCGCTGAGGAAGGATTTGGACCTTCTGGGGGGAATACAAGGAGAGCAGCCCTGGAGGCAGCTCCGCTCGGCTTTGCTGGCACTGAGCACCGCTGGCCTCGGGAGCGGCTGCTGAGCATCCCCGGCGCTCTGCAAACACAAACTGCAGCAACAACACTGCGGGGGGAGGAATCGGGGTGCCAGCCAAAAACCGGGGTGGCTTCCTAAACGCTGAGGGCTGTGTCCTTGCTATTAACCCCCAGGGCACGGGAAGGGCTGGAGTCCATCCCTTCTCCGCCCTGGGTTTATTCTCCTGCCTTTGCCGGGGAGACAGATGCCGCTGCAAGAGCGAGGCAGGCGGTTCTCCTGCAATCCAGAGCAGAGCGAAGGCGAGCAGGCTCTTCCGCTGCCAGGGAACGAGCTTGAAAGGGATCCAGCGGATAAAGAGATATTCAAAGTTCAGCTAATGAGTGAGATGAGTCACTGGCTCAACGAGACAAAGGTTAGACTGGAAAATAAAAGCTCTCGCTGCAAGGAGCGGGGTTGGTGGGGATGCGAAAGGCAGAGGATGGGGCGTAGCTAAAAGCAGTGAGTGCTGACAGGGGCAGAGGGGCAAAGCAGTGACTCTGGCTTGGTTGTGACCTCGCGTTTGCCCCAGAATTGGCCCAGGATGAATGCAGGGAAACTGAGACTGTGGCTGTAGATATTCAGGCACATCGCAGCTCCCTCTGGCAGTCAGCAGCCCTTCTGCAGCCCCTCCAGCCCCTCTCCGGGGTGAAGCACAGCTCTTTGGGGGCCCAAGGAGATGCTGTTTGCAAATGAAGCACAACAGCCCTTCCTTCACCACCCAGCGCTGATGAGAAGGAACAGGGGATGGTCAGACCTCAAAAAACTCTAATTAATCACTGGGAAGCATCAGCCTACTTCCAATGCTCTCATTGTTACCACTGTGCCCAAAGAAGAGAAATACTGTGGTAAATGTGGGTCCTGCTCCAAACCATCCCAAAAATGAGGACTGGAAAACCATTACCTTCCTGCTCCTTGAGGATGCTGGCTTGGGGTACCCAAAATCCCTGTTAGAGCACCCCTGTGTCAATTCTGAGCAAAACAGAGGAAAAATTCTTCTCTCCCCCTGTTTTTTCTACAGTCCAGAAACCAAAAAACTGCATCTTATAGACAGCACAGAAGGGGGACGTGTGGCATGGGGCAGGTGCAGTGCTGAGGAACTTTTCTAGAGATCTCAAGATTTCGTTTTTGGATGGGCTTTTATTTCCTTCACTACTGATTTCGGTCCGGGCCAGCTGAGTTGCCACCTGAACTGCTACACTGAAAAAACATTCCTCTCCTCCTGAGAAAGTGAGAAATAGCAAAAAAGAGAGGTGGGGAAGGATGCCATGCATATATTAAATCAAATGCATTTGGAGATTTTTATGGTCCTTAACATGCTTTGGAAGCCTTAATTAATCATGTACTAGTTTTGCTCACTTGCACAGGCTCTGCTTTGCCAGGCCACTGTCCCTCTGCCCACCAAGACCTGTGGGACAGGCTAGAAACAGTGGGAGGCACATAGAAGTTCCTGGCATGAGGGCTGATGGTTTTCCTCTGGAGGAGGGTTGATTCAGATAAGTTGTAAGGAAGAGTTTTTTTTTTACCATGAGGGTGGTGAAATATTGGCACAAGTTGCCCAGAGAGGTCGTGAATGTCTCATCCATGGAAACATCTCAGGTCAGGTTGAATGAGCTGAGACATCTTCAACTAGATCAGAGCCCCACCCAGCCTGGCCTTGAGTATTTTCAGAGGTGGAGTCACCTCTCTGGGCAACCTGTACCCATGTTTTACCACCCTCTGTGATTTCAGAGCGAAACATGCAACGTGGGAATGGATGTCTGAGCTGGGCTGCATCACCTGCATCACCTGCATTGGCAGTGTTAGAAAAGCCAGCTCTAGGATGCCCACAGCCTCCTGCAGCCCCAGATGCTGTCACTGCCAGGAGCTGGACCTGCTGCTGTCACCAGAGCTGATGGAAGCACCTCGCAAGGTGTGAAGAATTGGCTGGGTTGAATAGAGACAAATGGATGGAGTCATCAGGGAGTTCAAAGAAAATGGTGACAAGTCAAATTGTTTTTAAAAATTATTTCCACTCTAGTGGTTGAAGGGATTTCTCTCAAAAGCCCTACTGATGGTGAGTGAGTCAAAATAATGCCTTCTGGTAACCAGAGCGTTGGCATTCCTAAGGCTGCACAAAGAGGGCATGAAAAGATTTCAATTAAAATAAAACAATTCTGTGACTGATTGATGTTTACAAAATAAAAACATGGGTAAAAGGCATCAGTGTGGACAGAATAAGGCTCCTCACACCAAGAATCCTTTGAGCCCATCCACCTCCTCAACATCACCAATAGCACACAGGGGAATCCAGCTTACAGCATGGAGCAGCCATATTCCACAGGCTCAAATCCTGCCCCCACCTCTGCTCCAGTGCCCCAGTGCTGTAATCAAAGTCCTCCAACAGCTGTAGACTGCGATGATTTGGTTATTTTGGTGACAGTCCTACCCAGAGCTTAAATAAATAACTGAGTAATTGTGCAGAGAAGTTGTGGCTGCCCCATCCCTGGAAGTGTTCAAGGCCAGGCTGGATGGAGTTTGGAGCAACCTGGGATAGTGGAAGGTGTCCCTGGAACCAGAGGTTCTTTAAGGTCCCTTCCAACCCAAAGCATTCTGGAATTCAATGATTCCATGAACATGCACAGGGAGCTTGGAGAAAAGTTTACTTGCAATAAAAAGTTTTGCCTGTGCATATTTTCTTGTGCATCTTGAGATAATCCTTTCCCAGGGTGGTGCTGAGGAGTTTATTAATTTTACAAGAGTGAAAGCCTACAAAAATACCCTATTTGTTTTCAACCATTGTTCTGAAATGCCTGTAATTAAAGTGGAAGTGAAGGATCTTCTGCACAAAAGCAATGCAGCCAAGCCCTCAGCAGCTCGTGGTGCTGGAACAGCATCATCCCAGCTGCCCCCCGGGAACACCACGAACAAAAAACACCTTCTGAAAGCTTTGAATAAAACACCACTTGTAAGGACGTGAAATACAAATGGGTTTGTGTCTGTACAGCTGGAGTAAAAATGAGACAAGGAGGCAAATTAAAATAAACGGATTGGATTTGAGAGTGATTTGTGCCCAAGGGATGAGGTGAGGGCTGGACTTTGAGAAGTCAGCACCGTGTTTTTGCAGTGGGCTTCAGGGCAGTGAGTGTTTCAACAAACATTTACCCTTTGCATGTGTTTATCACACTCTTTGCACCTTCAAGCACAACCTGGAGGAGACTGGCCTCTCTGATGATGGGTGAAAACCCTACATTTGTGCAAGAGGAGCGTGAACAACTAGGGGACCTGATGTAAGGAATCCATTCTGCATCATCTCAGGCACCTGGGAGCATTTAATTCACCCAGATGATGCTCCCAGGCCAAACAGACTCATCCCTTTAACATGACATTATCTGGTTGCTGCTGTGACTCCTGTTATTAGCTTGGAAACAAGCTTTACGATGGATTGCCAAGGGGATAAATGGGGATACAGGGGTGAAATGAAGAGAGGGAGTGTTTACATTAAATGCTGAATTTTCTCGTGGAGGAAATACAGTGAGTTGCCTCCAGCATGTACAATTGGACAAGGCTGAAGATCAGAAAATAAATAGAACTCTACACTGGCAGGGATGAGGGCTGAGTGACCTGACATATCTTCCCTCTCTCTATGGTCAGAGCAAAGATTTTGCTTTAATTGGCTTTAAACCATCTATCTAAGTCACTCCCAGTACTCCAGAACCTGAACAACAGCCAAGTTTTGAATATACTCATCCTCATGCAGCTCTGCAGGGATAGGAAAATATCCAGACCTGTTTTGTTCGTGGAAAACTGAGGCAAGAGAGACCAAAAGCCTTAACCACAGCTTGCAGGGTGGGATGGCTCCACCATTGGGTGGCATACAGTGTCCTTTCCCAAGAAATGGCCAAAAGCATGGCACATCCCTTAGGATGCAGAGAATGGCACTGACTGTGGCCATCTTGAGAGAGATGCTGGACCACTGTGTAGGGCACCATTTCTTGACTAGGCTGGGTTTGTCCTGTGTTGCCCTGGAAATTAAACCTTCTGATCTTGTTTTCACAGTTTCTAGCCACTTTCCCAGGAAAGTAACTATAGATGTTATACATCTATAAAGATGTTTATACATTCTTTTAAAGAAACTTCTTTTGATGGACATTTCTCACAACCAGTGTGGTTGGGAAGGTGGTAACCTAAATATCCAATCCCTGGTCATTGTCCAGAATCTATAAATACTGGAGTCACAGAAATAAAATCCTTCTTTTTCCCTATCATACATTAAGCCCTGTCCATGTGAATAATTTTGTGTCCTACAGCGACAGTCTTGGCCAGATTTTTGAGAATTTTGAGGTGTTTTCTGCAGTGTGGGTTCACCCACAGATGCCATGTGGGCTAGAGCGTGAATCCTCCCTCCAACACCTGCACAACGCTGCCGTCTTCCAAATCCTGAAATATGCTCCTCTCCACACAATGAACCAACCATACTCCAGCACAGCTGGCAACTTAAATGAAATACCTGGAGCTCCTGTGAGTCACTTGGGAAGCATCTCCCTCTCAGTGATGTATAACAGGTCTACAACTGCTGGACTTGATGCCAATTTGCAGCTTGTGTGAGCCCATGCCCTACTCAGCAAGGCCATTAAGGGCATCACTCTCCAGCACCTCCAGCAAACACCTGCCCAGAGATGAAGCCATCCTTCCTCCTTCCCTCAGCAGAGCAGCTCTTCACTTGGATGTTCTTCGTGACTTGACCTGCTGCCAGGCTTTGAATTTTGGTCTTCATCCAGGAGAAGCAGAGACTAAATTCATCAGCTTTTGCCTCAAAGCATCCAGGCACAGGTTCCAGGTGTTGGGCTGACGAACCGGTGGGACCCAAGGTTGGCCAAAGGTCACTCCAGCACCAGCAGTGGCTCTGGAGTGATGCGTCAGCTCCTCTCCAGCCAAAGGCACAGCAGAGGGGGACCCCAGTTTTCCAGGCTCCTCCTCTGCTGTGGAGCCACTGCCCCTTGTCCCTCATGGCCTCTTCCCTTGCGGTCACATGAAGGCGATTCCTTGGTGAGATCCCAAGGTGATGGAGTCACGCTGAGCAGGACAGGGAGGACTTTACTCCTGCCCTGTCTTTGCAGCTAGTCCAGGACGAGGTTCAGTGTCTAGACATGAGTGATTGGCAACAGAACAGGATCATTCTGGGCAGTCTGTGCAAGTCAGCAGTGTCTGGGTGTTGGCAGAGATAGCAGGGACCAAGCCTGGCGCGGTAGCTGGCGGTGACACAGTTGGGTGGCATCTGCTGCAGCCTGAGGGTTGGACCTTTTCCTTTGCGCAGTGAGGAAGGATTGTCCTTCCTTGTCCAGCAGGACTGTGCCAGACTCCAGGGAAAGGGACAACACTCATGAACATACCCCCCTGACTCTGGGGGTAGTCAGGAGTCTTCTGCTATTCTCATCATGCTCGGCTCCCTTCAGTCACCTGCTAAAGGAGAGATGCAGCTGCACCTGGAGGTTGGTCTGTCACCCTTGATGCCAACTTTAAAACAAAGCAAATCAGCCCCTGCTGCTGTGATTGGCATTTGTAATGTTATGATCTTTGTTTCTTGTGAGTTATGAAGTGCTTCAGTGAGACACTCCACAGTCCACCCACGAAACCTGACCTTTCACATAAATGATTCTATAAACATGTCCATGTCTTTTAATGTGTCAAAGCCTGGCATCCATTTAAAGGGTACCACACGCCTGTTGAGTTCACAGGATAATAAAAAGTTAATCCCTACAAAAGCTTTTCATGCCTTGGGGAAGTAGCTTCTCTCATTTATTATGACAACAGCCAGCTCAAAATCTGTGGATATGGAGCAAAAATCAGGAAGTCCATGAGTCTGTCCTACCCTGGCTCGCCAGAGAGCTCTGTGCAAGCCACATCTCAAGGTCTCATTCTCAGTATTTTGCTCCAAATACTTCTTATAGATCTTGAATATCCTTCAGGGCTTTGTTTTTTGCCTCTGGCACAGTGGAACCCTGGGCAGTGGGGAGTCACCAAGAAGACGTTCTGCTGCCATCTCTCAATTTGGCCAAGGCATCTTCTCTGTCGCAGTGATGTTGGTCCTGCATTTTCACATCAGATGGGGAGGAAGGGGATTGTGGACCTTGCAGGACTCTTAGGGGCCACATCCGACATGCTGGGAAGTACACAAATGGGTTTTATGGTCAAGTTTTAGAGCTATGGTACCCTCTAAAATGGTTTTATTCAGGCAATCTATAACACATCAGCTGTCCTTTTTGTTCAGTTTTGTTTTCCTTAGTAAATACATTTATGAAAGTTTCTCCCTCCAAACAGACCCTGCACTGGTGGGATTGCAAGAGGTGTGGAACAACAAAAGGTGTTTGTTTCCGTGCTTATCATGAGTATTTCTAATTTCAGTATTTCCTCATTTTCTTTCATCTCATCAGGCTGAGATTATAATTTATTGTTAGTTCCATAATTATTTTCTGTTTCCTGAACTCTTCAGAAACTCTAAGGAAACTAAATGCCATGATTTTCTCGTATCTTTGATGGCTTGTTTGTTTAAAAGTTTTCTTTTTTTGGGAAGAACAAGCCAAACATGGCTGAGTCTAATCTGGAAAATCTGGAAATTGGATCTTTCAAAGTGTTCCCCTTCCTGCCTGGCACTCAGCTGAGCTAAGCTGCTCTCTAGAGCAGTTAATTCCACTGAGTGATGGAGACATATGATTTTTTAACTTCTGAGTAGCACACCAGGATGGGTTAGTAAATCACCCAGAGCTTCCCACTGGAAGATGTATTACCTTGCTTTTAACACTGTGAACTCTGGAACATTTGGGCAGAACTTTTCTGTGCTGAGTGTTCTGTACTAATGCTCAGCCTTCAGCCAAAACCAGGCAGCCATTTCTAAGAACAGGGGTAGGGGAGAGTAAGATGTTTCTCCCTTTTAAGAAAATATCTGTGGATTTCAGCTGTGGAGTGGGATTGATTGTTCTTTGGATTCCTGTGAATGCCATCATCTTCAAAAACGGCCATTGGCCAGCGTTCAGATGAGACATCTTTGATGACAGCAGCTGAAATCCCAGTGCACTCAAAGCCCACCAGGTGCCTTCCCCGCACCTGGAGAAGGAGCAGGAGGATCCCTGTTCCATCGGGGCTGCCAGGTCCATCGGCTCTGCGGGGCTCAGCCTCGAGCAGCCAAAGAACAACACTGATTAGCTGCTCATTAACTGAGCACAGCACATCCTGAGCACTAAATGAAGCAGCAGCTCAGTGCAAAAAATAGCTCAATTAAGGGCCATCAGGACTCACCCACACAAGGGGGATCATTGCAGGTTGCAGGGATATTTTTAAGCCAGGGTCTTCCCAACTTGCATTTGCTCATCTTTGCTTGTTGAGGGCATCCCACCACAAGCATGTCTGGAGTCTTCTCTGCTGAGATTTTCATCTAATATGTGACACAAAGTACTAAAATTGATCAGTGTTTTCTTCTTTCCCATGCCCCAGAAGGACCTTGCATCCCCTAGTAGGGCAGACCCAAGAAGAGCCCCACTCTTTTACCCACAGGAACAGCCACTCTCCTTACTCCCAATGGGCACCAAAGCAGAGAAAATGTTCCAGAAGCACATCCCAAGCGCCTTCCCCGTCCCACCAAATATTTGTCACAGGTCCATCTGTGGTGGCCGGAGTAAGGTGACCGTGCACTCACTCTGCAGGGCCCCTGTGTCACCTCCTCTGCTCAGTTTCAGGGTGGTCACACGGTGCTTACTCAGATGGGATGAGGTAAGACCCGTGTCAGCAGGGACGCCATCGCCTTCTCTGTAAAGCACCCTTCTTATCGCCTTCTCAGTCATGTTTTCCTGGCAGGCAGCCCAGCCAAGGGATATAGTAATCTCCAAACGCTATCAGACAGGGCAATCAGCTGAGGCTGGGATATCTCCCTGCAGTGTTTGTGGTGATAGCATCCATCCCCATGGAATCAAAGAGTCATTCGGGCTGGAAAATGTCTTTAAGGTCACAGAATCACACAACCATCTAGGTTGGAAAAGACCTCTTGGATAATGAAACCCAACCATGAACCCAGCACTTCTGTGTTCACCACTAAACCATGGCCTCAAATGCAACAGTCTTTTGAACACTTCCAGAAATGGTGATTCCACCACATCTCTGCTCCAGTGCTGGACAGATGTTTCAGTGAAGAAATTTTTTGTAATATCCAACCTGCACTTTTCCTGGTGCAATTTGAGGCCGTTCCCTCTCCTCCTGTCCCTGTTCCTGGGAGCAGAGCCCGACCCCCCGGCTGTCCCCTCCTGTCAGGGAGTTGTGCAGAGCCACAAGGAACCCCCTGAGCCTCCTTTTCTCCAGGTTGAGCCCCTTCCCCAGCTCCCTCAGCCTCTCCTGGGGCTCCAGACCCTTCCCCAGCTCTGTTCCCTTCTCTGGACGTGCTCCAGCCCCTCAAGGTCTTTCTCATCTTCGGGCCATCAAGACAAGACAGAGATTTCTGGCTCCCTCAGGCTCTCTCCCACACCTCCGGTCATTCCCTTCCTGCTTTTCTCATGGCTCTCTCCTTTCCCACCAGGAAAGGAGACCTTTCCAAACACTCTCCCCTTTTTGGTCTCACCACTGCAAATGGAATAATCCTGCTGCTGTCTCCTGGCCCTTCCAGGGTGATACAGATGGGGTCTCCATGGGGTTCTTCATTTGGAAAGGAATCCTAGGTACCAAGTGTGGATGGTCCTAATGGTCAGCCCAGCGTGGATTTTAGAAATCCACTTTTTTTCCCTTCTGCATGGCATTCTTGCTTCTCATGGTAGGTTTCAGTGTTGCTGACTCACGTAATTTTATTATAAATCTTGTGATATTTCATGCCATTGGTGACGCAGGGGTGGCCAGAGTCACATGGTTCTGTGACAAGGAGCTTTTATAAGGGGCAAAAATCGTCTGGTGTATTTGTGCTCCTCATGCTGTGAGGGAAGCAGGAAAATATGCCCCCTAAAGGTTTGGAAAGCAGGCACAGAAAGGAAAGAAAAACCAAAACACAGCCTAAATCTGGATGAACACTAAAAAAAATCCCATGATTTTTAACCTGCTGTGATTTTTCCTGGTGCTGGTTCACAATTCCTGCTCTCCTGAGAGCAGCTGCTGTGCTGGCTTCCAAGCCATTCCCTGAAATGTGGAAATCCCCCTTACACAAACAATGGCACTGTTAGTCTTGCTGATTTTCTGGAAGCACAAAAACATGTTTGTTTTCAGCCATGATCCTCTGAGGGAATTTCCTCCCTGATTTGGAATTTGGGAATTTTTTTTTTTTTTTATTCCTCCAAAAGCCATTTTCCCAGTTTCCAAGATCCTTAATAAACTACAATCACCAAGATTAAGAGCATTATGTGGCTGGCATCGGACACAGAAACAGACCCTGAATTGTGATCGCTTTGGTGGAATCTGGCCAGAATAACTGAGTGAAATGATCCCTTCTCCTCCACAGAGGGTGAGAGTATGGAATTGATGTGCTCCTGTTTGGGATAACAGGTTCCCTGTGGCAGGAATTTTGTGTCCATGGAAGCTGAGGCACCTGCCCCAAGTGCTGAACTGTGGAGGAAAGGCAGGGAGGACCTGCTGGCATCATCAAAAGGTGCTGCTGAGGGGTTTGCAGGTTCATGGAAAGAAGATTCAAGGGCCTTTCCCAATAATGGCTGAGTCCCAGGTGTTGCTGGTGGCCAGCACATCCTGTGTGTTCTCTCCCATAGCAACACTGCATAGCTCTCAGACAGAATTTGATGGAGAAATGGATGAAGGGGTGGGCAAAGACTCAGGTCACCATCTAGATGGGTGACAGGGAGGAACACACTGTCCTCATGAGGAGCATGAGAGCGTCACTCCTGGAGCTGGTGCTGGGTTCGAGGGCGTGGAGCCTGTGACTCCTCTGAAATGATCCATCCTGACATGCAGGAGGAAGAGCTGTTCCATGGGAAGAGCTTTTCCATTGGCACCACTGGCAAATGGTCTTGTGGTTCCTGGAGCTTCCTGCTGCTCTTGCTCCAGCTGCTTACGTGCCCTTGTCTGGAGAAATATCGGCAACACCAAATCCCTCCCAGACCTTGCAGGGATGGCCGAGTGCCACCAGTGCAGAACAAACGCTGACCCATCCTAGGGAGGTGTTTTGGAGCCAGATGAGCTGCAGCACTCGGAGCTGCCAGTGCCGCCCTTCCTTCCTTTGTGTTTCACTGACCGTGGCCACCCTGTCCCTGTGCCCCGAGCCTGGGTGGCACCTTGAACCCTCTGATCTGTGCCATGAACTCAGGCAGCGCCGTGCAGACACTGAGCAGTGCCCAGGCAGCTTTGGGAGAGCACTGGGAGCCTCAGCTGAGGGATCTTTCGCAGATCTGAAGGGAGGTTTGACCCTCCTGGGGGCTGCAGAGGTGGGGAGTGCCACGAAGGCTCCACGCACATCCCTCCCGTGGGAGGAAGACGCTCCTCTGCCGGGTATGCTTAACATCTTCCCAGCAGGGAAGACAGCAGTTATTCAAGGAGGAAGTCTTTGAAACTGCACTCTGCTGCAAGGAGTTCAGACATCCTCAATGACCCCATGATGAGTAAGAAAGGACTTTTTTCTCTAGAATAGGTTGAAGGATATGTGGGATTTCCTAAAATCCTCCTATTTGTGTGGCCATGTAGCTTTGATTCCAAGCTGCCAGGCATGTTAGCCGCTCAGCACATCCTTTGGAGCACAGAAAGTGCTGTTAACCACGGTGCATCTTGCCACCACAGGTACTCAGTGGAGACCCAGGTTATGTCAAAAATTTGCCATCAAAAACATCCATTCTTAATCAGGCACCCACAGCAGGCTTTACAAAAACATCCAAATCTGTTCCAAGGGAAGTCTTCTCCTGTCACATCTGTAGCTTGATGGTGGGATTGCAGCCAGGGCAGGAGGATGAGGAGCCCTCACCCCTTTTCTGTCTGTGTGGGCTGACCCTAAGATACTCAGCACTGAACTAGATCCTGAACTAGAGGTTCAGGGGAGCATCCCACAGATGGATGTGCAGCACCAGCTACACCCTGGTGGGCTCAGGAGAGCATCCTGCAGACACACACGCCGCTTTTCCCACGGCGGCTTCCCTGCAACGCTCCACCAGCGTGAGAGCTGCGAGGGAGGCAGGACTTAATTAGAGGAATCTGGAGAAAGGCAGATTTTGTCATGTAAATGATTCCTGTCATAGGACACATTCTAAATTTGGATTCTGAAGCTGGGGCTGAGCAGAACAATCTCTGCCGTAGCGTGGCAGCTGTCAAAGGTAGGGAGAAGCGTTGAATGCCTACAGGAGTGATGGCTGGTGCCTTTTATTTCACTGCAGGGTGCTTTCAACCTCCGAGCACATCAAGTGATTTCATATTGCTGGACAGGAACGATCCTGTGAGACAGCTTCCATCATCCCCACTCCTTTTAACTAAGGCAGCCAAACCCCCAAGTTGGTGTGGGCAATAAAAGGAGTTGTTATCGCAGACATGATTTGATCCTGGATTTCCAAACCCCGGGGCCTGTGCTGAGGCTGTCAGCCAATATCACAGCCTGTTTCTGTTTAATATTTTCTTTCTCTGTTGCTCAGCCCCACACAGCATCACAATAGGAGGCAGCGCTTTCTGCTCGGCTCCACCTGCTAATGGTGCCTCTCACTGTGTTTTTCTTCTGATGCTGCACCACAAGGTACTTATTCCTTTAAAATAACAACTTTTAAATAAATTTTAAAACTCCCTAAAGTAGGTATGGTAGCAACAGATAAGGTTCCTGAAAAGGATGCATTTTGAGTGTGAATTCTCTTGTGCCTCATGGGGTTGAGGCTCACCTTGCTTGCAGGCAAAGGTCTTACAGGAGTTCATTTCTCTCTGGATTCCCAGGGGAGTTGCAGTCAGCCTGTAATCTTTCTTTTCCTTGCTGCTCCCCTTTGCTTGGCTCTATTAAACTTCCAAAAACGCTCACAGAATCACAGAATGGTTTGGGTTGGAAGGGACCTTAAAGATCACCCAGTTCCAGCCCTCTGCCATGGGCAGGGACACCTTCCACTATCCCAGGTTGCTCAAAGCTCCATCCAGCCTGGCCTTGGGCACTTCCAGGGATCCAGCGGCAGCCACAGCTTCTCTGGGCAATTTTCACTTCTCCATCTATTAAATTCAGATGAAGACACCCACCAAGTTCAACAGCTCTGAGAGGTGCTGGAGAGGCAGGTATGGAAGTGTGGCTCCAAATAAATGGTGCCCAAGCACGTCAGCCTTGCTTCCTTGGGAACCCAAGCTAACAGGGAACAGTAAAAATTCTCTTTGGAAAACGGCTGGAACAAATCCTGTTGAATGTATAATGTGGATAATGTTCCAGCGTCTGGGAGAAGTGCTAAGAGAACCAGAGCAGAGCGATAAGTGCATCATTCATAAGCACCAGCTTCTTTAACAAATGTGGTTCCTTATTATGCTCATGAATTATACATGGAGGAATCACAATTCCTGACGGTGTTCGGCGCTCGCAGTCACTGGGTTCAACCGTGTGACTGCACGGACCAGGCACCGGCGCCACTCTGGGGCTGATTCCATTTGGGTGGGATCATTCTGGCTGGCCAGAAAGCATGGCTGCTCCTGACTGACTGATTATTTCAACAGCTTCAGCCTTGATGTAAATCTCTCAGCTGTGAATATTCAGTTGTAAATTTGATTTACAGTTTCTATAAGCTGGTAAAACTTCACCTAGACTGGCAAAACTGTTACTGAGCTGAAAGATCCCACCCATTCAAACACAAATCTAGCAAACCTCTTGGAATATGGAAGGGAACAGAAGCAAAATACTATTGACAGCATTTGCTAAAGATTCTTCATCAGATTTCAGTTTTGCAACCCATAAAGCACATCTGTATCGTATTAAATCAAACAGACCATCCTAATAAATCATTTTCAGGAATAAAGCCCCTGAGGGAGAGGTCCAAAAGTCAGACTGCTTTCTATGCCATCAGAGACAGCAGCGACCCGCCCTCCTCCTGCCCTCTCCATCTGCAGGGAGCGAGAAGCAGCAATTAACCAGCCTGGGGATGTGTTCCTTCCTTGGGCTGAATGACTCCCTGAGCCCAAAAAGTTCAGGTGTGACCCTGTTTGGTGGCAAGCCTGGCTTGGGTTCAGGCAGCCAGTGGTGAATTGAGCTCTAAGGTCAAGCTGAGTTGGCAAAGTGGAAAAACCCAGAGAGCAGCAGCCTGAAATCACACCCCGAGTGCCCTGATCCCAGAGCGGTGCCCCAGCCGTGTGCCAGGCTCAGGACACCAGGTCCTGGGCTCTGGCTCTTCTCCCACTCAAAGATGTGGTCCTGATTTTGGAGACCTGATCCTAAGCTTGGCTCAGCTCCAGGATGGAGGAAATGACTCAAGTGACTCTTTGGCAGCAGCGGTGAAGAGGAAATAATAAAGAAATGCTTGAAAATAAAAATATACCATCATTAACAAAGGACAGTGATAATCCATCAGAGTTTTTGTGGGTTTTTTTCCCCCAGGTGAACAACCAAACTCAGAGGGAAGCAGCACATGGTTCAGATTCTTGTTGTACCTGGGACTGTATGTATGGACCAGGATGGGCTGTGCAAGGAACACAAACCCAGAGCAAAGGAGTCACCTCACCCCAGTGATGGTTCCACCTCCTGTGTTTGGCACAGGAGACAGCAGATGGACTCAGATTGAAGGACACATAAATGAATATGAGATCTCAGTGACAAAGCCACTTGCCCAGCCAAAGTCACACACTTCTGGAGTCTGTGAGGCTTGGATCCACCCACTTGTGTTGTGGAGCCAGACTCTAAGCTCAGTAATTCTGCTGATGGTGGAGTGTGGTGTCTCTTTTATGGGGAGATGGATTGTACCCTAAGGGTTTGTCCTTCTCTGCATTTACTGCAAACTCAGAGCAGGATTTAGTAGTTGTTTTGTCATCTACAGTCAACACATCCCCGGCAGACACTCAACAGTTCAGCTCTTGCCCCATTTGAGATAACTTGTTTTAGTGTCTTGGTATTTAAGGTTTAAGTGATGGACAAGCAAAGAGGAAATTCAGAATACTCTCATGGCTTGACCCAATGGCAACAGGATTTGTGCTCAGAAGAACCAGTCCTACCTCTTCTCACTCACTGACACCTGAACACATCTTCTCCCAGACTAGGAAAAATTCATGAAAAATTTCTTCACCAAAAGAGCTGTCAAGCACTGGAAAAGGCTGCTCAGGGCAGTGGTAGAGTCATGATCCCTGAAGGAATTTAAATGACATGTAGATATGGCACTTGGAGAAATGGTTTAGTGTTGGCCTCGGCAGTGCTGGGTTAATGGTTGGACTTGATGGTGTTAGAGGTCTTTTCCAACCCAAATGATTCTGTGATTCTGTACTCAAAGGGCCTTGTAGGAGAACAGTTAAATAAAGCCTTTGAGATTTTGGTGCAATGATCTGTTCCAGCTGGAAGAGAGGTGAAGTTCCCTGCTGTGCCACAAGTTTGCTTTTTGGTTTTGTGTGCTTGGACATGAAGAACTGACTGCTCACCCAGCCATTCATCCCAGTTCAGTGTTTCCTGTGAGATCCTGCATGCTGGGAACTGGCAGGAACACCTTGAATGCACTTGAAAGCACGGGGCTGAAGGGAGTAAATACCTTTTGGGGAACTAGAAAGAAGCCAGCCAAGAACTCTGATTGTCTTTGGATTAGGCTGGTTTTGTGCAGGTTTTTGTGTCTGCACTGGCCCCACAAGGCCCATGTGGACCAAACTCAGAGCCCCTGGTGTGGGGCTGGCTCCCTCCCTTCCTCCCCACCCATGCTGCTCACGAGGACCTGCCTGACAAAATGAAGCTGCAATGTCTCCACCCCCAAGAATTTCTGCTTAATAAATAGTCCAGTGGGTAATAAAACCAACCATTCCTGCTGGTTTGTCCCACTGGATGGAGGGGGCCTCGCATGCCGAGGGATCTTGGGACTTGGTAGAATTTTGTTTTCACGTCATTATTTTGAAATGTCAGGGCCACTTTGCATTTTGCTGCTTGACATCAACAGGAGCCACCCCACCAGCCATATGGGACAGGACAGGGAACAGGGAGCTGGCTCCAGCTCTGGCAGAGCCTCAGCCTGGGATAGATTTGCAGAAGCCACCACTGAGCCTGTGCAGAGTCCCAGTGCTACAGTCAGGAAAAGAGGCAGCTCTGCTTCCAATGTGTTTCCTCTGCTGTCCTCCCACCCTCGCTCCTACGAGCTCCTCATCATCATTTTTACAGCACAGCTGACAATTCCCTCCCTTATTTTCTGTCCCTGAGAACTCTCTGTTCAAAGCACCGGCAAGAACTGCCAGGTATTTAGACGGAGGGCTCGCACAGGTTCCCCTTAAGAGCTGTTTCTCCACTATGTACCTGCTTTTTGCCTTGTGCAGTCTGCAAAGTATTCAAGGGGGCAAAGACATATTCACCCTCTGGGCTCCTGGCTTTTTGTGGAAAGAGCATCAAAAGCTCCAACCTTTCCAAGCTGTGCTGCAGAGCTTCTTGCGGAGTCATCTCTGTCCTCTGGCAGTGACCGTCTCGTTAAAATACAGGCTCCCATTATCTCTGACTCGGCCAGGAGTGTTACAGGTGCCTTGCTGGGCCTGCACGTGTTTCTCCTGCAAATGCATCACTTTCCTCTGGTCAGGCTGCTTTTTCCAACCCTTCCCACAGCCACTCATTGATCCTTTCAAGCAAATTGCAAAGCAAACAAAGAAAGAGAAACAAACCAAACCACAACCCCCAAATACAATACAAAACACAAACACCCCAAGCCTCATCAACCTGTCTAGTTTAAAGCCAGAGAATATATTAAAAATTTCCATCATGGAAATTTCCTAGCTCAGCATGGAGATTTCCCAGTATATTAGACTCTTCTGTTTTTCAGGGCTGCAAGCAAAGAATGGAAATTTCCAATTACTGCATCAAAGGCTGCTGCTCTCCTGACAGTCTGCTTAGCAGGGGTCATCTGCTCCTGTAGGACATTAAATAATTTAAGGGAGGGACAGGGAGGATTTGCTCAGCTGCACCATTTCCTGCACGAGGCATGAGCATTTCCTCTGCTGCTTGGTGGAAGGGAAGGATCTCCGTAGCTGAGAAAGGCCTCAGGGTCAGGATTTTGGGAAATGCTTCTCCCTCACGCTGGCAGACCTGGTGTGCAGAGGTGGGACCAGAGAGTCTGGTCACCTTTGCCTTGACTGGAGCTGTCCAGCTCTTAACCTGTTGCACAGTTGAATTCCCACCACTGGGATGCACAGGCAGAAATCTCTCTACCAATGGATAATCACGTTTTTTTTCTTCTCAGAGCACTGGACTGGGAGGAGAGGGAAGGAAGAAATATTCCAAATGGAGAAGGGTTCATACAAACCACCTGCTTTGCAGTTGTGCCCCACCAGCACAGGCTGCAAAAAATGCTTCACTGGCCACCCCCAGGCAGGGTGTGGATGGACGCAGTCAGAAAGGCAGAACCAGCCCCTGCTTTCTTCTCCCACTCCACCACAGGACCAGCAGAGCCCACCAAGCCCTGGCATGGTGTTTGGCAAAGGGGGGTGATGCACTCTGGGGTTTAATTAGTTTGTGCCTGTGGATGGTGTTGGAGCTCCCAGCTGCAGGTCCTGTACAAAAGTGTCAAGTAATGCCATTACACGGGGATTTTCCTTAACAAGTCTCGGTGCTGCAAGACGAGAAACGCTCGGGATGATGCCATTAACAGTAACCAGCTCATCTCCTTTGGCAAAAGCAGTGGGGAAGGAGGAAAGGGAGGGAGGGAGGAGAAATGAATACATATGAGTCCTAGGAGAATTGAGATTTTAACTCGGTGTCTGATTTTTCACAGGCCGTATCTTATCTGTCTTTGTAAATCTGGCTCCGGGGCATTTAAAGGAGCTCTTTTGTACTAATGCCTCTCCTAAACTCTGATAGTTACAGCGTGTTTTTTGTAGGTCCCAGCTCATTACAGAGGTAATCATGTGAGCCAGTTTATTTAAAAGGGAAACTAGATCTGAATGTTCTCCAAATCCAGAACACCTTTTACGAGCATGAGTCTGCAGTAGTAACTGCCTGTATTTCTGCAGCCTTTCACATCCAAGAAATTCAGGACCCTTTACCAAGCAAAGTTGATGTTGTTTACCTTACAGTGACAGAGAAATGGAGAGGAAAAAGGGCTGGTCTCAACATTTCTTTCAGATTTATTGGTAAAACATGATTAGAAGCTCGGTTTTGTTGGCTCATATACGTTCTCCACCCTCTCAGTTTTAAAAATAAGTCAGGCTGATTGTAGTCAAGCTCAAGAGCAGGTATTTGTAGCATCTGAGAATCAACATGGGTCACAGAGTTGAAGAACAAAGTCAAATGAACTTTTCTATGAGTTCATCTTCATAACACATTACAGAAAATGCAACTGTTGTTAAGAGGAACGTCAGCATGAGTCAGGTATAAGACAAGTTTCCTGCAGCCAGTAGAAAAGAACATCTCCAAGCCTTCTCAAAATTAAAAGAGATCATTTCTGACACAAATGGTCTTGCACCAAATGTGAGCCAACTGGTTCAAGCCTCATTATGACAGATAAAATTATATTTATCACTGGGCTGGAATCTGGTGGCTGTTCACAGCCTCGTGAACATCACCTGCAACAGCATTTGAGAGAACAGACCCGAAGAGAGACACAGCAGCTGGTGGCACAGTAGGTTTCCCAAAGCTGTGGAGAGAAATGGGATTAAACATTGAGATAGAGCCCCCTGAGTGGAAAAGGCAAGGTTGAGAGGAAGAGGTTTTTTTAGGATGCCCAAAACACTGAAGTGTTCAGCATGGTGCTCATCTTGGATGAAGAGCAAGATGAAAGCAGCGAGAAGAAATAAAAAGCAGAATATAATCAGCAAAAAGCATGGGAAGAAGGGGATGTAGACCCTGGATAGAAAGTGTCATGCACCAGTTAATTAAGAGAACTGTAGCTTTGAGAGGCAACACAGGATTGTTGGGCTGAGGGGCACAAGGAAGATAAGGAGAAGTACTTAAGGTAAATGAGGAGCAAAGGGAGTGCTTGCAGTGGAGATGTTAAATCACTGCCAAAAGGGAAGAGGGCTACCAAGCCTCAGTGCTTGATGCAGCCGCCTGCTTTGCCTTTCTAAGCAGCTGATGGAGAGAGACACCTCTCCTGGAGAGTGATTCAGTCACTCCAGAGATGGGTGGGATGAGCTGCTTTCTAAAACTGCTTCCCTCCATTGACTAGAGAGGGGGAGGCCAGACTTGGCTCACACCGAACACCTGACGTTTTGGCAGCTAAAATTAGGTGAGACGAGTCTCATCTGTTGGTAGAACCAGGGAGGATATTGGATATCTACTACAGACAAATATTTTTAGATTAGCCATTGAGGAAATTTGCATCAAGTGGTCCTCAGGAGCTGCCTCCATAGGCCTCTGGATTGCTAATATTTCTGCAAGCCTTGGCATATGGAGGAGCTCCTGAAGGCCAGGAGAAGGATAATCACAGAATCATCCAATCCTAGAATGGTTTGGGTTGGAAGGAACTTTAAGATCATCTATTCCAACCCATCTGCCAAGGGCAGGGACACCTTCCACTGGATCAGGTTGCTCCAAGCCCCATCCAGTGCTGATTGATGACGAGGCAAGCAGGACAGCACAAGTGATTACAGGCATGACAACAGTCCCATGCAAAACAGTGGACATACAATTCAGTCCATATGGAATAAAATGACAAGAATATAATCAACATCAATTAAACTGATTTTGATTGAAAAGCAGCATTTTTAACTGAATTTGGCTTAGCATTCTTGAGTGAAATGGCAGGTTTATTTGATAGAGGCAATGATGGCAGTACAAAATGCTCAGACCTTTGTCCTTGCACTCATACTCCATACTCACTCATTGGGGATATATTTCCATTAAAAAACTGGCACTGAAAATTATCACAAATTATTATTTGCAAAATGGATTAAAAAGTGCATGCCTGGCAGACCTCTAATTCCAGTTTTGGCTGGGAATTAGCACCAAATGCAATTTGGAAGGTGAGGTGTCACAGGGACGGGAGTCTGGTGGTAAACACAAGAGTCACTGCTGCTGATGTGCTTCTTCCTGATCACACATGGTGGGATGAACAGATTGCCTCGGGCTCCCCAAGCAAACTTTGCTCATTTAAATACTTGCTAATGGCAAATCCTCCCCCAAGGGAGAAGGATGGCCGGTCATCCCTGTCTGCTGAAGGATTGTACTCTGAAAGATGGGATTTCAGGAAACAGAGAACTCAATATGGTCTCCCAGTGTGAGAGTGGTTGAAACGGTTGATGCAAACCCTCTGTAAGAAGCACATCCTCCTTTCTGTGCGTGGTGGGGAGCTCTGTCCTGCTTGTGGTTGTGAGAAGATGTTGGAAAAAGGGTAAAAGGATCAGGAAAGAAATATCACATCCAGAGTAAGGAATGGAGCTGTGGAAGGATCTGGAGCCCCAGGAGAGGCTGAGGGAGCTGGGAAAGGGGCTCAGCCTGGAGAAGAGGAGGCTCAGGGGGGACCTTGTGGTTCTGCACAACTCCCTGACAGGAGTGGGTGGCCAGGAGGGGTCAGGCTCTTCTCGCCAGGAACCAGCAATAGGATGAGAGGAAATAGCCTGAAGCTGCACCAGAGAATGTTTAGATTGGACATTAGGGAAAATTTCTTCTGAAAATATTGTCAAGCACAGGCTTCCCAGGGAAGTGGTGGAGTCCCCATCCCTGGAAGTGTTCAGAAGACATGTGGATATATCATCTGGGGACGTGGTTTAGTGGGAAGTTTGGCAGTGCTGGGTTAATTGGTTGTTTGATGATCTTAGAGGGCTTTTCCAGCTGTCATGATTCCATGATCCTGTGATCAATGCCTCGGATGCTGGAAGCAAAGTTTTGGAGGGAGTGGTCAGGAAGTTCTGGCTTTTAGCTGCTGATAAGCTGGGCAGAAGTTTGCCTTCCACAGGATGTGAGAGAATAGACTCTCATGGGCTCTTTAAGCATCAAACAGTCACAGCAAGACCCAGTGGCTCCAAGTGGAAGCCAGACAAGCTCAAAGAGCAGAAGAGCTTCAAGACCACAGCAGGAAACCTGATCTACCACTGGAATGAGTGGTGAAATGAGTGGTGGCTCCTTCCCTGCGTGATACCTTTCTGGGCTGGAGCATGTGGGCATGTGCAGGGACCCTCATGCTGGGCAAACCAGGGAAATGCATCAGCTCATCACCTCAGAAAGGCCCAACCAGATGATCTCACACACCACTCATGACTCTGATTTGAACTCCCCGCATCTCCCTGGGCTGGGGCATTTGCCAAGCCCATCTCCCCTTGAAGGGGAGCTCTGTGTCAGAAGAAGGAACCATGCAGAGCCAGCAGTGCCTCCCCCTGAGCCAACTGTGCACCACTCACTGTTTGGGATTTGCTCCAGCACTTTGGGCTTTTTATCACGTCCCTGCTGCCGGTCACACGGCGCTGACAAGGCCCTGACTCACGACGGGATGTGCCGTGTGTGCGTGACTCCATCTGCCTCCCTGACCCACTGCTCATGTACCTAATGACTGCTGGGTGATTTCAGGGTTTGGACGTTTTCCTCGCACCACTCGGATGACTTCAGCCACAATATTTCCCCGAATGCCGACGGCTGCTTTTGCTGCAGACACTTCAGCACTGGCAGCTGTTTTGGCAGCATTTTGTGTTGGGATGGAGGACACCGAATACACCAGCAGCCAATTTTGGGGTTTGCAGCCTGTGGCTGGGGTGGTGACACCCCAGTGGTGCTGCTGGCACTGGTCTCGTTGCCAGCCAGGCGATTCCCCGTGACTGCTCAGCTCAGCAGGGATGAGCCGTGCCACCCACAGCCTGAGCACAGGCTGGGGAGGGAGATGTTCTGCACAGGATCTGCCTCAAAAAACACCTTCTCTCCCAGGAGTCTCCCACCACGTGGAGAACCAGACGACTGGAAGATGGTGGCGTCTTACAAAGTAGGGTTTGGCCCCCTCACAGCTTGGGAAGGAGACTTGTAAGGAAAAGGCAGATGCTCCGGGAAGTGCTGTGTGTGAACTAGCACATGATGCTCCTTGCCGGTGTGAGAGGGATTTTATAGAGCAGAGGATGGAGATGGTGCAAGGTGCCCTGGCCACATGGAGGAAACACCCTCCTTTCCATGTCCCACCTCTTGGGTGATAGCAAACCTGTGCACTCATTCCCCTCAGTTTCCCTGTTTATAAAACCCAGGTCCATAACCTGAGCAATACAATGATCCCTAGCTGCATCCTACGCCTGAGGTGGGAAAGAAACGACATGGCCACAGACTACAGAAGGTCTTATTCTTCCAAATGTTCTTCTTGACTGAACCTATTCATTTTCTTAAAAATTGCTCCCTGTGAGTGTGGTGAGGTCCTGGCACAGATTGCCCAGAGAAGCTGTGGCTGCCCCTGGATCCCTGGAAGTGTCCAAGGCCAGGTTGGAGAGGGGTTTGGAGCATCCAGGGTAATGGAAGGTGTCTCTGGCAATGGCAGGGGGTTGAAACTGGATGAGCTCTAAGGTCCCTTCCAGCCCAAACCATTCTGAGATTTCTTCAGGCATCCTTTGGATACTTGGCCACCCAGGTGGAATTTCTCCTCATCCTCCACAGAGAAGGTAAGGGGATTTCCCCCCTGCCCCATTCAGACAGGTTGTGTGTTGTCTCTTTGGAGGCACCACCCAGCACTGTGGAGGATGCACCAATTTAATCCCATAATTAACCCCGATAAATAATGAAAATATCGCTGAATAATTCAGTCTAACCTTTCACACTCAAAGGACAGTGTTTTATGGACTGTAACACATTTTCCAGATGGGCCCTACCTCTCTCTTCATACTGTGGACTTCCAGGGACTAATAAATAAATATGATATAATATAGGATGCCTTTGTGCCAGCCAGTTATACTTTTAAAACAGACTCAGAGATGTGCCACATGAGATGGCAAAAATTACTCCAGTAGCCCAAAAAATGCATTGCCAAGGCTTTTTTTATGGGATGCCCAAGCAATGATGCAATCTGATGCTTCTTGCAGCTTCACTATATCATGCAGAGACAGAAAGAGAAGTGTGCAGAAAGTATCCAAAAGTCCTGGGCTGAAATCCCAGAAAATCTGGTGGCAGGATTTCCATCCATTTCAGTAGAGCCAGGACATCTCCCCTGAGAATTCCTGCTGGCTCTGCTGGGCTGTGTGTCCATCTTCAACTTTTTTTTTTTGCTGTTACCAGTACAAAGGACACAGGAGCCCGTTTTACTCACAGGGGTGTTGGGCAATTTAACTCCCCCATTTTTGCATGGTGGGTGAGAATTACCTTTTTTTGAAGGGTCAAAATTACCTCATTATTCTCTTTCATGCCTGCATTTCTGCCCATGCTGAAGAGTAGAAGCAGATTCGTGCTCCCAGGCCATGCTGTGCCTTCAGATGTGAGGTTTGTTGATGGAGTTCTGACCCCTCCCTCCGTCCTCTCTCATTACAGGCTTTAAACTGTGGCCAATTAATATGAATAATGGGATCAGAGGTGGGTTTTCCTGACGTTTCCTCTTTCCTGCCTGGGACACAGGTGAAATCCAGCCCAGTGGGATGCCTGGGTGGAAGCTGGACCAACATTATGCCATTGTTTCATAGGGATCCATCCGTCCATCCATCATCTGGGCAACTCATGGATTCTTCTGCTCCAATTTTTCTGGTCCAAAAGTAAAGTACAAGCTCCACATATTTTTTCAGGTACTTTCACCATGCAAGTCCCTATTGCTCTATGTTCATCCTGGACCTTGGGTTTATATCTTCCAAAAAAAAAAAAAAAAGCAACAAAACCAGAGCTCAGACTATGCTGGGGGCGTTTCTCTGGGAAAGCTTCACAGGTCTTCATTGCCCATGGAATCCAACTCTGATGGAAAGAACCATTCCCAGATGGTTTGATTCCCCAGTGAAATTTGTGATGGTTGCAAATCCCTTCAAATCACAGAATCATAGAATCACTAAGGTTGGAAAACACCTCAATATCATCAAGTCCAACTTTGACTGAAAGGATCAAAGGATGGTGGAGTGTCCTGTGCCTTTTCCATTGGATGAGCAAAGGTGAGACAGGTCAGTGTGTCATGCCCATGTCTTCCTGAAAAGCCAGGAGATATTTGTGTTTAAAGACTGAAATTCCTTTTCCTAAGCAAAAGGGAGCTCCTGACACAACATCCCTGTGATCCTGAGACAACAGGAGAGGGCTTGAAATTCAAGGAGGTCAAAGTGGGGGAGACACTTTTGCCACTGGATGTGTCATGGGGGTGTCAAAGCCGAGAAGAAGGTGACATCAAAGGTGCATCACCCTGTCATGGGTAGGATGGGAAACCAAGGGATGAGTCAGAGCCAGCTGCTGGGAGGGAAACAACACTGGTGTGCTTTGTGCTGGATCTATATTCCCTTTGCTATCTCAGGCAGAGGACTGCCTTGCTGAGGTTATAGCTCAGTGTAATCACCCAGTGAGGTCCTGGAATGTTCCCTCTGAGGGATGGAGTCAACTACCTGGAGAAGTACACTGCCATCCAGCCCTGGTGGGATCTGTCCCAGCCTTACCTCTGGTATCCTGTGTGTCCTCCAGGGTCCCACATCCAATCCTCTGAGAGTTTCAACATCCCAGGTGAAATATGGGTGGTTTTCTCCATTCTCACACTGTGAGCCCAGGAGACTCATGAGGGATCTGCACAAACCCAGGGAGCCAAAGGCAATCCTAAAAAGCTCACCAGCAGACCCAGTGCAGCTTTTTCCTGGAGAACATTTTCAAGGCTTCCTTACTTCCCACATGCCAGGCAAGCCCTGGGCTAGGAAGTGCTCAGGTAAGTTGCTGCTGCTCTGCCCATCAGATTTTTCACGTGGTGATTCAGATCCCTTGTGTGGCTTTATCCCGACCACCCTGTCCTTGTGCAGCGCGGAGGCAAACGCTGCCAGGAGTTTGTGAGTTTGAATATTCCTGACTAGCAGGAAGCCAAGGTTTGAGTTGTTCAGTGCTCAGGAGTGTTAGAGGAGCCCTAAATGGCTGAATTGTTACTTGTGCTGAAAGAAGCAGGCATGGTGTTTCCAATTATTCTTCATTTCAGACAACAGTGAGCTGTTTTGGTTTATTGGAGCAGTAGCTGGGTAGAGGAACAATATTGAGTAAACGGTGCTGAAAAAGGCTCAGTGTGAGGCAACAAATTTTTCTGACATAGACCCAACCTTACTTTGGAATATTGCTGGCAAGTCAATAATAGGTATGGCAGAAATCAATCGGGAATAATGTTGCAAATGAGGCAGGGAGCACAAAAAGTTCTTTCAGTGCCGTAAATAAATCCCTGTTTGTTCAAATAAGTAGCATTTATGACATGATATGGAGCTTCCAAAAGCAGAGATTTGGGCAAACAGGGGAAGAAGTTGAATTTATTAAGCAGACAAGAAATAGGTAGCCTCTTCTTTTCCTCCCAACAGCGTAGAGATGAAATATAAGAAACAAAATGCAAGCAAAGGGTTCTGGAGCTAAAACATCTTACAAAGAGATGCAGCTGGGGGGAGGCAGTCTTCTCTTAGAGACGATGCTCTCTTGAGCATAAAATTATTTTTAGGTTACAAACCTACGTTATGATCCTATAGAATTTAGCAGGAAATTATACCTTTCTGTTGAGCTCTTAGCTGATATTAAATCAGTGCAATAGAATTTCAGAGGTTATTAAAAACTCTGTAAAAATTAAATTATTCTCTGTTTAACTCTGAAGATTTTTAAAATAACTTCCATAAAACTGAGTTACATTTCTATTGACTCCCACTGCTTTCTTTCCTTACCCAGTTCTACGAGATTTTTTCCCCATAAAGCTATATTACATAACATTAAAATTGCAGTTGATTTTCATTTGCAAGTGGACTGTCTTTCAGCTATTTTAGTATTTATTAAAATGTACAACTTGATAGTACTAAAAAGTTGGTAGCACAGCACAAAAATCACATTAAATATCTACAGATACAAATGGAAATAAAAGTGATCTTAAAATCACTTAAAATGTATTGAAATTGTAGACTTTAAACCTTGGAAGGTCTGGTATCACCTGGATATTGAAAAGACTAAGGGAGAATCAAACTGCAAACAAGAAAGGGCATTAGAAAAAAATCAGATTTTCTTAATGTATGAGACAGAGTAAGGAAATCTGGAAGGAAACTGGCAATCTTTCAGTCCATCAGAGAGTAAAAGGGGCAATTAGGATGTTGCAGAGAAGAGAAATGATTTCTTTGTGTCTGTTTCCAATCCAGAGGTTGTCAGTGAAATACTTGTTCTGTGCTTGCTCATTGCATGTAATAAATCTGGGAATATTGTCAAAGAATTAGGCTAAACCCATACTTAAACATTTTGCTGGAATAACTGCGTCAGCAGAAGCCCATGTGCTTTTTATATTTTAGCAGCAAGAAGTCAGCATAATGCAAAAGACAGCTTATTCTTCTGGAGAGAGCGTGTTTACCCAAAATTAACAAAAACTGAAGTGTCAACAGAAGGTGTGTGTAATATCCCCATTGAGGCTGCACAGCCCCATGACTTCCAGGCTGAGTCAGGGAAGACCTGCAGGGTTGAATAGCTCCTTCCACATGGAAGTGCCCAAGGGCAAGTTGGATGGGGTTTGGAGCACCCTGGGATAGTGGAAGGTGTCCTTGCCCATTGCAGGAGGTGGGACTGGATGATCTTGAAGGTCCCTTCCCACCCAAACCATTCTGGGATTCTGTGATTGGCTTAAAGAGCAAGGAGCCAGCCTGGGAGTGACAGGAAGAGCCAGCCAGGAGAGCGTGGGCAGCACCCCATGGGTGCTGCCTCAGGGGGCTTCCCGTGATAGCCCTGGTCCTCTTGCTCCAGGGCTTGTGGTATGGACCTGGTGCTCTCCCAGGGGCTTGGATGTCCCTGGCACAGAGAACAGGATGGTGCACATTGGCTGTCCTTGAGTACAGATAAAGGACATGGCCATAGAATCACAGAATCATTAAGGGCAGGAAACACCTTTAAGGTCATCCAGTTCTACCATTAACCCAACACTGCCAAACCCATCACTAATCCATGTCCCCAACTGCCACATCCACATGTCTTTTAAATCTCTTCAGGGATGGTGACTTCACCACTTTACTGAGCAGATTGTTCCAATGTTTGACCACCCTTTCCATGAACACATTTTTCCTAATATTCAACTTAATATTCAACTTCCCGTGGTGCAACTTGATGCCATTTCCTCTTGTCCTGTCCCTGGGAATGACAGAGCTCCCCCCGGCTCTCCCCTCCTGTCAAGGAGATCTGCAGAGCCACAAGGTCCCCCCTGAGCCTCCTTTTCTCCAGGCTGAGCCCCTTTCCCAGCTCCCTCAGCCTCTTCTGGGGCTCCAGAGCCTTCCCCAGCTCTGTTGCCCAGCTCTGGACACACAAAGAAGGTCCAGGAGCCAAGGATCTGATTTTTCATTGTGGGCACTGCTAATGTCCCTTTTAGAACATCCCAGGCCAAGCTTCATCCCATACAGTGGATTGTGAGATCCAGGGATCCGTTCAGAACATACACCTGTAATGCCTATTCTGGGTCCTTAGAGGACATTTTTGGATGTTCTTATGCAAACCACATCAACAACCCCCAAGAAGGAGCAGACAAGGGCCCAGGACTGTGTCCCAGCCACGGTTTGTACGTGCTGGCTGTGCTGCCAAGTGCTCTGCTTTGGGACAACCTCGCCTACTGAGTATTTCCTAGCACCTCTCTCTGAGGTGTTTATCTGGAGAAGTCACAGGAGGGCAGAAAAAGTGATGCTGGAAAAATAGGATGAACTGAAGAGCAAGAGGTCTTTAGGATTATACTTCCACGTACTTTGGGGAAAATTTGCTATGAAGTATTAAGCAATTGGAAATACATCTGTTAGTTGCATTAAAAGCATGTGACAAACCAAAGGCCTGGAGTACACCTGGGTAATGGTGTACCCTGCTATGGAAGAGTAGAGGAGTATCAGCAATAGCAGCTGTCTTATCTGGCCCTGAGTCCAACTGGCAGCACCTGGCCACCAGGATAAACTCTTTCACCCTCCAGAACAGGGACCTCGTAGTCCAACCACCCAGCAGAAGAGGTCAGAATTGTGCCCCGACATGATCTGGGACAGCATACATTAGCCTTGGCCAAAACTAGAGCTGGGACCACACTAAAAATTTAAAAATGTGGGCAACGCTTGTCCCTGTGCCCTGATCTTGATGTAGATGTCACTGTTGGATCAGACCAAGCTCCAAGCAGTCCAACAGACAACCTTCTGCGATGCCCACACGCCCAGGGGGCAGTTTGCAATAAGCAAGTCTCCACCCAGGAGGAATTCGTGACTGTGGATCTGTCTCACGTCCTGCAGCATTGCGCAAAAACAGGAAAGCTGTGCAGTCACTGTGGCTAAAAGTAAATTCATGATGAGCTAATATGTTTTGCTCTAATAGTAACGTAGTGATGTCTGGTGCTAGCTCAATAGCCAAAAATGACTGGTGATAGTTACACCCTGTGCTTTGCACAGAACAATAAATAAATGATCCAACAAGCCTTGCTCGGCTTGTCCCATTTCTTCGTTAAGGTGCAGGCAGGAGTGCCAGTCCCAAGCTCCTAGAGCCAGGAGTTGTCATGTTTTAGGCTGAGACTTCCAGCATCCTCCATTTATCACTGTCCTCAGTAGTTTTCAAAAATCTCAGCCATGAAGCAACTATCCCAAGTGAATGCGACAGAAATAGTTGTGCTGGTAAAGGCTCAGCTTGAGTCCTGTGTGATCACTGTCTACAGCCAAAGAGCTGCAGACATGCCGGGGAGAGTCCTCCAAGGTGCATCAAAGGCCACAGAACGTGTTGGGGACAGCTTATGTTCCCCAGGGCTGCTGTTGAGTGACCTGGTGAAAGTAGAGAGGCAGCTTTGAATTCCTTCAAAGAGCACCAGGTCCGTCCATCAAGAACAGCGTGATGGGATCCCACCTTTCCCACAAAGCAGAGTTTGTATTAGGTTGAGGCTGCCCTATCTCTGGAAACATTGAAGGTCAGGTTGGATGGGGCTTGGAGCAACCTGGGATGGTGGAAGGTGTCCCTGCCCGTGGCAGGGGGTTGGACCTGGGTGATATTTATAGTTCCTTCTAATCCAAACTATTCTATAAAAGAGCAGCAAGGACCTGCTAAACCTTTCCCTCTTTGGTTTCCAGCTACAGAGTGCTTCCCAAAGGAGCCAGGCAGGATCTGGCCCAGCGTGAATGATATGGCTTTCGGCTAGCGCTTTTCACCTGTGGCTCTCAAAGCATTTGGCAAGGGGCTCCCCTCACTTCCCAGTAATTGCAATAATTGCAGTAATGCACATAATGATTCAGAGGTTTTATCATTCCATACCTTTGTGCAAAGGACGTGGCACAAACCCGCCCACCTGCAACTCAAAATAATCTCCCCTCGTTAAGGTTGCAGTCATGAGTTAATTGCAGGAAAGAAAATGCAAAAGACTCCAGATGCAGTCCCAAGAAATTGTTGCTGTCATTCATCCAGCTGGCCAAAATGTGATGATCAGGATCAGTTACTCAGCAACTGACCTGGCACTGGGCTCCTTTGATTTAAGGTCCCGTAGACTCACTTGAACTTGTAGGCAGAAATAAGTTCTTCTAAGGACAGCTAGTCCCCTCTTGGAAATCTAGCACTTCTTGTGAATCCTAGAATTCCTTTGAATTGGAAAGGTGGAGTTTTTTCCACAGGGGAGCTGACTGCTTGTGAATCAGACTTCTGAAGAAAAAAATAATTTGGTGATAATTTAAGATTTCGCTAATGCACAGGACAATCTTTTGGCAACGGTGTGATGCAAGCTTGATGTTTTCAGGTTATAAACCTCAAGCAAATAAAAAGAGAGAGAAAGATGGCTTCGGAAAAGTTCCATTGGGCTGTAAGTCAGAGGCTGTTCCACAACATTTTATCTCTGAAATGTCATGCTGTACTGGCCTCAAAGCAAGAAGAACAGACGGTTCATCTAATACAATTATTTTAGGATCCTTTCATCATAAACAGTGTGCATGCCAAAATGAAAACGTATCATGGGAAAGCATTTCTCATTGAAGACTGAATCTCCTCCCTAATGTTTATTCTATGTCATGGAGAACACTAGGGGCCAAATACACTCTGGGTTAAAAACACTGGCATCAGTTCTTGCAACACAAACTTGGCAGGGATTCAGGATGTGACAGCTGAAGGAGGCTGCAGCCTCTCTTGTACCAACAAACCAGTTGGTGCCCAGTGCTGGTGAGTGAGGAAGAGGGAGGATGAAGAGAAATCTGGAGCACACTGTGGAGGTTTGCTCCCTTCTGGAGCTGCCTGGCACCCTGGATCCTGGCCATGCTGTCCCAAGAGCCTGCAAGGTGCAGAGTAGGTGGATAGCAGCAACATCCTGCTCCTGTCTTGATATAAATCCCTGCATGGTGGTGAATGTACCTCTTGGCAACAGCTCCTTGAATGCCATCCTGGGTGGCAAATCAATCTCTTCTTCATCTTTAAGAACATTCTGAAATCTTTTTCTTGGGAGAAAAAGAAAAAACAACTTTGGTTGCTGTTAGTTAAGTTGGGATACTGCAAAATTTTCTCAACGTGTTCCCATTTAGTGGATTATTTGGGCTGTTTCTTTGTTCCCACACTCTGGGCTGTTGTCTTTCTTCTTGCCAACACAATCCATACATTTAACAACAGTGACACTGCACTTCATTGTATTTAAATTCACCTTATTTCCTTGGCTTTCTCCTGCCATGAGCCTGGAACTTCCACGTCATCTTCAAGTTTATCAGTGATGATTATTATCATTTCCTCTGGGTCAATCCCAAAGACACTGAACAAGCCAGGGTCCAAAATAAATAAATGGAAGACTTCAATATCTCTAGTCTAATTGAATTTCAAATTGCATTATAAGATCTCTTGCTGAAATAGTTTTTAATCCATTTAGTATCCCAGATTAGGTTTTGTACCGTTTTCCTTTAATTGGGACTGTGTTCAGGAACTGTTCAATAACTTGCAGAAATCTAAGTAATTTATAACAGGCTTATCTTTATTAACCAAACTTACATTCTCATTAAAAAAACATTCATTTGTTTGACATGACAGACTTTCCATAAAACTGTTCAGGCATATCAATCAGGTTAGCATCCTTTAATTCATTACTAATCACAGCCTGTATCAGATTTTCTTTGATGCTGTTTGGGATCAGGTTTAAACCAATGAATTTGTAATTACCTGTGATTTTCCTATTATACAGTCTTTGGATTCTGCAAAGTCTTTGGATTCTCCTTACAAATTTATGCAGAACAGAACCAACACGCTCAGGCAGCTTTGTAATTTTGTTGGCAATCAGCTGGAACGAGCAGGACAGCAACAGGACTGCCCCAGACCCACTCATACAGGATTTCAGCATCACAGAGATTTGGGGAGGGAAAGACCTTCAGGAATCTCCAGGCTCCTCTCTCACATCCTTCCATCAGATTTCCCAGAGCCCTTCCCAGGGAAGTTTTGCAAGGATGGAGATCCCAAAAGCTCTCTGGACTCCTGTTCTAGTAATTAACTATTTTAGTTGTATTTTTCCCCCTCCTAATATCTAATTTTATCATCCTTTTCTGCCCCTTGGGTTGATTTTCTCTCGTCCCATCACTCTGCACCTTCAAGCAAAATCTGGTGTTGTCTTTTCAATAATCTCCTATAGGCAGTTAATGACAGCAAAAAGCCTCGTTACCTTAATAACCTCTACACTTCTGGGTCCCACCAAGTGCTCTCTGTGGGCCCAGGGCTGCCTCCACTGTGGAGAAATGTTCAGCTTCACCAGTAGCCCCTCTAATGTGGAACAGACTGCTCAGACATCGAGAACTGCTTGTTTAATGCTCTCTGCCAAAATAGAAGTGGGCAGATATATCCACTGAGCTTAAATGCTACCTCAGTCCTTGGACCTGCTCAGTGGAGAGTGCCCATGAGCCTGGAGAGCCTAAGGAAAGCCTTGAGCAAGAGTCAGCTGTGTGCAGTTAATGAGAAAGAAGAGGCAGGTGGATCTACATGGAACTGTAGGTCTCTATGACCTTGTAGGTTTGTGTTCTTCCTTGTTTAGAGATGTAATCATTTTATGAGGAACGGTGACCCAGAGAGCTGGGGATTTAATTTAATACATCTCACATAGGCCTGGGTTTGTTGTCTGATTTATTAAAAGATAGCAGCACAATTTTTGGTGGGGAAAAAAAAATGCCATCTGTGTACTGGGCACTATAAATCTGAAAGGGTAAAGGGATGCTTCAGCACATGGTGCACTCAGACCCCTTAATTGCATTTCCTAAAAGCCTTCTTGGTCTCACACTGAGCTGGAGAGGGGAGCCTCAGCAGGCAGGTGATCTCTGTAGTGCCTGCAGGAGCATCATCCTCATCTACTACCCTAGAAAGGGTTTTAATGAAGCCTCCTAGCTTTAAATGCAGACCCTGGGAAGAGGAGGGAAAGAGATGAGGGGATGGGAAATGTCCTCTTCCAATCCTTCTGGATGGAGAAAAAAGACAGGGTAAGGACTGGCGTATTGCAGAGGTGAACAAGGATTTAAGAGACAAACTGATCATTAATTAGATCTGCAAAAATGGAGTAAAATGAATAATGGTTTTCTATCTGGCAAATGAGCCTCTTTGCTCTGCAAAGAGGGACTGTACAAAAACTGCTTTGCAAGCCCAGCAGGAGGGTGTGAAACTGTCTTTGGAGGGAACAGAAGTGCAAATGATGGAGCAAAGTTCCTGTGGGACAAGGGCATTGGAGCTCTTTGGGATTGGACTGACTAACGGGGAGGAGATTGGTGAGGACAGGAAGGTGGGGGTTAATTAAGTTGAAAGCCGTAGCAAAACAATGGAACATCTTCCTCCAAGGAAAGGAAGGAGTGAGGGAAGCAGAAAAAGGAGGAATAACATCAAGTTGTATGTACTAAGGTGGAAAAAAAGACTAGGAACTTGTCTTTTACAGACTACATCCGTAAAAGAATAGTGTGACTGTGGAGGATTAAAATGAGAAAAAACAGGGGCAAAATGAGTTTCAATTAGGAAGGGATATAGAGGGCGATAAAAGGATGCTCTGTAACGATATTGAAATAGGAGGAAGGCAATGGAAATTATATATAACTGAATTAATGGAAAATGAGAGAACAGGAATAACAACAGAGAAAAGACTGGAGCATTCATTAGTTTTTATGCTTTAGCTATGGAGAAAAATAAAATATTTTAAAAAAAGATTATGAACTGGTATTTATCAGGACCACTTTTACTGCAGAGGATAAGACAATCCAAACTAGCAAATAAACACTGCTAAAATCATTCAGAGAAGTTAGGCAAATTCAAGTCAGCAGGACTGGATGAAGTTCCCTCTAGAGCACTTCAGGCACTGGGCAGAGCAATCTGACTCATGAGTAATTATCTGCAAGAGCTCATGGAGAAGGGAGGCGATCCCAGAGGATGTGAGAAGGGCAAACACAGTGCCTGTCTTTAAAGAAGGGGAAGCAAGACTTGGGGAACTACACAGCAGCCAGTTCAGCATGTAATGCAAAAACTGTAATACAATAAACGGTGCAATGATCTCTTTGTGAGCATTTGACTGACAATAGAAAAACATACAGTCAGTCAGGCTTGATTTGTCATGGAGGAGTGATGTTAAAACCATCCAGTTTCCATCCTTGAACTCAACAACTGTGCTGTAGAATAAGGAAGAGGGAGCATATGTCATGTATTTTGAAAGAAGCAGAGTTTTAACACCATTTCACATGACATTTCCGTAAGCTGACCAGGAACTATGATCTCTGTGAAATCATCTTAAGACATACTTGACAGAAAATAAACGTATTCACATAAGAATTACTAATTCCTTTCCTTTGGATTTAGAAGGTTTTCCAAAAGGGCTCCCTCAGGGTTTGCTCCTGGACCTGATTCTAATATTTTCATTAGTGATTTGGAAGACAAAATAAAGACTATATAAATACTCCAGAGAATGTGTTCCAAAATGTGGCTGGGAAATTTGAGTAATAATATAAAATCAACCAGATTTGGTAAGGTAAAAGGCAACAAAATATGTCAATGCAAAGTGGTAAGATGCTGGTCAAGCAGGCATTCAATAAAAAAGAGCTGTGAAAGAGGCATTGGTGAGGACACAGCTGTTGCAAAATACAGCAAATCTTATTCTGGAGCATATGAACAAGAGGAAAACATCAGAAGCAATGATTCCACTCTAACAAGGAAATACCAGGTGGGGATTTGGATGCTGTGCTAGGAGAAGGTAGAAGAATGTCAGACAAATCATACAGGGGCTGAAGGAAAGCAATGAGAATGATGAGTGGTTCAAAACAATTGGAGGATTTTCGTTGCTTTTTCCAGAAGATGAAAACTGCCTTCAAGGTATAGAAGACTTATAAAAAGGTTATTGACAATTGTTCTGGGTCCCACAGAAATAAATTTGCAAAGATTGTTGTTACTGGATAGCTGGGAAAGAAGAAGACTCCACAAATTAAACTCAAAAGCTTTCTAATTCAAAGCAAATTTCTTTGAATTATAATTTCTAAATCAATTTGTAAGTATTTTTCTCTGGAAGTTGATCAGCTTCTCTCAGGGATGTTTGGATCCTGCTCAGGGCACCAAGGAAAATTCGTGGTCTTTCTCCATCTCCTCTGTTCCATGACTGTCTCCTCAAGGTGTGACAGTGCTTCCATCTTCCCCATGCCTGACCAGAATGTGAAATATTGATGCTAATCCTGTGTTTGCACTTTAGCAGAGCTTCAAACACTCTGTTGGTGTTAATTAATTATCCAACAACAGCAGGAAGCCAGTGATACCAAATGCAGCACAGAGATTCCCTGACCAATAACAAAAGCAATCCTTCCTCCTGTGCATTGCAGAGCTCCACCAATTCTCTTCCCTAATGCACCACAAGCAGAATGAAGAGCCTCCTTTTCTGCAGACCTCCCACAGACAGCATGTGGCTGCTGGGGCTGAATGTGGTGATGAGGTCCTTGCTCCTGAGGGCTCCAAAAATTCAGGAGCATGCTGGAGAGCAAAGAAGCCATTCAAAAACACACGTTGCATGCCAGGGAAACAGTGTGTTCCTCACTTTTCCCTAAAAAGGAATATCTAATTTGTGAATAAAGGAAAAATACATGGATAAAGTTTGCCAGAAGTGTTGTTCAAGAGGAGCAGGTGGTGAGGAAAAAGGAGGAGGACGTTTGCAGGCTATATTCCTATCTGGAAGAAATATACTTTCTCTGAACTCTAGGAAGATTATGAAACAATCTGCTGGATGTCTCTGGGTAGTGATAAAGGAAAAGAGAAATCAAACAAAACCAGGAGCAGTCTCATGGTAGAGTCCATTGTACTTCAACTAATGAAAAAAGGGAGATAGAGGAGCATGTTTTTTGAAAAAGAAAGCAATTATGTAATAAACAAGTACTGGTGGACTTGAAGGAAAATGATAAGTCAAGGATATTGTGAATTTTAAAGTGAGAAAAAGGAGAGAAAAAAAAAAGGGAAAAGAGACTAAGACAAGAGGAGGAACTTTAGACTTTGATTGATGTTAAGCACGTCCCTCAGGGTCTTAGGGAATTTTCTGGTACTCTGAACATGTTGCCTTCCTCCTTGTTAGACTTACACCAAGTTCTGAATGATCAGATGGCAGGGATGGGTTTCTGTGGGCATCTCTTTTCTTGTAAAGCACTTTGCTTCCTCCATAAAAGTAGCATGACTACAGACTGAACTTCTCAGTGAAGCATGAATTTGAGGAGGGAAAGATATCCATCCATATTTTTAGACAGGGCAACTAGTCAGTTCAGCTGGTCAGGCAGCATGGAGAGACCCTAGTGCCTATGAACCTGCTGCTGTATTTTACCTTGAATATTTAATAAAGGCACGGTACCAAAGATTTTCAACTTAAATATCACTTTATGGATCTTGTATGATGCTCATGGCATCCCCACCCAGCAACTAAATAATTCCTGTTTGCAGGAGGATGATACAGAGACCAGGAATTCAATAATGTATATTTAGTAAATTTTGATGCTCCTTAAAGGTGGGACCCCTTTGTTCACTGGGGAGATGAGGTGTGAAATCAGTGTTCATATAGTCTCTGCACCTCTCTGCTTGGTCGCTGGGCTGGCTGCAGCTACTGCACTTCTCATGTTGCTCAAGAGGTGCATGAGGAAATGATCAGAGAGGGTAGGATGTGGTTAAAGCCTCAGGTTGCTAACTGGGGCTAATGTGAGGGAAGCGTATTATGTCTCACATCCATTAAGGCCTCCAGCAATCACCTCCCACGAAGGCAAAGGAGCAGCAGAGAAGGAATTGTGACTTCCTGAATCCCAGCAGCTCCTAGAGCTGCTCCGTTAATATTCAATTATGTGCTGCCCTGGACTTGGAGCAGCTTAGAGCTGAACTACATCTCACTCCAGCCCTGAGGCTCAGCTGCAGCAAACACAGCTGCAGGAGGCTGAGCCACGGAGAGCAACAGCCCCAAAACAGGGTTATCACACCTCCAGCCGCCAGTGCAGAACCCACACTTAGGAGGAACTGCTCTGTCCACCCCTGCTCTCTCTAGCTCCCTTCTCCAGGCTGTGAGACTTTGGGGAGCTGGTTATTCTGTGAGCTGTGGCTGGGGTCATCAGATTCGTTCCCCTGTTTTTTATCCTGGATGTGCCAATTGACCACAGAATGCTCTGCATGCACTTCCTTCTGCATCTCACACCATGCAGCTTCTGCTGTGGCTTTTCCTTCATCTCATCCCCCTGCTCTGAAGTGTGTCCCGTCTTCATTGACCCACCCACCCTCTGATGAGTCCCTTCCACTTCCAGATCATGGTATTAACTTGACATTTGCAAAAGGTCACTGTGTTTGCTCTGCCTGAGTGTTATATTGCTCCCTCTTTTGTTGTTCTGCTTTGTAAGCTCTTGAAGGCAGAGGTTATCTTCTTGGGTGTGACTACACAGTGGCCAGGAGAACGAGGCCTCTGGTCCCAGTTGGTGTCTAACAGCTAAACCAGAAATAATAACTTGCTCATCGATGGAGAGGGTGACTCCAGTTTTATAGATTATTCATCAGAGGACAATGAATCTTAATTTATATGCAAAAATCTTCCTTCCAGAAGAAGTCCATAAGCAGGATCGCAATTAATGTCTTAATTTCAAAGACTACCAGCATCAGATCCCTGCTGTATTTCCAGGAGTCCGTTCAGACCACGTGGTACTGCTGGAGCATATGCCATTTGCTGCAGGAACAAATGTGGGACATAAGGGAGGTGACACACAATACATACTTTGTGCATCCAGTTTATGCAGATGAAGTCCTGGCTTTTTTTAGCCTGGAGTTTGTCACGCTGGAGCTGTTAGTTGCATCAAACTAATTGCAATGGAGATGAACACGTATGGTACGTGCAGCATCAGGGTGTCCCCCCTCCAGTGGCTGCTCCCAGAAAGGTGTAGCTGGTGGAGAAAGGACACATAAATTAATCCTTTGCTCTCAGGTGAGAATGGATCTGATCCTGTCTGTAGTCCTGACCTGACCAGCATTCCCTGAGGTGAACATGAAGGGCTGGAGCTCTCCCATCTCCGTTAGGCAGCTAGGAAAGCTCCAGCCAAGGTAGAGACCCAGCACTATCCATGAGGAGACACCCCAGGCTTGGCTCTTCTCAAACATAAACCAATTCTGAGCCTCAGCTACAGCCAGGCTATGCCAGAAAGGAGGGTGGGAGAGTGAGGCTGTCAGATGCAGTAGCCTGAAGCCTGTGGTTGAGGCTGCTCTTCACCTGATGCTGGCATTGCAGAGGAAACGCATCCACGTCTGGAAGATGTGCGGGTGGGGGATCTTGGCCTTTAGCTTTAGTGCCAAGAGCAAAATGGCACCAGCCTGCCAGCTGTGCTGGCTTTAGGAACAGCCTGACCTGCTCCTCTGCCATGGTTTGTTTTGGAACTGACACAAAAGCTAAATCGTTCCCCCAAACAATGTACAGCCATTCCCAGGTATTAACTTTTCTGTTGCTTATAGTGATATTCTTTAAATTTCCCTGTTATTTTGCCTTGAAAACAGCTCCTTCCTTGAGTTAGCCCTGTTCCTCTGCTTCTCCATTATATCCCTTGCCAGCCAGAGAAAACTGTACTAGGCAGGATCAGGCAGCGCTGTGGCTCAGAGTCACTACACAGAGATTAATTGCCTGCCACGGGTGGGTTGGTGGCTTGAAGGTGGGTGCCAACCCGGAGGCGTTAGGGCTGAGTTCTGCTTCAATTCCTGATCTGAGTCTCTCCCTCCTGCCCGTGTGCACCTTGCAGGAATATAACTGAGTTTGAAGTATCTGCTTCCTCCCAGATTCATTTGGAATTCATTAATGGGTTCAGAAGCTTTTGGGAGAGGAGGATGGACACATACCTGCACAGAAAAGTAGCGCAGCAGAACCTTTATTTCCTTAGGGAGGCAGCCTAAAGAAATATTAGCATTTATTCTCATCTGTTGCTGAGCTTACGACCCACACAAATAACAGGGAATAGCGAGCGAGCAGCCGGCTGCAGAATGGGAACAGGGAAAATGACTCAGCAAGCTTGGCACCAATCTGGAGAAAATGCAGGTACATTATAACCTTGCTTGAGCATCAATCTCATCTGTGACGTGACATAGAAACAGCAGCCAGTATAGATATTTGGATTTGATAGAAACATTCCTTCTGATAAATGATTTAGCTCTGCTCTTGCAAGTAGTTATATCCAGAAGCAGAGCAGGTGAGAAGCTGCCTTCATAGATGCCAGCAAAAGAAAGGAAAAAGTTCAATGAAAACCTCTCACTGCTTTATAAATACACATTTTTTCTTCTGCTATCAGTTGACAAATAGCTGCTGAATTATAATTTCATGCTTTGTTCATGTCATTTTCCCCAAGAACAGTATTTCCTGCTACATCACCTTAGAAACTTGATCAACAAACACTCTGCTTTACATGTAAACAAAGCTTTATTCTATCCTATTTTTGATAGCAGCCAGCATTTTAGAAACCAGAACGTTTCGGGTTCTCTGGGCTATTTGCCTCAATTTCACAATTTGATTTTGGTTTTGAGGGCCTGTCAGCATTGTTTATACCCAGATCTGTTGGAGTAGTGATGTTTTTCTGTGAGTGGCAAGGAAAATATATTGCTGCAAATTGCTGTCTGGAATCAGATTTTTTTCTCTTGAGAGTCTAAATGAAACTGCACTTTTTAACACATGGGAACTAAAAAGCTAAATTAATTCGAAAGAGAAGTGAAACAAGAAAATTCAGTGTCAACAACAAAAATGGATCTAAAGAAGCAAAGACAACTCTGACAATTAAGCAGGACCATCTCCAAAACTCAAGCTACAATAAAATCTAGGAGCGTTATCACCAACCGAGCACCTGAATAACTCTGCAGGGTCCTTTAGCCATTTCCTTGTGTAATAACATCAGATCTTGTCCTGACCTCATGACAAGGTCTTTCTTTTTAACTGTGGAAAAACAAGATCAGAGCCCTATAAAGTTTTCTCACTTGGTTTCATTAGATGAGCAATTCCCAGGTAGCTACTATGAAAAAACAAATTAATCCAATGGCAAACAGGGGATTTTATCTGGCAGTTTTAAAAAACTTGCACAGGAGCCCCAGCTACTGAGCCTCCTGTGATCTGCCACCATATGAAGACAGAGTGCATCAGTTAGGGATTAATATTAAGGCAGATATTAAAGCCTATCACATGATGAAGGATTTTCCTATATGTGGACTTCAATGGGATGCTTTAAATCCTGTGAGTGTGCATGGATATGCACGTGTATGTACACACCGGTGTTTATTCATGGGCAGACACAGCCTCAGGCTTCTTCAGGCCTTTCCAAGGAACATAAATTTGGGAGGGGGGACAGAGAGAGAGAGAAGAGTCATCTTTAAACCTCACATTTTTGAAAGTAAGTTTTTGAAGGAGACAGGCTGAGGAGGAGAGAGCCAAGATCGTAAAGATTTTATAACTAACAACATTTTTTAAGAGGAGACAGAATCTCTGCTCTTTTTTAGTGCAAGATCTTGCAATAATTTAAAGCAAATTTGGGAAATAGCTGCCTTTTGACAGAAATGCTTCATTTTCCTTTTCTGCTGGGCTGTAACCTAGAGCATCTTGGCTTGAGAAAATGAAATAAAGCTGAGCGATGATGCGCTGTCACTGCTGCTGCCGCCACTCTGCCTCCTGCAAATCTCCCAAAATCGTGGACAGCCCTCCAGGTCAGAGCACAGGAAGGCATTCTCCTTCCAGGCTCGATCCTGCACCAGACAAACTTACCCAGGGCTTTGTAAAACACGGCCGGGGTTTGCAGCGAGCGGCTCTGCCCGAGGTGCCGCTTCCAAGGGTTGGTGTGGAGAGGAAACTCTTCCCATGACACAGCAGAACAGCAACAGCAGCAGCAGCAGAGTAAAACAGATCAGTTCTGGCAGTACTCCTAAAAGACTACTTTAAATCCCAGCTCCAGCCTCTTCCTCCTTTAAGGATGATCTGAAGAAGGGAATACGGAATAAAAAGAGGCTTAGTGAGGCAGGGAAAGGAGGCCCAGAGATACGGGAAGCAAGGCAAATTGTACTTAGGCTCCACAGCAGTGGGACAGCCTGGATAAACGGCAGAAAGGAGCCCAGAGAGGAAATTCCCCCAAAATTGGATGGGAAAGAGAGATAAACATAAACAGAGTGTAGGGTGGATAGAAGGAAGACTGAGAAGAAGTAAGGAAAGAAGGATGAACTGCTCCTCAGTCTGTTAACTCTTTTCAGCTAAAATCATTAGTAATTTTTACAAAACTAAAAAAAAAAAATTAAAAAAATTAAAAAATAATAGTAGAGATATCTGAAACACTGATCTTTTAAATACAGAGCCCATTGCATGGGCACCTGGAAATGAGTGGGGCAAAGAACAGGTATTTCAAGTCCAAAGCACAAATGGGAGAGCTAAGGGAGATGATCCACTGTCCCTGCAGAATTGGGCCTGTGCCGAGTGGCCGGGTGGCTCCAGTCCCCTCCAGTGGCTGACAGCCATCATCACCAACCCAGCAGCTGGAAAAAAGTCGTTTATATGACTTCCTTAAAGAAAACGTGGTGGGACATAAAAAAATTAAATCCCCAACTTAAAATTTACTGCATTTGTGGATCATGCTTTTTTAATCTGTTGAGGGGCTGATGGAGGCTGTAAGGAAGGAGTGAATGCGGGATTGCTTTTCCTCCTTCAGTTTTAAACAACAAATCTATCTCCTTCTTCTCAGTCTAGCCCCTAAAGCCTTGCACTTGATTACCAACATCGATGTGATGCCACCAGTTAAGAAACAGAGGCCTCCTGCAGGAACCTTCCATGGGGAAAACCCCCAGAGCCCCCTGCGCGTTGTCAGCCCGGTGGTGGGACCGTGGAACGGGTGGGCTTCAGCTCCCTGAACCCAAATCCTGGGGGCTGGTGGAGAGCAGGGAATAAAACCCACTTCAGCACCGAAGGCGGAACAGCAGCCGGAGGAGCGCGGCGCTGCCGCCGGCCGGCCCCGAACCCCCGGCGGCTGCGGCCGGGCAGCGAGATGCGCGGGGAACCGGGGGCTGTCCGAACCACGGGTAATTGTCGGCATCTTCCCCTTTTCTTTCTGTGAGGGCTGGCTGCTTGCTGGTAGTGTTGCAGTGGCCAGCGCACATCCCTAGAAGCGGCTCCTTCCAGCAGCTCGGCACAGAGCCGGCTGTCGGGAGCCGGCGGTGCGACGGGTCGCGACGGCGAAATCGCTTCGCTACCGACCGGCAGAGTTAAACGCGGCGGTAGCGATCACCGCATCGACCCCGCACGGGCAGAACCGCTCACATCTGCTCCTCTTCCCTCCGACACAAACAAGAGGTTTTTCCGCCTTATTTATTTTGGTTTTTTTTCTTTTGGTTGATTTGGATTTTTTGTTTTTTCTGCCGCTTCCAGAACCCGACTCGCCGCGGCCGCAGACGAGCACCGGATCCCGCAGCCTCCAGGAGCGGGGCCCATCCTTCCGCACGGTGCCTGCCCGGCCGTTTATTCCCCGGCTATTCCTTTCTGCGAAAAGAGAAGGGGAAAAAGCAAGAAAAGACCAAAACAACCTAAAACACAAACACCAAACCAACCCCTAATAAATAATAATAGAAGAAGGAAGCGCAGCAACTTGCTTTAAGCAAAGGGCGGAAGGACCACGGAGCGCAGCCCCCCGGGAAGGGAGGTAGCGGAGGGAGCGCAGCCCCCCGGGAAGGGAGGTAGCGGAGGGAGGGCAGGCGGGCACCGGCAGGGCTCGCAGCCCCACGGGGGTACCGGCAGGTCCGGCGGCGGCGGACGTGAAAGTCCCCTTTAAGTTTCCATAGAGAGGCCTCCGGGTGTCACATGATGGACATGATATAACGAAACAACATCGTGGGGAGGGACGGAGGGAAGCAGTGGGGGAGCCCAGGGAGGCGGCGGTGCCCCCCGACCCGCCCGCCCCGGTTGCACCTGTCTCGGCGCGCCGGGAGCGCGGTGTCCGCCCCGCTGATGGGGCTGCGGGCGGCACCTTCCCCCGGGGAGGAGGAGAAGGAGGAGGAGGAGAAGGAGGCGAGCCGGTGGCGAAGGTAAGTTACCGGCGGGACCGGGGCGGGGGGCGCAGGGTGCGGGCGTGGTGTGTGCGCCGAGGGGATGCGGGGTCTGTGTGCGCGGGGTGTCCGCGGTGTCCCCGCGGAGCGCCGGGTGTGTGCGCGCCCTCCCGCCCTCCATGTCCGCATTCCAGCTCATGTTGCGCAGATAAAATTCAAACTTGAGGTAAACACAAGCGGCGGGGGGGGGCGGACAGGGAACTCGGGAGGAGGGAGGCTCGCTCCATCCCGGCTTCATCCCGGTTCCATCCCGGCTCCTGCCACCCCCTCCCCGCCTCTCCCCCCGCTCCGCACCCGCGGAGCCCCCGCGCACCTGGCGGAGCGCCGGCACCTCGCTGCTTCCCCCGGTGAGGGAGAACCGAGCGTCCCTTTCCCCGCACCCCGGTAGGACAGGGCGGGTCGGGGGCTGGGGGGTTCGCGGCGCGGCAGGTGCGCGGGGTGCTGTCGCGACATGGCGGGGGGGGGTGGGGAGTGTGTGCGCGTCGCGACATGGGGGAAGCAGCCAAGTGACAGCGCGGAGTGGTGGGGGGGGGGGGGTGTGGAGAAAGGACGGGGCTGCGCGGCGTTGTTTTCCTCGGTGCTGCGTGGGTATCCCGAATAGAGCGGGAATAACAGCGGTGCCCCCCCCGGTCCCGCTTTTCTCCATACGCATTTCCAAGTGCGTATGGAGAAAACAAGATGCGGAGCGGGGCGGGCCGGGCCGGGGGGGGTGGGGGGAGGCGGGGAGGGCCGCACTGCCGTTCGCAGACCCGGTCCGTGGCACAGGCGGTGTCGCCGTGGGGATATTTAAGCGCTCCCCGGCGGGGCGATGATGGAGGCAGCCGAGGCCGCCCCACAGGTGGGTGCGTGCGGGGAGAAGGGCCGAAGCGCTGGTCGTGTGGGGAGCGCCAGAGCGGTCTCGCACTCCGCGGGCTCGCGGCGGGAGGCGCTGCCGGGGCTGAGAGTGAAGTGGGGTGCGGGGACAAGACCTGGCAGCCGCGGGCTGCTGAGGGGCGCAGCTCCGGGTGCCGGAAAAGGGGCGCGGCTGACGGCGGTGCCGCCAAGGGGGGTGTGAGAGAGCGGCGCCCTCAGGGGGGGCCCGGCGGCCCCGCCGAGGGCGGGAAAAGCGCGCGCGGCCCCCGCCTGGCGCCTCCCCAGCACTGCACCAAGGCGGCGGGGCGCGGGGGGGGGGGCGCAGGGGGGAGGTGGCGGCCACCCCCCCCGCGCCCCCCCGCCGGCCATTCGCCGGGGGCGGCGCGGCGGGGACACGCCCCCCCGGCGCGCGCCGCGCCCTACCGACCAATCGCAGCGCAACTCGGCCCCCCCCCCCATCGCCCCTCTTCGCCCACCCGCCTGTTTGTTACGGTCGGGGCCACGTGCCGGCGCCTCGGGCCGGTCACGTGGCCCCGGGGCTGGGGGGTCTGACGGGGACCATGGGGTCTGGAGCTTTCCTGTCCTTGGGGCTCTAACAGGGACTATGGGGCTCTGATGGGGACCATGGGGTCTGCAGCTTTCCTGTCCTTGGGGGTCTGATGGGTTCCATGGGGGTCTGGAGCTCTCCTGTCTGGGGGTGGGGGGATCTGATGGGGACTTGGAGGTGTCCTGCCTATAGGATCTGATAGGGTGACATTCTGGGGCCTGGAGCCCTCCTGTCCAGGGCAAGGGACTGGGAACAGGGGGGTCTGGAGCTGCCCTGTCTGTGCGGTCTGATGGGGAACAGAACTGGCTGCCAGCTTGGGAGGAGCCTGAAGCCCCCTTTCCAAAGGAGTCTGACTGGGTTTGGCTCTGGCTGCCTACCCAACCCTGAATCCCCCCTGTCCATGGAATGTGGCCAGGACCCGCTTGCCATTGCCCCCAGGCCCTGGCTCACCATGAGCGTCCATTCGGCCCTGGCCCTATTAAACCTTCTCTGAAGGGCCTGTCCCTGGCTGTTGTTCCTGTCATGGCCGAGCTGTGACAGCCTGTCCGTGGCTGGCTCTGGCCTCCGGAGAGGGAGGTGTTTCTCTCCCGAGAAGAGCTGTTTATGCCCAGTGATTTATTTTTTTTTTCCCTCGATTTTTTTTTTTTTTTTTATTTCTTTCCCCTCCCTCCGTGCTCTCCTGCATAAGCCACAGCAGCAGCTCGGTGTTTGCCCAGCCCGGCAGTGTTACGGCACACGGCTATGTAGGTGAAGCTGGGGAACGCTGCAAGGATCATGTGGAGCTCTCAGTCTCCTGAGCCTGGAGCTTTGAGCCTATTTATAGGTGGGTTGGGCAGTGTTCTGTGTGCAGGACTTGTTCCACGTTCAAATCCGTGGCAAAACGAGGCGTCTTAAACGATGGTGTTTTGGTTTGGGTGGTTGTTCCTGGGAGTAGGATTTTATGAGACGCTCTGGAGGACGGGTTGTTAATAGGTTATGTGGAGAAAGGCGAGTCAGTTTGGAGTTAAGGAACGTGATGCCATTTTAATGCAACTTCTCGGGTGGCAGAGCAACCAGTAAGAGGATACTTGGTTCTAGATCAGCAGCTTTCAGCTTTGCAGGCAATGGACAACTCAGGCAGGGTCAGTGGGAAGCCACAGAGGAAAGGACATAGTGCTTTCTGTCGGCTTATGTTCATTATACTGTTTTCTGCACTGCTAAAGGTTTTGTGGCCGACAAGCTGGTAAAAAAAAGAAATCCACTATTCTAGATCCCTGAGATGTTTTGGTTTAGAATAAGTGGAGGAGGGGTGGGAAAAAACCTCTCAACTGTGCTTTGTTGTGTATGTTTCTACTGTAGAGCTTAAAAATGTAAAATTTAGTGTATTTTTAAGGGTTACATAACCTTTAGTAACGTGGTGAGTCTCAAGTAGCCTTCAAGAGTTAAATAACAGCAGATCAACGAGACTGGGTCGAGAAGAGGAAGAGAGGGTTTTATAATGCTGAGGACTGTACGCAGATATTTAAAACTGCTTTGGTGTTGCACTAGAAACAAGTCTTTGCTTAGGAGGAGGAGGATTTTAATACCCTATAAATACAGAACATGAGAAGGAGGATGGAAAGATGAGGTTTGCAGTTTTATGCTGGTCTAGTCCGGTAAATGGATGAGAAGTACTTTATGATACTTCATGTTCTTCAGCTTCTCTTCCATCTTGACTTTTTTGGTACAATTCTTTGCAATCCGAAGTGATGAGAACTTCCAGATACTGACCGCTGTGGGTGAGGAAAGAAATCTGGCCTTAAAATAACAAGAAATTACAGAAAGGAGTGAGGGGCACTGTAGTGGTGAAAGAACTGGGGTGGTGACACACGTCATATGAGAGAGAGCTGGTGCTTTGTGTTGGTTACAGGAGTAATTTGACACGGTGTTACCTACAGGAAGATGTTTATTCAGCCGTGGTGGTTTGTACTGGCATATCCACCTTACCTTTGTATTTTTTTTGGGGGGGGGGGGGGGGAGAGCCCTCCCTTAATAGAAGAAATTGCTGGGGAGCAGTTGACGTGCTGGAGATGTGAGGATACCCGGAGGTGCACAGTGTGCCAGTGCCTCGGAATTCAGAGTGTACATGGAAGTGCTGGCATGGAATTGATGCACCAGGAAATTGCTTTCTCTATTTTTGTTGGTGAGATGCAGTTAACGTAAAACGAGCCCTTTGGATCCCATATCCCATTTGTCTTTAATATAACTAAGATCATTTATCTTCTCAGGCGGCGAGAAGGGGAAAAAAAATACTTTTGTTTTGCAACTTGGTTCACCTTCTCTTCATTTGCTGTCAGCTCATGACAAGGCACAATGTGTGCTGCACACTGTGTTCCACTGAGCTGTTTTGGTGACAAATACAATGTATATGAAAAAAAATGCTATGAAAATAGGTAATGTGCCAGTTCTCTCCACTTTTTGTATAAACAATCCCCATTTTTCTCTGAAGTACTCAAAAAATGTCATATTAAGGTCTCATGCCATGTCAGTTTCAGTGGCAAAAAGGTATCTGTTTTAGTCTTCATAAGTATTCAAAATTCAGCTGAAAAGGAAATATTTAAATTAGTGTTTGTATTGGTTTTGCAGTAGGAAGTAGTAAAATCTTTCTTCAGTTCTAATAAAAAGGGAAATTGTGATCTTACTTTAAAAATGTGTTTGTTTATGCTGTATTAGTCTGTTACATGGTTAAAATTAAGAGGATTTCTTTAATCCAAGCTAGATTTTAATTGCTGTAATCACATGTTTACTATATTTCTTCTGTATTTATAAATAAAAACACAGGGTCATGTTTTTTTGACCTCGTGTATAGCATGACTGTCTGCAGTTCATGCCGTATTTGCACGGTGTTTTTCCATAAACATTTTGCTCCTGGAATTATTGGTAGCGCCAGAATATGAGCTTGAAAATACTGACACATAAAGGGTTAGAGCACTTGCAAACAGGAATGCTGAAATTCAAAGTTGTTTTTTTTTAAAAAAGTAACCTCTCTCCAGCAGTTCTTTCAAGTCAGTTTGATGATAATTTTGGATCCTGACTTGTGGTTTTCTAAATGGCTGGAGATGGAATTAATGGGGCTGCAACGCTTTGTCGTGAATTTCAGCATAAACAATATTTTTCTTTCAGCTTTGGATTTCACGCAAATGCAGTGAAAAATCCCCTGTCCTTTTCCAGTCCCTCAGGATGCTGCACCTCAGCCAGCAGACGTAGTGTTGTTGTCTAACAGCGGGGCTGGAAATGGGAGTTGTTTGTGCTGAGTTTCACCCTTACCAAGGTCAGAGATTTCATCCTTCCGTAGATTCCTGACCTGGGGATTTAACACTTGCAGTCAGTCCTGATTTAGGAATTTTCATGAACTTCTTGGAGTTCTGGAAGGAATTTAAATGTCCCTGTGTTGTGCTTCTTCCCAAATGTAAGTTTGGAAATGCCTTAAGTAGTGACGTCTGTGTGGCAGAAATATTCATGATGGTAATAAAGCAGTCAAGCTGAAAATCCAAATTTCTTACATAAAACTGATCTAATTGGCAGGACAAAAAAAGGCGATAATTGTAGTAATATTCCTGTTTTAAATAATTTTGGTCAATATGGGCACTGAAGTTTTCTTTTGACGGTGGTTTATGACTTATGGAAAGTAATTTGGATGAGGAAAGATGGTCCTACTCTGTCTCACAGTGGGCTGAATTTCAATGTTCTGTTACCTAAGAAAGTTTTTCATAACTATGACATATTACTAAGCCCATGGTAAATGTTTGGGGTTTTTTTTCCAATTCTTACTATGACATAAATTTCTTACTCAAGTATAAGCAAAGGAAATGGAGAAGCAAATGGTTTAGAGGGGATTTGTAACACCACCTGCAAGCCCTGATTTTACAAACACTCCTCTGAATGTGTCCTGTGTAAGGAGCAGGTCCTATTAGGGAACGTAAATTGTGCAATTGCGTAGAAAATCAGCAGAGTTGGTAAATTCTGAAGCAGTCATCGTGTTTTTTCTGTTCTGTATTTCAAATCCTCGCTCTCTTGCAGCCAAGCTTGTGGTGTGCTTACATGTGCAGAGTGCTGAACAGTAGTCTCATCTAAACAAAAAACGTGTGAAGTCAGCCTGCCAGTAATAGTGACGTGGCATTGTTATTTCTTTTAATTTATTTTAGTTTTCATTTGTCATCTTGCCAATTATCAGAAGTAGCAATTAGTTGTCGGGGGTGGGGGGGAAGGTGAGGTGAACAGGTTGGGGAGAAGAAAACCTAGTAAACATAATTTTCTGCTGTTACAAAACTTAGCTATTTCTGCCCCAATTTACCTGTGAGCTACACCAAGATGTACCAGTTTCAGTGTGGAGCCTGAAATAATCCTTGTTTTTTGTAATGATTATTAGCTTGGGCTGAATATCATCCATAGAACTTCGCCTGGTACAGGTGGAGCAAGTTTGGATCTCTCTGGAAAATATACCTTGAATCAGGGCTAATTCTTTTTCATCTGTGTTGTTACTGGGTATATTTCTTGGTAGCTTTCAGATTTTCAGAAAAGCAAGATGATTTTTGTGTTAATTTAATTGCAATGTGTATGGAATGCCCCTAAAATGTCCTGTTTTGAATAATACTTGCATTATACTCTCGTTGCTGAATTTTAACACAACTGAAGTAGCTTCTCCAGGAGCTTCTGCAAAAATAGAGTTGTAAAATGAAGGCAGGTACTGGCCTTGAATAAATTCCAGTGTGCTGAGGAAACAAAGGAAAATCAAACTGAGGTTCTGAAGGAAAACAAGCATTTGCCTGGGTTTTATCGTGATGATGATTTACATCAGCACAGGAAGGTGTTTACTGGTGATCAGGTGCTGGTGAGATGTGTGTGAAGCAGGAGAGGGATCCTTGTGTTGGGATTATTGGAACTTCGAGATTTCTTGCTACGCAGCAGCTCATGTGAGCAGCTGTCAGGTCTCCTGAGAGGGAGATGAAGCCTCCAGCCACCGTGTTTACTTCCAGCAGGAGGAGGAAAAGGACGTTTCTGGCTATTATCTGGATGTGTTTTGTAAACTGAAAGCGCTGTTAATGCTCCCGAGCAGGGTGTAGTTGCTGTATCATTCTGCAGTGTCGTTCTCCACCCCTTTTTTTAAATTTTAGCATAACTTCAGTGTTCGTCTGTCAACATCTGCTGGGTACTGATGGATCATCTGCAGCTCTTGGGAGATCCTTACATCCTAATTTATTTGGCTTCGTGGCAGTGCTCCAGGACCCTGGAGCAATCGGGATTACGTTTATCCCATTGACAGAGAACAGGATCCCAAATCTGGAAAGCAGCAGGTATATTTTTCGCTCTGTAAAACGCAAGGGCGGGAAGGAAATCCGTGTGGAGGAGAAGCCCCGGCGGAGCGGCAGCGTTCAGACCCCGCAGCGTGCGGTGCTGCGTGTGCCCCGAGGCAGATCCCGGCCGTGTCTCGCTTCCATGGAATACTCCGCTCCTTCCCAGGCGCTTTTTCCAGCGTTGCCCTCTGCCGGAGGAGACCCGCAGCGCCAGGGATTGCTGTGTGGACTCTCTGGATGGAGTCCCTGGCACTTGGCATTTCCTTGGCAGCTCCAGTTCCAAGAGCCCACCGTCCTCCTGGAGCTGCCGCAGGGGCCCCTGCTCCAGCCAGAGCGTCTGAGTCCTGCTCTTCCCTCCCGTCGGTGTCCACGGGCATCCGTTCAGGGCAGCCGCTGCTTGTTTGGATAAACTGCAAGCCAAACAGAGGATCCAGCATTATGGGATCAGCTGCTTCTCCAAAGGTTATTGTCCCGGAGCCACAACTAATTCTGGCAGGGGGTTGTGCACCTTTCCCATAAAACAACTTTAATCTTTGGATTGTTAGCCCTGTCTGGCTTTGGTAATCCAGACGCTTTTAAAGCAATATTGATCTAAAAATCAGTATTTTGAACGTAAATACACTTTAATTTGGTTTATATTTGTTTGGTGTTCACACAATATGAAGCAGTAATTTGGAGCAATTAAATGTACAAAATTTTACTAACACTGACTACATCTGATGTTCTCATCAACTTGTACAAGCAGAAGTATATGTTGTGGGTTTTCTTTGATTTTTTTTTGTTGTTTGTCTGGTTTTTTGTGGTTTTGTACTTTTTATTTTTATTTGGTTCTTGGGTTTTTTTTGTGTTTTGTTTTATTTGGATTATTATTATATTAATAAGATAATTATTATCGGGTCTTTTGGTGGGGGGGGAAATTTAATTTTCCATTGTGTTTTTTGTGACTTAGGAAAAGGCCTTTTTGTTTTTCAAGAAACTTCAGGTTTCTTGTACTGCTGGTGTTGATGTTAAAAGGAGTTAAGGAGGGCAGAGCTCAGCTGTACTATTTCAGTGGAAGTTGAGCAGGGACCTCTGTTCTCCCAGTCGTTGTTAATGGAAGTGCTGACATTCACGGGGAAGTCCTTGCTGAATATCGGAGTGAAAAAAGGCAGACATGATGACTGTGGGGAAGTAACTGGGAATTGTGAGCTGAAATGCTATTTGTTGAATAAAACTGAATTCCTCAAAAGCAGTATTACTTCAGCAGTGAATGAGTCACATCTATAAGCAGCAATAATTTGTACTGGAGACCAAAATTGTGTAATACAGTGGGCGAAGAATGCTGGTAAGGATGTTTGATGGGTTAACCCAGGCCTCCAGCATTGTGATGGGAGAGCAGCATCTGTCAGAGCACTCTTTCAATTACAGAAGCATGGAAAATAGATCCTCAATGGTGCACTGGAGGGCAGGATCCAGCCCTTCACTACTACAAGCATAAGTGCAGTATCATTCCTGAAGCAGATTTCAGGCTCCGAATTGAAACTCTGGTTGCTCCATTTCTCAGCTTTTTTGTGCCCTTCCCCCTTTCCAGGATCTACTGCAATCCCTGGTCGTTTAAAGACCACTAGTTTGAAAAACAAGCCCTTGTAACCTTTTCCTGTGAAGCAAATTTTGTGTTCTTGTAGGTAGAGTTTCTCTGAGAAGGCTTATGGAAGATTATTCTCCTGGTTGCCTGGATCAGGTAAATACTATAAACATAATTTGTCATGTCTAACGTTCTCCTGGTCAAGTTCTCTGTAGGATATATCTGGTTGTATTTATCCCTTTTGTTGATGTTCTCTTTTGCAGTTGCAAAGTACTCCTATAACATGAACAGGTTTAATTCTGTTCCAGATGCTGTGAGCTGATAAAGTGCTAATGCGTCTTCTGGCAGTTTCTTGTGAGATCAGTTTCCATGAAAAAATTGTATTTACCCTAAGTAAAGTCTGCTTTGGAGCATGGGTTTGTGATGTTGTGTGCACATTTCCTGGTAGACAAAGACTGTAATCTATTTTTTTTTAATTCTGCTACTTCAGAAAAATCTCCTTGACTAGATGAAAACTGTAAGTCAGCTCTGAGACTTTCAGATGCAGTCTCTTTGGGAGTTGTGTCAACATTAATTATTGTATAGCTCTAATGTTATGTATAAAGTGACACCTCTTCTGGCCTGCAACATTTCTCCTGGGCAAACTATGCTTGGCTTATTTAGTTTTCATATTTGATACGTAAATCTTTGCAAAGATCTTAAACAATGTTGTTCAGCTGTTCATTGTTCTTTCTGGTAACGTGGACAGATACGCGTCATGTTTTTGAAAGAGGTTGCAGTGATTCTTTCCCAGTTCACGACTTTTCCCTTGAAATGTTCCTTCGTGGTTGTGCCTGCAGCCACTGTCCATACTGAGTCTTGTTTTCAGGCTGCTGCTGCCTTGCAGGAATCAAAAATGAGGTGACTAATAAGTCTGTCCTTTCCCTGCAAGTGGCATTCATGATTTGTCTGTTTTCTTCAGTTATTTTGCTGCTTTTCCTGCAGCAAAAGGAGACTTTGCCTCATTCCTGAGTGCTGGATTATCTTTGTGGTTTGTTGATTCTGGATAGGCAAAGAGAGAATCTGCAAGAGCAGAAATTCCAGCAGGGAAGGACGGCAGTAGGGAGGTTCTCTCCTCACCCAGCCACAGTCAGACTCCTAAGATCAGCTTTCCATCCTAACGTGTGTTTTGTTCCTTTCTGCCCATCACTGCCACCAGGAATCCAAAGCACAGGGATGGGCAAAATCCATCCTAGGCTCTCAGCACTGCTTAAGGCAGTGTTCCCATGGGTTGCAGCAGTGAGGTTCATAGTTTAGAGTTTTCTGGAGTGAGGAATGGGATTGTGGAGTCATAGAATGGTTTTGGTTGGAAGGGACATTAAAGATCATCCAGTGCCACCCCTGCTGTGGGCAGGGACACCTTCCACTATCCCAGGTTGCTCCAAGCCCCATCCAGCCTGGCCCTGGACACTTCCAGGGATCCAGGGGCAGGCACAGCTTCTCTGGGCACCCTGTGCCAGGGCCTCCCCACCCTCGCAGGGAGGAATTTCTTCCTATAAAATAATAATTCCAGGTTTTCCCCTTGATAGGGCCTGTAATTAAGTGACTTCCCGTACTGTTGCTGTAAGGAATGGTTTCCTGGCATCTCCACTGTGTGTGCTAGATGGATGAAGGTTTTCAGGATACTTAGATTTTAAGAATGCTTTTGTAGCAGTCTTTCTTGCAGAACTGACTTCAGAATGAATTTCCCTGGTAGCATTTAGTTTAAAATGGATGATCATAAATATATGTTTTTTCATCTAATCTTACTCAGCTGACCCCTCTACTTCTACATTCTGTGTCTCTCAAGGGTTCTGTTAAATAATATTTATATTAATAGTACCATCTACTGCTGAATCCCTCCTGTGGTTTATAAGAGCATATTTAAGTATTACATTATGTTAACCAGCTTCACTGGTAGCTCGGAATTCAAGCTGTTTGTATTTGCAGTTCTGCTGCTAAGTCCCTCATCTCCTGTGCGTGTTGTAAATAAGATTTGGACGTGAGGAGAAGGAGGCCTGGGCAGCAGGGGCTGGGATTCCCCAGCCCTGCAGGGAAAGGGATGTCCAAAGATGGATCCACAGCCGCCTTTGCTCCTGGGGAATTTGGTGTGTGTGTGTCACTGTCACCAGCACTGAGGGCACAGCGGAGGTAGGGAGGGGATTCTCTGTGAGACTCCGTGATGTCTGTGAGAACCAGTTCTGAAAGTGTAGAAGCACGGGAACCTCAGCTGGGTAAGATTTGTAAATCAGAGACTGTGAAGCAGAGACAAGTGGCTAACACAGGGAGACCAGAGTAGAATCATAAAATCATTCAAATTAGAAAAGACCTTTAAGATTGAGTCCAGCCATTTAACTCAGTGCTGCCAAGTCCACAGGTTAATATAAAAAGTCAAACAAAACTGTTTTCCTCTGTACACAAAAATAAAATTTGAAGAGTTCATTGAACTTCTCTATATTAATTCTGCTTATTACTAATTCATGTTCCTAGTACATATTATTAGGCACTTTTGCTAACTTTAAGGGCTTACCAATTGACTTTAATAAACTCTGTGTTATATTATTATATTGTTACATAATTGTAATATTATATTACTTACCTCTTGGTGGGAAGGATAGCTGTTTATCCATCTGGGAAGATGTTATTCTGTGCTCAGCTCTAGGACAAGGCAGTAGTTCTGAGGCTCCCACCTTTGCTGTCTCATCTTCCTGATTCCATGTTGGATTTTTACTGGGATCTTCCATAATCTTTCCAGCTGTCTGTGCTTCCTGATGATTTGCTTATTGCTCTTCCTAATGAATGCTAGTGTTCGACCTGGTTGTGTAAGCACAGGAGGGTTTGGTGCCTTTTATTGGAGGAAACTTAGAATTGATGGAAGAATTAACTTCAGGGATGTGAAGTGCCTGGAGCTGTGGCGCAGAAGTTGGTTCAGGAATAATGCATGGATCTTAAATTCAGATTTCATGGAAAGATACGTCTTTGTGTTACCACTAGATTAATGTGTTGGCCCAGGATATAATGCTGGCTTTTGAAGAGCTTATCTTCAAATGTTTAAAAATCTGTTCTTGTGTTTTACCATAAACTGATGTGGTCCAGCAGTCATCTGGCTCACATACTGGAAATATTTTGTTTTTCTTTTAACATGACTCATCACCATGCATTTGTAACTATGGTTATTTTCTCTTAAAGGATTTGTTCTGCCCTTTAATTCTCATGTTTTGGGGCATTCAGGTTTGACTTATTACCAATGTAGAAATTCCTCCGGGGACTGCTAGCTTCCAAATAAATGTTTTAGGCTGCTTGCCCATAAAATTAGCAGTCCTCTTACTACTTCTCCATTAGTCTGAATTAGAGCTTCGGTGAGGTTATGTTGCCCTAGTGCACGTGTGAATCTTACAACTTACTTAAGGTGTCAAAAGTGTTGCTTTTGATGTGTTTGGGGGAGTTCAGCTGCTCGAGGTGCTCTCACTTGCTCAGTAGCAGTGGTGTGTATTTGTACTGATGAAATAACAAGTGAACTAAGTGGCAGATGTTATTACTGATCATTTGGACTTGAAAAAACATGAAGAAACATTGTCCATATATTCCTGTTCTCACTAATGTATCCCATTAATAGCTAGTGACCATTTGTCTTTCTCCTTGTATTATTATGTATGTTCTGGTTTCTTTTAAGACTTTCTTTTTTACAGTCAGAGAATTAGAATTTCTGTTTTTGTTTGCTTTCTAAAGGATGATCTTGCAGTTCCTGTTATTTATTTTTTTTTTTTTTTTATTGCTGAAGGGGGGTTATTTTAGATATGAGAACTTTTTTTTGAGTCAGTTTTGTTCATTATTTCTTCAGTATTGGATAATTCTCTTTCCTTACTTCGGCTTCCTGTCTAAGATACTTATTGCTGATGGTGTTTGTGATATTCCTGCAGTATTAATGCTAACTGCTAGTAAGAATATTGAACTGGAAATGGTTTCCTAGGATTCTGAGTCTTGTCACTTGATATAGGAAGCTTGATGTTGTATAATTGCTATATAATTTGTACTTTAAAATAATCAAACTCCATCTTAAGAACAAGGTTTTTTTACTTCCATTATTGGAATTAAAGGAAAGATTACAATTTTCAGAGCATCCAGGATCTTGAAAATCATCAAATTGCCAACCTAACATTTTGAAGAGCCATTTCATGCTCACTTTTTAATGATAATTGCAGAGTTTGCCTTATGCCTTTTTGCTCGTATTTATTACTCAAATGCTTTTATGACCAGGAATTACATCCGTTACTACCTCTTCAGTCAGGTAAGCAAACAAAGCCTCTAGTCTATGTTCAGTATTGAATTTTCCATTCTCCTGACTGCCCCAAACTGTGCCTGCTCTGCATTCTTGGCTCAGCTCAAAGCTGGCGTTGCACCTTGGTTTGCCTGCAGCCAGCACAGTTAAACCAGCATGGGACACAGTGTCCCTGAGGATCTCTCTGTTCCTTCAGAACGTCTGTGGTGAGTTCAGCCTGCTGTGCTGGGCTCTGACGTGCAGTTGGAATCGTTCATCAAAGCACAAACATGATTTAAGGAACTATTCTTAATCGTGTTGCTGTTGTTTGCTGCAGCTGAGGCTGCACGAAATGAGTGCTCGGCTCGCCCTCCATTTCCTGCCTCACAAACCTCATGGTCCTGCCTTTCATTTTGGAGCTGGGGCTCTCGTGTTGTTTCCCAGTGTGGAGGCTGCAGGTGCTGCTTTTCCTCTCTGCACTCAGCTGATTCCTGCATTGAATGCTTGAACACAAACCATGGATGGAGCAGAGGACGGAGCTTTTCCAGGCAGGGATTCATCGGTTCTGGGAGGCAGCAAGAACCAGCAACCACTGTCCTGTGATTGCTGACGCTGATCTTGACTGAAAAGTCAGAGTTCCAGGTCTAAGGCTGGTCAGACAATGTCCTTTATTCTTTGTTTTTTTGGTCCTCTTAAACTTGCAGTGAAGTGGCCAGGTTGATATGCCAGACACAGAAATTGCAGTTTCAAGGCAGAGCTTAACCATCTGCTGCCATTCCTGCTACCTAAAACCACCTTTCTTTCCCTGCTCCAGTGTGAATCGAGTTCCCTTAAGCAGGGCACGTACAGTAATTAGGTGAATTTTCCAGGCAGCCATAAATTGGGGTCACAGTTGCTTTATTTAGCTGGTGTGTCATTCTGATGACCCATGGTCACATAGTAATGGGCTAGGATTTTTCCTCCTTCATAATTTCCAAATTAAGGAGCTGTTCACCTGGTGGGAATAAGTATTTTACCCAGGTATGTGACTGCACATCTGCTGCGGTTGAAATTCATCCCACTTCTATTATTTAAGTCTATTTTTTAAGTTCTTTTTGTACATTCTCCTGATTTTCCTTTCCTAACTCAGTTTTATCAAAAGCCAGGATTACTAGTGGGGGGAAAAAAACCCCAAAACTTACCCCCCACCCTGACAAATTTATAATTCTCAGCATCTACATGCATCCACTAACAAGACCATGACGAGTTATATATGAAGAACTTAGTGCAGCCTGTGTGTTGAAAAAACTTGGATTTTGCATGTTCTTTTTTAGCAAGACTTAAAACATGTCCCAGGATAAATGGGTGGATTTAAAAAGTGGATGGTGAGGTCCAGTTCTTCTTGGAGGTATTGCAGCTCACTTGGAAATACTCTGCTCAGCGAGGTAAACCAGACAGATCCTGCAGATTTGAGAATGGAGAAATGTGGGATGTTTTTCAAATCAGTGATAGAAGAGCTCTTAAGAGAGTGATTACATTTTTGTGTTATTTGAGTAGAAATAATGAAGGCTTCAAATTCAAATGCTTGTCTAAGTTCATTAAAGAAGAAACAACATAAAGAATTGAGAAAGGATTAAACCTTCTGTAGAAAATTAAAAGATAAATAGAACCTGAAAGCCACTCTAACACATGTCAGACAATGGTAAATAAATATCGAATAGTCTTCAGTCAATTCAAATCAGAAATAGAATGGGGGAGCACAGCTCTCATTGGAAATAATGGTATTTAACAGTTGGTTTTGTCCTTTGTAAGGATGAGGGGAGGCAGGGTAATTAAGGGACATGGTGGTTTAGAAGGTGGGTAAGAGGTAGGGACAGGTATTTTGGAAGGGAAGGAAAAGGATGGGTTGGTAGAATATATGGATTTTTTGATGGTTGGAGTGGCTGTCACATCATCTGCCTGCTGGGGCTTGGCACAATGGGAGTTAATATTTAAAATGTAAGAAAATCATTGAAAGGTTGTGATATTACAGAGATTTAATGGTGTTTCACTGCTTGGATATGGCACGAGTGTTGCATTGATCTGTATTTTTAGACCTGTAAAAACCCAGTTCCTTTGATCTGCAGTTTTCATAATTGGGAAGCGTTGAGTGAATAGTGAACATGCTAAAACAGAGTGGCAGTGAAAAAATACTGCATTTTTTTCATGCTGTAATTGTGAGGTGTTTACATGAAGCTGTGAGGTCACTGGCTTCCGGTACGAGCTGCTTCCTGAAAACTTTCTTATACGTGGTAGATCTAAAAATGTACTTCTTAGAAAAATCAGCTGTTTTTTGTTTTTCATTCTCGTGCTGCTGCCTGGCCACCTGATTCTCGATTCTACTCCAGAGCTTGAATAGCACTGCAGGGTAGTGATCCCTTGGGATGGAGGGTGGTGCTGCAGAGGGCACAGGATGTGCTGGAGAAGGTACCACAGAGAAATTGGGTTCACAAAACCCAAAGCAGGCAGTGGGAGCATGGAAACAACTTAAACACATAGCCTGACATGTAGAAAGTATTGATAGTCTCAGGTTTTGGTAAAATGTGAGTCATACATTGATAAGTGACGCAGTCAGGTTTGAAATAATGAGGTAAAACCAGCATCAGCAAAACTGCTGTGTTCCTATTTTCCTGTTGAGTTTCATTGTGTAAAAAGCCATTAGTTACTTGCAAAACCTGTTGAAATGAAGTAATTTTATTTTTTTAATGCAAAGTTCTCATGCTGTCGATGGCTTCTAAATTGCATGTTTGGGAATCATGGAATCATTAGGCTTGGAAGAGACCTCTAAGGTCATGGAGCCCAACTATTCCCTCAGCAGTGGCAAAAAAAATCATTCCCAAATGCCACATCTTCACATCCTTTAAATCCCTGCATGTGTGGGGACTCTAATACTATCCTGGACAGCCTATTCTAATGCTTAACAACCTTTTTGGTCAAGAAATTTTGCAGAATATCCAACCTAAACCTCCCCTGGTGGAACTTGAAGCAGTTTCTTGTCCTGTCTCTTGTTGCTCAGGAGATGGAAGTAGCCATCAAATTGCTGTAAGACATGAAGGATTTGGCAATAATAAAAAAAACCCAAGCATATATATGTGTGTGTGTGATAAAGGAAACAAGCAGCCAAGCTTTATTACTCATCACATAGAACAGAGTTTTGGATTGTGTGACATTTATAATGTAAAAGAGATGATTCCAGCCAAAATGCGTTCTTTGAAGTGAAATATGGTCCTCATAGAGCAATGTAAATTAACTAAACTGTGGCAGGTCAGCATGTGTGGGAACCAGGAAAGATGAAAGGTGTGTCTGAAGGAAAAATTAGAATTCAAAAGTAGTTTTAATAGAGTTATGTCTGTTTTGTTTTTTTTAACCAGATTAGAAGAACTGAACTAATTCAAAAGTGTATGTATTTTTTTTTTTTTACAAAAACAGTACAATCCTAAAATCCCTGGATGATATATATGAGTTGAATATTTCTTTCTATTCTGTGGGGATTTTTGTCATCATATTAATTAGCTGAAATATTACTTATGGCTAATATCTAACCTAGCAGAGTAATGTCTAGCTAGAACACTTCTGAAGGAGAGCTTTGATTTATAAATGATCTAAGTGTTGCAGTTTATGAAAATATAGGCATTCTGCTGTGAAAATGAGTGTTTGAACATCATGTATCAGTTTGAGGGTTGAAGATAAATGTGAATTTCTGGGATTAGTAACATATTCATTTCAAATCAGGTTACTTTGTTTGATGACCAATCACAATATACTGAAACTTGCCAGACTTCACAGAAGTAATAACAATGGGAAATTCTTAAATACAAATAGTTCTTAAATTTACAAGCACTTTTAACAATACTATGGTTTTAGCCAGTCATCATGCTGTTTTATAACAGCTATAAACTCTATTTCCAGAAAGACTTGCTGCCTGTCAACCTAAAGCTGGCAACATTCCTGTGAATTTCCATGGTAATTTTATCGGTAATTAGCATTTGTCAATAGCTTGTCTGTCATAACCCTTATATGTCTCAAACCTCTTCTGCCTGTACAGCAGTGAGATTCCTAAAATTCAACTTTGTGGCTTTTGTCATCCCTGTAGGAAGAACCAGGGGTTGAAACTCCCTCAGTGTGCCTGTGTTCACTGTTGTGTTGATGCTATTATTTTTTCTTTTTTTCCTCTCATTTTCTGGGTTTTAAACTTGTAGCTGTGACACCAACATCCTCTGGTGTGTGTTCTCTTTTATCCTGGGTCTTAGGGAGGATGCAGTGTGGTCATAAGAATTGCAGGTTATCCCAAAGAGTTGTACTGGATTCAGATCCAGGTGAACTTTCTTTTCAGTCTGGTAGAGCCCTTGATGATTTTTGCATTTTGTTGTAGGCGGTGTTGTGATTCATCTGAAATAAAATCTGTGAATATCTCTTTAATATCTCTTTTTTTTCCTGTCAGTTCTAGGGTGAGTGCATAGTCACCTGACAGGTGGAAAAAAACTCAGATAAAGTTCTTCTTTGTTCTGTTTTGGACGAAATGCAATAACCTGTAATAAGAAAGGGTTCAGATAAAGTGACCTAAAGCCTTTGGCCTGCAGAGCTGTAGTCCAGCTGCGTTGTAGAAATGAAACTGAAGTTCATGAATCTTCAGTAATGATCACATTGGAGCAACATTTGTATTTATTCACATTTTAAAAGTTTCATCTTTGAGTGAAACTGGCACATAGACTTAGCTGAAAATTGTGTTGGAATCAGTTTTCTATGTTGCTTAAAAGCAAACCTTGAAGTACTTTGCACTTCGTACGTTCTTCTGAAATGGTAAATTGTTTTATTGGTTTTACATTCACTCTGCAGTAGTTACTAGTTATCTTCACATCTTGATTTTTATCCCCAGTGAATACCTAGAGCTGAGCTTGTGGGGGCTTTATTCGGGTGAGTAGCAGTGAGCAGTATGGGGCTTGACAGCTGGAATTTCCCAAAATCAAAGTGAAATGAAGGAAATGAAGAGTTAAAGCAAGGACAGGAGCTCGCAGCAGCGAATCAGTGCAGTTTCAGATAGTTATCACTAGGAGGACACACAGACCGTGATATTAAAGAACTAATTGTTTACCTTTTCCTCTTAACTGATTTGGTATTGGAAAATTTTGTCTTGAATGGGAGCCATATAGTACTGTGTTAATTAAGATACTTCCTTTTACTAGAAATTAAAAGAGAGGGTTTTGTAATGGACAAAACTGGAATGTAGCGACATGAGGAAATCTCCGGGGATTACTTTGTCGGTGGAGCAGAACACTGATTCTCGAGGGTGTTCGTCCACCAGAAATAGGTGAAATTTAGGTAGAAGTGGTCCCTTTTTTTACCATTTACTTTACAGCTTTGTGTTGCAGGAATTCCTTGCACCTTTCTGTGAGATGTCTGTGGTGTTTCCTGCTGGTCAGGGCACGGTGTGAGTGGATCATGGGCTGGGATTTGATGCGGCGTTGGCTGTAATCTTCATTTAATCTGTCTGTGGTCTTTCACAGTGTTTGCAAATAGCTTTTCTTTTACTTGTCTATATGTGTTTACTTAGATTGTGATGTACAGTGTCTGTGTCAGGTTGAGTAATATGGAAATTAGTCAAATTGATTTAAATAGTTTGTAGACTGCCCATGTTGCTGAGGCAAGCTGTTACCTAATAAAGACTTTGGAATCTGACTCTTTCTGTATAGAATCATTATTGATATCACACATGCAGACAAAGATGATAACTGAAGCATATGCTTCAAATAAAATGACACAAGAAAATGAAAAATGGTTTCAAATTTGAAGTTACTGAAGGATGCACAGAAATAACACCAGATGGAGAGAAAGAGAAACTAAGACGGAGATTATTAATAAGTGTGGTGCGTTGCTGTTGCATAGAATAGAATCCTACAGGCTTTCAGTGTATAAATCTTGTTGTTACTTTGGTAATAGTGCCTGTGATGTGTAAAAGTGAAAATGCATCATTTCACCCCCTCAAAGTTACATTCCCTGAGACTACAAAAAGTAGCACAAGCCAGTTTTAAGTCACTTTTGAAAACGTCCTAATTGTTCTGCCATGGTAGATGGTCAAGATTGAGCCATATCTTCCTGAAAAATAGTATTTGTGGAATTAATGTGATTTTACATCTCTGGCTTCATAAACTATCACCAGGAGACATTTTCCTCAATATTGAAACTTGTTTCTGTTGTTCCATTTCCTCAGACTAAAAAGAAAACCACTGAATCTCCCTTTGATAAAAAACACGTGCTCTGGAACTGTTGCATAGTTGTTTTGTCAAAATCTCTGTATGGGGACACACTGGTTCACCTTTCCCTCAGTGTCTTTGTCTAACACATTTTAATTTTTCACACATTTCTTTCATCTTTGCTACAAATCCTGCATTTTACTTTGCCTGCAGGCTACATGTCCATCCATTTGTATTCCCATCAGTTCAGTTGATTTTATAATTATTTTTTTGTGGAATCAGTCTCTGCCTTCTAACAAAAATTTGGTGTTCTGTATGAGGCCCTCAGTTGCTGGAAAACAAGGATCCAGCCTCATTCCAAACTCTTGAGTCAAGTGTCTGTTCTGACTGTGGCACTCTGCACATCTTGAGCTTCAGCCTCTTGGGTCAATTAATTCTTCATCATTTGGGCTAAATTGTCAAGGTTCATCAGGGCCAGTTTATTTCCTGACCCTGCAGAGATTTTCTGTATTTTGCAGCACTCTAGAAGGACCTGACTCAGCAAAGTAGTTCAGGTTCTTTTTATTTACTACAGAAGTTTCAATGACTGAGGCTTCTTAGTCTGTCTTTATAATTTTTAAAAAGACCTTTTAATAACTCATCCTAAAAATAGCCTGGAATACCCGAAACAGTGATTGATGTATGAGCGCTGTATAATGTCATTAGAGGTCTGCACTGGTGTTGTGGATGATCTAATTTGAATTTTGGAAAATTCTGAGCACGGGAGGTGAAGATGAGACCTCCCATTACTACCCAGAGGAAAGATGAGGATCTTTTTTAATTTAATGAGGAGAATGAGGATAAGGCTGCAACACTGAATTGTAGAATGTTAAGAATAAGGGTTGGGTTTTGGTGGAGGGGTCATGCTGATTTGTTTTTGGGTTTTTTTCCCCCAGAAGCTGTATACTGAGGAGTTACACTAGATTACTGGAATAAGTATGGATGATTAAATATTGAAGTACATTTCTTGTTCATACTAGGGAGTAGTTGATTGTACTGTCAGGGTGTTAACACAGAGGGTAATTATAGTGCCATGGAATATTTGTAGTGTTGTAGCGAAGCAGATTTTTTGATTATTCAGACCCTTTAAATTAAAAATTGCTTTGTGAGTTGTATTCAATTACACACGCCAATTTGATCAGGTTTTTGTTTTACAACAGAGATTTTTTAACCTTTGACTAAAAGCGAGTCCAGTGGAAGTCATTCAAGGCGGCGCATCAAGATAATCACTCAGATTTGAGAGCAATGACAACAGATCAATACTGAGTTCTTGTTCTGTGAGTAATATCAAATTAAATCCTCATAAACTCAGCTGTGAGACTGAGGGATGGACAGCTGGAGCACACTTGGAAGCAGGAGCAGGGCAGGATGGAGGGAGGCAGGAGGTTACAGCAGGCGACTATCTGAGGGGCAGACACTTCAAAAGGAGCAGTGCAGATGGCACCACTACTGTGAGTATTGGTATTTGTAGCGTAGCACATGAGGATCCTGTGTGCATTTGCCGCTAGGAGTGTACTCACACGTGAAATCCTAATTTCTGCAGCGTTTGGGCTCCGTGACGACAGGTTTGCCAGACTTGTGTTTTGCAGCCCTGTGAGGTGTTGCAAGGAGCAGATCAGGGATGAAGCAGCTTTCTGCCTTCAGCTTCCCAGGTTGGATAACATGAGGTGGGGGAAGGAATTGCTGAACAGGGGCAGGGGCTGAGGAAGTTCAGACATGCTGAAAAAGAAGGTTGCTATAGATGAGCTTTTCTCAGCTGGTTGCCAGAACTGCAGTGCTTCTCCCAAGTTGTTGCAGGTTTATTTCCAAAATACACCAAACATGAAACATATATTTTGCTCTAATCAGAAGACCAGAAAAAAAAAAAAAAAAAAACCAGGTAAAGGGGAAGGCTTTCCTTCTCTCCACAACTCTTCAGGATTCTTATGCTGTTGTTTCAGTGAATAATCAGATTTGGTACTTGTTTGCCTTGGTGTAGAAGTGCATTAGTGCTGGTGAAAAACTCTGTGTTTGAAACACTGTCTTGCCAAGATTGGCGTCCTTTACACAGTAAAGGTGGACAGAATCAGGTCTTGTAATTGTAGCTTTATTGTAGATTTGTTGGTGTTTCTCTCTAATTTTTGCCAGTTTCTCCTAGTATAAGCCTAAAATGTAAGAAACCATTTTTGCATAAGTAACAAAATTTTAAGAAATCATCTGCATTTGGCTTTTTGAACATTTTAAGGATAAAGCAGAAATTGTAGAATTGATTTTACCATCATAACAAACAATCAAAGGGTTATATCAACTATTTGCCAGTAGTAAATGTGTCTTAATTTTGTTGTAATCAATATTTTATATTTTTTTCCCTCCTGCTTTACATTAAAATAATTTCATCCTTTTTTGTTTCACCCTTTAGACTTTTTTTTTTTTAACTAAAAATGGTTCTAGTTGCCAAGTGGATTTTCTGATTTTAAGTGCCACAGGTGGTAGCAGTATTGGGGTACTGGGCAAGTTTGGGAATGACAAAGAACTACATTGTGCAGCTGTCAATATTGGAACATAATGTTTGTTTTGACCTGAAGGATTTGGTTTAACAGGAAGGCAGTTTCTGTGCCTTTTGTGTTTGTACTGTCATGTAAATAGTTCTGAGAGCTGAAGCAGAGAAGTTGATGTTCAGGGTCTTTACCCCAATCCGTCTGTTGTGCAGTTCTGATGGAGCTGCAGGGTGCAGGAGGGGAGATCCAGGGTGCAGCAGTCACACAGAGTGCCTTGGGTGGCAGAGGGTGTTTTACACTTGTTTTTTTAACTGTCTTACGGGAAATAGATGCTGCAGCCCAGTGGAGTTGGCTTATTGAAGATGAAAGGTAATTGAACCAACATGGGATTAAATAAGGCTTTTCCATCTCTCCATGTGACCTGACAGCTTTTAACCAAACAGTGGAAAAGTACAGAGTGTGTCCGTGGCCATTTGGCAGTCGGTTTCCCCAGACACAATTTTCCAGGGCCTTCAGTTGTTCCCTCCATTTGCTTTAGTCAGTTTGTTGAACTTGATAACAATATTTGATGTTATTTGATAACATATTCTTCAGGTTTGAATCGAAACAGAGAGTGGCAGAACAAGAGAAGAACGAAGGAAAGTGTGCACCCTATATAATGTGAATAGAATAGAAATAAAGAAATAGATCAAATCTTGTGTAGAAATGGGGGCTGAAATCTGCTCAGTATATGAGGGTTGGTCATATAAAAGTGGTTTTTATTCCAGGAGAAACAGTGCAAATTGATATCCAGAGAGAATTTTCCAGCTCCATTTATTCTCATTTATCTCGGAGCTGTTGGCCACTACGGGTGAAGCTTGCTCAGCTTGCCTTAACCACAGAACTGATAAGTTCCAATGGAATTATGGCTCCATGTTTCAGAAGATACCTTGAAATTTCTTGGGAGAGGAAGATGACTGACATAAATGTATCCGAACAGGAAAGGAAGGATGTTATTCTTGGTATTGTTCATGGTGTTTTTCTCTTCTGTGGAATACAGTTGAATCAGTAACAGGAATGACAAACTAGGAAGCTTGGAAGGGAGTGTGGTGATCAGACCTGATACTGAGGAGTCAAACCCCTTGCTGACACCAGGTCAAAGTTAGTGAAGTGCATGTTAAAGCAGCCCAGGAGCTTTTCTGGATCTCAATGTGGCAAATACTCAGTAAGAGGTAATTTTCTTTTTTGGTTAGAAAACTTAGGAGTTGATTTTTTAATTTTTTTTTTTTAAGAAGAGAAAGCATTGAGTTTGCTGGGTTTCTTTTCAGGTTCTTTTTTTGGTGTTCTGGTTTGGTTTTCTAACCAAATGCTGAGTAAAGTAGTATTAGGTGTTCCAATCTTGCACTTTGTGTTATGTGGGTAACAATATTGTCTAATTATAAGACATTGGTAATTGACTGATGTAAAGATAAGGTGAGGGGAGAACTGTTGTATACTGTGACAGAGAGAATTGTGCTTTGCTACCTCCATTTAATTTCTGTTTCCTTCACTCTAAGGTTCTTGTCTATCTGTTATATCCTCTCTAGGTATAAAAGACTCAACAGTTTCAGGAAATAAAATCAGATGTGATGGTTCATTTCTCTCATAGAAGGATGAAATATCATCTTGTCAACAGAAGGAGGTTGTGGTCAGAGAGGGCAGAATGTCTTTGTCCTCGGTGTAATTTCCTTGGCTGCTGACCATGGGGTCACCGTGTCTTTAATTAATATTCTGGGCTTGCGTGTATAATTTTTGATATCAGAAGTAAAAATATTCCTTTTGCCAAGTGTTTAATTGCTTAGATGGGAGCATTGCCTTGAAACCACCTAGGAGGAACCTAGAGTTGCCAACAAGATTAATCCCTCCAGACTCCAGGAACAGCAGTGTCAGGGAATTACTGATCTGAGCAGGTCATTCTGGACTTTACAGTCAGTGGAGAGCTACCTTAAGAAGTTTTGGATGCGATTCCTCATTATATCATGGAGAGACTGGATTTGGTGGAGTGAACCATACTAAAAGCTCTGCTAGTGTAAGGAGACGTCCTTTACCTACAGGAGAACCCAGACAGCTGGTACTTGATGTGGACAGTTGAGATAAATTCCAATATTCTGTGATGTGATTATTGTGGTTTGTAAGAAATACAGGTTTATTACAGGTGTGCTGTTTTTCTGTGGAAAATCTGTAGAATCCAGGTATTTCATTTCCCAAAATGAATACACTATATGTCAAAATAGGCTTTTGAAGGCACAGCAGAGAATTATTAACATTGCACTTCTCCTTTTTTAACATAGGTGTTGATTTAGAATCTTTCTTGAGTTGTAAGAATTGAGTCAAGCAGTTGGAGGGGAATGTACTGGGTTAGAACAAAATTAGCGTGTCAAGTGTAGATATATAACAGACATCATGGTGCTACCTTGGCCACTCTGTCATTAAAATCCCAGAAATAGTCCTGATGAGTTTTATTCTGTTCTTGTAATCAGACTCTGTGGTGCAGTTGACTAGTCTTAAAATACTTGTATGGATTGATTAAAGAGGTGCAGAATTACAGGGCTGTGCTCTGATGTTCCCAAATGATTTCACCATCTCTGGACGTGTCACCTGCTGTTCAAATAATGGGAGGAAATGTAGCAGTTGAGTCATATTTGTGAAATTAGAGATTTTATTGGAAAGTTTAGGCAGGCACTAAGTGCCCTGCTGGAAGGATTAGGTGAGATTTTTTCCCCACTTGGTGCTTGCTTTACATCCAGGTGTAAATGTTAGCACAGAATAGAATATTTCAGTTGGAAGGGACCTACAGTGATCATCTAGTCCAACTGCCTGAGCAATTCAGGGCTTGCTAAAGAGTTGAAGCATTGATAAATGCATTGAACAGGACTGGCCCTAGGGCTGATCCCTGAGGAGCACTGCTGGTGACAGTCCCCAGGCAGCTGGAACCTTTTTGAGCTCTGCACTTCAGCCAGTTTGTCACCCAGAGCACTGTGAACTTGCTCATCCCACACTGGGACACCTTGTCCAGAAGGATGCTGGCAGTGCCAAAAGCCTTACTGAAATCCAGAAAAATTAAATGCCCTTCCTCTCCTTCATTCCCAGTTCACCTAATCATGGATGGGATATCAAATTAATTAACCTTGTGTTGACGAGGCCTGGCAGATATATTCTTCAAAAGAGTCTCAGCAGCACCCACTATAATCCTCTCCATATTTTTTTCAGGAACTAACAAGTCTGTCCTGGTTTTGGCTGGGATAGAGTTAATTTTCCCTAGTAGCTGGTGCAGTGCTTTGTTTGGGATTCAGTGTGAGAAATAGCGCTGATAACACAATGATGTTTTTGGTTGCTGCGAAGGAGTAGTTATTCCAAGTCAAGGACTTTTAATTTCCCAGGCTCTGGTGATGAGGACACGATTGGGGCAATGGCCCTGAGCTGGCCAAAGAATATTCCACACCATGGGATATCGTGCCTGGTATATAAACTGGGGGATGTTATCCAGGAGGAGTCAGTGGTATTTTGGGATGTGCTGGGTATCAAGTCAGTGACTGGCGACTTGTGCATCACTTGTTTTCTTTCTTTTTATTATCTTCCTTCTCATTATATTATATGCTATTATTATAATGGTTTTTGACTTAATTTAAATTATTAAACTCCTCTTACCTCAACCCACAGGTTTTAGCTTTTCCCAGTTCTCCCCATCCCCCTGTGCTGGGAGTGAGGGGCTGTGTGGAACTTAGTTCCTGGCTGGCATTAAACCCACAACACTTTTTGGTGTAAGTTCTTCTAGAATTATTTTCTGCACAAGTCGATGTCTCTTGCAGATAGTTTAATTACCGTGGATTATTTTAGGTTTCATATTGATGACATGGGTGAGCAGAAGGAAAGGGAATGGGGTTGTCATGACTACTGTGATTTTTTTTTTTTTTTTAAATTTTTGTACTTCGATTTAAAAATATTTTTATCTCTAAATTTTTAGGGATAAGCGAGTTAGTCCTTTGCTTATTGTAAATTACTGGTCATACTTCACGACTCGAGTAATTCTAGCAGGAGCAGTTTTTCAAGACATTTTTTCTGGAAATCAGAAAAGGTTGAAGAGAGAATATTCTCTTGACAACTTCTGTAAAGGAAAACTGGGATAGTTTAATACTCATGTAATAGTTGAGTATAACTTGCTGTGGTGCTCACAAAAGGACATGGTTTCAAATGAAGTGATTTTATATGGAATTTGTCTAGAAATGTTTTTAAATGCTGGTAATTTTTGCTTGAACTAGTAAATTCCTGCAAGCTTGCAGCTCCTATTACTAACAATAATTTCATTGTTTTATTTAAATCAATATAATTATTTTTCGATGAGATTTTGCAGTGCTCATGCCTTAGTTGTGGTTAGGAATGAGTTTCTCTTGTGGAACTGATTTAGGTCTTTAATTATTTTATAGCAAAGGGAAAACTGATGCAATTTTAAGGTATTTTCAGTTATTCAAAGGGTAAATTAACTTCTTCCTGACTAATTAAGTAAATATTTCTCTAATGCACAGGAGTGGGTGTCTTTTTGTGTTCTGGGTGTGTTCATTCTTGACCTTTGCATTACTTGGACCATAATCAGGGTAGCGCAGGGACAGAATTCCAGTGCTGGCCATGTGTTGTCAGCAATGATCAAGCAGGGATCCTTCCACGGTAACAGCTCAGGCCTGGCTTTTAAAAAAGAGAAGGATTTTTCTTGAGTTTTTTAAAACATGCCCATTTAAAAAAAAAAAAATCCCCAAAAAAGCCAAAAAACCCCAAACCAAACCTTTCTTAGTTTATCCCTAAACATACATATTTATGTGATTATTACCTACACAGTTCTCTCCTGAGTTTGATTGATGCCTCTGGCCTCCTTTATGTGCTTACTCAGCCACAGCAGTGTCTCTGCTCTGATTCCTGAGCTGGTTTTAGCTTGGCTTGGTGATATAACCAGATCAGTCCAAGCTGAAAATGGGTTAATTTGTCCTGTTTCTCAGCCTTTGCTGTATTGCCTGGTACATGAGTAGGCTGCCACTTGTCCCCCTGGCTTGTTCAATCTCGTTTTTAGACAGTCTGGCAGTCAGTGTTGGAATTAAACTGCAGAAAAAAAATCATTTCTCAGTCATCCTTAGCTTGCTGGTATCTCTTAACTGGGTGGTTTTGTACGTGTACTGGAGGCTGATAATTTCAGGTATTAATTTTCTGAAAGACTGAAATGCTTTTTTGTTGTGTTTGTTTTGGGTAATTAGAAGCAACACTGATACTTTATTTTTTTCTGAAACCTAGTTAATGCTATTGACTAATACAAATTATAGGATGAGGAATCTCTAGCAGTGGATTTTTATGCTGACTGTGACATGCAGCTCATTCAGCTGAGGAGCTTTTCTTAAATCCCACACCTGAGCTACTTAAAGGAGCAGATCTAAACAGAGGCTGTGAATTTGCAGAAAGTGCGAAAGGACTTTAAAGCCTCATGTTGCTGAAGATATTTCTGTGCAGTGTCTTCCTTTACAGTTGGTTTTCAAGGTGTGTAAAGCCAGAAGCATCAGGTGTGAGAGGTGATGGGCTTGGCTCTCCCAGCACTCCGTTCCCATCCTGTGTATCCGTGACTGTTCCTGACCACTCCTCCCCAGTCCACAGTCTGTCTCTGAATGCTTTATTTAAAAGTGCAGTTTGCCTGTGGTGGTGACAAATTCCACTTTCCTGGTCACACTGAAAGCAGCAGAGAATTGAAAAATCCTGAATTTTTCCCCCCTGCTTGTTTTATTTCTACTTCTCTGACAGGTGTTGCTATGTAAGTCAAGGATCTTGTAGTTAAATGAGTGCAGTATTTTAAAGTGAAAATATGATTTTGGCAGAAGCTGGCAGTACTGGAAAAATGCTCCTACTTGCCCTGAGCGGATTGTTTCTTTCCAGGGGGTGTGTGTATGTGACAGAGGCTGGAAAAGAGAGGGATGAGTGTGTGTGGGCACTGGCAACAGGCCATACTCTTCAGGCCACGCTCTGTATCATCCCTCCCTTCTCCCATTGCCTTGCAGAATGTATGGGCTCAGCTATATAAAATAATACATTTATTTCAAAATTGTGTTAAATGAGCTCATCTCAGTCACTCAGCAGTTATGAAATCCTGCCAAGTGCTACACGTCTTGTAAATTTAGAGTTATTTGGTTTTTTTTTAATTTGCAAAGGATGAAATACTACACAGTTACTGAGGCAGAGAGAAGGCATCTTCCTTCACCCATAACATACTGAGGCACGAAGAACGATGCTGAAAGCCAAGGTTTCAGATTTGACCCTCCTCCTCAGAGCTTCTGAACGTGAAGATTCCCGACTCACAGAAGCTGTCTGCTCTTGGCAGGCAAAATTATCATTCCCTGCACTCACAGCTGAGGGTTTTGATGGGGTTGGTGACCAGCTCTAGCACAGCACAGCTCCTTCTCCTTTTCCTTCTCCTTTTCCTTCTCCTTTTCCTTCTCCTTTTCCTTCTCCTTCTCCTTCTCCTTCTCCTTCTCCTTCTCCTTCTCCTTCTCCTTTTCCTTCTCCTTTTCCTTCTCCTTTTCCTTCTCCTTTTCCTTCTCCTTTTCCTTCTCCTTTTCCTTCTCCTTTTCCTTCTCCTTTTCCTTCTCCTTTTCCTTCTCCTTTTCCTTCTCCTTTTCCTTCTCCTTTTCCTTCTCCTTTTCCTTCTCCTTTTCCTTCTCCTTTTCCTTCTCCTTTTCCTTCTCCTTTTCCTTCTCCTTTTCCTTCTCCTTTTCCTTCTCCCTTTCCTTCTCCTTTTCCTTCTCCTTTTCCTTCTCCTTTTCCTTCTCCCTTCCCTTGTTCTTTTCCTTCTCCTTTTCCTTCTCCTTTTCCTTCTCCTTTTCCTTCTCCTTTTCCTTCTCCTTTTCCTTCTCCTTTTCCTTCTCCTTTTCCTTCTCCTTTTCCTTCTCCTTTTCCTTCTCCTTTTCCTTCTCCTTTTCCTTCTCCTTTTCCTTCTCCTTTTCCTTCTCCTTTTCCTTCTCCTTTTCCTTCTCCTTTTCCTTCTCCTTTTCCTTCTCCTTTTCCTTCTCCTTTTCCTTCTCCTCCATCACCACCAGCTTGGAACCAGGAATGGGTGAGAGTTCTGCTGCTTCCCTCCTAATGAGGTACGAATTTCCGATCAAATGTTAAGAACTGCTTGTTTCTACGTGAAGAAATCAGATTCAACCCCTGGACTTGCTCCAAGCAGGGATATCATTACTTTTGACTCTTGTGTTTCAGACTGTTAAAGCGGGCTGATCTGACACAGCAAGGGATAGAACTAAAATATATCTGTGTTTCAAAGATGGGAGGCAGAAGGAACTGTGGGGTAATTTAGTCTGACATTTAGGGTGTTGCAGGTCATTACGTGTAACTATTACTCCCTGTTTTGAGCTCAGTAGCTTATGCTTGACTGAAAAATTGAAATATTAACAGGCATCTGCTGAAAATGCTTTGCAGAAGGGCAGGCTGGCTTATTTGGGAGTTACTTAGAAATGAGGATTTCAACATCTCTCTTAGTAACTTGTTCTAGGGGACAAACAGTCTGTGCTTTCATGTTGTTTTTTTTTTTTTTCCTATTTTTTTGGTGTTTTGCTGCATTTCTAACTTGGATATGTATAATTCTACATGGTTTCATGGGAATTTTAAGCTGGCATGAACTGATAGAATTGCTGAAAGAAGCATCCCCCAGTCTTTGCCTGGATGCCAGCTGGCCCCTGGTCCTGGCCTGGTGATCCTGCAGCCGTGGGTGAGCCCACTGCAGAACCAGCCCCAAAAGCAGCAAAATCAGATTTCTCCAGGGTCAGTACCTAGATGTAGTTCATGGCGCAGCTGCATGAACAGGAATGAACAGTCAGGTGCAAGAAATGGGTACAGGTGGCTTCAGCAGCAGGTGGTGAAGCCATAGAGTTGCTTTCAGCTGTTGGTTCTTGGCCTCTTCCTGGGGGAATGATGTTGGTTCTTGGCCCTTTTCTGATTTTCTGATGGCAGTAGAGGAGGTTTGTGTTGCTCAGCAGCCAGCGGTGTCTGTGGGTTCATCCTCCTGGTGTTAAACACCAGAACTTCACAACCAGGCGTGCATCAGAATGCTGGAATGAAAAAAAAAATACAGTTATTTGATGTAGCAAAAGCTGTTCAAGTGTTATCTAGGTATTACCATTAATTTTGTTGAGTTTTTAGTATCTGTGTTGTAGTAATTGGTAGCTAATACACAGGGGAAAAGGGCTTTGGATTTACTGGAGGGCTTATATGAGGCAAATTAGTCTGAGTGTTAGCAGGTTGAATGTGGAAATTCTCAGTATATAATGACTGTTTTTATTAAAGATTTTTTCAAAAAATAAACTCTTCCTTAAAGACACAGATTGATATCTATCTTAAGCAGATGTTGAACGGTATTTAATGCTAAGCCAGGTGACCTTCACACTAAGAAATTCTGTTCTCTCAGCTGAGTGATTATTTCTCTTAGTAGAGGATTTGTTAAGAAATCTCTGTGCCAGCTCTCGTGCTTTTAATACTTTATCGTGTTCTGTAGTAAGAGGAGAGCATCTTCAGACTGTAAAAATCTGAGCTGTGCATCATACTAACATGGTATTAGTTTACTGTGCTTCCTTTGTAGTCTGGGGAAGGGGGAGGTTTTCTGAGATAGAAGAAAGAGCTGAAGCTGTAAAGACGAAGATTTGAGGACAAGTCAACCCCAGCAACAGAGGATTGTGCAGTCTGGGCAAGGGAAAATCTCTATCACCACAAAACACTATACAGAGTTATGAACCAGAAATTCAGAACATACCCAGCTCCTGGAGCATCACATACTGATGTTTTTCTCCATAGATAGAAAAAGATTTTTTTCCAGATACTGCTGAAAGTGTTGACTGATGTTTTTTTTAGTACTGTCAAAATAATTTTTGTTGTTTTCATTTCAGTTTACCAGTAACTCTTACTGTAGTGAAAGTTGTTACATAAAATTGTCCTGTATTTTCTTGCCAAAAGACTCCGGTATTGTTCAAGCAGCGGTGCTGAATGGTGGAAGCACAAAGTCACTATTCAGCACCGTGATTCCATGTCTCTTCTGGTAGCACAGAGCAAAACTTTCTTGTATTTAAGACTGAAAAGTATTCAGTTTTCTTTTGAGATGGATTTGGTTTTGGATAATCAGATTGTGAATTATTTCAGGAAGAGTTCACCTTCACAAGTTTTAGCTGGTACAGATCTCATTTTAGCCATGGGAACTGATGAACTCAGCTGTACAAGCTTGTTTTGCAGAGGAGTCTTCTTTCCCCTTCTGTTTTTTTTCAGGAGCTCCTGACAGCCCAGGTCATCAGAGCTGTTCCACCTAGCTGGAAACCCTTTCCTTTGAGATCTGACCAAGTGTACATTCAATTCAAAAACATCTTTTAAACTGCCTTAATTGAAAGCTTCTCAAAGTTGTGTGGCCACCCTTGTCCCAAGGATGTTCTACTGCTGTACCTTGGCTGTGTTGGGTTCATGGTTGGACTTGGACTTTTTTTTCCAACCTAAATAATTCTGTGATTCCCTTCTTCAGGCATTTTTGTTGCTACTGTTGAGCCTCTAAATTTTGATACCTTTCTTACCTGTTTTACTTCCCCTTATACTTCATTTCTCATTGGCATCTGATCCTGAGCAGTCCTGTCCCCAGGCAGTGAGTTGTATTCTGATTATTCTTTTTACCTCTGTTTTGTAAAATCTTTTAGTTGAATCTGTGGAAAAACTTGCTTGGCTGAAATTTTTCTAGCAACTTGCAGTTTTTATAGGGGAAATTCCCATACTTCTCATTTCTTACTTAAGGTTTTTATTGAAAACAGCAAAGGGTGCATTTTCTGGTTTGTTTATGTTGTTGTTGGTTTTGGTTTTTTTATTTTTTTTAGTTTTCTTTTCAGTATTCATTGTGCAGATGCTTATTACCCTGGTAAAGCTGTAAAGCAGCCAGGCTGTGCTGATCTTCACTGGAGGTGGAATAATTTAAAGAAGACTTTGTGGTCTGCTTTAGTTAATTATACTTCAAAATAATTTAAGAGAAAGGTGCCTTTTTATTTACCAAGCATTTGCAAGTAAATATTAAAAACCCATCACAGCAAATAGTAAATAATTTTCTTTACAACATAGAACCATTTTTTTTTTTTTTTGGTGAAAAGATGGGATTCTTGCCAGCCATCAAAGTTTTCAGAAGATTGCTCTTTATTTTCTCCATATTATGCATCAAATAGTAAAACATAAAAAATTGTTGACAAGCTTTTTAAAAAAATAGATACCCAAGATTGACACTATTTGCTAAAATACCATTTAACTTATTTTCAGGTGGAAAATAATAGCTATTAGAAGAAAAGATCAGTAAAAAATACTGAAATAGAAGCTGTTTGGTTTTTTTTGGTTTGCTTTTTTAAGAAAGAATTTTAAATGATTAATTGCTTCTGGAACCTTAATGCAGTGGCTTCAGAGTTTTCCAAAGATGGCAGTGGGAGTCTCAATGCAGTTCCAATCTGCTATTGTATCTATGACTTACTACCTGTATACATACATACATACATACATACATATATATATATATATATAATGTATGTCTGTATATAGTATTCAAAACATTGAATAAAAATTAACTTTTGTACTTGGTTCAAGCTGTCTTGGGTGCCTTGTGCAGATATAAAAGTACAGTTATCAAGGAAACATCAATTTTATAGTTGGCTAAAAAAGGTGGTTGTGGTTGTGTATCACTTCTATGCATAGCAAGTTCTGAAGAATGAAAAAAAAAATACAACTAGAAAAACCAAAAACTTAAACTAATGGTCATCTATTCATTGAGCAGTGGTTGAAACCAAGAACAGGGCAAAGAATTTTCCACAAAGAAGTTGTGGCTAAAATGTACCTGACACAAACCAAACAAGAAATTCTGCAGAGAAAAAAGGGGAAATAAGAATTTGGATCTCGTTAATTACAGTTCTGGCAAGCTGACCTTTTGGGCCTTTTTGGAAACTCCAGTGTGGGATGCATCATGAGTGGTATTTGAATTTCTCATGTCTCTTCTGACATAAGGAGAAGTTCCTTATTGTGCTGTGCTTGCCATCAGTTGCAAGTCTCTGGTAGGAGGGAGATGGAGCATTCCCTGAGAGTATCTGAGGGTATTTTTGGGAAGCAGCTTTTTGGAGAATGGGATAGAGACTGGTCAGAAAGGAGCCTTTGGCAGGAATGGAGACTGAGGAGGAGAAAACCAGTGTCTAGAAGTGTTCAAGCAGGGAAAGAAAGACTTATTTCAGGGATGCATATGGATTTGTGAAATTAGTTTGAAACAAGTTTGAAAAAAAAAGCCCACACTGGACCAGGGGAGTTACTTAAAGGTCTTTTATTCATCTTGCTTTTAGTTTTACTGTTCACGAGTCCTGTGTTTTATGTATTTTACTAATGACACAGAGCTCTGGAGTTTACAGTACTTTCAGTGTTCAATGATGCTCGTTCTGAAGGAGGGAGCAGAGCTCCTCCGTCACTCAGTCACTCAGGGTCCCAGAGCAGGGGTGGTAGAGGCCAAATGTGAACCTTGAGGCAGAGCCCTAGGCCAGGAGGCTGGAAATGAGCAAAAACCTGTGTCCTTTGAAGGCTGAGACAGAAGGTTTTATTTGTATTTTGTAGAGTCAGTAGCACTCTTCCACACGAGTGTGGAAGAGAACTGCAAAGTGTGACATCCCTTTCTTCAAAGGGTTGGTCAGAAACTGGGCTGGTGGAGCTCCCTGTTGATCCAGGTGTGTTTGTAGCACCTGAGATGGATGAATGTTACAGAAAACAAAAGAAATCCAAGTCTTTCATTGAGTTCATCCCGTGGCTCCCATGCATAACCTTTATATGAAGAAGAGAGGAAGTCTAAGAGCCCAGGAATCCAGTCATATCACCAGACAGGCAGAGATTAAACTGGGATTGAGAAGTTTGAGCAGGAGGAACATGGCAGAGATAAATGGCTGCACAGGTGGGGCCATTCACAGAAACAGAATGTCTGAAGAGTAGGTGTTAAAATGAGCATTTAACATAAATACATTGTATTGAGGTTTCCAAAATACATATTTTAAAAAGGGAAAAAAGCTAGCAAGAACTCTCTTACAGTCTTTAAAGTTATTTATTTAGTCTGAGATGATGGGGATAGGGAAGAAATGCAGTTGTTTCGTCACCTCCTATAGGTGAAGACTTCAGAAATCAGCTTGTTGAGACATTCATTTAGAAAGGTGTAGGATTTAAATCAAATTGGAAGAAGACTTGCAACACAACTTTTGACTTAATGTCAGGGTGATACTGCTCTGATAATAAGGCAAATGAAAATGACAGGCATTGCTGCCTGTTGAGAGCTGCATGCCCTGGTTTTCAAAACATCTCAGTGGGTTGAAAGGACTAACACTGGGAAATTGGTCAAGCACCAGATTTGGTCTGAGTGAACACTGTAGATAAATTCATCTGTCTGCCCTGTGAGAAAAAAACAAAATGGGATCATGAGTGCAGAGTGAGGATGTGCTTGAGAGTGGTGTTATCTGAGTCAGGGATGAAAAATCCACCTTTCCTCAGAGGAAAAAACCATCTGTGATAAAAGGGTCATTTTGAGGTTTTGGAGACTTGGTTTGTCAGAGGCACTTGAGGGAACTGGGGCAAAGGAGATGTTTTCTCCTGCACTAGCAGGATATGCAGGATGTTGCAGCTGCAATTAGAAAGAGAGCAACAGAGAAAATGCTCTGAAAATTCCACAGTGTTTTAGAATGCCACTTTTGCATGGAAAAAATCCCCTAAAGATGCTTAACAAAACAAACCTGATGTGTTGAAAAGGAGGCAAATTTCCCCTCCCAGGGTGTGGAGGTGGATGGCTGCATGGCAAGTGTGCCCTGGGATGGTGGGATGAGGGAATTGGCAAAACTCGTGTTCATCCTAAATTGAATCCAGAAAGGATTAAGCAGGTCTCACGTCTGGAACTGCTGGAAATGAGGGAGATAAAATGCCTGGTTTTGTCACGTCATTTTTCAGAAACCTTGTTTATAAATGTTTGTAAATGGGAAAATTAGGTGACTTAAAGGGATATGGAGAGAGAAGTAAGAAAGGAAAAAAAGTAAGAAAGGAACCCACCAGGATTTGCTTAGTCTTTGGTGGAGTTCAGTGACAGAGAGAAAGAAAATGGTTTCTGTCAATCTATTGGGAACGGCGAGAAGAACGACACAGACTCACTTGTGAGTTGGACAGGAGAGTTCTTTTTCTTCAGGTTTATTACCTCAGATCTTCTTTTATAGACTGATACGTGAAAGTACAGAAAGGTAAAACTCTTATTGGTTAGTGAATTAACACATCACCATCACTGGTCAGTGGGGTACACCAACCCCTCGACCTTCTCTTGCAAGAAAACAAGGAACTGACAAACAGCACCTGCAAGGCTGTCTTCTATCTCTGAGGATTGTTTTGATTCCTCTGTATGATTTCCCAGGCCACTTTTCTCAGGCGAGACTGAGAAAGTTATGTGGCCTGCTGTTCCACAGGCACTGTGCTCCCTGCTTCATAGTTAGCATCCACAGGTTTCAGATTCTAATTTTTAATCAAGGAAGTGATTAAAGAAAGTAAGAAAGAGAGAAGGACCTGCCCTGGACGGGCGAAGTGAGCTCTGGGGAGATCGTACAGAAACAGTTTTATTTCTTTTACTGCACTGTAATTTTTTTCTCTGCAATAAATGTATATTTAATCTAGCTGGTTCTAGTAAAACTCAGCTCTGAAATTAACAAATGTGCACTTGTGTCTTTTGGGTGTCTCATCATGGAAGAGTGGAAGAAAATACACATCTTACTCTTGAGGTGCTGCCAGGTAATTTGTGATACCACAAATCCAAGCACTTACATACAAGTGAGGTCTCAAGAAATCACTGACTTGGACGTAATCATATCAGCAAAGAGAGGGAAGCTTCTGAGTGCAGGAGTGACCATTTCCATCATGTGTAGTTTTAATGAAAATTATTTTTTTTAAGGCTTATGTTAACCAGTTCTTCGTTTAAAAAGTGAAAATGGGGAAACAGAAAAGATTTTTGAAAAATTGAAGTTTACAGTTTTGACTAGTAATAGAAAGCATAATAAGGTTTTGCTTTGGTTTGATTTTTGGTGGTCTTATTTATATATTTAAGTGTAAATCAGCTTTTGAAATGATGAGAAATCAGAAAGGGAAAAAGAAAATATTCTGTACTTTTGGACCAGTGACATGAATGCAGAATTGGATGCTTTGCTAGGCTTCTTAGCTGTGTTTTAAGTAAATAGCATTTTCCTAGTTTTTCAGGCTGAGTGAAGTTGGGAGCAATTTGCTGTATGATACGGAATACAGTGAATCAGCATTTGCGATGGCAGCTATTTATAGTTACTCTATTTTTATTCAAAGCAAAACAATAGCACTGAGTTTCAGGCAGTTGGACCAGACACTCAGGAAGGTCTCACTGGAAGCTGAGGGGGAAAAAAAAAAAATCTCGAGTTCTTTTTGGATCTTGAGGGCTGAGCTCGGGAGCTCCGCCGGCATCTCCATTTCAGTGCCGTCCTCCGAAGGTGAAATCCGGGGCTGTGCTGGGGAGCTGCAGGAGCAGATGCCTCTAAAATGTGGTTTTTATCACTGTTCAGGGACTATCAGCATTCCTTGTATTCTGTATTTGAAGAACTGAGCCATGTAATTAATGCCTGTTAATTTTAACCGTCTCTTCCAGGTTTTCTGTGACTGTTCCGCGTCCTGCTGCTGCTGCTGCTGCTGGATCCGAATGCCGAGGCTTCAAAGGCTTGTTACTGTCTCATGCTGGGTCCCTCAAATCCAAGAGCTACTTGGCAGTTTCCAAGGCAACTACCTGTGGAATAATTAAAAAGGATGAAGTGTTAGCGTGCCAGATATAAGGAATTCTTGCCTGGAGAGAGCGTTTCACTTTCTTCCGTCTTGAAGAATCAAACGTGCTTCTGCCAGCAAAGTTAAGGTAGTACAATTAAAAAGTAATGGTTTATTTTCTGGAAGTTTGAGGTGGAGCAACAAGCCTGCTATGACTGTATGCTATACAGAAATGACCATGGTTCCTTCTGGGTTAATATCTTGCGTGGATTTAAATGGAAAATGCACGAGAAAGGTGGTGATGGAAAGGCGGTGTGGGTGATCAGTATTTTGTATTAGTAAAACAGTTTGGACTGTTTTGCACTTTATGCCGTCTTCCCTTGGATGATTTTAAGCTGGGAAGGACTAAAATGGAGCATACATTAGTTGGAGCATAAATATAGGAAGTGCAGCCTTCATGCCAAGTACACTGAGATTTCTTTGGCATTCAGTGAAGGATAGATATAAAAGGAATCTAGGAGTGGGCTCACTGCAAAATGACAGTCGGAATCAAGGGTTGATCCCAGAGCTTAAAGGGTGGGCAGTGACTAAGTCCATGCTGAACCAAACTGATAATCAGGTTTAGCTGCTTCAGTGAAGCAACAGCTAAAACCTTTTTGAAGTCACATATTCCCAGATTCAGAGCTGAAATTGCACAGTGAGAAAAAACAAATATTAAGCCAAAGAAGCCTGTTAGAATAGCAAAAACTGGCAAATTTCGTGGTTCTGAAAGTTTAAAACGTTGCTTCAGAAGTTGATGGCAAAGGTGTTAGACTTCAGACAACTGGAAAAGTTTTTCTCCAAGTATTATATATTACTGGATATATTTGCTCATTATATCTTCCTTCTCTGCCAGTCATTCAAATATAGTTGAATAGAAAAATGTTATTCATTTCTGACAATGGAGTTAAATGGAGAAAAACCACATTCCCATTCTTCCCATAGTCCAAATAACTGCTCAGTTAAGTCTGGTTACCTTGCCTGATGCTCTTGTGCAGTTAATTTTAGGCGTGATGCTTTGTGTAATTTATTTTAAGGGGAAAAAAAAAATAAAAAAGTCCTAAATTTTGAAGTAGAAATATTTGGGATGCCATCTGGGCTTTACATAATAAATTTTTCCTGCCAAAATGTTTGTGGGATTCTGTTGGGATGTGGATGGGATTTCACATTCTATCCCTTCCACAGCACAAGAAGATCATTGTTTTTTAGATATGGTGGGTCCAAGAAGTAAGAATTGTGTGGCGGCAGCGCTGTCATCTGAGGGAATACAAATAGAATCTAGCCAGTAATGATTCTCACCTTTTACAGACATTGCCTAACTTCAGCAGCAAGTATTTGCAGGTACCAACTGAGTACAGCTGCAGTGTTCCACTCTAATACTTGATTTCCTGTTCATTGGTTGGTTTTCACCACATCTTAAATGCCAAAATGGTTTTCTTTCTGAAGTAGTTCTTCAGCCTGTTAATTCCTTTCAGTATGAAGCTGAGGAAAGTGGGTTTTTCAGGCAAATGCTGTTTTCACATGTGGAAGGAGTGTGCTGGCAAAATGTCAGCACCAAGCACAGTGAGGAGGATACAGAGTTGAGACACTGCAAGCAGAGTGAAGGTAGTTGGTGTGTGTGGATCCAGATCCTTGATCTTTCCAAGCAGCATAGATAACTCTCAAAGGTGGAAGTGGTTACTTGTGAAAGAGCACATGAGTGTATTTGTGGAAGCCTAATGTAGTAGCAATCAGGTACAGTAATGCAGGATTCCCAGGTGTGTACACAGAGGAATTTCAGCTTGGATGCTCGTACAAAACATCCCAAACACATACAAATACCTCCATTTTTCTGTTTGACCTCAAATGCTGTGGGTGAGGTTTTTCTCATGAAGCTTAAATGTCCAGGTGCTGCTGAAGCCAGAGGTGAACAGCAGGTAGGGTGAACAGCTTCCTGACAGTTCCTATTCCAGACCCCCTTGAAGGGGATGACTTCTCTCTAAAAAGGTGCCTGTGGAAAGGAATCCATCTTTTCCATGCATAGTTCAGACTGGAAAGCTGATTTAGCCCAGGTGGCAAACCTTTCAGGAACTTCAAGTGTGCAGTTAGATATATTTGTATATAAAATTAATCCATCTGTGCTTGTTTCTCCATATTCCATTCTTATTCCAGAGCTTCCAGAGCTAAGTGGAGTTGAACTTGATTACTGGTACTGCCCCCTTATTCATCCTCCTCGTCCCAGCTTGGACATTTGACCCTGCCAGTTTTCCCAGCCTTCATCTGCAAGCCTGTGGTTCAGTATCAGGGGTAGTGAAGAGCCCCATGGAGTTTGTTAACATAGTTTGTAAGGGAAATAAAAACATCCATGCTAAATTTAGGCAGCTGCGCTGTGTAAAAGAAAATACAGTAACCAGGCAAAATTGATTTCTGATGTTTTTTATATAGGTTATGTTTTAATAGTCTTTATCCCCAGGAAGTTTTACAGGACTGAAGGGAATAGATGGTTAGAGGTAGTGATTTGTTCAATAATTTTAATCTCTTACCATGGTTCAGTTCTTGTTGACATAGTAATTGGTTCTGTAGGTTTGACTAGTAAGAACTAGTGCTGTATGCACTCAGAAAAGTAGAATTTTCTTTCTCATTCTTTTTCTGTGGCAGAAGATTTGTTTTGCTCCATGTTGGAGTAACTTGGTGTTTTTTGGAGAGGAAAAAAAATGGGATAGAGTGATATGGTAATTATTTCAAAGATTATTTTGATACAGTGGTTAATATTTTCCTATTTTTATACCATCAATTGTATCAAGAGTCAAGTTACAGTGTGGTAATCTAAAAGTGTCATTAAAATACCCTTTACTTTTGTTAAATGGATTAGGACTGTTTCCTGGAATAGGTCAGACTTTCATCTTGTTGCTTGGAAATCCAGGTAATTTTTCAGGTTGGGATTTTTCAAAGGGAGTTTTTCCTTCTAGTAGGAGTGGAAATTGTAGGGGGAATTCAGGGAAAGAGCAATAAGCTCAGGTCACCTTTGTGGAAAAGGGAACTCAAATAATGAATGGACCTTTTTGCCTAGGCTTGATTTTCCTTTGAGAAGGAGGGAGCTATTCCTCTGCACTTTGCTGGATGGGTGTTTTATGGGGAACAAAGCTGCATTGCAACTTTAATGCAAACAGAATTATCTGCAAGATGACAGACTTTATGCTTAGGCACCTGATGCCTTTCACCCCTCCAGCTGCTCCTGCTGGGCATTTTGGATATTCTTTTCCAGCATAGTTTTGATGGTTTTCCCTGATAGACAACACAGAAAGTCCAGGGGAGAATAAAAAGGTCTGACAATTTGCAGAGAGGTAGTGAAGGTGTGAGGAGAAAAGCAGCTCTTGTCATACACAGACCTAGAGCAGTGATTTGTCTCCAGCAGTGGCCACAGTAGGGTTATTGAGGAACACAGCTACAGAATGGGAGTAGAATTCTCTTCCTGCACACCCTTCATTGTCCAGACATCTGTAGTGCATGGATTAACTGAGCTGGCTGTTTCAGGGTTTCTTTGCAGTGTTTACTGGACTTGTCTTTTGGAATTGGTTAGTGAGAAGTGCTGGGAAGTGTAAAGCTCTGTGGTTCCCCAGCTTAACTAACACATCAGCTTGTTCAGTGAGGAACCATATTCTTTTGTTAACTTTTGAACCTGAATGCCATTTAAAATCCACTTCTTGAACTGGAAAAGACTTAAGTTATTCATACATAACTATTTCCATTACAGCTATAATTTCCTAGAGCTCAGCCTGCTGCAAGTGTTGAGTCAGTTCAAAGCTTGCTGGCTTACATTTATGAAGTAGAACTACTTGCCCCACCTCCAGTCATCTTACTTCACAATTTCATTGAGATTCCTCATTAATTTCACTCCTGAAACTCATTTATGGGTTACAATGTCCAGGGAGTAATCTGCACACATTTCTTTTTGGTTTTTCCTACTTATTTACTGCCTTTGCTACTGTGAATAACTTTACTATCATCAGCAGATGTTGTCATCTCACTGTTGAGCCGTTTTCATGTCATTTATGAATTCATTGAACACTTCTGGGAACAGATCCCTGTGGAAAGAAGAGCTGAAATGGCACCAAGTCCTGCCAAAAGCAGAGTGGGTTTGCCCACTTTTGCACGTGGCACAGCTGAATTTGTGGTAGAATCACTGTGCTGTTTTGGTACACTTGCAAATGTGGAGTCACTGTGAAATACTCTGTAGGAATGGATAATAATATGTAAGATATAATGTCTTTCTTCATCATGGAATCGTTAAAGGTGGAAAAGATGTCTAAGATGACCAAGTTCTACCCCCAGCCACCACCATATTCCCCACTAAACCATATCCTCAAGGGCCATATCCATGCATTTTTTGACTCCACCACTTCCCTGGGTACAGTGTTCCAGTGCTGCCTGTTTGTAATTTCACCTTTAAAAGATAGGGTGGGTAAGGGATTCGCCTTTTTGGAAGACTTAGGATGATGTTTAATGCTTAAAGTTTAAAAGATCTGCACCTTCTTTGTTCACAGCAATTTTCATCTTCTGATTTTTTAGTCTCAGAACCAACTTGATTGGAACCTGCTGGTCTGGCACTCTTTGCATTCCCAGTAAATAGAAAATCATATTGTGTAAGGGAAATTAGGCAACAGAATCAATCTCCACAATCATAAATACATGCTTGTTTTAGGTGATTAAGTGTAGGAATTTGCCTGAGCAGTAGAGCTGTTACTTGCTCTTGTTTTCCAACATCAGATGTAAAACTGGGCCTTAGTAAAACTAAAGCACCTGTATCACAAAATAATTTTTCCAGTGGTGTCCTGCAGCTGCAGCTTATGGAAGTGGGGAGCTGAGGACATGAATGTGCTGCACATGAGTGCAGTGTCCTAATGTCCCACTGCTGCTTCCTCTTGCCACCTCTCTTCCTAATTACTCCTAAAATGATGTTTGCTTTTTCACTGCTCCTATTATCAACCACTGTGAAAACTGTATTTTCACAAAGCTATCTGCAGTGACTTCAAGGTCTCTCCTAATCAGGAAAAAAACTAATTTAGAACCCCTCATTTTCAGTGTGTATTTGGCAGTTTTTTTCTATATACAGGGCCTTGGAATTAATCTACTTGAATTTCATCTTCTGTTTTCTCTCCCAGTCACGCTGTATAATAACTAGCTGGAAGAAAAGACTGAGGAGAGCTGCTTTGATGCATTTACTGCTTTATCTGTAGTAGACCTGTGACCTCACAGTGTGTCCTTTTCAGCATAATTTATTGTTCAGTTAAATGAAAGAGGTCTAACTCCAGACCTGTACAGGAGTCTGATTTTATGTGTGTGTGTATATGAGAGTTTATGTTCTCTGCATGTAAATTAACTGTTGATTAATGAGACCTTCCTCCTTTCTGCTCTACAGCTGAGTTTTCTTCATGATCTTGTGGAGAAGTTGGTAATTTTTAGGGACTCCCAATATCCACAGAGCCCTTTCAGAGCCCTCCTGTCTGTGACCTGCAGATTGCAGTCCATCAGTTGGTATTTTTAATAACTTGGTTTCCTTAGAAATCTGGCTGTGTCCATGTGCTTCCGACTGCGTAATTCCTGGTAGGCTTTGGCAGGGAGCAGTGTTCAACTTCCCGGAGAGGATCCTCTTTCCTGGTCCTCTCTGCAGGCTGGAGCCAGAGCTGGAAGGTCCCTAAACTCTTACGTACTGAACAGTGGGTTCATTTGGGTTTTTCATGTAGCAAAGAAGCATTTCTGAAGCTTTTCTCCCTCCCCACAGCTTTGTCCTGTCGAGCCTTTTATCTTTTGTCACCTACTGGCCCAGCAGGCTTTCTCATAAGCTTCACCCTTCTGGTGTATTTGATAAAATTTCCTCTCAACTAATCAGTTCTCAGTATTTTATTTTTTTTCAGCTTAAAATTTTGTGTTTAGTTTGTTAAAGTCTTTATTCTTTTTCCTGGAATCACAGTATGACTTCCCTTCTTGAAGGACATGCTTTTGAACGCTTTCTTAATATTTCTTAATAATCTTAACAATTTATTAATATTCTTAATATTATTTTTGTTTTAAGTTGCACTTACTCTATTCTTCCACATGCAATATGGGGTCTTTAGCAAGCTGTCACCCCCTTAATACCTTTACCTTTTTTTGCCTGTTCATTTTAGTTTTCTTTAAAGCAGTTTCCTTGTTTATTCATCACAGAATGCTTGAGCCTGTTGAGGACCTGACTAAGGTCATCTGGTCTAATCCTCATGCTCAAGTGGGTTTTTTTTTTTTTAGTTGCACAACTAAAAATAGAGAAAAATACTGCTTCAAGTACTGAACTTAAGTGCTTTGTAATCAGTAATGCAGCCTCTCTTCAGCAGTGAAGATCCTGTATGCAGGTCAGGACTGGGTCAAGCTTTGCCTGTGCTCTGGGTTTTCGGAGTTGTTTGAAGGAGTCCTAATTAACGGTGTCTTAAAAATGCAGTGCTTACATTACAGTGACTACACTGAGAATTTATCTGTCTCCAAAATCCTGCAGTTTGGCCACTTTAATTTCAAGAGGTGATGTTTGATGCTGATAACTGTCAGGTACCTTCATGGGGCTGGGAAGTTTCAGAATCACAGAATGGTTTGAGTTGGAAGAGACATTAAAGACCATCCAGTTCCACTCCCTGACATGGGCAGGGACACTTTCCACTAGACCAGGTGGTTCCAGTCCCTGTCCAGCCTGGCTTTGGACAATTCCAGACATGGAGCATTGTCTGGAACTGGGAGGTCTCTCTGTGCTGCTGAACTTGGTTGTGTGTCTTTTCTTTCTTAATGTGCTTTTGTTGGAAGGAAGAAGTTTTGAGCTTCTTGGGGTTCCATGCACTTTGAGATACTCTTGTCAGACAAAACAACACAAGAAAAATCTCTCATCCTGCTAATTGGAGGATAATTGGAGGGTGCTGCCCCAGCCAGTGAAGTGGAATGAGCAGTTTGGTTCATCCTTCTGTCATCATCTCTGTGTGATCAGATGAGCTGCTGTCTGCATTCCCTGTGCTGTAGTGAGGAATTTAGACACCCAAAATCCTCATAGACCCAGTGCAGGTATTTAAAATGGAGCGAATGAAGTCCCACCCTGGTATTTCAGTGTTTCAAACTGGTGAGTGTTGTCACTTTTAGAGAGATTTTTGCAGTCACGATGGTTAAGAAAGAGCAATTTGATGCTTGATTAAAAGTGAGGAGAAGGCTTGCAAAGTCTCTTTGGATGAAAAGAAGCTGTAGTTCTGTGGGTGACCTAAAAGGATAAAATGAGAGTGGAATTTTAAATCACATAAAAAGATATTATAAAGTAATGTTGATTGCAAGAAACAGCTTGGTTTGAATTGGGTGCTTGATAGTTTCACCTGTTTTTCTTCATTCTTACATAAATAAGTGAAAAGTCTGCAAGTTGGAGATGTACTCAGGGACTGCATTTCTAGTAGTATATATTCCATTTCAGAGACTACAAAAGCATGTGGTCACAGGACAGGGGGGAATGGCTTCAAACTGAAAGAGAGCAGTTTTAGATGAGATACTGGGAATAAATTCTTTACTGTGGGGGTGGGGAGGCCCTGGCACAGGTTACAGAGAGTAGCTGTGGCTGCCCCATCCCTGGAAATGTCTGGTCCAGGGTAGTGGAAGGCGTCCCTGCCTATGGCAGGGGGTGGGACTGGATGGGCTTTAAGGTCTCTTCTTACTGAAACCATTCTGTGATTCTGTGAAATGAGGAAAAAAACCCAGCATACTCAACAGAAGAAACTGGGTGAGATGAATCTGTCTTTAAAGGTCAGATTGAATTTGGGTGTTACCACTTTCTGTTCATTCCGTATGGTCAGTGGCAGCATCAGTTGAGCTGTTTCTGAGTTTCTCAGATGAGTTTGTGTCTGGACTTATTCACACACTACCAAGAAAAGGAAAACCCAAACCCAACCCTGAAGTGGATCTTCTAACTTACTAGTTGTTAGTGGTTGTTCATCCAAATCAAGGACTGATCTGACTCGCTGGAAATTTTGTGGTGCTTTACCCTTGGTATTACGAGATTGCAGAGCTCAGGGTTGTGTGGGTGACAGGGCAGTCCTGCCTCAGTGTGCAAATACAGGCTCTTAGCAGCCTCTAGGCTGAGGTTAATGAACTTTTTCTGTTCTCTTTTGTTCTGTCTGTAGCTTCCTCGGTTTGGGCTCTGCAAGAATGCAGACTGGTCTAAAAACTATGTAGATTACATAATGTAGGGCTGGAGTTTCTTCCAGCTGAGTGGTAGCTGATCTCAGTTTCTAGCAGGTTTAAAAAGCTTTTCTGCCCACCAAACCTCAGAGCAGGTGTTTGCTTCAGCAGTGGCATTTGCTGATCTCGCTGTTACGTTAATTTGGGGAAATGCAGTATTTTCTGGAGGTCTGAAGGATGCTGAGAGCTCAGTATTTATTTGTTCCCCATCAAATAAGCTTGGATTGAATGCAAATGTTCAGGGATGGTGTCAGGACAGAGAGGATGAGGGGTGTTTTCAGTTAATGTCTGCCAAGAATTAAGGAAAATTAACACAAAATTCTTGTGGTTTGGGAGAATACTCACTGGAGGAGTTGTCTGCTCCACAGATGGGGGCTGTACAGAGCATTTGGGATAACTGGTTTGAAGCAAGGGTTCATGTACAGTTTGTAGGGGGATGTTTCACCTTCTTCAGATACAGTAATTTGTAGTTAGTGGTTGAGCGCTTCCCAAGGGAAAGACCCCACAGTCCTTGCTCAGGCAGATATTTTACTGGAATCAGTGGTAAGATTTTGTTGGTATCAAGGCCTGAAAAAGCCTTTGCAATGCTTTAAGTTTGAGGACTCCTCAGCAATCAGTGAATAATGAGATCGGTGTTTATTCAGAGAGTTTGTTTCCTTCAGGTTGTCTGTTTTCACCTTCTGTGCAGGTCCTAAGGTTATTTCAGGAATGATGTTTCTGCTGTTGCCTGTTTTAGACACTTGATGTGGGATTTCAGACTCTGTTGAGGTGTTGGCAGTGGTACAACATGTGGCTGGTTTATGGTAACTCCTGCTCAGATTTGTAATGCAAATACCATCTCTTCTGCAGGTTTTCAGAGCTCTGGTTCCCTTGCAACAGAGGATTTCACCTAACTGGCATTGTGAAAGGTGATATCCATGTAATCCTATTGGATTAAGATTAATCTCACCTGGGTATCTGATTTTTAAAGTGAGATGAGATTTATCCACAGTACCCTAATTGCTGGAATAATTCCAAACAGCAAGTAGTAAGATCTTCTCTTCTTTTTATCATCGTGGTTCTAAAGAGGGAACGTAAGCTTCCTTCATAGTTGTTATTTCTTGGTGTTCTGCCATAAAAAGTGGAGAACAGTCTAAAGATAACTGGGCAAAGGAAACTTGGTTCTGGATGTGGAGGGGTTTTTGTGTTGATAGAAAAGGATGAGCATCCTAAAGAATTACGTGAAACTCACTTGAAAAAAAACAAAACTTGATTTGGTACATAAGCAGTTTTTTAGAATGGTGCTGCTTCTCCTCCTTGAAGCTCTTCCAACAGAAATACACACTGCCATATGCTGCTGGAATACCAGCACACAAACTGGATTAAAATACAAATGAACAGAACTGCAGTTTGAGGCTCCAGTTCTGCAGAGGGATCCAAAATGGTTCCCTTTTTCACTCTACTAAACACCTAAAGTTAGTTTTACAACATGCCTGTGCAAAACAGTTTGGAGGCTTTGGGTCTGAAATGAAGATGAAGAGGTTGAGAGGGAGAAAAAAGATTATTTTCCAATTTTCTTGTCCTAATCTAGAGGCAGGCACAGGTGACTTAGTGCCAGTGTTCCACCTATAGCAAGTAGAGAGATAAGGGAAATTTTATAAGCAGCTCAAGAATTGAGATACTTCATTGGACATCTAGCTGTCCTTTTCCATGGGACTAATCCACATATTCGGTAGCTTCCAGAACTGTAGCTATAATTTCACACTCTTCTTTACTGCTGCTCTTTACTTAAAATAGCTTTACGACAGCAATATTTAAGTGTTAGCTAGGATTTGGACTTTCTAATGTGTGTTAATCTTTTAAGATCTACTTTTGTATTGTAGGAGAATTTGTGGACCATAGAAACAGCCCTTTTAATTGGGAACAGATATTTTAGATGCCTCATTTTTATGTTTTACATAGATAACTTGCTGAGGAAAAGTGCAAAGTTTCCCAGCTATTCCCCCCTGAAAGTTGTTTTGAGCCAGAGTAATGATGAATAATAATGAGCAATAAATTAACAGAGCTGTATATTGCTGTCACTGATGGGGAAGTGCTCCTGCTGATTTTATTCCAAATGCTGATCCCATAGTGGTTGATGCTGTGATACTGGGAGGAAACATCTTAGTTTAGATCATGTGTTTTATTAAAACCATAGATATTTATTTTAATAAAAACATCAGGTACTTGTAATCTTAAAAAGAGTGGAAAACTGTGATGCAAACCAGTTATTTTTCTTTTTTGCTTCTTTTTTCTTGTCTTCTTCCTTTTTCTTTTTTTCCCTTCTCTTTCCCTGGATAGAGAAGAACTGGCAGGAATGCATGGAAATTATCAACAACATTCCTCACCAAGTATTCAGGAACAATTGGGCTACTAGTATTTCAATAATTGACAATTAATGAGACTTTATAAATAACACTTTGAGTTCTTTTTACGTGCCTGTTGGGTTTTTTTTGGAAGGGGGAGGAATGTCAGACAAATTTCTGGCGTTTCTGTGCTACCTTGGAGACTAGAAAATGTTTCATTATTGGCATATGAGATTCTTATGTAACTTGGTAATTCTGGGAACAAGAATTTTCAGAAAAATGCTGAGCAGTTCGAATCTCCTCGTAAAATTAGAAGATTTAAAACCACTATACTAAATACTTCTGTGATAAATTCCCCAGAAATACAAGTATTCCAAGCTCCTGGAATACATTAATTTTTCCAGGATTGCGTCCTTAAGGAGTTAAAACTCCAAATCCCATGGAGTGAATAACACACTGGCAGTTACTGCATAAACCCAGTGTGTTTGTTTTTACAGAATATTAAATTGGGGTACATTGGAAGTGTGAGGGGAAGGTGAGGAGTTGCTCATGGCATCAGGAGCGGAGCTGGTGCTGTTTGGGATGTGGTTTGTGTGTGCAGCCCCCAGCACAGGGCACTGTGAAGGAGGTTGCCCTGATCTCTCACTGCTGTCAAGAGGTTTTTTATTTGTCTTCTACGAGTTCAGGGTCTGTAATTCTAGTGGGACAAGCCAGGAAAGGACTTGCCCTGCTTTTTTCATGTAAAACAGTGTGGCTTATCTTATCCACTCTCTTCAGAACTCTTATTATATTCCATAGAGAGAGCTTGATTGAATTATTTTTTTTTTCAGTATAAAGTGAAAATAGTGGCTTTTTAGTGTTCACACCTGCTGTGTGAATTTCCTGATTCTTAAGTGGATTAGAAATTGCCATATTCCATTACCTTCTTGAGGGCACAGATAGTCTGACACGGGAATCCACTGATTTGGGATGACTCAGAATTAAAAACGAGTCAGTTAAGCCTTACTCGGTTCAGTTTTATTTCTTTTTTTACATACAGGATTAGAAATAAACAAGAATTCAGAATCTATATACTTTATTTCTTGTGTCAGGAAACTGTCTTCATTAGATTATTTCTTTTTGTGTTTCTCATTTCTCAGGGCTCATTTGTGGTGTTGGTTCTGTTCCCCTTTCCTCACGGAATGCAAGGTGTTGGTAGAACAAGTACATGTAAAAGCCTTATCTTTTCCTGGATTACTGAACTGGGTGTGCTGTGCACTTTGGTGCTTCCAAGTACAGTCTAAACTTCAGTCAAAAATTCAGGTTCAGGAGTTGCAGAAGGGGCGGCAGTAAAATGTGTTTGGACGATAGAAGGGCTGGAAAGAGAGAGCTGTGTCATGCCAGCAGCAAGCATGTCTTTAGTCACTTCTGTTAAGTGCTTTTCTGGCTAAACTAGTGTCATCTCACATAAATTCTCATCATATTCTAATAATACACAATCAAAGTTACCATTTGCTTTTCCCCTGCATTAAGGTCTTACATTCTCTTTTTTTTTTTTCTGTTTATTTTCCATGTTACTTCGTGTGATAATGAGGTGCAATAAAAATAGCACATCAGGTAATTTCCATGGCAGTGTTTTTGCAGATAAGTTTACCAAGGAGGAAAACCATCTAAAAAATGCTTCTTTCAAGGCAAAGGAGCACAGCTGATCTTGAGACAGCATAAAACAGTAGGCATTACATAGCAGTAACAATAAAATTAAACATGAAAATTAACTTCAATACTAACTTCATCATTTTTATTTTTAATAAAAGGCAAGCAGCGTTAGTGCAAGGGAATGGATTAAAGCTGAAAGAGAAGAGATTTAGATTGGATATTAGACAGAAATTCTTGGCTAAGAGGGTGGGGAGGCCCTGGCACAGGGTGCCCAGAGAAGCTGTGGCTGCCTCACCTCTGGAATTTTTCACAACCACATTGGATGGAGCTTGGAGCAACCTGAGATAGTGGAAGGTGTCCCTGCCCATGGCAGGGGGTTGGAACTGGATGGTCTTTAGGTCCCAAATTATCCTATGATTCCATGGAATTTTTAGATTCATGTCTCTGTATCAAGTCTGTGTGGTTCTCTGTAAAAGAAGGTTTCCTCAGAGGTGCATCTTGGAGTGCTGTTAGAAGCTCTGCCGTCCTAAAACACCGATTAATGGTAAATATTTAGCAGAGCTGTTGCTAAAAAGCAAGAAGTTACTTCGAATTCTAGTTTGTTTGCCTTCCAGCTGTAATATCTTGCTGTGCCTTTCCCTCCAAGGATTGAAGAGCTGCTTGTTATTTGTCATATTCATAGTACCTATGAAAACAAGGTCAGGGACTCATCTCCCTAATGAAGGAGACGTTTGGCCTGGCGTCACGGAGTCTGTATCCCAGCCAGACCCACTATTTCCTAAGCTCTTCCCTGAACGCTTGCCAGTTCTTTGGCGTCTCCACAGCGTGGGTATCAGAACTGGACATGAAGTTCTAGCCTAGAACTCAGCTTGATTTGTTGCACAAACACAACGAATCTGATGTCATCAGCCAAGCCCTTAAATATGGCTTTGCCCTGCACTGGCTGTCCCTCCCAGGGTGATTCAGGACGGCTGCTCCCGAGCCCTTTTCTGGGAGAAAGTGTCCAAGTCACGGAGGAGTAGCCTGAACTCCTTCAAATCTGGGTGGCGCTGATTTGTTAGGATTAAAATCACTTGTTGCCTTCAACCACTGTCTCACTGTGGAGTGTTTCTGTTTCCTCTGCCAGTGCTTCAGTTATCCACAAACTTAACTCTCAAGTATTTTTATTATTATTATTATTATTATTATGGGGATTGTTTTTAAAATTACCAGGGCACAGTCCCATGCTTGTTTCTCCTTCATGTCACCCATTGCTCTCATAGGGGAGCCACCATCCACCACCTTTACAAGAAAAAGCAGTTAGCAGCTCTGGAAGAGATGAGAGGACTTGGGTATCCCAGGTGAATATTCTTACGGACAGAATGAGTCATTTTTGTGTGGACTTCTAACATGTGGGTGAGTGAATCATCAGGTGTTGAACAGATCAATCTTTTTTAATAGGACAAGCACAAGATAATGTTTTCTCACTGAGACAACTTGTAGCTGCCTAAAGACAATATTGCAGAGGCAGAAATACAGTGACGCTGTGTGCTTTGGAGCATGATACCTTGGGAGGTGATCCATGAAACGGCCCAGTGTTGCTTTACATAGTTCTTGGTCTGTCTTAAGTGGCCTTTAAAGAATTGTTAAGAATAGATTTTTGTCGGGGGAAGATAATTAAAAGTTGACTGATAGTTGCATAAGAAATGGAGCAAGAGTTTGAATTTCTGATGTGCTTGTGTTACAGAGCAGCTGTAGGTTGTGCTTGTCTTTTCCCAGTGATGGGACAGGAGGAAATGGCCTCAAGTTGCACCAGGAGAGGTTCAGTTTAGATTTTTAGTAAAAATTTTCTCCACCAAAAGCGTTGTCAGACCCTGTCACAGGCTGCCTATGGCAGTGGTGGAGTTGCCATCCCTGGAGGGATTTAAAGGATGTGACACTTGGGGACGTGGATTAATGGTAGCCTTGGCAGTGCTGGGCTAATGGCTGGACTCTGTGATCTCAGAGGGGTTTTCAACCTAAATAATTCTGTTTAAATTCACATACCTCATGATGTTGATCCAGCATGTATCAAGAGCATGTAAAAAAATAAAACCATATCTTTGTAAAGAGCTGTGCCCAAGGCCCATTTAAGTAGAAAAAAAAAAAATACCAAATTTCTTAGATTGTCTAAATGTTGGGGAATTTTTTTTTTCATTCCACAGCCAAGTTCCACTGCTAGGAGTTACACTCAGTGTTGAGTTTTAATGAGGTCTGAAAATGACAGAGCAAGACCCCGTCTTGCTGTTATGGCTGATTTAGGATAGGAAATGAGGTATGACATTTAGCCATGGCTTGGCAGGCTTGAGGGCTTCAGTGAAAACTCACCACAAGTTTACGTGAAAAGCTGGTGGTTCTTTCCTAGAACTTCATTTAAGGTTTAGTTTTGTACCAGTACTGTGATCTCAGGCAGTTTTCTTTAGGTTTCATTGGAAAGCATTTCTCAGTAGGTGTCCTTTAGAGGGTTTTGAAGGGATGAAAATTATTTTGGAGAGCAAAAGATTTTAGATTGAGAAAACAATTCTCTGAGCAGCACCACTTTTTCCGTAAGTCAGGACTATAGGCTAGAAACACATATTTTGGTCACTAAAGGAAATTTGAAGAGAGATTCATTCATTGCAAGTGAAGGTGCAGATGCTTTTAGAGTCTGACCAAATCCTTGTACGTAAAAGCATCTTCATGCTTACAGACTTCTGAATATGGATTTCTTATAGAGTAGAAGGGTTGAACACCAGAAGTGCAATAATAATAAAAAAACCACAACACCACCCCCACTCTTCACACCCCCCCCTTCCCAGCTGTCTAGCTCAGTGAATTTCACACCACGGTTGCAAGGCCAGAATGATTATGAATTAGGGTTAGCACAAAATCTAGCTATTTGAAAATTTTACAGCATTTTACTGTAATGTAAAGGCTAGAATTTCTCCAAAAATCTAATCTGAAAAAAGCACAAGGGTGAGGAGGTCTCACTTTGAAAACCCAATTCATTGTGACAGAAAATGAGATTTTTAACCTTGTCTTTCAATCAGAACAAATTGTGCCTTGTCCCCTTGCACTTTGCCATTTGAGTTTTCATCTGTTCTGCACTCCTTCAAGCCAAGATCTGCATCCCCACTTGAAGTACGTTAAAAATCTTGGGTATAATCAGCATTTTTTGACTACTGGTTAATTTTTGATCTTTATTCTGAGTGTCCTTGGGCAAGGCCCCAGGCTGTCATGACCAAATTCACAGAAGGTGCAGGCTTTGGTGAGTTTTTTTTTGAAAATATTATACTGTGAAGAGGCTCTCTGAGGGAGTATCTTTATTGCAGTAAAAGTCATACAGCAGGTTTTCACTGATTGCAGCTTCAGCATAGCTCACTCTAATTTAGTTAGCCCAAGGCTATAACATACTGCTTTTCAGGATTGTAGAATGGCCATTAATGGGAATTTTCTGAGAGTGGGTGTGTATGCCTGAAGGAAAGTGTGCATAAAAAATTAAAGCCTCCTGCTTATGATGTAGTTGGTATGTGCTGTTGTCCTTGATCTGACTTAACTGGATACTACAGGTGAGAGCAGCACAGCAGTTCTCTAAATAAGTCACTTCAGCCTTGAAGTCTGCATTTGATAAGATTTTTTTGGCCTCAGTAGTGTGCAGCTGGTTCTTACAAAGGAGTTTTCATCTGTGTACTCAGTGATTTACGTCCCTGCACACTGAGAAGTGTCTTCGCTTTATAGATGGCAGAAGATCCGTGGCTCTCAAATATCCCATGGCTTTCAAATATCCTTAGGTACAGGTGGCATTTAATTCTGTCTTACAGTAATTGGTGATAAAGGTAAAAGTCCAGTCCTCAGTGCGTGACCCCTTGCTCTGGCCAGTGTCACCTTTCCTTATATTGGCTTTGTTCTTTTCACATGAAAAGAAAGCAGCTTAGATGGGATATTAGGAAGAAATTCTTGCCTCTGAGGATGGTGAGGCCCTGCATAGGTTGCCCAGAGAAGCTGTGGCTGCACCATCCCTGGAAGAACCCAAGGCCAGGTTGGACAGGGCTTGGAGCAACTTGGGATAGTGGAAGGTGTCCCTGCCCATGGCAGGGAGTCTGAACTAGATATTCTTGAAAGTCCTTTCCAACTCAAGCTATTCTATGACTCTGTAATATTTAATAATACTTTTTTCCAGACTGTTGCTATTCATGGCGATATCAAGAGGTAAGAATTCTTTTATTGCTGCAGAGGAGTATTTATAGAAATAAGCTCCATCCCAGCTCCCTGCATGCTGCCATGTTTTAAAGGAGGTGTGAGAGCTGTGAATGCATCCTTCAGGGTTTCAGGAAAGCATTGATGTTTCAGTGTGCTGAGCCAGAACACCTCAGTGTTTGTTAGGATTTAGTAACATCCCCTAGAGATAATTCCCCAAGAAATCCCAGACGGAAACGCAAACCAGTGTACACGCAGGAGAAATGGTGGTTGCCACTGTAGATTCAACAATCTGCCTTAGTTCTCCTGACACAAGGTGAGGTGGCTTGGTGGCTTTTCTTCTTCCCATTCCATTTAGCACAGCATATTCCTGTGGGATTGTCAGACAGGAAAACTGCTGTGTTCCACAAGGCACTTCCACACGGGGCTCTCTTATCCCTCTCTAATTATGCTCAGTGTGTCAGCTGCTGCTGTTAAGGACATGCTGCACTCATAGAAAAAAAAAATTGCTAGAATTTAGCTTTTAATTTATTTGTCCTCCCATTTGGAGAGAACACTTAATATGATTTCGTGTAATAAAGCCAGCTATGTGTGCAGCCACAGAGGTGATTGTCTAAATTTAAGGTTTCCTTTGAATTTATTCTTATCTCAAATAGATTGGATTACTATAGGCTGTGTCAGCGTGAGTCACTTGTAAGTGCTTGTTAATCCAATAAATCTGAGCAGTTTCTTATGGAAATACTATTTTCTGATTTCTATTTATATGATGGTCCTGGTCTTGTTAAATCCACACTGAGTTCGCTGGAAATATCTCTTTGGAAAAAAATGGTACCATTTCCCATGCTAATGGAAATTGCAGTGAAGCAGTAAAATGAAAAATAGCCTGAAGTAATTAATAAATGGTTTAGAAGTTCTTTGTGTCACCTTTATTAGGTATTTTGTAACAATATTACCCAAGACTAAAAAGAATCATCAGAGGGTGTTGTTTTGTTGTGTTTGTTTTATGGGTTTTTCTCCACAGTTAATAATGCTGTTCTACCCTACCTAAATTACGTTTCTACATTACCCTGCAAGTTCTTTTCTTTCACTTGTTGCCACTGCCCTACTCAGGGGTGTTGGTGGTTGCATCACGTCAGGCACTTATTTCCCACTCATAACATAGTCAACTACTGAAGACTAAACACTTAAATAGAGAAAAGTAGCTGTTTTAAAATAACTTCAGACTTTTTCTGTTTTACTTGTGCAGCAACTGGTATTCAGTGGCAGCAGAAGGCAAAAGTTTTGCTATGGTTAGGAACTTTTGCCTGAAATAGAAGGAAAAAATCAGTATAAGAAATGTTTTTCCAGCCTGAGATCAGTGTGCTTCTGTACCAGAGAGAGGGGGTCTAAACACTCCTAAAAGCTGGCTGGTAAAACCTGGTCCTCATTTGAGCTAGAAAGTGCAGAATATAATGATTTGTACTATGCACTGGGAATTTCTAGTGCTGAGGTGGGGAAAGAAAGAATGCATTTACTGGAAATAGTTTGACAAAATTCAGTGTTTGTAACGCGTGTAACAGCGCTGCTACTGTAAGGCACCACAATTTTCATAATCTTAAATTTGCTCGTATGTACCAAGTTTCCAAATACCTTCCTCCTCTCTGTCTCTGCCATTGAGTTTTCTTGTGCATGGTATGAGGGATGGGATGCTGAAAATCCCTGCATCTTTGATGTGTTAAGGCAGATTTCTGTGGATGTTCACTGCCTGCTTGATGACACATGGAATGTTTATATTGAGCCTGTGCAGTAAAATGCTGCCGAGGCAACTGGATCTGTAGTGGAGGAGATGAGAAATTCTAATCCCTAACTCTGGCATTATGCAGAGGCAGCTCAAGACTGTGAGGATGAGATTTTTGCGTCTCTCAGTGGTAGTTGTTTATTGGTAGCAACTCCAGATCATGATTAATTGGGGTTTTAGCTAATTTTGCCAGCTAAACATATGACCTGGCCTAGGGGAAGGTCATGGTCTAGTGGAAAGCACATGGCAGGGGTACGAGCTAGAGGGTCTTAAAGGTCCCTTCCAACCAAATTTGTTCATGGTTCTGTCATCTCTCCAGAACATGCTTAAAAGAAATACAGAGGTTACACAGAGACTTGAAGGTTTACAATGTCTAGAATAAAATCAGAAAATCTGTGCCTTGATATATTAAAGATAAGTCATTTGAAAAGCAGATACAAGGATACAATTTAAAATCAATGTAAAAGTGTATTAGAAGCATAAAATGGTTTGAGTTGGAAAAGGCCTTAAAAACTGTCTTGATCCACCCCCTGCTATGGGCAGAGACACTTTCCACTGTCCCAGGTTGCTCCAAGCCCTGTCCAGCCTGGCTGTGAACACTTCCAGGGCTGGGGCAGTCACAGCTTCTCTGGATGAGACTTAGATAGGGTTTATATGAAAATCTAAGGTACAGAAAGATGGAAAACCAACCTTGCTAAAGAACATGAAAAAACCTTGTGAATACATTGGAAATTGGAGGAAGTCGAGGGAAAAGGCAGTTCTCCTTAGCAGAGTGAAGAGAATAAATCACAGATCCCATACTTAATAAAACTGCTGAGTGTTACTGTGTTTGATCATGGATCTTCTGAAGGAACCAAAATCCCTTTGTACTTGCTGTAGGAATAATTTTGGCAATTAACAGGTCTCATTTGAAAACAGTGAATAGTGTTTTTTTCCCATCTGAGACCAGTGTAGACTGGCATTTTCCTGGAAAACAGGTGTGTGGGACTGAGAGGCTCAGATGCGAAATTTTTTAAAACACTGGTAGTTTAGAAATTAGGAATTTGCAAACATTTAAATAAGTATATTTGTTGCACTGGATTGAAGCAGTTTAGGTAAGGCCAGATTGCTGTGTCTGACCCAAACAGGCCGTGTAGCAAAACGAGCAGTGGAGAGATGTGGAGAGTAACATTGTGGTCTGAAACAAAACTGCTGTTTCCTAGATAAATCTGGTTTCTAAATCCAGGTTTTATTTCATGCAAAGGTTAAAATTAAGTTTTCTCTTCTAGTAAAAGCACAGACCTGTTTCAAAAAAAGGATTCTGTGGCAAGAAAGGGAGGTCACAAATGTTTTTTAAATTTTTGGCCATCAGTGTGTCACAAATTGCCAAGACCTGGGTTTGAAAGTTCTGTTCCCTTCACACTGACAGTAACCATAAAACCTAAAGAAGATAATTTTTTTGTGTTTTATGACCTTGTTGCACTCCCACAGAGCTATTGAGTGAGGATTGAGAAAGGACTCTAACCCCAGGTACTTGGGCACGTTAATAAGGAAGGCTGAGCTCACCCTCTAGGTTTGCTCGTTTTTATGGAATCATGGAGTTTTTTGGGTTGGAAAAGACCTTTAAGGTTAAATCCAACTATCAGATTGCCAGTTCCATCAGGTTCACCATCAAACCATGTCGTCAATTTTTATATGCATTTTTATTTTTTAGCACTTCCAGGTATAGTGCCTCTACCACTACCTTGGGCAGCCTGTTCCGGTGCTTGACCCTGAACAAATTCTTTCGAATATCTAATGTAAACCTCCCCTGGCACAACTTGAGGCCATTTTCTAAAATGAAAGGTTTAGTTAATAGCCCATTTTAGCAACAACAGCAGCAACAAAATTACACAGTCAGTTCCATAGACTTTGTGCAAACCTGGTGTTCCCTAAGTGCTGCATACTCAAATGGAATTACATATTTCTTTTTAAGAGCAGGAGATCCAATTTCTGTGCCATTCGATGGGTTAGATTTGGTACTGGCAGCTTATCAAACATTGAGAGCACTGAGAGAGAGAAGTGGGGGGAAGAAAAAAACCCAAGAATTGGTAGCAGAAGATGTTTTGGCAGTTAAGAATTTCTCTTGTAGCAGAATTGTTTCCAGGACGCCAGGGTTGATGTAGTTACAAAGTGAGCATGTGTTTTCTTTCCTCTTCAACTGGTTAATCAGTGAGGTAGGAAAACTTTGCTTTGTATGTAAGCAGTGTTACATCAGTTATTTTTAGTCTGCACTTGATTGTCCATGTGGCTCTTTTTAGCTATTTAGGAGATACCTGGCATGCAAGAATTCATATTTGCTTTGTGGGTTTTTTTAAGGTCACATGGTATTTTTTTAAATGACAGCCTAGACTATTAACAGCTCTTTTTGTTTGATTTTTCTTTTTTTTTAATGTGTTTGTTTCTCAGAGAGATAAACCAGCTTTGTTGCTTCAAGTTTCAAGCTCATCTCATGTGGGATGTGAATTTCTTTCACTGTTTGCACAGAATTTTTCCTTTGTTGGTATAATACATATTTTTTTTTCTATATACTAATGATATACTGTCATGCAAATGAATTTGGAATAAATTAAAGTATTAATTTTCTCCCAGAGTATATTCAGCTGTAGGATTCCATTGTGAGATCTATTTTCAACTGGAGTTTGGAACCTGGAATAAGGCGGCACTGAATTAAATCTAGTTGCCAATTTTAAAGGGGGACAGCTCACATAAAATCACACCCATCTCCAAAATATGTTGGTCTATTTAAAATCTGGAGGAGTATGATGAAATCTGTACTTGTGTGGTTTTCCTTTGTATATTTGATTGTACTCGGAGTTAAATTTTTTTCTTGATTGTTTTTTTCCCTGCACAACAATATTTTGAGAAAGAAATGCCATTTTTTAAAAAACCACAAATATTGGCTGTGCATTTTAGAGGCAGAAATAACAAAAATAGTGTTCAGGTCATTAGTGAAAAACACACTTCGTAGAGCTCTATTGTTATGCTAAATTAAATAGTTTGAAGTTTAACTGATCCCCTTAAAAATGAGTTGATGATTTCATACCCCCTAATGATACATGTATTTATTTCATATTGAGATTTTAGAAATTAGGATTAAGAAAACACTTTTTGGGCACAGTTGTCTGATGAATTAATGAGGTACTCAGCTTCTTTCTGAATGTGTTTGGGTTCTTCTGGTGCTAAAGGTTGTATGCCACTTGATAAGATCTGGATGATCACTTGTGAACTACTAAAATTTATTAGGATGTGGTTTTCTATCCAGATTCATGATCCTTTATTGATTTGGGACAATGACATGGCATGGAAAATGCTGTGCTCAGGTGACTTTGGTCATCATTGAACTGTTTCTGTATCTTGGGGCTTTCTAACTTGTTGGAAAGGGAGGGGAATCAGTTTGACAAATCCACACTGGCATTTACTTGTTGCTTTGTTATCCCTTCCTGGCTGGAAAATGTAGCCAGAGTCAGGATTCTTTCTGACTGGTGTCCTCTTCTTTCCATCTCTATTTTTTTTTTCTTTTTTTTCTTTTTTTTTTTGCAAATGCTTTCTTTTTTTTTTTCTTTTCTTGCCAGTTACCATTTTACCATTTTCAGCAGAACAAGAACTGCACTGACCTTGAGTGATGTCTCTGTGCTTTATTTTCCACTCTGTCCTCAGCTATTTAGTTATTCCATTATCTGGAGCAATCTAGTTCTTCTTTGTGGAGGTTTGAGTAGTTCTTCCAGGTTGCTGCTTAGCCTAGTAAGGGAATGAGGAATTTTTTTTTGCTACTTCTGCTGGAAGTTTACTAATTATGTGGTTTAATAGAGAATGTAGCATCAGAGCATTCTTTTTCAGGACAATACTCTCATAACTCTACTTACTAGATTTTTCTGTGTGTTGTTCTGGTTACTTGCTCTTATTTTGCTTCAATTCCCAGTAACGTATGGATAGAATTTCTCTGTTTCTATCAATTTGAATCCAAGGCACAGAGCAGGACATAAGGAACACCCTTTCCAATATTCAACTCACAATGAAATATCTTAGGGTGTCTGGAGCACACGGGTACCAGGTATGACCCCATACCAAGAGGAAAGTCATCACCTCTCTGAATTAGGTGCTGGAGGCCAACGAGGAACACTCACAGGTCTAACAAAGATACCACTAAGAAATCTTTGAGCAATTAGATCCTTTTAAAAAAATGTTTATTCGCTTTCTCTGTGGCTACAATGAATTTCTTTGATCAACTCCACAGAAGGCTTTGGAATTTATTTGTGGTTTGTCAGTGTTATGTTCAAATCACCAAGCAGCTTCCAAGGTTCATCTTGATAGAGCAATTTCATGTAACTGGAATACACTGGCAATCAAAATCAGAGAGACAAGAAGGATGGAAATATTTTCCAGTGTTGACTAAAAGCAAGCAGTAAGCTTGAAGCATTACTTAACAATGTAATGAGAAATGTCAGTTCAAGCAAATACTTCTTTTTTTTTTTTAAACAGAATTTGTTTTCTTTGTTGTGTTGCAGAAAAAGAAACGGTGGCTAACTTGCACAAGTGAACCAGGACAACCCAGAATGTAAGTCAAAGAGGAATGCTCATTTTCCTATTTTATAAGACTATTGGTCAGCTTTCCTATAAGACATCCCTTTAATTAAAGGCCATCTGTTTTCCTCGTTTCCTTGTTTGTGAGTGCAGTTGGTAGAACTGTCTGGATTCCCTGTTTTTGAGCCACTTGTCTCAGGGTGAGTGGCACAAGGTGGATCTTTCCTCTCCCTTTGTCATCACTGTGTCAAGGCACAGAGGCATTCAGGGCTGGGTCGTGTCTTCTTGCTGCTGTTGCAGCTGTGGTGATCTAGGGATGTGAAGAGGAGAGGTTGGAAGGTAAGAAGGACTGGAAAGGGATTTTGGCTTCCAAAAGTTGTTAGTATTGTCTGTAATATCAGCTGGTGTAAGAAAAGCTTGGACCTTACTTTGAGGCTGCTGTATTTTGGCTGAGTATTTTGGAAGACGTTTAAAACATTTACTTGGGTACTCTAAAAGTTCATGGTTTGATGGGGCTTGGAGCAGCCTGGTCTATTAGAAGGTTTAGCACAAGAGTTTTTCCATTTTGCTCAAGAGGAGCAGCTTGTTCTGCAGTGGCATTTTGCATAGCAAGCCTTACAGAGCATCTTCCTGATCCACTTGTAGAGTTCAATGGCACATTTTAAAGAGAGAGGCTTCCAACTGTCTTGAACAGAGCATGTTCTATGTGAGAACAGCATCTACATTGCAATTGTAATAACAAAACCAAAGGTGATTCTGAACCAGCTAACAAGTGGACTCATTATAAGATGATGTGAGGTTTTCTGTATATTGTTGACTCAACTCTAAAATTTCTATAACTCTGCAAAGTGCGTCTCAGCTTGTTTACTAAGTGAGAAGCGTATTTTTAATGCATAGGTTTTGAAATTATCAGTGACTCCAGTTTTTCCAACAGCATTTGTGGGGTGTTCTACTTTAATTTAGTTTTTAATTCAATTTTAGTTTAATTTAGTTTTTTTTTTTAAGTTTTAATTTAATTTTACTTTTATGGATGCCATTTTAATCTATACCTATATCTCTCTTTTTAATTTTTTTCTGTTGGAAAAGTTATTAAGTAATTCTACAGAGTTGCTTTTTATAGACACTCAATATTTAAAAAAAAAAAAGTGTTAGAGCATGTGTCAGGCATCTGCAATTCCTTCAGCATCATGTTTTCCACAATGATTTAATAGCTATTGAGTCTCCTCAAATATCTTTGTTTCCAAGACCTATTTTATGGTAATAAATCATCTGGGCTGTAAAATTCTTGAAATGATTCAGTAGGACAATTGTTTCCTTAGCACATTCCCTGAGAGATCATAGATAGAAATGGAAAAGTCCTTAGCCAGGTCAGCTTTTTCCCTGCAATACATGTGGTCAGTGCTGGAAGTGATAAAAAAGTTGCCAACATTTGTTCTGGTGAACTGCAGTTCTCCAGTGTTCCGTGTTCATTTCTTGCTAATTTACAGTCAGTTTTCTGTTAGAGGTACTAAATTACGCTGAGAAATCCTGAGCTAGATGTAGAATAAAAGATTTGTCATGAGGTGATGGAGCTTCTCATCTTAAAAAAGGTCTGTCTCAAAATTCATATAAAAATACCAATGAAATTACCCAAGACTTCCTGTATTTCCTCTTCAGTTGCACCTGAGGGTGGGGTCTGTCCTCGGGGTAGAGGTTGATTTTATAAATTGCCAGGTATGTGAGGGTGGTTGAGATGCCAGGTCTGTCAGTCTCTGCAGGGTAGTCATGCGTTACGTAATCCCTTGTGGCTTTCTGACACCTGGAAAAGGCTGTTTAAATTGGCCATTGCTGACTGGGAGCAGGCCAGGAGGGAATTAGCCAGGAGTCCGTGAGGAGTTCTGTCTATTCAGTAGCTCATCTAGAACATCCCCTCTGCAAAGACAGAGGAGGTGTGGTTTTGGTCAAAACTCAGCACATCTGGAGTTCCAGGTAAACAACCAGCAGGTTAGAGCAGAATTCAAAGAGAGATGGTATCCCTTGACCAAAAGTGTGTATCTCTGTGAATTACTGCTGGCTTCTTTCTGTGGTGGTTTCCAAGTTGAACATCAGCTACGGCAACAACCTCTGTGCTTGCCCAGAGGAGCTGTGGCTGCTCCATCCCTGGAAGTGTCCAAGGCCAGGCTGGATGGGGCTGGAGTACCCTGGGATGGTGGAAGGTTGGAACATCAACCATGGAAGGGGGGTTGGAAAAAGATGGTCTTTAATGTCCTTCCAAATCCAAGCCTTTTTATGATACTTGAATCATCCTTTAGGTTTCATGCGGAGGACAACAGTAAGTTCCGGTTGTAATTCTTCACATAAACGTTTCCTTAGAATAATCAGGCTTTGAGATCTGGGATTCTTGATTCTCTTTCCTGCCTCAGCACAGGAAGCAAAGCTTAGCAGCTTCCCCAAGGTTTAGAGCAGATTAATGTATAAAATTAGATTAAATCTCTTATATTAGTTTTAGAAAAGGGAGCCTTGCATTCCTACAAGCAGAGAATTCCATTTAAACTGTGCATTTTCATCAGGTGCTTTTACTGCAAGACATAAACCTTCATGTTTTAAATTATGTCCTTTAAAATGATCCTAAAGAACTTCTGTTACAGTCACAATAGAGAACAACCTCTGCACTTAAGAGATGGACTCCAAAATTTCATCTGCCCTGTAGGATCTTGGCAAGAGTACTCTGTGTCATGGCATTGTATTGATTCCAGTTTATGTCTTACAGAAAGAGCAGTTGTACCATGCACACAGACATATTTAGGGTTGGTAGAAGTATTTTCTGTCATAGCCCTATTTGAATGGTTGGTTGGCTGTGCGAGGCTGGTCTTAAAATGGACCAGATGATCAGAAGCTCTTCACTGGCTGAAGCAGCATTCTGCTAACTCACGTAGATTCCACAAAGTGGCTTTGTCAGTCGTGTTTATCTCTTGGATCTGTGAAGTAAGGATACCAGGGCTGCTTCAGATCCCAGGCACAACAATAAATATTAATATTTTAACTCTTCATCAGTAAGAGCCCAATATCTGACCTCAGGAGGAGCTCACTCGTGGCTCATCTCTGAGCAAGTAGGTGTCTTGGAGTATATTCCCCTTTACTCTGAACAAGAAGGAGGGTTTGAAAAGAAAATTACAGGCAGCAAGGGTAAAGAAAGCCATTTTCCTCTTCTGAGAAGGTCCACAGGCATGGATGGCATAAAAGGAGACAAACCCTGAAGAGGTCAGTGTTGTTGGAAGTGAGGGGAGCAGCCATTCACACAGGCAGTGGGTATTCAAAGAGAAACTCTCCATTTGACAGTGCTGTCTTCTAGATGATTTAGAAGCATAAAAACACAAGGTGGTTCTAAAAGAGGGATTTTAATTTATGTCAGATGTGAAAGTACCTGTAAGTTTAATGTGTGCTCTGCAAAAAAAGAGGAGCTTGCTAAGACCAGTTCTTAGATTTCCTTTTTGTGCTTGTCTCTGTGGTGAGGCAGCTCCACACAGAAACTCTGGCAGCACCATGGACACTGAGAACCTTTTATGTGTCTTTGTAGGAGCAGTCCTTGTGCCACATGAGCTGTGTGCTGGAGTGATCTGTGTTACTCACTGCACTTCATGGGGCTAAAGGATGGTTTGTCAGTGTTTCAGATAATTGCCTCATTTCTGCCTGCAGTGGAGTGTATCTGAACAGATAATACATAAAATGCATTATACATGGTATTAGTGTGGGAAATAGAAGCATCATAAATATATATATTTAGTAGCATCTTAGCTATTTCAAATTTCATAGTTTCCAAGCAATGTTTTCTCTCTTCATAATATGGAGCTCTTCAAATCTGTATTCAGTGTGCCCATATGAAAAGGAATTTGCCTTTAGATAAAAATTTAGGACTTTCTTCTTTTTTCCTGTTTTCTTGGCTCTGAAGCACTAATTCCTCTTAATTTTACGTGTACAGAGGAGGATATAATGGGTGAGATACCGCATCAGGAAAAAAGAAAGTCTGCACAGCCCAGAATTAACACTTAAATCTATGTGGAGAACCTTGTTGGAGTATAAAAAGGATTTAGGTTTTTAAAATGGAAGAATGGAAAGACATAGAGATGAAGCCTGGAGATCTGTGTGTTGTTTGTGCTTCTCATCTGTTGCATAAGCTTGGACAAGCTGCTTTGCATTTTCCTGCTTCATTTCTCCTGTCAGAGATCTGTGTGTTTTACTTGCTGTTGTTAAAGCACTTCAAAATTTTGAATTAGTATTATCATGGACTTCTCAAAGCTCACTTAAAATCCATTTCCTCCTCACTTACGCTTTTCTAAGGACAAGAATAAATAGAAATTTATTTTTTTCCCAAATGCTATGGATTGTCTGATATTCTGCAGCTGTTCAGGGCCATATTTAACTGATCCTTTCCACTGTCTGAGCATCCTCTGAGCAGCTCCAGATCCAGAGTCCTGTTGGGTACATTGTTTCACTAATTCTCTTAGGGACATGGTCTGCCAAGAGGTGTTTCCTTCTTCGTTGTAATCGGCAGCCTGGAATTTCCAAAGCTCCTGGTGTAACAGAGCTTCACAGGCTGATCTTCCACAGAAATCAGCCAGAGCCTGGAGCACTGTGTGTGGGTGGCTGATGTGGGTGATGCTGGAAACTCAGTTTGTGTCCCCCAAAGCACTTGCCAGGGTGTCAGTGCTCTCTGCAGCATCCTCAGGTGTGTGGCACAGCACTTCACCATCTGTGCACCTCCTGGTCCTCACAAGTGCAGGGCTGATATTCCTGTGTCACACTGGGGAACAGCGAGCGTGGAACTCAGTGCAGGGAGACGTTCTCGTCCTCAGGTGCTGCTGCTGCAAATACGTGAAGTGAATTCAAGCAGGAATTAGAGGTTGTGGATGCAGTGGTTAAGCAGGAAAGTGCATCGATCCTGCTCAACCAAGTGTTCCGGAAATTTAGTTTACAGAGTGTTAAATCACTGCCATTAGAAGAAACCCCTCTCCAGTGAAACATCCGTGCTCAGAAGCAGCTGCCACACTGCTGGGCAGCTCTGCGTTCTCCATTTAAAACGTTACCAGCATCCTGGCAAGGCTCCCAGGGACGGAGCTGAGGAAGTGGATGGTGTAAAAGCAGAACTCTTTGGGCTTTTTGTTATGCCTCGATCCGTCAGCCTTGCTGTGACTGTGCTGTGACAGAGCATCTGCATTCTGCGTCTGGAGGCACGGAGAGTGAGCTCCTGAAGGATGGCTGCTCATCCCTGTGCTTCCGTTCAGGGGTGTTAAAAGCCCTGCAGGCTGTACACAAGCGAGCTGTAATTTATTTTAATTAAATACAATAGCTGCATGCACGCTGCAGAAGGGATAAGACAGGGATTCCCCACCTCTGATTTATCGTCTTGCTGTTTGGATTTCTTTGCCATTGTCTTCCCACTCACAGATTCGTGCAGGGATGTCTCATCCTCTCCCTCCTGTGCTGTTAGCAATGGCATCTGTCTTTCAAAATACGTTTTTTCTTAAATTTTTCTATTGTAGAGAAGCCATTCTTGCTGTGTACAGCAGAGCTGTCCCTGCCTTCCTGACACACACACACACACCTGTACAACATATATTTTAATCAGAGAGCTGCAGGAAGCAAAATACCCATCCCTTGGAAGCCTTCTCGTAGCCGATTTTTATTTTTTGAATTAGGGAGCTGGGAGTACCCACCCTTGGGGCTGGCAGGCAGCCTGGCAGGAAGCTGGACAGACTGGCCTGCCGGCCAATCTTGTTGCCTTTTATAGAGCTTTTTGGTGAAATCAGCACATTTCCATGCAATTGGTGCTTTGCAGCGCAAAATAGTTGTGTTTGGGAGGTTTTTGGCCAGCTCTGGTTTTCTTCTGCAGCTTGTGACTTTGGGAAATGGTTGACTAATTTTAATAATTACTAGAGCTGATTTTGTGAGAAGAGAGGAGGTGTTTCTGTGGAGGAAAATCCTCTTGGAATAATGTTCCTCAGCTGATGTGAGGGATTGCCTGATGCCTGGCACTGTTGGGGTCGGTGAGCTGGCTGGCAGCGACCTCACAGTCCCCATCCACAACTCTTGCATGACAACTCTTCCTGATCAAATTGCTGCACAGGGTTTTTTCTTTGAGTGGCTTACTTGAGGAAATCCAAACCATGTAGGACCTGGACCTCCCTCTCACCTCTTCTGGTAGGGCACAGTAAGAGCAGTCAGTGGGGAAACACAACCTGGAGAAGCAGCAGAAGCCTTTGGGTCTGGAGGGCAGCGTGTAGCTGTGCTCCAGCAGGAGTCATGGGATTCTGGCCTTCAGTCATGGAACTGCTGGGAGGAAGCCAACTTGCATTCCAAGGTTGGAGGTTGAATGATGTTGGCATTTTCTGGACTTCTTCAGTGTTTGATGTAAAACCCCTCAAACCCACTGGCACAGCAGAACCATCCATCCAGCACTTGAGACAGATCAGGCTGATCTTGAGTGTAGATTCCTTTTTAGTTCTCTTCAGTTTATGGATCTGCCTTCTTGGAAGGTTCTTTAGATTATGAAGCATTTTGAGGATCTGAGTTTACAATGAATCACAAATCAGCAGTTCCTTAAAAAGAATGTCAAGTAAAACCAGTCTTCGCTTAAATTGTTGCTCCTTTCAGAGTAAACATGAATGTGACCTGGATTCTTAGGAGCAGCTCATGTTGTGGCCTTTGAGTATTCCTTAGAATGGATCTGATGTTTACACAGACATAAATAATAATCTGGGTAATTTTTCTGAGCTCCTCTTAAATGGAGTGCCATCCACCAGGGGAGGATACATTTGAAAGTGCAAAAAGACTTGATATGTTTGGGTTTTGTTGTTGGCTGTTGGAGATCCAATATTTGTACGGTTGCTGTGTGAAATCTGAGTTTGTAAATCCCATTGGAGGAGAACTCAGATGATAACCGAGAGCACCAGTGAAAAAAGCAAATAGGAAAATTCTCCTATTGTGTAATTAGTTTGAATAAGTTTAGTGATTCTTGTGTACATGGAGTGTAACTTCACAGGATCCCCATCCAGGTACACAACAGATAACTAGTTCCTCAGAAATCAAAGGAAGTTTAATCTCAAAAAACTTACATAATAGGAAACCATGGCCTTTTTATCCAACCGCTAAGATGGTTAAGCGAAAATCTAATATTGACTTAATTTCTTAGTCTGGCTTTGGGTGTGAAAAGTATCTCTACCAAAATGAAACATGCCTGTTTTTAAAGAAATGTACTTATCTTCTTCTCCAAAAAAGTATGTTTGCCATGAGCCTTAGCAAAAGGTGACTCTTTTAACTCCCTTTGTGCTTTCTGTTTTCTCCTTCTGCTCTGCTCCAGTGCTTAAGGTGCACGAGGAAACTGTCTCAAAACGTGGCTGTTGTTAGATAAAATTACACTGAGATTCAGGCGTTCAGAGCTTGCAGGAGTCAAGTCTGCAGAATGGTTTTTTTCCATACCCAAGAAGTGTGAGTCAGATTTTGCTAAATGAGTCAAACTTGTCCTCGGATTCGTTTAAGACACTGATGGATGTATAAATTAGACCAGTGTTATTACTGTGCACAGGAGTGGTTTCTGAAGCTGATCTAGTTTGCAGTGTCCCTGTGAGTGCTGGGGGGACAGGATGGACAGAGGTGATGAGGAAGTGCAGAAATTCAGGTTTGCCTGGGAGCCCAGGAGGGGCTGGGAATCCTCCTGTAGCACAGAGGGTGGACACAGGTTCCCTTTAGCTCATTGCTCCCATGGGAGCCATCCAGGGCCTGAGAGGTGGTTAATGTGGGTGTGCTCATCCTGGGTGATGCTGCTCAGCTGTGCCTTCCTCCTGACAGCCCCACAGACTCAAGGATGGGCATTGTCCCTGGGACTGAGAAGAACTGTGGCAAAACCCTACTCAGCTCATCCCCTGGGAGATGTGTTGAGCTTCCAGATGCCACTCTCACAATGAGCAGTATTCTAATGCCTTCCTGGAAATAAATGCCTTTCCACATGCTTTCCATTCCTTATGCCAACATTCCTGTGCATGAAGCTGTCCTCCCAGGTCAAGCGTCTGGAGCTGCCACCCTTCACCAGGATGTGACTCCCGCATGGTTTGCTGGCTGTGTCATGCAGGAACACTCCCTTTCCTCGGAAGGAACTACATGACCATTAAACCTCGAGCCACAAGCACCTTCCAAGTCTCAGTTTCTTCTCCTCTGTTCCCATGTTTAACCCTCCCTCCCAGAACTCTCTCTTTGGATTGTGACTTTTTGACCGGGAAGTGAATTTGATGGCTCCATTCTCAAGTGTTGCTCTTTGACTGGCCACAGTCAACAAACATCCTAATATTGTGCTCAGAAAAGTGACTAATCCCTCCTGTGTTGATTGAACTGGTAGACAGGCATGCATTTACTTTCCCTATTCCTGTGTGTAATCAACCTAGAAAGAATTTTTGAATTTTGCTTTCTTTCTGCAGTTATTTTGGTGGGGACCCAGGGGAAGTGAGTGATGGAATTCAAATGTAGCAGTTGAAAGATTTTTGTCATGACTTACTTGTGGTACAAAGATGGGTTGGCAGCATCAGATACGTGATATGTACAATCCCTTGGAGGTCCCTGGATGGTTTTAATTCATCTGTAACTCAAACCAGCACTGAGTTGTCTTCACTGTCAGTAAGAAGGTCGTGTTTTCGAAATTTATTTGGTATAGATCATTCAGATCTTCATTATCTGTTCTAAAAGGTTTTGATTTGTAAGATGATGATTGTAGAAGAGTAGAATTCAGAATTCCAGCAGCAATTCTGTCACTTTTTTGGTTTTTGGTTTTTTTTTTTTTCCTTTAGTTTAATTCTGGCAAACTTTTGTGAAACAGAGTCTTTAAAAGGTGCTCTGTGCTTTTTTACTCCTTTTCTGTCTCATTCCTGACTTGTTCCATCTACATGGCTGTGACTCCATTACCTTCCTTCATCTCCAATCTGCCAGTAATTTCCGAGTTAATTAGCAAGAAATTGACAGCAACAGGTTTGAGATTTTTTCATGCAAAGATTTCATTCTGGGAAACTCTGTGTTCCAACTGGAGAAAGTATCTTTTGCCTGAGGGAATTCAGAAGTCTGCTTCCCTGTCATGCTGACCTGCAAAGCTGTTTCTCTCTCGGATGCTCATGTAAATTTTTATTTCTAAGGAATTTAACAAGATTCACCACTGTCAGCTGCTCAAGGATGTAGTTTAAAGTAAGCCTGTAATTTTTTGGCACCTGTAGCTGAGTAAGATAAATGCAGTACTGATCCATACCAATAATCTAGTCACTGTTGTATGGGTGCAGAGTCTCCCAGAAGGTGTTTTGTGTACATGAGTGCTGTATCCTATTCCCTGCAGATGGTTAGGGGTGCTGGAGTGATTCCAGAGAAGACAGGTTTATAATCAGCACTCACTTTTATTCATGATTTTGCACCACTTCCTGGGCAGTATGATAAACAGTTACTTGAAAAAAAAAAAAATAAAAAAAAGAAATCTTTTTATCTTGTTTGGAATCTTTCTTGGGGTTGCTGCCCCACATGCTAATGACAGATCTGGCTGTTTTGATGTACAGGAAAATGCTTGAGGATCTGGTGTTTAAAGACTATGAAAAACCACTTTAGGGAGTACCAGTTGTATTTTCAACCACATACATTATTGCTCAGCTCTATATATGTGCCATGTCTTCTCAGACAGTACAGAGAAATCTGTCTTCATTGAATGTGTGTGTCACTTTAAACACAGGAATAAAATCACATTGTTCTGAAACACTGGACAGTATCACTAACCCCATGTATAAAATTCACCCAGTTGATTCATATTTTGTTGCTACAGTGTGTGAAATAGAATTGAGGTTTCTGACCCCTAAGAAAATGAATGGCTGTTATGGTTTTGTTGTCTGCACACGTAAAGTCTGTGTTTCACCAAGTGTTTGTCAAAAGGGTGTAGAGTCCTTCGGTATTTAAAAGAGGGCATCACATTAAAACTGGGCTCGTACCACAGTGTCTTTTTTTTCTCTCTCCTCTTTTCCATTTTTGGGTCAGATGATTCAGGTTTTCCTCAGTGCTTTTAACCTTTTGCCATCTGAGTGAGCAGCTCAGGGGACAGCAGAGCTGTGAGGCCATCACTGAAAAAAATGCCTCTGCTGGGAGAGCTCTGTTTCACTGTCTCACAATGTTTGCTTTCATTTCTTAGCCCTTTGTTACTCTCTATTTTTCACTCAAGTGGCATCCTGGTAAACATTCCTCTTATTCTTTCACCTCTAACACTTTCCCCTTCTAGTATAGAAATCCATGTGTGAGATAGAGGGGAGAAAAAAGGGTTTGTGGCTCGTATAATTTATCAGCTTTTCATCAAAATGTAGATTTAATTGCTGGCAACAGAGCAAAAAAACAGACCATTACTTTCTTACTGTCACTTGGACAAAGATTTCCATACTTTGCTGGATGTTACATCATAAAATCATCCTCGTATTTTCTTCCCCAAGTAATAAAGTGAGTGAATGCTTTAACTTCCTTTGTGAAATGCAGGAGAGAATTTCCAGTGCACTTGTGGGCTGCCCCATCTTCTAATATTTTGAATTACATGTTAAAACATTCATAGGGGTGTGCAAGTGTACAAGAGCATGTTGCAGAGCAGTCAATAGCAGGATTATTTGGAGGCAGAGTGGTAGACATAGCAGAAATATATTTGAAAATACCCTCCTGATAGTTCACGTGGTTCTTGTACAGTACAGAAGTTCTTCACTGAGCAGACCTGAGGCAATTTTGTTTGAAAAGCAGAGGTTAAATTCTGATTTAAAAATGGATTTATGTCCTCACGAAGACAAAGTATTTTATCTTGTTTTAAACATCATAAATCTGCCGAAGGTAGCAGACCCACATTGCTGCAAGTGAAAGCTGAATTTGGTCCTTCTTGTTCTGTGCTTTTTAGTCATGTGATAATCTTTCCATAAATTGTGTACTTGAAAGGTTTTCTTACTTCCTGCTTTTACCAATCAGATCATGTAAAATGCAGATGAGCCCAGCTTCTGGTTTATTAAGCATAAGCAAAGCACCCCCTCTAAATCCCCTTTGGTCACACCAGCCCTGTTTTCCCCTCATTTGGAAAGAAGACAGCAAGAATGACAAACTTTGACTAATAAAACGAAGTTTTTTTGTCTCCTCCCTTTCTTATTCTGACCTGTACTTTGCTTTCGTTATAAAGCAAATGTAGAAATGACCGTGTGGGAGTGGTGAAACTGCAGCAGAGAAACAAAAACTATTTGGATTCATCCGAAAGCTGTTCATTTGCTTGCTCCTCTTTTTATTAACGGCTTGAAATGTGCAGCCTGTCTTGTTCTGACTACGTGTCTGTCAGCAAGAGCAGAGGTAATTCTTCGTGTGTCTCTTTCCTTTTAATAGTGCTTTAATTTTGCCAGAAAAGCTATTTATATCTTTATGATTATCTGTTATTTTAGCTACTTTAAATATGTGCATAGAGCTGCCTGATGGGCATGCTCTGTCGATCTGGACAAGCTCCTTTTCCAGTAACTTTTGTGGGGTTTTTTGAGTAAAGAAAGAGGGGGGGTGGGAGTTAGATTCAGATCCATATTTTACAGGTGGAAATCCCAGCTCTCTTCACTGGAAGTTACAAAGCAGCTTCCAGCAGACATCAGCAGCCAGAATTCAGTCTGTAATGGGTTTTTGCTTTAATCATCCACATCTACCACGATGAACATCTCTCTGTGCGGTTGGTGTTGCCAACACTTTTGTGTTCGGGAAAGTACATTACTGTAAACTGATGAGCGAGTTCTTGTTGCTGTTTGCTCTGGCGGGGTGGGATATTTTTAGAAAGTCAATTCAGAAGTGTAGAACTTCCTGAAACTTTCTTGTGAATTTGCTTCCAACTGAAAACGCGGTACTGGCAGCGTTTAAGTTCCGAGAGGATCGCTCTCCCGAGGCACGGGAAGTGTTCCTGGTCCCTGGCTGCGAGTGCAGGTTGTTAGAGTTATGAGACCAGAGGTATGTTAACGACCAAAGAAAACTTTGGTTTGGCTGGTGGCTGAAGCAGCACTGGCAAAAAAGCCTCTTAAAATATCGCCGGGTAATTTTGTGCTCCTTAACGCCTTTACAAGGTTTTTTGCGTGGGGGAAGGAAGGAAGGACAAACGGAAATCCTTTATATTTTGCTAACACTACCTTAAATAGCCACTTCTAGAGCTATTCCAGAAATTTTACTGGGTGTATTTCTGTGTTCTTCACGTGAAACATTTCCAGGAGTGTTACTCCTGGAAGGTCTTGGCTCTTCTTGTGTAGCACCAACAAACGTGGTGACTCTGAATGTGTGTCTGTGCAAGGGGGAGTTGTGGCTCTGTGGGAAGTGGCAAGATGACAAGTTTAAGGAAAGAAGGACCCTCTGATACATGCCCTGGTTTTAAAAGAGTATTGCCAAGTGTTTAATGATATGTGTAAGTGTGGCTTCTGATGTTTGCATTAATTTCCATGGCTGCAATATAGGTCAGTTTGTCTCTGAAAATACAGATTTTCTGAAGTGCTTGGTGAACTTCATGTTTGTCAGTCCAAGGACTTGGAAGAACAGCAGTCAGCTGTATTGAGGAGGGAAAATGTACATCAGAACCCTTAAATTAAAGGTTAAAATTAGAGTTCTCTGCCTGTGATCTTGGGCATGTGATTGCATTCTTCCACGTTGCAGTTTCCTATCTGGAAAATCAGGATTAATAATACCTCACGGTAGAGGTGGTGCTTAGGGATGCGGTGTAGTGGTGGACCTGGCAGTGATGGGTTAATGGTTGACTCAATGATCTTGGAGGGCTTTTCCATCCTTAATGATTCTGCTTGTATTTCCTTATGTGAAGGAAACGGAATTAATTCATTACTCTTGTTGTCTCAGCATAATCTGTAAGAATCAAGAATTGTTACAGTCAGGAATTCTTCCAAGTGACGGTAAAGGTTTGACAAACAAGACACGATAAGTTACAATTAATGGTTAAACTCTATTCCTATAGCAGCTCATGCCAGTACTCTGATTGCTTCTGTTGAGTTGCAAGCTGATTAGAGCCTAAAATTAGGTTTGTTGAAGAGCAAGAAGAGTTTACATGAAGGGTAGTCATTACCATCAACTAAATAAGATTTTATTTAAATTAAAATTGTGCAGTAATAAATGGTAGGGGGGTGTAACTAGGTGATCTTGAAGTCCCTGCCTAGCCTGACACCTTCAGTGACCAACCCAAGATGACAAAATCCTCACCAATAGATTTGCCAGCATGGCAGTTGTGTTCAATGATGTAACTACATGTGGTTTTTAAAAAATCCTTTTTAATGTGCATTTCTCCACGCTTAAAAAATAACTCAGCTCTTTGAAATTTGGATTTCAGCCTCTTTGGTCAAAAAGCTGTGAAATGTGCTAACATACATTTACTGGGTGTACAAAGATGACTAAGGAGAAATGCAGTGTACACTAGGTAAGCAAGGTGATGCTGTCTTTTCTTGCTGCATTTAAGCTGGGATTTAAAGTGGCAGATCAGTGAATTGTTTTTTAAAATATTTGTAGTTTTACCACCCATTTCCAAGTTGTTCAGGGAGGAAAGGTTGGTCTTCTTTTTGCTGAAAAATGGACATGCGAGGAGCAGAGTTTTCCACTCCCTGGCTTGCTGGGTCAAAACGACAGTAATACATGGAGTTGTTCACAAGTTAGAAATTCTTCAGTAATTCTAAGCCCCTATGAAAACAAGAGATGGAAACTTCTGTAATGATTTGTGCCAGTGTTTTTAGCTGGCTTTTAGAACCAAAACTTTGCCATGAGTTTGCACCTACATGGCTGCTGAAGAACCTGCCTATTTTTTTCCCTTTCTTTCAACCCTCTGCTTAACCACAGCACACATCAAAGTATTACCAAAAAATTGAGCAAAGGAATTCATATCTGAAGAGCATTATCCATAGATGACTTCATGTTTATTCCAGTCTCCTTTATTTTGAGGTTCTGAAATGCTTCTGTAACTTTTTCCATTCACATCCCTGCCTTGAATTGAAGCCATGTTGAAAATGATTTTGCATTCTCTAATGAAAACTTCCAAAATTTATGTCCAGCTCCAGCAACACTTTACTGCTATAGCCCTTTTTTTGCTAATCTGCAGAAAGGAGCAAATGAAAATAAATAGAAGCTGGCATGTTTCTTCTTGTGCAGTTTTATTGGTGTGCATGTTTGTTCATTTGTCTCTTGACTTGTAGAATTCCATGATCTTACAAAGTGGTTTGCGGTTTGGTCTGAATTGGTGAGACTTTCCTATTTTTCACATTTCAACCATTTTTGACATTTTCATGCGATAGAAACAATGCAGCAGAGGAGCCACTGTTCTTTTAAAAATAGCCATTAGATACATTGGTGCCATCTCACTGCTTTAAGAAGATTTAAAGAGTATCTTGATAGATTTTTTTGAGCATATTTTAATGAAGATTTTTAGAGGCCATTCATTTGTATTCCCATGCCCAATTGTCCAAAGCTTGCTAACAGAGCAACAGACATATACCAAAATGTAGATTTTATGCATAACTCTGATAAGGATTCCTACAGCTCTTGCTGATTTTTATGTGGAATATCTGAGTTGCTGCTTTCAAGGGTTTACCCCTTCCCTACAGTCACCCATTATGTTGTTTTTATGCTTTGACTTAAAATGGGGGAGAATTTGGCTGTATCCTAAGCATGGGACTGAGCAGCAGCACATGGAACAGGGTTTGATCAGACCTGTGTGACTGCTGGAACATGTATTTGAGTGTGGTGGCACAGCCACAGCTCTATTTTCTTTTAAAAGCAGCACTCTGTGCTGTACACGCTGTAACAACAATAGCACTCTGAAGCAAGAGGTCACATTGATCCACACTGGAGTTCACTGGTTCTCAGACTTCAGCTGAGGTCAGTAATGAACTGAAACAACCTTTCCAGCATTTGCTTTTCCTAGTAATGGTACCAGTGGAGGAGCTGGGAACGGCCTCCTGGAGTTTTCAGGGAAACTCATTGTTCACATAAACCCTGAGAAGGAATTTCCCTTCCTTCTTGGCCTGCTAGGTATGCAGTGAACCATACAGTTTGCTTTAGCTACATACCATTTGCATTTTATTTTTGTTTTGTTTACTGACTTTCCACCCTCCAGAGTATCACTCCGTTGTTGTTTAGTCCACCTTTTGTCAGCAGCCTGGGATTTGTTACTGGTGTTCTGCAAGCCGTTGGTCGTGGAGAAAATGGAAATAGGTGTAAATTTCACCTGTATGGTTCCTTCAGGGGAATGGGCACAAGTGCTTTGGCTGTTTTGGGGCTGCAGATTGCCTGGGGCACATGTGGTTACATATTTTGTCCTGGTGGACCTCTGTGTGCTGGGACTTGCACTCCCAGGAGGGCATCGCTCTCCAAGGATGAAGGTGGCTTCTTTCTCATCTCTCTAAAGAAGATCTAAAGCTGGGCAAGAACAGCCCCAGCCCCTGGGATGCCAGGAGTCCTCTGCTGTTCGAGCTGGAGCTCTCTGGTGTGCGTGGTCTGGCCGGTGATGTCCGCGTGCAGACCTTGGGGTGGTGACACTGCGGTGGCCAAACACCAGAGCAGCCGTGTTGACTCTGGACTTGTGCAAAGACACAAACTGCTGTGCACAAGCCCTCGAGGCGCAGGTGCTGAGTTAGAGGAACAGGGCCACGTTGCTCTGGGATCCAGGCTGGATCCATGCCTCTCGAAAATACCATGGCCAAGGCAGTAAAACCACCCAAAGATGCCAGGAGCTGGCTTTGCAAAGAATACTATTGTTATTGATGGTTTTTCATTAACTAGGTTACTCCAGCTTCCTGTTACCAGACATATTTGAGAGTTGATTGTGCTGTATTGTATCAGAGTTCCTTTCTCCTGCTTTATGGTCCAGAAGTTCGGCTTTTCTTTTGAGATAGCATGAAGCTGTTTATTCAGTGTCCCTTGTGATACAAACATAGCCACATTGTTTTGAGACACAAATCTTCAGTATCACTGTGGTCACTGTATGAGCTTCTTCAAAGCTGGGTAAGATTGAGCAATTGGTTAATGTTCAGTGAGCAAAATTTCCTTTTTCTATACGGAACTTGCATCCAGCAGAAATGTGATGATAGGGCTGCATGACCACATTTAGTAAAACAGTCTCCTACCAAGGGTTCTTGCTGTTAAATAAATCAAAACATGCTATTTCACTGGGTGACTTGTGGAAAATTAAGTAAAAGTTTTATAATTGGAGCCTCCGCAAATGCTAAATAGCACATCACAATAAAATCTTTCAAGCCTCCTTACATAAATTGTTTATATGCTGCTAATCCTTTTTTACAATGAAAAGAGCGTTCAGGGGGCTTTTAGTATGGGGAATTTGTATAATCTTGTAGTTACTTACACATTTGATTTCTGTGGTTTGCCTGACAAACCTGGTGACAGTTTTTAAATCTGAAGCTCCTGCCTGAGCCCAGTTGGAAGTTTCTTGTGTGGAATTCTCAAATCTCATGTTACAACTGCAGAATAATCTGGATTACACTGACTGTGCAAAGGAAAGAAATTACACAAAATGCATTTTGTTGTCAGTCTTTCCAGAGTGAAATTTCATCCTTCTTTCTCAGTACCTTTGTCCCCAGCATTCTGCTAATGATCCTCTCCTTTTCACTTGCACACCAAGTCCTAAATCTTCGTTCTTGAATGCTTGCGTGTTGAAACCTGGGAGAGACCTTCTGTAACCTTAACCTTTACTTGCCATGGAGAGCAGCCAACACATACCAAAGCACTGGTGGAGAGTTCGGGATGCGATGGGCAACGCACGCTCGCTGTACTGGAAGTGAAATCCCTGGGCTTGGCTGGAAAAATTTAACCCAAGAGCTCCTGTGTCATTTCTTGTGGACAAAGACGTGGAAGGGAACTGTTTCTCAAAGGATTAAGTTCTCAAGGCTTTAGAAGGCATAAAGCAGATTTGTTCACGTGTGCCGTGCTGTGACCTTTAACACGTTACTTGTACGCATGTGGGCTGGGGGAGGCTCAAGGAGAGGCTGAGCTGAAGTGGGGTGAAAACAAAATTAGGGCTGACCTAAAGTCTGCACTCAAGCTCTGGGGAATAGAACGATGTACTGAGAGCAGCGCTGTTGGGTGGAAGTACATGGTCAAATTTTCCCTCAAACACGGGCAGTCAATAAGAACATACTGTCTCTTTTGGTGACCTTTCTTCAGTCGTACTCGTCTGGGTGCTCCATATCCTTGTTCTTTCCAAAGAGGAACTCACAGGGAAATAAATAAGGTATCACTGACTGTGCAAGAGTGAATTTGCTTATAGACACATGAGCGTGAATGGTGTTATGAAATGGAGCAAGTCGGGTGTAGGGAATTTGCAGATCCCAAGATGAAAATAATTTCGGAGGAGTATAGACAAGTTTGAAGCATTACCAGTAGAAGTGAAAGTTGGTAGGTTTTTTTGTTGTTTTTTTTTCACTGCCACCCAGTTCCCTACCTTCTGGCAGCAGATGAAGGTTTTGTTTTGTTTTGTTTTGTTTTGTTTTTTTCTCCATGAGACTCAAAAAACATGAACAAGCCTGTATGGATTTTTATAACGTGATACTCACATCATGGGATCACAGAATAATTTAAGTTGGAAGGGACTTCATGAGGTCTCCAGTCCAACCTCCTACTCAGAACAGGATAAGCTTTCTCTGGCATTTACCTGGTAATGTTGCTGCAAAAGAAATTTTAGAAGTAGTTGTGATTATTTAGTCATTGTAGTGAAAAAATACCTGGCAGAATAAAGGCCACCGGTCAATGCTGTGGAAAGAAAAGAATTAATTTCCAAGAAGCAGGTATTTTTGGGGGATGGAGGCAAAGAGGATAAAGGGAAGATCAGACACAGAAATAATGAACTTCCTTTAACTGATCATCCGTGTACTGATTTTTATCAGTTACCACAAAGGAGTTTAACCAACCCATTAAGTGATACCAGTATTTGGGCTGTTTGCCCCATCTTTATCCTTAATCCAGGCTTGTACCCTGCTATGGTGCAGGATTTGTGCAGTGGGGTGGCTGCAAACAGAGGCAGACTTGGTGCAGAGTTGGGAGAGTGTGAATGGCAGGAGGCTGTGTGAGTTCCCTGTTTCAGCAGAGCTGTGTTTCACACTGGACTGCGCTGGAATTGCCGGAAGAATTGGAGATCTCCTGATAGGTCCTTATCTAGGAAAGTGTTTTATGCATGTCGGTAATCCACATGAAATTAGGATCTTGTGCCTACTGAGGCCTTAACTTTTACTAAGTTACTTCTGAAATTTCTTTATGAACTGAAAGAACAACAATAAAATAATTATTGACATATTATATGTCTTCTAAAAACTGGAGTTTCCTGACTTCATAATTAGATGTAGTGGACTGACTTCAGTCTCAGTATTCCAAGTGAAGACCGGGGACCATTATTGCTGAATTTAAATGATAACTGAAGTGAAAATAATCTGACACAAATGTTGGACCTGGAAAGAAGTGGAAGGCTTTTTTTTTTTTTTTTTTTCTTTGTAATGGGCTAAGGAGAGTGTTAATTCCTGGGTACCAGCTGAGGCCAGTGGAGGGACATGGGTACATGTACTGAGGGAAGAAATTACATGACAAATCTTAGAACTATCCAGCACCTTCGGAAGAAGAGGAGTTCAGATAAGCCCCTTTGAAAAGCAGGAAGTTGTGCTTGTTAAAATCAGTCCTTGCTGTGAGCTGCAGGTCTCGGCGCTGCTTGGCACTGCGGCTTGTCCAAGGAATATCTTGGCACGAGCTGGGCTGGACCAGGAAATGATTTTTTTCTGGAGCTTAGTGTTGAGGGGAAGCAGCTTCGCTTCTCTTTGAAGGCACGTCTGGGGAAGGTGTACCACAAATGACTCTGCCTGAGCAAATTGATAAAAGTGTGTCTGGGTGACAGTAAATGTTTTCAGCTTTGACCTAAGCAGCCACTTCCTTTGAAGTTCCTGTAGCTCCATTATATGATGTTTGCAATGCTGGGAGAAGTATCTCAAACACATTTACAAGGTAACTTACATGTTTCAGAAAATTCTCAGAAGGTGAGAGAAAAATCTTTATAGAAAAATGAGGACCCTGCTCGCCAAAGTGGATTTATGAGATAAAATCTCATTTGTCCCAGTGGGTTTAGTCCATGCTTTCCTGTGCAACCTGTCATTTCCCAGTTTCAGTAAAATCTTTGTCCCTCCTAATTCAGGCTCAACCTCCAGAGGAATTTTACTTCTCTTTCCATCAACCCATCGCGGGAGGGGAAAGAAAGAGAGTATCAAGAACTGAATTATAACTTAGTTATGAGAGCAGACAGAGTTAAAAGGGAGCATCAGAGAGAATGTAAAGTTTTAATCCTACACTAAGTATAGTGGTAGTGAGTAAAATTGACTTGCAGAGTAAAGGCTTTATTAAATTATATTCTTAGGTATTGGTTTAAGTTGGGCCTCTAATGTGTAGGAAAACCTGATTGAGGGATGAACAGTGCAGAAGAGACTTCTGGTGTCCGAGTCTTTCATACCCAGCAGAAATTGACAGGGTTTTAGTAGCAGCTTTTTTCTTCCTTTTTTCTATTTAGTTGCATCTCTTGTTTTGGGAAATATGTCCTGTCATGGGGTTTTACCTGAGGACTGTGTGCTTTACATCTGCTTAAGGTTCCAGCACTACTTCAGATGTTCCACGGACAGGAGATTGCAGCAGCTGATATCCCTGTTATTTGACACACAGATGCAGCAGGAATGGGGTGAATAAAGGCAGTGTGGAAGCAGGAACCTTTTTCTAACCTGTAACATCAGCCACAGAAACAATGATGGGTAATAGCAGCGCAGTGTTGTTAACAAAATGTTCTTCAGGTAAAAGGCAAATACCCCTTCAGACCTCTGCTTCTGCCCTGGGAAACAGCTGTTGGCATCAACAGAGGGGTGTTGGGGCACAGTTAGTTTATAGGAGTCTTACGCAACCTCCAGATAAATGCTCAAACTGGGTGTAACAGCCCTGACTGGATCAGGTGGGAGGCCAGGACTCAGGTGATGTGGAGCCTGCATTTATCTTGGAGAGTCATCCTGTTATTTTAGCACACCACTTACTTTCTCTGTGCATTAGCCTCCTGATTTTTGCAAAGTAAATCTAAAGGTTTCAGTCTATCAAGTTGAGTGAGGAAAAACACAGGGGTATAGAGATGGGAAAGGTAGGTTTGGCTCAGCTCTGTTGTTCATCAGTACAAGGATAGCATGAAAGATGACTCCCAGATACAGCAGGTACTGAGGAATCCACTGAATCCATGTGGCTATTCGGGGTGGGGAAAAAAACACGTTCTTTTTATTATTTTTCTGAAATGTGAGACTTGCCAGAGAATTCACAGAATTAAATGAAGGGGTTCCTGTGGAGGGCGATTGGGTACAGCCATAGCTGTCAGCCATGGGAATGCTAAATGAGAATTGCAGGTAGGTAGGTGGATAAACAGGGACAGAAGCTGTAATTACTGCCTGTTGTTTGGAAAGCACCCTGGTGCTCTCCAGGCCTCCCAGTGCAGCCCTGCAATGCCAACCCACTGCAGAGGAACCACAGCTGGGTGCCAGCGATTCATATCCATTTTGTGGAGTGGCTTTGAGATCTGCAGATGATAGAGCTGCTAAGTGTTGTTATGAATGATTCAGAGCTTCTGGCTCCTGTTTCCATACATGGATCATCAGGCTGTCTTTCTCTGCCATTTTAAAATAATTGTCTGAATGACCTGAATATCTTCGAAGTAGCTTGAATTTGCGCTCAGGCGCTGGCTTTAGAAGTGAAGTCTTTCATCTGATACACTTAGCGTTAATTTTGCTTCTTTAATGGGATTCTCTTCACCCAAATTTACATGATTCAGCTTGCAGTCTGTTGGAGGTGATGTTCTCTCGCAGAGATAAATTTGCCTGAGCATCTCGCAGTATGTGTTGGGAGACACGTAGGTAGCTGTGTGTGTGCCATCCGCTTCCACGGGCACACCAACAATGAGCAGTTTGTTCCCTTGTCACCCGAACAATACTTGGGAAAAGCTCATGTCCCGCCTGGCTGTCACTTCTGTTGTTGTACTTTGCTCTTGGTGACATCATTTGGTGGCAGCTAAATGAAGTTTGTTAATTGTTGGGTGCTCTTTGACCGAGGATGTTGACTTTCCCTGGCAGGCAGGCAGGCTTTTCAGAAGAAGCTGCTAATCTACCATAATACAGTAATTCAGTTAGGAGCGTTGGTGAGAGTGGAGTAGGTCTGTTTTTGTAGATGGGAGATAAATAAAAAGAGAACTGAAAAGCTGGAGAGGGACTTTTGACAAGGGCATGTATTGAAAGGGGGAATGGCTTTAAACTGACAGAGGGCAGGGTTAGGTTAGGTATTACGAAGAAATTCTTTATTGTGAGTCTGGTGAGGCCCTGGCACAGGTTGCCCAGAGAAGCTGTGGCTGCCCCATCCCTGGAAGTGTTCCAAGTAAGGTTGGACAGGGCTTGGAGCAACCTGGAATAGTGGAAGGTGTCCCTGTCCATGGCAGGGGCTTGGAATGATGAGAGCTTTAAGGTCCCTTCCAACCCAAACCATTCTGTGATTGTCTGAATTACTGTTACATTCCTGATGCTGCCCCAGCAGGAGAGAGCTCAGAAATGACAAAATGCCTGCCATGTTCCTGGTGAGTTTGGTGCCTCAGAGGTCAGTCCTGGCGCGGGGAGCTCGGGCACACTGCAGAGGGCACGGCCAGGCTGGGGCCACCACCCTGGGACACAACCAGTGAGTGCTGAGAGCTCACATCACTTCCTCAGAAGGTGATCCCTGTGGTCTCTCCAGTTTCTTCAGAAAGCTGTTTATATACCTGTGGTTGTCTGCTGAGGAGCAGAGCAGCAAGGGCAGTGAGGTTAAGGAAACACTGATGCTCGTTCTCCTTATGCTGAGAACAAGGCTGAGTGGTCAGGGAGTTTCCAGATAACATACACCTAATGCAGCCGTGCTGCAGAGGCCAGAGCAATGTCATGAGTTTCAGCTCTGCTCATTAATAGCCAAGTCCTTGTGACTGTCCATGAGATCCATCCTCTTCACAGTCAGCTTTGCCATACAAGGGGGGCTCAGCTTTTGATGCTCTGCTGGAGAAAAACAGCCTCATCATCCTCCCAGTACTTCCTTCTCTGACTGTGTCCTCTCCAAAAATATAAATATGAGGCAATAAACATAATGTGTGTGACATCGAGGTGGAGACTTAGTCACGAAAAATACAGTCCAGAGCTAGCAGTGCACTTTGAACATCTTGCCCTTAACCACAAGACTATTCTTCCTTCCTCATAAAAACCTTTTTATTAACATAAAAGGGTATTGCGTGATGAAATCCACTGTCTGCTCTTTAGGTTACTTTGTTTGCTTTCAAATTAACTATTTTAGGAGGGAAATGGATTGGTTACTTTCACATTGCCCAGTGTTCTTTGCCTATCTGTGTTCTGGGCCAGTGCTGCAAAATTTAGTTTGCAAATTTTAGGACAAAAATTCGTGGAACAAAACCTGTAAGGGGCAACATTTTTAATTACAGTTTTCCATTTAAACAAGTATATAAAAGTTTATGCCACAAATCACTATTTAAAAGTTCCCCCCTTTTTTTTTTTTTTTTTTTTTTTAACGGTAGCTTAAAGCAGCATTTGAGAATTTGGAATCGCTGTAACTCATCTGACAGGGCTGTGACATTCCTGACTTCCCTTCTAAGAGGGAAAACACCCCAAATAACTGCCTGGAATAAGTCAGATGAATTGTGTCATGCAAGTGACAGTTTCTTTGCTCTGACTTTTAAGGAGTTCCCTGTGACTAACCCAGATAACAACATCTGTGCTGCAGGTATTTAAATGGAAGTGAGAATAATCCCACTCATGAAGTATTTTCCTTGCTTTCAGTTAGGATGCAGTGTATTGAGTGGTTCATTAGGAGGAAAATCTGTACCAGAACTCCATGGATTTTCATTTATAGATGATCCACCATTTTTTCCCCCCACAACATTTTGCAGTGGTTTTTGTAGTTACACTGAGGAATTTTCCTGTCTTGCTTTGGAGTACTTGTGGTTTTCATTTAAAAGCAGTCAAGGCACCATGGTATATTCTTACTTGCAAGAGGTTCAGCATCATCTACCACTAGAGAGAGGGATGATTAGAGGGATGGAGCTGCATCCAGAGGGGACTGGAAAGATTCATATGAGATGATTGCATCATTATGTTTGAAATTGAGTTCTCTTGAGTTGTTGGTCCATTGAAATTAGAGGCCTTGCTGGAATATTTCAACAGCTTGATACAGCCACGTGTTGATGTCTACAGACTTGCTGGCAGAGCCTGCAGACATCGACACAGAAATCTACTCTGGCATGTTTTGAGGAGTATTTGTCCAACAGGTCCATACTGCGTAAACAGGAGCATGTAAATACACGAAATAGTGGCAAACTGATGGATCAGGGAAGAGCAGGATTCCTGAAGAGTATAGGATAGATGGTGCTATGGCAAAGCTTTCCTGTGCTGCCTCAGGAGTGTATTTTGGTCCCTCAGTGAGGGTGATGATGGTGAGGACACTTTGGGCACTTCAGCGCCAAATCCTACATAAGGAAAACATTGGGTTTTTTTCTTTTTGCTGCAGTTCTTCTTGTTTGGAAGAAGGAAGGTTTTTTTTTTCTTCCACCCAGACAAGAAGCACTTTCTGCCATTGCCCTTGCAGGTCTCTCAACATCATCTCCCTCCTTCTCCAGCTCAAATTGACAGGGTTTTTTTTTTCCATTGACACGAGTGCCCGTTCCAGGGACTGAGTCAGATGTTGAAGTGCTCATAGTAAATTGTTAATCCCCATCTATTGAAGTTGCCCATGGAGGGAATGTGGGGTGCAATGCCATGACAAGTACCAGCTCCGAGCGCCCGCGATCGTTAGAGCGGTGCTGAACCGACTTGTTCGCCTTGGAGGGAATGTTACTTGGTTGGAATGTTGGTACATGCTTGTGCTAATGCACTTTCTAAGTGGGTTGAGTTAAATTAAGGAACTGGCAGCAAGAGCGAGCCAGAAGCCATAAGGAAGTGGTGCTGCCAGGCTCTGGCATCCCTGCCAAGGCCAGTACACCAGGGCACATCTAGGTACACTCCAAAACGTGTCCTGCACAAGAGGGGACTTGCTCAGGAGGCTGTGACTCAGTGTCAGGGGCTGCTGTGTGTTTGCTTATCTGTCATGGAGGTCTGTGGGGTGGGAAGTGCTTGATACTTCGGGAAAAGTCACATCTTGCATGGGATGCTGTGGGTTGGCTACATATTCCCATGTTGTTTGGTGGCGCCCTGAATGTCTCCCTGCCATCAGGTCGTGCCAGTGATGTTTTGGAGAAACTGTGGATGATTTTTGGTGTGTTGAGTTTTTGGGGATGTACAGAGAGCAGAGCATTGCTCAGCTCGTGGTGCAGCATGCCATTGTGCATTCAGAGGCTCAACTCTCCCTCCTTTGCCATTTTCCTCTTGTCTCAGCTCCCTCTGGCATTCAGATACTCTCCCAAGACTAAAAGAGATTTACCAAGGCCACACCAAGATGAGAGCTGGAAGTGCTGGAGCTCAGTTCTCTATGGCAATCGCTCCCTCAGGTCACTGGCAGACTCTGCCCTCCCATGCAGGCACATTTTTCCATGCCATTGTCTGCCTGTCCCAATTCTTTGGCTCCTGAGATATCATTTTACCTGTACTTTTCCATCCCAGGAGAGGATAAGCGTGGTGTGATGCTGAGCTGAGACTTGTGATTTCACTGAGATGCCAAGAGTTTCAAACGTGCCATCTAGTGGTATGAGCTTGGAGCACTCAAAATAAAGGAAATCCCCCCAAAAATCCACCCTCCTCCAAATCCTCGTTATTTCTGAAATGTTCCTGTGCTTGGGGCAGAAAATGAGTGTTTATGGCCCCTGCTACCCTGTTGGGGTTTCTGAGTGTTGGGGAACTGAGCTGTTCAAGGATTTCTTAATCAGAAGAAGGAACAGGGAGACTTAGTCTGTTATTTAAAGCACATGCTAAGATAATCTGTACCTTCGTACCAAGAAAACATAGTTAGTTCATGCAGCTGTTGCTTCCCATTGCAGGAGCTGAACAAACTTTGCAAACAAAATAAATCTTAAATTAAAATACCCTTTATTGGTGAGGAGGGGAGAGGGAGGTAACAGTAATGCGCTTGTCTGTATGCATGCAACAGTTCATTATCAATGCCCTGTCATGAGATGCCGTGTGTTTGTGGATCAGTATTAGGACATATTCCACCCCAGCTCATAACCTGAAGTACTTCAGCTTCCTCCCTGCTAAAGAACACAGCACCAAAATTGCAAGAGGCTTGAAAAAAAAACAAACAAAGAACTTTCTAAAATCCTACATTCATCACCAAGATAAGAATAAGCTTACAGTGAGGAGTGTTAAAAGGCATGAGGTTTGAACCACAATTTTGGCATGTTCATGCAGTGAATTACAGCCTGAATTAAATCTATCTTGGGTGTTTGTCTTTGCTGTTATCTTCAGTTCAGGCTCTGGCACAGAATTAAAGTTGCTCAGGTTGATGTTTATGTGTGCTTGCTGTTCCCAAGATTTTTACCTAGAGGTCATCGTGTCCTTTTCTCTCATTACCAAGAAACTTGCTTGCTGTTTGCATTGGATTATGTGATCCATCTGTTGTAGCTACCAGAGCAAGTCAGGAGACCAATTCCATCCTGCCTCGCCTGCCCCTCATGTCATCCTTTCCATGCCAGGGTCAGAATTCAACCATTCCTGTCAGCTTCTACAGCTCCAGAATGTATTTGTGAACATGGCTTGTGTGCAGGCCCATGAAATGAAATATAAAAAAATGCTAGTCCTGGAACTGCATACAAAAAATAAATACAGGAGACATCTCTAGAATGAATAAGAGGAGTTAAGTATCTCTGAATTGCTAGCAAGTGAAGTGGGAAGAAAAAAGTATGGCAATATTAAATGTTGTCCTGACCTGGGGTCTGCTTAAACAATTTGGATAAAACACAGAGACAGAATTAAGAAAAGAAATTAAAACCTAGCCTTCCAAGTGCCCTGAGAAGTCCTTTTCACTGTAGGGTAAGGGACAAACTGTGATTGTATATCGTCCCATTTTGAATCTTTTATATGATTTGGGAGCAAGGGCGTGTTTCAGAAGGAGGGGTGGGAGGTCACTACTCTGCTCATAAACGTGTAGTATCAAAATTACAGCACAGTGCCGGGCTGTGGGCATAGGAGGAAAAAGCAGAATACAAGTCTCCTGCTTCCCAGGCAAGAGACTTTGCAATGGGAGGATTCAGAAGGGTGAGAAGTATCTCTTTCCCGAAGAAAATGTTAGTGTTGTGCTTTGTGCTAAATCTCAGTGCTGAGTTGGGAACCCCTCTGAAAAGTCGGGCCAAGGTATCTGCAAGGTCAGTCCTGTAATAATTTATTCTTAAGCAAGAGGAGGTTTAGTTTTGATCTGGTTTAGTCCTTGAGCTGCCTCTGCGTGGTAACACAAAATGGGACGTGGCCGCAGGGAAAACGCCTTGGTGCTATCAGTGAAGTGCTGTGCAGAGTGCCTGTGCTAATCCAGTACAGACTGATTGATTGATTTATTTGGATGCAGACACCCAGATGGCACCAGAGTGGGTGTTTCTGTCTCCCTGGCTGTGTCTGTGCTGCCTGCACCACCCGGGGAGCTGTGCTGTCCTCCCAGCCCGTGTCAGGCATAGATGTGTTCTGCCCAAGCAGATTCTCTGCAGCAACACAGTGTGGAGACCACCATAAGATGTTAACCACAACCTGTCATTTCTGTCAAGTGGGGTTTTTTTTGTTGGTTTGTTGGGTTTTGGTGGTATTTTTCATTTTAAAGCTTCTGATGCTTATTACCAATTTAGTGGTTTTATTATGAGTACAAGAGCTTGAGTTTTAAGACCTGGTCACACACCCAGCTTTTTGGTCCTGATGACTATTTGAATTTGGAGTGATTTGACTCCCTGGTGGTCCTGGGAAATGTAGATTCTGCAGGAGCAGTGCCAGAAGCCTGCATGGGGATGTGAGAAGCAAACCTGACGTGGCCTGACCTGTGCTGAATCCCTGAGGGTTTTTGGAGTGAGCCATCCCTGCAAGCACGCTGGGTTGTGCTCCCTCCTGACAAGCCACAGAGATAATCTTAACACGTTTATGCTGCAGCCCACGGTTCAGAAAACTGTGTTATTTATTAGTCAGAGTGGACATACCTGGCAGGAATTATTTGTTTGTGATAGTGGGAAGCAGCATTTGACTTTATGACGGCAGTGTAAGTCTTTTATTAGTAAAACTTAATGTGTAACAGAATAATTCCGTTGCACCTACTACCATACTGGCATTATTTTGTACAAAGTAAGTTTCTGTTTCCTTGAAGGCCTTATATAAGGCTTAAAACTGGGAACGAATCCAGCATGTTCGATCACAATAAAGGAGCTGCTTCAGAGCAGGCTCTTCTTTGGGAATAGCCGTAAACACGTTTATATATAGGCACTGCTATTATACACAAAACTTGCTGAAGAAACGTTTCCTGAGATCCCGTGGTTTTACTGTGTGCCATGGGGACTCTGCTCAGGCTAAACCTGTTGTAGGAATTTGGGGGAAGGTTTAAAACACAAGATCATCTCTCAAATCCGTGTCTGCTGGCAGGGCTGGGTGTTGAATGGCTCTTTGCTGTAAAAAAGAGCATTTGATAAAAAGGCTCGGGAACTTCGCCTGGCATCCTACATATGCAAATGCAGGTGCTGTCCGTGTTATATTTGGATTTCAGGGTTTTTCAGATGCATTTCAAGGCGATGGGTAGCAGTCTTATGTGGTTTAATGGCTTGCTTTCATCACCCATCATCAATTATTATACATGAGATCCACCAGCCCCCTCGAAGCCACAGTGCCTGCAGCTGAGCATCAGCACGGTTGGGAACAATAAGGGGCTGGCATTTGGGAGTTTCTTTCCCTTCTAATTGGGCAGGACCCAAAATGACTCCCTTGCACAGCTCACCCATCAGGCTCCTGTCTTCAACAGGTACGCTTCCATCCGAGCAGCGTGAGGATGTGAGATCTGGGGAGATTTGTGACGCGTTTACATTCAGCATCGTTGGTTGTGTGCTCCGGTAGAGTTTTGGAGAGGTACAGGACAAAACATGGGAAGACTTCTGCCTTTGTGATTGATTTTTAAGGATAATTTGCCATTTTGTTCCTCGCCTCCTTCCTAATGAGCTGAATTGTTAAAATATGTTAATGTAAGGAGACATACGAGGAAGGGTGAAGCAATATACTGACACGTTGGATAATTAGATCATCTCCTGCGCAGGAAAAAAGTCAAGTACGAAACAGGAACAAGAAATGCTTCCCTCCCCCCCTGTAGAGGCACCAGGTCTGGCTCTTTCTGCATGCAGAAGCAGGTTAGACAATTAGATCTTTAGTATTAATTAATTTTTGTGAAATTCCTGAAGATTCAAAGCAGCGTTTGTAGTAACTGTCTCATATTTGTCGGTTGTTTTTTTGGGGAGAAGTTGGGAGCCTTGTTTCAGAGGGCTGAATTTGTGTGATGAAACAAAAAATGTCTGTTGCTGGGACTGAATTCGGGAATGTTTAAGTGGTTAATCAGGTCTTCTCAGGAAAATAGTTGTGAATTTTATCCTGAATAGGCATTAGACCAAGGGGATTTTGTAAAGAGGCACGGGACATTGTGGCTGCCTTTCTTGCTAGTATTTGGTGTTTTGGCAAAGCTGTGCTTCGTATTTCTTATAAGACTTACTTCTTTGAAATAGTAATTCATTAATATTCACTAAGCTCCCAGCCCAGTATGAACTGATGCCTGCAGGGAGGGCTGTGACAGTACTCCACCTTTACTCACAGGAGTAAGCCCTCTCCACGGGTTAAGTTCACTTGTTTGATAAACATAACACTTAGCTTTTGTTCTCTTAATCACTTCCTTCGAAGAGTTAACTTCCTAAGCAGCCACAGATTAGTTCTCTCAGTTGTTTTAATTATTTTTCTTGTCACGCACAGTGAAGGTCTCGTGTTTGTGAAATGTCTTCTTTTATTTTTGTCCCCCCTTCCATGGCAGCCTCAGTGATGCTGGCACTGAGAACCCAGCTGAAACACGCTCTCCCCGCACTCCTGGCATTCGTTTTTATCTTCATTTTAAACCAAATTTCACTTTTTTTGAATGGGAGTGCTACAGGACGTAACACTTTCCTTTCAGGGTGATCCGAGCGCTCCAGAATGTTGCATTCCCCTAAGGGGTACGCCAGGGGCTGTAGCAGAGGCTTCCACGTGCTCGCTGCTGAGTAATTTCCTTTTGTATTGCTGACAGGTGACTCAAAGAAGGAGCGAGCAGATGGCCACGTCGTTAGCTGGTGGCCACAGCCTTCCCAGATGAGTTTTGGAATTTCCACCAAAGTCGGGATTAGGCTCAGGATATGCCGGTGGCACAGAGCACCCCAGGGGAGCGTGGAAGAAGAGGAAACCATTCATAGCGACTCATCTCGTGGTTGGGTGAGTCAGGGGTCTGCTGTTGGTGGTCACAAAGGCACGTGGCTGACGACACCGCCTTTGTGTGCTCTGCAGGATGCAGACTGTCTCCAAAAATTAATCCTCCCCGCTTGATTTGTCCAGTGAATTATTTCCAGAAAGGAGTTACTGTATTTTCTGGAATGACTATTGTGAAATTCTTTCTCTCTGTCTCTTGTTTTTTTCTTCTTCTTTTTTTTTTTTTTTTAAATACAGTGGGCAAGTTTTCAGCTGGTGATTTATCAACAAAGTATTTTACAGGATCATAGTTAAAGTCTAATCTTAAAAAAAAATTACACCCTGTGCAATAGGGAAAGTAAAAGCATCTTGGTTTCCAAGTGATGAAGGAATAACCGAAAGAGCTGGTTCTTGGAATAGTAGCTCCATTGGCACTCGTTGGTGATTTCCTGTGCATTTGCTGCAAGAATCGCTCTGTGATGTGAGTAGGTGGAACTAAAGGGTTATTACGAAACCAATTTTCAACCAGACGTTTTGAGTCATGGATGGGGAAGAGGGATAGCAGCTCCGGAGCTCTCTCTTTGTTCAGGCACCGCTCCTGAAATGCACACCCGGGATATTCTTTGCCCACACCGGGGGACAGGTGTGGGCTCACATGAAGCGCTCTCCTTTGTGCCGCTCCATCCCAGGCATGGGAGATGGGAGCGTGGGCTGAGAGCCGGCACAGCCTGTGCAAGGTGCACGAGGAGCAGTTTTCCCTGCTGCCTTTTCAATTGTAAGTATTTTCTCATGGCTTTTCCCAGACGTGGGAGACAAAATGGAGTTGCGTCAGGACGGGTGCCTGTGCCAAAACGAGGTGGTGGTTTGGAGTGGTTTGGTTCTGTTCTGGAAGCAGATGGGCTGCCACTGGCAGGAGGCAGTTGGCTTCTCCATCAGAAAAAAAAAGAGAAAAGAGAAGAAGGGGTGTTTAAGGGAATTGGTCTGGCTCCTAAACCGAAGGAATTGTTGACCCACTGACTCAGTTCTGAAGCATTAGGGAAGCAGTCTTCCTGTGGTTTCTTTTGTTGGTGGCAGATTCAGAGCCTGGCTGTGAGCGTTCGGGTGTGAGCAGCGGAGGAGAGGCAGTTCTGGTACCTGCTGCTGTGGGATTTACTTGGTGCCAGGGAGGAGCTGAGGTGCTGACGGCTGAGTAACACCTGAACTTTATTTCTGATGCTTCTCCCGATAGTGCATTGGTAAGTTTATGTGCTTATTTTCAGCGCTGAGATGGTATCTTGCTAAATGTGATTGAGAGAAAGCCCTTCAGCAGCTCTTTGAAGAGGCCACTTTCATTATTTTTTTCCCACTGGAGCTTTTGCAGAAAGCACTGGCTGCCTTGCCACAGGTTAGGAGTCTGTGAATGAGGGGGAAATTTTTTTTGATCAGGGTGACAGAAACAGTTTGAAACTGCTTTTCCCTCCCACCTTTCACCTACAAACCTCTGCTGACATTGGTACTGAGTGAAGGGGATGGACCAGAGCTCCAGCTTTGGGATCACATCACCCCAGAGTCATGGCTAAGCTGTAATTTCCCTGTTACACTGAATGAACAAGGCTCTGGTCTTCTAGAATTTCACATGAGAATCAGATGTTCATCCCTAGAATTAAATCTAATGATACTTTTCCTAAAATATACCTAGAATAGAAATGGTGTTATTTTTAAGTGGCTCCGTAAAATGCCAAGAAAAAATACATCAGTTAGTGGTTTCTCAAAAAACCCCCAAATCATTAACATACTATTGGCTGGAAAGAATCACGTTGGCTGACAGAGCTGGGTCTGGAAGTTGTGCTCCCTGAATCTGCTGTCGACTCTGTCGCTGTATTTGGGAGGAATTCTTTGGAGGGGGGAGCTTCTTGGGCAAGTAGTTTATTTTTAGTTGTCGATGAAATGAGGGCAGTGATATTTAACTTCCCTTTGGTGCTTTACCAGCATTAAGACTGTATTTTCCATTTAGAGAGGGTGCTGATATGGGATACTGTAGCTCTTGGATTTCCAGAGCATCATTTGGAACGCTGAGATTAGAAAATGGGAAAAGCAGAATAGTGATTATTGAATTTGTCTTGCTCTGTGACGTGTCTTCTCCAAACAACAGCTGTAGGAATTGCAGGTTCTCCACAAAGGGAGGGATCCACTGCTGCTGTAGTTCCCCTGGGTGGTGAGAACAGGACACCTTGTCTTCCCAAACCCACTTGTGTTGGCATTTGCAAGGAGCACTCCAGGGATATTTTTTCCCTTTTTTCCAAAACAGCCACGGAGGAGGCTCTCCATGCACCACATACCCTTGCAGAACAGCAAATAAACCCAGTGGTTTAATGAAAAAAAAAAGAAAAAGGAAGGTTCAGCATTGTACTGGGTTTCCTTTCCCTTCCTTAAGTGCTTCCTTTGGATCTTGGGAGAAGAGCTCAAGAGCGGGGAGCAGTTGTACCAAAAGGCGTGGGAGGCCGGGTCAGGGAAGAGTCACTTGGTTGTTATGTGGGTGTGAAAAGCCTATGAAAAGGAAAGGGTGGAGGAAAATATTTTACTTGAATTAAACAAATAAAGGAGAACGTTATATGAATTAGATATTCAGAGATACATTTTTTGCCAAGTATTTTTTGTGAATTAACTACATATCTCCTGAAAATGATTTAACTGTAACCTTATCAGAACGTTCTCAGGAGTGATTTTTTTTTCCAAAAGAAAAGAAAATCATTGTTTTCGTATCACTTCAGATGAAAAGAAAGGAATTTGCAGATTTTTATTGCTGCTAAATTGTTAACTGTTAAACCTGTATTGAAGCAGCAGATCAAATTTCCTCTAGATCACAGTGGAGCAAATCCATTTACTGAAAAATCCCAAGCAGGCCCTGTTTGAGGAGAAAGAGTCTTAGATCTTGAGTTCACTGCTGTGTACTTATCTGTGGGACAGGGAAAGTGCTGCTCTTGAAAATCACATATTTTGGGAAATAGGGGATTTTTTGGGGGCAGAATTTTGGAAATTTTGGGGCTTTTACCACTGATGCAGTGCACAGAGATGGTTTGCCCCCAAAAAATTGAATGAAACGTATTTTGAAACCTGATTTTTTTTTTTTACATAGATTCATAGAATCATAGGATATGCTGAGTTGGTCATGCATGCATCTCTTTTTAGTGGCAGCTTTGAAAATGTTGCCTAATGTGATTGAAAGAATCTAAATTATATGTTGCAAAGGTGATGTTTTTCTATGCCTTTAATTGTTATCTTGAGCCAAAAAAAAGACAGCACATGGAGGCAGGTGGAACAGCACTCTGTCTCTGAAGCAGATTATTGTTCATTGCAGTAGTTAATGAAAGTCTGGATTTTTTTAAAAAAAACAGTCAAACTAACAGAATTAACCAAAAAACTGCCTTTATCATAAATAGTAGCTTTTGAAACTTAAGCCATAAATTGCATGTAAGGAAGACACTTAAGAGTCCAAAGCTGGATGCACAGGTGTGTAGTGTGATGTCTTGTACCAAGTATTTGATGTTTTAGGTCTGGGTAGTGTTTTGATCGTGTTGATCTGTACTGATTATCTGAGGGATTCCCATGTGGAAGTTCACAGGCTGTTGTTTGTTGTGTAAATTTTCAAAGTTCTTTTATGGCCTGTAGCTATCCAGAGTTTGCAGCTAAAGTTTGCATAGGAAATGGTGAGCTCAAAATTGGACCTAGAACAGAGGAGTGAGGAGTCTTCCTTTTCCATCACTCTGCTGGAATGGTAACACCAACATCTGAAAAAGAACAGGTAATTGAGGCAAATAAAAACACATCCAGCAGTGTGAGGTATGGAAGGAAGCCACTTTTATCAGTGCACATTCAGGGTAGAGCTGTGTGTGATGGTCTCTGGTATCTCATCCCCTTGCTTCCTTATCACATCATAAAATCACAGAACAGTTTGGGTGGGAAGGGACCTTAAAGAACATCCAATTCCAATACCCTGCCATGAGCAGGGACACTTTCCACTGGACCAGGTTGCTCCAAGCCCTGTCCAGTCTGCCCTGGAACATTTCCAGGGATGGGACATCCAGAATTGGATTTATTTCTGCTGCCGAACTGGGACACCTCTAGGCAGTGCTGCCGTGTCCTGCTGGGACTGCAGGTGTTCCCTGGTGCAGCAAATGGACACTAACAGGCAGTTTTCACTTCTCACCAAAGTTTGGGCACCTGAATTGTACCTTTAAGAACCCAAGTGGCTACAGAAATTCCCCACATGACCTGTTATTACAGGCTCAGGTGAGAGTGTACTTGCAGTTTTATTGCCAAAACATGAGGTTGGCAGAAATGAGTCATACCTGGGAAGATCTCAGCTTTGCTCTTTGATTTACTTTTATCCACCAAGTATAAAAATATTTCCAAGAATACAGGTAGGAATATGCTGTTCTCCTGTTAGGGCAGAGCTCTCACTGGCTCTTAGGTGTGTTTATATAGCTCATAGGATGTATTTTTGAAGCTTTAGTATAAAAGGAGCTATGTATACATTTTACGTAATCTTCAGTGCAGTAGGCATGAGCAGTTCCTGGAGAAGGGACCAGAATATAGGGCTCTGCCCCTTCTCCTGGGAGTCTCTTTCTCATGGAGTCATACTTGCCCTCCAGGGCTTTCTCTTCATGGCTTTGTGAGTTTTGAATTCCTGTGAGCTGGCCCAGCTCCAGCAGGAGGGCAGAAAGCAGCCTCAGCCCAAGATCTGCTTGAAGCCTGCTGGTTCAGGGACTTCGCAGGAGGTGGCATCTGCAGGGGGAAAAATGCCCAGCCTTGGAAGAAGTTCCCAGCCTCCCAGTTGAGCTCTTAACCAGTGGGGTACTGTTTCAAGGTGACAATATTGTCTTCTGTGGACGTGGCTTTGGGTTGCAGCGGTTGTTGGATGTTGTTTTGGCATTGGTGTTTCAGTGTGAGCAGAGGGTACCTGCTCTGCAGGTTTCACATGTGGTTTTAAGGTCAGATCCTTCCATGACCATCCCTGATGACCAAGTGGTCTTGGAGTGATCCAAACTGAACAGCTCAATTTGCTGAGCTGGTTTGAAAACGTTTTTCTTCTCCATTTCTTTTCTCTTGGGAAATTAGAGCTGCTCCATCCCATGACATGACTACAGGGCTGCTGGTGCTGATGGGGAGGTGGGAGGAATTAATGGCCAGAAGCAAAGGAGAAGGTGACACTGTCACTTACAGTGACAGCTGTATGAAGTTCATCAGCATGTTCAGGAAACCTCACCTTCCCTGTCAGTTCGTCACAGTGGAGCTCAAGGAAGAGCTAACTTAACCTTTTTCCAAAGTTAGCAATCTGTTGAACAGTCTTTCCTGTATTCCTTTGGCATCTGGATTATAGGTATCTGCATTTAAAGAGCAGAAGTACCTAAGAAAAAGAAAAGTAACTGAGATAATAATGTGTAGTGCCAGAGAGGAGTCCATCCCTTGCTAAAATTTCTGGTTATTGATCATCAAATCAAAGGATGGTTTGGATTGGGAGGAACCTTAAGAATAACTAATTTCAGCACTTCTGTCATGGGCAGGGACACCTTTCACCATCCCAGGCTGCTCCAAGCCTCATCCAGCCTGGCCTTGGACACTTCCAGGGATCCAGGGGCAGCCACAGCTTCTCTGGGCAACCTGTGCCAGGGCCTCCCCAGCCAAGAATTTCTTCCCAATATCCAATCTCAACCTTAAATCTTACTGTTATATAGAAATATATAGAAATAAGCTTTATAGAGCCTGATAGGCTCATGCCATTTATCAAACTGGCATTTTTTCAAACAGCATCAAAAATTGTTCTTCTTCTACTTTTCACAAAACTTCCCTTTGTCTATTATTCCACAAATCACATCCTGTCGTAATCAGAGTCAGGATAGAATTTGCATTGGCCAGGGTGGAAAAAGAAAAAAAAAAGGCAAAATACCCCCAAACCCCTCTCTGCAGGAGGTTTTGGGGCAGCAATAGTTCGGGCAGTTGGCTTCCAGCAGGCACAGCACAGTTGGGAAGGGATTATCTTTCTTCATGCCTCTGCTTTCTACTCTACTGCTTTGGAGTTTTTTCTCTTCTTCTGCATTTTTCTGTCAGTTTTCCTGATTGATTCTTACTGCTGTTGCTATAATGCATTTTTCTCATACAGCCTCCTTGAAAACACCAGAGGTGCGCTCATGCCATGCGTCTTTCTGCGCCGTCTCCTTCCTGCGTGTGTGCTTACCTAACAACTTGGAAATAGCAAACAAAGCACATGATCTGAGAAACAAGCTGGTATTTTACCCTAAGGGAAGATTTTCTCAGCGCACAAATCAAGAGTTAAATAGTTAAAAATGCTGTATAATATAGATCCAGCCGCTCTAAGGCTCGATCCCACGTAGGAGTGAAGTTATTTGCCTACATAAATGTTGACACAGTTGAGCTCTGCGTTATCAAATCCACTGTCAAAAGCTGACCCCAGGCGTTTTGCAAGGAAGATGATGATTGTCTCTTTAATGACATAAATTCTGTTGTGCCTGTTTAGGAGAGTTCCCCACAACCCTGTCATTACTGTGCCCCCGCCAATCACATCCCTACTGGCATGGCTCTGTTGGGGAGTAGCTACAACACCCAGCTACAAGGGCCTCCTTTTAATCGAGCTCTGTGATTATCACACACCAATCAGACAATTGAGTTGCTGCAGAAGTTGGCCAGCCCTGTGCTAAGAGCTCCTGTGGAATTACAGAATCAGAGATGTTGGAGATGGAAAGTGCATTAGATCATCCAGGCCGTCGTCTTGCCAGTACATGTTTCCTGCTGCATGGTTTTGGGTGGTTGTGGGTTTGTTTGGGTTTTTTTTTTTGGTCCCTTGCATTTTATGGCTGAAGATACTCGAAGAACTGAGCCTTCCACTTAGATCCTCTGGAATCTTCCCCATGAAGTTTGATGGCAAGATTTTTCTTTGCCTAATACGTTCCCTAAATTTTTCCGTTTCTTTATTTCATAATATTTCGTATTATTTCAAGTCTACATTCTCATCTTTCAGTAATTCTCTCTGGTGTTAACAGCCCGTAAATATGAGTGGAATAGTATTATGTGCTCTTGAATATTAAATGTATCACTTATCTTAAGTGCTGCATGTTCAGTTTTTCAGGATTTGGGAAAATTCTACTGATTGAAGATGGGTTTTAAATTGAACTGCTAATAGTATAATTTCTCAGACGCATATTTTATTGTAGTATAAGAGTGGTCTGTTCTGGTGTCATTTGAGAAATTGTTGAAAATTACCTGAAAAGGCCAATTTGAATTGGAAATGAAAATGTTTTTCTATGGAGGAGATAAAATTTAAGCGATTTTTAACTCCATTGTGGCATTTAAACTGTGAGGAGACTGTGTGCAGGCAAGTCTGCAGAGGGCATTGCAGGGAAACCAAAAAAACTAGTTTTCTATTAGTGACAGAATTAGTGGAAGTTGCAGTCTAGTTACTGGAGTCTTCCCCAGCCCCCCCATCCCAGCTTTCCATTCAAGTTCTTCATAACTATTGTTCTTTTTATAGTTTTACTTGTTTCTGTGGGATTTGGGGTTTGCCTGGTTGTTGTTTCTTCCTCAGAGCCTGCTCTTCACTACCAGAAGCTTTGGGTGCCCAGGGAGGGTTGTCTCAAAAGTTTTCCTTTGTCTTGACCACCAAGAGCTAGATCAGTATCCCCCCCTTAAAAAGAAAAACATTCAGTGTCTATAAAAAGGGCAAATGGAGTTCTTTTTTTGCAGTCACCATGGGAGAAGGACGGGGTGGTTGGTGTGAGCTGGTGCACAGCCACGCTGGCTTGAGCCAGTCCCTTCAGGGCTGTCCTCTGGTCATGAAACAGCACCTTTACCCCAGTCCTCTGCACGTTCCTGAGGCGTTACCTCTGTTTTTCTTTCCCAGAGGTTGAGAGGGTTGGGTTGGAAGCCTCCAGAAATGGGGTTTTGTAGGGTGGGGGTGTGTTGGGTGCCTGCTAGAGGCACAGCACACATGGATGTGGCAGAGACACGGCCAGAACTGCCCAGTCCTTACTCCATCCATCCTCAGTCTGTCCAAAGAAAGCATTTGGCTCATCCAGAAGGGATGGCAGGAAAGATTAGCAGTGATTTGTGTGGAGATTGATCTTATGGAGCCTGATGGACACAGGGAGCATGGAGCAGTAAGCTGCCTTCCCTCAGATTCCAGGAAGCCAGATGCAGGCATGGGGATGTTGATGAGAGAGGCACGGACAGATGAGTCTTGGCAGGCAGAGTTCCTCTCCCTGAGTGTACTGGAGGTGTTTGAAGTTCAGGTCTGTAACTGAACAGGGAGATGAATGAGGAACGTGAAAATGGGTGGGTTACAGAGTGAGTAAGGGAAAGTGAGTGGGTGGGGAACGAGACTGGCAAGTGAGAGAGGAGGTGGGAGGGGGTGAGTGCAGGGGGGAGGGAGGTAGCAAAAAGTTGGAGTAGCGTTATGGGCTGGCTCTGTGAGGATACCTGAGAGACTGGGAAGAAGCTCCCTCCTTGAGACAGGCAGAGCTGACAGGGGTGTGGGATGTGCAGGACAGCACACAGACCCTGCTGACCTCCGCTGCTTCCCAGCTGGTTTGGATGGCATGTGATTTACTCTGCCTGAACTTCACTGTGTCTGGTGTGAAGTAAACAGTAATCCTCACACTGGTCAGCTGGTTGCATGCTGCTGCTGTTCCTGCAGAAAGATGTCAGATCATAATTATGCATTGTGGGGTTTTTCTGGCTCTCACAGTTACAGAGAGAAACTTTTAGTCCGTATGGTTTATTGCAGCTTGTAGTGGGCATAACCAGGAGCTGAAAGGACTCGAGAGCTGCAGGGAGAAGGAGTTACCTGATTAATAAAAGGTTCTGGAATTACAAACCTGCAATGCCTCAGCATAAAGACAGCTCCCAAACTTGAAATTCCTTTAATTTTAATGGAAGAGATGGGAAAGTAAAGTAACTTTAAATCATTACCAGACCCTGCCTGACAAGGCTTTTATTAGTATATTTAACTATAAATGCTGTAAGGTTGGATGTAGCTCAGTGTGACTAATCTGAACCTGTTTTTATCAATTACTATGGCAGAGTTACAGCCCCAGCTGTGACTTCTCTGTAGTCAGGTGCAGTCAGGCTGTTGTCCAAGGTAAGGTCTCTGCTGCCCTGTTACATCATACTGAGTTGTACACAGTACAGTCTCAATATTTACTGAATAGAGCAAGTCCTTTTGAAGCCCAGATAGAGGTGAGTGACTACAGGAAGTGACAGTTCTTGTCTTAGCTGCCAAAAAGGTATTTACTAAGGAATAACTTAATATACAGTGTTCTGAAAACACCAGTCCCTGCAGGTTTCCATTGGTAGCCAGATAAGATGCTTTAACACCCTCAAAATAAAGAATTTCTCCCTAATACCGAATCTAATCCTGCCCTCTGGCAGTGTGAAGTCATTCCCTCTTGTCAGGTGACTCCAGGCCCTTGTCCCAGGTTCCTCTCCAGCTCTCTTGAAGCCCCTTTAGGCACTGGAAGGAGCTCTAAGATCTCCCTGGAGCCTTCTCCAGGCTGATCAACCCCAACCCTCTGGCCTTTCTTTATGGCAGACATGCTCGACTTTGGACCATTTCCATATGAAATCTTCATCTTGAACATGGTCACCTGTTGCTAAGTAAGTTTCCAATAAAGCTTGGAACTGCAGCCAAGACAGCTTGTACAGTAGTTAGTGTTTACACTTTTTTTTAATCCTAGACAAATCCAGAAAAAAATTGCTTTACTTAAGCAGATATTTGTTACTGTTAAAACAGCCCAAATCTCTTGCTGATGTTCAAATGCTATAGTAACTGTGCAGAATATTCAGAGGAACGTGGGGCTGTATTTAATACAAGCCTATTGGGTTGTAGATCTGTCAAACCCTCAAATTTGCATTCCTCACATAAGCAGAGATCCTGGTGGTGTTTACACATGCTTTGGGAACTGCAGGAACTGAAGTGCTTTGTCAAAAAACTCTGCTGCCAATTGCCACCTGTGGGTCTGCAGGGACACAGTTAAAATATTACAGTGGCAAGACTAACTAAAGTTTGTTTATTGTTCTGCTTGATATTAAAACTTACCACAACAATTGTAAGAGCAGTGTGAGACCTCTGTGGAAGTGTGGACAGATTCTCAGTGAACACAGGAACAAGAACCTCAAAGTTTCCCTTCTGGCTAATTAATAGTTTGTTTTTGTCAGTGACAGGGTTGCGCAGCATTTGCAGTAAGTTTGCTTTGTCTTTGGCCATTTTTTTCCATATGGGTGTGTTCTTCCTTTTCATTCTGTTGTTTTTCTTTGCTTTTTTTTTTTTTTTTCTTTCTTCCCTAACACAGCCACTCCTTTTATTTTAAGAATAAGTGAACTGCTTGCTGAGCAGAAAAAAAACAAAGTTTCATAAACAGTGCAGTTCTGATCCGTGTAATCCTTTATTACCTGTAGGGGCAGGTGCAGGAAGCTGCTGCAGGAGTGGAGGTTACTGACTTCCCCAAGGCTTGGGTTACACAAGGGGTCAGTACATTGTAGCATGTTGTAGCTGCTGCAGTGAAAGTTGTGAACAGCATGATCAAAGGTGGATTGATGAGAAGTAATTTTGGCTTGGTTTGTTTCACTTGATTCTACCCCAAAGAGTTCTGAGCCTTTCAGCTCGTATTTTAACCACCACACTGATGTGAAGTTACAGGATCACAGGATGGCTTGGGTTGGAAGGGACCTCAAAGATCCAGCTTTGGTCCAACCCCCTGCTACGGGCAAGGACACCTTCCGCTATCCCACGTTGCTCCAAGCCCCATCCAACCTGGCCTTGAACACTTTTAAGGGATGGGGCATCTTCCCTGGGCAGCCTGTTCCAGAGCCTCACTACCCTTACAGTGAATAATTTCTCCCCAATACCAAATCTAACCCTGCCCTCTGCCAGTGGGAAGCCATTCCCTGTGTCTTGTCACTCCCTGTCCTTGTCCAGAGTCCCTCTCCGGCTCTCTTACAGCTCCTCAAGGTGGGAGAAAGCTGTTTCCTTCTCTCCCTGAAGTCCCTGCATATTATCTTAAATGTGTTTCCTGCTGTAGTAAAATAGATTTTATTACTGGAGGTTCTGTCTTCTAATGCTTTCATTACCCATGTTTTTTTTCTGTTTGTTGCTCAAGAGAAAGTGCAGGGAGCCACTCACTTGATGTCAGCAAACCAGAAAGCAGCAGTTCATGGCTGTAGTGGCTGTGGAATGCTGAGATAGTGTCTGTAGGAAAACAACCAGACAGCTTCAAGAAGTAAGATTTTTTTCTTTAATTGTTTGTGTTGTTTTTTTTTTTTAACATGTTGAAACCATTTAAATTGCTGCAAAGGGGTAGGGCAAGGAGGGTGGTAAAAAAATACATCGCCCATCCCTTGTGATTTTGCGGTTTTGTCTGAATATTTTTATTTTTTTTTTTAATTCTGTACAATCAACTACACATTTCAGTTGTGATAGCTGCCCCAAGAACGTGTCTCATTTGCCTAATATTAAAAATATGTGTGTGTAATAACATTTTTTCTAATGCTTCCCATCTGGAAGATACATCACACACCTTTGCATTAAAATTCATAGCGCCCTTTTTGCATATTACAGGGTTTCATGATGGAGACTGTTAATTTGCAGTTTGGGGCTGAAAAATAGTTCAAAGCAGCTTATTATTTATTGCCAGAAATAAGTTTTCACTATTTGTCTGTCTTAGTCAGTCTGGTAGAACCACTGTGTTTGTGAGAGGCAATTTGTCTGCTTAAAATGTCATGGTTCATTTATTAGAAGAAATGCTGAGCAACTAACACAAAGTGAGGGGTCTGAAGACCTTCCTCTTCCAGTCCCTCAGGAGATGCCTGGAAGCTTTAAGGTTTTGGTCTGAAATACATGTAGATCAAATCTGAGTGGCATCACAGCATGTGAATTCCTGGCAAAAATTGTCTCAAAATGGTACGGCTGTTAAAATACAATGGTCATGCTTGTGTGAATCAGCAAGGATTCATTCTTTCTGGAGGAAACTTAATAAAATAGTGTCAAAGGAAAGGTGCAGGGGTCTGTTGGGATCATAGTATGTAGGAAAGGAGCTTCGGAGCTGCTTGTGTACTTCAGATACATTTAGTGATAAGGACTGGTTAATACATCTTCATTTTAAGTGTATAACCAATCCTTTGGAAGGTGTGCTTTTCAGTGTGCCAGGCAGCAGGAAGCACCTGTGTGCTCAATTCCAGCTTGTGGTGACATCTTCTGGATGCTGAGCACTGGGAAAATTTCACCTGTTATTTGAGTAGTTGATTGAAAGTTGAGTTTTTACGTGGCATGATCCACAGTCAGTGTTGGAGTAATAGGACAAACCAGTCCAAATCTGCTTTCTCCCAGGCTTGTTGTCTCAACTGTTATAAAATCTTTGCTTTTCAAAAGGCTTTAAAAACATAACGATGCAAATTTGAGCACTCCCTGCAAATTTGACCTGTATTTATACCAGTGTGTTTGGAAGAAGCCCATCATATGATTTCCATGCTGTTTTCAGTGTCTCTCCACTTTATTATTCTGAGAAAATTCGATGCATCTGCAGCGTGCACGATCTGGTTTTCTGATACGCAGATGCACAGCCTCGCCTATCTCGTGGAATCAGTGTAGCAACCGCTCTTACAAACGCTGTGACAATGTACAGCCTCCTATCTGAGAACAAGATCAGACTGAAATTGGGACTCAGTCCAAAAAGCAAAATACTGCAATCAATCTGCTTACTGTGTCAGCACTCGGCTCCGTTTCTCTTCCTTGCACTGCAGGGAAAAGGAGCGGGAATGCACGCTAGCATCCAGAAGCGGATTCCTGAGTCACGGAGGATGGCTGTCAGTAATAGGAGGTGCCTAAAGGTTCCCGTTTTTTTAGGCACTGTGCGTGCCAAGAGAGGTTGCAGGCGATGTTCCGAGCCTGGGTGGCGCTCAGGAAGTCACTACATGACACTGGGGATGCCACGTGGCTTCCCCATTGACACTCAGCCCATGTCTGTGAAGTGACAGTGACCGGATCGTGTCACAGCGTCCTTGCTCCTTGGCCTCACATGTCACGACCCTCGGTACCAGCGGGGATTTGTTGAGTCAGGCCATGCAAAACCGTGCTTCAAGTGCTGGTGTGGTCAGGCTGGGGTGACCTCTTGCCTAAGACTGCTCATTTCCTTCCCTTCCGCCGGCCCTGCTGCTATTCCGGGCTGTGGGCTGGCACCGCTCCTTGTGCGCAGGCATCGCTCTGGGGGCAGGTGGGCTCACCCTCCACTCTGCCTGCTTCCCACTTAACTCTCTCATTCCTCACTCCCTGGGCTTACCCTTCTGTCTTAAAATTGGCTCAGTCTTGGGAAAATCATCCACCCCCGCTCCTGGGAGAGGGAGACCCGTGTGCCCGATGCCGCTTGGCTCGCTCAGGAGCGCAGCCTGCTCTGCACAGCAGCGGGGTCATTTTGGGGTTGTAACACTAAATCTTTCAAAAGTAATCGCACTTTTAGAAGTGATTTAAGCACTCAAGTTTCTGGGTGAAAGCCAATTGCCAGGGTTTAATCTGCACCCTAAAGCTCTGCTGGTAAATCTGATCTGGAAGTTCTGCCTGCGTACGGGGGAAGACACCGATAGCAAAATACCTTCCCTGATAAAGAGCAGTGGGACCTACAAGGTCCACAGCAAAAATAAAAACATTTTAAAGGGTTTATAAAGTTGTTATTGCACTGTAGATGTGCAGCAGAATGCATGGATGGGGTTTGGCTCTCATGTAATTGTATTTTTTAATAATAAATTGGGTTGCAAAGGAACTTGCTGTGGTTGGAGCTCTGTGCTGAAGAAAATCATTCAATCCAACACCATTAACTTTTCATGACTGTGATTACAGCTTGTTGCTTGCACTTCCCATATAGCTTTCAGTGTCACAAGCACTTCTATGCATTCATTATGCTTCTTTTTTTGGTAAATTAAAATGTTTGGTTATTTTTTCCCATGGCTATCTAGTACATACTGAGTTTCTTTTAGGGAAGCAGTGGGACAGTATGTATTTTGAGCTAAAATACGATGGCACCTAAGAAAATAGGGTTTCTGTTCTTAATTGCCAGTTTTCTTTCTGGCTTTTATCGTATCTTGGTTTAAAAAAAAAAAATCAACAAGTCCATTGTGATGCTTTTGATTAGGCTTCAGCAGAGGTAATAAAAGTGTAGTGTCCCTTTGTGAAAGGAGTTTTTAATTATTGTTAATTGTACTTGCCAGCTTCATTTCTGAAGGGAAACGGAGGTGACCTCATCCTGAAAGTTGTCAGTCTCATGCTGGTGTCATTCACTGCCTGGAAAAGAGGTTGGGGTTTTTGTTCCTTGTTGCTTCTTTTAATGAGGAGCTATCCACAGCTTGATGGGCTCTGTGGCTTTGGGAATGCTGTCCAAACTCAGCTTCAGTAGCAGTCTTGTTCCTGAAGCGTTAAACTGAGTTGTATCTTAGGGCATCAGCAGTCTCAGACCTGTGACATCCCCATTCCAGTAACATCTCTGGCTGCAGCCAGTACAAAAGACTGTGGGGAGAGTCCTTGTAGAGGACAATTACTAAAAATTCAAAGGATTACTTCTGCTCTTTCATGCTAGTTTAATAATCTTGGGTGTTTCCATTATCTATCCAAAGGTTTAATTTCTTTAACCCTTCTCCACTCTTGGCTTTGGCATATTTTTGTGAGGTCCCCACTTCACCTGTGCTTTGCATTTGAACAGATGACAAGAGAGATTTCCTCACCCTTTGGACTGCAAAATGTGCTGGGCAGTGGGGGCTGTATATCTGGGGAGGTTCCAGGGTATCAGGAAAAGCCAGCATTCAGGTGTAGCCGTGATGTAAACGCCAAAATATTTACAGTTGTTTTAGTTCATTGAGCATCTCCGTATGTCGGGAGAAGGATGAGGAGGATACGTTTTTGTCTCTCTTCACTGTTCTGTATTTCTTAAGCTGTTACCTCATTTCATCTTAAATGAACCTTCTCTAAAATACCCTGAACTTTACAATTCCATTTCAGTTCACCCAGTGCCATCTGCCACGGAGTCTGCGATGTATTTCAGTCCTGACGAAATCCCCCTTCCTCAGCGGTACCTCCACACGCTGTCGTAAGGATGATGTGACAATCCTAGCTGGCAAGTTGTTCCCACCTTTGTTGCCAATTATAAAGCAGTGTAAAGAGGCAAATTCTGACAGCCTGTGTCCTCAGAGGTGTTTGAATACCTCACTCATAGTGAAATTATCAGCAGTGAGGCTCTTGAGCATCCCTGAGGCTCTGGGCTGGGGTCTCCACTCGCCTTTTGCTCAAATAGTCTTTCCCTGACATTCATCACTTCTTTGCCTGACTCAGATGTGTATTTAAAGCTGCTGATTATTCATCAGCATCAAAACATTTACTTGTAGATACAGAGAGCACAGTTCCCTGTAAAAGGGAATGAGCTTTCAGCTGGTTTGTTTTCTAATCCTAGAGAAATCTGCAAGGTCAGTGAGCCTGGCGTGTGTAATGGGTCTCCTCACGGCTGCCAAATGTGTTAGGGACTGTGGTCTGGAGCTCCCAGTTTATCTCATTCCTTTGCTTTCTGCTGCTCGTTAAAAGATGTAAAAAGAATAAAAATCTCAGCGGTGTGAGATGTTCGAGCTGTCTGAAATGGTTTTCATTCTGTGGCTCCCAGATTTTGTTCAGGCGAAAGGAGCTGAAGTTTTCCTGAAGCAAACCACATTTTTCAGTAAAAACACTGAACACTGAATTCAGGTCACCTCAGAGTGGCTCTAACTCAATCCTTCCTTTGCTATCTCAAGGTGAGGATTGCAAGAGCACCTTAAAGGATTGTTGTGAAAACTATGGTAGTTGGCACTTCTGCAAGCCTGCCAAAATACATACTGAAAGCACACATTTTTAAGCCTTTTCACCTCCCAGAGTTGTTTTGGTATCTTGTTCTTTTATCTTGTTCTTCATCCTGAACAGAAACACAGGAGACTGAGATTATCTCACAAACCAGTGCAGAAATTGTGGCCTTTCAAAATATTCCTTGAATCACTGCTCTGGTAGTATAGTTGTGACTCCCAGGTTTCAAAATGGGGTAAAGAACCTGTTCCTAGCAGGAATAAACAAAACATAGCTCCTGTCCCGTGCCAGACAAGCTTTTCATGGTGTGTTTTGGAAGTACATGTTTCACATGGGCACAACTAGCTCTTGATTTAAAAAAATAAAATTACTTGAAACTACTCAGGGGCACAAATAAATGACGGCAAGAATACCAGAGGATTGAGCAACAGGCAAAGGACATGTTGTTTCCTTTAAGAATTCTGACTAGAAATGACGTCACTTAGATAGTTTGGATGTTTGTGAGCACTACAGGACTTGGAAAGGGAAAGCAAATCGGAAAAACACTGGGAAGCTGAACAATTTGTTTTGTTTTATGACTCCCTGGTAGTTTAATGAGGGAGCTATTACTCATGCGCTGTCACTGCACATCTAGAAAATTCCTCTGGGTTTAAAAACTGGCAGGGAAAAGTAGTTTCCTAAAAAACACTGAATTAATGAGATAAAACCCATTGCTCAGGAGTCCCTAACAGGAAGGGTCGGAGGCGGAGCTGTGCAGGGCTCACGGTGTGTTGGAAATCTCCGCAGGGGATTTCAGAGAGCAGATAGAGCTGGCAGGGATTCAGGGAAGTGATGCAGCAGATATACTCAGCATCTGTCTTTCAGGACACAGAACTATGGATTTGGGCAGAAAAAAACCCCACAAGTTTGACTGGTGCCCTCCATTCCTTTGCATCTGAAAATATCTAGGACTGGGGTGTTTAAAGAAAGAGGTTTGTACCCATGGGTAATGATAAAAAGCAATGTATTAATAATACATTGACACATGAAGTGAGGGCTGTTGTATTTAAGGAGAGGAAAAAGGAAGTATTTGTGGTGTGGGCTTAATTATACAGCTTTAAATTAATTGTTACGGTTTCATAATCTGTATTCCTATGGTCTGCCAGGCTTCTGACTTCTTGCTTTGAGTCTGCATTATTTTATAGATCTGTATGGTATTTTACAGTGCAGCACAGTGCAGTTTGCATTTTTACTTCAATTATTTTAGCTGGTTTAGCCTATCTTGTCACATTGACACAGGTTACACATTATCCTTGCCTTAAATGGAACCCTAATATAACTCTCATGGCCCTGAGGGCAGGATGAGGGTTGTTCTAGTTCGGTATCATAGAGAGCACAGTAAGCAGAGTGCTGCTCCAGTCTGGAAATGCAAGGGAATATTCCTCACCAGCCCTCTGACACAATTATTCCCTCATAGCAGAAGTTACTGTAACTCCTTTTGACAAAAAAATGCTGATAAAGTAGAGGCTGTTAAAAGGGAAATCCATAAGGAGTCTGGAAAGTGTGATGCAAGGATTAGTAATAGAATTAGCAAGCTGCTGTAGCAGTTCTGCTACAGTTTGTTTTAAACTACAGCACCTCAAACATACTCGTGGTCATTCCTTGTCTCACTGCAGTGCTGTGCTGTAGTCTGAATCAGCTTTGTCTTTTCTCCATTACTGTCTTTTAAGCACTTTGAAAATTATTTTAATTATTAATTTTTCATCAAGGATATCACCAACTTTCTATACAAACACAGATGTAGTTCAGGGAGGGCTGTGTATTTTAAGCTTCAGGTCAAAATCATGCTTAGCTGTGTCTCCCTGTACATGCAACATACACTCTTTTTAGAAATATCCAGTACTGAGCTTTCTGAAGCACATAGATGCCCAATGGAACTGAACTGCCTGGGCCAGAATTAGGAAATACTTCCTACATGTGATGTGAAAAAGTGCTGGATCACAGGGCACAGCTCAGTTTCCACCAGAATGGGACAGAATGAGACTGAAAAGACTGGGGAGACTTTTGAGGTGTTGAGAAGGTGGCAGGGGGGTATGCATGTCGTGTAATTTTGGAATCAGAACAAGCACTGCAGGGAGGGACACTCCAGAGGGACCTTGTGACACATTAGACAGGGATTTGGGCATCAGTTGCTCTGAGGTTTGATGTGCCTGACAGGGAGCACAGGGCAGCCCAGGTGCAGTGTGGAACAGCCTGTTGGGTACCAGGAGCCACACAAATGATGCAGGAGCATGTTCAGCCTCACATTTTGCATCTGTGCTGCTCCAGTTTTCCAGAGTGGTGTGAAGCTGAAGGCTGAACAGGCATGGAAAGGGTCTCTTCTGCTTTTCAGGTGGTTCTTCAGTGTCCAGTATGGAAGGTGGTGACCACCAGGGCCTCTGTGAAGCCTTGTTCTGGAAAGAGCTCTGGTGTTAGCATGGATTGTGGTGAGTTTCAGGAACTTCCAGGGCACTTAGTGGTGTTTAGGCTGCTTTTTGATTGCAGAAAAGTCTAAGTGAGAAGCAGGTTCTTCCCTCATGCTGGCCGGGACACTTTGACTGTGGTACAGCATGTTCTGATGGCCCAGCAGCTACCAAATAGGAAGTTCTGTCACTCCAGAGTCTAGGCACCTAAATCCTGCCAAAATCCAGACAGAACTGAGACAGGCCACGTGGCTGATGCCTGCAGGCTCCCCTCTCAGGGCAGGGGACACTGTGGACAGCCGTGTCTCCCTGCCAGGTGCTGCATGACCCATCAAACAGGACTGGCCTTCCCAGAGCTCCAGCCCTGTGTGTGTTGCACCAATGCAAGAAAAATTTTATGGTTTGTTACTGACGGAAACCTAACTTAATTTTCCTGTTAATGAAGCTGCAATTGAAGTCCATTACTGTCGTGGTTCAGCTGATTTCCCTCCTTGGCTGAGGGTGCATCTAGCCCTATTTTCCCTCTGTGCTGGAGGGGTTGGTGAGTGTGAGAGGCAGATCTGACCTCGCTGAGGTTGCTCCCACCTTGGCACTCCTGCCTGAAACCTCCATCTCAACACCCATCCAGAGCTCTCCTCCCAGCTCCTGCTTTACACATGGACTTTGGAGTGTAGTTATATTCAATGGACTGTCAGGTTTTATATTTAAAGACTTTCCTCTTCTATTTTTTTTCTGAAGCTTTATTCTGTCAAGGCCTGTGCAGCTGGCATTACACAGCACATACTTTATTATCCCAGTCATCGCTTCAACCGTTTAATCCTTTTAACCTTCACAGTGGCTACAGTGGGAATTACGGGGAGTGAATTTCCTCTTGAGTGAGTTTCCTTGGGCACTGTTAAAACCACAAAGAAATCCAGAGTAGTTCCATGAAAAAAGGGATCTCTCGATGAAACTGTTTGCAAAGGACTGGAAGGGGTGAGAGAAATGAGAAGCCAGTCCAGCTGCAGGGAAATAGCTGTGGGGACACCACCGTGGGCTGGCAGCTGCCACATTTCTGCACCCAACATCCCAGACCTGTTCCAACCACTTAAAAGTTAATTTAAAACAGTCAGCCCTGCTGGGCAGGGAAAGGACCTTGCTGCCAGATGTTGTACATTATCTCCATAGGTTTTGCATCTGTCTTTGCTGCAGCTTTACTTCTGCCTTCAAAATTCCCTTTTTCTCATTGTGTCTAGTAAATGAAATTAAATTTGCGAAATAGTACAAAGTGACATTAGGATGTGCCTGTTAACAGAGGAGAATAAATTAATTACACGCTGTGAACTAACTGAACTCATTTAGTAATTGATGAATTAACTTAATATGTCTGTTACAAACAGGAGAACTTGAATGCTGGCAGAATAAACAGTGGAATTTCTCATTGACTGAATCACTAGGGGTTTTTTTAGGTTTATTTTTCCTTAGTTTAGTAATGGTCGCACTTTCAGAATTAGGAAGTTGCACCAGTCATTTGCAATTTAGGGTTCACCTCTGTGAGTCCATCCTCTGCCATTTCCAGACTGACATCTGCCTCTTGAATTCATTGGAAACTTCGACATTTCCAGTTGCTTTATCTTAACCAAATATTAACACCAGTTCTTGATCCTTCCTTTTTTACACTGGTCAAACTTTCAAGAGCATCAATCAGGTTTCCATTTGAGATTCCACCTTGACTGGATGACCATGATTCTGGGAAGTTTGTGATCTTTCTTAGTCATATTTTTAATGTGCAGAGTGATATTATGTTCTCTGTGTGCACATTGTGCATCTTCTCTCTTCCCAGATTTCCATTGCAGTAATGGATTCGATTATTCTCTCTCTCTCTCTTCCTCTGTAGTCAAGTTCCAGGCCTGCACCTGCGTGCATCATTTTGTTTTCCTTCCAGGATGTTTGTGTGGCTTGTACACGTGGATTGATAGCAATCTGCTGCAGCTCAGTTCTGTGTCAACAGAAAGGAGCTTTCTCCCATGCCAGCCCTCTATAAATGCCACAAAAACACCTTTGTATTTAAGCCTCTGTTTTAAAACTTTATCTTCCTATGATGCCTACAAGAGAAAAGCTGTCAATCTGCCTTTATACCAAGTTTTGTTGTCTTATTATTCCTTATACTTTCTCTTTTTTTTATGTCTCTCTTTCTTGCCTCAGGCAATGAACTAGAAACCAAGCTCATTCTGTTTCATATGAAGCTTCTAGATCAGAGTGTCTTGATCCATGACAGGGACCCTGCTACAGCACTTTGCTTCCTTGGCAATCACTGGGAAGGTGAACACCTGCTGCACAGAGTTTCTCAGGTCCCAAAGAAAATCAGAACTTAATCCATCCTTTAATGCTCCAATTCTGAGATGCTGATCTTGTTTGTAGCTTCAAAAGGCGGAGTCATTTGTGGGGAGGACACCAAAAAGGTCACAAATAATTTGGGTATGTGTACGTTATATTTTCTGATGGACAGGGTCATATTTTTGTAATGCAGCTGAGGTTGCTTGATGGATGTTGTAGATCACAGCAAAAACTAGTCTGTAAAGCAAATTTATTTTCAGGATCCAGCAGCCTCTTTTCCCATCCCTTGCCTGGCTGTGTTCAATACATGGAGCATTATGTTGTCCTCTAATTAGCTCTGTAATTTCCATGGTGTGTGCCAGCATCAGCATTTATTATTGAAGCACAATGTCTGCTTTTATTCTCATGATGTGACTGTCCTGTCACAGAAGTCACATGCACAAACTGAGTAGTAAAAGGGGTTCAGGAGTGAGGATCAGTAAATATTCTAAGCTGTGCATGGTTGTGCAGATGTATTTGATTCCAGCACTGCCAGATGTTTACCAGTTGATCCAGATGATCCTTGCTCAGGATGCAGTGAAGATCCCTCTCATCTGGATCTTCCAGTCCCTAGCATGGCTAACAGGGCATCAATCAATCCCTAAAATCTTTATTTCTACCACAGCCATGTGACTTCCCTGCATTTCATGAGGGGAAGCTAAAGTGGAAATGCAAACACACATTTAAATAAACTATTTTATAAATTCCAGGTGCTGATTTCAAGAGTGCATTTTGCATTTGCCAGAGGAAGAACATGCTGTTTGAGGGAAAACCTGCTTATAAATTTGTGCAAATTGAAAGGTAAATAATTCCTGTTTCCAGTACATTGATGGAGTAAGATCTCCGCACTGGTTATTTTCCCTGCTGTGAAGTATGTAGTATATAAATGTATCTGGCATGTCTATTTGTCACTGTGCAGCAGCAGAATGTAGGAAGTGAATATCTTTAAAAAATACTGATTTCTGCTTCACAGAATCACGGAATGGTTTGGGTTGGAAGGGACCTTCAAGACCATCTACTTCCAACCCTCTGCCATGGGTAGGGACACCTTCCACTATCTTAGGTTGCTCAGTGCCCCATCCAGCCTCTTTTCTTCTTCAGCCTGACAAGGAAAGGTTCTCTAAAGTGCTTTGTTTCACTCTGAAAATATTCCTGGCTTGGGTTTCAGGGGTTTTTTTGCAGTGTCATATGTGATAGGACAGAAGATTTGTCTTTGAAATGTCCTCTACAGTGTGTTCCTGAGGCATGGGAATTAAGCTGAGGTTAAAACTTGAAGTGGTCTGATTGAACTTCCTATCTTTCTTAATTGTTATCTTCTTTCTGTGTGATAATTTTAATTTTGCTTCCTCCCTGGTAATCGTGGAGTAGTCTTGAGTTTGTGTTACATCAGACAGAAAAAAACACAGAGTAATAAATGTTTTCGTGCTGATTATTGTTATTTTTCAAAGACAGATGAGAGCAGTTCCTTCCAGGTCACTTTGCATGCTTTGACAGACAAAGTGCCACGATGATGTGTGGAGCAGCACAAATCAATCCAGTGCTGGAGATAAGCAGAGAGTGAGCGGGTGCGGGTGCCTGGTTTTGAGAGCTCACTTTGTAGGGACAGAAGTGGCTGTGGTCCAGCTCAGGGCACGAGGATACAAACAGCAGGTGTAGCTTTGGAGTGCTTCATGACAGGGGCATTTCTGCTCAGGGGTGGGATTAGAGCTCCTATTGAAAGTTATATAACAGCCATGGTGCCGGGGTGGTTGCTAAAAACGATGCTTATCGCTCTTACGTCCCAAAAGCTTTAAGTCAGAAGAACTATTTTAAGCTGAAGAAATATTTTTGTTTTTTATTCTTAATGGCCATTGTTTCTCTCCCAGACCCCACAGAGATGATTTTAAATGTCTACAGCAGCGGTGGCAATGAAAATGAAGTGTTTTTATAATGTAAGACATGGACAATCAACAGTGAGTTCTATTGTGGGTGGCTGCTTCGTTTTCATACCCTCATTAACGTACCTCAGCAATCAGCAGGGAATTACATTTTTTATTATGGCTGTCCTGTCCAATTTCTAAAATACAACATCAGCTGCTTTTGTCCAGCATATGATTGATTATCCATTTGGGGAAAAAAAACCCCTCTATTTTCCTGCCTCTGCTGCCCCAAAGGTTGGTGTTTTGCAGAAGGAGCAGTCAGCTGCTATGGTGATGGGCACAGGGTGGGAATGTGGACAGAAATAGAGGGAGGCTGAAGCCAGATTGTTCCTGCTTCCTTATGGTTTCAGTAGCCCTCTCTGAATTGGATGGAGATGGATCCCAAGGATTTCTCAGGTTATTTGTGGTTTTTCTGCCTCAGATTCTCACAATTAGCACAAAATAATACTCAGGCAAAAAGGAGAGTGAGATTCTGAAATGGATAATGTTTGTACAGGATGTATGTAATTCCCTGCAGAGCAGCTTGTGCCCGTTGTGCTGGGATTTGGATGCACAGAAATCTCCCTCCTCCCATCCAGACTGAAGTCAGTTTTTGTTAATGCATAATTCATATCTTGAAGCCTTTGTCACAAAAACATCTTAACTGCCTTTCCCCCAGCTTGATAAGCCTGCTTTTGTATTTTTAGGATTTCCTTCCCTGCTAATCCCCAAAATCAGCCTGATGAGGTTTCAAAACAGAGTTCAGAGTAAATCTGAGACAACTTTTACGTCAAGGATGTTGCTCTGTGCAGCAGGTGATTCTCTGGCACCTGCTATTTATGGATTCTGCCTCCACAAAGAATTACTTCCCTGTGGCACCACTGCCACAGTCAGTGCACAAGTGGACTGCAGCTCCAGGGATTCTACCAGGAGGTTTGGATGTATCTTTGGATACATCTCACAAGGAGTGCCTACACACACATTTTGTTATGAAACAAAGACAGCAGGTTTTTTCTGATGAATTTTTGGTGAGCTCTAATCCAAAATTACTCTTTCCATAGGGAACATGATGCCTGTATTTAGTGATGGGTTAGTGGCACACCTCGATTGCCTGTTCTGACTGTGAGTGCACTCACACAAGTACAGATTGTGAGGAGTCATAATGTGGTTAAAAAGTCTGTGTGAAACCTGGAGGAAAAGAAAAATGATTCTCAAGTTGTGTTTTAATTCATCTCTTTGCAGAACAACACAGAGGGGACTAATTCAAACAGCTTCTGGTGTTCTCTTCTTCCAGATTCTGAGGACAAACATGTCAGTAATGAATTGTTCCAGAAGTACATAAATAAAGCTGTACATGGTAGAGCCTGTTTTTTCTCAGGTACAGCACATCCTTGTCCCTCCTAGGTATCAGTTGTTGTAAATACCTTGTAGCCATCAGGCCTTTCCTGCTCAAAGCTTTGAGGAGCTTTGAAAGTACAAAGATAAATGCATGGTGTGCCTGAATAATGGGTAAATGGGATGTTTCACTAGTGGGAAATAATTGCCTTCATTTGAGGGCTCTTTGCCTGTTGCAGAGGAATGTTCCCCAGATCTCTTCACTTCATAGCACTTCTCAGTGCAGCTAAACAGGAAGGAATGTGAAGTACTGTCATCAGTGTAGGAATCTTTTCAGTAATGGTTTGTCATTATTTTCCTCCCAAATGACCCAATTTTTTTTCTTACTGTTTATATCAAGCCACCACAGACCTTCTGAAGATTAAATTCCAGCTGTGGAGGCTTTGATTGTTTCTTGCACGTTGCTCTTTTTAAGACGACAGAATTGTTCAGTGAGAGAAATTCAGATGGAAAAATTCAGGCAAGCCTGCCTATGGGGAAGGTTGAGCCTTGTGCAAAAATCCAGTAAAACTTGAATAAGAACCTCAGAGTTCAGAGTATTGATTTTCTTGTGAAAGTTCAAGAACTGTGTTTCCTTGCAGGCTGAAACTCATCTTAGCTCCTCATGACCAGCTGAGCAAGAGAGATGGGATTTGATGCTATCCAAGGTGTAATTCCACACTTCATGTCTTTTTCTAGTGCCAGCTTAATCAGTTTCTGCCCACTCCCAGCCATTCATTTCCAGCCCAGCAGCAATGCAGTGCCACCTCTTCCCTGACCATGTGGAAAACCAGATGACTGAAAATAACTCAGTCAAGAAAAGAAACGCTTCATTTTTATTTTTTTTTGTATTAGAATCATTTGAATGAATTTCATGGCCCACAGGCAGTCGGTACTGCTGAAGGTGACAAGAAGTGCAGCATCAGAGGCAGCAGTGAGCACTGGAGGGTGTCCCAGTGCTGTGTGATCTTGCTGTCAACAAAAATCTGCTCTGGGACCATATACTGAATGAAGGGCTTTCACTAGCCACAGGATTATTTATTGAACTACTGCTTTTCATTTATTTTATTAAGGAAGATTAACATCTTCTTGTTAGGGCAGGTTTATTTTTTTTACTTGAGGAGATAAACCATCTCTGTGAGAAGTCAGTCAGCTTTGTAGACAGCCATGAATGTCAATAAAGTCTTGGCAAACACAGTAGGTATTTATTCAGCCTTGCAAATTAAAAACATTTTTCCTGCTTGTTTAGTGAAGGGAACAAAAAAAGACAAATTACAGAGCGGATGAGCTCTCTTGATAGTTGGAATTCATTAAGCTGGTGGTGAAAACGCTGGGGGATTGATGGTGCAGAAAAAGAAAAGATAAAGCAGCTTTTCCCCAATAGCTGTGGTTTAAGTTCAAGTTAAAAATGACAAAAAAAAATCCCTTAAAGACATCTGTAACTGACTTTACAATCCCAGTTTCTATCTGGGTAGACAGTTCTTTCTCACTGCAGTTAGTATTAATTGGTTTTTCAGTTGACAGATAATTTCTCAGTGGCTCCTCCATCTCCATCATGCCATGGGGTGTCTGCAGCAGCTCATAAATGAGATCCATGGCCAGACATTAAGTAGGAAGTTCGCACAGTCCCTTCCCATGGTACAGACAGAGCCTTTCTGCAGACTTGTCACTCTGTCATCTTCCCTTGGCTCCACATTTTATTATTATTTAAAAAAAAAAAAGGGATTTAAAAAGTTACAGTAAGTTGAGCAGTTTGTCAGATGTGATGTTCTCACAGGCCATTGTCTGCGGATTCAGATGGATCATAAAGCTGTCGTGAGTGCAGCTCTAACAAAATCCATTTGCACAGCTCCTGTTATGGCAGAGCATGGAAAGGAAGCAGTAGGACTTATTTTTTAATTAATTTCCTGTACAGAATCATTAGTCCACCATGGAAGTCTTTCCAAGTTGCACCCAGTGCATGTTGTGTCGGACTATCCCTGATTAATGGGATAAAGTGCCCACAGTTGTCACTTGGAGTCACAGACAGTTCTCATGTCATTCCAAGTGTAGGAATTCTGCAGGAATTCATCATTGGAAGAGAGGGGGTTCCCTAGTAAGCATTCAAATGCGGTTAAACCACCTGTAAATCACTAAAATGATTCAACAGCAAAATAAAGCTTTAGTAAACTTCATTCTTGCAGTTCTTTAATTGCAGACAAAACTTTACTCATTCAAGTGATCCCATCAATGTCAAATAAAATCATGAATTATGAAGCTTGTAAGATTAGAGCTTAAAGTCAATGACATGTCATTCCCATAATTTTCTCTGGAGGATTACAGAGCACTTAATTTGTAACTGCAGAAACCTAAGTGTAGCAAGATGCTCTTCCATCTACAGTTTTTATCTTAAGTCATTGAACTCTGGGTTTGTTCTTTCCTGTTTCCCAAGTTCTTACTTGTAAATGTGAAGACATTAACTTCTCTGTTTTTCTTCTTCCCAGTTCAACGAGGAAATTCCCCTCAGCTCTTCTGATCATTAAATCTGGGAAGGATGGAGCAGTCCAAGATTTGAAACTGTTTTAAAACTTCCAGCACCTAATTAGAAGGAGGCATCTTGGAGCAGCACAGTAGCTCTCTATCTGCAGTTCATTTGGTTTTCCAATTTAGAAATGACAGTTTACAGCCCTGGTGCGAGCATGTTTCTTGTTAGCCTGCTCTAGAAACACGCAGAGTTATTACAAGTTTTGAAAGATGCTTTCTTCAAAAGTGCAAGTGATATTAAATGGCAGGATTTGCTGTCTGGACAGCCACATGGAGAAGCTGAGGTCTGCAACCATCCTAAGGCTGGTGGTAAAGGCAGAGCCAGGCAGCCAGACTGCAGCTCCAAATCCGTGGATGTCATGGATACAACTGCATGGAAAAGATGCTGCAGCAGGAATTAGCCTTGTCCAGGGGAGACAGTTGGGAAGTGTCCCTGCTTTTTCTTGTTTCACAGATGGATCTCATGTTTCTTCATTTTTTTTCATGAAGATTTTCTTGGAGAGGATTGTGTTAGCTGTGCTGCTGACAGATACCCTCTGTGAGAACTGTCCACACTGGCTTGATTTCCCTCTTCAGGAGTTGGATTCCTAGTCTGAGCTGGTTGGGTTTGTTGTCCTTGGGGTAAATGAAAAGAGATCTGCATGTCAGCAGGTGATGAAACTTGAGGAACAGGTGTAATTATTTTTTTCATATGGTTCTCTGCCCCCTGAAGAGAAGGAGATTGAGAGATGCCTGTCCTCAGGACTCGACAGATGGGTTCATCCTGGATGGTGGTTTGGGGTCTGGAATGTCAATTCTACAAGGACTGGCTGAGGGTTGAAGAGGAGACTCAAGGGAAGACTTTATTTACCTGAAGACCAACATTTATCTGAGGGAATGCTGTGGTGAGGTGGAATCAGCCTCTTCTGCCAGGTAACAAGTGACAGGATGATGACAAACAGCCTCAAGTTTCACCAGCAGAGGTTCAGGTTGGATATCAGGAAAAATTTCTCCACTGAAAGAGTCGTTAGCCATTGAAACAGGCTGAGGGCAGTGATGGAGTCACCATCCCTGGAAGTGGTCAAAAAACAAGTGGGCCTGGCACTTCATGGTACGGTTTAGTGAGCATGGTGGTATTAAGCCAAAGGTTGGACTCAATAATCTCAGAGGTCTTCTTCAGCCTCTGTGGTTCTTCAGTTCTGGTCAATTAAAATCAGCTTTCACTGGGCTTCCAGAGGCAGGTACGGAGCACATCCAGGTGTAATATACTGCAAGAGGGAAAAAATGCTTCACTCTTCTTGAAGACACTGCTGCTAGGCAAAATTACGGAGTTCTGCATGGCTGAAGGAAAAAGAGTTTGGTTCTGCCTGTGCTTTAAAGCAGCTTTATTTTACCCATTAGTGTTTTGTGAGTGTGGAAGATTCCCAGGAAGCTGCATGCTCAGGGCAGAGCCCGGGGACACGGGCACAGCTCTGTCCTGCTGCTTCCTGCCTGCTCTGCTCCACACAGGCACTTTCTGGACAGAAAAGCTGCACAATAAATCCAGTGCTGATGTGGCCTGGCGTGGTGACAGCTCTTCCAGTAACTGCAGGAACTGCCTGCTTGCGGAGGCCCAGCCTGCTCCGATGGGTTGTTTTCCTTGAAACTGTTGTTCTGCAGCAGATGGGGCACGCTGTGTCTGTGCCTCCCTCTGCCATGCAGACACTTTGTGGTGCCTTCTGTGCCTGTGCCCGTGGTGATTTGTTCTTTCTGAGAGGCTGTGGTGTACCTGAGTGCTTCCCAGGACGTGTCACTGGGAGTGGGGCTGTGCAAACACTCAAGACTTGCTCGACACCGCTCTGCAGATGTGCTCTGGGTCTGATGTTTGTTCTGCCAGCTGAGATGAGGAGCTGCAGAGAGGTTATTAAAAAAAAAATCAGTTTGAAAGGGGATAAATTGTCTAGAACACACTTCAGTAGCAAATTTCCAGGAAAGAACCCTCTGTCAGGCTTCTTAGAAGCTGTGCTGGCTCCAGGTGCTAAGTGCCAGGTCTGAATAAGCCATAATCAACTCAGTCCTTAACATAAGGTTTGGAGACACACTTTTCCCCTAATTTGCAAATCCCACCCCAGCCAGAGCTGGCTGACAGGTGGGCAGGTTTCCAGGCTCCCTACATAACCTTTGGGATGAATATTCAACCTTTAGGCACTGATGTGCAGCTTCTGTCACACACTGGTCTTTGTGCTGTTGAAGATTTGGTAACATCTTACATGTTTTGCTGTCACAAGAGGGAGTTTTGCAGCAGTGCTGCCCTTGCTGGTTTGTCTGGGTGTAGTCATGCTGTGGGCAGAGCTCAGCAGACAGAATGTGTTAATAAAAGGCAGCAGCACAAGCAGGATGAAGGTCCTTCATTCCTTGTTAAAGCCTTGTACATGTTGTTCAGGCTTGACTAACAAAATTCCTCTGAGTGACACTGCTGCAAGCAATTCTCTTGCTGTTGGTAGCACTGTAATAGAAAACAGAAGCAAGCATTTGAGTGACTCAAACCAAAATCAAGGGTAAGAATAAGAAAAAAGCATCAACTGTTTAACAGGAAAAATAAAAACCCGACGTGGCTAGGTATTCTTCTGTGGCATTTCCAATTTATTGTTACAGGAATATCCTCCCAGCTAGACTCAAGCTCCCTCAGGAAGCTGGTTTCATATGGTGGTTTAGATTTAACTATTCATTGTCTAGCACCATTTGAAATCAGTGTTCTTGGAGGAAGAATGCCTGCCTTCATCAGGGAAACGGACCCTCGGGAGCCTCAGAGGAAAAGAAGAGAAAGTCAAGATTCTCCTTGTGTGGTTCTGCCATTCCAATTAACCTCCACCACCAAACAAAGTCCCTCGGTGGGACTCTGGGGGTCTGTGACCCAGATGACCTCTGGGAGAGCAATGCAAAGATTTCAAAGGCAGAAATTCTGCTGTCATCATGTTTATAATATTTGTAAGTGGTGAGGAACAACTTCAGAACCCAAGAAGGTTTTGAGACAGAAACAAGGCAAAAAAGTAAAACACAGAACTGTAACTCAGTATAGAAGATGCTGATTTTAATGCCACAACTAGTAAAAACTACTACAACTATTTCATACAACATGGTGAGGAGTAAGGAAGGGATCTACATGTGCTCTTAATTTTTAACTCAAAACCCATTTTCAGTGGTTTTTCTTACCACCTCATCACACTTGTAAATACTTTGTACGTGTATCATACAAGACAGACAATCAAATTTGAAACAGGTAATTCTGCACTGAAGCACTGGGAGTTCTGGATGCTGTTTGCACCCCTCCTGCATGTTCAGCCTTTTGTTGTGGTGTTTTAGGCAGATCAGAATGTGTTATCTATCTTGTGTGGCAAGACTTGCCAGTGTGCAGGTTGGTGGCTGGATGTGCTCATGGAAATGGCCAGCAGCTGAGAATTAGCCCACAGGTGGTTGGTCACATTGTCCAAGTCTGCTGAAATCTGCAGAAGTGTTTGAAGATTATATTTTTTGAAGTATTTTATTGTATTAAAAAATGTGTGTATCTAATGGTTGATTTTGAAAATTTTCACTGTCTAAACCTTTGTTTTCTCACCAGTGCTTTAATAAGAATTATATCAAGTATTTGGAATTTCTCCAATGTGAAATGCTGTCCAGCACATAACTCTTCATCCTTGCAGATCTCCGTAACCCCTTTAGAGGATGACTGATTTCTTTTGGTGTTCAGAGTCAATAATAATTTCTAGCACCATTTGAAATCGGTTATAGTGATTGGGGAATTGCACCTCCTGAATTTTTACACAAGAGGCTCCAGAGAGAAGCTTTAATGGTATGAAATTAGGGAAGTGTGTTATTTTAGTGAATGGAGTTGCTGAATTCAGAAATGCTACAAGTTTAAACTCTGAGAGGACGAGAATTGTAAAATGTATAACCCAAGGTCTTGGTTTAGGTCCTCTGTGTGAAGACAATCCTTGGAATGGTTTGGAAAGCCTTGCAGTGCTGAGAGGGAAGATGAAGGGAGATGGTTTTCCCAGTGAGAATAACCAGTGTGGACTTTGGATCAAAGAAGAAGAACCCCACCCTGTTGGTTTAATGATCTGTCTGTGAGGTATGAGGAAATTAGGAGCAGCAGGAAACATTCCAATCTGCAGCTCCTGTACTCTGGACGTGCTGAAAGCAAGATCTCATGGAGGTTTACCCTGCCAGCCTGAGAGCTTCTTGCAGTCTCCTCTTTTACACTCATTACAGAGTAAACCATAAACAGCCCGAGTCACCTCTCCAATGTAAGAATTTCTCTGAAATTTCAGCTCTTCGGAGACACAGCTGGCTGGAGGCAGAGTCAGAGGTGGGTCCTGTCCCCACTTCCAGCAGGATCTCATTAACCATGAAGACAATCTCTGAAAATCATCCTGCAATCAGCTGGTCATTCTACATCCAGCTTTTTGGCAGTTAATAAAACAAACCAACCTACAGCAAGAGTCACACACCAGCCTGCAGCAAGGCATCCCTGTAGCAGGGGATGTTTTCCTGGATGTCCTGCTGAGTTCAGCAATGTACTGCTTTTCCCACTATTCCATGTAGGGTAACTAAAAAAGAGTTTTTTTGTGAACAAGTGAAGCTTTTGAATATTCAGAGGAATTTCTAAGGTTCTGGCTGGTTGTTGGAAGCAAATCTACCTTCCTTTTATCCCCTCCAATTTTTTTTATGTACATGAAAATATACTGAAAGCATATTGAAAGCCAGAGAAGGAATTTTGGCGAGGGGATGGAGTGACAGGAAAGGGGGAATGGCTTCAAACACAGAGCAGGGTTAGATTAGATATCAGGAGGAAATTTCTCCCTGTGAGAGTGGTGAGGCCCTGGCACAGGGTGCCCAGAGAAGCTGTGGCTGTCCCTGGATCCCTGGAAGTGTCCAGGGCCAGGTTGAACAAGGCTTGGAACAACCTGGGGTAGTGGGAGGGGGTTGGAATTTATTTCTAATTAAGATAATCACAAACCAGAAAGGAGATTTGTGACTTCTCTCAAGTCTCTTGCTTCCATCCATTCACAAAATCCACCTTCATACTCTCGTCTCATTTTTCATAGAGCTTTGAGAAGTGGTGAGTTTTAGTACCAAAAAAAAAAAAAAAGTGGTCGTGTTTAGTACAGAAGACTGTAGGTTAAGCCCTTAAATTAATGGAACAAATTACTGAAATATGGAAAATGTAGACTGGCTAGCAGCGTGGGGGGTTTGCGGTACGATGCAGGACACTGCATGTTTGAGGGGGTTTGACAGATGTTCTTGTGGAGGTTAAAAGCTATGCAGAATTAAGTGGTGTTGGAAGCGTGACTTGCAAGTAATCACCGTGTTTTAAGTACATCCACTGCCTAAGGAGCTCCCATGCAGACAGCTGCTTAAATGATTTCTTGTGGGAAGTCCCTGAAGGAGCAGATGGATCTGTTTGGATCTGCTGCTTGTGCTGTGCATGTAGGATCAAAACGTCTGACTTCAAGGAAACTTGTTAACACAAAAGCCAGTCTTAAGGTTCAAACCAGTTACAGAGTGGTGCAGAAACAGGTGAAGAAGGTTAATAACGTTTTCATTCTTTCTCTTGAAAGGCAAGAGGTTCTTTGCACCACATAGTCAGAAAAATGGAGCTGCCAAATGCTTGGATGTCATGAAAGTCTTTTCAGACGTGAGTGTTGCTGCTGGTCCTGCTCACAGTGGATCTTCTTTACAGCAACAGGGAAAGAAAGGATGAAAAAAGGAAGAAAAGTGATGATGAATACAAAAGCATTTCAGTTTAAAATACATCTGAGGAAGAGGAAGGTGTGTGTAATGAGAAGTTTCTTGTTTTTTTTTTTTTTAATTTATCCTATTTGCTCTCAACTCAGATTTGGGTGCAGAATGGTCCCTACAAAACCTACACGAGTCTCAAAATGTCAGTCAGGTACCACAGTGGATAGCTTAAACTATTTGTTTGCAAGTCTGCTCTGTCCTCCTGTTGACAGACCCTGCAGCAATCACAAAACGCAACGTGCAGGGGGATTGTTTCCATGGCCAGGAAAGTTTGTCTCGTTGCCGGTGTTCTGGAATGATTTTAAAATGAAATCAACACTTGAACTAAGCCAAAAGCAGCACTGGAAGTCAACTGCTTCTTCCAAAAAACCCTCTCACTTCTGGATTAATATAAAATGTGCTGGATGGTAGGATAAGAGGGAGAAAAAATGATGTCTCTTGGGAAATTTTTAGTGCAAAAATATTTCGGAAATGTCTGACAGTGTACACATTTTTTATTAATGAGTCCTGAAACCACTTCATTCTACTACATCAAGCCTAAATTTCAATTGTTGCAATTAATTTGTCTGAAATTTTTGTGATCTTGCATCACAGCCTCAAAATGTCAGGCTTCTACATAAGGATGTTCTGTGAAATCCATTGTATATTGGGAATCTGGGGGGGAAATAACCTGGTCGCGTTGAGTAGGGGCTTGGGGGTGGTAGTGACAAACTTCTTTGTTTTCTCAGCAAATAAATGGAGGTTCAGAACTATAATTTTCATTAACATTGATACCATATTCAACATTAATTGATGAAACATCCAGGCACAAGATGGTTATGAAAGAGTGGGACAGTAAATGAGACAAAATTGTGATATTCTACAAGATGCTCCCTGATTTCTTCAAGCCAGTTTGAGACTTCTTAACCAAAAATAACTTGTTTGTGTGGGATCTGCTGTGTCCTTAGCATACATTTCCAGTGCAGAATGGGCAGCAGAGGTACGAGGAGGATAAATTCGGGTATTGTGGCTTTTACTGTGGGCTGGTTGAGTCCTGCTGGGACCTTTGCTAAGTATGAAGAGCAGAGGCTTGTGTTGGCAGAGCTTTGCTGTGCAGTAAAACAGGCTGTTAGAGCTCACAGCAGTGTAAAGGTGCCAGCAGAGCAAATTCCTCCTTGTTTGGGTAATCCAAATGAAAATAGTGTTAGAATTTCTAACTATCTGGTGAATCAGATCCAGTGAGGGCAGTGAAGCAAACTCCAGTGAAGCAACCTGGGTTAAGCTGCCTACAACAAGAGGTTGTCACTTTCCAGGTATCACTAAAACAGTTCTGCTCTCCTGTTTTCTGACAATGGTCCATCAAACTGCTGGGTTCTCTTCTCCAGGTGCTGCAGGTGCATCTCCTCTGGAAACATCCAGAACTTTGGGGCTTCAAGCAGAAAAGCTGGACCAGCTGCGTGCTCCCACCTCTGCTGTTGGGCAGACAAGAGGATGTTCAGTGTGTACTGATCAGTGTAATGGTTACAGACTCTGGGTCAGAAGATGTTCCCACCCAGCTCCTTGAAATAGGAGGCAAAAAATGTTTTTCCTGATGTCATTCTCACTCTACTGGATTTCCAACAACTTTCCAAGAACAGTCCATGGAGGGATGTGTGGCTGCCTGCTCTGCTGCCTGGATTGCTGGGTATTTTAGTCCCCTCATGTGCAGTTTCTGTCTGTGCTGCCTTCTCAGCATCATGTCTGTCTCCCCCAGAGGATTCCTCTCTGGACAACCTGCCATGGAAGCAGATGATCTGTCTTCAGTCCTGGGGGCAAGTCAGTAAAATAATTTACTCCATGTCAAAGAAGGTTTTTAATGCCCCCTTGGCTCAAAAAGATGAGATGCGCCTTGGGATCACAAAGATTTGACTTAAGTGTTTTGGTGCTAATGAAATTCAGAGTCACAGATTGGTTTGGTTTGGAAGGGACCTTAAAGACCATCCGGTGCCACCCCTGCCATGGGCAAGGACACCTTCCACTATCCCAGATTGCTCCAATCCCCATCCAGCTGGGCCTTGGACACTTCCAGGGATCCAGGGGCAGCCACAGCTTCTCTGGGCACCCTGTGCCAGGGCCTCACCACCCTCACAGAAAAGAATTATTCATATATTGCTGCAGAATAAAGTTTTCTTCGGTCTCTACTCTCCCAAAGCAATCAGTGTGTCAAGCCCTGCATATCTCTGGCTGGATTCCCCCCTGGAGAACCACACACTGACCCTCATTTGGAGCAGCACAGTTTGGGATGAAGTGGCTGGGAAGGGGTATCAGCGCTGTGTGGAGGAGCCGGCTGTGGCAACAGTTTGCTGAGCAATGCATGGCAGAGCACGGACATCAGCTCTTTTAACTTCATTGCTTCAAATATCATGATTGTCTGTTCTTCTATAATATTATTGCATAAAAACACAGGGGGATTTATTTATAATTGATGATTTTGCGTGGAAGATACTCCAATGCCACCGTGCGGATTAAATCCCAGAACAGACTGAAAGCTGTAAAATCCACGAGCACAGGTGAGTGAGCTGCTCTGTTAGTAGCCTCCAGAGGACCCCAAAGTGATTTTCTCTGTTAGATTTTGCCATGATTTAATCTTCAATCTTGCCTGTTCTTACTGTGAAACAGACTGGGAAGAGAATGGCTTGGTAGTCCCCCATATAGTTCATCCTTACTAAAAATGCCATGGGGTGACGGGATTGCCTGCTGAAAGGTGCCAAAACCCTTACAAATCCAAACCTGCTCAAAAACCACCTCTGGGAAAACCCAAATTTCTCAGGAAATTCATGGGGATTATCACGGATTTCCAGGCTTCCAAATAAGTAAAGACTCTCCACTATGCTTCCAGTGTGAGAACTGAAATCACAACTTGAAGGAAAGAGAAATTCAGTGCAAGTAAATTTAAAGATTTCACTATGCAAATCAAAATTCCAGTTGGAGAACTTTGGAGCGAAACAATGGTGTAAAAAACCCCACTTTTTAGTTGAGATTAGCTTGGAAATTTTAAGGCACTCATGAATAATTTATAAACCAGTCTTCCTACGGATGAGCAGCAGGACGAGAGAGTGGCTACGTTTGTCACTGTATTGAGATGTTTCCTGGCAATGGTGGAATTTTTATGGTGTTCTTTCTCATAATGGAGTTGTTGCTTAGCTTTTAATGTCCCAAATGTAAACAGATCTGAGGAAGCAGATCGTTAAAAACGTTTCGAAAGGGCGAATGAAAAAGTGAAGTACTTATGTGCTGTGTTCCAAGCAAAGCCTATAAATCACCGGCGTCGGAATTCTCTGACAAGAAGAAGGTGGTTTTATGGACTCACAGAAATGGCATTGGGAGCAATAGTGAAAAGATTAATTTTTTTAAATCGTGGCAGAAGAGTGGAGGGAATAACCTGAGAGGTTTGAGAAGCTGTCCTGTGCTCTGTTTTCAGTTTTAACACTTTGGCTTAACAAATTCAAAATCTGATTCAAATCTGCTTTGCTATCTTCAGCTCCACAATATCTGAACCCATAGGACCAGCTGACTTCACTGCCTGGTGCTCCTGCATTAGCCAGGCTGGGAATGCTTAAATCCACACAGAGGTTTTATGTGTAGGAGCAACTCAGGAAAAAAGGGTTAAAAAAAGGCAGTTTTCATTTGGTTTTCAACTTGCAAAGCTGTTTTCTAAACTCAAATTTGGGTTTGCAGTGTTCAAACGTTCAAGAGTCACTTCAGTGACCCATCGCCGTGTCCTGTGCGGGAAGCCGGGGGTCTTGTGGGATGCAGGGGTGGAGATGCCAGCCCCTGGAAGGCACTGGTGCAGGGGGATCGCTGAGGTGCTCCTTGGCTCCCCTGCCCCTGGCCGAGCCAGCCCACCAGATGTGAGATGCTGCCTTGGCGCGGGCAGAGCCGCGCGGTTCGGCTCGTCGGGAGAGGCCGTGGGTGGAGAGGAGCTGGCAGAGATCCCGGGAGCCGCTGGGAAGAGGCTGCGCGGGGGAGAGCGAGCTCACCACCCACCTCGGATGAAATCATGGAACGGGCAAGCGCGAGGAAAGGCTGGTGAGGAGAAGGAGACCTAAAAAAAGGGTGGGGGGCAGGAGAGGAAGGATGCTGGACCAGCAAGGAGGGTAGTTCCTGTGCTGGTGGGTTTGAGGAGGATCTGGTTCTCACAGGAGTCGCTTGTAACAGATACGGAGCTGGAATAAGGGCAGGAATTTGTCACAGGAAGGTTTGCTCCAGCAGCATAGAAAAGAACTTTGATACCTGACCCCTTTGATGGAAATTCATTAACATGTGTCTGAACAGAGTGATTGCTCCCAGGCAGGCTGCTGCTTTCCCAGCCTAACCTCTAACCAAGCTTGGACCAAGGAAGATGCATTCCTGGAGCGAGAAGGAGCTGGCTGGTTATAACAGAGTTTTTAAGGGCTGCTGAGAAAGGGACTTTACAGTGCCACTTTCCTTAACCAAGAAGTAGGTTGCCCCAATGTTCCCAGTTGGATGAGCACGTTGTCTCATCATTACTGTGCAGACCAACAAGGAAGAAGTCCATTGTGGCTTCTTGTTGCACTTTGGGACTGAACATCGCCCAGTATGAACTTAGATTTTTTTCTCCCCTGTATTTATCTGATTTATGATAAATTACACCACTCTGAGAGTAACTGTTTCAATCCAGTGAGAAGACCTTCAGTGTCCTTGTTTTCCACTGGATTTGTGTCCAAGCTGCCTCCCTGCAGCTCCTCCCACATCATTTCTGGAGAGCTCAGGCAGGTGAAGAGCCAGCAGAAGGAGCGGGTGTCCCTGGAGTGATCAGCACGAGGTTTTGTCCAGTGCACCCGCTGAAGACAGCCTGAATCTTCTGCTGGGTTTTGTTGGATCCTTTTTGCTCCTTGGAAACACAATTCAGGACAAAACCGTCACAGTCTGACTTTGAGGAATGAGATTCTCAGCACTTCTGTCTCTGCTCCAGCAAGCGAAAAGTGATGCGTAAGACTCCTTCTCCCCCCGTCAACTCCAGTGGGTGCAAAGTTGTAACTGTTTCAGGAAAGATACAGCCAAAAAAAAAAAAAAATCAACCAAAAACCATTCCCCTAGCTCATTTTCTTTTCCCAGAAAACCAGATGGATGAATCATTACAACAGCAGCTATGACAGGGGACCAGACAACAGACTGAGCCCGAAGCCCAGCCCAGTTGAGGCAAGATGAAAAATTGTCAAAGGATTTACCAACCCTCCCTCCCACATCTGTTTAAAGGAGCAAGACTCCAGAATACGGGCATGTGGATTTTATCCTTCCTCTTGCATCCTACACAGCAGCAAGAGCAGCCATTGCAGAGACCACGGTGTAATAAATCCAACAGGATCCAGCAGTGAAGTCCAGTGAAGTAACGTGATGGTGTGGTCAGTGATGATCACCAGAACAGAATCACAGAATGGTTTGGATGGGAAGGGACCTTGAAAAAATCGTTTTGTTTCAACTTCCCAACACCTTCCGCTAGACCAGGGTGCTCCAAGCCCTATCCAACATGGCCCTGGACACTTACAGGGATGGGGCAGCCGCAGCATCTCTGGGCAGCCTGTGCCAGTGTCTCACCACCCTCACAGACAAGATTTCCTTCCCAATATCCTACCTAACCCTCCGCTCCGGAAGTGGGAAGCCATTTCCACTTGTGTTGTCACTCCATGCCATTGTCCCAAGTCCCTCTCCAGCTCTCTTGGAGCCCCTTTAAGCACTGGAAGGGGCTCTCAGGTTTTCCTGGAGCCTTTTTTTTCCCCCAGCCTGGCTCCAGAGCAGCAGGCCCGCATCCCTAGGAGCATCTTTGTGGCCTCCTCCTGATTCACTCCAACACATCCCTTGTTTCTCCTGTGTTGTGAGCCCCAGGGCTGGAGGCAGCTCTGCAGGTGAGATCTCGCCTCAATGGAGAAGAGAGGCACAATCCCCTCCCTGACCTGCTGCCCACACTTGTGATGCAGCCCAGGACTGGGGAGGTGTCTGGGCTGCCATCAGCCATTGCTGGGTCATGTTGAGCTTCTCATCCACCAACACCCCAAATCCTTCTCCCCAGGGCTGTTCCCCATCCATTCTCTGTACCTGTTCTTGGAATTGCCCAAGCACAATATCCAGCTCCTCAGACCAGAGGGAGCAGCCTCAAGGCTCTGTTTGTTTGTACCAGGCATTCCTCTGCAGGCAGTTACTTGTGAGATATGTAGACATGCTCTTAATATAGCAGAGTCCTATGCGTAAAACCGGTCAAAATAACACCAGAAGTGACAAGGTTGAGAAGGCATTTAAAAGTTAAGAGATGGCTGCCTTCAGGATGCCCACAGAACCCCTGTGGGTGTGTGTGGTTCATCCTTAATTACACTTTTGGAGGTATTTTTTTATTCCAGAGGACACTGCCCCGTTCCCCGCACGCGATGCTGGTACTCACTTGCTGAAAAGCCATTCAGGGTTAGGGTTTGGTTTTTTTTTCCTTCTTCATCCTCATCTCTGCAGCATCCGAGTGCTTTGGCCAGAGCAGTTGCTCTGATGACTTTTTTTTTTCCTTTGGTGACGCTCTATTGTAGTTTCTGCTTTACAAAGAACCAGAGCACAGAGAAGCAAAGGTCAAAGAATCTATTAATTTCGGGTGCCCAATTTGAAGTAGCCAGTGCAAGATATTCAGGACTCTCTGTTCAAAGCGCAGATTCCTCTCATGCCTTTCTTTGTTTTCTTCCAACCCCCTGCTTTGTTCATTGCCCTCGTCCAACTTCTGCCTCTTGGGCGCTGTAATTATGATTTTTTAAATTCAGATGTTGCTCTTAGGCTTCGAGTGTTTTCATCGCTGCCTGAAAAGCTGTAGCTGAGATCCACTAGGCAGCAAATGTTCCCTTTCTCTCAAGGTAAACAACGAGTCAGGGAAGGTCACTCCAGGTAAAAAGCCACAGGTCTGGAAGAACAGGACATAATTCAAGCCAAAATACTCATGAGCGATGTGGAGATCTCTTCACCTCTCCTACCCTCTGCAGCTCCCATGAAGCTCATCACAGAGCAAAGGCAGCACAAAGAAGCTGGATCTGGGATAGAATAAACTGGGGGTTACCTCAGGTGCTGAGGGCTTGGGTCCATTGTTGCTTTAGCAGAGGCAGCTGTGGAGGAATTGCGTTTGGGGAAGCAGAGACCACGGCAGGAGTGGGAGGGCAGAGGGAAGCCAGCGGTACCGAGCGTGTGCCTCTTGTGTTGGGAATAGCTTGTACTTGTGGGACTTGGTCAAATGCCAGGAAAACCCTGAGGGTGAGGCTGCAGTGCTCCTCTTGAGATGTTCCAGCCCCTGGAGCCCTTGGGAACAGCACTGCTGAACACTGTGTGCTCTCAGCTGCCCCAGGCACAGCCGGATCCATCCACACAAGGACACGTGTCCTGGGCTCCCTCCAAGCTGGAGCTTCCAGCACATCCACCTTTTATTCCTGCTGCAGAATCCTCTGGCCAGGAAGGTTTTGAGTGACCGTGTCCCACATCTGAAAACGCTCTCCAGCCTCAGCACTTGGCTTTGGCACAGGGAAGCAGTGGGGCAGCGAGGGGAGGATTTGTGAGCCTGCATTGGCTGGTGGCTGGTGAGTTTGCAAAGGATCTACCCCAAACACGGGACAGGAGCTGGAGAGATGAGCACAGCTGAGACCTCAGAGGGCCCCTGGGGTGTGGGTTTGAGTAGGAGAGAGCTGAGAAGGATTTGGGAAAAGGAGAAATGATAATTCACTGTGGAACAATGCCTGGATGGCTCCAAAGGGGACCTGGCACCCATCTGTCCAGGCATTTCCTGCTGCCACAGGGGATTCCTGTGCTCCTCCTTGCTGCTTCCTCCACCTTTGGATCTCTGCATCACTGTTGCTGTTGGAAACACCAGTATTTCATAAGCTGGAGAGCTCAGGGCTGCAGAAACAGCACAAAAGCAGCTCGAGGACATACAGAAGCAGGAAAAGCAATTTATTTTTTTTTAAGCAAACTTGCACAGAAATGTTTGGGCCAAGGAACATCTTAACCTTAAGTCCAGCCTCCCACTCTGAGCAGGACTGTACCCAGGGTGTCAGCCACGTTCTGGCCAAGCCCTAAATCCCCTAAGTCAGGGGGGTACAGTTTAGGTGGTCTGTGTCCCAGGGCAGCAGTGTCTCCCAGCAAGAGCTGGATGTGAGCCTCCCATGTCCCACTTTGCCACTGGTGCCTTTTGTCACAGTCCAGCACGGTGGGGAGGAGCTTGCCTGTGTCTCTACACCCACTTTTCCTGTGTTCGTAGCCGGTTCTTAGCTCACCATCAGCTCCTCAGGACTGTGCAGGGCTTTTTTCCCCGCCGCTGGCACCATTTGCTCATAGTGAAAGCACAGAAACCCTCCTTCAAACCCCCTGTGCTCCCCCAAAACCAGGGCAGCAGCCAGAGCATTTGTGGGCACACCTGTGGGCATGAGTCACCAGCACCTGCATCTCCCATGGGACCCAGCCCCATCTCCCACGCTGGGGGCTTTCTGTCCATGTGGAGGGGTCCAGAGAGCAACTCCCCCCACACCAGAACCTCCAGAGTGCTGAACTGGGGAGATGGGAAGCCCTGGAAGGGGCAACTGCTCCGTATTTCCTGCTAGACCCAGCCCCATGCCCGAGAGAACATCCAGAGCATCCTATCCTGCCCTTGGAAGGGGTGGCAGCAGGGCTGGGCCTGGGGAAGGAGCTGGACACACCACTCGTGTTTTCCATGCTGGAAACCTCCCTACATGCCAGTTCATGAGGATGAAGCTGTAAATCAGCTGGAAAAACTTCTCAGTCCTCACCATCACCACCGGGGGAAAGAACTGTCTGGGAGGAGAGATAAGGAGTGCGTTGGTGGTCCTTCAATGTCCCCTTCCTCCAGGCTGCATGCTGGTGATTTAATTAGGGATTGATATTTATTTTTTCACTTTTAATTTCACAATGAATGTGAGCAAGGCGAGCCCAGATGCAAATAGGAGCTGAGGCCCTTCTGCAGGGACCCCAGGGGACGCCCCAGCCACCCCACACTGAGTCACCACAGCTCCCGGCAGGAGCCAGGAGGGGACGGAGGGGTGACAAGGCAGAGCTGCCTACTGAAAAAAAAAATAAAAATAAAAGTCCCCAGTTTGTTGGTTTAGTAAGGAGAGGAAAATAGAAGTTAATGCTGCGACCTAGTGGAGAAAAAATAGACATGCAGAGCTGATTGAGACGAGGGGAAAGCAGAAGTTTGTGGAATTTGTGCCTGGTGGAGGCTGGACCGCAGAAAGCTCTGCTAGTGTGGCTTATTTTTACAGGATTTCACACCTGAGAACGTGGTCTGCAGACTGTTCAGGCTTCCAGAAGGTGCTCAGCTTAGCCCTAAATGATCTGGGGCTTGTAACTAGGTGATATTTAAGGTCCCTTGCACTCCAAACCGCTCTGTGATTCTGTGTTTCTGTAATAAAAGGGCTGTGACCATCACGTTAAACCCAGCACAACTCCAATGTGACCGCAAACGGGGTGGATGAAGGTCTGCTCCCAGCAGCGTCCACTTGGGCTGGGATCTGTGCTCCCAAGTTCTTCATCCAGCCCCAGCAGGAACTGGGATTGGAGAAGAAACTGTTTGCTGGCAAAAATGGGGGGGAAATTCATCACTGGTGAGATGAATTGCCTGCAGCTGTGTAAGCCTGAGCTTGGCACGGTCTGGGATGAGATCCAGTGCCAGAGCACCTGGACTCAGGAAGTGGAAAATCCCTAAAACACAGGTTCTGGGTCAGTAATCACCCAAGTGGGAGACACAAACAGCACCTGAGCTAAAGGCTACTGTGAGTAAATGCCAAACCAGGGCAGGGAAAGTGTGTGGGGAAAGGCACAGGGATGCTGTGCCCAGGCTCGGGGTCCATGCTGCAAAAAGGGGCTGGAAAATGGGAGGGATTTCAAAGGAGAGCCCTGGGAGTGAGGAAAAATTCTCAGAGGGGTGAAGCTGAGCTCAGTGTGTTTCCCAAGTGAGGAGGGTGGATTTCAGCCCACCACCACCATGTCTTGTGTCCAAGGGACCCCAGTCCTTGGTTCCTGAGGTGGGTGGCCTGGAGATCACCCAGGGACTAAACCCCTCTGCTGAGACCCCACAGGAGTTTGTACATCCAGGAGGGTTTGACACAAGGGAAGGGGCAGGGGAAGCTCCCTGGGGCTGCCTGGGACACAGCCTCTGCCTGGCCAGGATCCCCCTTGCGCCCAGGGCATTGCAGACCTAAGACACCTCCAGGATTAAATAACAGCTGAGCTGGGGGATTTACAGACCCAGAGCTTGGCTTTGGGTGCTGCAGTTGGCATAGAGCTACCTAAATGTCCCCCTCCACATCTCTGTGGCTTCACTGACCCACAGACAGCAGCTCCTTTGGATTTGGTGGGGACCAGTGATTAAGGCCACCCTGGACACCTTGTGCTTATGGTGTCACCTCAAGTAAATCACAGCTACTGAATTTTGTTCCTTCTGAACATGGAGGAATGAAGGGATAGGCTTGATCCTGCTCAGCCTGGATCAGGGAACGGGTGGCAGCCCTTCAGCCTGGTGCCCAGAGGCTAGTGGCACCTTACCCTGAATCCCTGCTCGTGCCACATGTCCTGCCACCAGATCTGTGCCGTGCAAAACGTCCCCCACACTCCTGCTGCTCTCCAGCTTCTGGTTGTCATCGGTGGGGCACACTCAGACCATTAAAAATAGCCAAACATTGCATGGAGAAGGCAGCAGGGGAATTAGATGGAAAAATATAGCCAGGAGGAGCAGGAGGAGGGAAGTGAGGAGGAGGAGGAGAGACTCTGGGGGAGCAGAGAAGAGCACACCAGCTTGAGGCAGCTGCAAGGAGCCCAACAGCTGGAAGCCAAAAATAAACCTCAACAGTGAATCAATTCACTCTGGGGAATGGGTGAATGGGGGAAGCAATAGCAAGGGGGAGAGGATGGGGAAGCTGATGAACTGAGTATGCAGGAAAATCCATAGAGCAATGAATCACCTCCCCAAAAAGCCCGTTTTCCCAAAACCAGGCAGTGATGAAGCAGAATATGGCAGAGACAGAAACAATTACGGGGCAAAGGGAAGTTTCCCCCCCGGTGAATAAACATGCAGAACTGGCTGACCAGAAGTCAGGGAGTCAGTCAGTGAGTGGATAAATCAGAGTGAACAAGCCCTGGTGGTGGGGCCTGGCTGCCAGAAGCTCCTGGAGCGATGATTCCTTGACGTGTCCACCCAGCAGAGGGGCTGCAGGACTGCCATGGGGACATGGAGGACCTGGAGATGCTCCTCCAGTGCCAGTCCCCAGGTGATGGGAGGACAAGGAGTCTCAGGCATGGGGAAGTGGGCTGCAAATGTTGAGCTGGGCAGAGGAGGGGATATTTGTCACTGCCATGGGATGGATGGTGGGTCCCAGGGACCAGGATGCAAAGTCCCCTAAGCTCCAAAACACATTTTTGGGGCATGGGATGAGACACTTGGAGCATCACAGACAACAGACATTGAGATCATCGTCTGGGTCATGGAACAACCTTTGAGGGTGGCTAAAATTTAATAGAAGGTAAATTCAAAGCTCCTCAATAAGCTGTCTAGCTTTTAAAAGATGATGAGGAGAGCCTAGGAAAATTGTGGATAGAAACTTGAAGAAAATGCTTTGTGTACAGAAGCTTTGGAATTAAAAAAAAAAAAATCTGTGGTGAGCCATCACAGAGATTGCATCTTGCAGAAGATACAGATTTTTTTATTAGGACATGGCTGCTTTTGGCCACCATAGGAGAGAACCTGAGTAGAGCAAGGAACCATAATTTTTAAATGAGTTTTGGGTATTTTATCAGAAAAGAGGGAATTTGGGGCTGCTTTTTTCCAAGCTGAGTGCCCCAGACTCGAGACTGCAGTCCAGCTCTATCCCTGTTCCATCCTCCCCCATGCCCTGCTTCATGAGGCTGTTTTAGGAAAAGGATGGTGGGCATCAAGGCAGGATTAGTGGGCTGGAAGGATTTGGGAGCTGAGTTTGTGTGTCTGTGGGAAGGGGTCATATCTTCCAATTGCCCCCTCCCTGTGCAGCTGCTCTCCAAATCAGCCTTTCCCAGTTACCATCCCAAAGGTCTCCAACATCCCAGCACTGCTGGGGAAGGGAATGTCCATGAAAAAGTGCAGGCAGAGAAATAGAGAGAGAAATCAAGATTATTCACATGGACACAGGATCTTTTATGTCAAGTTCTCCAGAGCTCAGTGGGGATGGAGGATGGGATGAGAGGATGGGAGGATGCTCCCAGTCCCCGTCCATGGGGTTTGCAGGGAGCGCTCCATTCCCAAGGCTCCAGGGAGGAGCAGTGATGCTGCTGATGTGCGGCCGTGCTGTCACTAGAGGGAAGCAGAGCCATGTGCGTGGGGCTGGGCTGGCACTGTGGCAGCTCTCAGTGTACAGAGAGACACCCAGAGCAGCTTGCAGCTGATGGAAGGGGACATCTTCGTCCCCTTGGGCTGGGCAGGCAGCGAGGGGCGGTGGGTGAGAGCGACAGGGACAGGAGCGGCTGAAGGGATGCTGCTCTCTCCAGGGACACACTTGGCTCCCGTGTCCCCTCGCTGCAGTGCCTCTCAATGGGGGCTGAAATGGGGGTCAGGGGCACCCCATAATGCAGGGTCGTGGCCAGCAGGGCTGGCTGGGGACTTTGAGCAGCGTTGGCTCTGCCGAGGAGGTGGCACTGCTCCTGGGGACAGTGGGGACAGCTCATCGGGCGGGGCATCCCTCTGCCACCACCCTGCTGGCAGCCGTGACCCTCCTGGCATGGGTTAACAGGAGGGATTGGGGGTCTGGGTGCAAAGGTGGGGGAGACACGAGGTGGCAGGAAGGGGACAGGGTCCCAGACTGCCCTTGGAGGGATGACAATGGAAGGATGATGATGGAAGGATGATGATGGGGATGACCACGTTGTGTTGGCGGTTCTGCCGGTCTGTGGACCCTGGGGAATGTGCAGCACACACTCGTGGAAGCCACACCACCCACAGACAAGGCTTGTCTCCAAACCAGCTGCTTGGGACCTGGAGATTTTCTCCTTTATGGAGATGAGCAGCCAAAATAGTCACTTCTCCCTTCACCTCTGGAGGTTTGAAGGATTCCCCTCCTCTCCCTGCTTGCTGGGCTTGGATCCACTGGCACCCTGAGCTCTCCCATGGGGCTGCCTTGGCCACAGCCCACCTTCAGCCCATCCACATCTCTGGGGAAATCTTCCTCCAAACATTTGTCAGCTGCAGATCAGGATAATTTCCCAGCATATTTGGAAGCAAATGCATCCTGTAAATTTCTTCAGTTTTCCACTGCTCCTGAGAGATTTTGACACAAAGTCAGGCTATTCACCAGCAGCTGCCAGGAGTTTAGTTCAATAACAATTCTTGCTGACGGAGCTCTGCCCGTGTCAGTACAAGCCTCAATCATTGTGTTCTTCCAGTGCAGGTGATGGAACCTGGAAATGCCAGGACTTGCTGCTTTGGCCAGCACAGGGCTGTATCTCTCTGCCAGCCTCGTGCAATACAGGTTAACTTGCTGTTTTTCTCAATGCCATCTCTCCTGCAGAGAAATTCCGGGGCCTTTTGGTAGCTCAGCCATGCCAGTCATGGAAAACTGCATTGATCCCTTGGCAGGAGACAGGGCAGTGATCTATGTGGTGCCTCTGGGTTTCTGGGGGAAGGCAGAATATCAGGAGAAGACACAAGCTGACAATGTCAGCATGGATGACAAGAAGTGATGTTTCTCAGGTAATGGATAAAAGACACTTCCTTTGGTCCCAGCACAGCAGCTTTTGTGTAAGCCATGGGGCAGGTTCAGCCATGGATGCAACCTAAGGAATTTCCATGGAGAGCCAGCAGCAAGTCACTCCCATGCACCGTTCCCATGCTGCCAGGTTAAATACTTCATATAAACCTCACAACAACAGAAACCTCAATTCTGCCATGCTGGGAAATCACAGAGCCATAGAATGGTCTGTGTTGGAAGGGACCTTAAGGACTTCAGTTCCAACATCCCTGCCATGGGAAGGGACACCTTCCACAAGACCAGGTTGCCCATAAATAATTGTGGTTTGAGGTTTTATACCTCCAGAACTTTCTCTTACAGGTCAATGTTAGAGCTGGTGTTTGCTCAGCTCGTTATTAGCAAAGAATGTTCAGAGCTGGATTTTTGTTACTCTTGAGCTCACACTGTTGATGCCACAGGTGGGGAGAGCTGGAAAACAGCCCAGGTATTTTAGCCCAAGGTGATAAATCTGCATCAGAGACACCCAAACTGATCCTTTTTGGTGACACTTTCAAATGTGTGGCCAAAACTAAAGGTAATTGAGAGCTCAGCCAAGCTTTGGGGGGGAAGGAATATCTTCAGCAAATGGGGGATGATAGCAGGTTTATGGTACATAAAAAATCATTGCAATGAGGAGATAGGTTTGTTTGTCTGCTGTGAAGTGCTGGTTTGGAAAAAGGAGATAAAATATCAGCTGGCATTAGATCTTGTGCTCAACAGCTAAAAATTACTTCCAACAGGAGTGATTTGGGTGAGGAGGGAGAAACACATAGGCGAAATGGCTTGCCCAGGAGGACAGAGGTAAAAAAAAACAGGAAAAAAACACTGCAAGATAAAAATAGTGTTGTATTTTTTGTATTTTGTTCCTGAGGAGTGGAGGCCACTGGAACTCCTGGGCGGGATTATTGTCCACTGGAGCAACAGCAGGCTGGATGATGGGTGCAAAAAGGCTGCAGTATTGTAATGACCTGAAGGCAACTTCGAAGAGAAGAACAAGAAGTGCTAATGAATGCCTTGTTTTTAAAAGGAAGTTTTCTCCCCAGCAGAGAACTTCCTGCAGCTGCTTCATTTTTTTTTTTTCTTCTTTATTTCTTTCTTTCTTTCAAATTTTCTGTTTGAGAAGGAGCTGCTTGAAAAATGCTTCTGTGGCACCCTATGAGCTGACAAACTCCTGGACACATGGGCATGTGGCAAGGGCTGCTTCAGTCTGGTTAAGTGGCCCCAGTCACCAGCCAAACCAAGCAATTGAGGTCTAAATCGAGGCCTAGAAAGAGCAAATCAGTGCTTGAGGTTCCTCAAAGTCCTCAAAATCTCAAAGTCCCACACAGTGGAAATCAATGCCATGGAATGCCATGACTACAGATGCTTCCAGCACCACCAATGGCTTTGTGATCCCCTGTAGCTGGAGCTCTCAGTAAAGGTTAAATCAACCTGTAATTGGCCCTAAAAGTCAATAAGACCAGCTTGTACACTGGCTGTGTCACTGGTCACCTGTTCCCTCCAAGGCTATGGGCCATGGGGCAGTCCAGCAGAGTTGGTAGGGACAACTTCTTCATTGGGTTGAGTTCACCCTAGGGACAGAGCTCAGCATTTGGGTGATAACACATCCTCTGTACCCACAATCTGTACCCTGGGACATTTTGTACATTTTTATGGTGCCCCTGGAGCTGTTCCTTTATGACATTCCCCCAGGTATGGAACCATTCTGTGAGTTTAAAGCTCACAAGTTCACTCGTGACATTGACTTGTTGGGTTTGCCACTTGTCTGATGCAGTAACTTGTTTTCTTGCCTGTTTTCCTCTTTTCTACCAAGGTTTCTGGGCTGCCATTAGAAGCAGAATTAAATATCTGCCTTCACATATTCAGCTCCACTGTTTTGTTTGGTTGCTGGGACCCCGGCCTGCATGAGGATCATGCAAGAGTAAGATATCACCAATACATAAAAATGTAAAGGTGGGTGTCAAGTGGATGGTGCCAGACTCTTCACAGTGGTGCCCAGTGACAGGACAAGGAGCAATGGCCATAAAATAAAACACAAGAAGTTCCACCTCAACACAAGGAAGAATTTCTTTACAGTGAGGGTGGCACTGGAAAAGGCTGCCCAAGTAGGGTGTGGACTCTCCCTCTCTAGAGACATTCCAAACCCACTTGGATGTGCCCCTATGTAACCTACTCTAGGCAGGCAGGGGAGTTTGATCTCAAGACCTCCCTTCCATCATTAAAGATTCTGTGATTCTGTAAAAAATGTGAAAATTCAGCCAGGACTGTGCTGATAGATGTAGTGCAAAGTAACTCCACTGGGACAGCAAGTCTGCTCCAACATCATTTTCACATGGGGGAAAGAGCAGGTAGGATTAGTCCAATGGGTCATTTTCCAGGTGAAGAGCTGCAGTTGATGTTCCTCCATGCACAAGTGCTGATTTGTGTCAGTAGCTGCAGTTACAGACCTTTGGGTTTAAGCACACACCGTGTAGCCAGACAAAAACCTATAGACTCGGGATATAGACATGGATGATCATGGACAACCAGCCCCAGATCCTGCCCTGGCCCCAGGACCCCCAGTCATCCCCTGGTACCTCCAAACACCACTCTAGGGTCCAGAGGATGCAGTGCTGAGCACACTGAGGCAAAACTCGAGGGTGGGCATCCAGCCAGCCCTTCTTCTCTGCCAGGTCTCATGAAGTGAATTTCTGGCCAGAGAGCTGTTTGGAGGGGAGATGTCTCTTTGGGGCTGGCCAGTGGACCCAGCTGAGGAGTTGTTGTAGGTGTTGCATGGATTTGCCCATCAGTGGCACTGCTGCAAGAGAAACCTGACAGTGGGGAATGATGGAAAACAACACTCAGGATGCCAAGGGGCTGTAGGGCTAATGCTTGCCTGCAAGTTTGTCTCCCATCTCCAGGACTTAGAGCTTTTTATCTGGTCCCACAGGACTTTATCCCACAGTGCCCACATAAAATTGCTGCTCTCTCCCTTTGGTAACATCCCCTCAAAGGGACAGGATCACACTGAGATTGCTCCCAAGAGGGATTAGGGATTTGGAGCAGACTGGCAAAGCCTCCTCCTGACCTCACCCCACACCAAGCAGGGCTCTGTCTTGTCAAAAGTGACTGGGAATAGTGCCCAGTGAGCTGCTGGAGAACACTTGACTGAGGCACCATCCTGCTCCTGGCCCCTGGCTGCACTTGGGCATCTTTTTAAGAGGAAAAACTCTTGTTCTTTTGAACTCAAGTGTAAGAAATCTGACCTTCTCAACTTCTGCTTTTCATTTTTGTGTGGTAAGCATCCATGCTGGTGACCCCACATGCTCCCAGTCACCAACCTTCCTTTTCATGATCAAAGCTCCCTGCAGTGCAGAAAACACAGGACAGAGAACTTCTCTCTGCTTCCCACCCTTGGCCAGTATTTGCTCTGGGGACTTGAGTTGCCATTGATCATCAACAGGAGTTCAGGTCTCAGGGTCGGAACCCTCCTGGGTGAGGCAGCAGGGACAGTGTGTTTGATAAATACTGTCTAAGTCCCCTTTCACAAGTTGCCACGTGGTGTCCTGTCAGTTGGTCGGAGGCTCATCTATGGAGGGGGGAAGATTTGTAGCCTGCTTTGGGAGTCAGTGGGGTGCGAGACATTTATGGGTTTGAATCGCAAACCCCTTCTCTTCCTTCTCCTCCTTGTTTATGAGGGCTCCCTCTGAAATGTCACTTGGTGCTCCTAGTGGTGCTTTGAGGACAATTTCTAGGAGTGTCTGCAGAAAATGGATGGCTTTGATGCTGTTATCACCATCATCATCATCATCATCATCATGTGTTGGGGAAGATGAAACAGGGAAACCTTATGAATATGATTGTTTAGCAAAAGATTCTGAAAATATGAAACCTAGAATCGAAACAGAAATGAAAACTAGCTTTGAGCTATAGGATACTGTTAGTTACTATATAACCAAAGAACAATAGCCTAGCCAGCTGAAGGATAATCCCTGTTCATTGAACAATACCCTTCTGCTGATAGAGAATCCAAAGATCAAGCAGCAAGTGAAAAATTTGAAGAGTAGCTTTTAGAGTTTAAAATTTAACACTTTGTGGTAATGTAGTAGCTCTTATAGGCTATATGTAAATTCTGTAGAATGTGTGTCATGTACTGGTTGGTTACTGGGAATTAGAATATTCACTATAGAAAAAGATATAATGTATTGTAACAAGAACTTTGCTCTCTTACTCTCTTCTTCTCTTAACCTCTTACTCTCTCTTGACTTCTCTTTACCTCTTACTCTCTCTTACTTACTCTCTCTTACACTCTTCTCTTTACTTTTAAGTTCTAATCCTCTCTTACTCTCTCTTGTCACTCTCTTTCTACCCCCTTAATTACCTTCTTCCCTCATGCTCTCAGCCTCCTCTTTCCACTCTCTCCCTCTTTGAGCACATTTGCACTGTGTTGGGCAGGATAAATGGATCTCTTCCACCCTCTACCTAAATAATAAACTGCTTACCCCAAGAGCAGCCTGGCTTGGAGAAGTCTCCCACCTCGAGTCCATTTTTTACTCCTACAATCATCCTTCTCCCCCTTCTTCCCGGGCAACATGGGGAGAGGAGCCCTTTACAAGAGCAAAGAGTGACAGGACAAGAGAGAAAATTACAGAGGACAGGAATAGATCAGGTATTAGGAAAAAATTCTTCACTGTGAAGGTAGCGAGGCACAGGTTGACCAGAGAAGCTGTGGCTGCCCCATCCCTGGAAATGTTCAAGGTCAGGTTGGACAGGGGTTGAAACAACCTGGGATAGTGGGAGGTGTCCTTGCCCATGGCAGGGGGTTGAAATGAGATGTGATTCTATGGTCTTCACAAAGGAAGAGGCACCCTGACCCAGGGCCTTCCCACCCTCACAGGGAAGAGCTTCTTGCTTGTATCTAATCTAAATCTACCCTCCTTCAGCTTAAATCTTTGTACTATCACTGCTTTTAAATGCAAAAGGTCCTTCTCCAGCCATCCTGTGAGCCCCTTTTAGGTACTGAAAAGGGCTCTAAGGTCTGCAATAAGATTTGTACCTTCTGTCCTGCAAGTGCTTTGTAACCATCCATTTCTCCCTGCCCTGAGAAACCACCTAACACAGATGTAGTGATTTCCTTTCAGTCACTCCAGCCCCTGCAGAGCTTTGGTGCTCCCTCCCTTCTGCTCCTCTGTGAGTCTTGGCTTTTCAAATTTCAGCACCTTCCGAACCTCCCCATCATGGGTGTGCTCATCCCTCCTCCAGGGAGCTTTAATCACCATGGGGAGGCCACCCAGGACTGGAGGTATCCAAAAAGTGCTGCTGTCCAGGGACTGCCAATTCTTGCAGCCTCTCTGGGTTTGAGTGCCAAGTGTGTTACACTCAACTTCTGTACAGTGTGTCCTGCAATGTTGTCCCTTAGCCAAGTGGGATCATGGAGAACTCATGGAATACAGGAGTCCATGCCATCCTGCCTGAACACCCAAGCTGTGACCTTGACTTCATTCTAATCCATTCCTTTCCATTGTTCAATATTTTAAAGGGTAGAGAGGGAAAGTGTGGTCCACATGTTATCTTCTGAGCAATCCCACCCTGTGTGTTCATGGAAAGCTTTCTTTCCCAGTGGCTGAGTTACTGGGACTCTGCTTTTGATCATGGCATCCACCCTTGTTTCCACCTCCAAAACATTCTTCCTGAAGGTCTTCCCTGTATTTTTTGTATGACTGGTGTTGCTTCTTTCTTTCCTCAGAACATTGACAAAGTGCAACTGCTTCCTGATCTTGTTCATCATTGTTTTCACAAAACTGTTCTTCCCCATCCTTGCCCATCCTGAGCTGGGACCCCAACCCAATAATAAACCCATCCTGAGCTGGTGTGGGATATCAGGGATGGTGTTTCAATCTTGGAGGAATCTTCTGCCAAGTGCTGTATCCCAGTGCCTTTGTGTTCTGTGTCGTGATGGGCTGCAGGATTCAGCATTGTCACATCACACCAGACACCCACAACTTCAGGCACCGTAACTTTTGGATTAGTTCTGATATCTCCAGTACTGGTCTTGCTCTGCCCTCCTCTGGTGCATGCCCAGGCTGGTCTGACCCCACAGTACCTCTGTCCAAATGCAATCCATTCCATGTCTCAGATCTTTGTTGACTCTCATGGTGGAAGTGGAGTGGTGATGAAGTGGAAAAATTTTATCTTGAAAGACCTCCTACCATGGTTATGAATTTCAAGGTGGTATTTTTCTGCCTAGAATATCTCTCTGACTTGTTTTAATCCTGTTAAATATTAATCCTGCTCCCCCATGTCCTTGAACTCCTTTCCTGCTTGGAAGAGAATGTGAATTTAACAAGGATATAGTCTCCTCCATCAGCTGAGTTACCAATGAAGGCATTGAACAAGACCTTGGGAGCCTGTGTGGAAACCCATGTTCTTCCACTCTGGTGTGGACCATTAAAGGCAGTTCTCTGGGAGCATTTCCTCATCACTTCCCACAGGTTTCCCAATGCATTGTGTCAGTCTCTGGTCTCTCAAACACTGCCATGGGAGACATGATCCAAAGTCTTTTTACAAAGAAGCAGTATGAAATCATCTGTCTCTCCCTCATCCACAAAGTCTGCTACCAGCTCACAAGAGGAAATCAGACTGGTCTGAGAAAATTTGGTCTTTACAAACCCTCTCTCTCATGCTACTTTACAGGTGCTTGCAGAAAGGTGACTTCAGCAGTTGTTCTGGAATTAAATGAAGCTCATCCTCCCAGGTTTATCGGTTCTGGGGTCCATCTTTTCCTTTCAAACCTGTATTTCTAAATATAACCATGACTTCCCCTCTTTCTTCATGTGAAAGCATTTTCTTACCCTGGTCAAGTTCCTCAAGTCAGTTCCTAGCAGCTGTTTTTAAGTATTGCATAAGAGTCCCTGAGACAGGCAAGGTGAAGGCATCTCCTGCTCCTGGGTACTCTCTGCTTTGTAGGTGTCCCCATCAATAACCACACTGTGCACTGAGCAGCACATTCAGACATCCTCCTGGTCATATGATGATGATCAGAGCACCTAAAAAGGGATTTTTCCATTGCCCCAGATCAGGTGTGAGCTGTGTTTGGCCTTTCTCATTTAGTCCCAGTAAGCTCAGCATAAGGAGGCTCATCTCTTTGAAGCTGACCTGGTTTCTACTTTATGCTGCTTCCTGAAGCTGAGGTCAGTGAAGAGCTTGAGACTTATCTGACCTATAGTGATACTCCTTTCCTTCACTTTAGAGAACTTTGACCTTGAGATATTATCATTTATTTCATGTTAGGAACAAGTCAAGAGGACAGGAACATGTGTTTAGCTATAAGCATTTGCAAATCTGAATTTCAAAACTCTTCCAAAACACCTTTAAAGAAAAAAAAAAGTGATGGTTAGTCATTGAACAGAAAGAGCAGATTTTAGAACCTAAAATAAAGGGTGATTTTTTGGGTTATTTCCCATTGGCATGACTCATGTTAAAAAAAAATCTTTTCAATTATTGAAAGCTGTCCTGAATCACCAATTGTAGTACAGGAAATGGCCTCAAATTGTGCCTGGGGAGGTTTAGATTGGATATTAGCAAAAATGTATTCACTGAAAGGGGTGTCAAGTGTTGGAACAGGCTGTCCAGGGCAGTGGTGGAATCACTATCCCTGGAAGGATTTGAAAGATGTGTAAATGTGGCATTTGGAGATTTGGTTTAGTGGTGGCCTTGGCAGTGCTGGGTTGGTGTTTGGACTTGGTGATCTTAGAAGTCTTTTCCAACCTAAATAATTTTATAATAATGCTGACCTCCTCCTCTTCCTTGATATGCTGATGGACAAGATATCAGCAATGCCAGTAACAAACACGTTTAGGATGTACAATAGGAATAAAATAATAAACCAGCAGTAAGAACAGCCAATGCAGTTAGGTAATGCAGGTAAGGATGTGCTGCCCAGGCATGTGGTGGAGTCTACAATAAATAATTTTTTGTGAGCAGAAGGAACCTTCAGCTGCCAGGATTGGTGTATTCTGGATTGAACCCTTCTGGAGGCTGCTGGTGGACTAAATGCCCTTTCCAGGATAATCTGCTGTGTCATTTGGGATAGTCGCAAGCTCCCAAGTGTTTCATGTCAGTCAAATCAAGGTATGGAGGCTGAGAGAGAGGATTTAGGAGTTTGCAGTGGTCCTTTGACAAGTACCTGTGAAAGCTGAGGTCAGGAAACCCTGGCTCCCATCCTGCAGCCAGAGGGGTGTTGTTCATAACAGCAGAGACAAGCCAAAGGAAGACCAAGCCTGACATTTCTCATAAAGAATTTTGCCTGTGTTCACAAGTTGAGCACACTCCATTGTGCTTTGCCAGCGAAACTCTTGCTGGCTGGAGTGGCTCATGGAAAAGATACAGAGTTTTTCTGCTTTGAGGAAAGGATCCCATACAGCTGCCTCATGGGGCTCATGTCAGTCCCCAACCAAAACCAGGGTGCTGTGGTCTCAGCAGCCACTGTGTACGGGGAAGAGTTGCGCCACTTCCTGCGTGCAGCTGCTGAGCACAATCCAGCACAGACAACCTCCTTCCTGTGCCAGGCTCGTTGGCACTGTTCTGTTTTGCCTTAAAAAAAAAAGGCCAAAAAGCATCCCTGGTTCCAGGAAAGCCTCTTACCCATCTCAGCACATGATGTGATAGCCTGGCTCTTTCCTTCTCCATGCGACGTCTTTGCAGTGCTCTGGGTAGGACGGAGTGAAATATATGTGCTAAAAATAGTTGGAGGCTTTTGAAAGTAAAACTTGATTTTAAACCTTGTAAACCTTGTGTTTTACTGCTGGTGTAGGTTGCTGAGAGCCCAGCAGCTTTGGGGTTGGGAAGACGGGACTTTCATGATGGGGTTTCTTCAAAGAACATAGTCAGGCAACAAAAAGTCTGGAGTTTTTATACCTTGTGTGTTTTGCCCTTGAACATCACCAAGAAGAAGGCAGAAAAGGAAATTCTCCAGACTGGCATATTATTTCTTCTCAAAGCCTATCAGTAAAATCATCTAACTTTATTACACCTAATTGCAAAATTGAAATTGAAAAATATTAATTGCAGTGTTTATAACATACTGAAATTTGTCTTCTACAGCAAAGTCAGTCTCTGGCAGACAAACCAATAAAATCTGTGAGTTTTTACCTTCCCTTAGTAAATATTATTTGCTTATCTTTGGGCTTTTTGTTTCTGCAGGTTAATTTGTTTGGATGACTGAGGATAAAAAACATGCAGCCTTTTAAAGATGAGCTGCTTGAATGGATACTAAATGAAAATAATTTGGAGAATGAAATAATAGTTTGAGAGTTAATAATACCTTTAAGTCTGTTCCTCTGTTTTCTGAACACTTGAGTGATTTCCAAGACTAAAAACCAAAGTTCAGTACACAATGTGACACACAGAGAAAGAATCTCAGATGAGCAGAAGACTTCATGGTAAAAGCACTGACAGATAATGCCCAAATAGCTGCAGGGCACCTGTGATCTTTAGGAGAGAAGAACTCTGTAATGGAATAATCTGGCTGAGCAGTTGCCCTAGGTTACAATAAAGAGGGGTGTTCCCTGTTTTAATCCTGCAGAAAAACGATGTTTTGAAAAGGTTGATATTAAATAATTGCATAGATTTTAATGGCAAGTGTGTGCCACTAACCCCAATGTGCCTTCCAAATAATGCATCCACAGGGAATGTATGGAGGGCTGGAACACCTCTGCTCTGGACACAGTCTGAGTTGGGAGTGTTCAGTCTGGAGAAGAGAAGGCTGCAGAAAGACCTTAGAGCTCCTTCCAGTGCCTAAAGGGACTCCAAGAGAGCTGGAAAGGGACGTTGGGCAAGTGCCTGGAGGGACAAGAGAAGGGGGAATGGCTTCCCACTGCCAGAGGGAAGGTTTAGGTGGGATATTGGGAAGAAATTCTTCCCTGTGAGGGTGGGGAGGCCCTGGCATAGGTTACTCAGAGAAGCTGTGGCTGTTCCATCCCTGGAAGTGTCCAAGGTTGGATGGGGCTTGGAGAAACCTCATCTTGTCAAAGGTGTCCCTGCCCATGGCAGTGTGTTGGAATGAGATGATCTTGAAGGTGCATTCCAATCCAAACCCTTCTGTAATTCTATGATTATAATACTCAGCAGCAAGTGTGAGAGTGGCATGTGAAGAAAGGGTCATGTTCTCAGTGCTGTGTTTCCTGTAGTACAGACTCACAGGATACCCTGTTGGGGCTGATGATAACAGCTATGTATTTATAAGAAACAGTTGTTAACACCAAAAAAAAAACCATAAAAGTATCAACCATTGCATTTTGTGCTGATTTCTGTGATTTTGATCTGCAGCTGACTGAAAAACAAGAACCAGGACATATAAACAGAGTGCTAACTTGGTACTTTCAATTTCCTTATTGCTCCAGCTTTGCCCATGCTGATCTGTACTTTGGTATTATTTTGAATAACTCTGCACATTTTTTTCACAATGCCCATGGCTGCATAAAGATTTGCCTTTTGACATTTGAGGTTGGACTTGACTCGCACAGACTCCTTCTCCCCACCATTCTCAGAGGTGAAACCTCTGCACCAACCTCTGTAACCAGAAAGGTATTTTTTTAGGATCACAGTATCATGTAGGCTGGAAAAGACCTCTAAGATCATTGAGATCCTTGCAGCAGATCTACCATCAGTGCTGGATCAGACTGCTCAAGATTGGCTCCATCCTGAGCTTCATGGTGTCTCCAAGGGTTCCCATGGGAGAGTTGGATCAAATCCATCTCTTTGCTTCCAGTACCTCCATCCTGAGGTTGCTTCTGGTTTAGGGCTCCTCACACCCAAATTATGATGGTAGCATTTGCTCTTGCTTTGTCCAGGCACAGCAGACTGTAACACAACTGGTGAATCTGACTTTTTCTACCAAGGCAACCAAGAGCTCCAGTGAGGGCAACCAGATGTGGTCTAACCCCAGAGGTTAAACGGGCACAAATACCTCAAAAGCCCTCCAAAATTTCATTGTTATAGGATCTGCCTTTTATCAGCCAGTCTGGATTTCAAATTCACCTCCTCTAAACCAGTTTTGCTGGGCTGGTTTCCTCACTTGTGACAACAGATGCTTTTGCTTCTGTTTTTCAAGAATGAAACAGCCTCTTCTTAGACCCATAGCTGGGCTGTGGGTACTGCTTGCCCAATACTTCCCTAACCTCATCAGCTGCCTTCTCTGCCCCAGAAAATATCTCTCACTGAGAGCTGGGTCCTGGCAGTCAGTCTCTGGTGGGAAGGTTGTGTTCTAGGGAAGTACCTTCATTGTCCAAGAGCCAGCTGAGGTGAGGTCAGAGCTGGCTACGTGCAGCTTTCTGCCTTTACCTGATAGGTTCCTGTCTGGTTCAGTTCGAGGAAAATCTTGGCTCATCGCTGAAGCATTTGCTTATTTTTATGGCTGATTTTCTCATCCTGTTCTGAGTTAGCCCTGCAAACCCATCCACCCTCCATGTTCCCATTCCTCTCCCTCCTGCTTGGGAAATGAGATGCTGCCCATACAACACTTTCAGAACCACTTCAGTTCAGAATCTCACAAAACAAAGGAAAATCTGAGTTTGCTTACCACATTTCATGATTCATCACATCTTGTTGACCTAGTGCTGGAAATACCCATCTAAAATTTTCACAGATGCTTGTTATGGACAGAGGTATACATTTACCATAACCTTGTTCTCTGGATCTTTCTGAGTGAAAAGGAGCATCAAATTGGGCATCCTGACTCAGGATTTTCTGGCACATCCCATTGGTAATGGTCACGTCCCATGAAATGGTATCTGCAGCAGAAAACCAAATCACAAATGAAGCATCACACGTCCCCTCTGAGGTCACCTCAGAAGAGGAGTGTTGCAAACTAAGGCTGGATCACAAGGGGAGCCCAGAGAAGGCCTAAGGTGACTTTTGCTTCATTGCATCCATGAGCTGGCTTTTAGTCCATCAGGAGGTCTGACTCAGAGCAAGTCACCTGCACAAAAAACTTTTGACTTCACTTCTCAAGAATCTGAATTTGCAACTAGTTCATGGCCAGTTTAATATAAGCTCATCATTAAACCAGGTGATCTTGTAGTGCTATCAGCTCTTTTGGGCTTGAGTAAGACCTAGAACACCCAGCTAACCCCACCAGGAAGTTAGAAAAATAATCTCTATTCCTTACCCTCTGTTGTCTTTCACAATCCTTCCCTCCTGTTCCTTGCTATGCTGATTATTTGTTTGTTGTGCTCTCAAGAAAACATCCTCCAACACAGGTTATAAAACTCCCCTGAAATTCCTGCTGGATTGACACATCAAGCCCATGAAAATGAAAGAGGAGAGGTTGTTTGCTTTGAAGTTCTATCCAGAAGGAAAGGGCTTTGGAAATGGATGGCTTTTGTATTTTTCTGTTATGCTTTGGCTAAGTAATGTGATATAGACATCATGGGTTTAGAGATGGCAACATAAAGTGGGACTCAGCTCATGTGATGTTGGAGGTGTAAGTCAGAGCTTGTCCCTCTGTGAATCCTCATGGTCATCAGAGAGGAAGAAACACTTTTATAGTGTAATTCCCTTCATCTTCCGGTTGTGAACTTTGCCCTGGAAATGTGGATATTCCTCTTGTATTGACTTTACAGGGAGTGCTGAGAACCAGCCCTTAAACAGGGCGAATCCTGCTTAGCCAAACCCAGAGCTCCTGGGACTACAGGTAATTTAGATGGGGTGAGCCAGGAGTGAGTTGTTTGTTTGTGTTAGTCTGTCCTCAAGGGCCAGTTTCTTGGGAAATCATTGTAATGAGGACATGTTCTTAATTAAGCCAGGATTTGAGTCTGCCACCTCCTACAACACAGCATTATCACACCTTTTCTGGCTGGAGGCAGTGAGCTCTGAGTGACACCTTCAGAGGTGAAGGGAAGATCAGCGTTGCTCGCTGCACACAGCTGCCCCTCCCTTCTGTGCCACATCCACAGGCTCCAGGGGATGCCAAGGCCAGCAGAGATGAGCAAAGGCACAGCCCCTGAGCACAAGGGCTGCTTTTCTTCATGAGCAACAAGGCTCATCCTCTGAAGCCTGGTCTGACATATTTCCTCTTGCAATCAACAGCCTCATTTCCACATGGAGTCAGCCAGCAGTCAAACTGGAAATCATGTTGACGTAACTGCTAATTACCCTTGGCATAACTAATGTGCAGTAGCAAAGCTTGTATTTACTGTAGTGTGGGGATGGCTGGCAGATGAACCAAATTGGTCCAGACACTGTTGAAAAAGATCAGTCTCTCCTTAGGGAAAGAGATGAGTGGCTGGGGTCTCATCTAGTTGCTGTCTTTTCCCTGGAGGAGTCTGAACCAGGATTCTGGAAGTGTGTCCTCCTCCTGGCCCTCTGAGGTATGTGGTGTGTTTTCTATGACTTTGGGCTATAGAAAGACTTAGAAGTACAACTCTCAGAACCAGAGGATTTGGCCATTTACTGTGTTGACATAATTTTCCAGGCAATATCTGAGTGTGGCTGGCCAGGGTGGGGTGGGGCAGGGAGAAGATGGGAGATGTATCTACCATAGGATCAAAGAAATGCTGTTTGGCAACATCAGCCTCAGGACTCTAATTCAGCTGTTTTCATCCAGCTAAGCCTTGAGTCACCTCTGCAACTGATCATTTGTCATTTCCCAACAACCTGTCCCAGTGCTGTAGTACCTGCCTAGAGGCAATTTTTATCCTGCTGTGCAACCTGTGCCTCCCAAGCCATCTGTGGGTGCTGTGCTTTGTTACACTGCCTGGCTGTGCCACAAAGAGCTCAGCTTTGTTGTTCTTGACCTTTTGAGTAGCTGTAGGTGGCTGTTGGGCTGCCCTTCCGCCTCCCTTTGGCCAGATTCAACAAGTCTGAATTCCTGTTTTCCAAAGGTATGTGCTCCATGCCTCAGACCACCTTGGTAGCATATCTGAGAGCAACTTTAAAGCAGCTAAATCACAACAGCTGGAGTCCACATAAGTGGTGAAATCCTAGCCCTAATATACAAACATCTTCCAGGAAGAAAAATCAAAGGAGGCTTAATAAGCAGGTTGTATTAATAAGTAAAGATATTTCATCCTCTTAAAAATGTGTCTGAATGAAACCACTGCAAGGATTAATTTCTATACAGACCAAAATGTTCATGAAACTGAAGTACACTTAGGAGTGTTGCTGTAGCTTATGAGGAATTGTATTGTTATCACTAGATGGTGGAAAGAAAATTTCACAAATTCAAAATTCAGGCTCCAGAGCTGCTTTAATACATTGTGACTTCCACTTTACCTGAGGAACAACTGCAGAGTGTGAGAGACCAGAAGGGAAGGGTCCTTGGTTCTTGTTAATAGACCCATGCTCCAGGTTCTTGTTAATAGATTCCTTGGGGTGGATTAGGATGAAACAACAATGACCAGTGTTTTTAAGAATATATATATGTATATATGTATATGGGTTTATTTTAGAACATTGGTTGCAGTGGAAAGGAGGTATGTAGCCATTTTGGTTAGTATTATCTTTATTAGTATCCATATTATATATCCATATAATATATATATATATATCCACATATATATACATATCTATATATGCATATATCCATATTTTTATTTATGTAAATATATATATAAATTATATATAAAATATATTTTATCTATTTATTTTTATATTTTTATTTATATGTATTTTATATATTTATTTTTATATATTTTTATTTATATGTATTTTTATATATATATATCCATATATATCCGTATATATCCATTAAAGTATCACTTAGGAAAATATATAAAAGAAAAAAGAAAGAGAAAGAAAGGATAAGAGTAGAAAGCCCTCACCACGTATGGAACCAGGGACAAGATTTTATTGTTGCTATTTTGATATCTGTTGGTTGAAGTGATGGTCACAGTCTTGATCAAGTGTGGAGGGAAAAGCCCCCAAATAAAAGTCCCCAGTGAGTTAAAATGTGCTCAGGCTGGGTGGGAATGCCCAGGTACCTCACCTTGGGGGGAAGCTTTTAGTCCTTTGGTGGAAGGCCTCAGGAATGAGTCTGGGGACACTTCAGGGAGTCTTTGATGCTTTATGAAGTCTTCCCAGCTGCCTCTCACATCAGGGAGTTGAGCCCAGGTGTGAATGTGACCTTGCCCAGGGGCGAGGGGTGGGAGTTCCACAGCTGAGCAGTTGTGTAAGGGAGGACAATTGCCATGATAAAAACACCATCCTGCCTCCACTGGGTGTGCTTCTTGCCATCCTTCTCCCTTTTCTGGCTCAAAACCTGGCTTGTAGCCTCCAGTGGTGGTTGTCCACTCCCTCTGTCATTTGCAGTTCAGAGGTTTTGCCATGAGGATCAGAAAGTGAAAATAATGTACTGATTTTTGGTCTCCAAAGCTGAAAGAAAAGAAACTGAAAGAGTGAGAGTAACCACAGGGAACCTGACAGCTCTCAACTGTCAATGTTTGTAGCAGGGTGTTGCTTCATTGGTGGCAAAGAGGTGACCCCTCTGTCACCTCAGTGTTACCTGCTCTGCAAGCACAGGGACTGTGGCACCTGGGCTGGTGGAGTTAATGTAGCCAAAGATATCCAAATCCCACACCAACTTTTTTAGCTGAACTGTATGATATTTAAAAAGCTGTTGATCCTTATGAGGAAAGAATGGGTTGAATACATTTATTTCCAAAATTCAAGAGTTGCCATGAGCTAGCATTTGGAGTATTGCATAGAAAGGTTTGAGGAAAATTGTTTAAAATGAATAATGTACATCTGCTGTCCTTGGGGGGATTTGGTAACACAGTCAATCTTTTATATCCTTACTTCTTCCTTGCACTTTTCTCCATAAAATTGATACTTTTCATATGGCTCTGGACAAGGGTTCTATTCTTCACACAGAAACTGTTCCTTGAGGGAAAGCTGCACAGCAGAGGTGTTCAGGATCACTTCTGGGATGCAGGAGAAGAACAGAAGAAGCAGCTGTTGCCTTTTCTATGAACCTCTAATCTTTGATTTGATTGGGTCAGTGTTTTACCCATCACTTGAAGCTCACTCTCATTTGTACACCTGGCAAAGGTGAACATCTGAATGCCCTGTCCTTGGAAGTGCTCAAGGCCAGGTTGGATTGGACTTTGAGCAACTTGGTCTAGTGGAAGGTGTCATTGCTTGGTAACAGGGGGCATAGAAATGGATGATCCCTAAGGTCTCTTCCAATCCAAACCATTCCATGATTCTTTCTGTGATTCTATGAACATACTTGGTGTGTAAGGTGAGACCTGCATGTATCACCATCCTGGTTGATGTAGAGTGTGCTGGCCTTGAGGTATCTACGTTCCCTCTCTGTCCTCGCTCACAGATCCTGCCTATGGCCGTGGACTCTTTGCTGCCCTTGAAAAAGAACAGTCCAGAAGAGCACAAATCTCCTCAATCCACCTGTCCAAGCAACATTTCACCTTCTTGCATTTTGTTTTCTCATGTGCATTTGGCTTCTGCTGCTGTGATTCACTTTGCCTTGAAGACCTGCAGCCTTCCATCTACTTAGCATCTCTTTGGCTGTTCATTTCCTTATTCCACAGGGACTGAAATCTCAAGAGAAGGCTTTGATGACACCTCATTTTATTTCCCAGTAGAATCACAGCATCATTTAGATTGGAAAAGATGTCCAAGTCACACCTCTGATCAATCACCACCTTTTAACCAGACTATGGCACTGAGTGCCACGTCCGATCACTGAAGTAGAAACAGTACTGCCCTCTCCTTCAAAATCCCCTTTTTCCACTATTGCAGTCATAAGAGCTACTTCTATTTCCCTGTATTTGCTCAGCTACTTCACAGCTTTCCCTGCTTTGAGCACAAAGTTGGACTGCTGCCTTTAGCATCTAAAGGCAAATAGAAAGAAAACTAAGGGAAAAATCAGGAGAACATCCACTGGGAGAAGCCAGATCTGGACTTCAAAATTATTTCCTTAAAAAAGTGCTGCAAATCCTGGGGGATTTTTTCTACCATAATATGAAAAATTTACCAAAAGTACTTCATGTAGTAATCTCTGATCTTCCAACTGTAAGTAGACTAGAGGATCCAACAGAATTTTTTATAAGTTGAAGAAATGGAGCTTTGTCTTATGGAAAACAGCACAGGGGATTTGGATCACTGGGCAGCAGAGCTCACTAAACATCTCTCATCTAGAAAGTGCACAGCTCAGGGCAACATGTAGGCACTGCCTCCACTAACTTGAAAGGCAGAGAAGATCCAGTAAATAGGCATTGGTGATCAGTATAGGACAGATCATTTAGTTTCTGAGTAGTTCACAGTAAAAATTATTTGCTGCAGTGGTGGTTTGCAGGGTCACCTCACATATAAATCACAAGTTGCTTCTTGCTGATATTTCTACTACCAATAATGTCACAGTTCCCAGAACATCAGTGCAATTTCAGGCTGAGGCACATCTGAAGATACCTCTGCTGTACCTCAGGGGGCTCCCTTTGACTCACTCACCCACCTCTGCACACCTGCTGGGGCTTGAGACCACACTCATCCTCACCACTGCTCATCCCATGCCCACTGCTTCTGCTTTCCAGGCTCTGGAGCTATGGGTGATTGACCAACCCCATGAATCCCACCTCCATCAGCTCCCTGGGCTGTCCTTTACCCCTGGCAGCACCCAGAAATGCCCTGCCATCCACAGCAAGCTTGTGAAATACTTGGGAAGCCAAAAAGAGAAATGATAGAATCCAAGGTTGGAATAGATCTCTGGGGTCATCCTGTCGCACCATCCTCCCAGCACTACTGTAAACTTTTACTACTGTAAACCTTAAATCCATATCACCCAGTCCAAATCCAGATGCCTCTGAAACACCTCCAGGGATGGTGACTCCAGCACCTCTCTAGGAAACTTTTTCCATTGCTTATGTGACAGTTGAAAGTGTTTTTTCTAATATCTAATCTGAATTTTCCCTGTCTCAAAGCCTTTTCCTCTAGTCCTCTCACTACTGGCATGGTAGAAGAGACCAACCTCAACCTCATTACAACTTCCTTTCAGGTAATTGTAGAGTGCCCTGAGCCTGCTCTTCTTGAGACTAAAATCTAATCCTAACATCTAATCTAACCCTGCCTTCTATCAGTTTGAAGCTGCTTTCTGTTGTCCTGTCATTTCACGCCCTTCTCAAAAGTTCCTCTTCATGTGAACCACTCTCAGGCACAGAAAGGGGCTCTAAGGTCTCCCAGACCCTTTTCAGCAGGAGGCTTTATGCGAATAAGAGCTCTTACGAAGCTTTTGCAATCAGACAAGGGAAAATATGCAGCCTGACCATACTAATTGAGTCTGAGAGGCTGCAGAAGAGCAGAGTGTGAACATCTGTGTGTACTCAAAGACAGGCCAGTCAGTATAATGCCACAAGAGATTTTCTGCCAGGAACAGAAACACATGTAGGTCCCCATTTGTGGGGAATGAGGAAATGAACAGATAAGTCACCAGACCCAGTTATTTTCCCCTCACACGTGATGCTGCAAGAACCTGGGAGAAATCCTGAGGAAATTGCAAATAGCAACTGTCACCCCACTTCAGGGTAGGTGTGAACAAATCTCCTTGAATAATAACAGAAAACCTTTATTTTCAGTGAAATTCCCTGTTTACCACAACAAGCAGATTTATGACCGGGTATATATTGCTCTGGGACTCCTGAGGGATCAGTCAAGTGTTTCTCCAGGGACAAGACGAAAGGAACTCTTTGGCTGCCTGTTCTGAGACTCTGCTTCAAGGTAAGCTCTTGCTCCTCCCTCAGCATTTATTCCAATATTTCAAGTCTTTCCTGAAGTGTGGAATAAATATATAGAGAGAAAGCTTAGGCTGGAGTTGCTGAGTTCCAACATCTGCTCTCCCAGGAGCAATCAGAGCCTATGCACGCACTAAATTTTGCAGCTCTTTAACACTTTTTGTAAAGGAGAGCAAGGACAGAAGGAATGATTTGGGAATGAATTTCAAGCCAAGTCACCTGTAAAATTAACATCAAACTGTTGAATAAAAAGGAGGGGTGAGTTTACTGAGCACCAAAACTCTACCCATGACCTTGCAAGAGGCCTCTGGACAAACACAGGTGGCTGAACTCCTGGACAAACTCACTCTAAACCCTGCTGGGGAAATCTGACAGCTCTGCCTACTTGGAGAGCATATAAATAAAAACAGTCTGGGACTGCAGCAGAGGCATTTGAGAGTCCTCTGCCACTTTGGGGCTGTGAGCAGAATCCTGTGCAGCTCTTTCCCAAGGTAGGTTAGTTTCTATATATCTGATATTAACTTAGTTATTAAGTTAGTTAAATATATTTTAAGCTCGTGGAGGGGATCATGCAAAAGAACTTTTTTGGAACTTCTCTGCTTGATTTGGGGCAGCTATGAGCATGTTCTGCAGAGTACTGAAAAAAGTCACCACTTCTTGTTCCTGTTCTTAGTTTCCAGCTTACTGGTCACCACATTCCTGATCCGGGGCTGCTAAAGAGGAAAAGGATCACATTTCCTGTGTCAGAGCCAAGGGTATAAGTAGCTTAATATCCCAGTGTCAGCTGAGAGGCAGGAACCCAAGCTGGATTACTTTGGGTTCAGTAGTGGGTCTGGCTGGAAGAGCTGCATGTCTGTGAACGTGGATGGAGCCAGAGACATGTAGGAAGTGCAGCATTGCTGTTCTTTCCCTGCCCAATGCCCCATGAGATTAAAGCCCAGCTCAGCATTGCAGGGGGCTGAGCAGAGTCCGTGCCCAGCTGCAGGTGTCTGCTGTGGGAAGGTGCTCAGAGCAGGAGGGAGTGAGAATGGCCTGAAACTGAGTCAGGGAAGAATTAAGCTGGATATCAGGAAGAGGTTTTTCACCTAGAGGGTGTCTGAGCCCTGAAACAGGCTCCCCAGGAAAGTGGTCACATCCCCACACCTGCCTGAGTACAAGATGTGTTTGTACAATTCTGTCAGGCACATGGTGGGATTTCTGGGGCTGTCCTGGGCAGGGCCAGAAGTTCGATTCAATGATCCTGATGGGTCCATTCCAACACAGCATCCTCTGTGATTCTATGAGACCATATTTGGAAGTAGGGGCTTCCAGGCCCTGTTTTCTTGCAGGATTTTTTCTCCAGTGCCAGTGCAAAAGCTGAGCTCTTGACCAACAGAGGTAGGTTGGAAAAGGTGACCTTGTCCCACTGCCATATCTCAGTTCCATGATAACTTTGCTGCAAGAGCTGTTTAGGCATTGGGTGGGTTTGGAGCACCCCTCAGACAGACTATGCTCCCCACCATTGCCTTCTCTGGGCACCTAAAACCTCTTTTAGATTTCACCTTCTCATGTGAAAAAGGGAGATTTGCTCAAACCTCTAGCGTGTGTTCAGTCTGTCAGGGCCACATGAATGCCAAAACCCTCCTGCCTTATCAGTCTGTTGGTGTCCTGTTGTGGGGACCCTACACTGAGCAGCTCTCTGGGCTGGAGGGATTGACTGGCTTGTTCAGGGTCACACACCAACCAGAGAAACCCCTCCTGGGTCTCCACACCTTTACCCACTGCCAAAAACTGCCAGCACCTCTGAAGGACTCCCTTTAACTGTTAACAGAATAATACTGTCAGTAAAACTGTGACAGGTTAAGGTTTGAGGTTTGCCAGTGAAAGTATCTGATTGCAAAAAGATACTCAAAGCAAGATACTTATTCAGAACAACATACTAATAAACTTTAATCCCCAATGAGGTAATCATTCAGCATGCATAAAGTAGGATTCTTACCCAATAGGCATCCCTAAGGGAGAAAAGGTAGGTTTAGCTCATCAACTGATCCCAGAAGTTACAATGGAGTCTTCCATTACTTCTCTCCATTTTTAATTCACTTTTATACTATTCCTTTACATTTAGATGGTGTTTGCATGTAGTCATACCTCTTTCTCAGTGAGGGGTTCTCATGCCTTGGGGGTGGATATCTCAATAATATCATCCAAGTAACCTTGAGATGGGGATGTGTGTCTGTCCAAGGAGAGGAATTTTGCCATGGTTGCTGATTCAGCTGCAGGACATCTTCATTTATCTCCCATGGTTTTCAGTTTCCATGCAGATTATCAGCTAGAAAATATCACCAAGGTGTCTTCTCTGTAAGGGTTTTGACAGAGCCTGGCCATGGTGTCTCCACTCCACTCCAATCCACCTGCTGTTTAGGCCCACCTTGGATTTAGTCCTTGTGTTTGGGAGGCCAGGTATGCTGACTGTGTTTCATCCAGGGAGGAGTAACTGTATTTTCCCATGTAACTTTTCTACCATTATCCTTTTACCCCCAGTTGTCTGCCTGCACAACTCTATAGCGCTGATTTTTCCATGTCCAGGAGGACAGAAGTTACCCCCTCCTTGGTCTCTTATAGACCCTTCCTCTGCATTTACCTTCCAGGGGAGCAAGAGCCCTTCACTGAAATCCTCCTGCAATGCTGTGGCTGCTGCTGCTGCAGGTGACGGCGAGCTGCCTCTGGCTGGGACACAGCGAGGTGGTGAAGTCCTTTGAAAGTTCATGTCCTCAGTTTTTTTTCCGGGAGATCCCCCCAAATGAAGCCCTGGAGCCGCAGAAACCAGCCTGGATCTGCCAGCGCTACAAGAACCAGTATTACTTTGCCACCCTGTACGACATGAAGATGCGTATTCCTGTCTACTCTGCTTACATCTACCAGCCTGGACCTGGCAAAAGACCTAAAACATGGCTGGTTGAGCCCCAGGTGAGTGTCTCTTATAGCACATCACCATCCAGTCATTAAAAGCAGTATTAAAATAACCATTTCTATTTTGTCCCACCCCTCTAAACACATGCAAGTGGACACACTGGATGGGATTCTCCTCATTTAACTTCAAACACCTTCATCACATGATTCCCCTAATGCATCTGAGACATCAGCAGGAGGATGAGATGAAGCATATCCCAAAGGTGCTAATTTTTAGCATTGACCTGACAGGAAGAGTAAATCAAATTACTTTGCCTTATATTACAAGGTCAAACTATTTTACTCCCTGTGCCCTGCTGTGGTGGGTGACCAAGTCATGGGGAAAAGGCATCCAAGGGAGGCTAAACTTGAGGAATCAATGGTCCGGCAGGGATCTGATCCCCACTTTATCCTGAGCTGTTCTGCATCCCTGACAGAGCTTATCTGCTCCCAGTGAAGAGTTAAACAGGCTTTGTGAGTGGTGTGAGAGAAGTGAGGAGAAACTCAAAAGGGGGTGAGATGGCCCAGGGACAAAGCCTTGGCAGGTTCAGGCACCGGAGACACAAGGGTCAGGTTGACTGTGGAGGGATGTCTGGAGTGACATTTCAGGCAGTGGAAAGTGAGGAGCATCAGTGTCAGTCCAGTCAGAAGGGTGTGATCTCCATGCATGGGCAGTGACCCCTGAGCACCTTTGGCTCAGGCACAAAGATCCAGAAGGATCCAGCAGACTGACAGAACCCTCACCAATGTCTTTCAGAGAAACTTCAGAACTTTAGGAAAACAGACCAAGGAAATAACAGACACAAAAAGAGGCAATTCATGTCATTTCTGAGGACAGAGTGGCAGGATGGCATTTAGGTGAAAATGAATCACAGAATAAACCCATATGCAGTGTTCCAAAGGAAAGCTAAATATAATGCAGTAAATGTGAAATGAATTTCTGAAATAAAAAGATATTTGCACTAGTTCCTCATAGGAACTCAAGTAACTTATCTGGTATTGTACCACATCAGGACCAGACAAAAAAATGGGATCTTGACACTCAAGAGACTTCTGCTTAGGGAAATCTGTTCCATTATCCCATCCCTAATACTAACACCATTTCCTCTTTTCCTGTCAAGCTGATTGGCCTAAATTATCCTAAAACTATGGAAAAAGAATGGACACTCTTAAATCGATACAATGTCAGCTTAGAGAAACTCAGACAGAGCCAGGCTATCCTTCATGACTACAAGAACCTGACGGGTTTGAACCGAGGCCATTTGAACCCCAATGGCCACCATGATGACTACAGCAGCAGGATGGCTACCTTCACCCTCACCAATATAGTGCCCCAGGATGAGAAACTCAACGGCGGTGCCTGGAACAACTACGAGCAGCAAACAATGATCAGGAGGACCCAGGACTGTAAAACCACCTATGTCATCGTGGGAGCTGTGCCTGGGAACAACTACATTGCCAAGGGGAGGGTTAATAAACCCAGCTACCTCTGGTCAACTGCCTGCTGTGTGATGGACAACAACTACATAAAAGCTTGGGCGGTCATCGCTGAGAACGACAAGAACCAGGTTCAGCTCCTCACACTGGGGGAGCTGGAGGACACTTTAACTGAGCTCTATGGGAGGGGACAGGTTTCCCTGTTTGACAGTGACTGTCCCCGGGAATAAGCCTCACATCCTGGGTGGAACAGGCTCAGGAGCTTTTGCCGCATGTCATAGAATCACAGAATGGTTTGGGTTGGAAGGAATTTCAAAGACCATTCATGTAGACTCAGCTTCCATGCCATGGGCAGGGACACCTTTCACTATCCTCAGTGGCTCCAAGCCCTGTCCAACCTGGCTTTGAACACTTCCAGGGATGGAGCGGCCACAACTTCTCTGGACAACCTGTGCCAGGGCCTCACCACTCTCACAGTAGAGAATTTCTTCTTAATATCTAATCTAACCCCACCTGCTCTCAGTTTAAAGCCATTCCCTCTTGTCCTGTCACTCCATACCCTTGTCCAAACTCCCTCTCTCTTTTAAAACCCTTTAAACACTGGAAGGGGTCCAAGTTCTCCCAAGAGCTTTCTTTTCTCCAGGCTCTCTCACCCTCAGTTCTCTCACCCTCTCTCCAGGGCAGATGTGCTCCAGCTCTTGGAGCATCCTTGTGGACTCCTCTGGACCCCACTCCAACAGCTTTGTGTTCTTCTTCTGGTGTGGATCCCAGAGCTAGAGGCAGCACTGCAGGTGAGGTCTCACCAGAACAGAGTAGAGTGGAACAATGGAGTAAAGGGGAACAAGACAACCCAAGACTCCCAAAGACCTCTGATTTATTTCCAAGAAGGTCTGAGATAACAGACTTCACATGATATCTAATTTCCATTAGGAAGTGAAAAACCTGTCTTCAGGTTAGGGAAATTTATCCATAAAAGAGTACCAATTGCCATGTACTTACAGAGTAATTTAGGGACTAACATAACAATTTCTATGCCAAGTGTATAATTTACTAATAAAACCTTGTGAAATTTTACGTATCTTCTTATTTTTGTTGTTCCTTTTGACCATGAACATTTAGGAATCCTGGGGGGTCCCTTTCCTTTGAGGGTGGTTTTATGGGCAGAATGGGAGCTTCAGGCAAAGGTTAATAGAGAAGCCTTCATGTTGAGTCATGAGCTGCAGAAAGGACCCCCTTGCTCACTCCTTCTCAGGGAGCTGTCTGGGTTCATCTGGATCCAATCTTAGCCCCAGATTTTGTCAATTGTTTACGTCTAAAGGATCATATAGATGTAATCGAAACTTTATATAACTTGTCCCACAGGTTTGAGGATTGCAAACCATACATATTTACATAATTATATATGATTTATGATAATAATGATAAGGCAAAAATATGTTAATCAGAATTATTTAGTTCACAATATGGAAGCTATAACTACTAGTATAGTATTGTGCACTATGAAGCAGTATTGAAGCAAATATATTAAAGCAGTTATATTAAAACCAAAAACAATTAAGTAGAGATTGATGTTACTCAGACATACCAATGACCATGGTCAAATCTCTTTGGCTCAGCCTTGAGAAGTGATCCTGAGAGGTATCTCCACTCCAAGGAGGAATCTCTACACACACACACTCCAGGAAGGTGTGTGTCTGCATGTGCAAGAGCTAAAGAGAGCAAAAGTCAGTCTCTATTTCACATCAGCAGTGATGTTTCGACATTTCCTGGGAAGCAGGGCTTCAATTCCTCTGGAGAGCCAACATTGAAAACTCACTAATGGCCCCCCCTTCCTCCTCTCTCCCCTTAACTTATATATCTCAGCTGAAGTTATATGGTATGGAATATCCCTTGGGCTAATTTGGGTCAGCTGTCCTGGTTGAGTCCCCTCCCAGGATCTTGCCCACTCCCATTCCCTTTGATGGGAGAAGAAATGTCAGAGGGACAGCGCTGTTTGGCAGTAGCAAAAACACTGCTCTGTTATCAGCACCTGTCCAGCTACCAGTGCAAAGCACAGCACTGTAAGAGCTGTGAACTTTACCTCAGTCAGACCCACTACAGGCATTCACAATAAAGTTTACTTGCTGCAGTGCTGGATTGCAGGGTCACCTCATATATAAACTACCAGTTTCTTCCCACTGATATTTCTACCACCAGTAATGTCACAGTACCCAGAGCATCCTTGCAGGACATGGGGTGTCCAAACAAAAACAGGGGGTGCCATAATATCACCCATGCAAGTTTATGAATCAGATTCCACTTACTTCTCCTATGAATGGGCATGAACAAAGTAGGCCAGGTGCCAACAGCTCATGGAAGATATCCCCATGGCTTCAGCAATGACATTTGCAAGTTCGATGTCCTCAGTCTCAATCCTTTGGGGCTAAGGGCCAGTACAACAAAGAGTTCAACAGGTTCTGTGAGTTCAGGATATATGGGATTGCCCCACTTTTCCCCTGGGTGTTTTCCCCTGTGTCATGCTGCACTGTGGAGTTGGGGGACACTTCGGTTGGGGGTCTTTGATGGTTTATGGTCCCTGCTAATGATGTGACACTGTTGGGCCCTGCTTTGTTATGTCAGATGGATCTCATCAGATAGGAGGAATTTCCCCCACCTCCACCAGATCTGCTTCTTACTGGCCTTCTCCCTTATTCTGTCTAAACCCCACTTTCTTTCAGACATCAGTACCAAGTTAACAGAGACAAAAGGAACCACATGACTCAACCAGTTTATTTAAACAAACCTTGGTCTCACACACTTTCCTGGATATTTCTGATTGTAGCAACCAACTCATCATTCTATTATTCCTGGACTTTTGGAAATGGAAGAAAATGAGTCCAGCTTAGTTTTGAGTGAGCAAATGATCATTGAAACACAGAACATTTTGGGTTGGAAAGGACCTTAATGACCAGCTAGTTCCATGCCCTCCCATGGGCAGAGACACCTTCCACTATCCCAGGTTGCTCCAAGCCCTGTCCAACCTGGCCATGGACACTTCCAGGGATAGGGCAGTCTCAGCTTCTGTGGGCACCCTCTGCTGGGGCTTCACCACTTCCACAGTGACAAACATTTTCCTAATATCCAATCTAAACCTACATTCCTTCCATTTCAAGCCCTTTCACCTTGTCCTAATGTCGTGCTTTAACCTCAGGCAGCAGCCACACCCCACGCAGCCGCTCCCTCACTCCCCGGCCACCACGACCAGGGAGAGAACTGCAAAAGGAAAAGTTGGAAAACTGCTGGGTGGAGATAAAGATAGTTTAACAGGAAAAGCAAAAGCTGTGCACACAAGCCAAGCACATCAAGGAATTCTTTCACCATTTCCCATGGATAGAAAGGTGTTCAGCCACCTACAGGAGAGCAGGGCCCCATCCCACCCAACAGTAACCTGGGAAGGCAAAACCCACCACTCCAAATGTCCCCTCCTTCCTCATCCTTCCACTCACTTTCTACACTCAACATGATGTCACATGGAATATCCCTCTGCTCAGTTGGGGTCACCTGTCCTGGCTGTGTCTCCTCCCAACCTCCCAAGTACCCCCAGCCCCTTTGCCAGCCTAGAAGTACAAAAAGCAGAAAAGGCCTTGGCTCTGTGACAGCTCTGCTCAGCAATAACAAAAGTATCTCTGTGTTATCAACTCTGTGTTCAGCAGAACTCCAAAACACAGCCCCATACCTGCCACTGTCAAGAAAATTAACTCGGACCCCAGCCCCCGCATCAACTCCATGCCCTTGTCACAAAGTCTCTCTGCAGCTCTCCTGTAGACTCCCAAAGTACTGGCAGGTGCCCTGAGGTATCCCCTGAGCCTTCTCCTTCCCAGGCTGCTGGGATGAAGCTGTTACAAGGCCATGGCAATCAGGCAAGGGAATAGGTGTAGCCTGGCCATAGGAATGATGTTATGTGAGGCTGCAGAAGAACAGACTGGGAATACCTGAGTGCACTCAGAGACAGACCAGTCCATCTAATGTCACCAGAGATGTTCTGTTGGGAACAGAGGCACGTGTAGGTGCTGCAGCAGGAGCAGCTGCAGCCGGTGTGATTGATTAAATGGACAAGGAAGTCACCAGACCCTGTTAACTGATCCTGACAGCAAATTTGAGAGAAATTCTGAGGAAACCGTAACAGATATCAACCCATTTCAGTGAGGGTATGAACAAACTCTCCTAAATAAAAATAGAAAACTTCTCTTTTCTGTGGAATTCTCTGTTTATAAGGAAGGGGAAATTCATGACTGGGTAAATATTTGACTGATCCCAACATACCATGCTGCAAGTCATCAAAATAGGGAGAATTTCTGAGGAAACTATAAAACCAATTGTCAACACATTTTGGTGTGGGTGTGAACAAACCTCCAGATTAAAAATAGAAAACCTTCTCTTTTCTATGGAATTCCCTTTTAAGGGATGAATTTATGACTGGGTATATATTGCAGTGGCACTCCTGAAGATTCAAACAGTCCTTTCTCCAGGGAGAAGACAGAAGGAACAGTTCAGCTGCCTGTTCTGAGCTTCTCTGCTTCAAGGTAAGCTCTTGTTCCTTTCTCACCTTTGACTCCAATATTCAAAGTCTTTCCTGAGTTTTGGAATAAATATATATAGATAAAGCCTAAACTGGAGCTGCTGAGCTCCAAGGAGAAATCCAAGCCTATGCATGCACTGAATTTTGCAGCAGTTGAGTATTTTCTGTCAGTCAGGAGGGCAAGGACAGAAGGAATGATTTGGGAAAGAATTTCAAGCCAAGTCACCTGTAAAATTAACATCAAACTGTTCAATAAGAAGGAAGGGGGAGATTATCGAGTACCAAAACTCCAGTCGTGACCTTGCAAAAAACGCTGGACAAACAGAGGTGCTGTCTGAGCTCCTAGGAAAATTCACTCTAAACCCTGCTGGGGAACAGCTCTGTAGACGCTAGACAGCTCTGCCTACATGGAGAGCATATAAATAAAAACTGTCTGGGACTGCAGCAGAGGCATTTGAGAGTCCTCTGCCACTTTGGGTCTGCAGGCAGACTCCTGTGTTGCTCTTTCCCACAGCAGGATGGTTTCTGTATTAGATATCTCTTAACTTAGATATTAAGTTAGATAAATTTTAATCTCATGCAGTGGGTTATGCAAAAGGCCTTTTCAGACACTTCTCTGCTTGAGCTGGGGCAGCTATGGGCATGTTCTACAGAGTACTGGGAAAAGTCCCTACTTGTAGTCCCAGTTCTCAGTTTCAAGCTCATTGGTCACCACCTTCTTGATCCAAGGCTGAAAAAGAGAGACCCTTTTATCTGCCTGTCCTAGCTGCCTTATTCCAAATGCTGATGATATCAAATCATTCCACTGAGTGTCTGGCAATGCAAATGCAAGCATCCCTGCTATCCCAAACCTGTGCTGCCTCTGAAAGGAGACAAAGCCCCTTGCTTGCTTGCCAGCATCCCAGGGAGCTTTTCAGCAGTTTTCTCATAAAGCAATGATCTCACTGACTGCTGAAAATCACATCAGCACTGAGAAAGACAAAATGGAACATTGGGCTGTCCAGGAAATTCCTGCAACGGTGCCTTTGACTGCACAGGAAAATCAATCATCAAAGCTGAAGACGGGCATCAGCAGGAATCCCAAGCAACCACAGGAAGAGCTGTCCCTCAGTGCTTGCACTGCAGCAGCATTGTGCTGATAAGATGGAGGTGTCATCCCTCATGCTTGCTGCTACCATCTGCTTGGCCCCTTCATTTGCTCTCTCCATGTGTCTGCAAGTTCAGAGGCTGGGGTTGGATAAGGTGGAAATGCAAGGTGAGCAGCAGGACACCCATTGACCAATGTCAGCTGAGAGGCAGGACCCCAAATGGATCATTTGGGCTTCAGTAGTGGGTCTGGCTGGAAGAGCTGCATGTCTGTGTGAACCTGGATGGAGCCAGAGACATGTAGGAAGTGCAGCATCGCTGTTCTTCCCTACCCAATGCCCCTTGAGATTACAGCCCAGCTCAGCATTGCAGGGGACTGAGCAGAGTCCGTGCCCAGCTGCAGGTGTCTGCTGTGGGAAGGTGCTCAGAGCAGGAGGGAGGTGGGAAAAGGTGACCTTGTCCCAGGGCTGTGCATCACTTGCAAGATAACTTTGCTGTGACAGCTGATTACACTCCTGGAGGGTTTGGCTCCTATCTCGTACAGGCTGACTTCTCCCACTGCTGCTGTCTCTGGGCACCTAAACCCTGTTTTAGGTTTCACCCTCACTGCCCTTGTGACTTTTCCATATCTAGGAAGACAGAAATTACTTCTTTCCTGGTCTCTCATAATGCCCTCCTCTGCCAGCCCTGGCCCCCTGCACAGAAAGGCTCCAGGCCATGACCAACTCTCTCCAAGCTGAATGTCCCTCTGCATTTGCCTTCCAGGGGAGCAAGAGCCCTTCACTGAAATCCGCGCACCATGCTGGGGCTGCTGCTGCTGCAGGTGTTGGCGAGCTGCCTCTGGCTGGGACACAGTGAGGTGGTGAAGTCCTTTGAAGATTGTCCTGAGTTTTTCTATGCAGGAACCACCCCAAATGATGCCCTGCACCCACAGAACCCAGCCTGGATCTGTCAACGCTACAACGACTCCTATCACTATGCCACCCTGTACGACAGAGACAGGAGAATTCCAGTGTACTCTGCTTACAAATACCAGCCTGGACCTGCCAAAAGACCTCATAAGTATTGGTATGTCGAGCCCCAGGTGAGTGTTTGTCTTACAGCACATCACCACCCAGCCACTCAGAGATGAGCTGCAGCATCTAAATTGCCACTTCTATTTCCTAACACCCCACTACACACATGCAAACAGACAACTGGGTGGGAATTTTCTCATTCAACTTCAAACACCTGCACCACATGATTCTTCTGATGCATCTGACACATCAGCAGGAGGATGAGATGAAGCATATCCCAAAGGTGACCAGTTTTCTGCCTTGACCTGACAGGAACAGCAAAGCAGATTACTTCCCATTACATGAAAAAGTGAAATGATTCCCCTCCCTGTGCCCTGCTGTGGTGGGTGACCAAGTCATGGGGAAAAGGCATCCAAGAGAGGCTAAACTTGAGGGACCAACAGTCCTGCTTAGATATGATCCCCACTTTGCCCTGAGCTGTTCTACATCCCTGACAGAGCTTATCTGCTCCCAGTGAAGAGTTAAACAGGCTTTGTGAGTGGTGTGAGAGAAGTGAGGAGAAACTCAAAGGGGGTGAGATGGCCCAGAGACAAAGCCATGGCAGGCTCAGGCACTGGAGATTCAAGGGTCAGGTTGACTGTGGAGGGATTTCTGGAGTGACATTTCAGAGAGTGGAATGTGAGGAGCATCAGTGTCAGTCGAGTCAGAAGGGTGTGATCTCCATGCATGGGCAGTGACCCCTGAGCACCTTTGGCTCAGGCACAAAGATCCAGAAGGATCCAGCAGACTGACAGAACTCCACAAGCTACAGAGTCCTCACCAATGTCTTTCAGAGAAACTTCAGTAAGACAGACCAGGCCAATTGCAGGAGAGGAAAAGAGGCAATTTCTGCCATTGCTAAGGACAGAGTAGCAGGATGGCATTTGGGGGAAGGAGAGCAGAGAAGGAAGACACATGCCCTACTCCAGAGGAAGGCTTAATATGTTTCTCTAAAGATGAACAAAGAGATGTTAAAGTTACGAGAAAAAATAATCCTTTCTTCTTATTAAGCATAGGAACTTGAGCAAATAATCTGGTCCTGTACCACTGCAGCCTCCACATTCTCTCTTTCTGTGGAATCATAGAATGGTTAGTGTTGGAAAGAACTTTAAATTTCATTTCCATTGAACTCCCCTGCATGGGCCAGGCGACTTGCCTCCAGATCAGCATACTCCAAGCCCTATCTCACCTGCCATTTCCTCCTGGACCTTGGACCCAGGCCACTCAAAATATCTTTGGTTTGTTACCTTTCTCCAGAGATCCTTTTCAAGTATTTATTTTCCCCAGGATTCCTTTAAGGTTACAGCTATCTCTCCAATTTGTAACTTCTTTTCAGTGATGCTGCAGAAAACCCTCCCTGGCCCAGTTCTGCTCTGAGATACATTCTTAGCTCTGCTGTAACAGATTCCATTTACACTGAGACCTTTTTGCTTACTGAGGAAAAAAAGTTCATCCATGAATGAACTGTCACCCTCCCAGGGAAACCTCAGTGCCAGGACTGATTTCCTGGCACATTTCCCGGTGTATGGAGTTAGAGGAGTCAACCTCTGGTGTTCCACAAGTGGGGTACTCTTGTAGCAACAACACAAAAGAATCACAGAATCATAGAATCACAGAATCCCAGTGTGTCAGGAGGGCGTCCAGAGAGAGCCCTGGGCAGATTTGGGGTGTGGAGACAGAAGGAAAGGGAAGCAGATTTGTCAGGGAACGTGTGTCACCAAAGTCACCTTTCAATCCAAGGAGCAGAAAATGCTCCTTGTCTCATGCATCCATCCGTGCTCCCAGCACAGGCTGCAAAACAGACCACAAAGGTCACAAATCAAAATGAGACCAGTCAGATTCTGAGCTGCTTTCTCTTTAAAGCTCTTGCATTCATGCAGGAAGGGCTTGTCTTTGATTTTTCTCAGATTCATACATTTTCATTCACTGACATGACAAAAGATCGAATCTTGCCCATCACAGATTTCAGCTCCAGAGAAATTTTCTCCGGTATTCCTCCATTCTAACACTTCATTCTCTTTCCCTGTCCAGCTGATAAGTGAAAATGAACTTCAGAACATGGAAAGAGAAGTAGTCCTCATAGAGCAACTTCACAGGTTCACCTTAGAGGAAATCAAAGAGAGCCAAGCTGTCCTTGAGGACTACAACAAAATAACTGGTTTGACCCGTGGCCATATGGCAGCCTGTAGCCATATGGATAGCAAAGAGAGCAAGACAGCTACCTTCACCCTGACCAACATAGTGCCCCAGGACGAAAACCTCAACAATGACAAGTGGAGCAAATACGAGTCTAAAACGATGCCCCAAATGAGCCAGGGCTGTACAACCACGTACGTCATCACGGGAGCTGTGCCTGGGAACACCTACATTGCTGGTGGAAGGGTTAATGTGCCCAGCCACATCTGGTCAGCTGCCTGCTGCCTGGTGGGAACACAGCCCTCCAAGACTTGGGCGGTCATTGCTGAGAACAACAAGAACAGGTTGAAGAAAGTCAGTCTGGGGGACCTGGAGAACATGTTGGCCACACTCTACAAGGGGAGAAGTGTTACTCTGTTCAACAATGCCTGTCCCCGGCAGTAAGCCTCACATGCTTGATGGAAAAGGCTCAGTGGCTTTTCCCACATGTCACAGAATCACAGAATGACAGAATCACAGAATCACTGAATGGGTTGATTTTGATGGGACCTTAAAGCTTTGAATAGCATCTCATTCTGACCTGCCTGCCATGGCCAGGGACACCTTCCACTACACCAGGTTGTTCCAAGCCCTCCCCAGCCTGGCCTTGAATGCTTCCAGGGATGGGGCAATCAAAATATCACTGGGTAACTTTTACTCCTACCACAGCCTGCTCACAGTGATTTGCTTCTTTATAATATCCCATCTAACCCTGCCCTCCATCAGTGTGAAACCATTCCCTCTTGTCCTGTCACTCCATGCCCTTGTCCAAAGACCCTCTCCAGCCCTCTTAGAGACCCTTTAGGTACTGCACTCTTGGGACTCTTCTCCAGGCTGAACATCCCCAGCTCTCTCACCCTCTCTCCAGAGCAGACACGCCCCCAGTCATCGGAGCACCTGCATGACCCCCACTGGACTCCACTGCAAGAGCTCCATATCCTTCTTGTGCTGTGGGCCCAGAGCTGGAGGCAGCACTGCAGGTGGGGTCTCAGCAGAGCAGAGTAGAGGGGGACAAATGTTCTGTGCAGCGTCTGTGCTGCTTCATTCTCTGGTGTGTTTCCAGTTCTGTCCCTCAGGGCATCTCCTCCTCTGCTCAAAGGCACAAAGATGTGGGCAGAGCTTCCAACTGCTTTGCTCTGCTGCCCATCTCAGGACAGAGCTCTCAGGAACGACTCCTCTCCCCCTTAGCTGTCCACGAGAGTGTGCAGCTGACTTGTCCCTCACCTCCTTAGCAAGGCTGTGTGACCAGGGCACCTCAGGCTGCCCAGAGATCTTGTCTGGAGATTTCCATGTCTCACAATACTCAAACCTCAACAATACATGGTCCTGACAACCTGCTCTAGCTGATCCTGCTTGAGCCTGGAGTCTGGACTAGAAGATCTGGAGAAGTCCCTCCAAACCCCAACAATTCAGTGATGATGTGATCCTGGGACATGCTTTTGTTTGCTTGCTTTTGAAAGTGTGCCTTGAGAGCAGCAGCTGTTGTATCAGACAGGCAGGCTTTGGCATCAGATACAGAGAAAGCTTTGAGCAGCCAAAGCTAAATCCCTGTGATGCACTGCTTGGATACCTTCAATCTCTGCTCTGCTTCTGAAGCTTTTCTGCAGATTGATGGGAAACTGATTTGGGGAAATGTATTCAATGGTTGTAAAAGATCAGTGTGTGCCACATCATTTAGTTTGCAAGAGCTTACAATAAAAGTTATTTCTTGCAGTGCTGGATTGCAGAGTCACATTTATATAAACCACTGGTTGCTCCTCACTGAGATTTCTACCACCAGCGGTAATGTCACAGTGTCCAGAGCATCCTCACAGGACACTGGGTGTCCAAATGCAAATTGAGGATGCCATGACAGCCACACAAGTGTCAGCATCAGACACCAGTTATTCTCCTGTGAAAGGGAATGACCCAAGTTGGCCAGGAGCCAACAGCTCATGGAAGATATCCCCATGGCTCCAGCAATGACATTTGCAAGTTCGATGTCCTCAGTCGTGATCCTTTGGGGCTGGGGGCCAGCAAAACAAAGAGTTCAGCAGGTTCTGTGAGTTCAGGATATATGGGATTGCCCCACTTTTCCCCTGGGTGTTTTCCCCTGTGTCATGCTGCACTGTGGAGTTGGGGGACACTTCGGTTGGGGGTCTTTGATGGTTTATGGTCCCTGCTAATGATGTGACACTGCTGGGCCCTGCTTTGTTATGTCAGATGGATCTCATCAGATAGAAGGAATTTCCCCCACCTCCACCAGATCTGCTTCTTACTGGCCTTCTCCCTTATTCTGTCTAAACCCCACTTTCTTTCAGACATCAGTACCAAGTTAACAGAGACAAAAGGAACCACATGACTCAACCAGTTTATTTAAACAAACCTTGGTCTCACACACTTTCCTGGATATTTCTGATTGTAGCAACCAACTCATCATTCTATTATTCCTGGACTTTTGGAAATGGAAGAAAATGAGTCCAGCTTAGTTTTGAGTGAGCGAATGATCATTGAAACACAGAACATTTTGGGTTGGAAAGGACCTTAATGACCAGCTAGTTCCATGCCCTCCCATGGGCAGGGACACCTTCCACTATCCCAGGTTGCTCCAAGCCCTGTCCAACCTGGCCATGGACACTTCCAGGGATAGGGCAGTCTCAGCTTCTGTGGGCACCCTCTGCTGGGGCTTCACCACTTCCACAGTGACAAACATTTTCCTAATATCCAATCTAAACCTACATTCCTTCCATTTCAAGCCCTTTCACCTTGTCCTAATGTCGTGCTTTAACCTCAGGCAGCAGCCACGCCCCACGCAGCCGCTCCCTCACTCCCCGGCCACCACGACCAGGGAGAGAACTGCAAAAGGAAAAGTTGGAAAACTGCTGGGTGGAGATAAAGATAGTTTAACAGGAAAAGCAAAAGCTGTGCACACAAGCCAAGCACATCAAGGAATTCTTTCACCATTTCCCATGGATAGAAAGGTGTTCAGCCACCTACAGGAGAGCAGGGCCCCATCCCACCCAACAGTAACCTGGGAAGGCAAAACCCACCACTCCAAATGTCCCCTCCTTCCTCCTCCTTCCACTCACTTTCTATACTCAACATGATGTCACATGGAATATCCCTCTGCTCAGTTGGGGTCACCTGTCCTGGCTGTGTCTCCTCCCAACCTCCCAAGTACCCCCAGCCCCCTTGCCAGCCTAGAAGTACAAAAAGCAGAAAAGGCCTTGGCTCTGTGACAGCTCTGCTCAGCAATAACAAAAGTATCTCTGTGTTACCAACTCTGTGTTCAGCAGAACTCCAAAACACAGCCCCATACCTGCCACTGTCAAGAAAATTAACTCGGACCCCAGCCCCCGCATCAACTCCATGCCCTTGTCACAAAGTCTCTCTTGCAGCTCTCCTGTAGACTCCCAAAGTACTGGCAGGTGCCCTGAGGTATCCCCTGAGCCTTCTCCTTCCCAGGCTGCTGGGATGAAGCTGTTACAAGGCCATGGCAATCAGGCAAGGGAATAGGTGTAGCCTGGCCATAGGAATGATGTTATGTGAGGCTGCAGAAGAACAGACTGGGAATACCTGAGTGCACTCAGAGACAGACCAGTCCATCTAATGTCACCAGAGATGTTCTGTTGGGAACAGAGGCACGTGTAGGTGCTGCAGCAGGAGCAGCTGCAGCCGGTGTGATTGATTAAATGGACAAGGAAGTCACCAGACCCTGTTAACTGATCCTGGCATACCATGCTGCAAGTCAGCAAATTTGAGAGAAATTCTGAGGAAACCGTAACAGATACCAACCCATTTCAGTGAGGGTATGAACAAACTCTCCTAAATAAAAATAGAAAACTTCTCTTTTCTGTGGAATTCTGTTTATAAGGAAGGGGAAATTCATGACTGGGTAAATATTTGACTGATCCCAACATACCATGCTGCAAGTCATCAAAATAGGGAGAATTTCTGAGGAAACTATAAAACCAATTGTCAACACATTTCGGTGTGGGTGTGAACAAACCTCCAGATTAAAAATAGAAAACCTTCTCTTTTCTGTGGAATTCCCTTTTAAGGGGTGAATTTATGACTGGGTATATATTGCAGTGGCACTCCTGAAGATTCAAACAGTCCTTTCTCCAGGGAGAAGACAGAAGGAACAGTTCAGCTGCCTGTTCTGAGCTTCTCTGCTTCAAGGTAAGCTCTTGTTCCTTTCTCACCTTTGACTCCAATATTCAAAGTCTTTCCTGAGCTTTGGAATAAATATATATAGATAAAGCCTAAACTGGAGCTGCTGAGCTCCAAGGAGAAATCCAAGCCTATGCATGCACTGAATTTTGCAGCAGTTGAGTATTTTCTGTCAGTCAGGAGGGCAAGGACAGAAGGAATGATTTGGGAAAGAATTTCAAGCCAAGTCACCTGTAAAATTAACATCAAACTGTTCAATAAGAAGGAAGGGGGAGATTATCGAGTACCAAAACTCCAGTCGTGACCTTGCAAAAAACGCTGGACAAACAGAGGTGCTGTCTGAGCTCCTAGGAAAATTCACTCTAAACCCTGCTGGGGAACAGCTCTGTAGACAGTAGACAGCTCTGCCTATTGGAGAGCATATAAATAAAAACAGTCTGGGACTGCAGCAGAGGCATTTGAGAGTCCTCTGCCACTTTGGGGCTGCAAGCAGACTCCTGTGTCGCTCTTTCCCACAGCAGGATGGTTTCTGTATTATATATCTCCTAAGTTAGATATTAAGTTAGATAAATTATAATCTCATGCAGTGGGTTATGCAAAAGGCCTTTTCAGATACTTCTCTGCTTGAGCTGGGGCAGCTATGGGCATGTTCTACAGAGTACTGGGAAAAGTCCCTACTTGTAGTCCCAGTTCTCAGTTTCCAGCTCATTGGTCACCACCTTCTTGATCCAGGGCTGAAAAAGGGAGACCCTTTTATCTGCCTGTCCTAGCTGCCTTATTCCAAATGCTGATGATATCAAATCATTCCACTGAGTGTCTGGCAATGCAAATGCAAGCATCCCTGCTATCCCAAACCTGTGCTGCCTCTGAAAGGAGACAAAGCCCCTTGCTTGCTTGCCAGCATCCCAGGGAGCTTTTCAGCAGTTTTCTCATAAAGCAATGATCTCACTGACTGCTGAAAATCACATCAGCACTGAGAAAGACAAAATGGAACATTGGGCTGTCCAGGAAATTCCTGCAACGGTGCCTTTGACTGCACAGGAAAATCAATCATCAAAGCTGAAGACGGGCATCAGCAGGAATCCCAAGCAACCACAGGAAGAGCTGTCCCTCAGTGCTTGCACTGCAGCAGCATTGTGCTGATAAGATGGAGGTGTCATCCCTCATGCTTGCTGCTGCCATCTGCTTGGCCCCTTCATTTGCTCTCTCCATGTGTCTGCAAGTTCAGAGGCTGGGGTTGGATAAGGTGGAAATGCAAGGTGAGCAGCAGGACACCCATTGACCAATGTCAGCTGAGAGGCAGGACCCCAAATGGATCATTTGGGCTTCAGTAGTGGGTCTGGCTGGAAGAGCTGCATGTCTGTGTGAACCTGGATGGAGCCAGAGACATGTAGGAAGTGCAGCATCGCTGTTCTTCCCTACCCAATGCCCCTTGAGATTACAGCCCAGCTCAGCATTGCAGGGGACTGAGCAGAGTCCGTGCCCAGCTGCAGGTGTCTGCTGTGGGAAGGTGCTCAGAGCAGGAGGGAGGTGGGAAAAGGTGACCTTGTCCCAGGGCTGTGCATCACTTGCAAGATAACTTTGCTGTGACAGCTGATTACACTCCTGGAGGGTTTGGCTCCTATCTCATACAGGCTGACTTCTCCCACTGCTGCCGTCTCTGGGCACCTAAACCCTGTTTTAGGTTTCACCCTCACTGCCCTTGTGACTTTTCCATATCTAGGAAGACAGAAATTACTTCTTTCCTGGTCTCTCATAATGCCCTCCTCTGCCAGCTCTGGCCCCCTGCACAGAAAGGCTCCAGGCCATGACCAACTCTCTCCAAGCTGAATGTCCCTCTGCATTTGCCTTCCAGGGGAGCAAGAGCCCTTCACTGAAATCCGCGCACCATGCTGGGGCTGCTGCTGCTGCAGGTGTTGGCGAGCTGCCTCTGGCTGGGACACAGTGAGGTGGTGAAGTCCTTTGAAGATTGTCCTGAGTTTTTCTATGCAGGAACCACCCCAAATGATGCCCTGCACCCACAGAACCCAGCCTGGATCTGTCAACGCTACAGTGACTCCTATCACTATGCCACCCTGTACGACAGAGACAGGAGAATTCCAGTGTACTCTGCTTACAAATACCAGCCTGGACCTGCCAAAAGACCTCATAAATATTGGTATGTGGAGCCCCAGGTGAGTGTTTGTCTTACAGCACATCACCACCCAGCCACTCAGAGATGAGCTGCAGCATCTAAATTGCCACTTCTATTTCCTAACACCCCACTACACACATGCAAACAGACAACTGGGTGGGAATTTTCTCATTCAACTTCAAACACCTGCACCACATGATTCTTCTGATGCATCTGACACATCAGCAGGAGGATGAGATGAAGCATATCCCAAAGGTGACCAGTTTTCTGCCTTGACCTGACAGGAACAGCAAAGCAGATTACTTCCCATTACATGAAGAAGTCAAATGATTCCCCTCCCTGTGCCCTGCTGTGGTGGGTGACCAAGTCATGGGGAAAAGGCATCCAAGAGAGGCTAAACTTGAGGGACCAACAGTCCTGCTTAGATATGATCCCCACTTTGCCCTGAGCTGTTCTACATCCCTGACAGAGCTTATCTGCTCCCAGTGAAGAGTTAAACAGGCTTTGTGAGTGGTGTGAGAGAAGTGAGGAGAATCTCAAAAAGGGGTGAGATGGCCCAGGGACAAATACTCGGCAGGCTCAGGTACCGGAGACGCAAGGGTCAGGTTGACTGTGGAGGGATTTCTGGAGTGACATTTCAGGCAGTGGAAAGTGAGGAGCATCAGTGTCAGTCGAGTCAGAAGGGTGTGATCTCCATGCATGGGCAGTGACCCCTGAGCACCTTTGGCTCAGGCACAAAGATCCAGAAGGATCCAGCAGACTGACAGAACTCCACAAGCTACAGAGTCCTCACCAATGTCTTTCAGACAAACTTCAGTAAGACAGGCCAGGCCAATTGCAGAAGAGGAAAAGAGGCAATTCCTGCCATTGCTAAGGACAGAGTAGCAGGATGGCATTTGGGGGAAGGTGAGCAGAGAAGGAAGACACATGCCCTACTCCAGAGGAAGGGTAACTATGTTTCTCTAAAGATGAACAAAGAGATGTTAAAGTTACGAAAAAAAATAATCCTTTCTTCTTATTAAGCATAGGAACTTGAGCAAATAATCTGGTCTTGCACCACTGCAGCCTCCACATTCTCTCTTTCTGTGGAATCATAGAATGGTTAGTGTTGGAAAGAACTTTAAATTTCATTTCCATTCAACTCCCCTGCATAGGCCAGGCCACTTGCCTCCAGATCAGCATACTCCAAGCCCTATCTTACCTGCCATTTCCTCCTGGACCTTGGACCCAGGACACTCAAAATTTCTTTGATTTGTTAACTTTCTCCAGAGGCCCTTTTCAAGTATTTAGTTTCCCTAGGACTCCTTTAAGGTTACAGCTATCTCTCCAATTTGTAACTTCTTTTCAGTGATGCTGCAGAAAACCCTCCCTGGCCCAGTTCTGCTCTGAGATACATTCTTAGCTCTGCTGTAACAGATTCCATTTACACTGAGACCTTTTTGCTTACTGAGGAAAAAAAGTTCATCCATGAATGAACTGTCACCCTCCCAGGGAAACCTCAGTGCCAGGACTGATTTCCTGGCACATTTCCCGGTGTATGGAGTTAGAGGAGTCAACCTCTGGTGTTCCACAAGTGGGGTACTCTTGTAGCAACAACACAAAAGAATCACAGAATCATAGAATCACAGAATCGCAGTGTGTCAGGAGGGCGTCCAGAGAGAGCCCTGGGCAGATTTGGGGTGTGGAGACAGAAGGAAAGGGAAGCAGATTTGTCAGGGAACATGTGTCACCAAAGTCACCTTTCAATCCAAGGAGCAGAAAATGCTCCTTGTCTCATGCATCCATCCGTGCTCCCAGCACAGGCTGCAAAACAGACCACAAAGGTCACAAATCAAAATGAGACCAGTCAGATTCTGAGCTGCTTTCTCTTTAAAGCTCTTGCATTCATGCAGGAAGGGCTTGTCTATGATTTTCTCAGATTCATACATTTTCATTTATTGATATGACAAAAGATCGAATCTTGCCCATCACAGATTTCAGCTCCAGAGAAATTTTCTCCGGTATTCCTCCATTCTAACACTTCATTCTCTTTCCCTGTCCAGCTGATAAGTGAAAATGAACTTCAGAACATGGAAAGAGAAGTAGTCCTCATAGAGCAACTTCACAGGTTCACCTTAGAGGAAATCAAAAAGAGCCAGGCTGTCCTTGTGGACTACGAGAAAATAACTGGTTTGACCCGTGGCCATATGGCAGCCTGTGGCCATATGGATAGTAAAGAGAACAAGACAGCTACCTTCACCCTGACCAACATAGTGCCCCAGGACGAAAACCTCAACAATGACAAGTGGAGCAAATACGAGTCTAAAACGATGCCCCAAATGAGCCAGGGCTGTACAACCACGTACGTCATCACGGGAGCTGTGCCTGGGAACACCTACATTGCTGGTGGAAGGGTTAATGTGCCCAGCCACATCTGGTCAGCTGCCTGCTGCCTGGTGGGAACACAGCCCTCCAAGACTTGGGGGGTCATTGCTGAGAACAACAAGAACAGGTTGAAGAAAGTCAGTCTGGGGGACCTGGAGAACATGTTGGCCACACTCTACAAGGGGAGAAGTGTTACTCTGTTCAACAATGCCTGTCCCCGGCAGTAAGCCTCACATGCTTGATGGAAAAGGCTCAGTGGCTTTTCCCACATGTCACAGAATCAGAGAATGACAGAATCACAGAATCACTGAATGGGTTGATTTTGATGGGACCTTAAAGCTTTGAATAGCATCTCATTCTGACCTGCCTGCCATGGCCAGGGACACCTTCCACTACACCAGGTTGTTCCAAGCCCTCCCCAGCCTGGCCGTGAAAGCTTCCAGGGACGGGGCATTCAAAATATCACTGGGTAACTTTTACTCCTACCACAGCCTGCTCACAGTGATTTGCTTCTTTATAATATCCCATCTAACCCTGCCCTCTATCAGTGTGAAACCATTCCCTCTTGTCCTGTCACTCCATGCCCTTGTCCAAAGACCCTCTCCAGCCCTCTTAGAGACCCTTTAGGTACTGCACTCTTGGGACTCTTCTCCAGGCTGAACATCCCCAGCTCTCTCACCCTCTCTCCAGAGCAGACACGCCCCCAGTCATCGGAGTACCTGCATGACCCCCACTGGACTCCACTGCAAGAGCTCCATATCCTTCTTGTGCTGTGGGCCCAGAGCTGGAGGCAGCACTGCAGGTGGGGTCTCAGCAGAGCAGAGTAGAGGGGGACAAATGTTCTGTGCAGCGTCTGTGCTGCTTCATTCTCTGGTGTGTTTCCAGTTCTGTCCCTCAGGGCATCTCCTCCTCTGCTCAAAGGCACAAAGATGTGGGCAGAGCTTCCAACTGCTTTGCTCTGCTGCCCGTCTCAGGACAGAGCTCTCAGGAACGACTCCTCTCCCCCTTAGCTGTCCACGAGAGTGTGCAGCTGACTTGTCCCTCACCTCCTTAGCAAGGCTGTGTGACCAGGGCACCTCAGGCTGCCCAGAGATCTTGTCTGGAGATCTCCATGTCTCACAATACTCAAACCTCAACAATACATGGTCCTGAAAACCTGCTCTAGCTGATCCTGCTTGAGCCTGGAGTCTGGACTAGAAGATCTGGAGAAGTCCCTCCAAACCCCAACAATTCAGTGATGATGTGATCCTGGGACATGCTTTTGTTTGCTTGCTTTTGAAAGTGTGCCTTGAGAGCAGCAGCTGTTGTATCAGACAGGCAGGCTTTGGCATCAGATACAGAGAAAGCTTTGAGCAGCCAAAGCTAAATCCCTGTGATGCACTGCTTGGATACCTTCAATCTCTGCTCTGCTTCTGAAGCTTTTCTGCAGATTGATGGGAAACTGATTTGGGGAAATGTATTCAATGGTTGTAAAAGATCAGTGTGTGCCACATCATTTAGTTTGCAAGAGCTTACAATAAAAGTTATTTCTTGCAGTGCTGGATTGCAGAGTCACATTTATATAAACCACTGGTTGCTCCTCACTGAGATTTCTACCACCAGCGGTAATGTCACAGTGTCCAGAGCATCCTCACAGGACATTGTGTGTCCAAATGCAAATTGAGGATGCCATGACAGCCACACAAGTGTCAGCATCAGACACCAGTTATTCTCCTGTGAAAGGGAATGAACAAAGTGGGCCAGGATGCCAACGGCTCATACAAGCTGTGTCACTTTCAGAGGTGACAACTTGGGACTGCACTTCTCAGCTCAGGAGCTGTTGTCCATCATCATGCTGGGTCTCATTGTGCAGCGGGGACCAAGCTGTTTGGGGGCTGCACTAAAACATAGGTTCTGGTGGAGGTGCAGAGTGAGGCAGCCCCATGCAGGTGTCTCCAGGTGTGCTGTGTCCCAGCTCTGACCGCAGCCAGCAGAGCTCCAGGCTGGCCTCAGCTGCATAAGGAGACACACCCCGGGCCACTGCAGCTGCCCTGAGGTCTGGAGAGCCCCACTGGGGCTGGCTGATGTGCTGCAGAACCCTGGGCAATACCCACCCCCACCTGGGCCAGCAGCCAGAGGCCAAGCCCATTCCCCAGGGGCAGCTCTGGGGGCTCTGGACACCTGAGCACAGGGAACCAGATCCCAGCACAGACACGGGGCACTGCCTGGCAGCACCAGGGAGTTCTGCTCCTGTTACCTCCAGCTGCCATGGGCAGAGCAGCAAGAGCCCTGCCTTGTGCCAGCTGGGCTGCACCGAGACCGAGGAGAAGATTTGGCCTTTTAGGAGAACAAAGTGAGAACATCACTCTCACCCCCTTTGCTGAATAGCTCCTGAGATCCCAGGTCCTCTGCCTGCATGTTTTTTTTCTCTGGGATCAAATGCTGACACAGCCCCTGATGGGATGAAAGCATCAGTGCAATTTCAGGCTGAGGCACATCTGCACACACCTCTGCTGTACCTCAGGGGGCTCCCTCTGACTTGCTCACCCACCTCTGCACACCTGCTGGGGCTTGAGACCACACTCATCCTCACCACTGCTCATCCCATGTCCACTGCCCTCTATTCCCAGCTATGGAACCACTGGCTGCTTGACCAACTGTTGTGGTTTGACACTGGCAAGTACCAGGCAGCCACAAAAGCTGCCCACTCACCCTCCCATGCCATGTCTGGACAGAGGAGAGAAAAATAAATTAATGAAGGCTTCATGAGCTGAGATGAGGACTGGGGGAAAATACTCCAAGGGAAAAACACATTCAAGTTAGAGATAGAAAGTGAGTTCATTATTAGCAAAATCAAAGGAGGATAATGAGAAGTAAAGTACCTCTTTAAAAAAAAAAGAACACCTTTTCTTTCCCCAACCCTTGCCTTTTTCCCACCAACAGCACAGGGAGACAGAGTTGGGGGGATTTGGTCAGTTCATCACCCAAGGTTTTCTTCAAATTCTCAGGGAGAGGAGTCCCTCCTCTAATGCACTGTGGGGTCCTTCCCACAGGAGGCAGCTCTCCTTGAACTTCTCCAGCATGACTCCGCTCTCACTAGCAGCAGTCCTGACAAAACTGCTGCAATGTGAGTCCCTCCCACAGGCACACAGGCCTCCCAAAACTGCTGCAGCATGAGCCACACTTCCACAGGGTGCAATCCTGCTCCAGCCTGGGAGCAGGGCACCCCCTCTCTTCACCATATCTTCCACTAGATCACAGTCTCCTCCAGGCATCCACCTGCTCCCCCATGGGCTGCAGGAGGAACTCTGCATCCCCTGTGGATCCTTGTGGTCTGCAGGGCACTGCTGCTTCCACATGATCTTTGCCACAGCCTGCAGTGGACTCTCGGCTCCGGGGCCTGAAGCACCTCTTCTCTCACCTTCTCCACTGACCCTGGTGTCCCCATGTCGTTTCCCTCACATGCTCTCACCTCCTCCTCTTCTCTGGCTGGAATTAAAACTGCAGACCCCACTTTGTTTTTATTTTCTTCTTAAAGATGTTATTGGAGAGGTGTTACCAACAGCTCTAATTGGCCCAACTGTGGCCAGAAGCATGTCCATCTTCAGAGCCATTAGGGACTGGATCTGCCAGACACTGTAGAAGCTTCCAGCAGCTTCTCACAGAAGCCACCTCTGTGACTACCAAAACCCAGGCTGTGCAAAACCAACACATCAACCCCACCAGTGCCGCCTCTATCAACTTGCCAGGCTTTTCCCAGGACCTTTACCCTTGACAGTAATCAGAAATGCCCTGCCATCCACAGCAAGCTTGTGAAATACATGGGAAGCCCAACACAGTAAAGGATCAGCTTGGATTCTGCCTTATTTCATATATGAGGAGTGCTGCTTTCCATCAGTTCTAACCAGTGCTGGGTGACTGGGGAAGTCCTGGATGGCTGGAGTTTGCCCATTGTGACACCCATCCGCAAACAGGCCTGGAAGGAGAAGCTATAAGCACTTCCATCTGACCTTGCTTCCCAGAAGGGTTATGGAGCAGATTGTCCTGTGTGATCACACAGCACATTCAGGATAACCAAGGTCCCAGCCAGCAGAGGTTTAGGAAAGGCAGGTCCTGCCTAGAGAGCCTGATCTCCTTTGATGACCAGATGATGGCCTAGTAGATGAGGGGGGAGGCTGTGGATGTGTCTACCTGGACTTCAACAAAGCCTTTGGCACAATCTCCCATGGCATTGTCCTGCAAAAGCCATCAGCCCACAGCTTGGAGGGGTGCTCTGTTGGCTGGGTCAGGAACTATCTGGATGTCCAGGCCCAGAGAGTGTTGGTGAACAGTGCCACATCCAGCTGGCGTCTGGCTGCAAGCAGCGTCCCCCAGGGATCAGTGTCAGGCCTGATCTGACTTTACTGATGATTTGGATGAGGGCATCCAGTGAACCCTCAGTAAGATCACAGATGATACCAAGTTTGGTGGGAGACTCAGCCTGCTGGAGGGCTGGAGGGCTCTGCAGAGGGATCTGGACAGGCTGGATCCACGGGCTGAGGCCACCTTTGCAGCCAGTGCAGGGAAAGGCCATGACGCTACTGAAGGCCCTGGAGGGTAAGGCCTGTGAAGAGCAGCTGAGGCTCCTGGAGTTCTTTAGCCCTGAATGGGGGGGCTCTGAGAGATTATTTCTCTCTACAGCTCCCTGAAAAGGGGGTGTAGCCAGGTGGCGGTCAGCATTTTCTCCTAAGCAACCAGCAAGACGATGAGAGGACAAGGCCTCAACCTGCACCTGGGGAGATTCTGGTGGGACATCAGACCTGGGGAGATTCTGGTGGGACATCAGGAGGAATTTCTTCTCATAAAGGGTGATACAACATTGGAATGGACTGCCTGAGGATGTGGTGGAATCCCAGTCTCTGGAGACTGGATGTGGCACTCAGTGCCATGGTCCAGCTGACCAGGTGAGGATAGGTCAGAGGTTGGACTCCATGATCTCAGAGCCCTTTTCCAATCTGTGCTTCTCACAGGAGCCCAGCTTGGAGCTGAGCAGAGGGCTGCCTCAGCTCCACAAGCATGCTGCCAGCCACCTTTCATCTGGGATTGCCTCTGTTTTCTGCTGAGCCTGGTGTGAATGTGGAACAGGGATACAATCCTTTGCTGAGCCCAGAGCCGCCCATGCCCACAGTGGGGTGGGAAGCACCTCTGTTCCCTGGAAAGAGGCAGCTGCACTGACATGGGAGGGTAATTTTGCAGTTTACTCTGTGTGTCCATCTTTGGGGAGAGCTCTGGAATCCAGTGTGTCACAGGGATTTTAGACACTAAGGAAAAATTATTTTTGCTGGGAGCTGTGAGGGGACACTGTGACCTAAACTCACTTCAGTGCAAAGTGGGTTGGATCATGCAGCTTGCTTAGTCTTTTTGCAGTAACACCAAGCGTTCACTTTCTGTGGACTGAACATGTTGCCATGTGCTGTCCTAAAAGAGAAGGGAACAGGAGAATGAAAACAGTGGCATCTTCTGGCCTCTGCTTGAGGGAGCAGCTGGGCAAAGTTCTTTTGGCCCATCCAGGAGCCAAACTTTCTTGTTAGACAACTTTGATAAGGTTACATAGTAAGGTTACACCTCTGATTTCCGAGGAACTACTAATCTATTGTGTATTTGGGTGGGTTTCTGCACTGAGCCTCTCACTTGCTCTACCTGGGCAAAATGTCCCTTGCTCTTGGGCAACAGCACTTTGGCACACAGGAATATCAGCCAAGAACCTCTGAGGATCAGGTGAGGAGGTGTTCAGGAATGCTGCTGCCCAAGTGCTGTGCCACACACCTGAGGATGCTGCAGAGAGCATTGATACCCTGGCAAGTGCTTTGGGGGACACAAACTGAGTTTCCAGCATCACCCACATCAGCCACCCACACACGGTGCTCCAGGCTCTGGCTGATTTCTGTGGAAGATCAGCCTGTGAAGCTCTGTTACACCAGGAGCTTTGGAAATTCCAGGCTGCTGATTACAATGAAGAAGGAAACACCTCTTGGCAGACCATGTCCCTAAGAGAATTAGTGACACAATGTACCCAACAGGACTCTGGATCTGGAGCTGCTCAGAGGATGCTCAGACAGTGGAAAGGATCAGTTAAATATGGCCTTGAACAGCTGCAGAATATCAGTTATACCATATAATTAAAAAAAAAAAAAAAAAAGTTCTATTTCTTGTCTTTAAGAAGGAATAAGTGAGGAGCAAATGGATTTGGAGTAAGCTTAGAGAATCCACGATAATATCCATACAAGATTTTGAAGTGCTTTACCATCAGCAAGTGAAACACACAGATCTCTGACAGGAGAAATGAAGCAGAAAAATGCAAAAGAGCTTGTCCAAGCTTATGTAAGAAAAGAGGAGCACAAACAGCACACAGACCTCCAGAGTCCATCTCTCTGTTCTACCATCCTTACATTTTAAAAAAAGTACTTCTTACTTTGCACTACAGTTTTCCACAGAGTTTTAAGTGTTAATTCTAAGCTCCACGGATGATTTTTTTCTGGCGTGGTGTCCTTTAACTCATTATCTCCTCCTCTGTACACATATGATATAAAAAGATGTAGTACTTCAGAATGATGAAAAGATACAAAAAAAAAAAAAGTCCTAAATTTTACTCTTACAGCAAATTCCCTTTCTTATGGGCATAATGAGAACAAGTTTGAACTAGCATTCATTTCTCACCTTGGAAGGAGAGAAAACACTGAGTGGGAATTGCAAGGCTACTAAATATATGTTTAACATATTGTGATTTCCTGCATGAATATGCTGTATAATGTGTTTTGTGTACTATCTGTTCATCTGGCAGATTTCACTGCAGACAGATTTGAAACAAGTACCCAAAGAGCTGACAACCACATCACAGGATCTCTAAGGGCACCCATTAAACCAAAACTTTACTACTTTACTTCTCTTACATGTGTAGCTTATATCCAGACAGCTTTGCACTTAGAGGCAGAGCCATGGGTGGCAGGGCCCTAGAGAATTTACAGAGCTCAACACAGCAACATCCAGAAACAGAAAATTGCTGCACATGACTGAGCTGGGGTACCAGAAGTGTCACCTACACCATTCTGGGCTCAGAGGAAGAGATCTGGCCTTCCAACTTGTAGTGGTTTAGATTTGTTAATTTGAGCTTTTTGGCTAAGGTATTAAATAATGTGGTGGGATTTAGCGCTGGTTAAAATTTCTAGGGTACTTATTTTCTCTTGTGAGATATGGATTAGGAGAAGGGTGAAACAGGTTTAAAATTTTAAAGGAATAAAAAAATTTTATTCTTATAGAATAAGAAACTAGAATAAAATTTTTAGAAATTTATTTTCGTTTAACTTTTTCTTAACTGATTATGTAGAGACAAAATTTGGGATGATAAAGCAATATTAATAATACAATAGTTTTTTATTAGTTTTTGTAGGGAGAGGAGGGTTTTTTGTTATGTTATGGAGATTTTTTTTTTGCAAGAAATAGTCCTTTTGTGGTTTTTTATTTTTACAAATAGTAATTGCTTGGGTAAAAATTTTGTTATTGTGACTTTTTTTATTTTCACAGCCCTCCTAGAGGTGTGTTTATGGGTTATGAACATAAGGAGTATTATTTTAAGGATGAGTTATTTAAAGGTAAAGGGGTTTTTTATTTGTTTTTGTGATCATCTCTGGGAACAGAGGTTTTTTTCTTCTCTCCCTGGGGGCAAAGGATTTTTTTTAAAAGATTTTTATGGCATTAGTTATTTTAAGATTTGTTTGGTTTTATTAACGGATGTTTTTGTTTAGACTTATAGTTTGAATATTTTATATTTTTAATGTCTTTATGAATTAAAAGAGATTTTTTTGTATGCTATTGCTTATTTTTATAGCCCTACCAAAAGAATATTTTAGCTTTATTTGATAATTCCTCATCTCTCTTTTGTTTGATGTTTGATTTTTTTTCTACTGATTTTGATGTTTTTATGGGTTTTTTTTAATGCGTTGATTACTTTTTTTGGTTTTTCTGAGAAAGGATAAAGGTTTGTAGGTTTTATTTGTGTAGTGAAAGGGGTAGATTTTGCCCAAGTTGGATTTTAGGCTGCACTGGGCTTCTCCCTCAGCCCGGCAGCCACTGGGAGGGGTGGACAGTCCTGGCTCAGCCTTTTAAATTTCATTCCTTCTAAATTTTAAACCTGTTCTACCCTTCTCCTAATCCATATGTCATAATAAAAAATAAATAAGTACCCTAGAAATTTTAACCAGCACTAAAACAAATATTATTAATGTGTTAGCCAAAAAACTCAAATTAACTAATCTAAACCAGTGCACAATTGCACTAAATAGACTGCTCAGAGCCTATCACACTCAGGGAAGGAAAATATGGTTTTACTGCCTTTCCTTGAATCAGGGCTTTTTAAAATGCCCTTGGGTCCAAGTCCCAGCTCTGCTATGCACATGAAATGGTTAAATGTTCTCCTGAAAACTCATCTCCTTCATCATCAGTGTGTGGAGCAACAAGCTCCAGAGGTACTTCAATATTGTGGGCTAGAGGTGCAGAGTGAGGCAGCCCCATGCAGGTGTCTCCAGGTGTGCTGTGTCCCAGCTCTGACCGCAGCCAGCAGAGCTCCAGGCTGGCCTCAGCTGCATAAGGAGACACACCCCGGGCCACTGCAGCTGCCCTGAGGTCTGGAGAGCCCCACTGGGGCTGGCTGATGTGCTGCAGAACCCTGGGCAATACCCACCCCCACCTGGGCCAGCAGCCAGAGGCCAAGCCCATTCCCCAGGGGCAGCTCTGGGGGCTCTGGACACCTGAGCACAGGGAACCAGATCCCAGCACAGACACGGGGCACTGCCTGGCAGCACCAGGGAGTTCTGCTCCTGTTACCTCCAGCTGCCATGGGCAGAGCAGCAAGAGCCCTGCCTTGTGCCAGCTGGGCTGCACCGAGACCGAGGAGAAGATCTGGCCTTTTAGGAGAACAAAGTGAGAACATCACTCTCACCCCCTTTGCTGAATAGCTCCTGAGATCCCAGGTCCTCTGCCTGCATGTTTTTTTTCTCTGGGATCAAATGCTGACACAGCCCCTGATGGGATGAAAGAATCAGTGCAATTTCAGGCTGAGGCACATCTGCACACACCTCTGCTGTACCTCAGGGGGCTCCCTCTGACTCACTCACCCACCTCTGCACACCTGCTGGGGCTTGAGATCATACTCATCCTCACCACTGCTCATCCCATGCCCCACAGCTCCCTCTGGAACCAGGCTCTGGAACCACTGATCATCTCCATCACTCCCACCTCCATCAGCTCCCTGCACCTGATGATCCTGAGGACCTTTACCCTTGGCACTACCCAGAAATGTCCTGCCCTCCACAGTAAGCCTGTGAAGCACCTGGGAAGCCCAACATGAAAAGAATCATCTGAGTCATTTCAAAATTCCCTTCCTCCTGTACTGCAATCACAACAGTTTACATTTCCCTGTGTTTGCTTAGTTTATTTCTTGGGAAAAAACTCAAGCCAAGTCACCTTGAGAACTAACATCAAACATTTTAATTAGAATGGGGGGGGAGCATATTGAATACCAAAACCACTTCCAAGGCAGTGCAGAAGTCTTCTAGACAAACACAGGTGCTGGCAGAACTCCTGGACAAATTCACTCTACACCCTGTTTGGGAAAACCTAGACAACTTCCTTCATGAAGATCCTATACAAATAGCCAGTCTCAGACTGCAGCAGAGGCATTTGAGAGTATTCTACCACTTTGGCAGAAATGCCCTGCCTTCCACAGCAGGCAGATGAAATACTTGGAAGACACAAGGTAAAGGATCCACCTGACTACTGCCTTCCCACAGGTATTGGAGGTGTTTCTCACAGGAGCCCAGCTTGGAGCTGAGCAGAGGGCTGCCCCAGCTCCACAAGCATGCTGCCAGCCACCTTTCATCTGGGATTGCCTCTGTTTTCTGCTGAGCCTGGTGTGAATGTGGAACTGGGATACAATCCTTTGCTGAGCCCAGAGCCGGCCCATGCCCACAGTGGGGTGGGAAGCACCTCTGTTCCCTGGAAAGAGGCAGCTGCACTGACATGGGAGGGTAATTTTGCAGTTTACTCTGTGTGTCCATCTTTGGGGAGAGCTCTAGGATCCAGTGTGTCACAGGGATTTTAGACACTAAGGAAAAATTATTTTTGCTGGGAGCTGTGAGGGGACACTGTGACCTAAACTCACTTCAGTGCAAAGTGGGTTGGATCATGCAGCTTGCTTAGTCTTTTTCCAGTAACACCAAGGGTTCAGATTGCATTAGATGAACCAATTGTTAAGAGCTGCTCTGGAAGAGAAGAAATAAAAAAATCAAGACATTGGCATAATCTGGCCTCTGCTGGGCAAAGCTCCTTTGGTTCACCCAGGAGTATCTTTGGCTGCTCATTGGGAAGGCAGCCTGGGAAGTGCTTCCAGGTGCTTTTCCATCCCCTGGGCACAGGAGATGCCATCCCCATCTGCTGGGTTGAACACATGGGAGCTACCGGATCTCTCCCATGGAGGCAGCAAACGTACTGTGTGTGGTTCTGCATGAAACACCTTCTGTTTGTGGTGCTGCCAGGCCAATCTCCAGATGTTTGGCCAGGGGAAATGCACATCTCTTCATCTCACCCTGCAGGGAGAGGCTTTCTCCTGGGAAATGATGATCAAAGACATGAGGGTCTTTCCTGAGTCTCACAGGAGGTCCTGCTGGGAGTTTCCTATCTTAAATTAAATGCTAATCTAGAAAAGGGAAAAAAAATATTACTTCCACTAATCTAATTGCTTTATCTTGTTCAGATCTTTTAGAGGAGAGGAAAGTTAAAATTATCAAAACCCAAATGTTTATTTTCATGTGTTATTTTTATATCCAAAGTCAGATTAAAAATTAGGTCAATATTAGATGTTTATTTAACCATCTTAGCCTCTGAATACAAAGGCCACACCTGTTAGGAAAGTTTTATAAGATTTTATCTCCTATGATTTCTGTGGAACTACTTATCTGTTGTGTACCTGGACGGAATCCTGTGAAGTTACACTCCATGTACACAAGAACCACCAAACCTATTCAAACTGATGACACAATAGGAGAATTTCCCTATTATTTTTGTTTTAATTGTTGCTCTTGGCTATTGTCTAGCCTCTCCTCCAATGGAATTTACAAATTCAGATTTCACACAGCAACCGTACAAATATTGGAGCTCCAACAGCCAACAACAAAACCCAAACATATCAAGTCTTTTTGCACTTTCAAATGTGTCCTCCCCTGGTGGATGGCACTCCATTTATGAGGGGCTCAGAAAAATTATCCAGATGATTATTTATGTCTGTGTAAACATCAGATCCATTCTAAGGAATACTCAAAGGCCACAACATGAGCTGCTCCTGAGCATCCAGGTCACATTCATGTTTACTCTGAAAGCAGCAACTATTTAGGCAAAGACCGGTTTTACTTGACATTGTTTATAAGGAACTGCTAATTTGTGATTAATTGTAAACTCGGATCCCCAAATGCTTCATAATCTAAAGAACCTTCCAAGAAAGCAGATCCATAAACTGAAGAGAACTAAAAGGGAATATACACTCAAGATCAACCTGATCTGTGTCAAGTGCTGGATGGATGGTTCTGCTGTGCCGATGGGTTTGAGGGGTTTTACATCAAACACTGAAGAAGTCCAGAAAATGCCAACACTATTCAACAGTGGTACTGTACCTTGGGAGTGCAAGTTGGCACCCTTTTGTTTTTCTTTTCATATTAAGTTACATTTTTCCCCAGTACCTTCACAAAATATTCAAAGCCCAAAGCAAATGAAATTGTGAGATATAAATATGATAGAAAAACCCGCAATCTCAAGAAGGCTGAACCAGTGTTTCTGAGCTGGAAGTAAACAGGTTGCACTGCCTCCATCCTTCAAAGAGTAAATGCTAGGAGCAGTGATTTATCTCTGTCCATCCCATGCTGGTTTATATGCAGGTGGAATTTAATGACTATGACTACCCACAAACACTTTGAGTCTAGGTAAATTCTGAATCTTAGATATGTAAAAAGATTAAAAAGCAAGTTTTTTATCTTGATTTTTTATGGGAAAAAAATAAAAGAAAAAAATGAATGAGGAGAAGGTTTGGCTGCTAAGCATCTTCCAGTTTCAAGCATGAGAAGTCTCTAGAAAACAGCAGTTTAAGAGTATCACACAGATTGTGATTATCAGAGAGCACAGGTGAAGAAGGCAGAACATTTGAGCTATTGACCCCATAGTTTGGGAATGTATAAGCCACCTCTTGTGAATACACATGAAGATGTTCCAGGTGAACATATCACATCGTTTTCTTTTAACAGCTGCAGAAAATTTGTTTTAAGCTGCTCTACTACTATGGGAAATGGGGAAAAACAACTCATGAGTCCCACTCCCTGGGACTTCATTGAATTATGGAATGGTTTGAGTTGGAAGGGACATGAAAGATCATCCAGTTCCAACCCCCTGCCATGGGCATGGACACCTTCCACTATTCCAGGATGCTCCAAGCCCTGTCAAACCTGGCCTTGGACACTTCCAGGATGGGGCAGCCACAGCCACTCTGGGCAGCCTGTGCCTCATCACCCTCACAGTTAAGAATGTATCCCTAATATTTAATCTAACCCTGCCCTCTGGCAGTGGGAAGCCAGTCCCCTTTTTCCTGTCACTTCATGCCCATGTCCAAAGTACTTCTTCAGCTCTTCTGGAGCACCTTTCAGCACTGGAAGTGGCTCCAAGGGCTCCCTGGAGTAATCTGTTCTCCAGGCTGAACACCCCCAGCTGTCTCAGTGTGTACCCCAGAGAGAGAAAACCTACCTTCCAGCAGATCAATGTTCCCAGCATACCTGAAGTTATCCTTGAACTTACTGAGGGTTCATGTGATAAGATACGTAATACAAATAAGTTCTGTTCCAACAGGAATAAAATAAACCATGGGAAATATAAACATCGAGGCTATAGAGTAAGAATGACTCAACAATAATCCTAACCAGTAAACCAATGACACACACACTCTATCTTGAAATAGAAAACTACGCCAAAACTACCTCATGTCTTCTGAATTCTAAGGAAGTGATCCATCTCATTTGGCTTTTGTCATATGCCATGTAAGCATTTGTAGTTAATCTGGTGAATCTGGGCATTGTTAAAGTCAATACAGAGAAACAGGTCATGACCCTGAGTCATTTGGCCTGTATATATATATAAGTAACTATATATCTCTGTGTGTGTATAAATAAATACATATTCACATATATATATTACATAATAATAATATATATAATATTGTATATTATATATATTTATTATTACATATATATCTAGGCAATATAGACATAAACTGCTCTCTAAAGGGACTTGTTCCTCCCCACTGCCTTCCTCAGACACAGATACTTGCATTCAGCCAGGTGAAGCCCATCTTACCCAGATAAGCATGGCTAAAAAGAGGAAGAAGAATATCCAGACCTTGCAAATTCCCAACAATACAAGAACATGTCAAGGATTATATGTGCTTGAGCCTGCCCTCAGATGCCTCTGCACTGGGCTCTGTCATGCTCTGCAGCTATGAAAGGAGCTGTCAAATTAATCAGCTGCCATGATCTGCACCATCCTTGTCTGAGCTGGAGGAATGATGTAGGAACTGTCATGGAAGGCACAAATCCAAAATAATTGGGAGGAGGGGAGTGATGAGGAATGCATGGATATAGTGAACCATAAAGGAGTACAGTCAGATTTTCAGCTGCAATGCAGGGGGTGAAGGGGTTTCATTTCCAAGGGGAACAATTTGAGGAGAAAATTGTGCCTGACCCACATGGGTGGGGAAGAGGCAGGGGGACATCAGGTGTCCAGCAAAGCTGCTCTGGGTGTGGGGAGGGTGGTGTGTGGGCTGAAATGATGGTGGCACCATCTCATGTGCTTGGGAGAATGGTCCATATGCACTCCTGGTGGTTTGGGAGGGGCTGCAGTTATATTAGAAATACGTCTGCTGCATGGTAGGAGGAGGAGAAGTGGGTTTGGGAAGTAGTTTTAGGCAGGGCTCCTTTCCCATCTGTCAGTGATGGGGTGCAGTCCTCCTACCAGCACTCTGTAGGTGGAAAGTCATGCTGTCCCCATAAGAGTTAAGCTGTAACATCTTCTGCCTCCTTCACACGTTGGATTTGAGTGTCCAGGCCTCCTCCTCGTTTGCCACTGCTGGCCTTGGGGTCAGTGGTACATTCTGGTTTCTTCTGTGGCAAGTCATTAATTTCACAAGTTTGCATCTGAATGCCACAATTCCCTGAGAAGTCTTCCCTGCAACAGGAAAAAGACTTTACTACAGGTGGGAAGAAGCAGGTTTTCTATGTCTTCTTCTATATTTACTATGAGAAACAACAGAGTATTTTTTACAAAGACATCATTTAGGATCCCAGTTACTCTTTCATTGTCATTTACTATTTCATTTACATTTCATTGTCAGTTACTATTTCATCTGGCATTGGCTATTTCACCTTTATTCCACCACAGAGCTGGTAAAATGTGGATCATTCTTGACACTTTTTCGCATAGCATATTTTCAGAAATACTACAATGGCCAGGGCAATCTGCACCATGGTTGACTATCCTCACTAAAGCATGTTTCAAAGCATTGTTTACACTTTATATGGCATTATCCAGTCATTAATTGACAAAAATCTGCTTCTGATGTGATTTCCTGAGGACATTCCTTCTCACTTTTCAAGAAAAATCCCCATTCAGCTAAGAAGTATCAGTAATTAGTAAGGAACATGAAGAGAAACAGGGACGAGGATTAGCAAAGAGAGAGGAGAAGAATTCCCAAATGTTAAATAGGGACATCTTGGCTTAACTAGGCTGGGGAGCCTGTGTACAGGAACAGCCTTGGTGCATCTCAGTGTAGTAACAGAAACAGGGAGGAGGCCAGACTGAAATAAATCTGAAGTACAAAGTTGTCATGACGCACCTCTGAAATCAGGGGATGAAGAAAACAGAATTACATGGTTGTGGTGGCAGATGCTCCCCTAGACTTCCCACAGTTTGGCCAGAGAGAAAAAGACTGATAATCTATCTGAAACAATGTATTTGCATAATTAACCTTAATTTTCCCACAGAATTAATCTCTCATCCATTATTTGAATTGCCATTCTCAGTTCCACTGAGACAAAGGGACAAAGACTGCTTTTTAGAATTATAGAATCACAGAATGATTTGGGTTGGAAGGGATCTTAAAGCCCATCTCATTCCATCCCCTTGCCATGGGCAGGGACACCTTCCACTATCCCAGGTTCCTCCAAGCCCCTTCCAGCCTGGCCTTTGACACTTCCAGGGATGAGGAGTCCACAGCCTCTCTGGGCAACTTGGTCTGAGATTTTTTGATTTTAAAAGCTCTTATTCCTCCTTTCCTTGTGCCAGTATTTAATAGCTGAATCAGACAATCCAGGGTCATATTTAAAACCAAAGAAGAGGTCTAGAAATCTAAGCACTGCAATAGGGAGAGGCTGATCCAGTTAATAACTCTTCCACCTCTACAGATTTTTTTGTTTGATTTCACATTTTCCTCATTCTGTCCCACTTACCTTATTGTCTGCTTGGTGAATCACACAAAGGCAGTGGGAATCATAAGCAGAACAAACCAGATAGCTGTAAAACCTGAAAATCAATATGATTAGCACCTGGAGTTATCTTAATTATTGCATTTTTTCCAACGGGGAGAAACAGGCAAGATTAGGGATAAGCTCTCATCTTGCCCCTCTGCCCAGAGGCAGGAATTTTTTCATGTTGCTCCACTGCTCCCAGGACCCAACCAGAGGGGACTTAGGCAACTAGAGACTGACCACAGTGAAATAACCAGGCATTACTGATGTTGTGGTCTCTGGAATAGTTTGCAAAACTCCTCCTTCCCTTCCTTCATCTCACTCCATTATTCCTTCTCACCATAACGTGCACCACAGTTTTCTACAGACTCCAGCTGGAATCAAGAGCCTTTGTGCAAAATCTTGAACATATGTACAGTAAGACACAATTTCTATTTCATCAGCTAATGTCTGAGTGGAAGATGGGGAAGAGGGAGAAGAAAATCTCTTCACACTGATCTAAATGCACTAGTTTAGCTGTGAAGAAATGTTCTATTTGCCCATCTTTTTTTTATTCCTTTGAAAATGTGAAAAAAACTCAGCATTTAAATATTTACTTTTTTTCCTGCTTTTTTCCAGTTGAACTGATTTGTTGAATTCACATAAAGTCTCAGAGAAGAATCTGAAAATGGCTCCATTTATAAAACAGACTTTTGGTTGATCTGGTTTTTTTTACATTCCTTATGAATCTTTGAAAACTTCTTTATAAAAGCTTTAGTGCTTAAACAATCTGTTTATACTGTCTTTACTAACTTCTCACACAATACATGGATATAGATTTGTCTTGCAGCATATTTAGTAGCGCTTCTAACAGAAATGGATCTCTTTGGAATAGAACAACAAACTGAAAGACCAACTAAGTGCTCTGGGTGATTGAGTGAAGTCTTTAATAAAACAACATACCCGTCACTGGCAGTGTCCCTGAGGAAATAGGGAAAGAGGACAGAAGAGTCAAACCTATGGAGAGAGAGAAATTCTTAATATTTGTATCAATTTGCTCGTCTGATGAAGAGCACCAGAGCAGGGATGAGGACAGAGTGAGGCAAAGAGCCAGCTCATTCCAACACCAAAGCAGTGCCAAGGGTGGAGTCTGACAGCTCACCCTCTGCACAGAACACTTGAAAATTGCTGTGTTTGTTTCTTGGCCATCAGTAGATCTTTCCAGTCTGGATAATAACATCTCTTCTGATCTGATACCTGTTAATGGTGGGCATGAAGTAAACTGGAATGGAATCCATGTAAGATCTTTACTTCATATGAGACTGGAATGATGACTTTAAAGGTGCCAAGCTAGTACTTGGAAACATGGTTTCAACCAGGACCAGTTTTTTGCCCAGAAATGTAAACTAAAACTTTTCTGGTACAAGAAATTAATTTAATTTCTCTCTTATCCTGAAAAGGAAGCTCTAAACTTGCCCCAGTATGAGATATGGATAGACTTTTAACAAGACATCTTGTAATAGTGGTTTCTTGATTAATTTCTTTTGTGCTGAATGCTGAACTGAGAAAGCTCCAGCCCCATTACATACATCACATCATAATAAATACAGAGGCAACACCTTAGGGGAATAAATATTTGGTGTTCTATTTGCAAGGATCTGAGCTTGCTGAGGTTTGAGAGCATTTTGCAGGAAAGTGAAATTAAGTTTAATTCTCTTGAATTAAAGGCTGAGGGGGCTTCTTCTGTGATCCAGTCCCATGTTTTTTACAATCCCAATTTAATTTTTTTATAATATTTGTACTTTTTAAATAGATGTAATTTCAATATCCTGTATTATCTTCTAGGACTGGTTTGTTGATGGGTTATATCCATCACAGCAAGAAGTTCTTTTATCCTGGTAGCACCAAGTGAAATCTTCAATGGTGTCATGATGGAAAAGAAAAGACCAGACAAATTGTGACTACTGGGAGCACTCCCAGGGACCACAGGGAAACAGATTTATGAAACAGGGGAGAAAGTCCTGGACTGATGCTGGAACAGTGTGTGCAGTGGTCTGGTATGGCCACAAGGGCTGGAATGACAAAATAGGCTGAATTTCTCGCTGACAGCCATTCATTTTACAGCTATAAAAGCCACAGCAAACTTTCACATAGCAGAAATCTGTATATTTTCCTGGAAATGTGTGGAGTTTCTCCTGTGATTAGGGACATCTATTTCACAGTTACTTCCCAAAGGATTAAGTGAAGAAATCTGTCTGTGTACATTATCATCATTTCAGTGGTAAGTTACATTTGACTCCTAACCAATACTATTTCTTTTTTTGGCTTTAATATAGATGTCTGGATACATTGCACTGTTTTATGTTATGCTATAATCTGTTAGTAGTTCTCTTAGCTTTATACTGTGTAGTGAAGATCTTTTGTCTGTCACCTCCTGTTCATTAGTCTTAATAAACAATTATTTTTTATATAAATACATCTGATTTGCCATCAATAGAACTTGCAGGATAGAGTGATTCCTTAAAGTCAAACTGTTGACAAAATCTGAGACTAAGGAAGGATTTGCCTTCATTTAAACCCCTTTCTCTGAAGGTGTTTAAATACACAAGGGAGTTCTTTCTTCCTCTCAGTGGCAGGGCTTCTTTAGTAAATTTTTTGAAGCTGCCACTCTCCCCACAAGAGTTGTGGGGGTCTGAACCCCACATGAGCAGGTCAGGACATTGTTGTAGTGTAATCACAACCATCTTACCTGGCCCAATGGTCTGTGGTGGCCACTGGTTGCTGTCATTGGTGCATCTCATATCAAGGGGGGTCCAGACGATTTTGCCGTTCACCTCCTTGCACGTTCTGCTGCCAAAGGTGGGGGGTCTTTTATCATAACCTGTCTGGCATTTGAAATGTAAGACTTGTCCCACGTAATGCTTTTGGGGCAGACTTATGGAGGCATGTGGAACAGTCTTGGGAGGACCACAGAAATCTGTGGGAGCACAAGGCAGCACAAGGTTAAAGCAGACAGATTTTATATACTGCTTCTGTTTCTGAAAATCTTGTGTTCTTAGAAAATATAGACAAGCAGGATATACCAACCCTTTCTAATTCTTTGTTAGGATACAAAACACTCATTTGCTTATACCATATCCTTACTCAGCCAAGATATTACAGAAATAATTTCTTTCCATCTGTCTGTGAAATAATTGAATATTATTCACCATTTTTACACTACTTCCATGAAAATCAGCAGGAGAAGCATTACAGTATTAAATGAGCTCTTATTTACCTTTTTGTTTGGACTCTGAAAGGTCTTGTTGCTTCTGGGCTGCAGGGCTCCTTGGTTCTCTTTCTGGCTTCTGTGTAAGTTCTAACTCCATCGTGGGAGCCACCGACAACAAATCTTTCTCATCTGTGGAGAAGTTACATTTGTTGAGTTACAGCAGGACAAATATTGGAACAAAGTGCCAGAGCACCCAAGCTTTTACAGGTTGGATAGAACTGTTTCAAATTCTAACTTAGAAAAATAAGCACAAAAGATCTTTTGTTAATGCTCAGATTTGTTTTATACCAAGTAACACATTGGAGAAACACCTCTATGTATAGGAAAAAAACAACACTCACTCACCAAAGCATTTAAATAGTTGGTATTCCCAAACAGCACCCTGCTGTTTGCTCTTACACTGAATTCCTAGGTATGCACCAGCTTCTCTGTCATAGCCAGGGTCACACTCATAGTACAGTTTGGTCTGTGGTGGATACATTTCAGCAGTAACATCAGCAAATTCAGGCCTTGGAAGACGTGGGCAAATACCTGCAAATGGAAAGCCCGAGAATCAGGACAGCCTGGCATTTTAGTTCATGCATCAAGGGCATCCTCATTCTCAATACTAGACATGTCCAGCAGATGGACAACATGAAACACTATCAACATTTTCTTAATGAAGCTGTACACAATCGTTTTGGAGAGCAGCTACCCACACCAAAGTGTGCATGGAGTCTATGGAGTGAAGTGCAATAGGCAAAAGTAAGCAATTAAAAGTTGTAATCAGCTCCAAGCAAACATTGGGAATGGGTGTAGACTCAGTTCTGTCTGAGGACACCAAAGAGCAGCTTACTGTGAAATAAGGTTGCAAACCTAAATAAAACTTGTCCCAAAACAAGGACGTGAAGTGTTGTGTCATCAGCAAATCACGTCTAAATATATTTCTCAATCAGCTGGAATGAATTAAGTTAAATCATTTCAGTGCATTTGAAAAGCCTGCTCAAGCTGAGCTGGGCATCCAGAGGTTGATAAAGGCACTACTTAATGATTATTTAAGGCCTAAAGGCTGAGAAATTAAAGGATCAAATAGTCTGGTTGCACCAGGGCTGGCATTCTGGATCTTTGGGTGCACAATCTGTGGCCTTCTGTGCTAATGCACAACAGTAACAGCTACCAGGAGTGAAATTTCTTAGTCATCATATCCTTCCATTTTCTGCAGCTATAATTAATGCAGCCTTAAAAACCAGCAGAAATGACTGCAAAAGGCCCTCAAGTCTCTGATAACTGTTCATCATTTGGTGTCTGCCCTTGACTCCCAAACTGCCTTCTCCTTGAAAGACCAACAGCGACCTCCAGCCCTGCAATGCCCTTTTCTTTAATTTCCTCACTTTGATATTTTCTACCCGTCTCACTTTACATTGTCTTGCTGTTTAGTAAAAGTCACAAAGGTTGAAGAAGACAACAACTAAAAGTATGTGAGCAGTTTAACAGCTAATCTGCATAAGGGTTGTTTTAATCCCCTTGTACCTTTGTGTTATCAAAGCATTTGCCTTGTAAACTACATCAGACTGTGGCTTTGAGAGAAGCGATTGCACCCGAAATAGTTAACCACATGGTTTACCACAGACTGTCAGGGTGATTAAAATTAAAGAGTTATCAGATCAGCAGCAAGTTGAGATCATGTACTCTCACTTTCCCTGAAAGCTAAAAGCTTGTTTCCCTCAAGACTTCAAAAGCCTCTTTGAAGCAGATTGCAGATCTGAATCTTAGCACAAGGCACTCAAACCTACAACTCATTAGTATCTTCTTAAGAAAACCCACAACATTTAACCTACTATCATAAAGGGCAATCATTCTATTAATTGATGATCAAATGTTGGGTTCTTCTGAACTTGCACACATCAGACAGGGATTGTGCAGAAATGGTGCACTTGGGAGATGGTGAACATCCACATTGCAGCAGGATCTCACACAACCTTCCTTAGATTAACCCTTTTAATTTCATCCACATTGCTCAAATTCTTGTCTTCTCACATCTAAATAACTGCAGTATCTTCTTTGACCTTTACAGCCATATTCCTTTCTCTGATCCAGAAATAATTTTGGAAGATGAATTTCCCAGGTCTCATTGTGACCTTGTGCCTGCATCCCTTTGTCTTTTAAATGCTTCATTGGCACATGAAATATTTTGCTCCCATTTTCAAGAACCTTCTCTTTCACAACCATCATAACATTTTAAAACACTGTCTTCTCCCATACTAGAGGTCATCACCAATGTGTTTGATATCAAAGTCATCAGCTTTTGGGTTTATTGTACCAGTCCTCACACTGGGAGGAGCTGTGAATGAATACGGATATTACAAAATATCCTATGCCATGATTACTTTTAGTTGTCTCAGCATATCTTATATACCTTCAGAAGTGCTTCTCTTTATGCAGTTTTTACTCCTCCTTCTAGAAGAAGTAGGCACTGGGCATGTAACCCATGCACCCTCCTGCCAGGCAGTTGTAGGGAGTGGAAAGGTCCCCCCTGAACCTCCTTTTCTCCAGGCAGAGCTCCCTCAGATCCCACAGCCTCTTCTCATCACACCTGTGCTCCAGACCCTTCCCCAGCTCTAATGCCCTTCTCTGGACCTGTTTCAGCACCTCCACGTCTTTCTTCCACTTTGTGTCATGGCACCTCCTGGAATAGTTTGGGAAGACTGCAGAAAGGATGCAGACCTGGTGAGGTCTGGACCATACTGACCTCTGGAGTGAATCATGCCTAAAACTTCATTCCATCTTTGTGCCCAAGGAAACTGCATGGTTTGCCCCTAAAAGAATCAACATCTTTGCTGTGTGAGTGGTAAAAAAGCCAAGGGATTGGATGAATCCAGGGAGTAGGGAATGGCAGGGTAGATATTTTCCTTTACTAGATTTATGACTTTTTACATTTTTAAGGAAGATTAATTTTGTTTTTTGGGCTTTTTTTTCTGTTTTGCACCTTGCTGGTAATTAGCCAATCAACTTCTTTGAGTTTGTGTGATATGAAAATATCAATCTTTTAAAAGGTCAGCACATCTGGGCATTACCTGCCTCACAGCCTGTAGAGATCTAGTTTTGCCCAGACCAGCTTTCCCTGGATTCTGCACCCCTCCACAGCTGCTCCAGGGTTGCACTTCTGCTATTACTGGTTTGAAATACTGCCCTCACATTACCTTAAGATGTCTTGATGTTCTGTTTACCTCCTAATTTTCCCTTTGCACATATTCCAATTTTTTGTCCCCATGACAAGGTGTGTGCCACTATTTCCTTCTCTTTCTATGCTGATGTCCACTGTTCTCTTTCCTTCATTCACAAAATTCATCAGCCCCTACCAACTATTCTCACTTCCCACACCCCAAAAGTGTCCTGGGAGTGCATTTCTCTGCACTCAGATGTAGTAAATAGGTCAAACAGAGAAGCTGGTATAATTGTGGTTATAGGGATTTAACCCTTCTGTCAGTTACAGAATTATGAGAACATTTAACTCTCCTAAGGCAGATGGGAATTTCTGTTTCTCCCCATATTAATGGATTTTTGGTGTCTACAGCATTTGTAGAAATTCTGGAGGTGATTTCCATTATTATGATGGAGTGGATGGAGACAAACCCTTGGAATTAGAAGGAGACTTGTGTATTGAGACAATAGGCAGCCATGAAACACAAAAATTAGAAAGTTTTTAGAAAAATTATTGGTTCTGCTGGAGTGCTCCCTAAATTAAGTCTGAAAAGCTTTTTGAGATCTGCAAGCCTTGTCATCTGAGCCAACAGATAGGTATGAGCTGGGGTGTCTGATGCCATTTGAGATGTCTCAGGGCATTTGGGATTTCCACAGGAGCTGCCAGATATCACACAGGAGATACTGGAGGGACAGAAACCCAGCATCTAGATCAACATCAGTTCTTTCAGGTTTCTTTCCTCATGTTTCCCACCCAAGTATGTTACTCACCCAACCACAAAACTGCTCTCGGTTGGTGAGCTGGCAGTACCAGGCTGCATGAAACCCTCCTGCCTGTTCCTATTCCATGTCTGAGCTGGCAGAGCAGTGATAGATGAGGCTTTAGTCCTTTAGTCCACAAGAAGTGAGCGGGGAAAATTCGTAACAGGTATTTTTAGTGCTAGGTAAAACACAGTGAGTCATGCCACAATAACCTAAACTCAGAACTTCCTCTGTCACGTGGCTGTGTGTCACCAGCTCTGACATTATTCTGATGTGAAGTTAAAGCAGCAAAGTGCAAAACCAGGACGATTTTCCCCTTACTAAAAAGGCAGTAGGATGGGATTGGTAGGAAACTGGATGTTCTGACATTTTGGGCAGAAGCAGTGGAAGAAACCAGGCACTGCACACAGCTGCCCAGTTCAGGGATGAAGAGCACCTCTCCCCAGAGACACCAACAAATCAAAACATACCAGGCCAAAATGAAGATATTTCCCCAGCTGTGCCTGAAAAGTTAAATCATGCCCTGGGGATTTATGTGCTGTGTGAAACTGGGCTCTCTAAATGGTCCAGTTCATGAAGATGAAACTGAACAGGCAAAGTGAAGGAATTGATGCTGACAACAGGACTGAAATGGTAATTAACTTTTTCTAACTTTAAAACCTATTCCCAAAGGATCCTTTAACAAGCAAGCCTCAGCTCTGCAGGATTCTTTTCCACATTGATGTAATTTATTGTTTATGTGAAATTGTGAGGTGGGAATAGATCACGGATGTTGGTTGAGGCACAGACCCAAAATTTATTGTAATTTGCCTGTGAGATTATAGTTAGCTGTACCTTAGATTATAGAGAGATTATCTTAAAAAATAATTGAGTAGTAGTGAATCTGCAGTGTAAGAGCCAGAAATACAGTGCAGATAAAATTACCAAAATGGCACAGGTTTTAATACAAACAGCAATGGAGGAGAGACCAGTCTTAGGGGGATGGAGGTAGTTTTGAATATTCCCAGCAGTGAAGAAGAAGAATGTGCTGTTCTAAGGATCTGGAAGTTCAGCCCCTGCTGAGTTTGCTGTACCAGATGTCTCTGTTTGAAAAACGGTGTAAAATAAAGTGGAATATGAACTGTCAGGAGCTCTAGGACCATAGAAAATTGTGTTTGGGAGAAATGCACTTCTCTTACCTCTTGGCTTAATCCTGCTGACCAGCTGTTTGCCATTGATCTAAGCAGTGGTATCCAATGCAAAAGAATTCCATATACAGCAAGGCTAGAGTGGGTTGCACAGTGGACTAAGCTTTCTCATGTTAAGCATAATTTAGCCTCAGGAATGTGCATTCTTAGCTCCTTCTGTGAGAAGTGCAGCTGGGAAAACCTCTCTAGAGCACAGCAGACACCTAATCTCCCTTCTCCAAAGCAAAGATTTAAGGTGCTGCTTTCTTTTCATTAGCTGCAGTGATGGAAGAATGCTCTTAGGTGTTCACATTGATAATCAGAGGGATTTACCTGATGCACTGATGGATCTCACGCCTGCCCTAGCAGGGGGGCTGGGCTGGGGACTTGGACTCAAAATGTGGAATCAGAAGAGGGAACATTAGAAAAGAGGGAGAGGAAGGAAGACCAGCCTGGGCACGGAGTGCTGCATGGAAAGTGCACTAAGTAAAGAATGGGGAACACTTGTTTTTGTTCCTGGGTGTTTGTAACATCCTTGGTTCTGTGGTAAAGCCACAGTGCTCAGACTCTCTAAATGCAACCACAGCACATGGTTTTGTAGCAGAACACAGAGCCAAGTTTTGAGAATATCATACATGAAAGCCTTGTTTTGGTGTGTGATAATTTTGCTTCAATACACAACCTCACTAAAACACACGTCTTTGATATTTTAATCTACAGGGAAACAAAAATTATCTTTTTAAACAGTAGCAGAAATACAGATTCTTTCCTTTGTCTGGAACTTTCTCAGCCTTACCTTTTATAGGGCTGAAAGGGCAGTAGAGAATATCCTCTCTGAGAATAATTGAATGGTCTGTCAAGTGTGTGTCCCAATCTTGGGAAAGTAAGAAAAAAAAAGGTCTGGTGGGGAAATTTTTTTATTTGCCCATTTTATAAATATGCCCTAAGGATTCATCTCACCTGACTTAGGGACTTAGCATGGCCATGGAGCTTTGCCCTGGAGATCTCAAGAGTGAGATGGAAATTTTCTGCATCTAGTAATGATTTTTCTGATGTATGAAGTATTTTTCCACATAGAGAGGGTAATATATTTTTCTATATTTTTAATTTTGGGTTCACACTTTACAAATCAAGAACATCAAGAAAAAGCAGCAGATGACAGAGTGCTGCTCCCCTGGCAGGGCTGAGGAACAGGGAATCAAGTGAGAAAAGTCATGGAAGGGCTTTGGAAATGTGGATTTTGAGGAAGTATCAGAGGAGATGGAGCAAGGACTCAGTGAGACACACAGTTCCAGAATTCAGGACCAAGGTCAGGGAATGGAATCCGTGGGTAGAAAATATCCTGAAGCTGGGCTTTGAAGACAGCATTTATGCAACAGGGGAAAACAGGGCAGACAAAGCAGAACATTGAGGAGGTAGAGAGACCAAAATAACAATACTCTGAAGGCAGAAATGAGCCAAGTCAGAAGCAGTGGCTTTCTAGAAATAGATAAAGAGTGGACTTTTTTCTGCAATAAAAGGAAAAAGGACATAACATCTCACCTCTGATGAAGTGGGCAAACAATTTCTCCAGCTGAAGAAGCAGGTACTGCAGGATCTCTGTCTATAATATCTGCTTTTCCTCAGTAGGATCACACTTTTGAAACACTTTTTAAACATTTTTTTAATTGTAGCTGTATATTGAGCCCTTTGTTGCTGAAGGCCACTGTAGCCAAAAAGTTTGTAAAGTTATTTGCTCTCTAGTTGACCTTAAAAGAATCACTCGGCTGTGTTTGACAACTTTAATGTATTCTGCATTGCATTTCAAATCCATGGGAGCCAGCACTAATATGCAATTATAATGGGAAAGAAATTCCTCTCATTTAAATGACTGAGATCTGGTATCCATCTTGTGTGAATGAAATTCACTTGAACCAATTTCTTTCTTTGGTGAGTTCTAATCCTTTCCAGGTTTAACTTGCAAATCTATTGAGTGTATCCCTGCACCATGAACAGCAAGATGGAAAGGTTGTAGGAGCACAGACCAGCTTTTACCTTGTGCTTGACCCTCCCTCCATGTTTCACCCATGCCTGCACCTTCTAGGCACTGTTGCTGTGAGAGTAAAGGAAATAAATGTGATCCTCTTCACAGGAAAACCAGCATTTCTCTTCTTTTTAGAACTAAGGTGCAGCTTAATTGTTATTAAATGAATGATCATCCCATGCCTTAGCTTCCCCAGTCCCCCAGGGCTTTGCCCTCTCAAAACATTTTGAGATCTATCAGTGAAACTGTTCTGTATAACAAATACTTTTAATTTCCTTTTCCCTCTAATTATATTTATTCCTGATAGTGCATTTTGACAAACACCATCTAGGGGTGGATCTATTTACAAAACTGAACTTGCAGTGCTGGGACAAGCTGAAGATACTGAGGCAAAATAATAAAAAAAAGCACTGTACGTGCTGAGGCCTGGTTGATTTTTGACCAGTTCAACCCAGCCCCTTTCCCTTTGCTTTGCTTATGTCTGTTCCCAGGTGTCCTTGTTTAATTCACTAAGGAATTAAAAGCAACAGAACTTACAGCCACAATGCCTTAAATGCCTCTGTGATAAAAACCCCTAAATAGGAAAAAGGTGGTGTTTCTACCTTAGCATATTATTTGCAGGGAGAAATTATAAATATATATATAAATATTATGTTTAAACATTGAGAGAAACATTGAAAATAAGCACAGGGAGTTGAGGAAAGAAGAGCTTAGTGATACAGTGGAGAATGCAATGCTGCACATTTATTCATTCAGTGGTGAATAAAATTACATCAAATAGCATAAAATGCAACTGCTCTGACACACCTCGATTTTTTTCCAAAAAACCAGAAAGGTTTCTGATAAACGAGACCTGCCAGCAAGAAATTTCACAACATGTTCCAAGCAGAGTAATACAGAAAGTGTGATCTGGGGGACCTGACTCATCCCAGAACTGATCCCACTGACACATCTGTGGTGTGTCATCCCTCTGAACATCTCGTGGTGCTGCTCCTGCACGCAGCACCAAGCACTTCCCGTGGGCTCTGGCACCTCATCTGGCAGTGAAAACGCTCCGTGAAGGAGAAGGTGCAGCATTTACTGGCAAAATAATGAGAATAAAATCACCTGGGGCTTCAACATTTGTGAAGGTCCTTCCTGCATTAATGAGTTCAGTCATCAGCAACACACTCTCCCCTTGAGATAGCCAGCCCCAAGGAAAATTCCCAGCCCTGCTAAAGATGATCCATCAGCAGCTACAGTAGCAGCATATCTGAGAGCCTGCCTTAGGCTGTGTCTGTTCATACCTCTCAGCCTGGACATCATCATCAGACACAGAAGGAAACAGCACATTTTTGGAGCTTTGAGAAGGGAAGATTTTTTCTCTGCCTTTGAACAAAGAAATTTAAATTTAAATACACTAATGCATCACCAGACCATTTCTCAATGCACACACTTGTCACGATAAATAAACCAAATCTAAGCAGTGTCACCATTTTTAAATGTGTAAAATTATGCTGAATTGGATTAGCTGTCTCCATTCATAGTTTATAGGCACTGCTGATTGAGAGGCATGGCTGAAAAAATATTTCATATCTATAGTACCCATAGCAAATTTGTATGGTACCTTTTAACTAATAGCATTGCCACCAATTTTACCTACAGAGGTACCGCCATTTCAGTGTCTATTTTTGTTTCCTGAAGTTACAAGGAAAATGGAAAAAGGAAATACAGAGGGCTGCCTCAGGCTGCTTTGATCTGCCCACTGTTCCAATGATGGGTTGGAGGATACATATATTAGTCAGACAAAAAATATCCTCTAAAGCTCTGGATTTTCTGCAGTTGACAGTTTGTGGGCACAGAAGCCATTTCTCTCATTTCCTTAGAATAATAAATTCCTTAAGCTCCTTAACATCTTTCCTTTGCTGAAAGGAGTCAGGATGTTGTGAACACCCCCTAACAGCCACCAAAAAACCCAAATCATATTTTTCCTCCCCAAAAGGCAAAAAGAGTCTTTTACCTGTCTTCTTCCCCTTGATGAATCCAAACAAGACCCACATCAAAAGCCACTTGAGCTCCATGGGACTTGTCCACATCTTTTCTCCACACCTCTGAGGATGGTGAAGTTTCTCAGAAGTGATGAGCTGTTGCCAACCAAGCCAAGGAGCTGATTACTGCCTGATGAGGCTGTCTGGGAACATCACCCACGTGTGCAGGGAGGGCTTTGGTCAGCAAATCATCGTTTTGCTGGCTCCACGGGAAAGAACAAAGGCTGCTTTCTGTTCAGGTATTAGTCTGTTATCCAGGAAACCAAACTCGATGCTCGCTGTGGCAGAGCGTGCCATCGTGTGTAGGAAGTGGTTTGACACATCAGAGCTCCTGGCTCCAGAGCTCTTTCACATTTCACTACAGCTGAGGTCAGTAGAAGGGGGGAGACTTTAATAGGCTTGTTCAGGCACTCAGCCCCAAATCTGTGACTGGACAGGTATCAGAGAGGGACCATGGTTGTGGAATAGATGTCTGGTGTGTGACAATGGATCTCAGGCAACATCTGTGGGCTCTACCTGCAGAAAAAAAGCTTCCATGGCTTATCCTTTTGGCTTTTCAGAGGTCTTCTGTTAGTGATGATAAAGCCACACTGTATTTGATTTTAATGGAAGCATGTGTGCAGTTTCTCTGAATCACAGCTGAGCTTCTGAAGGATGGACAGCTTGATTTTAAGAAAACACAAATGAGGGTGAGGCTGGCAGGTTTGGAAAAGGTTTTCCTTGTTCCCAAATTGTCTGGGTGTGACATGCTTCACTGAAATTCTTCCAAATGCCAGTGGAAAATTGGAAATTACCAAGGAAGTATCACACTTTATGTAGTTTTTCTTCATTTCCACAGAAATTATTTCCTTTTAGTAACTAGAGAATTATTTGGGATAGACTACAGAAAAAAACCCATATTTAAACTATCTGTGGTATTCTATCATGATTAATACATGCTGGGCATTTATTTCTCCTTTATAAATCCTCAAGGAATTAAATCTTCTGAACAGGCAAGCTAAGGAATAGATGTGATATATTTTTAACTGCTGCTATGGCTGCATCTATCAGTTTGCCACCTTTTTCCTGATAAAGCTCCCTTTGCTCTTGCCATGAGAGATTTTGTGCAGCTTTGTGATGCAGGTGACAAATCCTCCTGCAGGGTTTGCCAGCTGCGAGGCTTTGCCAGGAGATTACTTCTCAAATCCAAATGCAACAGGGCATGGAGAACAAGTAAGACTTCTGAAGCAACTGCTGTGGGTAAAATGCTCTGCTCACCCCGGGGCTGCTTCACACTCCACAGGTATTTACTGCCTTTGCTTTAGTATCAAATCATCTTCTGTATTTAACAGTGTAATAGGAAAAGTTCATGCCAAAGCCCTCAAAAGGATTTAGAGAGTTTCACTCCTGAAAAATCTGTCTGAAAGTCTTAGATCCCAATCCTTCATCTTTTTTCCAAGATGCCTGGACATACGTAACTGTCTGAACCCTACAGTCATCTTTGCTGGCAAAACGTATTTATTATGTTGCCTGGAAAGAAATCCCAAACTTTTTATCCTTTCCTTACTAAATACAGGGTCTGTTCTTTTGAGGTGAAGGGATTTACTTGCCAAAATCTGCTTCAATTTCTTGCTTGGTCCAACTATTTAATTCCACAGCTATTTTACTGGTGGACACAGAGGGAAGTTTCCTGCAGTCCTCCAGCTCAATCTTTCATGCAGACATTTGCTTTCAGGTAACAAACCTCAGTACAGGTTAGTAACAGCCACTAAGATTTTATGAGAAAAGGTGAGTTTTTATCCAGAAATGAATGGAAAGTACAGTCAGTTGTACTGGAAGGAATGGTGGCTCATTGCTACAAACACAGATTGCATGAGAAAGACCTGTAACTCAGCATTTACACCTCTTAAAGGTCAGAAAAAAACAGTTATGATTTGTGAGAGGAATTAGCCAGATCAGCTTTTGGAAATAAGTCAGTTTGCTGAATGATTCTACAAAAAGAAACAGTGTGGATTCTGCAAGGAACAGACCTGAGATAGAGAAGAGGAGTGTGAGAACAGAGAGACCCAGCAAGGGAGAAAGACACCCAGGCACAGATAAAAACTGGGGTTTATGAGAAACTAGCATCATAATTTAGATGATTAACATGAGATGTTAGCAACAGAATTAGGTATGGCAATAAAGGAAGGGAGGTGCTGTGAAAACTCAGTGTGTATCTGGGAAGTGGTGGAGGAAATAAAAAAGAAAAAAGGCATTTTGAGAATTAAGGAAGATGTAGGATGAAAAGAAGGTGCTGGTATATCTGTTGCTACTTGACTCTCCTCCATTGACCAGCAGAGTTTTGCTGCTCAAGTAAGTCCTATTTTTCAGCAGAGAGCTGGGAGGAAAAGAGCCTGTCACGTAGCTCAGGCCACCACAGACAAGATTATAAAGATTATTTTTAACAAGACCACAAGTACAGAAATGGAGTTGTCAGGGAGCAAACCACAAACAGAGCTACAGCCTTCTTAGGTCTAGGTTTAACAAGGGCCTTTTGAAACCCTGTAAGTGCTTTTAAAACTCTGCACAAACTCATTTGGTCTGGAGGAGTGTCCTCTCCTTAAACTGGTCTCTCAGCCAGCTCGAAGAAAAGGCAACAATTGATCTTATTGGAGTCCTTCCCAGTTCAAAGCAGTTGTAAACATCCATGTAACTCACTGAAATAAGCAAGCTTTGTGTTTTATTCAATTTTTCTGCTGTGAATCACTCTTATGTGAGTCCTCTATTCAAGGAAACAACATTTCATATGGACCTTCCCAGGGAGGGTGTGGGGGTGGCTCTAGCAGCTACCTAAACTCTGTTAATCAGCTTATGCATCCTTAAAAATTACAGTAATGGTGGTTGTGAACTCACATTATGCACCCACAAGGGCCTTTCCCAATCTCCACAGCAGCATCCAGCTCTGCTGCAGGGCAAAAGTTTGGGGAAGCCAGAGTTATACCATGTCCTCAAAATTATCATCAGAAAATTTTCATCCAGCCTAATTATCTATAAAGGCCAAACAGGTTTTAATCACTTTTTATTTCCCATAAAACTGAGATGGAGCTGACACGAGGCACACAAATTTCACACCTTAAATGAAGCATCTTTACCATGTCCACAGGGTTCCATTCAAGAGGGAGTTGTATGGTCAGTACAGTTGTCAGAGTTCCCCCTTGAGTCAGTGGAGAGTCAATAAGGGCATCTAGAAAGTGATTCACCTCCTCTTCTGGACATCTACATCCACCAGATGAGTCACTCTTATCTCCTCTCTCTCTGCCTTCCATTTGCCCACAATTGTTAAACAGCACAACAGGTCTTTTAGGTATCCCCAGCTGGATGAGACAAATCTATCCTGAAAATCCATCCTGACTTTGAAAACAGAATTTAAATGGTTTAGTGACTGAGAACTTTTCTGCCAAGCATCCTGGATAAGGGTCATCATGACTCATATTAACTATTCCTTTCTTTGATGCTGAGTTGTGAGATAAATATGTGAGGAACATTAAAAACTCTTGGATGTATTTGTTTTCATGTAGTGAGTACTGCCACAAGGTTCTTAACACACCAATGCCTAGACTGGGTTCCTTAATACTTCCCCACGTAAATACAGCTGAATAATACAGATAACTTCCTTCCTATTCTTATTTGCAATCATAATTTCCTTGGTCTGAGAAAAAAAATATTGAGGAACTGGTAAATGAAGTGTATTATTGCATGGTCATATTTGCTCCTTCTCTTCTTTTTATTACCAGGAAGTTATAGTGAATCAAGTGTATTTAATCCTGCAAAGTGCACAAATATTATAAAGTGCCCAAGTCCTAAGACAGCCCCTGTAGTGAGCTCCTTACCCAAGATACCATTTCTTTGCTTGATTTCAGTAACAATTGTTTATATTATCTGTAAAATTATGGAAATATAACTTAGATGAATTATGAGGTGAGTATGAAATTTATTGGCAAATCCCTGAAAAGAAAGTGTCTTTAAAAGGTTTCAAAACAGTGCCAAATGGAAGAGCGTATTAAGAGGCGGTGATTAACTGCCAGAAGAGAAGGATGCACTGAGAGGTGGTGCCCAGGTGAGCCTTTGGTTTTTCACTATTTCCAGCAGTTCTCTGGATGATGAAGACCAGTTGGAAATGTCACACATGAAAAATTTAAATGTAACTCTGAACTGTACAGCACATGCAAAGAAATCCCTTGTTTTGTGCTGTGACAGTGAAGCCACGGGTAAGATGTAGGCATTGCACACTGAGAAAAGCATGGAGCAGCAATGGGAATGAAAAAAAGAGTCTAGAAAACCTTTGCAAAAATAATGGACCAAATAACTTGAAGCTGAGGAATGATGATGGAGAGGGGGACAAGGCAAGAGCCATAGCAGTGGCAGTGATGGAGCTTATCTAGGCAGGACTAGATAAGCCCTCAAGTCTCCTTCCAGCACTGGAGTCTAGGGACTATTTAAATAGGGCACATCCCCTTTATTAGAGGCATCTAAAATCAAGAGAGACAAATGTGAGCAAGTTTAATGCTCAATTTTGCACATCCCACTATTCCCATCCCACCTTTGCCCCTTAAATTGCCATGTGAACTTCCCATGGTTGAAGATCACCATTAGAAGTCTGTCTGCTGCATGTCAGAAGGCACCTTTCTGCATCTTCTTTGCCTTCATGGGCTGGGTAGATGCTTCTGTTTAGGAAGGTAGAGCTCTGTGCCTTCCTTTAGCTCAGTGAAAGCAAAGCTAATCTTGTCTGTATGAATTTTGTTGAGTCAGCTCTGAATTTACCACCTCATAGGAAGCTGATGTAGATGTTCCAAGAACTGGGGCTAAATTCTCTGCCACAGAAATTAAAAGCAAACATTTGCATTTCAGTTCTTAGACCCTAATGTAGAGCCTTATCCTGGAGGTGAAAAAAACCCTTCTGAACTGGATGGATTTTGAGGATTAATTATAGAAAAGCAAACAATTAGAACTTCTAAATACAAATAAATAGTAGTGGGAACTATTTAGAGAATTTCTCAGCTTGGGTAGCTTGGAAAATTTCTAGATCTAACCACTAACCAAGAAAAGTTGCTGTTCAAGTGTGAAAATTTGTGTGGTACTCAGGAAACAAGTGCAGAGTGAGAGAAAATGAAAAGCTGTGTAGAAAGCTCAGGATGCATTTTGCTTCAGCCAGGCTAAAGAAACAGAAAATAATAGGAGGTTTTTCCTTCTTGAGCAGAAATATTAAAGCTGACCCTTTAGTTCATTCAGAATCAGGGTTCATGCCTTGTTTCTTCGCTTCAAATGAGGCTCAGGACTTTGTCCAACATCTTTGTGATGAATCCCAAATCCTCTTCTTACAGAATCAAGTGCAATCCTTCCAATTATTGCCAGAGTAACTCAGGCTGAGATTTATTACAGAAGTCACACCTGATGATTTGGGACAGAATTTTGAAATCATGACTTCTTGTGGTTGCTGTAGGATTTTCTCAGTAGAACATTTTTCTAATGCACATTCAGTGGTTCTCAGATACTGCAGTGACAGCAGTATTCAAGCAGTTGTAGATGAGGCAAATTAAAATGGGACAATTAAGCACTAATGAGGGAGCACTGATGTTCAGCAGAGCCAGACACTGGAAGACAGGAAATTATGGGTAAGATATTAAATAAATAACTCACTGGTGGGGTTACCCTTTCCATTGGGTAGATCTCCGTGGCCTGCTTTGGTGCAGTTAACCTAAAACCATTTTCATCGACTGAGCACTATTTGTGCAGAGGAGAAGGGTGGGCTTGAGATGGGATCTTTGGATTATCAAATCATACAATTATAGAGTCACAGAATGGTTTGGGTTGGAAGGGGCCTTAAAGATCATCCAGTTTCAACCCTCCTGTTGTGGGTAGTGCTATTTTGCACTATCCCAGGTTGCTCCAAGCCCTGTCCAACTGGGCCTTGAACACTTCCAGAGATGAGGAATCAACAGTCTCTCTGGGAGACCCATTCCAGTGCCTCAACACCTTCAGAGTAAAGAAATTTTTCCTAATATCTAATCCAGCTCTACCATCCTTTGGCTTAAGGCCATTTTCCCTTGTCCTATCACTCCATGCCCTTGTGAGAAGTGCCTCTCCAGCCCTCTTGTGAGTCTCCTTTAGATACTGGAATGCTGCTCTAAGGTCTCCCTGACCATGAGATGATGGATGTTGGAGATGCAAAGATCTGAATAACTTGACAAGTCTGTGGAGAATTCCAGGGCACTTTGAGTCTTTCTCCTGAAGGAGCTCAACTGCTGAGACAAGATGAGAAAAGAATTTTGGATCAATAAGGTGGCTTTCACATTTTCTCAGTTAATGAGATGTTGGGGTAGACACAGACTTTTGAGTTAGTCACCCGTCTGCTGTCACAGTGAAAGGAGAGGACAGGCAGCAGCTCAGATGACCTATTTCTGATGCCTGCCTTGGGGTGAAATGAGCTCTACTGTGAAGTGGCTGCTTCTCTGCACTGGCTGTGATCATCCAATTGCAGCAGATGTCTCATTTGGTTTGAGGATACCCACCAAACCTCCCACCAGGCATTCAACTGCCACAAAAAAACTCTGCCTGCTATAATTAGCACCAAACATTTCCCTGCGTTACCTTGGTGTTCACAACAGTCTCCCAGCTCTTAGAGACCTTGGCAAAAACAACCTCCCTACCATCAGGTTTAATCTCTTCAGTCAGATGAGCTAGAAATTTGTCAGCTGTCCCGGGTCCAGACCCTGTCACCAACCCCACCATCTCTCTCTGACTCTCGTGCACAGGTTATAAATGCTGGAGCACAGCAGGTTTGGGGCTGAATTCTGGACAGCTTCACTCTTGAAGGGTAATGCAACTAAAGGTGAAAGCAATGGCCTGCAGCTGGCAAATCTGTGGTATGGAAAGGTCCAGGATGTCCACACAAGTCCAAGTAAGTACCTGCTCTGTTCAAGGCCTCTGATGGTCAGTGCCTCTCTACTGTTAAGAGGAAAAGGAAAGAGGAAGGTGACCTAGACAGGATCAAGCTGACTATAAAGTATGCTAACGAAATGCAGGAGTTATTTCCATAAAGCAGTTTATATTTCATGCCCTGGAGCTGTTCTTTCAAGAAAACAGCAGCTATTTATCAGGCTGTTCAGCACAAGTATTCTTACCCTGAGGAAGTTCTCCTCTGACCCTAAGGAATTAAACTGTCCACATTTTACAGCCAGACCTTATTTCATCACCTGCATCCATCCAACTGAGGCAACTGCCTGGTGGTTTGCTTTGGAGGTTGCAGAGGAATCATTCATGTGGGCCAAACATCCTCAAACCTCCCAGAGATCAGGACAAAGCTTTTTGTAACTTAAGAACATTCAGTGCTGAAAAGGGATCCTCACCCCAAAATGCTGAGCTCAGATAGTGAGTGCAATTTGCTTTGAATCTGAATGCATTTACCAGCTACACAAAATGTGCAAATTTTGCTGGAGGTCATATTTATCCAGCAGAATTCCATCATGTGTGGGATGGTCTTGTGCTTTGCAAGTGTACAGTGACACTGCAGGCAGGAAATCAGATAAAAAACCAGCATCTGGGATCTTATCTCTTCCGGATGTATACTCACCCTCTCCTCTATTGATGCCTCTGATTATCACAGTTCAGCCCTTCTGAAGTCCTGTCTATTTTGATCACTGCATGGTGATAACCAAGAACAACCCTATACAGTCCTCTGAAGAAAGCATTAAACAACCTTATAATTTTAGGTCCTATCCTAAGGTAGATGGCTCCAACTCCTAAATGTCTTTATTTCTAGTTCCCAGAGATCAACATTCCCTCCTTTTGAGAGTAAGTTGCAACTTACTTTTAATATAGGGAATTATTAAATAAGCCTCTGAAAGTGAGAATATTTGGGATAAAGAGTTTCACATGTCCCCATGTCACACAGAGGCTGATGTCACTTGTGTTGAAGGAACAAAGGGAGGACAATTTCCAGGGCTGATTTACTTCCTATCAGCCAGACTTCCCCTTGCTCAGATGACCTCATGACCATCTTCATTATATCTGTCACCTGCATGATACAAAGAGTAGCACACATAAAACATCTCATTAGCCATTTTCATGGTGAGCAAGTGGAAAACCTTGGAAGTGGAAATATGTGATGTGACTAATAAAAGCCTGACATTGAGCCTCCTCAATTTGGAATGTTTTTGTCAGGTCATTTAAAGTTAGAAGAGGAAAGTACTCCAGATGCTCTGCCAGATATGTGCAGCTTAGACTATAAAAGAATAGATGAAAGATAATATGAAAAAATAAATCATAATAGAATTATAGTATCTACCTGCTTGGCTGTTCAGTATTCACCAAGATGATTACATCTGTATCATCTCTCTTTAGTGGGATCAAGAAAATTCAAAAATTAAATATTTGCACAAGGACAGTAACTGCACCCATTTTAATGCAACTGGGTTTGCAACCTGGTTGCTGTGCCATCTCAAACATCCATGCACAGCCAAACCTCAGTTTCTCACACTCCCCAAAAAGTGACACATCTGAGCAGAGCTGCTGGCACTCACTGATTGTCACAGGTGTTGCTGTGAGTTCCCCATGCTGGCACAGCCTGGCTCTGCCCTTGGAATGCTCCATTCTGGCAACACCCAGCTCCAGTGTGGAGCTTTGAAATGAGAAATCATAACCAACAAATGGCAATTTCTGATACATGGGAAACAAGAGGAGCTAAGAGACGGAGAGCTTCGTGAGAAGGACCTGCTGCCAAAGGTAAAAAGCATCAGAAGGAGCCCAGAAGAGACAGCTAAGAGCACCTTGTCCTAATTTTGGCTCCTCAACTAACTCTAAATGTGGATTGGAGAAGTTACTTCCTTGCCTTTCTCCTTGCCCAACACCTGTAAACTCTTGATTACACTAAATTCTTGATAAAAACCCTCATCTTAACTGCAGAGATGCCTCTATGTTCTCGTACTTTGTCATGTTCAGTGTTCAAGCTAAGACAGGGTTCTGTCCTAGAATCACAGACTCATTTGGGTTGGAAGGAACCTTAAAGATCAGTTTGTTCTATTCCCCTGCCATGGGCAGGGACACCTTCCACTATCCCAGGTTGCTCCAAGCTCTGTCCAACCTGGCCTTGAACATTTCCAGGGATGGGGCAGCCAAAGCTCACTGCACACACAGTAAAGAATTTCTTCCTGATATCCAATGTAATTCTGTCCCCTGTCAGTTTAAAGCCATCCCACCCCCCTTGTCCTGTCACTCCATGCCCTCATACAAAGCCCCTTTCCAGATCTCTTGGAGACTGCTTAGGTACTGGAAGGTGTCTGAAGTTCTCCCCAGACCCTTCTCTTCTCTGGGCTGAAGGATCATTGAAAACATCTCCTAATTCTGAATAACTAGAAAACAACAGAGAAGAAGTTTAGTCAAAATGTTTCTACCTTACATTTAAAAAGAAAGAGAGAAAAGCTTCATTTGTTTTTGCTTCAGGAAGTTCTCTGCACCAACGGAGAAGAAAGTCCCTTTCTAAAATAACAAGAAATTCATTAGCACTGCTTGTACTTTTTTAAGGTCACCATTACAGATATTTTTGATAACACATCCTTTTACGCACATGTGGTCTGGTCTGATGGTGGAGATAATGCTGTTTACCTGAAAAGTAGGTTTGGGGTGGGTTTTTTTTTATGTCTTCCTTGGTTTTCAGGAACAGAAGGATGGACAGTGCTCACACCTGGCCATTGCTCATTTATGGTTTAAGGCATTGGAATGAGGAAAAGAAAGGAAAAAACAAGGTACATGGTGAACATTTTCAGGTTGGAAAAATGAAAGCTCAGTGTTCAATTTCCATCATTTGCCTTCCATGATACAATGATCTGATCCATGGTGGAAATCACTTTAGAGGACTCTTTCTCTGGCTACACTGCTTTTTTTTTTTTTTTTTTTTTTTTTCCAAGAAATATAAGAGTTGACAGGCTGGGCTACATTACCCATCAGGGCAGTTCAGTATCAAGCCCTTTTCAATAATCAGGATAATATTTCTGAAGGAAGAGGCAAGAAATCCTGCCCAGAAAAATGCAGAATAATCAGACTTTGGTCCTAATCTTGTTTTAACTTCCAGTCATGTTTAAGTCATTAGGTTGTTTTATAACATATAAAAGTTTTCCTGTCTTGAATGAGATATACACTCAGAATACACACACAGCTAGCTCTTTTTTTCTTAGTGTGGCAGAGTCTTGTGAATTGTAGAGTTATCAAAAACTGCATGGTAAGCAATTATGTATTTTCATAAAATTAAAACTATGACCAAAAATAAGTCCTAGAATATAAAGTAGAATATGGAAAGTGCCCCAGCAAATTAGGAAAGTGCTGTTCCAGGGATTGTGTTCTAGAGATCAACTGGCCACAGCCCATGCTTGAAAATGTGTTGGGCATCTCAGTTTTAGAAAGTTAAACCTGGATGTAATTAATTATATTATAATTGTACAGGACAACACCTCTGAGTCTATATTTCCATATATATATATATGTAGTCCTCTTGTAAGATGGAAAGTGTAACTTCTAAACAGCTGGAAAATGCTGCCTGGAACTTGAGGAAGTTCCAAATCCTAAACCAGCCATATCCCTTAGACCAGACTGGTCAGGCATGAGGATGTTCCAGTGTTCCTGTCTCTGTTGGCATCACACACCTCTGTGGCAGAAACAATCTGGAAGTGTTGGCATATAAGTCCTCTAGGACTACCCTAAACCAGCATTTTCTTCTTTCAACAGAATCTGAACATCTGTTTCAGCTTCAAAAATTCACCTGGAATATCAGTGTCACTGGATACACTTCAGAGCCCAGGATGCTGCACATGATCCACATGGGAAGAAATCCATGCAAAAAGACAGACAAGGCCATGTCCCAGCATAAAATTCTGCATGGAAAAGAAGCTGAATTTCTGTTTAAAAACTTGGGATACCTAATGGAGGAGCAGAATTCCTTTTGACATTTTCCCAGTGGTGAGAGCACTTGAGTAAATCCAGAGCAAGTCTGAAATCTTCTCCTTCATCTCCCTGGAGTAGTGCAGCAAGTAACAAAGCCATAAAAATAACCACAGACTCATCAAACATTTCAGATTGGACTGGATCAGGATGGAGATTTCACAACCTCTCTGGGCAACCTGCTACTATCCATGAGCATCTCAGTGCCCATCATTGTGCTTTAACACCAAATAGTTCTGTTTATGCCAAGAATGTTGTGACAGCCACCATGACAGGACGTCAGAGAATTCTCTTTGAACTTCAAGTTCTTGGACTCAGCTGTTTTGGGCTGAAAACAGTGGTTCATGAGAACTTGATATAGATCTTGAGCAAGCAGAAGGGTAACCTCACCTATCTGTGAATCATCAGAGCAGAGGCATTTCCAGAGCAATGTTGCTCTGCCCGGTAACAACCCACAGTTCTTAGAATTTAATCTCATATCCAGAATTTTATTTCAGTCCAAAAAGACTATCTGACTTTTTGCCTTGGATAGAGCTTTCATTCAGATGTTTGTAAAGCTGATTTTCCTCTCCACTTCCAAAACCTCCCTCACTGTTTGACTTGGCTTCCAGTATCTTTCTCAGTTACTAGTTTTAAAACTTGTGACCAATCCAACAGAGCTTTAACTCTCCCTATCCCCCTCATTTTCATAAAATCTCAGAATCATAGAACATTTTAAGCTGGAAGTGACATATGGGGATGAATGACTGAGTCCAACTCCCAGCAAAGGTTCTTAATCCAGATCTTTGTGGGTCCCTTTCAACTCAGGATCTTCTAGAATTTGAAAAAAGACAAACCTCCTGAAATCCATCCAGTTTCTCAGGCAGTGGGATTTTCAGCATATAAGAAACCTGCATTTTTGGCACAGAAACTCTCTGTGTGGCTAACACAGGGGAGCTCTGAATAATTTCTTATCCAAATCCTTCCTCTAGCAGAGCAGCACAACTCTTTTTTTCCTCAGTGATGGCAGATATCCCATATGTACTGAGTCTAGTCATGTGTAATATTTTCACTGTTATGTTTTTGACATTTTCTCGCTTCTTCAAACAAGCTTGAGACAGCTGCGGTAGGACAAAATGGTCATTTCCTCATTTAAAGCATGTTTTTTTTCCCATGGCTGGCCAAACTGCAACACTCCCTGTGCAGTGTCAAAAGCAATGGAGTTTTCTTTAGCTGTCATCAAAAATATTGAAGTATGTTGGAAACTTCATCTGTGCTGAAATGTTTCTGTTCTGAGACATTTCTTACTCATTTTAGTTATGGAACTCAGCCAAAGTATGAAACTAGGTGAAAATGTGAAGCAAGTAAAAAATAGGGGAAAAACCCCCACGATTTTCTGGGGGTTTGGGTTATTCTATATATGGCAAAAGACACTGTTTCCTTCACTGCTTTCACAGTCATCCTTCACTGCTTTCACAGCCACATTTTCAGCTGTTCCCTTAGTAGAGTAAAGATTATTTCAAATGCCTTTCTAACCATTTTCAATTCCTTCAGGTTGTTACTTCTTGAAGTTTGGGTTGGTTTTTTTTAAGGCAGCAAACCTAAGCCGATCTTCCCAAGCCAGGACAAGTTTTCTACAGGGATTTTCCTCTTCATAATTCATTTTACCCTGTGGGCAAAGCTGAAGATCATTGGGAGGACAACAGAAAACATTTTCGGGCGGGGGGGGGTGGGGGGGGAGGGAATGGGGAAGGAAAATCAAATCCAGAAAGGTTTGGAGGTTCTGCCAGGGTCACCACAAAAAGTGTGATGTGTAGCAGGGTTGGTTCTCTGCTCGGGATCTCCACCAGTGATTGGAAACCACCACTTAATGGCTTTTAACTACTTTTACAGCAGGTTGACACTGCGCAGATCAGCCCTCATGTTTTGCTTTTGTGTCATGTGCTGGTCCCCACCATTTCTCACCTGTGTGAGTGGGAGCCCCTTTGTTCTCCTGATCCTCAGAGGTTCCAGAGAGTGGTTTCTCACAGCAACCCCAAAAAACCTCCAGTTAGGTTGCCATGCACTGCCCTCTAATGCCATTTTGGCATATTAGCAGCCCTCACCCTCATATATCTGTAACACAAAACAAATTATCCACATCCACCAAAAACTGCTGTCAATGCTTTAGGGAAATGAGATAAATTACACATTTATAGGCTGCTTCCCCCAATCCCCCAGCACTGCTTTATTTTACACATTCTTAGAGACCACCATGAGGGAGAAAAATAAGGACTCCCTATTTACCTTTTCTGGACCGTTCTGGGTGCTTGATGCTTCCAGGGTCCCCTTCAGCTGCCTCTTTTCACCCAACACATCTGATTTCTTTAGTTTTTTTATTGCACTGCTGCTTCTCAGAGAGGATGAGATACCCAGGAGTGCAGGTGGCCACTCAAACATGCATGTGCATGTTGGATTTATGAGGATATTTTCTCCCTTTTTAAGATTTCAATGCTTCCCAGCAGCCTGTTTGCTTTCGTACTTCCTTCCTTCTTTCACTAAGCAGGCATTTCTGGAAAATTATCCACAATGAATGCAGCATCTCTTTCCTTAATGGAAGCAGCTGATTTAGAGTTGCTGCTGTGTGTGTTTTGTTAGTGCTATTTTCTCTTGTGTGCATTGCTTTGCATTCATTACCACTGACTCCCATCTGCCATCTCATCAACAAGCCAGTGCCATGCCACCCTTCTGCAACTTCTTGCTTCCAGCTTTTGGCTGATTACTCTGAAAAAATTGGAATTTGCAGCAAATTTCACCACCTTGGCTGTTCACCTTTTCCAGCTGGCCTGTTGGTACAGTGAGGGGTTCCATTCAAGTCTGGTGACTCTTCTCACAGTGGGAATATCAGTTTATTCACAGCTTTTTGGATCTCCCTATAATTAATCCCATCTCCCCTCCACTCCTCACCTCATTTCGGAGTTCAGGAGACCCAGCTGCATCAAACTCATCTCAAAATGATGAGAAAATTGTGAGGCTGGGAGAAAAGAGCTGCAAGAAAACACAAAGACAGAGCCACATGAGATTAGAAGGGCAGGTAGAGGTGGGACTGGTGACCCAGCAATGATGCGTGGGATTCAAGAGGAAAAGCAAACATGGAAAGGTTTGAAATACAAATGAAAAAAAGTAAAAATAGCTGGAAGATCAGACTTCAGCATCTGTGAGGGTCTGTAGGAGGCACAGAGCTGGCCAGTGCTCCCCCACCTTTGCAGATGTAGCTGAAAAGGAGATTTCAGCCACAATTAACCAACCTTCAAGATGTGTAGTGCTGGGGATGACCTCATATATTTCTCCTCCATTTCATCTGTCTGAGACCTTAGCAGCAGGGTGAGGTTTCTTTATCTGCCTGCAACTCCCCCCCAAATTTAATGAGAAGGATTTTCTTGGCTCCTTTGCTCTTAAATGGGTGTGTACAAATACATTGCAGCTATTTCTACAAACAGTGATGGATTGTTTTTGATCCATGCCTAATGCACTTTCTAGACTTAACCAAGAGCTGCTTCTCTCCTTGTGAGTTATCTGATTCATGGCTTTAATAGATAGTTATTTACAGGTCTGATAATTCAACCTTTACCCTCCCTGTTATGACTTGTTCTGAGAAGGAACTGAAATCTCCTGTTGCTATCGTGTTTTCCACCTTTGCAGACTCTAATTTCCTTTGAGTTTCCCCCTGTGGCTGTCATGCTGTGGTATTGCTCTGTGACATTTCAATCCGCAGGGATTTCTCTCAGTACCTTTTGATGCAATTAATTATTTGATTCCTTCAACATAGGATACATAGTTATTTTCTCAGTGGGATTCTTAAGCTGTAAAAGTAGTGCCTTGCTGATTTTTTTTTCTTCCACAAGGTTACAGACATGTGAATTATATCAATTCTTCGTTTAAAAAATGCTGACATTGCTAAAGGAAGAAACCATAGGAAGATGCTTGAGCCTCTATAAATAAAATGAAGACAATTGCTTCTTATATTTAAGAAGTTTTCACTGTCATTATGAAAACAGACACATCTGTAAATGTTTTTAGAAAGACTGGGTTAATAGAAAGCAGTGTAAGTGGGAGAGGAAGTAGTAGCTTTATTTTATTTATTTTTTCATTTAACCACGGAGAAATAAACTACACAAGTAGCACAGTCGGAAGCAATGCTGGAGATAAAGACTTTCTGATAAATACAGAGATAATGTTTGTAATGTTTTGAGGTTGAGGTGCCAGATCTATCCGCTTCAGGGCTGGAGGTTGTGTTTGGCTTTGCAGACAGTCTTGCATGTTCATCTGCATCATCAAATAGTGATGAGCATAAATACAGCCCTGCCTTCGGTTCCTGTCACTGTCACCGCACAGATCAATCCCCTGCTCTCGGGGGGACGCTGGAGACTCCAGGGAAGTCCTCCCTCAGCCTCCTCTTCTTCCGCAGAACAACCCAAGCCCCCTCAGGGCTTCCCCTCCAGACCCTTCCCCATCCCCGTGGCCTCCTTCGGCCGCTCTCCGTGGCTCAGGGACTCCATGATTAAATAAAAGCTCCGAGCGCAGATTACACACGACGTGCGCTGTGACAACCCGAAGGAACCTGGGCTTCTTATTCTTCGGGCAGGCAGCTTCTTCGCCACTGCAGGGGCAGCTGAGACGGGGGCAGCATTCCAGCCGCCCCCTCCTCTCCCAGTCTCCGGGAGTCCCCGGCCCCGCCGGTCCGGTCCGTACTGGGACGGCCCTGAGGGGCTGCAATGGCGCCGGCGCCTCACCCTCCTCCCGCCGCCGAGGGGCGCTGGCGAGGGGGCGCGGGGCGCAGTGCGCAGGCGCGGCCCTTCCCGGCGTGCTCAGCGCCGGCTCATGGCGGCGGCGGCGCCGGGACTGGTGAGTGGTGGCTTCAGGCCCTGCCCCGGCCGTGTGGGGAGGCGGCTCCGGGCCCCGCGCCCCGCGGGGTGTGTGGAGGTAGGACAGGGCGGCTGTGCCGCGCTCAGAGGCTCCTCGGAGGGGTCTGGGCCTGTGGAAGGTAGGGCGGGGAGTCAGGGCCTGCTTCGCCCCCTCTGTTCCCCGAGCGACGACGATCGCAGCCCACCCTTCCTTTTTATCGTGGGGACAGCCTCTGTGCCTTGTCACTTGTCCCTTCCCCACGGGGACAGCGCCCTCCCTGCGTACATCCGTACATCCATATGTTGTCCAGGGAAGGGCAGCGGAGCTGGGAATTGTCCGGAGCACAAGTCTGAGGAGAAGTGGCTGGGGGGGCTGAGCCTGGAGACAAGGAGGCTCAGGGGGGACCCTGTGGCTCTGCACGTCTCCCTGACAGGAGGAGACAGCCGAGGGGTGGTCGGGCTCTGCTCCTAGGGAACAAGCGACAGGACAATAGGAAATGGCATCAAGCTGCCCTTGGGGAGGTTCAGGCTGGACATTAGGAAGAATTTCTTACCAGAAATGATGTTTAAGTGTTGGAGCAGACTGCCCAGGGAGGTGGTGAAGTCCTCATCCCTGGAAGTGTCCAAGGGAAGACTGGATGTGGCACTGACTGCTCTGATCTGGGTGACAAGGTGGTTTTCAGTCATAGGTTGGACTCGATGATCTCAGAGGTCTTTTCCAACTTGATTGATCCTATGACAGTACATTCTGTCTCCCCTTGGATAGCATCAGTCCTGCTGCCAAAATCCTACTGCTCTGTGGCAGGTGGGAATTCCTACAACACCTTGTCCTCATCCTGTGAATTTGTGCCTTTATAACCTCTGCTGTGTTTTATCCCGAGGCCAGATGTTTAATAATCTTCAAAACCTCCTTTTTTTCTTTATGCAGTAAACTTCTTGCTATTGAGCCCTGATTGTTCATATTCCACTGCAAGATTAAATTAATTCTTGAACAGTTTTCATTACCTTTCAAACTATCTCTTTTATACAGCTTTGCTCTAGTTATGTGTATTTACCAGAAGTAGCCAGAAAAAGGTCAATTTTCTCTGGCTTTAGGAAAAGTTAAACAAAAGGTGGTGTACCCATGTATGCAAACTATTAGCAAATAACCTGGAAATAGGTTTGTGGTGTCATCTGGAGTTTTGTGTTTTTTTTCTATTTTCTTTCAGTTTTAAATTGAAGGGAAAATGTCACTTTACGATGACTTGGGGGTTGAGACCAGCGATTCTAAAACAGAAGGCTGGTCCAAGAATTTCAAACTGCTGCAGTCTCAGTTGCAGGTGAAGAAAGCAGCTCTCACACAAGCAAAGGTACAGTCCCTTTATGGTTTTGCTTTCTTTCAGACTTCTTTTGTGTTCAGTGCATTGTGTTTGTGACCTCAGAATTCTGATTTGGGGTAATTTTGCTGGTGTTTGTCTGCAAAGTTGTAGCAAAGAGCCTGGCAAAGCTGAAGGGCAAAAGGGCAAATGCATTTTTCTTGATGTCTCTTGGAGGGACTGTTGCAAAATTAAAACTGAAGGAAGCACTGATGTATGTGCAGCAAACCTCTGAGCTTTTAACCAGCAGAGCCAAAAGCTGATCTTCAAGTTTAGCTTTAAAGATAATGAAATTCAGCTTTATACATTTTTTTTAATGCAGGTAGGGGTCACACTGTGATTTATTATTTACATATTTATGTCATTTCATGGTTGTTACTTAAAAGGATCTTGGTGCTAACCTGCAAGTCACCATGTATTAGAAATTTTTACAGCAAGTATTTCCAGAGTAGATGAAAGGGAGAAGTGCAAGCTGATTTTTATTGGACTGTGACAGAGCCATTTTCTCTTTTTATTTCTGCTTCTTTTTATTTCACCCTTTTTCTTGAGCAGTGTTGATATTTTGATTCAGGCAGGACGCAGGTGCTCTTTGCGGTGTGCAGGTTCTGTAGTGAGACTACTTAATTAAAAGAAGCAGTAGTACTGATATCAGATACTTAAGTAGCCATAGCATTTTTTCACTGGAATTATTCCTGATTTATGCTGCTGAAATTAGGGGCAGGATTTAGTTGATAATTGGAACAAACTGCATGGATGAAATTTCCTAACTTCTGTATTAGTTATATTCTTTGTCCATGTAACCGATGTGCAGTGTATCCATAGCCTAACAGAAGAATAGGATAGGATTAGAAAACTCAAGAGTTCAGAAGAGATTAAAATATTTTATCTGATGATAAATGGGAAGAACAGTAGATCTTTAGAATAAATCTGAGTTTCTTAGAAACTAACTCTGTTCAAACTCACCTGAAGTGATTGGATGAGTTTTTGATGTGTGTTTCTGGTCCCAGTCAAAACCTAGGACCATTCACCTACCACTGCAAAGTATATCAAGTAAGCTGATTTTTAGAAAACTGCTTTATCTTTTTTAGACATTGTGTGTTTTTGGTGATTTTTGCAGAGTCAGAGAACAAAACAAACCACAGTCCTTGCTCCAGTGATTGACCTGAAACGAGGTAGCTCCTCTGATGAGAGACAGATCGTGGACACACCCCCTCATGTAGCAGCTGGGCTAAAGGTAAGAGCAGAGCAGCTGAAAGCACAGCTGTTAACAAACGTTTTGGAAATTGAATGTTTTCTAGTGGTCAAAAAAGTAATTATTTTCTGAGAATGTCTTCCTCTGCTGAGAATTATTTAATTAACATTTCAACTTTATTCAGACTTCTGTGTGGTACAGCATGGAATTACCATGGTTAATGTGCACTTATAAAACAGTGTTCTTAAAGTCCTGGAGAGCTTCAAATTACTTGTTAAGACATCAATTTGGGCAGCTAAATAATGACTATAATTGTGCTTGCACCAGTGTTGGAACTGGACCTGTATAACAATCAACTGAAAAATAAAAGAAAAGCCACCTAACCTTTTAAACGGATTTCTCATGGTAAGGAATCAAGAGAAACTCTTTCCCTGCAGCTTTTTCAAAGAAAAATTTCTGAAACGGTTCTTTCAGATTAGAGGAGAGTAGTCTGTTTTCCTGTGTTGGTATTTTATTAATAGCAGCTGATAAAAATCCTGATGAGATTGAGCAGGAGGACTCTGGCAGATGGTTGCAGCAGCAAGATGCCGTAAAGCTTCTAATAATGCATTAATGGGGTTTGAAAAATTCCTGTCCATGCTGATTTGCTGCTGCTTTGCGTTTTGCAACGGGAGGGGGTGGTTCTTTCTTCATGGGAAAAATTTGATGTAACGAGAGACTGGATGAAATATTAGTTTTAAATAAAGCCAAGATTTCTTCTAGCACGGATGGATTAGGATATTTCTGACATTACAGAAATCAGGAATTGGAAGTGTTAAATTTTTGCTTTTCAACTTGGTGCTGTTTTCAGATCTCAGCAAAATTATTTACTTTGTTTTCCAGGATCCTGTCCCTAGTGGTTTTTCTGCAGGAGATGTGTTGATTCCCCTGGCAGATGAGTATGATCCCATGTTCCCAAATGACTACGAAAAGGTGGTGAAACGTCAGAGAGAGGAACGGCAGCGGCAGAGGGAGCTGGAGAGGCAAAAGGAGATTGAAGAGAGAGAAAAGTAAGGCTTTTTTTTTCAACACTTGACTTATTGACTCTTATCTAAAGAACAGACACATCAATTTGTTCATTTTTATTTTTCTACTTTCATGGAAGTTCTTAGAGTTTTTGTATATATTGCATGCTTGTAGAAACAAGTGCAGTGTTTTAAAAAATGTTTTAATGCTCCTGGTAGAAATCACCTAACAGTGCAAAACCAGTAAGAATTACCAGCTTTGCAGCCTCTTCAGCTGAAAGACCCTTGTCAAAATTATTCTAAATTTACTTTGTTTCAATAATAGCAGCAGTATTTGGGCACTTAGTGCATCGTTATCAGACTTTGACCATGCAGGTGTTTTAGAGTGTTTGATGTCAGTGTCACCTGACTACAGAAAAACCTTATCCACACTCAGTGATGAAACATCCCTTCTTCTCCTAAAAACTGCAAACTGATCCATGAATGCATTCAGTTTTAAATGTAGCTAGCCCAGACTTTGAGAGGCATAGTTGCATTTCCTTTTTTAATACTCTACAATCAGTAATTTAATTATTAAGTAGGTTAATTATGTGCTTATTAAGCTATTGTCTCTGCACAAAAGAAAATACTGCTTTATTTTTAATGCCCTTTCCCTGAAAAGGAAAATCTCTGTAATCATGTTAAAGAAGTTGAATGCAGATTCAGTATCTGACTGTTTTAAGTGGTAAAATGTCAGCCAGCCAGGCAGAAGATTATATTTGCTCATTTCAAGTGAAGTGAATAAACTGTCTTCATCACAGTATGAATCATCTGAAATCTGGAATTACAGTTCTGCTGCCCTGTTTAGATTGTGGAAATTAATATTTCTAGTCACTGGGTCTTCTCTTGGTTACATCTTTGTTGTTTTGATGGAGAAGGAATGACTGAGGCTCTGCCCTACTGGCATGCAAGACCTCAGGATTCTGTGATGTCATTCCCACAGCTTCAGCATTTACTGCTCTTTGGTTGTATTTGTACTTGTGTGTGGGCCAAGAGTCTTTATACATATAAACATTAGAGAAAAGAGATGAAAAATGCATAATAAATTCCGATTTCAGACTGGGGAAACAATTGCAGCCAAACCTGCATCAGTTGTGTGCTTTGAGAGTACAGGCTGTGCATTTGTTTTGATTTCATAGTGTAGAGATTCAGAAATTCTGTGTGGCTCCATAGTAGACCTGTTTCTAGCATCCTTTAGCACAGTTTTGGTGGCTGTGATCTCAGAATGAGATGTGATTTGTGCACCAGGTGGTGCTCTTAACTTTGGAGGAAAAGTGCTTTTCTTTTTTTTTTTTATATTAAAATGAGTAATTTCCTGCTCGCATCAGATAACACCTGAAGTGCAAGTAAATTTTCAAGCATTTCTTTTATTTCACATTAGAAGTTATTCCTGAATCTTACATTAAATGCCAAGCAAGCTTCTCAACAATCTGATGTTTAAGCATGAGGATGTTTTTTAATTGAGTAAATGATACTACTCTATATAGCCTGTGATGGGAAATGTAAAAGGGATTCTGTCCAGAGCAGGGTGATTGATTAATCAATGTCTGTTACCTTGCTCTTTGTTCCAACACCTTTTCTACAGTAGTCATTCAGTCACTCTGGTGTGTTTGGACAGGATTTATTCAGGTGCTTTCTCCTTTCCATGCATTCTTCTTGGCTGACTTGCAAGTGGAAAATTATCTTAGTTTAGATCCATCTTCTGTTTTGCCAAAAATGCCCCATGAGGGTAAAAGCAAAGAAACAAATGGTGAAGGTGTTAACTTGCACTTTCATGGGAAACATGTTAAATGCCAGTTGGATGGAGCAGAATAATTCACCCTGCAGAGGTGGGGTCACAAATTAAAACAAAGAGGTAACTTCCATGGGTTCTCATCCTAACTTGCTGTATCTCCTAGAAGGCGTAAAGACAGACATGAAGCCAGTGGGTTTTCAAGACGACCAGATCCAGATTCTGATGAAGATGAAGATTATGAAAGGGAAAGACGGAAAAGAAGTAAGGGAACTACTTATGGTTTTGGTATGGACAGAGGAGAAAAAGAGGGAGGGGAATTCACAGTTCTATTTCATGGATTCTGTATTTCTCTGTCCTCATATGAGTAGAGTACACTGTTAATTCTGAGCCTTTAGAATAAATCTGGCATTTTATTACAACATAATATAATCCAGAATACTGGTATTTTTCCATGGAGGCAGATGGCAGCCAAATTACTTGTGGAAATATTTCTGTTTAACCTTGGTTTGTAGATACCTGTGGTAAGTTCCTGCATGGTGTAGGTTCCAGGGAAGGGGTGAAGCATGACATCAAATCAGGCTGTGAGAATCACTGAGTTTTTCACTATTGTAGCTTTTCATTCCTGCATTTGTTACATCAGTGCCCTTAGAGCTTGTCAGGTCATGTGGATCAGAAATACATCTTTGCATAAACAAAATTAGTCTTTATTCTCTTTCAGCAACAAAGTTACAGTAAATAATTCAGGTTTGTTGTGATATCCTCCAAGTGTGTTCCATTTTGCTTATAGGTATGGGAGGGGCTGCCATTGCACCACCCACTTCTCTCGTTGAGAAGGACAAAGAACGTGAGTACTCCAAAATCCTCTTCTCTAAACCCAGCAGTGTTGATTTTTCACTCAGCTTTCTATTCAGTTCAGTCCTCCTGCTTTTCCCATTGGATTCTTTTAGCAGCAGGACATGAACAAGTTCTTGGTTCATGGGGGCAGGCTCTGGGGCACCTGTGATGCTGCCCTGCTTCACATCTCTGTTCTGAAGAAATCTTTCTGTATTGCTGGACAAATGGCTTGGCAAACTGGGCTGTTACAACCATGTGCAGCTACACACTTCTGATATAAAAGAGGAAGTGTCACAGGCAGGTTTTTCTGGGTAGACTAGAAATCTCTACAGTGTGGAGAGGGAATTTTTCCATTACTCTTTCCTTGAGGAGGTACTTAGTGAATATCTTTTCTAAAGGAGTTACGCACTAGAAATTTTAGAAGTTTTTCAAGGTAGTTTAGCTGAAGAGATTTGTGTGCAGTGGTGGTGTGAGGATCTCAGTTGTCCACGAGATGGCATCATCCTGCTATAGGAACAAAATAATTCCCTTTTTTTTCCCTATGTCTAACTGTTGTAAATTCTAAAATTTAAAATAATTACCAGTATGTTGTATATTTCTAAAAGTAATAAGGAAAAATCTTATGCACACAAGCTTTTCTTTGGGAGTCATTGTATTTATGACAAGATTAAAATGAAAAAATACCTCAAAGCTCAAGTGAATGATAAAGTGAAAGCATTTGACATATGTAAACATTCAAAACAGAAAGACATTGTTTTTAGTAAATAATTAAGAAAAATTGATCAGTGTCAAGGAAAAGTAAATACAGGCTGGAAATAGTAGAAATATCCTTAAGGAGAGACTTTAAAATGTGACATGGTCCCACAAAGAAACCTTTGTATGGCTTCTTACTTGATGCTCTAATCCAGACTGGAAGAAAACAAGAAAATATCGGTGTGGCAAAAGTCCCATAGTCCAATCTATCTGCTTTTTAAATAGGAATTATTTTTCCTTATATCTTCAAACTTCATGTCTGACCTTTTATTTGATAAGATACAATAGCTAGTGTACAAGAAAATATTCTAAAGTTAGGTCAGTCTGATAAAAGTCTGTAAGTCCATTCAAAAGTTATTTTTTCTAGTGTTCTAGTATGTGGGGGTTTTTTCATTTTGCTATTTAACTTGTCAGTGAAAGGCGATTATTAAATCTAATCAGTACGATTGAGATATCCAGATCCCCAGGAAGAGCTGCAGTTCAGAAATTGCCAGTGAGATGGGTTTCATTCATTCTTTTTAATAGACTGGCTTCTCTTCTCTGCAAATGTGCAGTGTATTTTTATTAGTCCTTGGGCCCTGAGTTGTGTGCATTGATCTATTTTTGTCATAATTCTGTTCCTGATGAATGGGAGTTTGTCCTCCAGATAAAGTCTTTGTAGTGCAGGTGGTCTCTTAATGTTCCTTTTCTCCATTTAATAAGAGGTTAATAAATGCATTATAGAGCTGTGGAGAACTGCATCCAGTGAGGAAAACCCAGAATAACTCACATGTTGTTTCTGAGAGAGACAGAGAGGTGAGGGGATGTTAAAACACCGTGTGCAAAAGAAGCATTCTTCTGATTTGGATTTATGTGGGAGACCTTTTCATAATTTGTTAGGATTTTATTGAAAAAATCCCAAATGTCTGTTTTCTCCAGCTGTAGCATCATTCCCATATGAGGAAGAGTCGAGACCTCGAGCACCTTCTTCCAAAGCAGCCATTCCTCCTCCAGTGTATGATGAGCCAGAGAGACCTCGTTCTCCCACGGGACCCAGCAACTCCTTCCTCGCCAACATGGGGTAAATGAGTGACTCCTGCACATTTTGTGGGAAAAGGCATTGGAAGGTGGTGGAAACCAAAACTGAAATAGTTTGTCAGGAGAGAAGAGCACAACCCATTGCATGTATGTGGTTAGTCTGAGTTCAGAGAATCCAAAATGGCAGGATACAGGAAAAAATGTGGATTGACAGGACTGGGGGAAACACATCTGAGGTGGTTGCATTCAGGGCTGTGCTTTTAAGCCACACTCCAGCATAAAGTGTTTATGGCCTGTACAAGCCAAACAATGCAGTGTACTTGAAAACACAGGTGGCGTGTTAGTTCTAGGTTTCTTTTCCAGCTTTGTCTTAAATTTGCTGCATAGCAGCAAATTGGTATTTCAAATAATTTCAGCTCTGCTTTGTTCAAGAATTCAGAGTGTATTTGCATGAGTGTAACAGCAGCTGTGGCTGCAAATCTGCCCATCTACTTTCCTGCCTTGTATGTGACGCTGTGTTAACTACCGTGACTAACTTCACAGAGTGAAGGTGAATCTTCAGCTAAAAACAGCTTAGAGACTTCGTTTTTGGGTTTGGTGGGTTTTTTCAGTTGTCCAGAAAAAGATAACCAAACTTGGTACTGTAGGACCAGCTTGTGCATTGTTACCACCTCTAATTAACAGTACCATGGAACCCTCACTTCATTGAAGGAATGACTAAAACTCTGACCTCACCTGCCTTACTTTGACCTCACAATTTGCTATTTCTTCTGTGACTTACTGTTTTAATCTTTCAGCATTACCTAGCCAGACTTGGTAGCCTTTTGCTTAGGAAAAAAAACAACATGTAACTTGTAGAAGCTCCTGTCTTTTCTGCCTCTGTGTAAAGAAATTTTAGGAGGTAGAATATTTGAGCACTCAGGAGAAATACAGTGTTAATGTTTTGTGGAAGGAGCCTTTATTGAACTGATTTTTTTTTCTCATTGCAGGGGGACAGTAGCTCACAAAATCATGCAGAAATATGGTTTCAGAGAAGGCCAGGGGCTGGGCAAACATGAACAGGGGCTCAGCACAGCACTGTCAGTAGAGAAAACAAGCAAGAGAGGTGGCAAGATCATTGTTGGTGAATCTACAGAGAAAGGTAATTGTGTCCTGCACCAAGTGTGTGAGAAATGAAGCTCCTGGACTTCTGTTTACCATCTGTCCTTGTTGAAAACATTGGAGTTGGAAAAATTACTCATATTTGTTCTTGTGGACAAGTGATCCTGTATAGATTTTCTTTTTTTAGCCCATCCTCCCCTTCCTCCATCAGTTCTCCTGCTTTAGTGTTGGGGAAGCATCTTCACTTCCAGGGCTGATCCTGCTCTGCCCTGATGGCTTTTTCCCTGCCACATCCTGGTGATGTTTTTGTCATTTCCCTGCTCTTGTCTGATCTCGAGACAACATCCAGGCTTCTGAGCACAAGTGGTGGAAGTCAGAATACTTTTAGTCTTGTAGTTCTTATGATACAATTCTGAACTTAGGAATTATTTCCCTCAAAGAAGCAGTACGTTGTCAGTGTTGCTGCTTAATTCACACCATTGGAATTGATTTTTCTGCTTACTGTCTTTCCAGTGATTGTGAAGTAACTGTTCCTCACCAATATGAAATTACATTTTGTGTCTTTTATTCCATTGTTTGATCAGTAAGATTCTGATAAAAGTCCCTAATTGAGCTTTAATCTTAAATTATTCCATGATTCACTGTTCTGTCTTCAAACAGAAACGGGCAAGAAGGCGGATTCCAACCCCTTGACTGAGATACTGAAATGCCCAACTAAAGTGGTCTTACTGAGGGTGAGTCGGGAGTAAAGGAATGCGTCTTGGTGTTGAAATGTTTAAACTTCTGTTCCTGATACAAAACTCTGCACAGTACAAATGGTTCTGGCCTGCACCCATGTGGTGTTCTGGAGAAATTATGTGACTTCCTGACGTACAGGCTGTGACTTTAAATCAACACTGCTTTAAATTGTTCAATTCCTTTGTCTTAGTGACAGGGATCTGTCTCCTCCTGTAGCTGTTGAGCTTGTAAAGGATTTGTGGTCACAGTTCACAGAGAATCTGTGATTTGTTTACACTGTCACCTGCACAGACTCCATCCAGTGAGTTGGGTTTATTCTTTGACTTTCAGAACATGGTTGGTGCTGGGGAGGTGGATGAAGACCTTGAAGTTGAAACTAAGGAGGAATGTGAGAAATATGGCAAGGTTGGAAAATGTGTCATCTTTGAGGTGAGAAATAATCTGTCTCTCTTTTTGGCTGCTCTGTAAATAAACTGAGCACTTATCCCTCACAACTGGAGTGTTACTGTCTAAGAGGGCATACACAGATGATCTCTCAGGGTCCTTTACTGTGTTGGAATTCCAGATTTTCTGCATCTGTAAGATACAAGCTTCTAAGAATAGCAACTGTGCAAAAATCACTTGAGTATTGTGTTTTTGGAACCTTTTTATTTTGTTCTTTCACTGTCTTTGTGAAGAACAGCAGTTGAAGACAATATTCTCATTACTGTTCTAATTACTTGTGGCTTGGGGTTTTTGTTTTGTTTCAGATCCCTGGTGCCCCTGATGATGAAGCTGTAAGAATATTTTTAGAGTTTGAACGGGTTGAATCTGCCATCAAAGGTAGGGTCCTAAATTGTGTCCTGTGAACCTCAGAGTTAACTTCTGTGGAGAGGTTAAACAGTCTCACTGGTCAGGCTGTTCATTTAAAGAGATGTTTATTTTATTGAATTGCTGCTTGCTGATCTGCTCTTCATTTCAATTTCAGCTGTTGTGGATCTAAATGGAAGATATTTTGGAGGCAGAGTGGTGAAGGCTTGTTTCTACAACCTGGACAAGTTCAGAGTGCTGGATCTGGCGGAACAAGTTTGATTTTAAAAATCTAGCTCAAGGTGTCATTGTTTTGGCAATCACGTTTTCAGCAGTAGGCTGGGAATAAAGAAGAGAAAAGTAGCTTTCCTAGCAGACTGGAAACAAGCCTCATTGAATGGATTTTACACATTCGTTGTGACTTACGTTTTTTTGTAATATAAAGCCCTTTGAAAGTAAGATTCACGTCTGTGTGGTTTTGAATTGCACATTTCTGCTTTCTGCTCTGGGGATCCTGGTTTTTTTGAGCTTTCAGATGACTGCTCTGTTGAAAACCCACTGCTGAGGAGATGCTTTGTCTGTATTCCTGCTTTCTTTGTTCTGGTGCTTCATCACGGAGTCCCTGTGCTGGATCCACAATAAGTCTGGAGCTTTGGACAAGGACTGTGTGTATGATCTTCTCTTCCCTGATGGTCTCTCCTAGAGTTAGAGCCTTGCTCTCCTGAGTCCTCATCTCTGCACAGCAGTGATTTGGGTCATTGGGACAGTTACAGCTGGTTTTTCTCCTGACTCCAGGACAAAGCTTCTGTGCCAGAATGGAGACTAAGATAACACGGATTGAGTCTGTCTTCACAGATTAAAAAAAAAAAAAAAAAAATCCATGTCTAATCCAGGGAAGTGGAAAGAGGAGGGAATTTAATGGACTCTTGGCAGGAGCTCTGTGCTGTTGGGCAGTCTGTGCTGGGAATATCCAGGGATAATTGATTTCAGGTCATTAGGCAGGGAGATGGGAAACTCCTTCCTGTATGTGGCCAGCTGTCAGAATCTCACTTCTCTAACTCACACATAGGCAACTGACTTTGTTTAATAATTTCAAACCTGCTGTTTGCTCTTTCTGTTTATATTTCTATATTTGAGGTCAAACACTATCAGGGTTAAGATTTCTTTTCCTTTTGGGAAGGAGTGCCTGTGGAAGTTTTCAACATAGGAGGCCATGGAGGGAAGTTCTCATGAAAATCTAAAGAGCTGACAGACTAAACTACTAAACACTACTACTCTTATTTTTAACTTGATGTAAAATAGTACACAGCTCTCTGCTCCTGGTTTTATGTTTGCTTTTTGTTTGGGAACAGTATGTGACAAAGAGTTGGCAAGAGGTGACTCTGCAGTGGTGGCAGTTGTCTCTGCCCCATTGCACCCAGAATTGTGCAGATACTGAAGTGGCTGTGAGCATTTTAGCTGTTTAAAAGCTGATGCTGGATATCTTCTTCCTGTTACACACACGGACTGGGGGGAGGGGGGACAGACCTGTAGTTCAATGCTGTGAATATCTCCAGTTCTTGCCCTTCTGTTGAGTTTTCGCTGCAGATTTCTATGACAAACCCTTGGGTCTTGTGTTTTGCTTATTTTGTCTGCTTGTGTTCCACTAACCTCTGTACAAACATTTGCTTGTAAAACAGAATTTTTAAAAAAACTGGTATTTTATCTGCTGTGTGTTGGCTTCCTTACTCTGCTCATGTGTTGTGTAAGGCAGTCCCCCAGAGCTGGGCACTTTCTCTGATTCACCCTCATTGCAGTAAAGGTGAGGAACAGGCCTGACACCAAAACCACAGGACTTGGGGCAAAAACAGAATCTAGATTATGTTCTTACCTCTGCTTTTGATTTTCTCTTTGGCTTTGAGCAACACTATTTTGCTGCTATGTAGTAAAACAAAGGTAGCCTGGTATGAGTTAGCATAGGTTTGCTTGTGGTACTCAAATAATTTGAGTGGCTGCTGTAGGAAGTTTAACCACTGGTAACAGATTGAAGGTGATCTGAACATAGCTTGAAATATGACTTGGCTTTAAGCAAAGTGATTTATTTATGGCTTTTATTTCAGAAAATACCTCTTGAGTGACTAGGCTGTAAGCATTTCCTGAGGTGCACAGGCTGGATTTTGTGCCTTTAAGCCGCTGTTCTGCTTTTTAGCACCAGCTTCTGAGCTTCCAGTCTGGTAACTTGGAGGTTTTCCACTTGCTGAGAATGGCTTTATTGACAACTTTTGAACCATTTCATTCTGAGAATCCTTATTGTGGTTGAAGACAGGAGTAAAGTTTATCCATGAAAATGTAGGGGAGAGGGTTTGTTAATTTAGTATTTAGTGTAGGAGATTCATGTTGTAAATGAGGTGTTCTTCTGTACCATGGGGATACTGAAGCAAGCAAACCTGGAGCAGATCTGCATCCCCTGAGTTCCATCTGCATGGTGGGTGCTGTACAAACACGTGACAGTGGAGCCAGGTGTGTAAGCAGGTGATGCAAACAAACCTGCACAGGTGTGGAAACCTGCAAAGGTTCAGACACTCACTGAGCTCTGTGTCAGACTTTGTTTCCTTAGCAGGAGGCAATTTTTTGCAAATGCACCTTCTCCCTGTTTTTCAACACTCTGAACGTGTTGCCTCAGACTTTCGCAGGCATGTTTGTATCTTGCATGCCTTGAAAAATTTGGTTCTGAATTCTCTGCTGGAGAATTGGCCTCCTCTGGAATCTTGCCACTGACTTCTATTTCTAGTAGTTTCTCAAATAACTTTTTTTCTAACACCTCCAGCTCTTCCTGCTTACACATCCCTTTTTCTCCTCTCTTTCATCAGTGCCCTTTCCAAAGGCTCACCAGTGCTTAATTTGGAGCTCTTTGCAGCTACCAAGTTTTATTTGGTGGTTTGTCTTTGCACCCTGGAAACTGTGCAGCCACCTCATTCTGTCATGTACGTACGTAGTGACTAGTCTGAAGCGATAATATTTTTGTTTTTGTGTGATGCCCTAAAAGGTTCTGATTTCACAGCAAGTGAAGAGGATGATGGTCTGTTAAGAATATTTACCTTACTGGCAGTGCAGTATTGGTTATAGTGCTTCAGGTGAAGCACTGGGTATTTTTCAGGTATGATTTCCTAAATTTAAACTTTAATTCCTTGGTTTAAGCACCTGTGTAAATGCTGTGATTCTCTAATGCATTGAATAACTGTCTCTCCTCTTGGGCTAAGTATGAACTGTTCATTGCTTCTGGGAACTCAGATTAGATGCCTTCTTAGAGAGATTTGAGTGTCCTGAAGCCACCAGGAAGCTGAGAGGGACGTGTAGGACGTGTCAGCCCGAAGCTGAATGAGGTGCCTGGTGTATTAACAACCCTGAGGTCTTAAGAACAGGGATTTGCACAGTGGCATCACCCTTTGCTGCCTTGTTCTCTTCCTAATTCAGAACACTGGCTACTATTTTAATAGGAGGGATTTAGTGACTTGATTACTTTTCTAATTGTTAAAACCCCAAGGTGTTGTTGCTGAGCAGTAGCAGCTATTTCAGAGCCCATCGTTAAGCACATAGATTATGATTTACTTTCTCACCTGCACTGTTCTGCACTTAAGCTATGTTGAATTTGAACCTGTCAGACTATCACTTTGTCTGCTCAGAGTAAAATCTGATGTGAGATGGAGCTTGCAGGGAACATTTCTAACATTACTGTTGTCAAAATCTTAAGTTTGCTTTGCCACAGTTACATGAAAATGAGAATTGTTGCCCTGAAGAACTTTGTCTGAATAGCCATGGAGGGAGGGAGGCAGGTACAAGAAATACCTTGCCCAAGGACATGCAGAGGGTGGTTGGGAGTGTGGGGATTACACCCTATTCCCCTGTACTTGCAACTCTGCAACCAAAACCCACATTCCTGGTGGAGCTGCTTTTTATTGTGGCAACAGAAAATGGTAAAATCTCTTAGCCTTGAGCTTTGGATTCTGAAGCAAGTTCAGAAGGAGATGTAATTCATGTGCTGTAGTCCATGTAAATGGTTGCCTTAGGAGGGGCTTATCTGAAACCAGGCTCCTGTGGGAAATTTGAGCATGTCAGGATATTTTACCCTTCTGTGCAAGGGAAAATATGTGTTGTAACCTCATACAGTTTTCTTAAAGATAGAAAGACAAATATGGAAGGTTTCAAGGAGGAAACTTAAACTCTCAGATCCTTCTTGTTCCACAAGCAGAAGCTTAATGGGGGAGTAAGAACTTTCAGTCCTCACAGCACTTGGTGCAAGAGGCCCTGAGCAAGACTAAGATTCACCCTCTGTTACATTTAATTCAATCCCATGTTCATGCCTGGGATTGCTCCTCCTCAGGTACAGGGCTTGGCATTTCTCATGGAGCTCTGTGATATTCCTGCCAGCCTCTTCCCAGCCTGCCCAGGTCCCCCTGGGTGGCAGCATGACCCTCTGAGGTAGCTGCCACTCCTCCCAGTCTATGTGATCTGCAAATTTGCTTTAACGAAGGTTTTAAAGAGGGCTGGAGCCAGCACTGAGCCCTGGAGCTCACCAGCAGCTCCTGGCCTCCAGCCAGACCCTGAGCCACTGGTCACTGGGACCAGGCATTCTGACAGTTTTTGGTGTCTGCTCCTGCAGCTTCAAGAACTTCTTTGTTAGGAGGATCTTAGTGTTTGGAAGTTTTACAGAAGTCCAGGTAGACAATACCCACAGCTCTTCCTGCCAGGCCAGTCTTTCATTGTGAAAGGTTGAGTTGGGTGAGCAAGATTTCCCCTCAGTGAATCCAAGCTGGCTGCTACTGATTTTCTCATCATTCATAAAAACAGTGTTAGACTAGCTTCTCCCAGAATTGTAGAAATTATTTAAAATTCTCTAAATCTTGGAAGAGAGCAAGAACATCCACACAGCTGAGGTCAATATATGGATGCCTCTGGCACTGGTAATGTGCTCCTAGCTGGGTACAAGACTAACCCCATTCCTTTTCCCAAAAAAGGCGTGAGCTGCTTGTGATCATGGAGGCTTTAGTGTTGCTTACAAGCACTTTCTGTCACAGTAAGTGCAGTACTAGATTGAGTCCTTAGGGAAATCCCTGCCTTTAGGTGATGAGATAGTTGTCCTTAAACACAAACAGGGATTGATTGTGTCTAGCACTGTGTGCTCTGTAAATTTGCTGAGCAATGAGAGGACACAGCCAGGAGATTTGGATTCCTGCTGTGCTGCCCTGGGGAGATGTAGATTCTTCATAGATGGGTTTGAAAGTAGCACCCGGGCTTAGGAATTTTTTTGGTGTGTCCAATAGACAGGACTTTCATTGAAAGACTTCCCTCCTCCCTTGTGATGCTGTGATTTTATTCAAGCTGCAGAGCAGTTAAAGAGCAATCCCAGTGCCTTTATCATCCATCAGTTTGGTTTATCCTCACACATCACCACTGGCTTCTAGTTGTGGCTGTAGAAGGTACTTCTGAAGTCCAGCTGGAGATGGTCAGGTAGCTTCTGGCAGGACACGTGGCCCTTGACTTTGTGTTTAATATGTGAACACAACATTTTATTACCTGTGATGTAGTTTAGAGGATAAATTCATCTGCTTTGCCTTGTTTTGAATCATAAAATCATAGAATGGTTTGGATTGTAAGGGATCTCAAAGACCATCTAGTTCCAAACCCCTGCCATGGGCAGAGACACTTTCCACTAGACTAGGTTGTTCAAAAATTAACCTGCTCCTCAAAAGACTTCAATGACATTTCCTGCTACACAGAGGATGACAGGATTTTTTAAGGATGCAAAAGCTGGTAATTATACGAGCTGTTCATAACATCAGCCAGAGCTGAAAGACCTTAACCCCTGAGCAGCCCTGGATATAATCATAGATACTCATGTGAGGAGCAGTAAAGGAGTAGCTGCTTTAGGAGAATTTATCAACTCTGAAACTTTTTCTAAATGAGTGCTTGGGTTGGTAAGATTGCCTTTCTTTCTGCGGGTCAGTGGGTTAAAGGTGCTGCTTGCCTTTGAATGTCCAAGTGATTTTACCTCCTATTTACTGCAGAAAATATTTTGTGCCAATCGAGGTGCAACCCAGCCAGTTAATGGCAAGGAGAAAAAAAATGCTGTGAAGTCTGCAAGATTTTTAAGTGCTGGACAAAAAAGTGGGCAAACCTTAAGTCTTTCACTTCTGTTTCTGAAGAGAGAGCATGAATGACAAAGGCCCTGTCTGTGTGCCTGTGTTTGGTTCTTTTACCAGAACCGTGCAGTAACTGACAATAAATACAAATGAGATCCTGTGCTCCTTTAGGGACCTTGCTGCCTGTTTGTGTCAGGAGGGGCTGGATCTTGCTGGTGGCTTTTTGTATACAGGTACAAACACAGCTTTCCATGTCAGGGTAGGCAAAGTCCTGTTTGAAAGGGGGGGAAATGGACACTGAAGAGGAAAAGGTGCAATGGAAGAACAGCTATGAAAGCCAAAGGAAACATTTTGAAGTTGAAGGGATAATGTTGGTGTGTTCCTGCAGAGGTTTCCTCTCATACCCCGATTCCTGATCCCTGCTGAGCTCATGGTTGTGGCTTTGTCTTTTTCTCTTTTTTTTTTTTTTTTTTTTTTTTTTTTTGTTTAACATCAGGAAATTGGGAAATCCCAGAGCACGGGGTTGTTAGTACAGAAATGTAGAAACACAACCTTATGTCTTGTGTCCAAACAACATTACCCATTCCAAGCTTTCAGCCCTGTATGTGGGAATCAGAGGATAGGGCACAAATGTCCTGCACCCACCAGGCCCTGTTCCCCATGCAGGACATGCCCCTGCCCAGCACCTGCAGCACATGCTTAAAGCCCAAGATACCCTCAGCTCTATCGAAAACAAGATCTTTCCCAGGAAGATGCCTAACCCTTTCCTTTCTTCTCTCCTGCTTCTTATTTCTCTTCTGGGAAGAGCATGGGGTTTTTTTCAAAGCAGCTTTTAAGCATCTTGCCAATTCACAGCCCTTGAGTTGTTTTTCATCTCCCAGTCTCTAAGGTGTTGATCTCTGGCCTCCATTTGAGAGCTTGCAGCAAGTCAACAGCTCAGGAATCCACATGGTCCTGCCAAGACAAAGGTCTTCCACTCATCTTGGGTTTCTCCACCTTCTGCCGCAGGCACAAAGCTGGGTAGCACTTTTGGACTTCTCTGCTTTGAACTTGTAAAACTTGTATAGCAACTGTGAACCAAAACTCAAACGATACTGTGGCAAAACACACCGACCTCCTCTTGGGAGGATGGAAGGTGAAAACCAGTGGGGTTTTGTGTTTTTCCACGTTGGGAGAGTGCTGGGTTTGTGCAGTTGAAGTGATGCAGTTACCACCGGGAGAGGATGTGAGCAATTCCCAGTGTCTTGGCTTCCCTCTTTGTAGGAAGGGACGTTGGACTTGAACAGCAAAATTTAAAGATCTTTCCAGGGAAATAAGCCCATGGCAATGGAGTGTACTCAAACTGGGGTTCACAGATTTGTTTCAAGCACAAATCTCAGAAGAAGATCCATCTCCCTGCGCCAGCTACAGCCCTGCCCATCATCCCATATGACACAAAACCATTGCATCCAAAGACACTGTCCCAGAAGTATCACATTCACCTGCAAGGACTCAGCTCTTCTCAGCAAATCTGAGATTTAGGGATAAGAAGGAAATTAAATTTTGAAAATATCTTCAGCTATCACATACTGGTCATAGTTTCTTCCCCTTTCTTCACCTGGATTTCCATCTGATCACTTAAAAGTGTTTTGCTTTGTTGAACTTCTATCCAGCAGCCTGATTTATTCATGGGCAAAGCCTGATGGTTTTCACATTTCCTGCAGTGTTGGGGAAAGCCTGGAAACCTGCGGCTGCTATCAGCATTTATGTGAAAAAATAATGGTATTAGCATCATAAAATCAATACGTCCTTTTTTTTTTCCCTGATTTAAAAACAGGGGGAGTTAACTGCATGGCAAGAATTTGCCACAGCAAGCCTGGACTGTGTGAAATAGAATTGATTATCTGTCACTCATGATGCATCAGAAGAAGGATGCAGATGTTTCTCCAAATGTGACATTTCCTCTTCAGTGCCAGGTAGGTGTGTGGTAGCAGTTCAAAGCCACAGAAATCAATGGAGATGGGAAAGTGAATTTCTTGCATGAAAAGAGCAAAATCAAATTTAGGAACCTGCTGAAGCTAGCAGCAGCAGAGAAGCTGGGAAGGTTTGTACCTGACAGCTGCAGTAACTACTGCCTGCAGATCACTCCTGGAAAATGCTGTCCAGTTCTTTCTCTCCAAAAGCCAAAAACTGAAAATTGTGTAAAACAGGAGACTAGGATCTGGAAGGGACCAAGAGTACCTGGTCACAAAATGATTTGGGTTAGAAGGCACCCTGAAAATCATCTCATGCCAGCACCTTCCACCATCCCAGGTTGTTCCAAGCCCCGTCCAACCTGGCCTTGGACACTTCCAGGGATGGGGCAGCCACAGCTGCTCAGGGCCTCCCCACCCTCACAGGGAAGAATTTTTTCCTAATCTCTAATCTAGCACTGCTCTCAGTCAGTTTAAAGCCATTCCTCCTTGTCCTAAGTCTTTGACCTTCGTCTCTCTAATCCAATCTTGTCTCCACACCTTTATAGAGCACCTAATCTCCATGATATGAAGATGCCAGCACTAATACCAGAGGTTAACGAAAATAATCTCTCAAGGTCAGGCTACACTGGGGAGATTTGCTGTAAACTCTCCAAAAGCTCATTGTTCCCAGTCCCTTCTGCATTTTAAGCCCAAATGACCTGGTTGTGCTGCCTGTTCTCCCAGCAGCCACCAGCCTCTCTGCAACTTTCCCCTGCTGAATTTGCAGGGCTGAAGCATCAGGCTGGTGATCAGCACATGGGGAGAGCTCACTGTGAGAAAGGGAGCTGGGTACCAGTGCCTGGCTGCTGGAGTGTGGCAGGATCAGCAAAGGCCTTTGAAAGCTGGGCTGAAAACAGAAGTGCAATGAAGAACCTGCTCATTGAGGTGAGACCTTGGAGATTGGTTTAGGTCTGACCACAGCAGGGCAGCCAGAGAACAGCTGAGCAGTGGGAAAGGGGCCTGATGCTGATAGGGACCTTCAGGCAGTGTGTAACCCAGGGGAGGAGGAGGAGGAGAGCCTGCCTGAGCACTCAGATATCTTATAAATGGACAGAACAGAACTTTGCAAGCCGAATCAATCATGTAAGCAAGTCCCCTGGTGTACACAGTGCCAGCAATTCCCAGCACCCTGGTCTTCCTTGGGTTTGTGCCATGCAAGTCATTCCAAATGTTATAAATATTTCAAAGGAGATGTTTGCATTCTTATTTGCTTGTAGAGTACAAGCCTTGCAGCGAAGGAGATCTCCGTGACTGCTTCTCAGGCTGAAAGCACTGACATTCCTGTCTCACACTGCTCCCACCCATTATCTCACCACCTGGGAAGGGAGAACAGTTCAATACTGATTTCATCAGCTCATCTCATCCCCGTGCCCCTTGATGCAAAGCCTGGTTGTGCACACAGATGGATTCAGTGCAAGGTGGGGAAGGCAAATTAAATTTCCATCCTGGATAAAGAGGTTTTTGTGGGCTTAAGGATGAAGCTGAAGGAAAAATTCTTCACTGTGAGGGTGGGGAGGCCCTGGCACAGGCTGCCCAGAGAAGCTGAGGCTGCACCATCCCTGGAAGTGTCCAAGGCCAGAGTTTGGAGCAACCTGGAATTGTGGAAGGTGTCCCTGCCCATGGCAGGGGGTCTGGAACTAGATTGTCTTTAAGATCCTTTCCAACGCAAACTTTTCCATGTGTCTATGAAATATGGGTTTTAAACCTGTGAGACAGGTAAAAGGATTCTTTGCTGTGTCAGTTCTAACTAAACAACCCCCCTAACATATTAGTCATTAAATTATGCTTTTGTTTCCTTTGTATACACCTTCCTACAGGACATGGCTGGGAAAGCTGGTAGCAACCACTGAGGATCCCAAGTGCCTCTCCCACAGAAACCAGGATTTGAGAAGATCTCAGGAAGCTTCCTGGACCATTCCTCAGCCCTGGGGCACAATCAGTGCTTCCCACCATGTTTGCTCAACATGTTCTGAAACCTCAAGTGATGCTGAGCCACTGCCACCCTCTCTGGCCGTGCAGCCTGGCATTTGTGCCAGGAGAAGAGATGCTCTGATTTCACTGTCCTAGACCAGAGTTTGTTTAGTTTCATCTAAATATTGTTTTGGGACCAGCTTGTTTCTCAGTAATAGTTTTAAATTATGGCTATTTTTACTTTTAAGTTGTTCTTTCTAGATGCCAGAGAGAAATGTTGAACTGTGAGTAAGGGATGAAGATCCTCATACACCAGAAATCCCCAGACTGTGTTTGAAGTCATCTCTGCTTACTTAAATTGCCTGGCACCACTGAGATGCCTGAGGTGCTTTCTGTGGGTGAAACCAAATATTATCTGATATAGGGAATGATACTCTGATCCTGTGATGGCTGGAGCTTGGAAGCTGGTTTCTGGAATTTTCTGGAAAATGGGAAGCAGATGTATGGACGCCAAGGATGGTTCCATCCGAAATCTTCCTAGGTCAATGGATAGAATAACTGGGGCAAATCCCAGGGCAAGGACCAGGTGACAGAAGGGCCTTAATGGGGACCTGAACCATCATCCTGTCATACAGGTCCTGGTCACAGCTACGAAACTCTGGGATGCTCCTTCTGGGAAGATTTTGGAGCTGAAATGCCATTGTCCAGGCAAGATCAGTGTTGGAAAAAAAACACTGAGGAGTTAAGCCCCTTCCAAGATGTGCAGGCACTGAGCAGGATGTTATGGGCAACAAACTTGGACAAGAATATCCAAAACTGGATTTTCATGGATAAGACACTCATTTTGGGTCTAACCCTGAATATATTGCATTAAGTTTCTTTTGCTAAGCCCTGGAATCATGTGCTGGAAATATCCTTCTGGAGATGAACTGATAATCCACATTCATCCTGGGAAATCAAACTGTGAAAATCTAGTTTTGTAGAGATTTGAAAGCTCATGACTCCAAGGAATTTCACTCATTTGCCAGAGCAGAGTACTGGGTTAGAGTTGAGGTGGACAAGAACTCCTGAGTCCTGCTGCCCTGGCCTTGGGCATGGCTGGGGTGTCCTTCCCTTCCACCTGGGTGCTGGGACACATGGAGGGAAGGAGGACTCTCCTTTACCTTCTGGGCTGTCTGGCAAAAGCATGTGGATGTCCAACCCATCTGCATTAAATTTTTCCAGCCTGTGGCCCTTTAACGTTACTAAACACCTTGGGAAATTCCATTTTTGGATTTTTTTCCCCAAGGAAACAGTTACCTGCTCAATTTGCTTGGGCAGACCCCTAGCCTGACCTGCTGTGTTTTCCAGGGCATAAACCAGCTGCTGTACCTGGTTCCAGTCACTGGAAGAGGCCCAGCACCCCATGCCATCAAAACTTGAACACTTTTGTGGTGCTGGGGCTCAGGAACACCTCCACGTGCAGCAGCCAACACTCCCTGAGCAGGACAGAGGCAGCAAAACCATTTAGGACATCGATGTCCCTGTCCCTGGCATTTCTGTCAGAGCCACAGCTCTCATGACAGCCTGGGGGGTGTTTTTATGGAGTGTTCCTCACCCACTACCCTAGACAGGTTTCTCCAGTGGGGGTTAAGCCAAACCTGGCAGGCTTTTTCCTGGGGAGGATGAAGAACACTCACCTGGAGCATCGAGGTGGTCTGGGTGGGGCTGGAGCCTGCAGGAGATGGATGGGGAGGCTTTAGAGCACCCTGCCTGTGCAAGGGCAGGAGATGCTGAACAGGGGGATCTGAGTTTCTGACCCTCTTGTTTCTAAAGCAGCTGGGTTTTCTCAGTTCGTCCCAGTGCCACCACAGACAAGATGGGATTGGTGCTCTTATGAGCTCAGAAATTTGCATAAGTGATGCAGGAGGCCAGAATTCCATTATCACATCCATTACACTCAGTTCTGTACTGGTCCTACCAAGAAAAAAACACCACGAATCAACTCAAAACCCCTTTCCCAGTGCCTTCCACCCCTTCTAAGGCAATCAGCTCCCTGTCCTGTTCCTGTCACCTCCCTCCCATCCCTGCTGTCTCCGGGAAGCGAAGGGTTAAAAGCTCTGAAACTGCAAGAACTTCCTCCTTTCTGCAGTGCCACCCTCGGAATGACGCTGGTTTCTGCCGGGCTTTGCCCAAATATGTCCGTTTCCTTCTGAAAGAAGGAGGAGGAGGAAGGAAAGAAATAGAGATACAGAAGAAAATACATATTTTTTTATGTGCACATCTAAGAGAACGCGTCCGAGTCCGTGGAAGCCAGGCGTCCGAGCGCAGCCCTGCCTCCTCCCGCTCCATGCCGTTCCGCAAAGGTAGGGCTGGCTGGGTGGGCAGCATCCCGGGATGTCCCCGCAGGGACCACCTGGGCATGCAGGGCTGGGTCCGTGCCCCTGGCGCTGCCTCCTGCAGGGATGGGAGATGGGAGCACCGGGCTGTGCCCGGCTCTGCCGCACCGGCGGCTCCGGAGGAGGATGGGGGACACCCCTGAGGTTGTGTGGGGTGTGGGTGTGTTCTGTGCAGCCTGAAAAGGGCAACTGTCCCCTCTCCGCCTTCCCTGTGGGGTTTTTCGTGTGTCCCCGGGCGAGGGGAATGAGCTGCTCTGGCTGGTGAGAGGCTGGGGACAGAGGGCAGCAGGATGGCTCTGGGCAGGGGGGCTGCAGTCTGAGAACTGCGACCTGCGGGCATTTGTGTCCTTGGGAGGGGCTCGGCTGAGGGGCTGAGGAGAGACTGGAGACGAAAACGACCCTCACCTGGGCAAGCCCCTCTCATACCGTGGTGTCCCCAGACCTGCACCCCAAACCATCCCTTTTCCACAGAAATCCCCACTTGCCACCCCCTGGCTTGGCAGTGTGGGCAAGAAGCTCCGAGTACGGGACCTAAAGCTCTGATGTGTGCTCCTGTGCTGCTGTGGATGAGTTTTCCCTCCTCTCCGGGCTGCTGTGAAGAGGTGACTCTTAAATGTCACCGCCTCCTCTTTCCAGAGGGAAGTTCTGGCACGGTGGGACACAGAGTGGGATGCTTGTGGTGGTCCCTTTTCCCAGCAGCTCTCCTGGGTGGAGAAACAGAAGGGAAAAAATCTTCACGAGGCAAAGAAGCCGGAGGAGGCAGGGCTGGGTGGGGATGTGCCCGGACACGGGCAGAAGGTGCTGCTCAGAGCACAGGTGCCGGCGGGCAGCCCTGGGCTGGGGCAGGGACAGAGGTGTCACACACTGGCACGGCACCGAAGGGCAGCAGGGAGGGAATGAGATTAGCGAGGAGGGGGCTGGGATTGTTTTTCTCCGCTCTGCCTGGGGAGGATGTTACGGGATGAGGCAGTGCCCGCAGTGATGCTCACAGAAGCCGCATCTCCGGCGCCGAGGTTTCTGCTGCCTTTTAAGGCTCAGCGGAGCGTGATGTGCTTCACACCCTCGCATCCTGACAGCGCAGCAGACTGCAGGGCTCGGTTTAATTTTAGGTGATAAACGGATTAATTTGGAGCAGAGGGAGAGATGCTGGGGGTAGGCGGTGGGAGGAAAGCAGAGAGTGCGAGGCTTTAAAAGCGCCGAGCTGGGGAGCAGGGAGAGACCGGGGGAAGTTCCCGTGTTGGAGGGCAGCTCCCGTGGCCCTGCTGCAGCCTCAGCAGGGGGAGGAATGACGGACTCCAGCACCTGGGGACACACTGCGGATCTGAAGCAGTTGAGGCTTTTCCTGCCCAGCACACCTCAGTTGTGTCGAGACACCGTGCTGTGCTTGTCATCCTGGCCAGACCCCTGCAAATCCCCGGCAGCTCCGTCCTGCAGCCCCTGTGTCACCGTCGCAGCCGTAGCTCGTCTGTCTACAAACTTCCTCTAGAGGTCAACCTTGAAATGCCAGAGCAGCTTCCAGCAGCTCCGAGCATCAGCCTGCAGCTCCAGAGAGTCCAGGGCGACAGCCAGGCCGGAGTGGACAGGTTTTGTTCATTGCTCGTGTATTTTATGAATAATTTTGTCACCACAAGAGTTGCCAAGCACTGGAAAAGTGGTGCCTGTGGGAGTGGTGGAGCCACCCTCCCTGGAGGGATTTAAGACAGGTAGATGTGGCACTTGGGGACAAGGTTTAGGGGTGGCTTAGCAGTGCTGTGACCTGGCTGCAGCCTTTAACCTCAGTTTAGAGCATCCCGTTGGGCTGGTGGGACCCCACACCACCAGCCCTGCCCGGAGCACTGCTCAGTGGCTGCTGCTGGGCTGCCTGGGCTTCCCAGGGACACATCCATGAGCCACCAGGCAGAAGGGCTGTGGAGAGCATGGCCTTGTGGCTGCCCTTCAAAAGCTGCCCACAGCAAGCTGAGCACATCCTGAGTTTGCAGGAGAGTTGGGCGTGAAGATATTTCCCTTCTAGTTCAACTTGATGCATAAAAATCCTTGCTCAAGCTGGTGGCTTCAGCTGGGTTGGAATCTGGCTGTGCTCCTGACCCTCCCAGAGGAATATGGGGACTCCAGGCAGCTCAGCAAGAGCTGAGCCTTTACTCTGGGAGCCTTTTGGGAGCAGCATCTCACCTCAGGGCCTGCTCACAGCAAATTCAGGGTGCAAAGAGGAGGCCCTGCCCAAGGGCTACTGCTCTGTAGACCCTCGGTAGCTTGAGGCACAAGGACACTTTGGGATGAGCATTTTGGAGCCTCTCAGCTGTCTTTGCACACCCCTGTGTGTGGAAATGGAGCATCCTGTGGCAGAAAATGCAAATTCCACCCCCATCTTGGCCAGTTTCTCACTGCTTGCAGCTTTGGCATCACTTTTCTGTGTCTCCTCGAGAAGTCTGTGTGAAATCCTGGTTACCTTGGCTCTGTTCTGCCTCCTTTCTCCTCGGGCATCATAGCCAGTGGCATTGCCACAGGATCTGCACTTCATGGCTGTGTAACAGCTGCCATTTAGCCGACCTCAAGGCATTTGGCAGTTTCAGATATTAAAGAAAGGTATTTCTAGCAGGGATGCTCAAGGACAGGCAGGAGGAATGAGCTTAGGACAGAAATTAATTTCTTCCATCATTGCTTCATCAGCTGGGAGCACTGGAGAGAGCCCTGATCCCCTGGCAAAGGCCTGTCTGTGGCTGCAGCTCTGCTGGCAGGAGGTGTTGGGAGCTTTCACCTAAAGTACCCCTCCTGAAAAATATGATTTAATTACTGCAGCTGAAGCGAGGAAGCCTGGGAGTGTGCAGGTGATAAGCTGGCAGGGCATTGCCAGAGAGCAGGACGTTTGTCATCTGTCAAAGGACAAATAAAGTCCCGGTGCTGCTGTCTGGGAAGGAGCTGGAGATAAGACTGAAAGGCAGAGAGCAGAGATTGAACACATGATGATAGAAGCACAGAACAGTCTGGGTTGGAAAGGATATGAAAGATCACCTAGTTCCAAACCCTCTGACAGGACAAGGACATCTTGTACTCTATGAGGTTATTTAAAGTCCAATCCAACCTCACCTTGAACACTTCCAGGGATGGGGCATCCACTACCTCTCTGGGCAACCTGTGCCAGGGTCTCACCACCCTCATCATAAAGAATTTCTTCCTTATATCTAATATATCTTATATATATATATATATATATATTATATCTAATATAAATCAATCCTCCTTCACTTTTAAACCATCACCCCTTGTCCTATTGCAACAGATCCTGCTAAAATATCTTTCTTATAGGTTTCCTTTAGGGACTGGAAGGGGCTCTAAGATCTGCCCAAGCCTTCTCTTCTTGAGGATGAACACCTCAGCTTTCTCAGCCCACCTCTATAACAGAGGTCCTCCAGCCCTTGGAGCATCTTCATGGCCTCTTCTGGACTTGCTCCAGTGGCTCCACATCCTCCTTATACTGGAGACTCCAAGCTGGACACGGTGCTCTAGATGGGGGTCTCACGAGAGTGAAGTGGAGGGGCAGAATCCCTTGCTCTCCAACTGCTCTCACTGTTTGTACATTTTGTTAGCAGGAGTTACAACATCCCCTGGTCTCATTTCTGCTTGCTGAGATCAAGGGGGCTCTTGTTAGCAGGAGCAGATGTGCCTTTTGCCTGCAGCATGAAGGGAAAGGGCAGGACTGTGCCAAATCCCAGCACTGTTATTTCTGCTGCCTGTCCCCTGCGCCACCGAGCACTTCCTTGCTGTCCCAGCTCCTGCAGTGACTCAGATTAGAACACCCCCTGATGGGAAACTCTGCCTCTGCAGAGTGCTTACAGCTAAAGGTGGAGAACTGCCTTTCTGCAGCTTTTTTTAGGTATTGGAAGGGATAATCTTTGCTTTGGGAGGCTTTCTGGATTGCTGGCAATGCCCTGCAAACCCACATGCCGATGCCTTTGCCGGTCACGTTACATTCATGCCTTGATGTCGTGTCTTCCTGGCAGCCCTGGAAAAGGTTTTATTCAGCATTTCCTGTCAGAGGCACTGGACAGCATTTTAAGGCACTGATGGATGCAGAGAAGCCATGTGAGGAGTCAGGAGCTGCTTGAGGGGAGTCTGGTTGAGGGTGTCTGCTCAAAGGGCAAGGAGGAAATGTGTGGCAGAACTGGCCCCAGCTCTCCTGACTCACTGGCTTGTGCCTGAGTCAAGCCATCACCTTGTTTTCACTGAACGCTTTCCTGGAAGGCTAGAAATCCCCTCCCGTCCTGCTTTGCCCCCTGACCTGTGTTTCTTGCGGTATTTTCATTCTGGCTCTTGGTTTCATTTCATCCCCTTTCACCTCAGCAGCCTCTTGAGCCAAAGGACCCAAAGGAGCAGGTGTCTGTCCCCCATCACAGCCCTCCCAGCACCTCCCTGCACCATTCCACTCGGTGAGCACAAACTTTCTGCTGCCTCTCGGTGTCTGCACTTTCTTTAGCATTTATGGCCACTCATGGGGAGTTTTTAGTGGATTTCAGGGTCACCATGCCTGGTTTTGTTCCCATTATTGCTCTCTGGGTCATGCACAACCAAACAGCAGAATCCACCATGTCTCATGGTGCTGGTGCAGGGGGGCACCTGCCAGGCTGTGGTGGCCAGGTGGGACAACCTTGGCTGCCACCAGCTGCAGGTGGAACCACCACTCCACTAGAAACTCTTGTAGGAGGCTTCTAAGGGGTGTGCAGCTCTGTGAGGTCCAGTGGGATTTTTGGGACCCACTCTGCATTCACTCCACAGAAGCCAGCTGGTGGGGAGAGATATGGGTTGTTGGCACCTCTCAGACTTCCTGAGTCTGGGAATTAAACCATATAACAATATTGAAGGTATATCCTCATGTCCTAACCTGGGAGCAGGCAGACACACCTATAACTCCCTGCCAGGGCCAGCATCCCACCAAGCAACTCAGGATGCTGGAAAACCCCTCCTTTCTGTGTCCTGCCTCCCTCCTGACAGAGATGGGGAAGGACTCTCCATTGCTGTATTTCCAGCCACCAGCTGAAACCAAGTTCAGTGGGTGTGCCACACAGGAAAGCAGCTCAGACTGGGCTTGGGCTTCACCCCAGTGCTCAGATCCCACTACCAACACCCCCCAGGCCCCTTTTCCACCTGGCATCCCACCATCCTTGTGCCACTGGGAGCTGCTGCCCTGCCGAACCCTTCCCTAACACGTCCTCTGTGATGGAGAGATTTATCTCGGCACAAAACGGCTCCAAAGGCTTTAAATCAGATGACCACAGGTTTTTTTCATGGAGGGACGTGGGAGGATTTCAAAACCAGCAGCCAGCAAGGTGTGATCCCTGTTTTCCTGGTGCGTGCGTGCAGGCACACACATCTCTGCAGGGCACCTGATTCTTTTCCCCATCATAACTACATTTTAAGGTTGGGGAAAAAAAAAAAAAGGAGCTCAGTTGGGACTCAAGATCAAAACCACACAAGCAGATTTAGATTTCCTCTGTGTTTTCCCATGGAGAATTCCTTGTCCTGGCAAGGGGTATTAGAATTCCACTAATTAGGATTCCACTGGGGCAGCATATCTTGTATAAACTTTAAATATTCCTTGGTATAAAGAAGAGCTGTTATCTTCTCCATAGCATCCTTTTCCAGGCTGAAAGCTATTCCCCAGTTTTGTCCTTCCTGGATAACAAAATCACTCTCATTTTGTGCTCTCCCATGTACCCCATTCTGAAAACATCTCCTTGGTATTGCCCACCCTGTCCCATTCCAGATTAAACACCTTCCCAAAAGCACAGGGCCTGGAGTAAGATGTGCCCTTCCTTGGTGCTGAGGAACCAGCACCATCCAGAAAACCCAACCTTCTGCATTTTGTATGCCACCCTATTGCTAAAACATCATGGAATTTGGCTTTCCTTTTGATTTCCCTTCATTATTATGAATAAAATTAATAATAATAGCAATATTGTTCTATTTCTCCAGGGACTTCATGCTGTTTGTTCAGAATTGATTGCTGAGACCTTTTTGTTCCCTCTTTCCCCCGTCCTTTACTCCTTGTTGGATGATTTCCAGCTTTATCAATTTAGGCAGGGAAAACTGAAGCACAGGAGGGTGCAGCAATGGGCTGGAGGCTAGGCTGACGGTGACTTTACCTGCTCTTTTCCACAGATCCAGCTCTCTGTGCACCAATCCTGGCAGTGCCAGAGCATCCTCAGGTGTGTTCCTTGTGCAGGTACATTTTGGGGCATGTTACTGGTGCAGACTCCATTGTAGTACAGTGCAGAGCTTCCAAATCAGCCCCTGTAGTCAGCTGGAGAGAAACCCCACCTGGAAAGATGTTGATTTGGGTTGGAAATCAAGGAAAGCTTTGCTCAGCCCTGATAAGAATTATCTGAGGACAGAGGGGGAAAGGTGAGACAGACCAGTGTCTCCTCATGAAATGGTCTGGGGAGAAACAGTGCTGATGGGGAAGGTGATGGTAAATCCACGGAGCAAAGGAGGTATTGTCCTGTCCTTGTGCAGTCCTGGCCCCATTTTGGGCTCTCTTCGGGCAGGGCTGGCGTGAAACAGCTGCATCCCTTCAACCAGCCTGATTCATTTATTTATTCCCCTCCCCACCGCCTCTGGAGCTTGTTTACCCGACCTGACGCGGGGAGAACCTTTCCCAGGGCAGCGGGGTGAACTTGTTTACGCCGTTTATTTATTATTTTATTGGCCTGCTGGCATGAGGGACGGCGGAGACACCAGAGCACGGGCCCTGCATGTCCTGTTGGCGAGGGCACGGGGAGGGAGCTCTGCGGCTCCAGCAGCTGCTCCTCATCCGGAGACACGCGAAAGGAGCGTGCCAGAGCCGTGCTGCTGCTGCTTTCCAGCTCTTTCCAAGAAGAGCAGCTGAGGCTGGTAAACAGCAGGGATAACCCGCCAGTATCAGGCCTTGTTTTTACCCAGTGGTACTGAAGCCCTATGCTCTTAGATTTTGTGTTTTTCAAATCCTGTACTGAGTTAGTGCATAACTCTAAACTCCATATAATGTGTTAGTTAACTGTCTTCACGCTTTGGTCAGACAAAACAATCCCTCTGGGCCTGAGATCCAAGGACACTCCACAACCTCAGGCCTGAAAAGTCTACATAAAAGTGAATTGGGAGGGGGGAGCAAACTGGGGGTATATGACTTCTTTATCTGAAGCTGTAATTGGAGGATTAACGCCTGATATGTAAATGGACCAAACTTGTATCTGTCTGAAAATCTCCTGACCATAGTCCATTTTTGGGTGTAGCTCCTTGGAGAGGCTTTGTCTGCCCTTAATATACCTGAAGGCCCTTCATTAAATATATCTGCTTTTATTCTCTTGTCTGGCCTCTGTTTCTAGGAAGCCCAAAAGGTACTGGGAGAAAAATTGGGTGTTTTGTCTCCTGTTCCCAAATCCATGAGCCCCAAGGAGGGATGTAGTTTCCCAGTTTCAGTCTCTATCAAGCCAGGATGCTCCAGCTGCCTTTATTGGGGGATAAGCAGGGTTGCACTGGGTCTTGAAGGTGAGGACTGAGCAACTGCTGATTTCTGTGCCTGGGAGACCAAATTTTTCCACCCCTAAAAATGCAAGTGGGGACTGCTAGGACACCTGGCACAAGTGCAAAATAAAGGCTCCTCAGTCACCAATATAAATTTATTTGGAGGCAACTCGTGCCCTCATGCCAGATATGACCCAGATGCACTACAACATGACCCAGATGCACTACAACATGACCCAGATGCACTACAACATGACCCAGGCAAGCACCACACCTTAACACCTATAGGAGACTAACATGGCTGGAGCAGAAATTTAAGAATTCTACTTAGTTTTTTTTCTCCTTCTCATTGACCTTCTTAGAAATCCTCCTCGTTAGCAAGGGATTTCTCACACGAACACTAGGACATAGCTGTGATTTGGGCTTAGGCAGCCCGATAAAGCCCTTCCACAAAAGGAATGTGGGATGGCTTTGTGCTGACACCAGGTGCTCCAGGGATGGATCCATGCTCACAAAACAACATTCCCATTCAGAGCAAAATAAAGAAAAACAAATTTATAGAAGAAACAGTATATAGAATAATAATAAAGAAAAATAAATTGGTAGGGTTTTTTTTCAGTCTGGGTCCATTTCCCGGCAGGAGGGCTGGATCTCATTCCTGGCTGAAAACAAGGCCTTGGGGTGGGAAGAGGGACTCAGGAGTAGCTTCACCACCAATAGCTCCATATTGCTGAACCAAGCTGAGCAGGATGAGTTGAGACAGAAAAGGCACCTGCCAGCAGTGATTTTTATGTTTACGTTTTTTCCAAGGTGGCTTTGCCAAAGGCAGGGAATGGACTCGTGCCAGCTGTGAAGATCCTGTGCACAGGGGAACACAGTCAGCAAAGCCTTTGTTTCCCTTAAACATTAAATCAACTCTGATTGCTGCCATGTTTCTCCTTTCCTTTTTTTTTTTTTTTCTTCTCCTATTAATTTTTGGGTGCAGCTCAGCTGCTGAGAAACCAATCACGTCCAACACATTTACACCATAAATAAAAGAACAATGCAATAAACCATTAAATCATGTAGGGCTGTTGCAACAGCAGCAATTAGGTGGAAGGCATGAGGGTGGGAAGCATTCTTCTTATGGATGTGACTTTCCTAGCCCAAATTCTGGACGACCTGAGGTTACCTTTTCCAGCCTGGCTAGGGATGTGCTGTCGCACTGTGCTGGCTGCAGGCAAGATGGGACAAGGCAGCGTGGGATGAGGCTGGCATGTGCCAGTGCTGAGCTTTAGTCACCCCTGCCATCGATGACTGGCTCTGCCTGAATGCAAGAGGACCAGATTTTTGAGCAGCATCTGAAGGCCCTGGCAGCTGCCAGGGACTGGGGTGGTTGCGTGTGCTCTTGCACGTGTGCAAGGGAGCTGTTCCTGCTCAGTCTCTGGGCTGAGATGGGTTTGAGCCTGTACAAGATGGGTTTTCAGGGATATTCATTTGGTCAGGTCTGGAATGAGCACCGGTGTTTAAGGCAGGACAGGGAGGGACACAGCACATCCGTACTCAAAGCATGGATACTACAGCTCCTGGGACCCTCTGGCTACCCCACCTTCATCCCAGGCCCATCCTGGTGGGATCCCCCTCAGCCACAGCTGCAGAAAGACCTTGCTTTTGCATAGCTGGCAGGTTTGGGAATTGTGCTGGCCTCTGCTCCATGGGTACAAACTCTATTCCCACTGCCTCAGTGACCATCTATGGAACTCTGGAGGCATCACAAACATCTTCACCCAGCAGTGGGTGAAAGGTGCCCATCAGTCGGGTGCTGGGGGCTGTCCCAGCCTGGGTAACAACAACATGAACTGAAGGAAGGTCATGCCTTGAGCCCGAGCCCAGCTCTCCTTCTTTATAGGGAAGCTGGCAGGAAAGCCTGCCCAGGAGTCGGGTGGCCCTCAGATCTCTTGTTGACTGCCTAGCAGTTGTTTTCCTTCAGGCTGAGCTCTGGGTAAACAGCTGGGCTGGGAAATGTGAAACCCTGGCTGGGGACGTGCTGTCACCGCAGGCGCCAGCCCGGGGACGTGCGGGGAGCACGAACCCACCAGAGCAGTGCAGGGGGGCACAGGGGGATGGACAGGTGAGGTGAGCCCCTCTCCTGGGGTCATTTGTTTGGTTTGAGAGGTGTCCTATTTATGGCACAAAGTTTGTGCTGGAACAGGTTGCCCAGAGAAGCTGTGGCTGCCCCATCCGTGGAAGTGTCCAAGGCCAGGTTGGATGGGGCTTGGAGCAACCTGGGATAGTGGAAGGTGTCTCTGCCCATGGCAGGGGTGTGGAACTGGATAATCATTTATGTCTCTTCCAACCCAAACCATTCTGTGATTCCCTAAAGAGTGGTGTTGCTGGAAATGCTGAAGCAGACACAATAAAAATGTTTTCCCCCCATCTCCACGGTTATTCAGTGAGGATGAGTCACAATCAATGGTCAAAATGTGCTTCCACCTGTGCCATGCCCTCCTGCCTCTGTCTCTCAGCTCAAGTAACAGCAGCTGTTTGGGAGAAAACTGAGGCCCTCCCAAGTGCTTTGAAGCAGAGCATCCTTGCGACCCCTGCCAGGCACCCAGACGCTGCTTTGCTACTCCCTGTTAAACTCCAGGGCAGAAATCTAAACATCAAGCTCAGTTTTCTTTTTTTCTTTTTTTTTTTTTTTTCCAAGGAGCTGTTAACAGCTTGTCATTGCGAGTTGGAAAATATAAATGTATTTGAGAAAATATGTTTGCAGCAAGCTCCCCATATTGTTTCAGCTTGCCCCAAAATTCTAGAGAATTTTTCCATTGATATTTTTCATGTCTGATTGGAAAATATCAGGGAAAGAGGAAAACTATTTTGGTAGTGGTTTTTAACAATTTAAGCCTTTTTTGTCTTTCCCAGCCAGGTCTCCATGGAGTAGAAAAAAGTAAATGAAATACACAAATGAAAATCATCTGCTAGAACTTAAATGCATTAAAATCATTGCTCTGTAAGTGGAAGAATTTTAGGAAAACTATGACAAGGAAATTTGGTTATTTAATTTCTGCATTCCAGCAATCTATGTGATCTGATTCCAGTGATTTGGGTCCAAAACTTGGTATGGAGACGTTCCATGAGAGAGGTTTTGACTGTAAGGACCTCCAGCAAAAAGATATGGAAACAAAACTGGACCTTACTATTCTAAATTTCAGCTTGTTGACCACACACTTTCCCTCTCACTCGTCTTTCACAGACCTCCTAAAAGCAGTGCCTGCAGGTCTTGAGTTTAAAAGCACATGGCAACACTGGAAAAGTGGGACACTTAGACCTCACCTCTGGATGCCTTGTGGTTTCCACCAGCTGAATGGAGAGGGGAGCCCTTGGGGAGGCTGATCCAGGGAACAGCTCAACCTCAGGAGTGGTGCTGGTCCCAAAAGTGGTTCTTCTTGGCCAGAGCTGAGGTGTGTGGGCCACTGTTGGGCAACCAATTTCTGGATCACCCCAGCCCTGTGAGGAAGCAGGGATGAGCAGGTTTTCCATGGGGCAGACGTGCTCACAAAGGTGAGGTGTAGGTGGGAAGATCCTCAGCACGTACAGAATTTCAAAACGCAGCTCCGCTTTTCCTGCCTGCATGGTACTCTGGATTGGACAAGGACTTGTGTTTTGGGTCACCTCGTGGTGGAGAGCACTGAGATGTGCATGGAAATGTTTTGCTCTGAGGTCCCCTCTGTGCTCAGAGGACACAAACTCCTCCAGGACACATCTTATTCTGGTTTGCAGTCAGTACCCACAGCAGGGGAGCTGAATTGCTCTCTGTGCAAGAGAGTGCCCATTTCTCTCCACAAGCGGTAGAAGTGGTCAAAGGTGACCAGTTCCTTGTAGACATCCCCAAATTACATAAATCCTTCCCAAACTCTACCCACAGCTTTGCTGTGGATGGAGGCAGAACAGCAGGAGCTGAGAGCTTCAACGCCTCCTCCCTGCTCAGCATCCCTCAGGGGAACCTTTCCATCTCAGCCTCCCAGGCAATGCAGATCCCTCTGGGATGCTGCTTCAAAAGCCCCTGTATCAGGAGCCAAACTGATTATCAGCGGGGGTTGAGACCTGAGATAAAAAAATACCCCTTCTCCTAGGCTCTGATTAATCTGCTGCCCGCTGCTGCCTACAAGCACGTCCTCCTTGATCATCAGAAATACAAACCACCACATGCTCTCCCCCAGAGCTTTGTGTTTTAGGTTTTTGGCATTACTTTGAAGAGATTCCCCAGCATCTCTGGGGTATCTGGCTTCACCACATCATTGCCTACAACTTTTTAGATGCTTCTCTGTCACCATGACGATGCTGAGGTTGTCACTGGCCCGGGCTTGTTACATAATGAGGTGAGTCAGCCCCAGAAAGGCCACAGCCTTTGCCATTGTTTGATTTAATAACCTGCAATGATGAGATAACGATCCAGGCTCTTAATGAAAGGTGGGTGGTAATGAGAAGTTAGGAAAGAGTTCAATAGCAAAGTCCATGGGATAATGACAGGCTGTGATTTCCGGAGGTGATCATCCTCCACCGTAAATGGGCTGAACAGGCTCATCATCCCTGGGGGGTTTCACATCCAGCACTGATCACCTGCAGGCAGGAGACCTGGAGAGCTGCATCCCAGGTACATCACCAGGCTGGGAATTAAGGTCTTCGTGAGCACAATCAACTTCAGGCACTGGGCACCTCCATGAAAATAAATCTTATAACAATCTCTGCGTACAGGAGGGCTGGAATTCTTTGTTCTTCCCATCAGATCTCCAAAATACTGCATTGCTTTGCAGCACTGTGCTGGCTTCGGCTGGGACAGGGTGATTTTCTTCAGAGTAGCTGCTCTGGGGCTGTGTTTCTGACTTGTGACCAAGACAGTGTTGGTAACAGAGATGTCTCTGTTTTTTCTGAGCAGGACTTAACATAGAGTCAAGGCTTTTCTGCTCCCCACCCCACCAGTGAGGAGGCTGGGGGGTGGGCACAAGGAGTTGGGAGGGGCAGAGCAAGGACAGCTGACCCCAATCTGACCAAAAATATTCCATAACATATTTTGTCGTGTTTAGGAATGGGGGGACATTTGGGGTGATGGTGTTTGCCTTCCCAAGCCACCACTACATGTGATGGAGCCCTGCTTTCCTGGGGATCACTGGACACCTGTGGGAAGTGGGAAATTAATTCCTTGTTTTGCTTTGCTTGTGCACGTGGCTTTTGCTTTACCCATTAAACTGTTTGCAGCCCAACCCATGAGTTTTCTCCCTTTTACCTTCCAGTTCTCTCCCCCATCCCACTGTGGGGGAATGAGCGAGTGGGGCTGAGCTCCCAGCCAGGGTTAAAACATGAAAATCCTAAATTAGGTCTGGTTCAGGTGTGAGCAAATGGCTGCAATTCTGCTGATTTTCCCGGAGAAGGCACTGTGGTAACACATGCCAAGTTCTGCTGGCAGCAGCAGGACAGGGAATATCTGATCTGGCAGCAGGGACAGAGTAGCCCTGTAAACACACTTTTCCCTCAGACCAGCAGGATTTTTCTGCTGGATCAGTGCCTTGTCGCAGGTGGTTGTGGCCTCTTGATTAGGGATGAGGTAACATAAAGTCAAGTTCAACATCCTGTGGATTTGCACCCTAAAGCAATCTCAGGATTTTCAGTGGGGAATTTCACACTTTAAATAACTGGGCAAATAGGGAAGTGTTCCTTTCACCACTAACTAAAAATATCTGGGAGTAGAAGGCTCAACACAGTGTCAGCCTAATGTGAATATTGTCTTTTCAGAAGCTCTGACAGTGCCAAAACCTGAACTACGGCTCTCTGACTGATCTGCACCCTTTGACCCTTGCTATTGGGATTGAACTTCTGCAGGCAGGTTTTATTTCAAGGAGAACCAGTATTAAATTCCTGAGACTGGAATATCCCAAACTCTTGTCATTTAGTTACCCTCTAATTAATTTTAGAAACCCGTGTTTCATGGAATCACAGAATGGCCTGGGCTGGAAGTGACCTTTAAAATCATCCAGTTCCGACCCCCTGCCATGGGCAAGGACATCTTCCACAAAAAATAGGTTGCTTCAAGCTATGTCCAACCTTGGACACTTCCAGGGATGGGACAGCTACAACTTCTTTGGGCCAGGGCCTCACCACCCTCACAGTGAAGAATCTCTTTATAATATCTACCCTAAATCTACCCTCTCTGCAACTAATGGAGTCAATTAGCTTTATGACTTAGCCCATTTATGGGGTGAGTTTTGTTTTGCACTAGTCTTGTAAAGTCAGGAACTTTCACAGGACGTTGCTCAATCCTCCTGGACCCGTTTCTGAGCAGACCTGCCAGCTTTGAGAAATGTCCCTGCTTTAATGGATGTTTGCAGTTTCAGAATGTTATCTCCAAATTACAGTTTTTGAGAATTACAGAATATAATTATTTTTTAAAATTACAAATAAGCCTCCTTTCTTAAATATGAACCTTTGTCTGGGAGGCTCCTTTGGGGTCATCAGTCCTGGCTAATGGACACCCAATGTACACCTCCCCATTTTTGGTCTTAAGATTTACTGGGTCTTCCCAAGGACCATCCAAGAAACATTTGGAGGCATCCATCTCTCTGAGGACAGTAGAGGAAACCTTGAATTATTTTGCTTTTAATTTGGTTAATTGAGATTGAATACAGGCTCTCATCCTTCCTTCTTCCCCATATTCATCAAAGCCAGTCATTGCATTTACAGCTCTCCCATTTCCTTTCCTGCTACCTTTTAACTCAGCCAATTAAAACCAAAGACCTCTAGTTGGCACAGATCCGACCACTCAAAACAAATAAGGTTTGAAGCCTTGTCCTCCTGCCTGAAGAGCTATAAATTAAAAGAATTTAAACAAACAAACAACTTTGCAAAGTGTTGGCTTCAGGAAGAGCTTACTGCATGGCTCTGAATGTGACAGTGACGGCGCACAGGGAGCTCAGTGCAGAGGGCTGAGCAAAAGCAGCAGGTCCCCAAACTGGAATCAGCTGAATGAAGCTGAATTCTGCATTTCTGCAACCCCTTCCTGGCTTTTCCTGTCCCTTGGCTGCCAGGAAAGCAAGGCCAGCCCTGGGTGCAGCGTTTGACTGGGGCTGATAATGCGGGGTGAGCAATGCCCTGTGTCCATGTGGGGATTTCCCCCTCTGGGGCTCAGCCCTGCTTTCTCAATGGCAGAAGCTGAACCCCGTTGAATTTCCCCCTTTTCTCTGCTTGTGGCTATTTTTAAGCAAAGCTGCACCCACAGGCAGGCGTGTGGCAGCCCAGGTCTTGCTGCTGCGGTGTCCCAGTGCCCTGCTGTTGTCAGCAATGATCGGAATTTCTTACAACCGGCCAAGGAAGGAGTTCCATGAGCACATCAGGTGCAATTAGAGGGTGCAACAGGCTGAAAAACTGCACGGCTCGTCTGCAGCCAGGAGAACGCGTGTCTGCACTGGCTGGTGAAAGGAGGGAGAGCTCTGGGGCACACGATGTTCCCTGCCCTGCCTGGGTCCTGCAGAGGCACCAGCAGCTCTCCCCTGATCTCAGGGTAGGGGTCTGTAAATCCCGTGCTGAGCAACATCCCTTAATCCCTGCAAATAATATCGTGAAGAGACGGTTTTGCTTGGTTTCTGCTCCCTTTTGCCCGGCAGCGGGGCCGATGCGGCAGCAGGAGGAAAAGCAAAGACTGCAAGAACAGGGGGTGAGGCCAGAAATGAGGAAGGAAAACACAACTTGCTTAGAGGAGATGAAATAAAAAACCTCTTTTCCATGGCAGAAACACCCCGATCCATTACAGGGACAGATTCAGGAGCTCTTGGTATTCTCTCCCCGGCATCAGGAGCTGGGCGGGATGAAGGAGAGGGAGCGGTGATGTCCTGGTGATACAGGCACAGTTCACACTTCGCTTCTTGTTTGTTTATTCCTGTAACAGAAATACCTGCGAGGGGCGAGGGCGGCAATTGAAAACTGCAGGCACAAAGGACCGTGAACTCCAGCTGCCTCTCCAAATCCAAACATTTTTATCAGCCTGATAAAAATCAGACGTTTATCACCTTCCCCGCCACGAGCGTGACCCTTAGCAGCTTTTTTTTCAAGTCCTTCCAAAGAAAGCGCCATCAGCAGTGAAAACTACTCAGCATCCAGCTGGCAAGAGGAGGGATCAACCACTTTGTTTCCTTCCTGACATTTCTGAAAGCATCTAATTCCCCGAAAAATATTGCAGACAATTTTCTTGACTTCTTTAGTATCCCTCTAAAATTCAAAATGTAGCATTTTGTTTGTTTTGGTTTTGTTTTAGTTTATTTTTTGTTTGGGGTTTTTTTTTTGTGTTTTTCCCCTGGAAACCATATAAATGTCCCTTGGTCAGTCCAGAGGAATAAATTTTTCTGTTGCAAGAAAATGTCATTAACACACAAATAGGAATCTGGGCAGCTGCCGCCTGACTTTTGCAACCACCCTCCCGGGGTAGGGAGCACTTTGGAACGGCTTTAAACCGGATGAGAGTAGATTTAGATGGGATATTAGGGAGAAATTCTTTTGTGTGGGTGTGCTGAGGCCCTGGCACAGGGTGCCCACAGAAGCTGTGGCTGCTCCTGGATCCCTGGAAGTGTCCAAGGCCAGGTTGGAGAGGGCTTGGAGCACTCTGGGATAGTGGAAGATGTTGCCCATGGCAGGGTGGTGGGATTGGGTGATCTTGAAAATCCCTTTGAACCCAAAACACTCTGTGATTCTGAACTTTGTGCCCACATTCCAGGCTGATAATCCAAGGCCATGCTGGAAACTGCTGCAGATGATGCTTCCCTGACATGAATGGAGCCCATGTGTGGCTGCACCTACACAGTGATGCACTCACAGCTCCCAGCCACCCTCTCCAAATTCTAACTGTGCAAAGAATTCCTGGATGTGTGACTCGGACCCCACCAGGCATCTCCTCCCCTGCACCCCCGTGCCACGTCCAAAGGAGAGGATGCGTGTTGCACTGAATGCAGGCGAGAACGTGACTGGTCCTTCCCTTCCAAGTTTCCTTTAGAGGGAATCAAATAAATAAATTAAATACAAAGACATTAAAAGAGGAGGGTGAATCATGGCTTAGTCAGAGTTGGGGCTCGCCAGAGCAATCACTGCTGGTGCTGGCATTTTAATGCCAGGGGGAGGATGTCAGGGAAGGCTGGCTGGTGACCAGTAGGCTCTTCCAAAAGAGATGGAGAATGAAGTCTGGAGCTGTTATTTTGGGATGCATCCAGAGCCTAATACCACTGTTCAGGATGGGTTGCTAGGTGAGTTTGACGTTGGAGCAGCAGTGGAACAAAAGAGGGAATTGAGAGGTTTTAGTTTTGGTGTTTCGGAGAAGTTTGAAGACTGTAAACCCCATACCTATTCTCACAGAAATGTTTTTTTTTCCCCTCCTCTCCCAGACTCTCCCTTTTTGTACTTCCCACTACCACCTCTCTGGACCTGCTGCATTCATCCTTTGGATGCTCAAGGCCAGTTTTTTTTCCCATCTACCACTTTCATATTTCAAACCCTGGCATTACATTTATAGCTCTGTCCCTTCTCATTTATTACGTATTTTCCAGGTCCTGGTTGGGGCATTGTCCTGGTTTAGGGACAGGTATATATGGCACATCTCCAGCCTACGCTGGCTGTTGATACCTCCCTCCACCCTGTGTCACACAGTGGGGCTGTGGGTCAGCATCACTGGCTGTCCCATGTCACACTGTGCCTGTGTGGCTCCAGAGGAGCTGACACCTCTTCCTGACAACATTCAGGCTGCATCAGTGACTTGATTTCCCGAAAAATCGCTGAGCTAAGCACCCCTTTGGGCTCTTTGCACAGCAGCTGCGAGCAACATCTTATTTACCAGTTCAGGTGCTATTTTTAGGGCGCTGGGATTTTGCATAGCACGGTTTGGGAGGGGGAAAAATAATCCTCTGAGTGCACCTAGTGCAGTCCTGCTCCCTGCCCTCTCCCGGGGGTGCAAGTGTCTTATAAATAGTAGTTCTTCTTCCAGCTGACCTCCCTCGGAGCAGCTGGGTGCTGGTGCCTTTGAAATCCAGGCCACTTATTTAGGAGTTGAAGCTTTCCGCTCCAGTTATTTAGGAGATTCTAAGCCAAGAGTTACTAGGTTGATCTAATTTGAAGCGACTGTGATTTTAATTCAGGCAGGGTTTCGCTTTCGGGCTCCTTTTCATGTCGTGGGGGTGGTGATTTGTGAGGTGGAAAAGAGCCATGGAGAGGGGAGAGAGCTGCTGGAGGAAGGGGGATGATGCCCAAATTCCTTGTCCTGTAAAATCATGTGAATTTTTGTCCTCCATCTGACTCATGCTCTAGCTGGGAACCGACTTTCTGTTGCCCTACATGTGAAAAGGATTTGGGGATTTTATGTAGAGTGGTCCAGGGAGGGCTGTGCCTGACTCCCATCCTATCCTTGCCAACTGGAGCACTCACAGCTCTCTCCCATCTTTCTTCCCACATCCCAAATCTCTGGTTCTTTTCCAGATCCCTCATAGTAGCTTTTTTTAAAATTTATTTTTATTTTTTTTTCCTTTCTGCCTGTGAATATTTTTTCCCTGTGTAGGAGAGGGAAAGATTGTGCACTTTTTACTCCATCTTGGCTCCATGTAAGGAATTAGCCAGAAATATCTTCTTTCTAAATGCATTATAAAAATACAAGCCTTGGCTTCCAGAGGGGGAAAATGTCCTAAGTAAAAAAAGCGATTGAACATTTTAGGTATCTGAGATGCTCCTTATCAGGCTTTAAATTTTGAAGCAAAATTTGCTTTATTAAACACCATCAAAGCAGATGCTCCCACCTCTACAGCTCTTCCCACCCACTACACATTCCCACATTTCCCTGCTGTGGCAAATTCCCACCCAGAATCCTCCCAGTGAGACCCCTCCATGCCAGGTGGGATCATCCCCATCAGTGCTGGGGGACAAGGGGGTTTGATCAGTTGCATGTTTGGGATTTGGGTGTCATCACAGGAATTTTCAGGGTGGTCCCAACCCTTCCCCGTGCTGCAAAGAAAGGCAGTGTGGGTGTGTCAGCATTGCTGGGGTGCTGTTTGTGCCTGATTTAGGGTGGAAACGTAACTTGCAGGAACTTGGAGAGTGGATCAAGAAGTTTAACAAAATAATAATAATAATAATAATAATAATAATAATAATAATAATAATAATAATAATAATAATAATAATAATAATAATAATAATAAAAAATGACACAATTAAGAAAAATAATAGTAAAATGATAAAATAATATAGATAAAGTAATTATATGAAAACGTTAAATAATAAATAATTAAACGAGATTATTAAATTAAAATAATATTAAATTTTAAAAATATCTATTAAAAGTTAGCATTATGCGCCCGTTTGTGAGCAGAGGCTGCCCTCGGAGCATCCCCAGCGCTGCGGCCGCCCCCGAGCCGCTGTTGGCGGAGGGATGAGGGGGGGCCCCGCCGCCTCTCGGCCCCGCCCGGGCGCGGAGCGGGGCGGAGCGGCCGCGGGCAGAGGCGGAGCCGCCGCATCCCGGGCATCCCCTCCGGGGGAGGCGGCTCGGCACCGCATGTGCGACGTGAGCGCCGTGCAGGAGCGCCCGGCCGGCATCCCCCGGCCCCCCGGGACCCCTCGGCATCCCCCGGGACCCCCCGGCCCGAACCGCTGGCCGCGGAGTGAGGGGCGCAAGGGGCGCGCCGGCGGAGCCCCCCCCCCCATCCCACCACTGTGTACTTAGGATTCCTTTTTATTTTTTCTTTTTTTTTTCCCCTATATTTTTATTTTTAAAAATTGTATTTATTTTATTTATCGCTAGTTTATTTCTTTTTGTAATTGCATTTTTTTTATTTTGCTCAACTTTATTCCCAATTTTTTAGTTTATTTCCTTTTCCTCTTCTTATTTTCGCCTCTATTCCCTATTTTATTTTCTTAATTATTTTAGTTAATTTTGTTCTTTCTCTTTACATTTTTCACTGCGTTTTTCATTTTTAAAATAGTTTTTGAAAAAGCGATTTATTTTCGAGTTTTAATTTTCCTTTTTTAATAAAAAAAATCAACTTCCATCATTTCTGCATCATTTCCCCTCGTTGGTTGAAAAGACGTGAGAAATTAAACAGGGCATTTATTTAACTATAAATATTTTAGTTTGGGGGTCCCCAAAGCCGCGGTATTGGGGGGGGGGGGGTCGGGGCCGCGTCCCCCCCGCGGAACAAAGCGCGTCCTTTGTCCGCGCTGCAGTGGGGGGGGCGGGCGCCAGGGGGCAGCAGGGGCCGGGCCGATATCCCCCCTTCATCATCATCATCATCCTCCCCCCACCCTCCTCCTCCTCCTCCTCCTCCTCCTCCTCCGCCGCCGCAGCGCCCGTCCCCGCCCCGCCCCGGAGGCGGTCCCGGCCTGTCGGGATAGAAAAGGCGGCCCGGCGGCTGCCGGCACATCGTGAGCGGAGCCGGCCACAGCAGCAGCCCGGACTGTAGCACCACTCCTTTGCCGGCTGCCTCGCGTGGAGATTCTCTTGCCTTTCTTCTCCTATTATAATTTTTTTTCTTTTCCAATTTAAAAGGGGAGGTAATTTATTTTTTTTTAATACTATATTTTTTCATCCCGCTTTCCATCGCGGTTCGCGGCGGGGCTCGTCCTCGCTCCCTCCCAGCACGCAGCGGCTGCACTGGGGCCGTTCCTGCCCGGCTTTGTGCCCTGCAGACCCGGCCCTCCTTTTCCTCCTCCTCCCCCTGCTGCCGTAAAACCTTCACGAGGCTCGGAGCAGCATCCGAAAGCGCCGCAGCCGCTCGCCGAAAGCCACCGACTGCAACAAAAACCCTTTTTTTTTTTTTTTTTTTTTTGTCATATATTTCCCCCACCTCCTTCCCCCTCCCCCCTTTTTTTATTTCTCCTCCTCCTCCCTCCCGCAAACGCATCAAGGTGGACGCGGAGCGCAAAAAGACCTTTGTTTTAAAAATGCCCATGGAGCTGACGCAAAGCCGCATCCAGAAGATTTGGCTTCCCAATGACAACCGCCCGGCGCTGCCCCGCCGCTGTGAGTACGGGCACGGCAGCATCCCGGAGGGATGAGGATTGGGATGGAGGGATGGGAAGGGTGGGGAGCTCTCTCCCCTTTCTGTGCGCACCTCGGCGGGGCTCTTTGCAGCATCCCTGCAGCATCCCTTCCCCTCGGCGTGCCCAGCATCCCCGCGGTCCCGCATCCCGGCGCTGCCATCCCGTGACTCGCTCGGAAGGTGCAGCCGTCACATGGCCCCGCATGGCCGAGCGCAGGCTGCGGGGAGGTGCCCGCACACGCCTGGCCCCATTTCCACTCTCCGCTCCCAGCCCTGCCATTAAAAGGTTGTTCACCTCGCACCCGGGGCGCCAGCTCAGCTGGGATTTTCACGGTGTCAAGCGGCTCGACCGGGGATTTATTAATGACAGAATCATGAATGGCTTGGGTTGGAAGGCACCGTAAAGATAATCTCGTTCCACAACCCTCCTGCCATGTGACAGGACACCTTCCACTAGACCAGGTTGCTCCAAACCTAATTAGTCTAATTAGTGTGATTTTTTTTTTTTTTTTTTGGAGGTGGAGGGAGGATTCAGGCAGTGGATTTAGGGGGGAAAAAAAGAAAAACCCAACCACACACCAGCCGTGTGCACTTTACAACCCTGTGGGGATGAGATAGGAGGCAGGTGGAGGGGAAGGCAGAAATTAGTGCTGAAACTTCTGCAGTGGCTTCCCCTTGTCTCTGAAGCTCGGAATATAAAAATGTTTGGGTCATCCCAGTGTTACTATAAACCAAATCTTGAATCGTGATCCAATCCGAAATCTCAGGAAGCAGCTCCTTTAAGTCGCCCACCAGCTACGCTGACAGCCTGCTAGTTGTGCGACTGCTAACTCTAAATGAGCGTCGCAGGAATGTGCGGAGCCGGGATGGGGGGGGTGGCACTCGCCTGGCGAGGGATGGAAGTGGCTTGGGTGAATCAGTCTTTCCGATGCTTGCCTTCATCAGGCGTTTGAAGTCGCTTCCGATGTTTATTTACCTTGGCTGAACTTATTTTTTAAAAAAATATCTATCCTATGAACTTGCCAGATGCTGTTGCCCGTGGCTGTGGGTCAGGCACCCTGGAGCAGATGTTGGGATGCGCAGCCTGTGCCTGGCAAGGGCAGCTCTGCAGCGGGAGCTGCCGAGGAAATGGATTTCAGCAACAGCCTGCGCATCTGGGCAGCCAAGGGGCTTTGCTTAGAGTAGGGTAAAACGTCTGCCGGCTTAATGCTTTGCACGTGTACCTCTGTGGCTGGATTTTTCTCAAGGACTGGCACCTCTGAAAGAAATCCCTTGTGCATGTAGTGGTTTTTTGCCACTTCAGTCACCTGGTTTCTCAGAGAGAGCTCCCTATTGGTAGCGGAAAAAACCGAACATATTAAATATATTAAGGCACCGAAGGGCTTATTAATAACATAATGTGGCTTCTAATTATTTTTTCTTGGGGTGGGAACAAGCCGCGCTAGACGCTGTGCAATGTGAGAAGAGGGTTTTTAGGCTTTTTTTAGCTTACCCTTTTTTAACTCGAGGTACTTTAAGCGCGAGGTGCTATTAATTCCTCAGCAGCAACAAAGAGCGAGGGCTCCAAAGCTGTGTGGGAAGGGAGGAATAACGAGACCGCATCCAGCGCGATGCCTGGAGGGAGCGGGCGCATCCCTGGGAGCATCCCCTGGAAGGACGCTCGCTCGCTCCCCGGCCGTGCAATAACGAGTCCGATTGTGTGATCGCTCGTCCAGGGGAGGCTGCAGTGATTCCTTCAGCTGGCCTTTTGACGGCGATCCATTAAATTGCTGTCACTCCGCACGTCTCTCACGTAGGGGCTGGGAAAGCGGAGCCGTCGAAGGCGCTGGCTGGGCAGAGGCGGGCGAGGGGAGGGGGATGCTCCAGGAGGGAAGGAAGGAGCTGCCGCTGCCTCTCTCCATCCCTTCGCTGCTTTTGCCCGTCCCTCCGGTCGGTGGGAACACACGCCTGGGATGTGTGCCTGCGATGGGAGTGCATCCGTGAAGGTGTTGGAATTGCAGCGGGAAGAAGCTGGAAAAAGGGGGGAGTAGGACTAATGGGACGTGCGGTCCGAGCTTGTGGGAGGTTTTGGGGAATACTTATGAGGAAACTAAAAATGCCTGAAATGGAGAGGTGGCTGTTTTGTTCGACTTTTTATAGAAGCAAATCTCCTTCCGTTTCGTGCTGTTGGTTTATTTTTTGGGGTTTTTTTTTGTTTTTTTGTTTTTTCTTTGGTTCTTATTTTTTTACTTCTCTTCCTTTTTACCCACTGGTGAAGCTGACCTTGCAAATGGCAAAAGTGATGAGCTCCTTCTAAATATCCTGATTGTGCCTGAAAGTCATCCCTGCCCTTGACTTACCGGGCTAGATGTCGATAAGGAGTAATGAATATGTATTGAAATCCCTGATAGCTTCCCAGCAGTGCTGAAAAGAAATGATGAATGAGGCCTTTGTGAAAGACTGGGAGCAAAACACTGACTTCTGTTTCATCCCTGATGCAAAGTTTCCCGTAGACTTTTGGTTTGGGCTCAAATTCCTGATGAAAAGTTTCTCGCTTCTCGCTGATGCCATGGTGTTTTGGGAGGTGCTTCCCAGGTGCTGTTCCATTGTCCAAGGGCAGCAAAAATTGGGGGGAGATTCCTGAATTAGGTGTGTCTAACCCTTGCAGCACCCTTGGGGAGGTGGCACCTGTGTGGCCACACACTGCCAGCCCTGGGGCTGTCACAGCTGTCTGGAGCCACAGGGACATGAACACTACCCAGCATTGTCCTTTCACTCTTGGAGTGCTATTTAATGGTCCCAAATCCTCTTGGCTTTACTCTTTGACAGCCTTTGTCCACTGGCAGGTAGGGAAAGGAAGAGTTTCCTTATTCAGGTATAATTCCTTCCTCTTCCCTTTGTCTAATAAGTGTGTGGGTTTTGTGTAAAACAGACTTGCACCCATAGCTTGGATGAGGATGCGAGATTGTTAGAGGGGGGAAAAAGTATTTTTCTGGGTATGTTGCACAGCTCCTTTGTGCCCCAGCACAGAAAATTGGCACTTGCTGCCAAATCTTTGGGAGCTGCCCTGGGGTTTTGAAATGCTGCACTGAGGGGGAAACAGGTTTCACAATGGGAGTGAGTGTGAGGGCAGCTCCAAACTGGGCAATGTGGAAATATATGAAACAAAAAATGAGAAAATGTATTTTAGGTAGTTTCTAATCTCTTGCCTGCTGAGTTTGCTCTGGTGAGAGACTTAGGAGGATGATGGGTGTCTCTCCTCTGCCATCTGGGAGCAAGTGCCATAACTCTTCCTTGTGGCCTTAATTTGGTTTCTCCAGCTGCTGGATTTATTCCCTTTCTTAGAAGGGGAAGGTAATCCCATGTACTTTGCATGTTCTGTGGGTACCCCTTGGTTTGCCCTTTCCAGAGCCACACTGACAAAAAACTACCCCAGCCCTGTCTCCATCCTCTGGTCCTATCTTCAGGCAGCTGTGGCAGGCAGAGCTCTCCACCCAGGCCATAATTAAGCTGGGTTTTATGGCTCTGCCACCAGCCACTCACTCCTTACATTCCTTTCCTATGAGGTCTCTGGGCTCACAGGGTGAATGGAAGGGTGGGTGAGAAATCCCCTGCAGGGTCCCATCTGTCCTGCAAATGCTGCCTCTGGATTTCCTTTCCAGCTGTTTGATATGGGCCCTCTCCACCACAAAAAAAAAAATCAAAAAAAAATCAAAAAAATCCCAACAACCCATCTTGGGTTTATGAGGAAAAAAGTGATAAATCACTTGGATATCTGCTTCTAAATGCTGGTACTTCCAGTTAGCTGGTTGTGTCTCATCTAAAAATCTAGTCAAGTAATTTGGGGGATGCTTTCTGTGGGTGAAGATCTTGGACCAGGCCTGTTTTTTCAGCACAGACAGTGCTGCAGAGTCTTAAAGTCCTTGGCTATCCTTAATCTTTTCATGGAATTGGCCAAGCCATTGGGATGTGAAGTGTGCTTCCCTTGATTTTTTTTAATTTTTGGTTGCAGATAAGGAAACCAAGGCTCCGGCTTTTCTGGGAGACTAGGCCAGCTCCTGGGCCCTTGACTACTTTGCGCCTATCAGGATGTTCTTGCTGTGGCTTTCAGGTTTCCTTGAGATGCTGAAGGACTTGGAAAGAGTCAGGATAAAAACAAGTGATTTGTAGGGTTGATGCAAGAAGAGCTGGAGAATTAACAGCTCCTGTTCTTTTTCCTTGCAGCCTGTGGGCCTCAGCTTGCCAATTCCCCCACTGTGATTGTCATGGTTGGCCTCCCAGCCCGTGGCAAGACCTACATCTCCAAGAAGCTGACTCGCTACCTCAACTGGATTGGTGTCCCCACAAAAGGTAAGGCTTGCTCTGGCTTCCAGGGCAAAGCAGGGGGTCTGGTCCCCAGGAATTCCTCTAGATCAGTGGTTTGGGAGATGGGAGGTAGTGGGGGATGTTTCCAAGATCCCACAGGCCCAATATCTGTTTTCACATCCTGCTGCAGCTCAGCTTCTCCTTCACTTTGAAGTCCAAGGGATGCCCTGAGCCTTTTGCTCTGAGGATGTAATTTCTTGGCCTGAGCTTGCTTTAACTGCAGAAGCTGCACAACCGAGTCATGTCCGTCATTTTGATGGTTTGTTTTGTTTTGTTTTTCCACCCAGTTTTCAATGTTGGGGAGTATCGCCGCGAGGCCGTGAAGCATTACAGCTCCTATGACTTCTTCCGCCCTGACAACGAGGAAGCCATGAAAGTCAGGAGGTGAGTGTGGGCACCCTGTCCCTGACCCCACATGGTGGTGAAGCTGTGGTTGGGAGCACAGTTACCCAGTTTGGGGGTGATGAACAGAGAAGTTGGGCTCTGAGTTTGCCCTGGATTTGAATTTCCCCTGCCTGCCCAAGGAGGGTTCTGAGAGCTCAAAACTGAATCTGTACAGGATGGGTAACTTCAGGGTGACCACAGCCAGAAGACATCAGAGCCACATGTCTGTCCCCTCTTTTGCAGGCAATGTGCCATGGCTGCCCTGAGGGATGTGAAGCTGTACCTGACGGAGGAGGCTGGACAGATTGCGGTGAGCTCCCAGATGTGCTCTGGGGTTTGGCAGCTGTGCTGCCCAAGAGTTCCTTTGCAGACCCTTTTCTGAGGAGGGGCTCACTGGGAAGCCACGCCCTTGTGGTGCTAATTGAGATCTTTTGCTTTTAAAGGTTTTTGATGCCACCAATACCACGAGGGAGAGGAGAGGGATGATCCTAAACTTTGCCAAAGAGAACGGATTCAAGGTTGGTGCTATGGGGCTGATGCCTGCATTGTGAAGTCTACTGTGGTGTAGAGCTGGTGTATCTTCTTTTACTTGTGTTATTCTCATGCTGATCCTGTGGGAGGGGGTTTTCAGTGCTGGGTTTGATTAAAAATATTAAACTCTTTCCTTCATTCCGTGTTCTGAGCCATGGGGAAGGAAAGGATGGGAGTGGAGCAGAGGGAGAGCTCTCTGGTCAAGCAGGGAGGAGGCTGGGTTGAGCAAGGAGCTGGCTGGATGTTACAAACCTTGTTGGTGTCTTTCAGCTGAGCTTTGCTTTGCTTCACAGGTGTTCTTCATTGAATCTGTCTGCAATGATCCCAACGTAGTTGCCACCAACGTTATGGTAAGTGTGGAACTTGGTGGAATTGTCCTGCTTCTACGTTCCTTCCATAGAGAGGTAGCAATGGCATCACCTTCACAAGCTCTGGTCTTCATGGTGGACTTGAACCCCCCTGGTATCTGCTGGAGGGACAGCACAGCAGTCTAGGAGGTTCCTGGAATGTGTTGATGACTTCCTTCTCTCTCCTTCTTTGCTCTATGTTGCACCTTATCACCAACAAGGAGGGGTTAGTGAGGAATGTGAAGCTCCAGGGCAGCCTGGGCTGCAGAGGCTGTGAAGTGAGATGTCAGGAGAGCAGATTTTGGCCTGGAGTACTGTGGGATAAAAAGCCCAAGAGGGAAGAGGGGCCTAAGAAAACTAGTTAATGCTCAAGGATCATCTTCTCCAAATTCAGCTGTGATGCATTCCCAGCAAAGGAGCAGCCATCAAAAATGCCAGGATGAACAAGGAGCTCCTGGACAAACTCAAACACAAAAAGGAAGCCTACAGAGAGAGGATGGAAGCAAGGACAGGCAGCCTGGGAGGAATACAGAGATTGTCTGAGCAGCAGGGATTGGGTTAGGAAAGACAAAGCCAAAACCCTGGCAGAACTGAGGGACTACAGGCTCAGCCTCACATCAGTGTTTGGGAAGATCATGGAGCAGACCATCCTGGAAACTCTGCTGAGACACATGAAAAATTAAAAGGTGATTGGTGAGAGCCAACATGGCTTCACTGGAGAAAAATGGTGCTGCCAGCCAGGGGCTGGGGCTGAAGAGTGACTTTTTCTCCTGCTGGGAGCTGCTGTCCCAATGACCAGCTTCATGGGAGGTTGCACACAGCCTTTTCTACAACAAAATGCACAGTTTGCTCCTTTTTATTTTTTTTCACAAGCTGGATTTTTTTTTTTTGAGGATTTTAATCCCTTTATTTGGAAACTATTGCTTGAAGGGCGAGAAAATGAGCTCCTAGCTGAGCGTGGGATTTTGCTCCATGGGGAACTGCAGATGAATGGTGCTCTTAGTGCTGAGATCAGTGTGGAAAATACACCCCAGGCCTGGGATGCTGCCACATGTCTCAATCCATTATGTTATCCTGTTGGTTTCAGGATGGCTTGTAAAGCTACCAATGTGTAATGCTGCTGTTCAAGCCCAAATCTTCAGGAAAAACAGCCTGTTAGATTAGTTCAGGCAGGACTTAGTCCGTGATGGTTGTGGATATTCACATATTCTGTTTCTAATGTCTTTCAGCCTAACAGCTTGCGGCAAATAATGCACAGGAAGGGGTTGAATGTTGCCATCTTACTGTTGTCCTGCTGCTGAGCTGGGATAAGCATCTTGTCTAAGCTCATGCACTTCCCTTTCTCAGCTTGAATTTGAAGCTGATGGGGTTTGTTTAGCCATTAGGAAGCTGTTTTCCTGCTGTTGGGTGCTGAAGTGCTACCCCAACTCTTGGGAGAATGGGAGTGGGCTGATGAGTGTCTCTACTAATCATGCAACGGTTGATATCAAATTATGCTTGGTTCTGGGTCTAGTTTGCTTCTTTTCTGCCCTGTGATGAGTGATGACTGTAAAGTAGTCATCACTTGGTTTCAGCTAATCACTGCATCTTGGCAGGTCTTTGAAATTCCAGATTAGCATTGTCTGGCTTGGAAAGCTTCCTAACCTCTCCTTGTGGCATGCTTTTTTTTCTGTTGCAGGAAGTCAAATTGTCCAGCCCAGATTACCGGGACTGTAATTCCACCGATGCCATGGAGGATTTCATGAAGAGGATCAATTGTTACCAAGCCAGCTACCAGCCCCTTGACCCTGATGACTATGACAGGTAAGAGACCTTGGCTTCTGAGCTGCCTTGAGCACCTGCCCTCTCCCAGGAGAGGAGCAGTGAATGGTGGAGCTGTATTTCACTTTGTCTTCAAATACTTGACTGTGCTAGAATGGTTTATGGCCAGGCCTCACCTCAAATTCAGGCCTTTTATAGGAAAATGCTGGTTTCCCCAGGCCCTGTGCCAGAGAAATGGGCACTGATGCCTTCCCAGGCTCTTCTGGGCTCAGATGAGCTGTTTTCAACCTTGTTCTGCTGGCCTAAATACAAAGGCTTTGGGAAAGCACTTGAGTTTGAGTGGTTGAGGTGCTTTTTTCATTGTCCCAGTTAAAGGAAGGGACTGCTTGGCTCAAACCACAGGATTGAGCAAGCCCTGTGGCTTCTACCTGGTTGTTGTGTGTCTTGGAAGAGTTTTGCTGTCCTGCCTGACTCTGCAGGCACCTCCCAGCCTCTCCACTGCTCACAAACACGTCTGTGTGCCCTGCACAGATTATCCCAGTCCTGCTGATCCCTGTCCTGGGGAGGAGCATGTTCCCTGTTAGTCCTGTTTAATCCTCTTTACTGCTGCAAGAGGAGAGGTGGTGATTACACTGCTGCTATTCAGCCCTCCATGAACCCCCATTACCTGTTGGCTCCCTGCTGAAAATAGCCTGCAGGAAATCCTTTTGAGCCGGTGATTGCACGGACAGAGATAACTCACAGGGCTGCTTTTGAGAATGACGTCTGTCTGTCCCCAGGGAACTTTCTCTCATCAAAGTCATCGATGTTGGCCGGCGGTTCCTGGTCAACAGGGTTCAGGATCACATCCAGAGCAGGATTGTTTATTACCTGATGAACATCCACGTCCAGCCCCGCACCATTTACCTCTGTCGGCACGGCGAGAGCGAGTTCAACCTCAAGGGGAGGATTGGAGGAGACTCTGGCCTCTCCAACAGGGGCAAGAAGGTGAGGAAGAAGGAAAATACTCCCCTGTGGCTTCCAGGAGTGATCTGGCTGTAGTAGATGCTGTGCCTTGGGTTAAGTGGCTGTTTGATGACAGCTGGGCTGCTGAGGGTCCATCTGTAGCTCTTGGGCACCAATGAATGTGTTACTGCCCTTCCCCTCAGAGCAGAAGGCTGATCTTTCTGGCCTACTGGGAGAAGGCCCATTGGAAAGCTATGGACCAGGAATCAACCTCTTTTTTCTTATGTCCCACAGTTTGCAGTGGCGCTGAACAAATTTGTGGAAGAGCAGAACCTGAAGGACCTCAAAATTTGGACCAGCCAGCTAAAGAGGACAATCCAAACAGCAGAAGCTCTCCAGCTGCCCTATGAGCAGTGGAAGGCACTCAATGAAATCGATGCTGTGAGTGTCTGTGCAGCCAGAATAGCTGGATGAGGCTGGTTGTTGCTTAACAAGAGAAAGTGAGGTTTTGTCTGGTGGCTGTGCTGATGCTGTTGGACTTGAGCATGTCCAGTAACCTCATGGTTGTCTTGCCCTGGCAGGGTGTGTGTGAAGAAATGACCTATGAAGAAATCAGGGAGCAACATCCAGAGGAATTTGCTCTGCGTGATCAGGATAAATATTACTACCGTTATCCTTCTGGGGAGGTAGGTCTGCAGGGACACCTTCAGAGACAGGACTTTTACTTTAAATATGGCCTTTGTTTCCTCATTCTGTCCTCTACTCTTGAGCAGAGAAGCAGTGAGAGCTCCAGGAAACTAGAGTTAAGAGATCAGGGCACATGTTTACCTCTACTTGAGCTCTTGTGAAATTTTGGCATATGAAGATCTCACTAAGAAATGTCACTTAACAAACAGTCCCACTGACTTTATAGAAAATTAGTAGGGAAAGGTCTCTGGAGGTTTCTAGTCCAACCTCCATCATTATACCTGCTCACAGTTTTGTGCTGCCCCAATTTTCTTTCATTTCTAAAAATGTTCACCTTGTTCTCAGTATCATTCCCTAAGGGTTGATGGGAATATCTCTGTTCCTGGCAGTCTGCTTTTCGGGTGTGACACAATGAGGTGCGAATTGACATCAGTTCTGGGTGATACTTTAGGCTGTGAATTGAGCTAATTATCCCCAAATTGAAAGTCATGCCTATAGACAGTTCAGAAAAATCTGTTGTTGACATATGACCCTGTATCTAAGAGACGAATATGTGGCAATACCAGACACAAACTCTGGGTGTCTGGGCTCCTTCTGGCTGCCTGTCATGGCTTTTGGAGGCCCTTCAAAACCCTGGGGTTTCTCAGGTTGCTCCAGACTTCTCAGAACTTTGAAATCCTCTACAAAACCAAATATCAAGATGATGGAGAGGCTCTATCTTCAAGGCCCCTGTTGTTTACCTTAATTAATTCTCCAGGACTGAGCTGTGATTCACTGAGATGTGAATGGCTCCTTCTCTGACAGAAGATGTTTCGGAGTAGCCTGAGGATGAGAATCAATTTGTTTTTAGCAGTTTGTTGGTTTACTCAGAGGCATGAAATCAGGAGGTGTACCAAGACAGGAGCTGTTGTTTCTTTGGGGATGCTCGTTGCATTGATTCCATGCCTCATCTCCCTTCCTTTCTGTCCCAGTCCTACCAAGACCTGGTGCAGCGCCTGGAACCAGTCATCATGGAGCTGGAGAGGCAAGAAAACGTCCTTGTCATCTGCCACCAGGCTGTCATGCGCTGTCTCCTGGCGTACTTCCTGGACAAGAGTGCAGGTGAGCTCCCTGTCTCTGGGGAGAGGATTGGCCCTGCTGGAGGAGGGATGCTGGATACAGCTCTGGGGAGATTGTGTTCACATCCTGGAGCATGCATCTCTTTGGTGTGGGATGAGGGTGTCTGATCCTGCCTTTGGGGAGGAGGTGAGATAATCCTCCTGCTTTGCTGTCTCTGCAGATGAAATGCCCTACCTGAAGTGTCCCCTGCACACAGTGTTGAAGCTGACTCCTGTAGCCTATGGTGAGTGAGACCTGCCTAAACATGCCAGGGGGGTTGATTTGTACCTCATCCTGAATCCAGGCTGGCTGGGAGAAAAGCAGGGATCCATGGTGGGGCACTTGGTAACATCCTGTGCCTGCTGGGCTTGCTGATCTGTCTCCTTGTGCTCCTTCTGCAGGCTGCCGTGTGGAATCCATCTCACTGAACATTGAAGCAGTCAACACCCACAGAGATCGGCCAGAGGTGAGTGTTGCTTTTCCCTGGAGCTGTTCTTGGGTGTCCCCCTCCTGTCCCTTGTGGTCAGCTGGCAGTGGGAACTGCCAAATCATGCCTGGGGTGGGCATGGGGAGATTGCTCAGCTGGGTGCTTGGAAGTGCTGCTGGAAGACTGGGAGCATCAGATATGTTATTGCTCTGCAAAGCTGTGGCCAGTTGAGGGTTTTCCATGGGAAAAGGACTGTTGTTGCATGTTCCTGCTTCCCAGTGTGTTTGCCCAGGGAAAACTCCTCCCTGGTCTCTGACTTTCACCTGCACAGTCATGCACTCGCCTGAGCAGGGAATGGAGCTGAGAATGGAGAAGATGACTTCCTCCAAGTCTCCCAGTTGGCTGGCAGAGCCTGGGCTCAATGCTTGCCCTACCTCTGCCTCTGAGGGTCTTTTTCCTGGTATGCCCGTGGCTCTCTGTCATTCTACAGTGTGGGAAGTAGCAGTGCTGGTCTGGGGATGCTCTGTGGAGGAGACCCCCCCTGTAGAGAAAAATTCCTGTAAGGTTGGGTCTGTCTGCCAAGTGCTCCACTGGAGCTCAGAGGCCAGAACAGGAAGATGCCAACTTGGTGTCAGGGCTGGGCAGCCACCCAGAGTGGGCCACAGGGACCCTGGCAGCACCCATGTCCCAAGATGCTGGGACATTTCTAACCTGTGCTTAGTGCTGGTGGAGCCCAAAGTGATGCTGAGCAGTTTGGGCTGTCCCCCTTTGGCCCACATCTCCTTGCCTTTGCTTCCCCTGCAGCTGTAGGGGGAAGCCAGTCCTTCCCCCTGCTTGGAGCCATTGATGCCCTGCTTTGCCCTCTCTGGGGATGGCAGCAAGGCCTCGGGTAGGATGGGGTGAGACAGGTGCCAAGTGCTTGGGTGCCCCATGCTCAGCTTTGCCTCCATCCCTCCTCGCTTGAGTTGGAGCTTGGTGCGGTGCCGACCCTCGCTGGCTGCTCTGCTCCCATTTCCCAAATCTTCCTGGTCAGCCTGGGCTGGCTCATCTTCCCTCTTCTTGCTTTCACTCCTCTCTCTGGGTGGAGGGACTGGCTTTGAGGAGGAGACCGATGGGCACCTCTGTCGTGCAGAGCCATGGCTTGATTGCTGCTGGGTGTGTTTAGCTACATGTGGTTACTCTCTTTTGTCAGCTGAGACTCAGATGAGGAGAAAGTCTGTCTCATGTCTGAGTGCAGAGCCATTTTTTTTTTTCTCCCCTTCTGCTCTCTTAAACATTTTGTATCAGGGTTTTTTGTGTCCAGAGCCTTCCAGTGCATTCTTTGCTTATTGACAGTGACTATGGGGAAAAGCAGAGGCCACTTAAAAATCAAAAAAAGAGAAAACCAAAGCAACTTGCTTCTTTTTTTTTTTTCCTTTATAACTGTCGCCTTCTTCCCTTTTCTTTATTTTGCTTTATTTTTTTATATTTACTTTTATTTTCTTTGTCTCACTTTAATTTAGGAAGCAAAGAAGGGACCTAACCCGCTCATGAGACGTAATAGCGTTACCCCTCTAGCAAGCCCAGAGCCCACCAAAAAACCTCGCATCAACAGCTTTGAGGAGCATGTGGCTGTTTCTTCTGCCCTGCCAGGCTGTGTTCCTCAGGAAGTGCCCACGCAGATGCCGGGACAAGTTAGTTGAACTCTTACTTTTTTTTTTTTTCCCCCCTCTATTTTTTTCCCTTTTTTTTTCTTTTTATTTTTTTGGTTGTTGTTCTTGTTGTTTTATTGTTTGTTGTCCTCCTGTCACTCCTGAAGCTGAGGAACTGCTTGCACTTGTCGTAACCTGTGCTGCTGTCTGAGATGCATCTTCCTCCCACGACTGCTGTCCCTCCCCGCCTTGGGTCACTGTTGATCCTCTCTTGGGTTTTTGAGAGCATCATGAACTTCCACCAAGCTCTAGGCTGCATTAATTTAGTGCCTTCACTATCCAGAATCAACCTCTCCTGAGGGGTCTCCTCCCTGGAGTGAGCAGGAACAAAGAGCTCGTGCCTTTCCTCTAGGCACGCTTGGCTCCAGTGTAGGGCTGGGCATGGCAATAAATCAAATGCTCTTGTGCATTTTTTTCATTTGCTCCTTAAGGAGGAGCTGCCAAGACTCATCTTTGGCTGGAAGGGTCTCCTTCATCCTGGAGGTGTAGACAAATTGGATCACAATTGAATAGAGGGCTCTGGGTGTGGTGAGCCTGGGTGAAACCCTGTGGGTAGCTGCCATGGTGCTCATGTGTCCTCTCCTCTTTCACCCACCCAAGAAGGGACATAGGAAGAGAGGCCTTGCTTGCTGCTCACTTCTCCAGGCACAAACCCCTCTCCTAAGCTCACTAAGGAATCCTATATAATCTATAGGAGCCTTTGCCATGCTGCCCTTCCCACCAGCTGCCTGTTGGATCTCACTGTCATGCCCAGCCCCTCTCTCTGTTGTCTATGTTGGTGTGATGTCCTTTCTCCCCTCCTCACCCAGATCCTGGCCAGGTTAGGAATGGCTCTGTGCTCCCCCATTGCTCTGCTTGGTTGCTGCTTTGCATGAGCCTCCCAGGGCAGCTGGGTCTGTCTCAGCTCCCAGGGCTCTGCTTGGGCTGGTTGATCCTCACAAGGAAACCTTTTGCCAACTCTGGCTGCCCAGTGCCCCTCGCTGCTGCCCACTGTCCTCTGCCTGGTGTGGTGCAGGGTTACTGACACCTCTCTCTGTTCTCTCTGTCTCTCTGCAGCCTTTACTAGGGAAGGCATGCCTGTAAGTACCTTCTTGCGTCTTATTCCCCCTTCCAACCTCTTTTTCCATGTCTGTTGCCATCCTGCTGGGTTGTTTTGTTGTTGCAAAATCCAGACGGGGTGTGGATTTCTTGGGAGTTAGTATTTTGCTGTTTATGGAGGGAGTGGGATTTGTTTTAGGAAAAGTAAAGAGGAGACTGTGGGTGCTGGTTTGTATCCTAGCTTGATGAAATGGTCCCAATTGTGTTGTGAAATTAAGCAAATTATCACTTTCACTCTGATGATGATGCCTATGGGTGATGCTGTTGGGTTCTCCTGGAGTTGTGTCCTCTGTGATAGCATGTTGTACTGTGAGAGACCTGGGTGCTCTGTCCTTCCTGAGGGCTCTGACTTCTGCCTGTGAGTGTTGGCACCAGAGAGGTATCTGAGAAGCTTCTGACCTTCTCAGGAATGTGTTTCCTGGAGCTGGATGGGACCAGCCAACTGCAGTTCTGCAAACCTGGGTTTTGGAAACACCCAGTCTAGATGTTGTAGGCAGAGTGAATGGAAATTGTCCTTCTCTACCTCTGTTACGAAAGCAGAACACGTTGAGCATTCAATGCACTAATTATGAATAATCAAGGCTCTGGCAGTTTGGCTTAGTGCTGTTGTATCCCCGAGGAACAGGATAGCTCCTGGATAAATTTGAAGCCTTTGGACTTAATTAATGCTACATTGAGTTGAGAGCAGCAGTTATGTGTTCAGGTGTCTTCTCAAAGGCTTGGAAGACTTTGCGGCTAAGTTGATGCTGGCTGGTGTCCAGGGGGCCTTTTTGCCCTCTGAGGGTCAGTTCAAATCAGCCTGTGAGCATCCCTGGCTTGGGTTGTTTTGTGGGCTGAAGATAGAGGGATCTGCTCTAACATGACCAGACCAGAGCTCAGCCCTGCTTCCCTGCAGCAGCTGTTGAAGCTCATATTTCTTCCCCTTTTAGAGTAAACATTTTTGAGAAAAAGGAAGTTAGGACTGCTGCACTTGGCTTTGCTGGTGGATGGGTTGGGTGAGATCACCGTGCTCCTGCACGAGTGTAGAGGTTGAGTCCCTCAGCATGGCCTGCATGCCTGTGACCCTTCTCCTGCTGCTCATGGCCACTGAAGCCCCTGATGGAACCTGATCCTCTTGGGTTGCACTTGAAAGTATTTTCATTTTTGTCCATCCTTCCCTCCACCGTTTTCACATCTGTATTGTAACAAAGGGCGGTGCATGCCTTGGTGCTGGCTGGGACACTGAAAACACACTCTGCTGATGAGTTTGGGAGATGGATGTGTCAGATTTTGCTGGAGCAGGCAGTGATGGTTACCCACACCAGGTATAGGCTGGCAGCAGCAAGTTGAAAATCTCCACCTGCTGGGAGCCTGTCTCCACCTCCTAGCGTGGGACTTAAAGGCTGCTTTTGTGGGACCTACAAGGACCTGCCAAACCCAAGGCCTGGTGACATTCACACTGCTGTTAGCTCTGGGAGGCTGCTGTCTTGTGCACTGGTTTAGTCCTTCACTGTCACCACCTGTATGGGGAGGTGGAAGGTACCTCCTTCACAACCTGCATCCTGGACCTGGGTTGGTAGTGGGGGCTTCACTGCATCAGCCCTCACACTGGGGGTCTTGATCCCCATCCAGGAGGACCAGGAGAGGCTGGGGATGTGGCTGAGTACCTCTGAGTCCTCCTGGCTGTGGGATTGAGCTGGCTGGGGGTTGTGGGACTAGCTGGCGTGATGATTTCTTTTCTTTTTGCTTGGTTGTGATCCAAAGTGCACCTTTGAACAGTCACCTGATCCCCTCCCTTCTTCTCCCCTTCACTTTTCATGCTTAAAAAGAAGACCCGTTTGTCACTTTCTCAAAGTTTTCTCTTTGCTAATATTTCCAAGGTAAATGGCTGTGGTGCATGCGGCTTTTCCTAACCTTCCTCCTGTCTCCTTAGATAACAGAGAGAACAGCTCAGCCCACTCTGCCTCTTAGCCTGGTCAGGATTCCTGGTGCTTGTAAGAGGCAGCTTAGGTAGTAAAAGCATTAAAAAAAAAACCTCAAAAAAAAAAAGAACCCTTCCTAGCTGTTTCCTAGTCCTTTTTTTTCCCTACCTTGTTTCATGTAGTTCTGTGAGTTGGGAAATGTCCTTGTCGTTCCCTGGGCTTCTCCTGGAGAAGATGTTCTCCTCGGGGCTGGTCCTGCTTCTGTTTAGCTGATCGTCTCTGGTTTTGTAGTCCTCACCATGTGCTGGTGGGTACCTGTTGTTGTCACTCTGTACCAGGGCTGTGTCTGGAGTGTCTCTTGGGCCCATGAAAACTCATGGGGTGTCACCAGGGGAGTTGTGCTGCTGCTCTGCCACTGGTGGTCCTTGGCATGGCCATTGGGAGCTGCCTGTTCTTGGCATTGCTAAGGATGGACAAACAATGGCCTCATCCTTGGCAGATGTGGGGGGACACTGCCCACCCTTGAAGGGAGCAAGAGAGAGATGTTGAATTTGGCTGCTTGAATGAGCACTGTGGTCCCCTGTCACCTTGCCTTGTGTGGACCAAAGAGCAGCTTCAGAAGGACAGACAGGGTGGGGTGGGAGGGTTGCCTTGGGTTTAGCTCAGTTTTAAGGGATATCTCAATTCTAACTCTGTAATTAAAGCCAGGCAATGCTTGAGGAGGGGGTGGGCAGTGAGTCAGCCAGCTGCCTCTCTCCTCGGGTGGGCAGTGTCCTCTCCTCTATGGTGGGTGCTTCGTAGTGACCCGTGCGTGGCTTTGTTCCCCCTTGTCCCCTCGTTCATGTGTTCTTAGAAGGCGCTGCTGGGCTGGAGCCTGACCCCAGCACAGCCCCCAACGCCTCTCCTTCCCCTCTCGTTCCAGAACATGAGCAACTCCCAGAAGCTGTCGTGACTCCGTGGGCACCTTCACGAGGCCGCTGGCGCTGCCGGTGCCGCCAGCTTCTCATCCCATCGCCATTCCCGAAGCTTGCTTACAAACCGGTCCCCTCCGGCCGCGGTGAGGCTCCGCTCACGCTGCCCGTTCATCTGCAAAATCCCGCGCTGCTGAGGGGGGAGGGATGCAGGAGAGCGGCGGAGGAGCCCAGCTCCCTCACGGGGTCACCACCAGCTCTTCAGGCTGCAGCGTTTGCTCTCCTCTCCAGCATCCTGTAGCGAGCTGTAAAGTGCTTCTGTAGTGCACAGGAGTTTAATTTTCCTCCCTTTCCAGTGGTTTGGATCTTCTGTATAGATGATTGGTACCCATCCATCTCTGGGTGGGGTGTGTATATATGTGGATGGTGTGGGGTTAGCAGAGAAATAGGGGGAAGGGGGGGTGGGTAAAGGGGTTTTGCATTTTTTTTATTATTATTATTAATGTTAATTACTTTTGAATAAGCCCCTAACATGCTGTGCTGCAGTCCCTCACCCACACTACAACTGGTCACACATGCCAGCCTGGGTCATGGAGATCTGTGAGCACCAGGAAAGCAGCTGTGTGAACTCCTTCACTGCAAGAACTGCTGGGTTTAATAAAAAAAAAATAACCCATTCTTTCACTTTTTTTTTAAATCAACGTACTTTAAAGGGGTTTGCAGAGAATGTAGATCTGCTGCTAAAACTGGTTGAAAGCTGCCTGCAGTGCATGAGGAACCATGCCAGCAGGGGCTCGGGTGATGCTTTCATGTTGGGGAGCAGCCAGGGATGGTCTGAGTTCAGGCAGGGGCTGAATTTTGGGGAGGCTGAGCACTGTTTGGGGTCCTGTGCTGGTACTTCATCTCCCCTTTCTTCTTTTTTAGATGGAAGTGGAGGTATTGGGAAGGGTTTGAATCCCTAGGCTTAGATGCAGTTTGTAGACACACAGGTCTTATGGAGGTGGCCAGATGCCTGGCTGGGTTGCAGAAGTCCCTGTGTGACTACAAAAAAGCCACCAGAAGGGACAGCTTTGTCTGTATTTTTTTTTAATTTTATATATACATGCACACGTGTGTGTGTGTATATGTGTATACTTAGAAACTGCTTGGTTTTCGCACTTTATTTGTGGCAGAAGCATAACTACTTTATTTTTTTCTGAGTTCTGCCCCTTAACAGGGGACGCCTGAATACAGGCAACATTTTCTGTTTGTTTTTAATTGTATTTTGCATGCTGGAAAGCTGGGACTACAAAATAATAGTTGTTACAGTGTTTGAGGTGGGGGGAACAGGGTGAGGTCCTGACTGACTCCATCAGCCAACTCCCAGTGGTTTGATCCATAAGATCCCTTGTTGACAGCCTGACCTGGGCTGGGAGATAGCAGTTTTAAGTGGCATTTAACCACTATTGCTTTCTGCAAGAGTCTGTGGATTTTGGATTATTTTTTTATTATTATTTTTAATTTTTTTTAGGGTTCTGGGTTTGGTTTTGGGTCTTTTCCCCCACCTATGTGCAGCACTGTCTCCATGCCCATCATGTTTGTTTTTTTTTGCTGGAGGCAGGAGGTGAAGGCAGCCCCTGCTCCTGCAGCACTAGGCTGGGGAGCTGGAGGTGAGCAACCCTTTGGATTCACCCTTCCCATGGCTTTCCCCAGTGCCCTCTGTGGGGAACACCGTCCCCAGCCATGGGGGTGGAGAGGTTTGGTGGAGAAATTGTTTTTTTTTGTGAGTTGTGTGTATGTTTTGGGGGTGGGTTTGGTCTGTTTTTCCTTTGGGAAAAGGCGAACCACAGTGCCTCACGCTTCAGCCTCGTGCTCGGAGCGGCACCGATGGCGGGAGGGGGCCAGGACCGTGTTCAGCCCATGTCCCACGGGGCTGGAAGTCCTGGCAGTGCCCTGCCTGTGTGAGCTTGTGCATATGTGTATCATATTCCTGTATAGATAAAACAAAAGAACACTTCCCCTGCTTTATTTCTGTTTTAATAGCCTCATTAAAAATGAACTTCTCCCTTTGTGCCCGGGGTGGCATCTGCGCTTTTGGTTTCTCTGCCTTTCAGATAAATGAATGTTTTGGGGAGGCCACTCACTTGGCTCTTTTCAACTTCCTCCTTCATGGGGAGTTTTATCTCTCTTCTCCTCCTGCTGCAAAAAGATAAGCCAGCAAATACAAACATGACGTCTGGCTGTCCCCAGATCAATCCTGTACACGTGTAATTCTGCAGATGTTTTGGTGTGCATTTGTGTGTGGGTATATATATAAATATATAGATATAAAACAGAAAAAAAACCAACAAAATGGCCCTAAACTTTCATCCTTTAGTAATAATAGATGTCTCAGTAGGTCTACAAAAACCTGAAATTTGGTTAAGGTGTGTTTTCCATCATTGGGAAAGCTGCTCTCTTGAGTTCCTCTTGTGCTGGAGGGGTTGGTGGGATGGTGTCAACCCTGTACCATCACAGCTGCCCCAAAAAACTTGCTGTCCTTCTTTTTGGTTAATAGAGCCAAGGACTGGGCAGTTGATGCCTCAAACAAGGCAGACTGGGAGAGAGGACATGTCAAACCACACCAATGATTTCTTCCCCCATTTTTTTTTCCCCCTCTTTTTTTTTTCCTTTGTGAATACTTGAATTTATTTTTTTAATTTTTTTTTATAGCAAAGTGCTCTTTATTTATTTAATGTATACTGCAAAGCTTGGAGAGAAGGGTGTAGTTACTTGGAATTACTTTTTTGTTTTGATTTGTGGTATGTTAACTGTTCTGTATAGACATCTGGAATAATTGCCTGATTAAAAACCTGTGCCAGCTTAAAGACAGGGTATGCCTTTCAGAAATTTGTATATTTTGCAGTTGCTGGACCAATAAAATATCTTGTTGAAATACAGATGTGACCTGGTTTCTCCTTGTGTTAGAAATCATGCTCTCACACCCTAGGGGTCACCATGTGCCACCCTGTGCTGCCTCACACATTTTCCTTTGCCTCATAAACAAAAATTCTCATAGGAGAGAGATTGTGGATGCTCCATGCCTGGAAGTGGTCCAGGCTAAGTTGAAGGGGGCTTGGAGCAACTTGGTCTGGTGGAAGGTGTTTTTCAAACCAGTCTATGAATTCTACAAGTGTTAACACCTGCTTAGCACAAGCAAAAGCCCCCCCAAGCTCTGCATGCTACATCACTCTTGATTAGAAAAGTGATGTATTGGGACTTGTCCTGCCTAGATCTAAACCTAGGCTGCAATTTAGGCAGGACTAGGCATTTTATTCAAACCTAGTCTTAGTTCTTGAAATCAAATACCTGGCTGCTGAATGAAGGGTTGGACAAGAGCTGTCCCCTGAGATCAGGGCTGTCTTTGCCCTGAAGGCAGGAAAATAGGAGCTGTCACCTGCAAGAAAACCTCCCTGTAGAGTTGTGTGTAGACTTTTTATTAATTAATATTAATTCATTGTTCCAGAGAAGAAGTGGGAGAAGGAGGGAAAGGTGTAATTTGACATGGTTTTCGGGAGCCCACCTTGAGTGAATGCTTTTTCTGTGTTGAGATGCTTGTCCCACTATAGGATTTGTATCTTTAAAAGCTTGTAAGGAGCAAAAGGGGCTAAAAGGTGCAGAGTGCTGTGCATCCCAGCTCAGCTCTGTGGTTTGGCTCCTGCTGGCTGCTGATCATCCCCCTTCTCCCAACTGCTCTGTGCTCCAAGCCCTTTCACCAAGGAGGGTGTTCTCTCATTTTAAGTGATTGAGGCATCTGCAATAATAATATTTTCTAGGTGGACCTGCTGAGGTGTGAGATTGTGGCCATACTCATCCCTGTGCACATCCTGAGGGTAGGGAGGACCTGTGCTCTCTGGGAAATCCAGCAGCAGCCATAAGATTTGAATTTATTTTTTTTTTAGCTGTTCTTTTTATCTCTAGCAACCTGGCTATCTCCTTGAGCCAGGCAGAGACAAAACACTTGTTTTAGGGCAAAGAGTGCAGCCTTGCACCCACCTCACACGGAGTCCTGCAGGGGCTCTGATAACACCTCCAGCCGGGGTGGGCTGAGGTCACACGAAGCCACAACATCAGCGCAGCTCCCCTGCCCTCCCCACGGCAGGCAGGGGCTGTTTGGAAGCCGTGATAAAACCTTGTCCTTGTGGGAAGAGCACGGGGGAAGGTTTTGCCTCCCTGAAAATGGCTTTGGGCAGCATTTCCAAGGCTGCTCTGCAAGAAAATTCCGCCCCCCCCTGCCTCCAAAAATCTGTTCTCCTCTTTCCATGTGCAAGATGGGGCTTGTGTCACGCCACCCCCAAGTAAGGGAGTGGAATCAGTGCCATCCCAGGCAGCATCCTTTATTTTTCTTCCATGTGGTGCATTTTGTAGCAGCATCCCAGAGAGGAGAAAACTCCTTGAGGCAGTAGAGCTTTAAAGGTTATACTCGACAGCTGGAACATTTCCCTGCTCCCAGTCAAGTCCCATTTTTATTAAAAAAAAAAAAATAAAAGAATAAACTCCCAGCTCACTGCTGGCAAACAAGGCAAGAGAACTTGTGATGGCTAAAAAAAATAAAAAGGGCAGACCAATCACGCTGGCTGACTCAGCTCTGATTGATGGCTCAGGAATGTGTCTGGGATTAACTCAACCACGGGCAAACCTTTACAATGCAACACACTGGGTGAAGCACAGCCAGCCCCGGCTCACCTGCCTCTGGCTGGGGAGTGGCTGCCCTCATGTCATGGGATTGGAGGGGATTTTTCTTCTTTTTTATCCATTTCTGAGAAAAAATATAAAAAGAAAAGGCTATTTTTGGGAATTGCTTTGCAAGGGCCTCTAGTAGGAATTATTTGCAATACTTCCAGGTGTCTAGATGCACTTGTGCAGCTTTGCTGCAACCAAGACTTCCTGGGAAGGTAGTTATTTATGCTGAGAGATGGGAAATTTATTTTGTAGCTCTGTGTAAATCACCGTCTTGCTGCTCCATGCCTAAACTCTGCCAAGTGTCAGGGCCCCTTCCCCATCCCCAGGGGAGCATTCATGGTTAATGGAAAGCTGTGTGGATGTGAATATTTGTCCCTCACACTTCCCTTGTTCCTGTGTCTAACTGTGTCCTCTTTGAGGCTGAGTGGTGTGGTGGGTAGAGAAAGTGTATCAAAATTGGATTTATTTGTAGGCAATGCTGGAAGACCCTAGAACATGTGGATGGAAGAGTAGTGGTAAGAGTCAACACCAAAAACATTGACATAACCCCAAAACACCTGATCTAGCTGAAGATGTTCCTGCTCATTGCAGGGGTTTGGATAAGATAACCTTTAAATGTCCCTTCCAACCCCAACTATCCCATGATCCTGTTCTAGAAAATTAATTTGCAGTGCCTACATCAAAGTCAGCTTCACCTCTCATGTTCCACCCGGACGTGCCCTGCTCTGTGGCCCATCCCCAGGAGCTGTGTCTGCTCTGGGGTGGGCATGGGTGGACCCAGCAGCTCCAGCTCAGCTGATGGTGGCCTGAATGCCTTGAGAGGTCTTCTGTGGATGTTATCTCCTACAACCCTAAAGAAAATCTAATTGGCACTGGGACAATGTTACTGAGTCCGGTGAGCCTCAGGGCAAGCCAGATAAAACCCAGCTGATGTATCTGTCACCCAGCTTGCTGAGCAGTGAGACTTTTTTCTTGCTGATCTAATATCTAACATGGTCTGAAGGGACAGTATTTGGGATTCCCCAAGCTTTATGAATTGCTTCTTCCTCTAGTAGAAGGTGCAGACTGATATGGCATCCACTCCTGGACAGACACCAGCAAACATTACTTGGTCTTTAAGAGTGATTCTCTGAGTGTTCTTTGTACTGATTTGATGTTGGTGGCTCAGAGAAGAAGTTCGAGAAGTGGGTGGCAGAGGTTGTGACCAAAAAATGCATCTGAATTAGAGCTACAGAGAGAAACAGTAATTAAGACCTAACGAATAATTACCACGGGGGAGGGCAGCTCAAGAATGTGCACAGCCCCAAATCCAGATATTTCTAGCTGCAGCTCAAACCCCACAATTAAGCTGTGATTTTGGTCATTATGAGGAGATATTTCCAGAGCTGTGTCTTGCCATTTGCTGCCTTTATCCACCCAAATGACTGCCTGAGCATCAGCAGAAAGAAAACCCAGCATTTTGATAAATGTCATCCAAACCAGGCTGGAGAGCCTGTGTTGGATGCCTCCACCAAAGCTGGGTGCCAACCTGTGGGCAGAGCTGGAGATGAAGAGAGGAGAAGGCTTTCTGGATAGCAGGGGATGCATTGGTTTAGAGGTTGGTGGCACCTAAAAATACCAATGTCCTCCCTTGGGACCATTGTGCGGCAGCATGCCGAAGCAAATGTCTCCTTGCATTTCTCTGGTTCTTGGTCCATCTGTAGCCACTCATTGCCCCAGGGCACTGATCCATCAGTGACAGAGTAACAGGAGGCTGAGGCTCTCACACACCTCTGTCACCTGTGTGAGACCCACTACATCACCCCATCACACAGCTCAGGCACGCTGTCCTCAGGTGTCCCTACACAACTCAGCAGGATGTCAGGGTGATGGCACCAGTGCTCACGGCTGATTGCCTCCCTGCCTCTCCCACTGGTGCTGCTGCAGGGACTGTGGCTTACCCTGGCAGTCCAGGGCTGCTCTTTTCCCTTTCAGGCAGCATTAATGTCACCCTCTCCAATCGGTGACACCTCACTGGTGCCCTGACTCACTCACTCCTCCTCCTGCCAGCCTTGATTCACCTGTGACAAGTTCAGATGTGCTCGCCTGCCACACATCCACCTTATTCTCTCTGCCTGCCTCATCCTTCAGCATTGTTTTGGTATTTTGCCCCAGTCTTTCCTACTATCCACTCAGGCACTTTTTCAGTGACATTTTTACACCATCACTGGTGTGGATGAGCCTTCCTTTTTGAAGTCACTTGGTACAGGGAGGTTATTATCTGTCTATAATTTACCTAGCAAGGACTGGCTGCTGTGTAAGCAAGGCATAAGAAAATAATAAAGCATTTATATTCACCATAACTGATTTGAAATAATGACTGGGATGCCTTTCCAGACTTGGTAACTGGTTTATGGTGAATATTTCTGAGCATGGCCACTGTGCAGGGACTGGTTTAGGCACAATTTTGCCCGTGATGGGGTCTGTTGCAGAGGGGAAAAAAGTCCACCTGCAACCCTTAAATAAAATCACTTGCAGGAGTTTGCAAACCCTGGAGAGAAATGGGACTGTAAGAAAGTGAATTAAGCCAGAAAAGTTTTAATAAAGGGTTTGAAGGACTCATGGTTACAGTTGGCTGAAAACCAAGGATCTCGGTTCACCAGAGATCTTCTTTTATAAACATAAATAAAAATAAAAATACCTTCCAGTCCAAATGGGATGGAAACTGATATTTTTAAAAATTTCTGAAGCTCTTTTTGACCTCGTGAACTGACATATCATTTTCCCTGTTTTGCTGAAGATGTTTTTAAAGAAACGTTGGCCTTTTTTGAAAAAATATTCCCTTGTTGGAGACCACATTGGTGGGGGAGGAAGAATCACTGATGGGAGAATGGAGGTGACCCCTTATCACTCATTAAAGATGAAATGGGGTTTTCATTGCCCTTATCTTGCACAGGGCTGGACACCCACTTTGTCCACACCCCAGGCACCTCCTGGGAGACCCAGCAGAGAGGAGCAGCCTCAGGAATGCAGATGTGACTCAGCCTGGTGTCTCTGGCACCGCACTGTCATCCCTGGAAATGCTCTCAGCAGCTCTGTCAGCAGTGCCCCAGACAGGGAGAGTGGCTGGGAGGTCTAGGCTGAAGCACAAAGCCCACCTGTCTGCCCTTGGTGGTTTTATCCCGGGTATTAATTACTTTCCTATCTGCTGAGCTGATCGGAGCCTGTCTGCACCTTCTTCCCAAAGCCTCTCCTAGCAAAGCTCTGCTGCCCTGTGCCTGCACGGCTGCTCCAAGGGCCAGGAAGGATAGGCTGGTGGGTGATTAAGGGCTGTGAGGGTGTCAGCCAGCCCGGGATGGCTGTGAAGCTGATTTTCCTGCAGAAAGGCTGACTCAGCAGAGCTGGGAGGGTTACTCTGAGCCAGGCAATCGAAGGGATGCCACGGGGTGAGCCCGTGCACATGTTGGGTTTGCCTGATGTGCTGCCACTGACATGGTTTGCTTGTGTGTCTGAGCCACAAAATTTGATTTTTGCAGCTTCTTTAGGAGCCTCTTCAAATTTTTATTTTTTTTTCCCCCTCAAATGCAGCCTGGGGATCTGCCCCTCTGGTACTTCCCGATGACACTGCAAGGTATTGCAAAGTATTTCTCTTTCTGGGTGCTCTGGAGGGTTTTTGTGCTAGCCTGGAGGAGAGGATTTGGTTTCATGGCTTGTCTTTGGCACAGCCAGGATTTTTGGAAAGTGTGATGTTTGCCAAAAGCATGCAGGAGCCCACACAGTCCCAATGTCCAGCCTATCCACTGGCTGTGGATGGAATTCTCATGCCTGTGCATCTCTTGCAGGCTATGGATCAAAGCTGTAGAAGTGTAGAACATCTCAGGTTAGAAGGGACCCATTTAGATCATTACATCCAACTCCTTGCTCCTCACAGAACCACATAAAACTAAACCATCAGTGCCAAAGAAACACAAGCAACAGCTAACAAACACTAACTGTCCAGAAAATCAATGTTGAAGTGCTAAATGAGCACAAGCAAACTGTCCCTGCTCCAAAAGGGGATGTGTTTGCCCCTATGTAAAGGTAAAGGGAAATATTAAGCAGCTGCCAAATTCCTGTATTGTTTTGAAGAGCTGATTTGAGATAAACAGCTGTGGAATCCATCTCTGGAAGAGGTCTGGGTCCAATTTTGAAGGGTGGAGTCTGAGGCCAGGCTGCGTGGGAGATCCACTCTCACTCACAATCACCTCATGCCTCAGCAGGCAAATGCCAGAGATCAAGATACCTCTGGATAAGGAAACATTTACTGGGAGGGCTTAGGAATAAATCCATCCAAGGAAATGGACCTAATGGCTGTATCAGGGTCAGGCCCAGTGTCCTCAGGTGAACTGGATGTGTTTCAGACAGATCCCATTAGCTGCGAGCCTCTCTGGGTTATCATCACCTCTGCTGAGACAGAGTACAGCACTGAAGCCATCAAAAACTGATATATTCCAGGGTGGAAATCCAGTAGCATCCTCTTCTAGGTAATTAACCAAAGGGCCCAAGCAACTATGTGCAAAGAGCAAAATCACTGTGTGCTGGTCATGCCTGCAGTAAATAAATCTGTCAGGGAGGTCATTCTTGAAGCTGGCTGGGATTATTTATAGCCACTGTCTGTAGGAGCTCATCCGAGCAGGCAGGGATCAGAGCAGGGCTGTGGCTGCTGGGAGAAATCATCTGTGTTTAAGTAAGGCTGGGAATGCAGGCAGAGCCACGCAAGGTTCTTCTGTGTGAGCTTTTTTCCTAGATGAAAATGTTGGTTTGTCAAAAATTGAAGCTCTCTGCATCTACATGCCAGGCTGTGTTTCTACTGGCAAAGGGTCAGGGCAGGGGTCATCAGTGGAGTTTTGGTGTGTCCCTGGTGTGTGGCCTGGACTAACCAGGAGCAGTGCAGGGGATGCCAGGGTGCAGTCACACCCTACCCATCACCCAGTTTGGGTACATGCATCAGCTGGGGGTGTCTGTTGCCCAAAATTACTCTCCCAGAATAAATCAGAGTGCTCAAATCAGCTCCTGATTTGAGGCACACTGAGAAGGATTTTGACCACAGGTGCAGCCTGTGGACCACAGGATTGTGTGGATTGTAACTACAAGGTCTGTGAATGCAGCTGAGGGCGGCATTCTGCTGTCAGGGGGACAATAACGAAGATGGATGAGCTGGGTAGGACTGGGAGCAGCTGCAGCCACATGAGCATGATGCACACCATGGCCACACCATGCACAGCCCAGGAAAGTCCCAGAGGGGACTCAGAGGGAAACTCCATCCCCACTGCTTGCACATGGAAGGGGAGAGGTGTGGGAAAACACCTGGTTTTACACCATTTTTGGGCAGAGGCACAAAATATTTCCTCCCTCAGCTGCCAGCTGTGGTTGTTGAAGCACTGAAAGTTGTGTGTTGTGCTGGGGTCTGTGCGTGTGCAAATCACCCCAAGGCAGGTCTGGCCTTGATGGACAGAAAAGTTGTATTTTTATTATTACTATTATCATTGTTGCCTTTGTTAGTATCACTGTAATTATGCCTGAGGAGTGGCATGAGCTCATCTGTGCATCTTGGGAGCCAGGAGGCCAGAGAGGGATCCAAAGAGTGGATTCAGGATAGATCTGTTGGAGCTCAAACCCTGTGTTTGGCTTATTTGTCCAGGAATGGTCTGACAGAAGTGGTGAATTGTCTCATTTCTCACTGTCTGTGATCCCCAGGGGTACTTCAGTGATTCCTGGAGGGATAAATTTCTGTTAGGGCCTCTAGGAAGAGTCACACACCCACCTGGATCTGCAGCAGTTTGATTCATGAACCTGTATGGGAAGAGAGCAAAACCAGGGCTCGGATGTGGAGCCCATTCTGCTTTCAAGAATAGCCAGGGCATCTCTCAAAAGAGAGACAAGGTGGAAACACATCCTCCTCCTCCCCCATGGTCCCAGTAACAGATTTTCTGCAATCCTGAGACCTGCTATTAGGCAATCCCAAGCAAGCAGTGCTCCCACAGGGCACATCAGCCTTGTGCTCTCACCTCACTTCAGTCACTGCCTTCTAGTTTAGGAACTGCTGTGGTTGGGGGATTGCAGCAGAAGGGATGTTGTCTAATGGGGCAGATGCTGACAGAATCACAGGGTGGTTTGGGCTGGAAGGAACCTTAAAGATCATCTTGTTCCAGACCCCCTGTCATGGACAGGGACACCTTCCATGACACCAGGTTGCTCCAAGCCCCATCCAACCTGGCCTTGAACACTACCAGGGATGGGGCAGTCCCAGTTTCTCCAGGCAACTTATTCCTGTGCCTTACTACACTTCTAGTAAAGAATTTCTTTATAACATCTAATCCAAATCTCTCCTCTTTTAGTTTAAAACTGCTTCTCCTTGTCCTATCACTATCTCCTGATGGACCAGAGTAGTCATAAAGCACAGGACAACCTCTAACTGATATCCAAACTGGATATTTACTTTCTTTAGCTTCTTGAGATTGCAGTTATTAGGGCTGATGATTTGATTTACAATCTATGCCTTGCCTGGCAGGTGCTGCCAGGGGCAAAATTTGCAGCTCCTTTTGCAGTTGACAACCAGGCATTACTTGTTGTATTCCCAACTCTCCACCAGGTTGGAAAAGGTTAACAGCAACCAGCCTAAGCCATAAAACTGCTGGACTTCAGGTGCATTCTGTCCATTCATTTCTACAAAGCCTGAGGCAGGCAGGTTTGGCTCCTCCACAGGAGGAGGAAGCCTGGGGGCAGGCAGGGGCTGTGAGTGCAGCGGTGTTTCAGGCAGAGGGGGGTTATTTCTCTGGCAAATGCAGCCCTGTCACACGTGGTGAGTGGAAGAAACTACTGAGATTTGCATCTTTGCCTGGCGCTGGCTCAGCTGCTCAAAACCAGAGTCACGGCTGCGCTCACACGGGGGAAAGAGGAAGCGAGGGGGAGGATGTCACCACATGTCACAGTCAGCCTTTTCCAGTAATTGGCGTGTACTCAGGCAAAGCTCATGTTTAATTTACCAGCAGGCAGATGGTGGAGAGCTCTCCCACTGCTTGGTCACAGGGCTTGAAGGCTCCTTTTTCTTCTCTGCTGCTGCCGCAAGAGAGACAAGCAGCAGCACTGACGTTGTGATCCATCCCTACCTGTGGCCTCCTGGTGAGAGGGGTCCTCCAGTTGATTCCCTGGAGTTGTGACTGAAGTGCATCCTGGGCTGCATCACAAGAAGTGTGGGCAGCAGGTCAAGGGGGGGATTCTCTGCCCTTCTCCAGTGAGACCCCACCTGCAGAGCTGCCTCCAGCTCCCGGACCCCAACAGCAGAGGGTTGCAGATAGTGCAGGGGAGGTCATGGAGATGCTCCAAAGGCTGGAGGTCCTCTGCTCTGGAGACAGGCTGGGAGAGCTGGGGGTGATGACCTGGAGAAGGGAAGACTCTGGGGAGACCTTAAAACACCTCCCAGTACCTGAAGGCATATAAAAAGAAGGGTGATTTTTTACATAGGCAGATGGTCATAGGACAAGGAGGAAGTGTTTTAAACTAAAAGAGGGGAGATTTAGATTAGATAAAAAGAAGAAATGCTTGGCTGGGAAGGTGGTGAGTTCCTGGCACAAGCTGCCCAGAGAAGCTGTTGCTGCCCCATCCCTGGAAGTGATGGCCCTAGCACTGCCCCACATCTAAATTGCACGAGATGGGGTCAGGTGATTTGGGTTACCTGGAGTGGGGCTCCTGGCACAGCTCCTTCTGGTTTTGCTCAGCAGATGGATGTGAGAGGTCCCAGATTGACTCTCTGACTCCAGGGGCACATGGTTTTATGCAGAGCCCAGAGGCTGCACTGGAAAGACTGGGTGGGTGGGCAGGAGATGAGGAAGCAAACCATACCTATTGTTTAGCTGCATATATCTAACAAATTCCTTGCCAGCTAGTGTTTGCTTTGCAGAACAAGCTGGGAACAGAGTTTATTAGTTATGCAAATCTGCTTGATTATGAAAATAAAGTCTCAGATAAGCCAAACTTACCTGTCATGAATCAACAACAACAATGACAACAGAAAAAAAGGTTTTAGAGAGAAGCAAAACCAGCTCTCTGCTGGGAGAAATGGCCTGGTTCCTAGTCCAGGACTGTGCATCAAGTCCTATCTCATCTCCCAGACAATGCACTGGGTCCTCATCTCCTCCTCTTGCCCACGGGATGTTTTGACTCCAGCACTGAGCAAAGAGAAAGGCATATGTGACCTAAATGAGGTTTAACTTCTGCTCACATCCCTGCAGCTTGAGTAAACAGCAGAGGATGTGACTGAGAGCACATACGGTGCCTTGTCAACGCCTCCTCTGCTCCAGGTCCTCTTCTCCCTTCGCCAGTGGTGAGTTTGACTCACTCTGTATTTAGGGAGATGCTTCTCCTTTCCCCACACTGCTCATTAAATCTCCCTGATGAGCCGGTCCCCAGCCCACCTCTGCAGCTTTTCTTGTTACACAGAGCAGGGATGTCAGACCCTGCCTGCCAAACCCTGCCAGAGGGCTTGGGAAATCACGGGAAAAGCCCCCCGGAGACCGACAAAACAAACAAAAGGGACTCACTTGATCAGCTGGAGTGCCAGCCCCACCCTGGGGTGTGGAATAAACACTGGCAGGTATTTATTTATTGCCAGTCAGCATCCAAGTATTTGTTTCTCTGTGTCACGGGGGAGCACACTCATTCGTGCATGATGGATGCCTTTGATCCCAGCAAACCTGGGCACACTTTCATCTGCTAAGGAAGGGGAGGAAAGGAGATGGCAAGATCTGTTATAAATATGCTGGGATTTCTAGCAATTTGACATCTAGGTGCACAAGATTTCTTCTTGGATATCTGAGCTTTTCTTCTGCACCACACATTTGCCTATCCACTTCTAATCTTGCACCCAGAAATGTTTACATATTCATGTGTGTATGCTAAAGTATTTAACATACATGTATCTCTATCCACCCATGTTCACCTACGTATGAGTACACAGTGCTGGAAATGATAATCTGGGTGCCTTGGCATTAATAATGCATAAATCAGATGTTTGCAAGAGTATGAGAATTTGTAAGAATGCATGACAGATGATGCCATTTCAGTCTTGGCACACACACATGTGCATCTTTTCTCCATCTGTCTAGTTATGAACATTGAGGTGTGCTTAACACCAGCATGGGCTTTTATGGGAATATTTCTGGGATGAATTAAGTTAGCACACAGCGCTTGTTATCCCAGCCAGAGTAAACCTCAGCAGGAGCAATTAATTAAAAGTCACAGAATAGTTTGGGTTGGAAAGGAACTTAAATTCCATCTCATTCCAGCCCCCTACCACAGGCAGGGACACCTTCCACTTGACCAGGTTGCTCCAAGCCCTGTCCAACCTTACTTGGAACACTTCCAAGGGATTGGGCAGCCACAGCTTCTCTGGGCAACCTGTGCCAGGGCCTCCCCACTCTCATAGGGAAGAATTTCTTTATAATACTTAATCTTAACCTACTCTCTTCCAATTAAAAGCCATTCCCCCTTGACCTGTCACCACATGCCCTTGTTCCTGTTCATAAAAAAAACCCAACAACACACACCTGTTGTACTTTGCAGAATCAATATGGATCCAGTGCAGGCATCAATGTCCTGATCATCTCAAGGTAACTGCCATGAGAAGAATGAAATGTCCTTATGTGACTAAAGAGGGTAAGTTCCTGGCTTGACCACAAAGCCACTGAAGAGTTCCAGCCAAGGTCTGATTTAATGAGGCTGCAGGTAAAACGTGGAAGTGTTGCAGCTGTGAGAAAAACTTCCCCTCACTGTGAGCAGGCACAAAACCATGATAACTGTCCTTTGAAGTGTCCCAGCTTTATGGATGTTTCAGGAAATATCTTTAGTGCAAGCAAGGTGGAAATACTGACCATGGAGATTAGATAAGGGGTGTTCAGCGAGAAGCTTAATTTCCTCTCTAAAATGGTCACAATGAGCTTCGATGTGATGAGTAACCATGGGCTGCTGGAGGTCAGGGAACTGGCCCCAGGGGAAGGTTTTTCCCAGTGTCTACAAGGGTGTGAAAAAGAGGGATACTCTCCTGAGTATTTTATGGAGCTGGGGTTTATTCTGATATGATCCTCAGGGTATTTCTCCACTGCCCTGGTGAGGCTCCCAAATTGGAACAGATAACTCAAAGGGGCATTAAGGGTAGCATGGAGATTCTTGTCTGGCGCAAGTCTGGTTGTTCCCAGCCTCATGAGCAATTAAGGACATATTTTATCCTTATCTACTTTTAGTGCCTCTATGACACCAATTTGCCAGGAACACACAGTACTTAACCAAGGTGCCCCAGCAGTGCCCATATTGCAATTTAACTTCAAGGGAAACGTGGGTGATGCCCAGCTCCCAGAGAAAGCAGCAGGTGTGATGTCCAGTTTAGACTTAGGTGACTAAACCTCCGTGTGCCTTTGACTCAGCTGATTGGACAGGGAGCCAGGATCAGGCAGATCTGGCCATCTCTGCTCTCTCTGAGGTACAGAAGGCACAACTCAGTCATGCCAGAAAGTGCTTCAATATGGCACATTCTCCACCTGAAGTCATCCTTACATTGCTCCTTGCTGTGGGTACCTGGAAATGTGCATTTCTTCCACCCACCAGTAGAATAGACACAAATTTGCATTTTTTCAGCTAAGAAACCTTTGTGGTCCCAGGTCTGAGTCACCATGAGATACAGCCTCCAGCCACACCACTTGAGTATCACCTACAGAGCAGGCCAAAGGAATAATTTCCTCTGCTTTTATTTTCTTGAAACCATCAGAGGAACAGGCAGGGAAGTCTGGGAGGTCACAGCATTCTTTTCTCAATCATGTGTCAAGTTCCAGCTAAGATACAGCAGTGCTCTATCAGATAAGAGGAAGTAGGATGGCTCCTGATCTGGGTGCTGTCACGAGTCCCCAGGAGTTTCATGGTGACAGTGGCAGACAGTGCCTTGGAGCCACCTTGCAGCACTTCTATAACTGGAGACACACTTCTGAATCTATAAACATAAATTGCCTCTGGAGAGATTACTGAGATCAGAACAAGGAGCCATCAGCTGCTTTGTGGCTCTGTGGAACCCTCCAGACAGACTGGTAGTGGAAAAGGCTCTACACAGGGCTGCTGTCCAAAACCAGGCATCTTCTGTGGTCCCTGGCTCGTTGCCACTTTCATACTCCCAGTTAGACCCTCTAACCATCACCCACAGCACGTGGTCTCAGGATGCCCCAGGTTTCAGTGGCAAGCTGTGTTCTGCTGTAAGAGGGGAACAGAGTGATGGAAGATTTTTTGGGAAGCCCTAAAAGGTGGGAGTGGGTTGATCAGGGTTCCTTGATGGGCTTCAAGGCTTTCAGCGCCATCTACTGCCATGCCACGTCTTGGCTCCCTTGTGATCCCTCCAGGAGTGGGCTTAGAGGATACTTCCAGGATCATCGGATTGAATAATTAGTAGATAGATCCTATTTTTATGGGCTGACTGCAAAAAAAAACCCACAAAACCCAAAACCAAAAACAAACAACAACAACAACAACAACAACAACAAAAAACAGTGTATGGTGATAAAAACCTGGTGCCATTTCCCTTCAAAATTCATAGCAAAGCAAAAGAAAATACCTAAGGACTGTTATCTGAGAATAAGCAAGCCCCAGGCAAAAGATAGTGACTGGGAGCTACAGTGCTGTTCTTTCTGATCTGTGTCTGCCTATAGGATGTTCTTCATTATCAGCATAAATTTATGAAGCTTGAGCAGATCCTTCAGTGAAGGTCAGAGGGAAACAAAGATATGTTTCCCAGAGAAGCTGTAACTGCTCCTGGATCCGTGGAAGTGTCCAAGGCCAGGTGGGATGGGGCTTGGAGCAATCTGGTCTAGTCGAAGGTGTCCCTGCCCATGGCAGGGTTGGAACTGGATGATCTTAAAAGTCCCTTCCAACCCAAACCCTTCTATGATTCTGTAACAGAGTTTGTCAAATAATGGGTTTGTTGAGTTAACTGAGCAGATACAAAGCATCCTTCACATTAAAATAAGTGAAGAAATGTTAGAGGGACTTGTGACAGGACAGGTGAAGCTGAAGAAATGGGTCTGTCTCTATGTCATGTTCCAGTCTCAACCAACTTGAATCAAATCAATTGAATTCAGTGAAGATATATTGAATTTGCAGTACTGAATACCGTGTATTAAGAATGGAACTTGATTGTGCTTTCTCAGGCCAAAAAACTAGTGGTTCAAAACTGTCCCAGGCCTAGGAAAGATGGAATTTATGGAGCAAGGCAACAAGTAATTTCTGACGTGTCCCAGGATTTAATCCTTGTGAGAAGAGCCTTGACAGCCAGACCTAAAATCCACCTCTTCCAGTATTAAGGAGCTGGAGTTGTTCTAAGGCGTTCTGTGGGTGTGTTCCTGCCCTTCTTAAAGTGTGGTCTTAAAGTGTGGGAATGGTGTTAAAGTATTGGAACAGTCTGCCTGGGGAGGTGGTGAAGTCACCATCCCCAGATGTGTTTAAAAAAAGACTGGATGTGGCACTCAGTGTCACGGTTGAGATGTTAGAGCTGGATTGGACTCGATGATCTTGAAGGTCTCTTCTAACCTGGTGATTCTGTGATATACTCTCAGGTGTAGCAGGAGTTCAAAATACACACGTTCCTCTCTACCTGCTCCAGAATGTGGTTATTAATTTTATGAAATGAAGAAATTCAAAATGGATTCTGTTCGGATCTCCTGCTCCTGTAGATGAAGCCAAAGGCCATGTGAAAGCTTTGGCATCTCCCAGTCCACACTCAAGGCGAAGGGGAAGATGAACCACAAAGTGTGAGTGTTTTACATCATCTATAAAACCATCAGAGAGCATTAAAAGGGTTTCAACATAAGGGAGATGAGCAACAGCCAGGTCTCCTCTGGTGTGAGCATAGATATTTGGGGCTCCAGAGAAAATACCAACCATTTTTAGTTGAACTTGCCCTTATTTATGGAGTACAAAGCCTTTCAGATGTAAAAATGATGGATTTCAGCTCATTTACTCAATAATGATTGATTTCATACACTTGTGTTTGCCAATAGCCAAGTTCAGAGAATTCTAGGATGGTTTGGGTCAGAAGAGATAATGTAGTTCCAAACTCCTGCCATGCGAGGAGTTCACGTCTTCCATGAAACCAGGTACCTCAAAGCCCCACACATTTGTTTGCACTTAATTCTTCTGGTTAGTGAAACCATTATTAGGAACTTGGATCAGTTTGACCAAATGAGAGGGGCTGTGGGATGACACCAAGTCGCAGTTTTGACAAAATGTACACATTCAACTTTATATTCCTCTCCTGTGATTCACAAACAGGGCAGGGAATCCTCCAGCTGACCTGGACTTCATCTAACATATTGATTGAAAGATCTGGGATCTGATCTCAGCATCTTCCCACACCAAACAAACAAACAAACAAACAACTTTGCTTTCCCCAAGGTCTAATATGCTGTCAGATTCTCTGGGTCCTGGAAAATTGAAGGAAGCAGCTTTTGAGGAACTTGTAGAGCAAAAGGAGGGTAGATTTTGGAAGATGAACTGAAAATTGGAGATTATTAAAACCAGTTTGCTTAGTGGCACCAACAGTCATCTAGAAATGCTTGCGGACTGTGAGTTAAATACAATGTCAGGACCTCTTGCTTGCTCTTGTGGTGAGGATCTGATCAATCAGGACATCAGTAGATATTAGAAGCAGTTGGGAGGCTCACATTAATGAAGGTTCAGAACATAGCCCGGCATAACTGCAACTTAAATGCTTCTGCTGAGCTCCAGCTGGTGTTGATTCACCACCAGCCTTGTGCTGCAGATGGCTGGGTAAATTAGGAATGCTGTGCATAGCAACCTGTAGGCTTTTTCCAAGGAAAACAAACAAAAAACCTCAGTGTGGTTTCTGCAGGAATGGAACTCCTGTTGAAGCATTGGCTTTGTCCCTTTTCTGAAGACAAGTCTAAAAGGGCATGAGAAAGGCAGACTTTTGTCAATCATGCATAACTTCCTGAAAAAAATGTGGTTTTTACCAAATCCTGAGTAGCATTTCTTCTAGCTGACATGCTTGTGCTGCTCCTCCTGACATGCTGAACGTCTGGATAAAGGTACACTTTATGCAAACACACCCAAATTCCTCATGGGCATTGCCCAGTCTCCAGCTGGGAAATTGGACATGCAAAATGTGGCCTTGATCACATGCTGAATGCTCCAAGGATGAGGTGTTGCAAGCAGCCTTTCTGGGATGGCTTGTAGGCATGTGATAAGATTGTGTTCTCACTCACCTTTGGTGTCACCTCCCCCTTTGGCACTCCAGCACCTTGGCAGGAGGAGGGCTGGGTTTCAGGAGTTCACATCGACCTCTCTGATCCCAGAAATGCCTGTGACTGAAAAGGACAGGCCTCGGGTTGAGTGATTTGACTTTCCAGTGCTTTTATTTACGCAGATATGAATTACTGATAAGGAATTCTTGGAGCTCTCTGCAAACTGCATCATGCCCTGCTCATGTAGGAGTTAATTATTCTAATTATTATATTCCTTTTGCTAACAGTGATTCAGCACAAAGGAATCTACCTGAGGTGATGGGACAAGGAGCTTTTGACCATGTTCCATCAGCAGGATTTGGAGAGGAGACATCTGATCCGTTTCGGAATCTGTGGCTGAGACTCCTCCAAGACCTTGGCCAGGATGTTTAAACATCTCTGTGGCTCACGTTACCTGTGTGTTAAACAGGAAGAACAATGAGAACTCTGCGGGAGGGATGAATTCCTCCCTGTCTGCAGCTCGACTGGAGAAGCCTTGAGTGCCAGGGAGTGCAAAGGCCCTTATCACTTTCAGTTTGTGGCTTCAGTCTGTGACCTCAGCATCCAGGCCGTGCTCTGGAGTGGCCTGTGATGGCAAGTTTGGGTTTGGCTTATGGCAACCGACAGGAACAAAGGGATCCACACCTCTGGTAGAAAATGTTCCAAAATCAAGAGGAAAAAGTAAAAGCTTGTATTACTCTGCCCTAGTCAGGATCAGGCTGGATGGGGCTTTTCACCTGATCTAGTGGAAGGTGTCCCTGCCTATGGCAGGGGGATTGCCCTAGGTGACCATTCTAAGGTCCCTTCTAACCCAAACCATTCTGTGATTCTGTTTCAAACACAAAATAACAGAGATTTTTAAAGCTTTTTATATTAATAGGCTCTAACTTGATGAACAAGTGACTCTTTATGAGTAGCCACAGCAATTGAATTCTGCTGATGTGGGCTCTGGTCTGAGCTAAGATTGCCTGTCACGTTGACTCTATTCGTGGGTGGTTTCCACAGGAAATTTCTCCACTGAGAAGTTGCTTCTCTTTTACTCACAGGTTAAATTAGTCAGATGATAGCTTTGGGCCACCTTCCCAGAGATGTGGCTATTTCCAGATTTACAGAGATAAACATTTCCAAGCAAAGAGTTAAAAGCAGCTCAGATTTCCCTCTGTGGGAGAAAAGGGACACGTTTAATCTGTCCTTACCCCTCACAGGATCATCTCTTACACCTGCCCTTCATCCTTTGCTGTCAGTAGTGCTTTAGCAATTTTTTTTCTTTATTTCCTTTTCATTTTGTTTTTTTCAGGTTCTTGTCTACTCTGACTTATCTGTGGAAGACATACGAAAAGTATTTTATAAGAGTAACAAAAGCTCCTGAAAGACATGATTTGCCATGACTTTCACCCATCCTCAAGGATGATTTGGGGCAGAATTATCTTTTCAGGGCCACTTTACACATGGATTTAATGAAATTGTGGTAATTTGCGGTGGGAAATCCCACCAAAATCATAGGGAATAAAGATGAGTCACACATGTGGTACAAAGTAATCCAACATAAAGAGTTTCCATTATTCTCACCACTCCCACTTGTTCAGAGCCTGCTAACATGGTGATGCTTGAAACAGTAGTGAACAAAAACAATTCAGGGAGAGGTGTGATGTTGAGCTTGGCCAGAGCCTCCCAGGAGCTCTAAAACACCTGAAGATTCTTGGAAGAAAAACAGATTCTAAGGGCAATTTATTATCGGTTGTTAATTATCATTATTACCAGTTTAAATTCTGCTCTCCAAGCACATGAAGTAGCAAGATCCCAAGGTCAGGGCAAAAGAGAGTGGCACGTCACATTCAGCAGTGGAATTTGATCCTTGCTGCAGGGTGAGCTGCTATTTGGACTTTGTACCACCTCAGACAACATTTCCAGTCACAGGTTGCTTACAAGACTTGAAAATAGAGTTTTAAAGCAAGCAGATAATTTGTCAGCCCAGTACAAAAAAACCTGAGATTTATTTCCAAGATGTTCTCAAACTCACAAGGCAGAATAACACTGTTCTTAGCAAATTAATCTCTTGCTGTGGGAGCTGACCTGGACTTCGACAGCTCCTGGAATCTTGCAAAATTTTAATCTCACTTTTCAGGCATTATTAGCAAAATGATATATTCCATGTGCAGTTTTGTTTGTTGCTTTTACTTTCTTTTCCTTCCACACCAGAAATTAGAGGAAATAAAACCAAAAGTAAAACTGCATTTGGCACATGAGGAGCTATGTGTATCCATTCCTGACTCATGGTCGTGCAGCAAGGAAGGGCTTGATATGGGCTGTATTCTGGAGCTCATTGCCTACACCTGAGGACTACTGGAGACCTTGGCCAAGAAGTGCTCCAATCCCACATTGCAATCGCCTCTGGCTGCAAAATTAACTAACAAAATCAAGAAAAACTGCCTTATTTTGATTCATTGATCAGAAATGCTTTATCTTCAGTAGGAATGTTGATGTCAAATGGAACGGCTTTTACCTCTGGCTCTTCCTCTTGAGCACTGCACAAGACCCTACAGGTGAAAATCAAGTTGTTTGGTCTCAGGCACCACTGTGGTGAGTGCACTGACAATGTGAGGTGAGAAGTGAAAGTTTGCAAAGCCCAAGGCTCCTTTCTCCTCTTCGTTGTCCCCCATCAGAGCTCTGGCCCAGCTCCCCAGGCTCTGTGAGATCTCCTGGGCCTAAAGTTCAGGATGGTGGGAAGAGTAAGCTCCTCCCCTGGAGATCACCAACATGTGGAAGGGTGGGTGATGTCTCTACCTGGACCTTGTGCCTGCCAAAAGAAGACATCTAAGAACTCCTGAAATAAAACCCAGATGTGACTGTACAGCAACAGCAGAGTGATCTTCCATGGACCTGCCATTCCCTTGGGCCCAGCAGAGCTCAGGAGGGAGGCTTTTCCTTCCCAAAAGCTCCCATTATCTTTGTGAGAACAGCACTGGGAATAGAGCTCGTCCTCCCCTGGTGAAACCTTCAATCCCCCTCCCCAAGATCTCCACAGGAACCCTTCCAGGTGAACATGTGTCTGGATGAAGCCCATATCCCTTCTGAGGAGGAACAAACCTGTCACCTAGAGGAATTCAGTGGCAGACGTCTTCAAGGATCAACTACAGTGGGCCACTGCAGCCCTGCAGAGCAAGGGGAAGGCTTGAGAAAGCAAGCAAGACATGGATCCAATGTGGATTCTGCAGCCTGGTGGTCTTAAATTATTGTTATAGAGCTGCTTTACTTTGTGCAGGAGCCGTGGATTATTTTGCATAAGAAAATGAGACAACATAAATAAGAACTAGTCCCCAAGCTTTTGAGTTAGTGCCACCCAAAAAACAAGGCTGGATTCTTCTTGGCTGACCCTGATGGCTGGAGAGGGACTTTTTGCAAAAGGCATGCAGTGACAGGACAAGGAAGGACAGCTTTAAACTGATAGAATAGGTTTGAATTTGATATTAGGAATAAATTCTTCACTTTGAGGGCACAGGTTGCCCAGAGAAGCTGTGGCTGCCCCATCCCTGGAAGTGTCCAAGGCCGGGTTGAACAGGGCTTGGAGCAGCCTGGTTCAGTGGAAGGTGTCCCTGCCCATGGCAGGGGGTTGGAATGAGATGATCTTTAAGGTTCATTTCCAACAAAACCATTCTTTGGTTATTTCATGACATTTCTGTCACATAAATACTTTTGGGACCAGGTTGCCACTAAAGCAGCTGAGAAGGACAACATGGTGCAAGATAAATGACAAAACTAATTTTCTCATGTTCTTGTGAGCTACTCCTGTCCAAAAGGAGAGGGACACAAATATACATCACCTGCTACAGTCCCAGCCTTTGTGAGGCCTGCGAGGAGGTGTTGATAATTAGGCTCATGACTCATGCCTTGGGTGCGAATTTCTGCTCTAACGCTTTGCTAATTAGCGCACACTTCCTGATCAATGGCGGGGTAATTACAAGATTAGGGTTAATGGGTCAGACTCATTGAAGGCTCCCTCCTCTATGCCAGATTACTCCTGCTGTCATTAGCTGTACCTTTCCAGGCTGCTGGATACAGACAGAAGGAAGCACTCACAGGGACAGTGATGAAGCTCCAGGGACCAAAACACTGTCAAGGGAGTTTTGCTTTCGTGACTGTGACAAAAACCAAGGTCTTCCAAGTGATGCTTTTCATGTATCCATGGAATACTTTGCTTCTCTGCTAATAAGGCAGGCAAAAACGGTTCCTCTGCAGGATTATTCAGTGAAGTGGTGTGAGGGGACCTATTTTGCTTCAACAGGCTCTGTTCAAGTAGCAGCTTGTCTGAGAAACAGATATTCACCACACAGGCTGGCAGTGTTCATATTTCGCTTGCAACCAGATCTGAAACAAATCTTGACATTGCACTGACAGTTTCAGTCATTTAAAGTAAATTTTCCTGTCGTTTTTAAGGTTTAAAGAAGAGTTATTTGGTCCTGTAATATCCCAGAATCACAGTATCATTAAGGTCAGAAAAGGCCTCTAAGATCATTAAGTCCAACCTTCAACCAAATATCACCATTCTCACTAAGCCATATTGAGAAGTGCCACATCTACAAAGTTTTTTGAACACTGACAGAGATGGTGACTCCACCACTTCTCTGGGGAGCCTGTTGCAGACTCCTTTTCATACTTCTTCAAAGTTTTTTCCCACACTATTTAAATTCAAAAATCATTCGGTCACCTGTAAAACCTCAGATTTTTTTTGTTGTTGTTTCCAGAACTCACAGCCACGTTGTAGCCTTTCTTCTGGGATATTTGCAGCCAAACACTAAAATATTCAATGTACCAGGCAGAAAAATCTAAGGTCTGCTCAGGAGGACGTACAACACAGGTGTGACAACTTTTGGGGACACAAGAGTTTCTTATCCAGCACATCAAAGCATTCATTCTTTTCTGCTCTTGCAGCAGGACTATCCTTCACAGAATTATTCCAGTAACACAGCTTAGGCAAAATCCTATTTATTTGATAGTAGTGGCCCCATTAGACATCCCGAAATAACCCAAATCTGACTATAGGAAAGGAACAGTGTTAACATTTGATGTGTTTCTGTGCTGTGTGCTGCTCTCCTGTTCCCCTGGGACCTTCACCCCTATCCTGGTGCTGCTCCCGGAGCTGCAGCACCTTCACCTCAGTCTTTTTAAAGCACAAGGGATGAAAAAGCAAAGCTCTGTGTATCCACAGATGTTCTCCATTGCCAGGGACATGTTTTCCATCACCACATATGCCACGGATAGAGTCCTGCTGCTTTCAGGGTTTTGAAAGTTATTTGCACAAATTCACTGGGACAGCATTCAGGAAAAATGTGACCATGTGTTTATCTTGTCATATTTTCCCTTAGATCACTGCTGTAAACCAAAATACTGGACTAGATGGCCCTTGACTAGTCATTTTAATGCTGTTTTCTACAAATAAGTACAAGACTTGTGTTTGTATTCTCTGGTTCCAGCCCACAGTGCACAGGACGAGCACAAGAGCAGGATGTGAGAGGATCAGGCCAATGTCATTCCTGAAATTAAAGGAAACAAACATGTAAGAACAGGATGGGCATGAGAGCAGCTGTACAGGATCACACTGATGGTCCACATGAAGCACTGCCAGCAGTGACTGAGCAGAATATGGGAGCCTTCTCCTAGGACAGCCTTCCAGTGACCTGTGGCTGTGAGTCACAGAATACTCATGGGAAGGGCTGAGGTTGGAGGGAAAGTCTTGGTCTGAGCAGCTTGGAAAGTGAGGTTCATCAGCTCTGGATGTAGTTGCTGGCTGTTTTGAATCCTGTTTCTTCCACTCTGAGTCTCAGCTGTTCAGTGTAAAGCACTGACCTTAAACATCAGCAAGGAAGATGAGCAGAAATTCATGGGGACCTGTGGGACTGTGAGCAACAGGTGTTGAGGTGGTTGTGTCCACAACAGACACTGGAGGGGATAAATTGGGAGAGCTGAGAGGGCTCAGGGCAGGGGACAGATTCACCTCTGCAAGCACTAAAGAGGTGTTTTGTCACCTCCAAGCCCAGGCCCAGAAATGTGGGAAGCTACTTCAACCTGAATCCATGGCAGAGGTGCTTTTTCGCCATACCTGGCCAATAAACCACCAGCCCTGGAGGAAAAGGCGGCCCAAAATCCCTGCCCTGAAAGTTTGATATTTGCCAAAATCTCCCCTTGAAACACTAGGCAAGATTTCCCTACCTGGACATGTCAACCCTGAATTCCCCGAATAGTTTAGACATTGAAAAAGTGCCTGTTTGCATTTGCTTAGAACATTATTTCTACCTTTTATGAGCAGGGTGGCAGTTTTCACAGAGAAATATTTCCAGACAGAGTTATTAAAAGATTAAAAAACACACCCAAAAAGGAAAAAGAAAAAAGAAATCCAGGCTGAAAAAACAAATATCTCTACCAGAACTCTGGGGCATTTCTCATAACATCTTGCTTATGTTATGAAGTCTGTTTGTTTTGGTTTTTTTTTAATGGGGTGAGGTAGATTCAATTACTTCTCTGAAATTCACAGGACCTACTGATAAACCAGATTAAAAGTCACCTGTTGCAGCCTGGAAGTGCTGCAAGAACCTCCCCAGCTCTGTAATCTCGTTGGTTCTTGTGCTGACAGGAGATGCCTGGCTCCAATTTCCAACAGGTTCACGCCTTGTTCTCGTGACAGCTCAGACCTCTCCCCGGTGTGGACACGTGTCACCAGTGGCCTGGCAGGTCCCTGGGGCTCATGACTCCTGCTAGTGCTTGCAGGTGTGTCACCTTGTCCTGGAAAGAAAAGGTGATGTGGTTGCAGCTGGCTCTGTTTGAACTCTGGCTGAAGAATTGAGATATCAGGGAAGTGATCCTGAAAACCCTGCAAAGAAAAAAAGAAATATACAAAAATAATATAAAAAATACAGAAAAGTTGTGATTTCAAGTAAATTTTGGTGGAAACTCAGAATCTCTAAAATTATGAAGGATTTTAGGGGACTTGTGCTTAAGCTGGTGCAAAATTTGCTGCGCTGAAACCCATTATAAACAATATCAATACTACAACTTTCCACGGAATTGTTCAAGGCCAGGAGGGATGGCGCCCTGAGAAAGCTGATCTACTGGGTGGCATCCATGGCAGGGGTTTGCAACTGGATGATTTTCCAACCCAAACCTTTCTATGATTCACTGACATTCACATGCTGCCCCAGTACTGCTTCACCTTGCCTGTCTAGGACAAGATATCTGCTTCTTTTTACAGCAGAAAGTGAATGTACAACATCTAGCAGAGAAAGCAGATGTATTTATAGAGTTACTGATGTTTGCTTGAGCCAGCAGATGCTGGGCATGTCTGAAATGTCTTCATGGTCTTGTTTGGTTTTGGTTTTTTTTTTTTTTTTAAGTCATTGAGTCTCCTGGAGATGAAGTCACTCTCAGAGGTGACTTCAGGACATGGAAATCACCTCGAAGCTCTGCTGGACTTTTGCCTTATGTCTATACCAGGTGTTCTGCAGCACAGTTTGCTTTACACATACTTCTGTCTCTTGAGACCAAAACAAAGCCCTGTGATCCCCTTTCTGTCCTTTGGTCATTAAAATCACAGTGATTCCTTACAGCAGGCGTGCTGCAGCTCAGGTCTAAATATGGCTTTAGAGGAAACTCAACATCCTCACTCACTCACTCAAAAAAAAGCCAAACAACCTGTCCCTCTGCCTCCCCTGTAATTCCAGTTTGACATAACGAGTGGTGTTTATTAACTTCAGCTCTCAGAGCTGATGTCACTGCCGAGCTGGGGTCCGGGAAGTCTCTGAGTCATGTGGAAGGTGCGGAGCCAGGAAATGTCAGCAGAAGGAAAAGGAGTAAATATTAAGGTGAAAGATGTTAGAAGCTGGTGGCAGCTTCCTGTAGGAAGCTGGGGGAAGCTGGAGCAAAGTGGCCTTGGGCTAAATGTCAATATTCAGTTTGGTTGACAAATTAAGGCGGAATGTTTCCCGAGATGATTCCCTAAGGATGTAAAGGAAAAGGGAGGCAACATGCTTTTATGTGATCCAAGGTCCTGTATTGTAAACTTTTTTCTTCACCACTTCAGATAATTGAGAAAGCAGTCAGTGCCTCCATGGGGGCATGGGGAATTAATTTCCATCTCTGTTCATTTTCCTAGCAGACCCAGCCTTGCAATATGTGCGTTAGGACTGGGCTTTGGTGTTCCAGTGACTTTAAATGCTCCAGCTCAGGCCTAGAGAGTGGTCTTGGCAAGAATCAGAGCTTCAGATGGGCAGAATCTTGCTGTGGATTCTGCATGAATTCAGAAAATGATCACAGGTGAAGAAGATTTTGGAAACAATTTTTTTAAAATATGGGGTTCAGGCATCATTTAATAGTCACTGCCTGCTAAAATCCATGCAGTTTTAATTTTTCTTCCTCATTTTTACCCATTGTATTGGTGGGAGGTGTTTTGTCACTAGATAAATAGGAGAAAGGGTGAATCTTGGGGTGAGAAGAGAAACCAAGGACCCATGAGACCCTGATGGTCTGCACTGAGTAGAAATTCAGACTGATCTGCCCCTGTTCCAGATGGCTTGGCAGAGTGTCTGAAAGCACATGGGACTAAGGCAGACTGTGGCTTCTGATAAAAGTTGAAGAAAACCCACAGAAGCAAACCACGAACAAAACCCCAAGACAAGTTTTTTTTTTTTTAACTTTTCTCTTATTTTAAATTTCAGTTTTCCCTCATGAGGTCATCTTAGTTACAGGGGTGCAGGGCTTTGTACAGACAAGCAGAGGACCAGGGAAGAAGAGATTTGTCCTCTCCTGCAACAGTGAAGAGAAAACATCTGTCTGATGACTTCAGGTAAACCTGTGTTTCGGCTTGATCTGGTGAAGAAATCTGAGTTTCACTTCACAGGGAACTTTGCCTGTGGTCTGACTTTGCCATCACTTGTAGCATCACGTATTTTTTGATACAAAGCTTTCGCTCGCCTGTTCTGAAGCACGACAGAATTTAATCTGATTTCACTTCTGCAACTGCAGCCCTGACTGGGGAAATGGAGTGTGAGCACAGGGAGAGGCCAGGACTTTGGTTCCAGCACTGGCTGTGCCTGGCCATGGAGCAGAAAGGCCACATTCACACTTTCCTCTCGACCCCTTGCATGTGGCAGCACACTGCAGCCTGCGACGAGGAGGAGGAAGCTGCTGGTTTAAGTTTCCTTTCAGACGCATCCTTTCACAGCATGACTCATTTTGTGCCCATCTTTGCCACGTAGTTTTAGCAGCTTTTTTGTCTAAAATAAAAAAACCTTTTAGCCAGGAAGAACATCTCTTGCCTCTGAGGGATGTGTGTGTGCAGTATGGAGGTGATGGAGTGGTGCGTGAACAAATATAAGGATGTCCCAATGAGACTGGCCTGCACCAGAAATCATGAACCTTTTCTCCAGTTTCTCAAAGTTACTGAGAGAAGCTTTTTATAATCTCCAGCCTCTCACAAATCCCAAAGTTGATGCTGTGTCATGGTTGCATCTCTTTTAAACTGGATGTAAATGGGTTGAGGCAGATGGGAATTGCAGGGGCTGTTACCAGACCATGCTTCTCCCTGCTCTCCTGCTGCCCTTCCTTCATTACATGTGGCTCCATCCCTCACCAAGTCCTGCAGCTGCAGTCTAGACAACCTGCCCTTCCACAAGGTTCAGAGTGAGTGGATACAGCTGCACCTCATGTGCCTTTCTGCTCGGTCTCATGCATTTGCATTTTTTTATTGTGGATGCTTCTTGCCTTTTGTCCTCGTTCTGCTCTTTTGAACTCCTGCTGACCTCCTGCGAGGCTTGTCTCTTCCTCATGCCAACTTGTGATATGCCCTGGGAAGCTGGAACAGCTGGCTCTGGATAAGGCAGTGAAGGTTGGCATAATCTCTTGTAAGTATGTCTGGAAATAAAAACTTTTAATAAAATCAGGAGAATTCAGGTGTTTGCAATTTCCCCTTTTTTGGCTAACTGTGTTTTAAAGCACAGTGAAAATGACTGGAAGTGCTGGTTCCATAAAATTCATCATACTTAATAGAATGAAAGTGATTTTAAAACCACTCCCAAAGGGCTTTATTCCCCAAAAAGGCTGGGATCAAAGCCCTTTGCAGAGTAATTCCTTTGAGACTCAGATTAATGCTATTTACAAGATGATTAATGATTAAAGGAAAAGTTTAGCATTAAGCTTTCTGGTGCATTAATGCCACATGACTTCATGCTGCTCCAATATTTTGGCCACCCTGCAATCCCAGTTTTATCTGTCATTGCTACAGCCCAGTTGAAAAAAAAGAGTCATGGGAGACAGCAACAGCATTTCTGGTTGTTGTTTTTCTAGTAAAGAGCCTAAAAATGTGGCACACCCTGTATTGATACATGGTGGAAAGGTGAAATCAAGACCTGACTGATCACAGCTGCTCATTTGCCCTTCTAAAAAGGATCAGCCACACACAAGGGGTTTCTAAGTGCTTTTATTTAGCCTGCAGGACATGCAAATTTCTTACCATGTGATTTTTGAAGTAAAATTAGCACCCATAAAATAGTGGTCTCTGCAGAAACAGGGAAAAAAAAAACACCCAAAAACTGAAAGCTGGGCTCTCCTTCAGCCCCACCAGGTCTTCAGGTCTTTAAGTGGTGACACAATGTGCACCAATCCAAATTTAGTTTCTGTTGAACTTCTTCCCCTTGTTTGTTTCCATGATGGGATGTGTCATCCTAATACTGACACTCCAGTGTTTGTCTTAAGGAGGTGTTTGAGTGAAGATCTGCCAGGAACAGGGTGTCCTGAAGGAGGAATTGGGATGTGGATGGAGACATGGAGTAGCTTTATTGCTACAGAAAAGGCTGTGTGGTTGTGGAAGGGTAAGAAATGAGAGCAGATGTGTAACCCTGTACTGACTGAAAGGGATATGTGAAAATAATGCAGAAGGTGAATGGAAGCTTAAAAGTCAAGGGAAAATGGATACCATCTGATGTGTTTTGGGTGGAGAAATCTGGGGGAACAGGCAGGAAGAGCAATAGGGACTGACACTATTTTCATTCTGATGAATAGTGTCTACTGTAGAACTATTTGTGTATTTTAGTGCAGGGTTCTGAACTTTTTCAGATATTTGCTCCAAAGTGGGACTTCCCACCTTCTTCATCTGCTCCTGACCTTCCACAGATGATGTGTCACATCTGCAAGTCCTCTGCAGATGTTTCTGTTACCCACGGGTGTCTCAAATGGCCCTGGGTGCCTCTGTGCTATTGAAACAACCAAGTAAAGCATCAAGCTCCTGGATCTGGTCCCAGCCAACTCCACAAGGCAGAAGGGACCATAAGTGGGATTTTTGTGTCTGCTTGGAAGAGCTGATCAGTGGGACCTGGATGTGTAAAAACAGGGAGCCACAGAGCAGTGAGGCCACACAGCTAAGGGTGAGAGCAGAAATAAAGGCAGAAGGGAAGTGCTCTGCCAGCTAAAACAGCTCTCTACACTCGTTCTTTGATCCCTTACTCATTCCACCTGTTTCAAGCAATGGTGCTGATACCAACATGGACCATGCAGAAAACTGTGTTTTGGGCATAAAGTTTGTGTTGGAATGACAAACTTCCTTCCTGACAGTCTATTAAAAAGTCAGAGGACGCAGAGCAGGAAACACCATCAATGGACATGTTCCCCACTTTAAAGAGTCATCCCTGCTATTTAGTGGTTCTGTAAAACCCTGGAGGGTTGCACTAAAGTGTAAATTATGGCTGTGACACTTAGAGACAGATATGTTGTGCCGTGGCTGTTGTTTGAAGGCTGGGAAATGGAGCCTGCAGGGCAGAGAAGTTGAAATCTCATATTTGGAGGGCACAGGAAGGTGAAGCAGAGATGAGTCTGAGTCACTTTGTAGCTTTTTCCTGCCCTAGCTGGGAATTGCGTTTTCCACCACTGAGATGCGTTATGAAGAATTAAAACTAAATTAATATCACACCTTTTTGAGTGCAGGTGAAGATGCCAGCACAGCTTGTGGGGATTGCTGCTGGCAAGGCTTTTGCCTTACTTTTGCGCTCCCCAGCTCCAGGTGAATTGCCCAGTTGTTTAGGGATGGGGTTGGCAATAATCTCACCCCACTTCAGGACCTTGATTCACGAGCTCAAACTCACCCCAGGTATGTGAGTTTGTATGAGGTATGAGACGTGGAGCTGAGGATATGACCCAGGATCTACAGGACCACAAGGCTGCCTTTGGGGTTGGCAGCTGGAAACCAGACAGGTCATGTTGGTTGACACTGGGTGGCCCCTTCAAGGGACTTCCCCATGATAAGGGTGATAAAAGTGGAATTCTAAGGGGTGGATCCACAGGGATAATGAGGTGTGGTGCCTCCTTTAGCATGCAGCCAACCACAGGTCTTTATGGAGGCTTTATTTGACTCACCTGCACCCAGGGAAAGTGGCTGCTCCAGTTAAAGCTGAGAGAATCTGCCAGAAAATTCTTAGGAAGCTGCTCAGGAAGCCCCAGGGATGTCTGGCACATTAGGAACACAGTGTGAAAAGGCAACTTTTGCTCTGAACTGCTGTGCGTGGGGCTTGAACATCAACTTTGAAGAATGAGGCTCCTGACCTTTGTCTCAACCATCCCACAAATTAAAAAATAAAAAAAAAAAAAAAGAAGGAAAGCTACAGCTGTAATTTAATAAAATAAAGCTCATTTCCCCCCATTTTTTCCCCTCCTAGCTAAATTGCTTTCCTTATTCATCTCAATTTTCTCAGACTTTTCAATGCAGCAGCTGAGAGTAGTTTTCATATTGAACCATTTCCACTGACAGTACTTTCTTCCAGTAAAATCACAGCACATCCCCTTTGTTTTCAGACTCATAGACAATCACATTTATCTGCTCACTGCCCTTCAATAGCAAGCAGCTTCTAATGGATTTCTGCATGAGGACTGTACCCCTTACCCACTAATTGAAATTCAGTGCACAGAGTCACATCAGTGCACTGGGGTGGTGGAGAATACCAATGCACAAAGCCAGGAGGAGGAATGGGGAAGGGGAATTTTTGAATTTTCAGCGCCCAGCAGCAAATGGGAGTGGGAATTCCTGGGTGCATCAAAGCAGTTGGATATGCTCACATGCTTCAAATCTTCCTCTGAGGGTGCCAAAATGCAAATGGGATGGACATCTGTCCTCCAGTCAATTCAGGAGTGAGGCGTAGGGGCTTAGATAAAATGAATGTTGGAATCTTCACTACTTTTCAAACTCTGGTTAAGGGAAAAAAGCATCCTTCAGCCAGCAGCTGGAGTGCACTGGCTCCTGTGCTGGATCTGAGGATCAGAGGCTGAGATGCAGAGCTACACCTCATGGTTAGAAGGCCTGGATTGATGGTCGAGAGCTGGGCTTTGCTCCCAGCTCTGCCTTCTGGATGACCACAGGCATCTCATCTCTCCTCTCTGTGCCACACTTCCCTCACCCATGAAATAGATCGTTTTCCTGTGGAAAGTCATTTGGGATGCTGCTGGGAAACAGTCACAAGATCAGATGAACGCATAAGAAAGTGAAGAGAGATTTTTAACACCCAACAGGGAAGCATGGATGGAAGGGATTTCTCTCAGAGGTTGTGGACACGATTCAGCTTCCCAGCAGAAGTGTTTTGTGCCATATGTGAGGACCTCCCACCTTTCAGCTGCCACTCCAGGAGGGAATAATTTTCCCGAAGGTCTTATGTCTTTTGTATCTGTGCTGCTTAGATGTTTCAGGGAAGCCAGAACACCTCACCTGTCTCTTGGCAGCTCCAAGAGCTTGGTGGAGCCCTCTCCGTTGGCTGTAACAGGCTGTTGGGAGATACCCGCACATGTAGAAGGATCTGCTGCTTAAACAGAGGTGTCTTGTCACTTGAGATGTCCCCACATGGGGCAGGCAGATAGGACAGAGGTCTATGAGAGATCCATGCCTTGAGGAGGAGCAGCTGGAGAGCTGCTGGGAAAGTGTGGTGTGGAAAGAATGACACACAATGCTTATATTTACTGATTTGAATCCTGTCACTGTGTCACCTTAGGCACTGTAGGTCTCCTGTACACCCCAATACTCTGGTGCCCTAGAAAACAGATGCCTGTTTTAATGCCCAACTGGGCTGTGATTGGCATGGAATTCTGAAGGAGACCAGCCCAACCAAATTCCCTTAGTGAGTCTCCTTGGAAGCTTGACTTTAAGAGGTGGGTTCTCCTGGGTCAGGTGTCCAGGCAGTGACATCTGTAATCAAAACCACCTGTGACCAAACTCCAGTTTAGAAGAAACCAGGTTTCTGTTCCTCTGAACAAGGAAGGCTGAGCTTAGGGAGATCTTCTGGTAGGTTTTGGGGCAGACTGCTTCATCTCCCTGTGCCTCAGAAGGAGATAGCAGTAGTTCACTCTTTCTTATCTACTAGGAGATAAAACTCCTTGATAAGAGGAGCTATCTCTCAGATAGACGATTTGGGCTGCACTTATCAGAACTTGCTTGCATATCCTGAAGTCCCCTCTCCTTGTACATACAGGGCAACCTTGTTGTTACTGAAAAGGAATATTTTTTAACATTTTTGTTTATTTTTGCTCTGGGAGAAGGGACCATTTCTCACAATATTTGCAGACAGCCCTTGCTAAAAGGAGATCTGATCTCAAGCATGGTCTCCAAACAGAGCTATAGTTCAAGTGGTGATAATAATAATAATCACAGCAATAACCATGACCAAATATAGCACTTGGCACTGCTTTTCCTGTTCAAATCCCAGTTCCTGTGACTGTCATTCTTTGCACGCTTCCAAATGCTGGCATTTGGAAATGGCAGCCACTTCCAACAACTCCTTTTTGTCCCAAAGAGATTATTTCTAGTCAAGTGCACTGCAAACTGTAATGCTGCACTTCATCCCTCCAAGGTAAGGATGGGGACAGCGTGTGACTCATGACTCTCTTACGATCCTGGAAAGGGAATCGTTGGTGCAGGCTTCAGCTACGCACTCTAATTTCAACTTGTACCTCCTCCTTTTAGACAAAGTCCATTCTCATGGTTTCCTCTTCTGGCTCTACAAGCTCTCCACAGATCCTCTTTCCCCATTTTTCTTGCAGTGCTTTCCTCAAACTTGCTTCATCTCTTCTTGCGCCCACCAGCACAGGAGCCAACCTCCAAAGAGCCTGGACAAACTGTGTTTCTCATGAAAGATGTGGATTGTCCAGTTCCCAGAAGGTCTGGAGGTGCTGGATGTGGGCAGTCAAAACAAGAGCTGAGGACCCAGAAAAATGCCGTTATTTTCTTCCCAAATTTGTCAAAACCAGTCTGAAATATTCTCATTTCCAGAACAGCTGTCCCTCCCTTTAAACATGTCTCTGGAAAGACCTTATTTTGGTATTTATAGTCCAAAGGAAACATTTTCAAATTCCTGGATTTAATAATGGTTCTGTTTGTTTGGGTTTGGTTTGGGTTCTTATTTATTTATTTATTTATTTATTTATTTATTTATTTATTTTAAAAATCGTTATTTTTTTGTTGTGGGTTGTTGTTTTTTTGGGGGGGTGTATTTTTCCATAACAATTAACCTGAATCTTTCTGAGCTGTCAGAGACCATCTGTGTTTGGGTTTAATGATATCAGGCTCCCCTCTATCCCCAGCCAGATACTGCATTCCCCTTTTTTACTGGATGCACATGGACACAGTGCATGTCAAGGTCTAGGGTGTACAAGGAAAATGTTGTCTATCTTGGAATGTTGCCTCCCAGCTGAAAAAAAAGGTCTAAGACACTGGAAAGCACTTTTATGAAGTCCCTGTATAATGAAAATAGGCAGAACATGAGGTCAGCATGACCCAAGCAAAATGCTTTGTTTCTGCTTAACAAAACAAAACAAATGAGTTCAAGTGATTTTAAGCAGAAATGAAGTGGTTTGTTTTCATCTTCCCCAAGGGAAAAGAGTAAAACTGTGCTTACATGTGGGAATTCAAATTCACAGGCAAATTATATGAACCTCCAGCTATACAGAGAATGTATTTTCCATTAACCTAATGCACAGAAATGGGTAGAAAATCCTCAGGCTTGTGGGGTGATTTGATTTCTCAGACATGCTCGGTTTCATGAGCATTCAAGAGAAATGAATGAAAATTCAAAAAATTAAAAAAACCTCTTTATCTAGGAAGAAGAGTGGATTGCCAGCCTCCCTCACATCCCGGAATGCAATTAGGAGAAATAAAATTACATTAAAAACAACCTCCTACATAGGTGGGAATGTGGAGGGCCAAGGACAGCAGTGAAGAGGGAGAGGAGAATCTCAGAGGTTGAAGAAAGAAATGTGAGGGAATGGACCCAAAGACAAATCAGCTTCTCTCCCTACACTGTTTTGGATAGGATTTACTGGACAGATGAAGAGAGATGGGCAATACTAATGAAGTTTTCATCCCTTTTGCCCCACAGTGGCTGGTGTAGCTCACACTGCCAGCATGGCATGATCACACAGACCCTGCTCTGGGCTGGATGGAGGGGATTGATGCCTTCCCAGGACTCACAGACATGAACTCCCTGTGGTGTTGTGACACTGGAGGGCTGTGGCCTTGCTGTGAGGCAAACGCAATCACAGAATCACAGAGTGGTTTGGGTTGGAAGTGACCTCAAAAATCATTTAGTTCCAACCCCCTGCCATGAGCAGGGACACCTTCTGCTATCCCAAGTTGCTCCAAGCTCCATCCAACCCGGTCTTGGACATTTCCAGGGTGAGGCAACCACAGGTTCTCTGGAAAAACCCATGCCAGGGCCTCACCACCCTCATGCTGTATATCTTCTTCCTAGTAGCTAATCCAAACCTGCCCTCTATCAGATTATTGGCCACATCCAACACACTTGTGACTGTGAGGATTGATTGTCTCCCTTCTCAATCCAAGCATTTTCAGTGCCTAAAACCATTGGGCAGGCTCTGGGTACGATGCTGTGATTGCAGTCACATCCCTTAGATGAAGGGAAAGCAATTGTTTTGTTTTGTTGCTATAACTGATATTCTGGATGTCAGGTGAAATAGCACAGGCTCAGACACGTCTTTGCACTTCAGCACTGAAAGAGCAACCTGTCAGTGTGGTCTCTCTGACCCCTTTTGGCATGCTGGTTTTTAAATAGTCACAACTTTGTAAGGCAGAAAGGACCATCATGATAATCTATTCTGGCCTTCACACCTGTCACAAGACAATTTATTCCATCCTGTGTTTTAAGTCCTGCAGCAAGGTCTGAGATCAGCATTCTTTGGCATTGCAGCTGAACCTATGGCCTAGAAGAGGAAAGTTCTCTCTCCCCACGCATGGAAGGACCAGAGAAGATTTGAAGGCTTCTCCTGACCCCTAGCCTGGTATATTCCCCTTCCCAGGAGGTGACAAAGAATTTGGGACCACAAAAGCTGAAGTAAAGAGACAGAAGTTTTCCTTCTCTCCCAATCCCATTGCATCTAACTGGTTCCTGCCCCATCCCAAGAAGAGCAATCCCCACTGAGAAGCCAATGCTGACCACACCTGTTGATTTTACTCACATTGGGAAGGCTGTGTCCTTACCTGCTGTCCCAGGTGAGGGAAGCCAAGGGATGTGGGGAGCTGGCTGGAGGCAAGGACAGCTTGGATCTGCTTTCCAAAATCTGTGGATCTGTAGGAATCCAACTGTCCAGCTCCCACCTGTGCTTCCTTCCAGGGCTTTACTTGTGGTGAGCACTTCACTCTCCTGCACCCCAGGAAACCACACACACCCAGAAAATGATGTGTGAAAATGGAGGGGGACATTTACTTGACTTGTTATCCCCAGACAACAGTGTTTAGTGTTAAATTGCACTTTCAGTGTCTGCTGTGCAGATGTCACCTCCAGCTAACCACTGACAGCTTCCATCTGAATCCCTGGAAGGCACCAGGCACTTGGAAGTGTGATTCATTTGCCCTATTGAGGCTCAATAACCCTCAATCCAGACAGTTTCTCTTTGTTGACATTGGAAACAACTGGCTCAGATGTTGATAGATCTGACTGTGTTTGAGCTGTTGAGTCCAATCCCTACACCTTAAACCAAACAGGATATTTTCCTACAGAGTGTCCAGCTCTATCAGGACAGAAGAGCTGAGTCACTATCAGGCTGATGAGATGGTCACAATGACCCTTCAGGCTCCAACCTTTGTGTCTGTGAATAATCACTGCTGAGTGGTAAACTCAGGGTTTTAATGAGATCCAGGGCTGTTTCTTTGGCTCTCAAAGGTCAGTTGTCTTCCTGCATCTCATCCACCCTGAGCTGAGTCCGAGTTACACTCAATAATTGCAGAGATGAGTGATCAGACCAGCAGTGGCAAAATCCCCCCTCATTTGTCCCTGCTCTGTTAGATTTACTGTACATATTTATACAGGGAGGGAGGGAAACACCAAATTCCAGGACTTCTACCTTTTTGTGTGCATGTGCTTATATGTGACTATTTTATTCTAGCTCTCAGTTTTTCTGCATTAGGAAATTCCTTTAAAAATAGTTTTTTCTTGTCTTATCTGAACTGTGGGGTGTTTGATGCTACTATGTCCAAAACCACTATCAGTGCAGGCTCCATTAAAGACTGCTGGATTTATCTTCCTCTTGCATCATGTCCAGACAGTGCCAGATGTTACATACTCTAGCATAAGTACAACCCAAAACCTGTCATCTCCTTTCCTCACTCATCCCTCTGTCCCTCCTTTTCCTGGCCACTCTAGATGGCGTCAGCTCCATGCTTTGGCACAGGTGTGACTCTGTGCAAGGAGATCACTTGCCTTCCCTTTCATTCCCCCAGTAAACCGCAAGATTTTAAACCAGCCCAGCAGCTCAAATCGTATTTATCAACACTGCTGACAAATTTCAAGTTACCACAAGCTGCGATTCCCACATATTTTTTTGCATTTCCATTGTTTTTTCCTCAACAACCCAATCAGATGGGGATGGTTATTGCTCTGCAAAAGAAGGCAGTGCCAGGTAGTAACAGGGAAGCTCAAGGGGTACTCAGATGAATTGTTTACCTGGATTTAGTGGGGAAATCTGGAAGTTCTTCATGTAGCTGGAAGAAAAGCTGGATGACTTGTTTGTTGAGTCTTTAAAAAAAAATCTTTGTTAGGGCAAGAAGGGGAGTGGTTACAATGACAGAAGAGAGGGCAATGATAGAGGAAATGGCATTAAGACTGGCAGAAAAGAGAAACAAGTTTTTTTTCTTGCTACTTCTGTTTTCCAGGCTGCTAAAACTCCGCTTTAAATTAAGCTTAACTTTTACTTTCAGAGACAGCTGAGGAAATATATTTTCAGCTAAAAAACAGGCAGTTGCTCTCTGAGACAGGTTTCCCCTTTGGGGCTGCCAAATCTCAATGCAGCTCTCAGTACTGTCCTCACTTAACCTCTCCCAGAGCCAAAAAATATCCAAATTACTGGCTGCCTCCTGCTCTGGCCATTAATGCAACTCACACCGATCAGACAAATTAATTCCAGTGCATTTTAACAAAACCCTCCTGTGGCTGTCAGACAGCCAGTGGAGTCTCCCAGTTTTACTGGAAAGTGGGAAAGGTAAACAATTCCAATCAAAAGTCCTCTCCAAGTGTGTGAGTGTGGCTGTCCTGGGAGTCCTCTGGAGGTGGAGATCCCACAAGCAGGGAGGACTTTGCTGTCCTTGAGGAACACATCCAGGCTGACCTTTCCTGTGCCAAAATGACCAAGACACACTTGGATTTCTGTGATATGGCCAGGGGGTCTCTCCTGAAATCACAAAATCACTAAGGGTGGAAAAGGCCTCCAAGAACATCGAGTCTTCATATCATTGCAATTATCAATGTTGATAACACACTCTGCATGCGTGTATATACATAAATACATCTGATTGTGGTTAAAAATCTGGTAATGTATTTAATTTCTGATCAATCTATATAGTCAGAATAACATTTTAAGCCCCAAAGCACTGGATTCCTAATAAACTCGTGTTACATATAAGTGGTTCCTGCAGACTGATGTCTGGTGTGACCCAGAAAGAAGCATCCAGCTCATCTCATCATCTCATCTCATCTCATCTCATCTCATCTCATCTCATCTCATCTCATCTCATCTCATCTCATCTCATCTCATCTCATTTTAAGGAAGAGGAGGCACTGCACTGAAACTTTAAATGAGGACCTGCCACAGAGGAACTTCAGTTCTACAACTTTCAGCATGAACAACTTTCCCTCAGGACAGTGTAGACAGAGTACAGAAGGGCTTGTGTGCACTCTTAGTGGCCCTAATGGCGAGGAGCTACTACAGATGTAATAAACTGGGAGAGATAAACTATAACCAACACAGATAAGAACATTCCCAGGCTTTTGGCACAGGCAAACATCCATGTACAAACTTGGGTTTGGGATTCCTCACAAGGACTGAGGGAAACAGGCACTGTATCCCCAAGGATATGTTGTCCTCCAACATCTCACTGTGATTGAACCACACTTCCCCCTTGGTTTTGCTTGGTTTGCTGCCTGCTCAGAGGTCACCACATGCCCCTGGGACAGAAACCCTGGCAGGGCTGAGCTAGTTGCTCCCCAAATCCAGCATCCCTTGGCTAAATGAAGCTGTGAAGTGGCAAGGTGCCATCTGCAGCAGATGGGCACAGCATGTTGTCACCCCTAATGCAGGCCCATGTCCCTCCCAGGAGAGTTCTGTGGGAGTGCCCAGCTTTGTCTGGGATGTCACCTTCTGTCCACCCATATGCTGGTTCTGCACTCACTGAGTTACCCCAGCTCAGAATAAACTGTGCTGCGTTTTGTTTTCCCCAAAGCCAGTGTTTACATCCACAGCACAGTGGAAGAAGTTAAAGGTCCAAGCAGATGGTCTCCAAGGCTGAAGGCAGCTCTTCCTCTTCCCTCAGCTCTGCCCTGATTTAATTTCCTACACTCTTCTCCAATCCTTCTGACTCACTGATGTCACCTGCAGCTGGGGCCACCCTGGCTCACAGTTTCTGTGGCAATCATGGCTTGAAGAAAACAAGCAACATGGAACTTCAGTCCAAATGTTCTCCCAGGTGCTCTTTTATCCATAAGGGCCAACAACATGGACAGGGAGTTCTGTGACAGCTTCTCAGCTAGCCTGGGGAGGGGAAACTGATCATGGCACACACCAGTGTTTAAAAAAGAAGCTGTAGAAACTTAAGGTGGGGATTGGTTTATGGGATGACTATGGAATTGACCCTGGAAATGTTCTGTGAGACATTGAATTTAGGTGTTTAATTGAGCCAAGGCAAGAACTGAGCAGGTGCCAGTTAGGAAAACTGGTGGTTTGGGAATGCTGAATGGGTTAAATTTGTCCAGCAGGAACTGGTGGTTACTGGAAGTCTTTGATTCTCTTTCCCAGCTGCTTTCATAAAGGGTTTGTTGCTGTCTGAGTCTGCCCCAGTCTGACTGTCTGCAGCAAAGTCAACAATCCCGAGTGTGCTCCAGCGGGAGCATCTCCACTCGTGGGAGTGGTGGCTCTGCAATACCTGCCCTGGGCTACACGGGATGAAATCCCCTCCTGCCTTTGCCCTGCAGCTCTGCACCCTGGCACTGACCTGGAGTGGTTGTCACACAGCTGTGCTGAAGTTCCTTCGCTGGGTCAGGCTGCAATGCTAAATTTTTTTAGTGAATGAGGGTGCTATGAATGATCTCACAGTGTTTTGTTAATTTATTCCCTTTATTGCAGGCTGATAACATACACACACACACACACAAGAAAAAAAAAAAAGGATGAATTGTGTATTGTTGCCTAATTCTGAATAAAACTGCTGCAAATTTCACAAGATGTGCATAACACAGACTCAAGGGGTTCTTTCTAGCAGATGCCTGAAGCCAAAAGCAGATAAAAATTTTTAGCAGGGTCTGATTTATGGTCTGGTTTGACAAATATTCATATGGGTGTGAAAAAGCTTCTGAAGAAGTGCCATGGAGCATTGCATCCTCTGTCATCTTCCTCGCTTCCTGCTCCCCCTCAAATTAGATTTGGTAATTCAAGTGCTTTCAGCTTCAGGCTGATTTTTCTTGCTTCAGTTAAATCTCAGGTTTCAAGCTGATGATGTTTCACACATGGCAGATTGGCACCTGTTATCTAAGGGTCCAGCAATGCTGACCATGATTGAGTTTGGCCCAGACAACATGCTGGAATAAATCAACATGATGGGTTGGAAGGGTTGTTGCTGGGCTGTTTTACACCAGGCTGGTTTTACTCTCAGCAGGATTAATAACAGGCAATTTTCTAATGAGCCCATAAAGTTCTGCCTTGGTGTAATACGAGGCCTTTGCCCTTTGCTTTCTCAAAATCCTGCAGCACGGTTCTGTGGCTCCAAATGCCACGGGTGACAGAAGACAATCTCAGTTTAATTGTTCAGATGTGCAGGCACCTGAGGACACAGCAAGAGGAGAAGGCAAGGGAAAAGTGTGGTTATAAAGCAAATATAGAAAGAAAGTAATGCAAAGATAAACATTTCATGCACACACAAGGCACCTTTGTTGCCTTGAGTAATATCCAAAACGATGTCAGCTATTTTCTAGAGTGTTTTCCTTTTGTCTTTTTGGCCTGAAACAATTAGAAACTCTATTTCATTATGTTTTGAAACAAAAGCAAGGCAACTCTCACAGTCTCTCACACACTATGTAGAGCTCTTTTCCAGCCTTAAGGATTTCATGATTCTCTAACAGCAGCAATAGTGGTTGAGAGTGTTTCCCCAAGAGAAACACCTGAAACTTGGGCAGCAGGTGGAGATAAAAAAAAGCCAAGTTTGTCCAACAGGTTGTTTTCCTTGTGTGACTAATTCTGTGTTTGTTCACAGACTGTTTTCCTGAAGAGCTGGGGAACGACTTAAAAGAAAATTATGTCTTTGCAGAACCAAGTTCCCTTGTATGAGTAGGTAAATAATCATGTTGTCAAGGTTTTATGCAGAACTTTCAGCCCCTGAGCTCAAAGATCTTTACAAAGCAAGGGGTGAAGAACCAGATCCTCATTTTACAGAGGGAAAAAGAGAAGCATAGAGAAGTAAAAAGTCTTCTCAAATTCACCCTGAAGGTTTCTTGTAGCTGATGCTCTGGCTGTGCTGCTTCTAGCAAAGACCTATTTCTTCAAAATCTGAAGAGTGGAGGTTTTCCAAATCCCCCTGACCTGACTGAACTCATTGAATCCCTCTTTCAGCCTAAATGTCTGAGTTTATTTATGTGAGAAAAAAAAAATTATGCCTACTTTAGGAGCAAAGACCTGATGAAAGACATAGATTCATTTAAAAGTCTCATCTAAAGGCATTTAGTGACACATGCATTTTACCAGAAATGTTTAATGAAGTCTTTCAGATGGACAATTGCCCTGAGCATGTGACAGCTCACACTGAGTTGTTTTTGGAAATGAATACAAGCAACAAGCCAAGATGGGCAGTCTGCAAGAGGCAGGGCCAGGAGTGGGTCACTGGGACACCCGGAGCTGGAGCACAAAATGGGTCTATGAAAATCAGCTCAGGACTTGCAGGAGGATGTGTGGATATAATCTCTCTTTTTAACCACTACTGTCCATGTCCTGCCTAGGAGGATCAAGAGAAACTCACTCCCAAAGAGCCTCAGAGCACAAAAACCTTCACAGAAGCAAATGTCACCAATTTTTGTCTCGGTATAGCTGTATTACAACTTTGCTCAAATTTCTGAGAAATACTGGCTCTGTTTGAGTTTGACTCCAGGCACAATTACCAACCCCCTCTGTGGTTTAGGATAGGAAGTCTTTAAAATTGAAAAAGTGGAGCATCCTTGGTTTTGAAAACCTGACTGTCAAATTGTGCAGGAAACAAAGAAATCAGGATGACAAAAAAAAAAAGAGAAATAACTGGCAGGAGTGGAGCCAGGATACCCCTTGTGCATTTTCCCCTGTTGATATTTTCTCCCGTGCCTGCTGCATCAGCGTTTTCCTTCTGCCAGCCTGTAAACAAGAAAATAAAGAGGCTGCTGACCTTGGCCAAACAAGCCCATTCCACTCTCCTGGAATCAAGGAGAAAATCTTTGCCCATCTCAGGGCACAAAGCCCAGCCAGCCCTCCTGGAGTGCCCAGCTATTGGTAAAAGGTTTTCTAAGCATGCAGAGCTAAGACCTTTGAATCCCTCAAGAAGGGGAGTGAAGCCAAAATTTCAAAAGAAGCTGCCATCCTCAGATGTCATTGCCACAGAAAAGATTTTGTCTCAATACAAAAGAGAAAAAAAACCAAACCAAAACAAACAAACAAACAAAAAAAATAGGAGAAAGAGAAAAGGGTGTTTCAAGGCGAGAGAAGGTCTTGGAAGAGAAGTTGCTTCTAAGTTCACCCCGAAGTAAAATGTAACCTTGCAGAACTGAGACTCCTTGGTGCTTTGCTGTGTGGGGCTGAAACCAGCTTTTTCTTTGAATTCAGATGCTAAGTAGACCCAGAGCTGCTCAGTGCTTGCACATGAAGACACCACAAGCAAAATTGAAGAAGTCAGGGTCAGGTGCCCTGCTCCAGAAAATGCTGAGGTAAATAAAACCCAAATCCACCCAAGAACAGCAGCAGCAACAACAACAACAATAATAACAACAATAACAAGGTCTTCCCAGGAGCTTTGGGCTGGCAGAGGGGGAATGGGAGAACTTTGCCATGCTGACTCACAGGGTACAGCCTGCGTGCCGTTGACTTTGCTCTCTGTTTCCAGGGATTTCCCCTCTATCAGCAAAGGAGCAACTGGGCCTTAGCAAAAAGAAGAAACTGATATTTTGGTCACATGTCAGTGGCAAAGACAGGCTTGACAATGAGCTATTTTCTTCTTGCATTGAACAAGGAGCCTCAGTTACAGGGAGAAAACAATATCATCTGAAAAACTCTCTGTTTCCTCAGTTGGCAGAGGCTATCAAGGGTCAGGCTGGCTGGGAAGTGTCTGGACAGAATTATTTGCAACTCCCAGATCTCAGATCAAGTGCTTCTAAACTGTGGTGACCATGAGGTGCTGGAGGATGAAAAGGGATGTGGATTTATTGTAACCTCTGTGTGACATATGAACTTGCTATATACTACTAAATTCCCAGAGGTTTTCAAAGTGAATGGCAGGGATTCTCTGCCTCAGAGCAGAGGGAAAACCTGCTGGACCAGTGTCAGTCATCAGGGACACAAGAAACGATGGGGACCTTTCTAGTCTGGGGGTGAGAAAAGTCATTTCAAGAGACAGGCTGGCTGTGTAGGCTCCCATCCAAGGGCTCCTGGAAAAACTGCTATGAGCATCCTTGAGAACACAAGGAGGGAAGCTGCTCTCCACTGTTTTGCCTCATCATTGGGTCAAGAAGCCAAGTGGCTCCCAGTCTCACTGGTTTATTCATCATCTGAAGGATGGGTACGCAGTGGCGCCTGCTCAAGGAGCCTTTCCGTGGATATGCCATCAGGCCTGTGCATTAGCCAAATCTTCTTCCCTCATAAAACTGCTTAATTTATGACACATCTTAGTGGAAACTGCTTAGGGCCTCTTTATGTTTCTGCAAAGCTGGTCAGTCAAACAGGGCTTAGCATTCCCAGAAGGGTAAAAATCCCCCCTCCCTCCACAGCTCCTTTTGGAGGAGGGAATATACTTGTGAGTGTATGAACTGCAGTTCACAACAGATTTGCTCAGGCTCCAGGGCTGATGTGTCTGGCAGCCTCATGAACTTGGTCCTTCACCAAGAGAACATGTCAGATGTGTCGGGGTCGGGAAGAGGTTTCACATGCTCCCATCCCTCCAGGGTCTGTGAAAGCAGCGCTGTGTTCAGTCAGAGCCAATTTGTGGGATACCTTGTCAAAAGGCAGCAGAGAGCACCCACAGGCTGTTTCCAGTGATGGTCTGGAAGAGCTGAGCTCTCCAGAGAAGCAGCCAGGCACCTTTGAGTAGTGTCAGGGAGAACTGGCTGGAAGTATTGAACAAAGAAACCTTTTGGAGCAGATTCTGAGACCAAAGTTCTGTGGCTCCATAAAGACCTCAAGTGGAAGCCACATGGGGTGTCCAGCTGCTGTCCATGGCCCAGCCTAAGCTCCCCAAAGCCACAACACAGTCAGGTCTTACTACCCCAGTGGGGGGACTATGAGTGGAGGCATGCATGGCTCACTCAGGTGAATTTGGTGGATAGCAGATCCACTTCCCTGGGGAATCCTGCTCCGTGCCAAGGGGCAGGGAAAGTGGGAGATGTGTCACCTCCTGGTGTTCGTGCTCTGGGGTTCAGCTGGGGCCCTATGGACATGTGTGTTCGTGCTCCCATCTAGTGGCTGTCCCCAAGGCTGCACCGTCCTCTCTTCCTCAGGTGACATGCAGCTCCGAGGGGAGCGCTGTCACTCTGCTGTTGATGTTTTTGGGGTTCTATCTGCCCTGGGACTCTGCCCTTTTGCAACCAGGCTTTATGACACATTCTCTCGTAGTAAATTACTCGTGCACAGAATTCCTTGGGGTGGCAAAAAATCAAATTCTGATAAAATGAAATGCCTGCAAGTGAAACAGGATTGTGTTTCTTACTCCTTCCCACGTTCCCAACACATGATCTGGCGTTGAGGAATGCGTCCTTGAATGGAGCCCATAATCTCAGATAGAGCTTCAAAGAGAGGAAGAAAATATTTTGGTGATGATAAATCAGGTTTTCCCTCACCCTCATGAGTATGACTTTGTGTAAGCAAAATTCACTTTGCAATGTGGTTACCTAAATGGAAAAAAGTAACAAAATCATTGAATAGTTTGGGCTGTAAGAGACTTTAAAGACCATCCAGATCCAACCCACCTGCCACAGCCAGATTGCTCCAAACCCCATCCAACCTGGACTTGGACACTTCCAGGGATGGGGCAGCCACAGCTTCTCTGGGCATCCCTTGCCAAGGCCTCAGCACCCTCACAGGGAAGAATTTTTTCATAATTTCTAACCTCAATCTCTTCTCTTTTAGTTTAAAATTGTTCCCCTCTATCCTATCACATCACTGCCTGTACAAGATTCTTTCCCTCTTTTTTATAAACCCCCAAAAGTCCCCTAAAACCACCACCAGCAACAAAACAAAGGACTGTGTGTTCAGGTGAGAGCTGCTTCCCCAGACACGGGGTGAGCTTTCAGACAGTGTCTGAAGTGGAAGTTGTGTGTAAACATTTGGCTGCTCTGCCAGAGGCTGGGAAACAACACAATGTGATTTTAGCACTGAGTGTAACTGGATTCCCACAGTGAGCCCAAGACACTCCAGCAGCCATGCACCTTTTCCGCAAGCTGCATCACATATCAGCTCCAGTGGTGATATAAAGGCATCTCTGTTTTCTGTAGGTATTTTTACAGCTTCTGTTACAGCATTATCTCAGCTCTTTACAACCTTTATTGTATCTCCCCCAACTCTTCAGGCAGGTAGTTAGAGTTATTTCTGGGAAAGTTGAAGTGTACAGAGAAATGTAATGAAGATCCCAGAGGAAATAACTACCAAAGAATGTAAAGAATTGAATTTAGATCTCTGCTGTCCACTGAGCTGCCTTATCTTAAAGAAACCCTAAACAAAAGCTACAGAATCTCTACAGCAGGAGCAAGTTCCTATAGGTTTTAAATTTGTGAATAGATGTCCTTTAGGTGCATCCTTAGGGCTCTGGTTGGTTTTTCATCGCGTGCCTTGGCTGCTCTTGCAGGCATAAAATAATTTTCAACAGGAGAAAACCATTATCTTTCAGCTATGCCTGCCTGACTTAGCAAGTGCAATCCCTTGTGAAGAAAACCACTGGCAGCTCTGTCAGTCAGAGTGGCACAGCTAAGGCTCAGGAGCTGGAGGTGGGGTTGGTGTTCCCCCTGAGTTTTTACCTTTCAGGGCACTCATGATCTTCTAGGCATTTTATTCCACTTGCAACACCCCATTTCTAGCTGAAATGCTTTATTTCTTGAAATGCAAGGTCAGATCTGTATCTCAGCTCTCCTATTGTTCCTCTCTGTATGTCTTCCAGTTTTGCTTGTCTTTTTTGGAGAACAAGAACTGTGCCTCATATTCCAAATGTGGGAAAGGTTCTGGATATCTGTGGTACCCTGATGCTGGCTTTCATTCCCATTCTTCCAATGTTCTTCACCACCCACCTTGAGCTGTCCCCAAACTTTTCCCCTGTCTCTTTGGGTTCTCACATGGCAAAGTGGAGAGGTGAGTAGTTTCTGATATAGAACCTTCTCAAGCCTTTTTCTGCCCAAAAGAATAGCAACACTGAGTGAAGTCTTAGAGAATTAAGTTATTCACTCAACACCTTCCTGGAGGCATGGCAGGATGATCTTGTGAATTTGTTTTTCTGTGCTCTCAACGAAAGGTTACCAAATGGGGAGCTGTCTTGGTGAAAACTGTCCAGTCTACGGGCTAATAAACAAGTCCTCTTGGATGCAGTATAGTTTACAGTTGGGTTGGAAGGGAGAGGAAGAAAGTTTTCTTTTCAGGCCCTGCAGTGATCCCAGATTAGATAAACTCACTCTTTTCCTTCCCTCTTATTCACTCACCTCCCATGGGTACAGCTCCAGTATTTATGAATGCAAATGCTTCTTGGGTCAAAAGCAGGTCAGAAGATGCTGTGCAAGCAGGATAACACATCCCCTGTTCCACCAAGGCACACAGAAAATGCTGTCCATGCCCCTGAAGTGCTCTGTTCTCACTCCCCTGCCCTGTCCTATCCTATCCTGTGGAGACTTGGCTTTTTGAATTCATGAAGTCTGAAATGATCAATATTAGCCTGATCTGCTAAGCCCTGGGTCTGTGTTTCTAAAAATGGATGGGGTTATATAATTTTTTTGGCAGTGAGGGAAGTAAAGAATGGAAAATCACCATCAAAAGCTAAGGCTGTTCTCATTGGCTGCAGGTCACTGCTAAGGCAGAGGTTTCTCAGGGAATGCACAAACTCAAGACCTCTGTGGCAACAAGCACTAAGTGCCCATGGATTTTGGAAGAGAAAGCACGATTGTTGGCCTCCCAAGGCACAGTGGCTGTGCAGACTGTGGACTAGGCTGAACTCTTTGGCACCTTAAGGCCTCCTGAAGCCACTAGGGAGTTTTTGCCCTCATTCCCTGCCTTTGCCAACTGAGTGTAGAGGAGCAAAGTCTGCTCCTTGGCAGGGAGCAGCCTGACCCTCTCCTTCCATCTGTCTTGATCTCCTCAGCTGTGTCAGTTATTCAAGAAGGTTCCTGTGCTGTGTGAATGGTGCTGTGAACTCTAGAAGACATTTTAGTTTGGATTCCACTGAAGCATGAACCCAGAGAAAACCTTCCAGATCCATGCCAGCAATCCAGCCTCCACAGACAGCACATCCCTGCGTCATTCCGTGTTTCTGCCTGCCTGGGGACATTGGCATCTTATTAACTAATTGGTCCTCATGACAGTCCTGTGCTGCATCTGTCCCAGGTCAAGGGGAGGGGAAAGCTGATTTCCAATTTCCATCATTGCCTGGGGAGTTGATGGGGAGTATAGATCCACCCTGCCCAGCTGGCAGGCACCCAGCCCTCTCCTGTCGGCCTGTGGTGCCTTCAGAGATCCCCTGATGCTCATAACAAGATTGTTTAGGAATGCTCATCATGCTCAGCCCCCTGCACAGGAAATACAGGCAGAATTTGAGCATGATCACAACTTATTTATACACCAGTTATTCTTTTAACCTTGGTCACCATCTGTAAGTCCTGATCCTATTTATACACGGGCTGTCATGCTAAGCAGCGTTGTACTAACCCAGCTGGCCTCCTTCCTGGAGATAACGATGAGATAATCTAACTTATCATCCTGCTTCCTGCTTGGAAGACTAAGAAACATATTTATACACTGGCAGCTGGGAGGGTAGGGTTGCTTGTCACCCTCAGTGATGCTCTAAGAATCAGCTTGTAGGTAACCCAAGAAATCTAAATCATCCCTTCCCTGTTTGTTTTCTGCTGAGCAATAGCTGACATGGGTCATGCTGTTCAGTGAACTATGGAGGCCATGTTCAGTAGAGAAGAGGGATGACTCCTGAGATTGTAAAGTCACCTCTGGACCAAATTCAACTCTTGATGTCAGAGGAAAAGCATCTCCAGCCTGGGCTGCACATGACATTGCCCTGCACGAAAGTGACCTGTGTGTAAATGAGCCTGGAGTTGCACTGTTTGCTCAGGAAAAGGTGATATGGAAATAATGCATAAGACTTTTGTAGAAATGATTAGATCATCCTCTTCAAAGCTAAGGCTTGCAGGAGAAGGCCACCTTCCAAAGCAAGTAGTTGCTTCTTTCACTTTTACTTCATCCCAGTTCTTCCTCCCCCAGTGGAACACTGATCCATCCTTGAAGACCTGGTCATCCTGTGCATGGAAGAGAAAGACATTTTGGAGGAGAAGAAGCTGAAGACCTAGTCTGGTGTGTGAGGAGGCCAAATCGCAGTTTCCCAAGCATCAATCATCTGTCAGCTTCCAATAGTTTGCCATCACAGCTTGACAGCTCACTTATCTGATGGAACACATCAGAATGTAATCCACAGTCGTGCAGGCACAGATTAACTTCACTAAGAGCCCTCATGGCCTTTACAAAGAAAAGAACAGCCAAACGAAATTCAGTGGATGTATTTCTACTAAAATCCATGTGCCTGCAACTGTCTGGGTTAGAGCATGCACAGCCTGGCTGCAATTCCCCTCCAAATGAGGTCATTTGAAATGGTCCAGCAAACATTGCTAATGCTGCTGCATCATGTTGGGCTGTCAGACAGATCCCAGGGCTTTAATGCAATGCCATATATATATTTATACAGTTTCCCATACTTCTTTAATTAGGAGATGCAAATGCTGGTGAGAGACAAAGCAGAAAATGCCAACAAAGGCAGACTGCTTCCGCTCGCATGGAGGTGTTCGCTGCTGGCGGGATACAGCTGCATCAGCGGCTTCTTTTGGGGCTGTATCTGCCTCTGTTAAATCCTATTGATTAGCAGTAAATTGTCTGGAGTGATGTCATTTTCCAGGGAAGGCAGAGGGGTAAGGGTAGAGGGGTGGTGCTGTTCCTAAGGTGACAGCTCTCTGGAGGAATATGCTCATAGAATCACAGAATAATTAAGGTTGGAGAACACCTCTTATATCATTGAGTCCAACCATTAACCCAACACTAAAGCACATCCCCAAATGCCACATTTACACGTCTTTTAAATCCTTCTAGGGAGGGTGACTCCACCACTTTCCTGGAAAACCTGATCCAGTGCTTGATAACCCTTTGGTGAAGAAGAGAAGTTTTCCCTAACATTCAGTATAAACCCTGCGTGACACAACTTGAAGCTGTTTCCTCCAGACCTATTGTTGGTTATGAAAAAAGCCTGACCCACACCTATCTACAACCTCCTTTCAGGGAGTTGTAGAGAGTGCTAAGATCCCTCTTGAGCCTCCTTTTTTCCAGACTAAACGACCCCAGTTCCCTCAGCTGTTCCTCAAAAGATGTGCTCCAGACCCTCAAGGCATGAGACAGCAACGCCTGGGATCAAAAGGTAAGAAAAACCTTGGAAAAGGCTGCCTGGCATAGGACACCATGGAGGTAACTGTCACTCCTTGGTCTGGTCCAAAATTTCCTGGTGCTGCAGCTGTGGGTGGGTAGGAGCATGAAGGGGACAAATGTAATGCCCTTTGCAAAGCACAGAGTGGATGCATGGGATGGGGCTGCAAGAAGCAGCTTGGATGATACAAGCTTCAGAACAGCTGAATCATAGAATCACTGATCATAGAATCATAGAATCAAAGTATCATAGACTCACAGAATGGTTTGGGTTGCAAAGGTTCCTAAAGATTATCTAGTTCCAACCCCCTGCTGTGGGCAGGAACACCTTCCTCTAGACCAGGTTGCTCCCTGTCTTCTCTTGGCTGGGTGTGCCCAACCATCTGCAGCATGCAGTGGTAGGAAATGTCCAATATTTGGATAAGGAGGGGTTGATATTTTTGCTGTTTGCTGTGAAAACAGGAAAGAAAGGAAGACCTCAACAGCAAAACCTTGTCAGGACATTCAGACAGCATCATATATCATGTTCCATAGCAGGTTATGTCTATCCCAGTCCGTACTGGGAGGCGTCGCTCCCCCAGCAGTGGTGTAGAGACAGATCCCCCAGGTACCCTGCCCAGATGTGCAACAGTGACCTGGTAGACAAGATGGAGGTTGATACAAGACAACCTGATTAACCTTTAGGACATTCCCAGTGCTCCCATTTGCCATAGATTTTCTCAGAAAATTGCACTAATGCCATTAGGAGCAGAGCACAAGTGGGACTGATTGCAAGGCGGTGTACAGACTTCAGACTCTGGAACAGAGATCTCTTCCTACCCAGGGCATTCTGTGATTCTATGAATTTCACTATAGAAAAAAAAAAAAGCAAACCAAAAACCCAGCATGGAAGCAACCAAGCTCAGATGAGTTTACTTTCATCCTGAAAAAAAGCCCAAAACCCCACATTGCCTATCACGATAATCTTTTGGGTCAGAAGTGGGATCTGGAGTGAGACTTTCATATTTAAAATATCACCCCTCTATCTATTGATCTTGAAGGTTAACCTATTCCACAGCTGTAGGATGAACATACTCTCCTCAATGGCACAGTCCAAAGTGGAAAGACTAAATACTCATGATTCTACTTTCTCAGGGACGTATCTTCATGATATTTAGAATAGATATTACTGACCATATACAGAACTGCTTGACATATCAAATCAATATGGCTGCAGCAGAATGACATTTCAACTAGAATTCTGTTGTAGACAAGTCCTTGGTGCAGAGGCTTAAACTAGGATTCAACTCTGGTTGAATTTCCAGCCAGCCCGATATTTTTTACTCCTTTGTTTTTCTTATAAAATGTGTAAACCCTCAAGTTAATATGTCTGATTCTCCAATCTCAGTGAAGTTGGTGTTATTCTCTTGAAACTGTTAGACCCCAAAGTGTTCATGTGTACTAAATCCCAGAGAGTTTTACTTTGAAGCAATGGTGCTGGGATAATATTTGGTACCTAAGAGAAGATTAGGAGAAGACACATTCTTCTGCCAAAATTAAAGTTTATCAGAATTGCTACAACACAGACTCAGAACAAAGTGAAACTTTTGGGAAGATTTTTTTAGCTTTGGCAAACCCTGTTGTTTTGAGCTGCCTCCTATTCCCCAAAGAACCCTGAAAGTAAAAGAGAAAATTGTTTCCAAATAAGAGTAATTAAAGAGTGCATAACAGAGTCTTGCATTCATTTACAAAGTCAAAGAAATCAATCAGGGCATCTCTCTTGTACAAACAATGTCTTAAATTGCATTGAGGAATGTTTCATGATACCCACCATTCCAAAAAATATTTGGCTACACTTTGTTCCAAATTTGTAAGTTCAAAAGATTCACAAAACCTAAACAATTCTCATACTTCTCTCCACTCCCTCTTGCTAAAGACTGCCCTAAAAACCAATTCTGAAAGTTTTGGTTGAGAAAAAGCAGGTAACACCATCAATTTTGCCCTTGAATTTCTCTGTTCTTGCCCAAGGTCTTTAAAACCTAAATAATTTTGCACTCTTATGCATGGGTGTCTTTTCTCTCTTTATTTATTTCATCTTTTTAAGGCTGTATATGCTGTAGGTGATGGGTATCTGTGTTTCAAGTTTTTTTTCTAGTTGACTAGCATGTAGGGAGACAGGGATCTCTGATGGCAATACCGTCAATAAACAAATCATGAACAATTCAGTGGTGGTTAGTTCTTTGGGGAAGAACTCTGTAATACAGCCCACCCTAAATAACTCAGTCTAGACATGTTTTGGGAATAGGGGCAAATATAATAACTCTGGGGAATTTTTTTAATGAAAGTAAAGGCATGTAGAGCAATGCCCTCCTCCTCTGAAGAGCATCTGCCAACACCCTGGGATGCTGCACGGTCATGGCAATTATTGAAAAGATGGAATAGGCTGGCAGCAGTGCCAGCAAATTCCATCCTGTTGAGAAGGAGGGGTTGCAGTCTTGGTAAGAGCTGGACCATATAAAGAGAAGGGCTGCTTTTCAATAGCTGGTGCCCAAGGGCTGGTGCATTGTAACTCTGACACTTGAACATATCAAAACCCAGCATCCCACAAATATTTTCCTGATGAAGAAGACCAGCTCAGGGCAGGGTGTGCAGCTAGGGATGAAATGCAGGTTCTTTTTCTTTAGATACAAGTTATGGTGTGATGTGCCAGCAGATCTGACAGCAGTTTCCATGGTTATCCACAATCTGGGATGCCTGGAGCTCCTGCCTAGTCCTCATTGCCTGTTTAGAAACCAAATGACCATTTCCAACTAACTGGGTGTCCCTTGGGAAAAGTGTAGCACTGTTCTCAGGCAGTTCCTGGGGCTGTCCTGTGCAGGGCCAGGAGTCAGACTCAATGATCCTTGTGGGTCCCTTCCAGCTCAGGACATTCAGTGATTCTATGTAGTTTCACCTCTGCAGACTTCACCTCCACCCATTTCCATGTAAGAGAATATCAAGGTATTTTCCTTGGTGCTGCCATTTTAAGGAAGGAAATGGCTACTTGCACAGTCATGTTGGAATAGTGTAACACAACCTACCATGAAGGTAATCTAATCTGGTCTAAAAACAGGTTCTATTTTTGCAGTGGTGATGAGCCTACCTGTTGTGTCCACAGAACACTGAAGGACCTGCAAATCCCAGGGCCAATGGCAAGGCGGGAAAAATTTCCATTTGCCATTTTTTTCCCTTCCTTTCAGTGGGGATCAGAGACCACAGGGATGTTCAGTGCTGCTCTTTCCACCTCACAAACAAAGCAAAAACAGGGATCTGATCCTTCTTAGTGACACAGGCACCCACTGTATGCATCCAGAGGTGTCTCCTTGTGATTTAGGAGCCCAAAGGAGATTCAGTTGAAATGGCCAACAGAATCTGGGCAGGGATCCAGCCAGTCACATGCAGGTGCCTGACACAGAGTGAGTTATGTCACTGCTTATCGACTGCCATGTTCAATTCAGTTTTCCAAACACAGATGTGTAGCAGATAAATTGTGTGCTAGAAGTGTTCCCTGGCGGCGGAGGGAGTCTGACTCTGGTGGTTTTTTTGCAGAAGACATCTGTGAGACATTGGTTTGACAAGCTCATCACAGTGATGAGGTGACAGGAGCAAACAACCTCCATTGCATTACTTTGACAGGACAGATGCTTGTCCATCTCTTTAGATTATGACACCAAGAGGTTCATCTTCATTCTTCTGCTTAGATAATTAGGGATAAATATCTCCAGTTCTCTTGCCTATTCCCCCTTCCTCTAAATCCAAGGGGAAAAAAATGGATTTTGAACATCCACGGGGAATGTTTTCAAGAGACAAAGTGAGTTTGAGTGGGGAAATATTCTCTGCCAGTGTTCTATTTTCAATTAGTTTTATGTATTTGTGTGATTTGTGTTTATATCTAGAATATAATTGTTTATTATTGCATCAATTAAGCCATTTATCCAATATGAGTAAGACCTGGGTCCTGTAGGCATAGGATGGTGTTCACTACCATTCATGGTTTACTTGAAGCCCTGGTCACCAAGACACCTCTGTGTCCTGTTGGGACATGGGACATGAGATTCAGTGTGACACCAAGACCATGAGACCCTGACCTGGGCAACAGGGGAACCAGGACTATGGGGCACACAGCCCATCCCTATAGCCAGGGATCCTTCCCAGTCCTTCTCATGACCTTCTTAAAATATCCAGAATCCTTCCAGGACAGAGGGAGCTTTGTGGACACAAGCTGGATAGTTGGGGAAACCCAAAAGGAGGAGTTGAAGGTAAGACAAGAGCATGAACCCTATTGAAATCCTCCTAAGGGTAGAAGAAACCCTCTGCAACAGCCAGGAGTGCCAATAACTCAGGACAAGCCCTTGTCCACCATTTTCCATCAACATTTCTCATATGGGAAGCATTTTACACTGAAGGTTTCCTTAGCTGCAGTGTATTCTGTGTTCAGAGCCAAACACGGGAATTTATTTTGCTTTGGGGCCGTGGCTCAGCTTGAGAATAAATTGCCTTTGGGTGGACACAGGAAGGGAGCAGGGTACATTGTGTCCTCCTGAGCTCCCCCTCGCCTTCCAGGCCGGGCGCAGGCAAGAACAATAAACAAGATCCAACCCCAGTGCCCCTCCTGCCTGGATTCCAATGGCACGTGTTGATCTCACGCGGCT